>NC_138184.1:141662897-142920397 GCF_964194105.1 Spermophilus citellus
AGAGGCTCCCACCACCGTCTTCAGGTCCAGGAATGGGAAGAACAGCTCACAGAACTGAGGGGAATATTTACTTACATTTCCCAGGTTATTATACAGGACATGACACAGGATATAGATGAAGAGATACACTGCCTCTTCTGGGAATGCCATCTCTGTGTGCTCACCAATCCAGGAGGAATGTCATCTTCTAGGGAGGCTTTATTACACAGGCATGATGGATTCCTAACTCAGTCTCCGGCCCCTCCCACTCCCTCAGTGGCAGAGCCTGAAAGTTCCAGGCTTCTAATTACCACTTGGTTTCTTGGTGACAGCTCCATCCAGGAGCTCACCAAGAGCTGTCTCGTTAGAAGGAAAGATGCACCTGTCACTCAAGAAATGACAAGGGTTTCAGGACCCCTGTGTCAGGAACTGGCGACTAAGAAGTAGAATTTCTTCTTATATCCCAATATCATAATGGGACTTACTGGGACCTGAGAGGTTACAGAAGGTTACAGAGGTTACAGAATCCAAAGTTCTCATCTCCCCTGTGCATGATCCTGCCTAGCTTGTTAGGTCTGCATCCTGTGTCCCAAAGATCTGCCTATAAGCTCCCCACCCTCAACCCCACCCTCCTCCCCCCGGAAGAGAGGGGCTTTTTATTACTGTGGCCTCCTGAGTACCACTGCCACCCCATTGGGGGCTGAGTCCTGTGTTCGTGTTCCCTCACTGTGATAAACTACCTGAGATAAACAACTTATAAGGAAGAAAGGTTTCTTTTGGTTCAACGTTTTGGAGGTTTTAGTCCATGGTTAACTGGTTCCATTGCCTTTGGGCCTGCATTGAGGGAGAACATCATGGTGGGATCTTGTAAGAGAGGAGGACTATTCACCTGAGGTGATCAGGATGCCAGGTAATCAGGGACTGGGATCCACTTCCTCTTTCAAGGCATGCCCCAATGACCTAACTTCCTTCCACTAGTCTCCACCTCTTAAAGGTCCCACCACCTCCTAGTCATGCCACTGGCTGAGGAACAAACCTTCAACATGTGAGCCTTTGGGGGACACTTGTCCAAAACAGCAGAGCTTCTCAGGCTTCACCCTTCACTTTCTCCCCCAAGACTAGCAATTCCTATCTATATCAGACCAGCCCATCCCCTGCTTTGTCCGGGCTCAAAGCCTGCCTCTGCCCCTTACCTGCTGTGTGGCCTTGGGAGATGGCTTCACCTCTCTGGGCCTCCATTGCCTCATCGTCAAAATGGAGTTATTTACAGCTACCCCAGAGGCTGTGCCAATGAAAAAGGAGCTGTCTTCTGTAAAGCATTTAGAGTTGTGTCCAGCATGTAGTAAGCACCGACTCTACATAAAGGGGCAAGGGAAGGGCTTCCCTCCCCACTCGCTCCTCTCCCTGTGGCACCTCCTGTGCCCACTCAGCTCCTGCCCCTGAAGTCACTCTCTCCTCTCCACCCTCCATCCTGCCTGCACCCAGAGTCTTTCCCTCCTTTTGGACTCGGCTCCAATGTCCAGCCAGGGAGCCTTCCTGGTCCTCCTCACACATCCACCACACAGGGCTGAGGACTGAGCTCGTAAGTGGGTGGAAGCTGGGTCTTCAGGGGCCTGCTGGACAGAGGGGTGCCGAGGACCTGTTGGTCCACACTGGCCTGAGCACTGGGAAGGAGGAGCATGGAGTCTCTAGGAAGCCTTTCCAATGAAGAAGGACTTGAACTAGGCCATGGTGTGCCCCGCTGTGGGGCATGTATCCCCCATCTCCGAGCTCTCCAACGAGACCTTGACGAGAGCCACTGTTCAGCTCACCGTCTGTGGGCCACTTTCTTGACATACAGTAATGTGATGCACACAGTGTTTGTATTATCCCCGTGTTAAAGATGAGGTGACTAAGGCCCAGAGAAGTTAAGTAGATTTGCCAGGGCCACCCAGCTAAGAAGCAGCATCCCCAGAACCCTGAACACAGGGGTCTCTGCACTCTATACCCTCTGAGAGCTTAACTCACAGGACATGGAGTAGAACTATTCACGACGTGTCTCTGCCTTCCCTGATCCTCCAGATCATGTGCTTTCTGTGGGGACACAATCCAATGGGCCTCTTCTCCTCCCTGCCCACCCATCTCCACCACCACCAGGGACTCTGCTCAAAATAGTCACCTGAAGGTTATGCTGTGGGTTTGAACTGAGTCAAATCCACCCAACCATCCCCTGAAAGAGAACAAAAATCTGTGACTGTGCCAACTTTTTGGACCAGCGGAGAAGTTCTAGGAGACAGAGGCAAGATCCGGGAGTCATTCCAGAATCCTTTTATGATATGCTCATCCATTTGCCTGAGCTGGAACTGCAGGCATCAGACGCCAAGCACATGACCCCCACAAAGGGCTTTGGTCAGCAAAGAGACTCGGCCACAACTTGAGACGCAGCATCAGAGGCAAGATAATCCCAAACCATCCAGGTCCTGGGGAGGGGGCCATGATCACAGAAGAAGGGTCAGAGGAGTTCCCGGAGGGGAGGGGAACTCAACTCAGGACCTGTGGTGGTTCTTGGCATATATGGCAGAATGTCAGCAGGAGCCAGACAGAGGCCCTAGACAGAGGTTTATTTAGGAAGTAGATACACATTCAAGGGAGAATGCGGGCCGTCTCCAGAGTGAGAAGCCCCTCTGTGGACTGGGGTTCAGTATTTATAGAAGGGCCCTGTAATTAGGCCCAGTCTGGAGATGGAGCCATACAAATTTTCACCTGTTTTCCTGGCCCTCTTTCATATCACAAGGACACAGGCCAAAGGCATGTTGCTGAAGATTTATAGCTGTGTCTTTGGCATCTCAATGGCTCACGGGCATTTCCTTTAAGGTTCAGTAGATCTCTCTTTTTATCCTAAACCCCTGTCTCAACATGACCCCGTTCCTGTGAGCTCAGAAAAGGTGCCAGGCCACCCACAGAGGTCAAGCAGGAGAGCACCTGTGTGGTGGGGCCAGGAATGTTGCAGCTGGCTTTGAGAGCTATCCCCCGAGATGCAGAGACTGGGCCTGCCTTGGGGGCCAGCAGCCACAGCAGACACTTCACTTCTGAGTTGAGCATTGCCTGAGAGGCTGGGAGTCCCTGGGGACCTGTGCCACCCACAGAGGCATTACCCGCAGCTTTTCCAATGGAGCTGTGAAGCGGGTGATGGGTCAACCCTGAGGCCCTCACTCACCCCAGACCCAGCTGAGTAGGGCCTAAGAAGTCTTTTTGGAAGGTCCCAAGGCTCAGAGCTTCCCCTCCACTCCCTAGCCTGCTGAGCTCCAGGAAGGTGGCCCACTGGACCAGTAAGGCCTCTCTGATGCCCAGAAGCTGATGCTGAAGAGCTTCCAGCAGCCCCTGCAACCTGAGAACAGCAAGACCACAGCCCCTCAGGGTTTGTTCTGTGAGCCAAGAGGTCAGAGCTCCCAGATGATAGCTCAGGCAGCCCTTCACGGCACCAACACACACACACACACACACACACACACACCACACACACACACTTTCTAAGCACACACAGCATCATGCACCCCAGTTCCCTTCACCTCCCTTTGCACCCAGCATTGTGGCCGAGTGTTCCACAGAGCACAGGTGCATTCTGCGCCTCCGCCCTGGGCTCCAGGAGGGGGTGGACAGCGCTCGCCATCTGATCAGGTGGGATCATTAATTAGAAGCTCTAGGCCAGCAGGGTGAGGCTGAGCATGTGGCCTCCAGCCCCAGCACAGGAAATGGACTGAGATTGATGTGGGGAACGTGATGTTTGAAGGCTCTGGCTCATGGGGACATTCTGGGGCAAACATCGGCCCAGCTGCCAGGGAGGGAACATCTGAGCAGCAAGAGAAAGAGGAGGGGCCTCCTTCTGGTGGAGCAGTCCCTTCTGGAATCCCAGAGGCAGAAATGTCGGGTGGAGAAGCCATGAAAGTCACACAGTCAAGTGCACAGACTCACAAGCACATCAGCCACAGGGTAGACGCCTGATCTTGGGAGGGTGGGGAGCGGGGTTAGAATTTCACTCTCGTTCAGTCCTTCGCCACATATCCTCCAGCCTCTTTGCCTTTGCTATTCTGTGCTCTCTCCTCGTACCTCCCTTATCAGGTGGGCGAACTCCTACGCACACTTCAAAGTCCACCTCAGCATGACCTGTTCCATAGGCCACCCTAGCCATCCTCAATAAATTCAAATGCAGTGAAGCTGGTCACCAATCCATCTTTCCTACCAGCAGATGGTCCCTCAAGGGCAGTCAGGACCACATCTGCATCATCCCTCCATGTTCAGCACCCACTCTGATGGGACACTGGGTGGTTTGGGTCTCTGGGGTAGGATTGCCATTGTTGCCGCCATTAAGTCTGTTCCCTGGTGAGTATAGGAACTCACATTGTGGCCCCTAGCCTCGAAGTGCCACCTCTTCCAGGCAGGCAACCTTCCCAAGTCCAGGTTAGATGTCTTTCTCTTTCCCACATATTAACCTAATGACCTTGTAACTGTCTGCTTTTCTGTGTGACAGGAAAATAAAGTAGTTATACACTTCCTTTCTGCATGTTCTAAGTCTGGGATTCCTACGGGGCCTGGGACATCCTGAGATCCTGAGGTCCCTCAGCCAGGGCCTGACACATAGTAGGTGTCTGCAAATGTTGGGGAATAAACAACTAGGGGACATCCCCCACCTGGCTTTGTGACAAAAAGGCCTTTCTTCTCTCCCAGGGGCACATCCCTTCCAATGGAGGGGAGAATGGCTCAAGGGCTGAGGGATGAACAGAGCAGACTTCTGCTTCAGAGGTGACCCTGCACCAGACCACTTCTGAGGCCTTTCCAGGAAACCGCTGTGCTATGGGGTCTTCAATGTCCCCCTCCTCAGCTCCCCCCTCTGCACAATAGAGATAAAAGGAATGAGGAATGTGTGGCTGATCAGGGCAAGTGACAGACAAGAACCATCAATGGCTGCCAGTGCCTGGCCTCTGACCTCATCCCTTTTCCCCCCAACAGGCAGCCAGGCCAAGCCAGGTGCCCAGAGAACAACCCCAGTGGGCACTGCTGGAGCGGTACTGCCTTGCGGTCCAGACCCTCATTGACCTCTCAGGTATGTGTGCCCCCCACTGTCTGGTAGTGGACCCACAGGTGAGGGTGGGCCCCCAGGCCTAAGGAAGGCAAGTTCTCTGGGGTGGATGGAGCCCCAGCTTCCAATCCTGGGCTGCTCTCTGTCTTGCTGGGGGTCTCTCAGGAGGCCCCCTTCCCCATGTGAGCCTCAGGCCTCTTGCTGCTGACAAAGGCTGGGCTGAGCATCCCTGACTCACTCCCAGCTCCCCCATGGGCACCCGAAGGAAGGAGGCTGGGCTGGTTTCAGAAGCCCAGGGAGGAAATGACCCCTTCACTTTCAAACTCAGGCGAGAGGCGAGGCTGGCAGAAGGTGTAAAACTATCTCCTGTTGCCGTGGCTACAGGTGTCACCCCAACAGGACCTGTGAAAATAGCCACTGGGCCTTGAGTTCTAACCTCTGAGTTTTACAGCTGCTAATTCACAGAGTCAGGGACAGATGCTGCAGAGCTCAGAAGTGTGCTAGACTCTCAAGGCTCTGGAGAGATCTCTCTAGGGCCCCACCCAGTGTCCTGGCCTTCCCAGGGCTGTACCCAAGGAACAGCAGGGAAGGAGGAGGGCTGGGGTGAGGGTGAGGTGCCCCTCTGGCTTGGAGCTGCTGCCAGAACACGAGATCAAAAGTTCTGGTCAACACTGGGATCCCGCATCCAAATGCAGCCTGACTCTGGCATCCAAGAAGAAAGTCTGGCTTTCTGCTTCCTCGAGGTGGGGTAGTTTTGAGCTCAGGCAGACCCAGCTGGATCCCTGCTCCTCCACGTAGCAGAGATGTGACCCTTGACATATCATCTCACCCATCGGCATTAGTTTCCTAGGGCTAATGTAACAAAGAATCCCAGACTGCCTAGCTTGACTAACAGAAAATCATTCTCTTACAATTCTGGAAGCTGGACCTCTCAGTCTAAGGTGTTGGCCTCTGTTGGTTCTTTGTGAAGCCATCTCCTTGGCTTGTAGATGACTGTCTTCTCTGTGTGTCTTTATAAGACCTCCCTTTGTGTATGTCTGTTCCCAATGTCCTCTTCCTATATGGACCCTGATCCTACTAGATTAGGACCCACTAAGCAAATTGTGTTAATTTTACTTTATCTCTTTAAAGGTCCTATATCCAGAAAGGCCACATTCTGAGGTATGAAAATGTTGGGGAAATAAATGAATTTAGGAGGGATACAATTCAGCTTATCTGAACCTCAGTTTCCTCATCTGTTAGAATAGGTTCTAAGTCTGCCTCAGAGGTTTACCATGAAGGTTAAATGAAAGACCATGGGCATACCCAGTCAGGGTCAAATCCAGGAGCCATCAGAGAGGAAATGGAGGCCCCTCATTGCAGGATGGCCCCAACCTCTCTCACCAGACCTTCTGCCCTCAAGCAATGCTGGATATCTGCAGACACACCACCTTCTCCCCTCCCCTCTACCTGTCCCTCTCCTTCCCTTGGGCAGGTGGCACAGACCCTTTGCTGTTGCCCTGGATGATGGTACCGCGTCCTCCTTGTCTTTGAGTTAATTGAGGAGGGTTCTGACCTCTCCCCAAAACAAGGCCCTCCTGCTCACCTTCTAATACCATTCATCTTACAAAAGACATCTGTAACATAAAATTGGAGGAGGGGATCAAAGAAGATGATAAGTGCTCATGATCCCATGACCCAGGAATTTTTACATAATATTCTAGAACTGTAGAGCCTCATGTTGGGATTTTGTTTGTTTGTTTTTATTTGCATTGAACTCGTCATCCTTGGGGAGCCACGCCTGAGAAAGAGTGACATGATGGTGATTTTTAAAAAGTCTCCTCGACTTTCACATGGAGGAGACAGGGACCCCAGCTGAGTTGCTCAGAGATGAGAATGACCTAGTTAGAGGGGACAGGGAACTCCTTTTCCCTCCCTGGGGAGCCTGCTTCTCACCTTAAAATGAAAATGTGGGGTTGGGTGGTCCCTGAGGGGTTTCCTGGCCCCACATCCTGGTCTTCTTGTTGGGCATGAAGGCACCGTGTCATGTCCACCATCCCAAGGTGGAGTGAGGTGGAATGGGGAGGGGATGTCTGACCTGGGAGCACAGTCCTTGGTGCCACAGGACAAGCGCAGATCACTTTCAGGCTCCTTCTGAGTTTCCACACCCAGTTGTCACTCCCAGGAAAACCCACAACTTTGTCCAGTTCTGTCTGAAAAGACTCCTGTCTATGTGGTCTAACTGAGAACAGCCCCCCTAGAGAGGCAAGGGTATATGCTATCCCCTTAAATCCTGTTTTTGATGGACAGGAGAATGGGTGTGATATGGTCAAGATGGGGGACAGTGATGTCACGTGGGATTCTGTTGTGCTCTGCATGCTTATTTGATGCCATGTATTGGACTGTGTAGTGGATGTGTATAAGTTGGCCTGGAACCATCCATCCATCCATCATCATAGTAGATAACATCAGAGGTGGGCCAAGACATGGGCTGCAGGCACCGGAGGCACCTGCTTCACCCAAGCTGTTTATGACACACAGGGCACTTCTGCAGCACCTTGAGTTTATTTGCCACTTTTCCCTGTCCCCACCATCCTAGGGACACACAGACTTCCCAAATACTCTCCCTGCATGCCTGGCCAGGGTCTGCAACCGGGTCAGCCCACAGCCCCAAGAATCCACACCTCCATCCCAGGGGCTTCCAATCCACCTCTGCTTCCTTAGCAAGTCAGAAGTCCCCAGTTTTTGTTTATGTGTAGTTGGATTTAACCCAATTGAGGAAAGCTTTGACTTTTTCCAGTTTCTTCCATCTGCCTATTTGCAGATGCTAAAGTGAGCTGTAAATTCGATTTATTCCAAAAACTGCTACCAGTTTTCCCTTTATCTCATCTAGAATAACAGTCAATTGTGCCTCTAATAATAAGACCCATAAAGAAATGGCCCCATATCCTGGAAACCCAAGGAGCTTGATACTGGGAGGTGCACTCTGACCCTGACTGCCCATCCAGTGAAATGGTCACTTCCCAGAGGAAACTTGCTGCCTGAGCCCTTCCGTTTGGAATAATCCAAGTCACCCAGGCCAACCCTCTATTCTGCAGAAAACTTTCTGTGACATGTGTCCCCTGGGCAGGGATTCTGATGAAAATCAAAGTTCACTGCTTAAACATGGTTGATTTTGTCCCTGCTCCAAGCTGTGATGTGGCCCTCCTTTGTGCATGAAAGAGGCTTTACCTATAAGACAGGCTGACCCAGCCAGTCACACTCTGGCCTCTGCAGGACCCCAGGAGGCAAGGCTCAGTTCAGGAACTGGGGACAGGACTCTGCCTAGCACTAGGGTTAGGATCAGGTTTTAGGTTAGAGTTAGGACATAACCCATCCTCCCCTGTTGCTGGCATTGCTTATTATGGAGACCAAGGGCCTTTGTCCCTGCAGCTGCTCCTAGCTGAGCCAAAGGCTCTAACTGTCCATTAAGGAGAGAACAGACCTGGCTGGATACTCTGCACCTTGTCCCTGCCAGTTGGCAGGCCCTGGAGAGATTCTAGGGCTCAGCCCTGACCTCACTGCTCACTTGCCCTCTCCCTCTCTCCTTCTGCCTGGGAGTGACAGCGGCATTAGTAAGGAGGCTGGTGAGAGTGGATACACGGAGGCAGCCTATCCTGCCCTCTACTTCCCCTGCTCAGGATGTGGCACTGGTTCAGGGTGGTTTTAGGCTTCTCTGGCACCTTTGGTTCCCAGTCAAGGATGGAGATAGGGAGATAGGACAGTTCCTGGGACCTCTAGCTCAGCTGGGACTAGGTCCTAGTTTACCCTGCCTTCTAAAGATAGAAATACAGAGCACACATGCACACATGCATGGGTACATATTGTGAATGCACATACACACACACACACACACACACACACACACACACACACACTTTCCCCAGGCTTTTCCTCTCATAACTCAGAACCAGAGATTCTTAAGAGAAATCCTTCAGAAGATTTCACTGATGGACAAAACCCCAAAACAGGCTAGACTCCCACCTGGGGTAACATGGCAGTGAGAGGAGGCACAGAGCCCAGGCTAAGTTGGAGCTTGCCACACCCACATTCCTGTTTCCCAAGCCTGAGTTCACTGAGCAGGCATGAGCCACAGGCCCATCTTGAGCACTCTAGGGGTGCAGATGCAACAAATGAGCAGGCAACTCCTGAGGAAACCTGGGCAAATTCCCCATGAAGGATTTTAGCTCCTCCACATCTGCTGTGGGACCTGATTTCCACCCCCTCTACTAGTACAGACACCAGTCAGGTGGTTCTGTCCAATTCAGGAGGAAGAGAGACATATTCTCATTTCTCACTTCATTCTTTGGTGCCAGGGCCACTCATATCCTGGTGTTTGAAATCTTCCATTTAATGTCAATCAATTTCTCCTCTAGAATTTCCCTTTTCATTAAATGGCAAGAGTATTCCCTCAGTCAGCCAAATGGGAGACCTGGTGTTATCCCTGACTTCCAACTTCTGCTGAATGTCACCTGCCTCCTTCCCTCTCCAGTGCCCCCTTCCCAGGTTGAGCTCTAGCTCACGTGGACTGGTGCAGGTCTTCATTCATTCAGGACACTCCATCTCATTAGACTCTCTTTAATGGCCTCCCGATTTCCCTCAGGTTCCTCCAGTCCATTTCCTTCTCAGAGGCTATGGCGGCTTAGAAAGGATGCAAATCTGCAGGTGGAAGGTGCGCCCCACGCCCCGTTCTAGTGTACTTGCTCATGGAGAAGAAACTCAGGCAAAGAGTCGCCCGACTTTGGCTGGCAGCTATCCCACCGTAAGGGAGGCTGCAGTGGGTTCCTTGGACAGGCGGGTGTCTTTTGCTGTCCCTGCAGCACTGGGACCTGGGATTCTCCTCGGATTGGGGCATTCCACACCCCAGGCCTAAGCTCGCCAGCCCCGCCGGCTTCCTCCGAACTTTGCTGGTGGAAGAGAGCCGAGACCTGAGAAATCGAACTCGGGGGAGTGGGCTGCAGACTGAGTCCGACGAGAGGAACCGCCCGGCCCCAGCCCGGGTCCCGGCCCCGGCCCCGCCCCCCGGCGCCGTCATTGGCCGCGGCCGAGCCGCGGGTGGACCCACCGCTCCGCGCTCCGCGGCTCCTCTTCGGTTAGGTCCTGGCTTGGCAGCTCCGGGAAATCTGGCGTGGCGGCGGGAGGCTGCCCGACAAGTCAGGGCTGGACAGGCAGGGACCTGGACCCTGCGCTCTCTCGGCCGCTCGCCCTCACACCCACTCTTGGCTGCCACACCGGGCGCGCACTCCCACTCCCTTTCCACACGCAGCTCCAGGACGCAATGGACGCGGCACTGCTCCACAGCCTGCTGGAGGCCAACTGCAGTCTGGCGCTGGCTGAAGAGCTGCTCTTGGACGGCTGGGGACCGTCCCTGGACCCCGAGGGTAGGCGGGAGGCGAGAGGACCAAGGCGGCGCGGGCTCCTTCCCGGGCTCCTTCCAGGGCCACGCACTCTCAGCGCCCGGCGCCCTGAGTCTCACAGCACCCTGCGCCCCAGCGACCCCTCTGTGACCGCTCTGCTCTCTCCCGTCGCCAGGTCCCTACTCCTACTGCAACACGACCTTGGACCAGATCGGTACATGCTGGCCCCGGAGCGCGGCCGGAGCCCTCGTGGAGAGGCCGTGCCCTGAGTACTTCAACGGTATCAAGTACAACACGACCCGTGAGTATCCACCGGCCCTTGGCTGCGGGCTCTGCGCCGGCCTCCCTTTAGTTCAGTTCAGGGAGAGGGGAGGGTTCTGGACCCTGTATTGGAAACCTGCAGAAGGCGCAGTATCGCACAGCTTCCAACCTCAGTAACTGGGCAGTAACCATTCCTGGACTCTGGGTGGAAAAAGTCAAGAAAGGGAAAAGGGAATATTTCCTCCTTTTTAAGGTCAAGTCTCTCCTGCACTGCTACCTAAAGTTTCCCCATTAAGGCTTCATCTCTTCCTTTAGGATGCTCCCTTGACCCTGGAGCCGGTGCGGTGGCGTATATATGCTTGCTCTCCTACCGTGTCCCCCATCTCCCGTGGTGATTAGATTCTTCACTACTGGAGAAGAGAGGGGGAGGTTAGGAGGCAAGAAAGATGGGGTGAGCATATATGTTGGGGAGATCATACAGAGCATAGACAGGGGAGCTAGAGGTACGAAGTGTCACCTCTTTCCTAACCAGATGTCCCCAGGCTGGCCCACAAGTCTGTGAGTCAGGCATGGTAGGCAGCACTACTCCTGTGTGGCAGCTCCAGGTAATGTGTGGGGTCTGAATCAGGTCCACTCCCACCTTCCGGAGAGAACAGCCTTCCCCTCCTTCCTCCTGGCAAATCACTGCTCGCTGGACACTGAGGAAGAGGGTGGCAGAAGAAGAACACCTCTAGATGAGGTGTTCAGTGAGGGTTCTGGTTTCGGCGAAGGGTGTGTGTGGTGCACGTGCATCTGTGCCTATGATTGCCTTATGTCTATGCCCTGTGGAAGGTCTAATGGGAGCCAGATGTGAGGTCTCTGTGCGGCTGTAGATGCAGCGATCACTGGCCCACAATGAACACCCTTCACATCTCCAGCCTTACCCCAACAATAGAGCCCCCCCACCCCCGCCGCCAACTTGATGTGAGGGTTGTTTGTCTAAAGCCCCTTCCTCAAGTGTCCACATCTGAATGGTGGCCCAGCTCCTGAGTGTCCACATCTGAATGGTGGCCCAGCTCCTCTGTTGCCACACATATACATATGCACGCGTGCATGCATGCGTACATGCTTGTCCACGCATTCCAAGTCCTTCATGGTGAGTGATGGTTAGAAGGCAAGATAGCAGACTTGCTTTTGGTGCCAAGCTGCACTCCCCTAGCTGCACCAGCTGAGGGCTCTGGTGGACCCAGGGAGCAGCCATACTCTGAGGAATCTAGGGCAAGATGCTCCTCATGGAAGGGACTGGTAGAAGTAGTGGGACCTCTGAGGAAGGCTTCTGCATCACCTGAGATCTTGCTTTCTATCCATTAAAAACAGAACTCTTTAGGAGGAAATGAGGTCCCCAACCCAGGAGGTATGCAAGCTGGAGAAATGACCTCCCAGTTGTCATGTTACAAGACTGTGTTTTTTTTGTGTGTTCTGTGAGCTTTGTGGAGTGAGGCAATGGAGATCATTGTGCCTGATTCAGTCTGTACTCAGCAACTAAGGGTCATCCAGGGCCAAATAGGGAAATGAAACTTCTCAACCCACAGCCTGTGAGCCTGAGGGAACCCTACCTCTCTGCTCTTCACCTAGCCTGGCCTATTTCCTGTTCTTCCCAGTTAGCCTGGAAACCCCACCCCCTGTATCAAGGGCAGAGTCTGGTCTCTTCAGAGCAGAAATGAGCACAATAGGATTCAACCAATTTATTGAACACCTACTGTGTGACACAAGGCATTGGCACTGTATTGAGGGCCTCATTCATAATTGCAGCAGACAAAACTAATATATAGAGTGACAAGCCCTGATGGGGGAGGGAAGGGGGAGGAGGATAGGGACAGCACATACCAGATCATTCACATCAAGTCAAACTTGAAGCTGAAAAAAGGCCGGGGCACTGGGGTTGATAAATGTGGTAGCAATTATCCCCTAGTGTCTAATGAACAATTTTCTCCACTTGGACCAAAGAGCTTTCTGCACTGTAACTCCCAGGGAATGAGAGGAGCATGGGGTTGGGGTGGGGGGCATTGCCATTAACAGGTACCTGGGGCTGGAGGGCAGCAGACAGTCAGCCCAGGTGGGAAGAGCCAAGGCAGCTAATGGCAATGGGAGTGCGTGATTGATTGATTTCCTGCCTGCCCTGGCCAGCCAGCTGCTGCCTCCTCCTTCTCCATTTGCCTTCATTGTCTTCCTTTAGAAAGAAGGATGCAGACAAAACAGCCCTGTCAGAAGCCTGCAGGGCAGTCTGGTCTCCTCTTCCTTCCCCAGTCTTCATATACCAAACCCCTCCGAAGCCTCATTGCTTGGAGGGCAGGAATCGCCCAGATCGGGGAGTAGCTTAGGCGGTGGTCTCTGAAATCTTTCAACTCAGCAGAGTGCAGAGAAACTGCCACAAAACTATGAAGGGCTGCTCCTTGTCCAGGGGCCAGATTCCACCAACAGAGTTTTGCACCCGTGATCCCACTCTGTCGCGTCCCCCTTGCCCGCAAGGAAGACGCAACACCGGGAATCTTCTTCCAGTCGTTTATTCAGGTTCTCGAGATCTCTTACACTCTACTCTCTTCTTCATCTTCCTCCCTCTCTCTCTCCGAATGCTCCTACCAGCCTTAATAAAGTATCTCAAGCCCCAATGCGAAGCTGCCACGTGGAGCTTTCTCATAGGGTGTTAGAAAACCACGCACCAACTCTCCCAATTAAGGAGTTGTTTGTCACAAACCACAGTCGAGCCAGCACCATCTTGTAATGGCGACCGCAGTCCGCAGAAACGGCTCACTACAGTTCCCCCTTTTGTTTTCTAAAAACAATACAGGCGAGAGTAGAGGTCCTATCCCACTGTGCATAAGTGGCTGCATAGTATGGCTCAGGCCCAAGGAGGGCCCTTCCCCAGATCTGAGACCATATCAGCCGACGCTTTTCTCGTGGGACGGGGCGTGGACGCGTCTAACCCGCATGCAATAGGACATGCTCTCCTTGAGGTCCACTTCAAGGATCACTCAAGTGCAATGCCTTGCCTCGCATCCTGTATCGTGATGGACGAAGGGGGATAGCTGAGGCTGAACTGTGGCTGTATAGAAATATAACGACAAACAAGTTGGTAACACCCTAAAAGAAAGGCACGGGTAATCTGTGCAAGCCAGACTTGAGGTGAAATGCCATTACTCATACTAAGCCTTCAACCAGGAACCTTATCAGACCCAAACAGGTCAGGACGTTCCCACATGACCGTTATTGGCTGAATATGAAAACAGACACCACAAATCTTTCAAGGCCTTGTGAGCTCCTTCAAGGTCTTGTGAGCTGGCCTCTTTGACATGCACAAAAATCAGGGCTGGATCCAAGCCCTGGGGGCCGGGGGGAATCCGTGCCAGCAGTTCCCCCCCTTTTGTTTGTTGCACGTCAAAGGGAATCAAGTAGCCCCTGTTTTAGGTCGTTCACTGCCCCTACACTGCTTACCCGTCTTTGGGGAGGCCCCATTCCCCTGTCTTAGGTTGCAGTGCAAGCGTGAAAGTTGCCCGTCTCTGGGTACTACAAGATCAGCTTGTTGTTGCCAAGGCGTTCAGTGGTATCTATTCAGCCAGTCATTATTGGGTCTTTAATTGGTTCCGGTTCAACAAGGCATAGAGTAAAAATAAAGAAGAAAAAGGGGGCAAAAGGAGGAAGGCATGAAGCAGGGATCATTGTAGAAAAATCATCTTCGAATTGGTCGGAGACAAACTTCAGCAAGATCATCCTTGGTCTGCAGGCGTTGATAATGGATCTGTATTGGCTTAGAAGTCAGAATGTTAATTTGGTCTTTAATAAATTGTGTCATTCTCTTACCTAGGCAGGGGCCTACAGCAGCTATAAGGAGGAGACCGAAAAGCGGTCCCATTACAGTGGATATCAAAGGACTTAACCATGGGGTATTTTTAAACCACTGTTCAAACCATCCTTGTTGTGCTTCAAACTCCTTTTGTCTTTTAGCCAATCTTTCCGTGACCTTTTCCATAGTTTCACGGATTACCCCAGTATGATCTGCATAAAAACAACACTGTTCCTTTAAGGCTACACATAGTCCTCCTTCCCTTAGGAACAATAAATCTAGTCCCCTCCTATTTTGTAACACAACTTCTGAGAGGGAGGTGAGGGACTTTTCCAAAGCAGTAATTGACTTGGCCATGGCTGTTAAATCTTATAGCTGGGTAGAGAATAACATTTAGGATCTGCAGTGGTATTAGAGGATAATTTAGACAGTATTGCTACCCCTTCATAATAGGGCGGCCTGGAGGTCAAGCATAGCCAGCAATCTTGGGTCCTGTTAGGACTAGTGGCATTGAGAGCGAAAAAGGCTCCTTGGACCAAATTAAAAAGACGATCTCCAGTTCCAGGGTGTATGGGCTCAGGGGCACAATCAAAGGTTTGATAGCCCACAGTTATTGTTTGACCGCTGGGGGAAGGTTTTATTGTTGGGGCTATGGGCTACTTGGGTCCAGATGGGGCCTTTTGATCTCCGAGCACCTGATTGGGTCCTATTAGACTTCCAATAGGCTGTTCTATGGTCAATTTGAGCCGAAAAAGCAGGCCAGGATTGTACTGTCCGGGGGTGCAAACACCCAGCCCCCAGAGATATCCTTAAGTCCAATCTGGCTGCTGTTTTCCATTGGAAGTAAACTGAATAGTAATATCTGATTCTCCCTCTATTGTTTACCAGAAATGGGTAACATCATTTTGCCAGACATCATTGGTGTGTAAGCCTCTAGGATTAACACTTAGACTAAGGGAATGAATGAATGGAGCACACACTGGGCATAAGAAAACAATTTGTAGAGCCTGATCACGTAAGCACCCCGCACAGAAGCGTAAGGATTGTGCATTTAGATGGAATTTAGCATGGAGCTAAGGAGTTGATCCGTTTGTAATTGTTCCATGATAGTAGATTGTCTGCCAATATAAGGGGTTGCCTCAATAACTGAGGCTAAATTAGCAACATAGAGACTATCAGTATACGCATCAAGTGGAATGGAATTGTATAATTTAAGGGCCATAATTAGAGCCTCAACTTCTGATATTTGGGCAGACAGTCTAGGAACAGGGTGTCGGATTACTTGAGATCCATCAAAAACAACAACAAACCCCCCTCTTGCTCCGTCTGTATAAACAGTCTGAGCTCCCGGGATAGATTCCCCTTTAATAATTTTAGGAGAAATAATAGGACATTTTTTGAGGTCTTCTAGAAGTTTATGTCGGGGAGAGTGATTATCAATTTGACCTTTGAAATTACAAGGGAAGAGACACCAAAGATCATGTTCTTGTTGGAAATTTAAAATCATATCCTGGGTATAAGGTTGAATGAGAATGTCAAAAGTCTTTCCAAACAGTGCATCACCCAAATATTTGGCCTTCCAGATCAGATTCATCACCAGTTCATAAAAGGGAGTTATTACCCGAGAGTTAGAAGCAGGTAAATGGACCCAATAGATGGGACCTATTTGTCAAAACACTGTAGTAGGAGTTAATTTTGATGGCAGGATTATAAATGATAGGGGTATAGAATAGTTTATCTGGGTAACCTGCATATCTTGTAGGGCCTTCTCTATCAGTCTTAATGATTGTAGAGCCTCAGGTGTGGGATTCTCTTGTAGGGCCTTCTCTATCAGTCTTAATGATTGTAGAGCCTCAGGTGTGGGATTCCTGACTGAGCTGGGGGAAGGGTCTCCTTGGAGGAGATCATACAGAGGCTTAAGTTCCTGGAAAGAGAGGAGTTGGCACTGTTGTCAAAGTCATAAACATACCTCTTAAGAGAGGGGGAAAGGGAGAAACCTTTAGCAACTTGACGTTTCTCCCAAGAATGATCCTGACAAGGCGTAAATGTTGGGGGGAAACCAAGATTAGGGGTACAGTAAGGAGAGGCCTTAAAATGAGTGGCATTATAAAGACTATTAGAAGAAGGAGGCACTGGGATTAGTACTTCGGAGATAATAGCCAAGGTAGTTATGTTTAAAGCAGAGCTATTTACGGGGGTTCCTGAGCCTGATTGTTCCCCTGAGGCTACTTAGCTCAATACAGCACTGAGAATGCTCCCTGAGACCTGACTGGACCGCAATGGGTCCTTCCAGTTAATCAAATTCTTGGTCTTAAGGCTAATACAATGAGCGTTCCCGAAGCCAAAACAAGAAACTCCTGTGAGATTAACTTGAGATTGATTAAAAATGCTTTCCACCTGAGTTAGTGTGAAGGCGGCATCCACTCCATAAGTGCGCACAGACTCCGCCAGGGTCTTCAATTTATCATCTTATGAGTTTAACATAGAAACCTGTGGAATCAAATTTTGTCTGAAAAAGATATCTTCCGTTAGCATTTACAGGTAGGCATTTTTAAAAATACAGTTTCTGAGTAGCTCCGGTAGAAATCTGAAACGCAGCAGTACAGGTTAGTGGCTGGAAGGCGGGACTAGAAGTCCTGTCTGAGTGACTGTGGAAGAACCAATCGGTAGCCCCCAAGAGTGTGGGAGGTGGGACCAGGAAGTCGCTCTTCCGCCAGGCAGCCCATGGTTACCATGGTGATGCAAGCAACACGGAGTCCGTCGCTCACCCTCAGGGCAAAAGTTCCCCAAGATTTCCTAGCCGACCGCACCTTGCCTGATTTTGTTTGCATTTTTCCCCGCCTGGCCAAGCTCTTACTGCGGCAGCAGCCTGCTCTGTTTCTGGACCATCCCCGCACACTCCGGCTTCCGGGCCGGGGCGGGCTCCTGTTCCCTTTTCCCGGCTGCAGTGGGCGTCCCTGGGCATAGATCCCAGGGTCATAATTAATCTGCTGCTGCGGCACCCATGGCACAGCAACAGAAGGAACACAGAAAACGAAAGACACAGACGACAAAAAAAGAACACAGAAAACAAAAGTGAAAGTACACATAGCAGCTGCAATAAAATATGAGGCCTACGGGGTCCCGCTCTCGGGGACGAGGAGTCCGCTCCGCTCAGGGACGAGGGGTCCGCTCAGGGACGAGGGGTCCGCTCAGGGACGAGGGGTCCGCTCACGGACGAGGGGTCCACTCAGGGACGAGGGGTCCGCTCACGGACGAGGGGTCCGCTCAGGGACGAGGGGTCCGCTCACGGACGAGGGGTCCGCTCAGGGACGAGGGGTCCACTCAGGGACGAGGGGTCCACTCACGGACGAGGGGTCCACTCACGGACGAGGGGTCCACTCAGGGACGAGGGGTGCACCACTCCTGACGACTGAAAGTTCTGATTTTCCCGGGTCTCGGCACCATTTGTCGCGTCCCCCTTGCCCGCAAGGAAGACGCAACACCGGGAATCTTCTTCCAGTCGTTTATTCAGGTTCTCGAGATCTCTTACACTCTACTCTCTTCTTCATCTTCCTCCCTCTCTCTCTCCGAATGCTCCTACCAGCCTTAATAAAGTATCTCAAGCCCCAATGCGAAGCTGCCACGTGGAGCTTTCTCATAGGGTGTTAGAAAACCACGCACCAACTCTCCCAATTAAGGAGTTGTTTGTCACAAACCACAGTCGAGCCAGCACCATCTTGTAATGGCGACCGCAGTCCGCAGAAACGGCTCACTACACCACTCCCCATGAGACACACGCTGCTTGTATGTCCACATGGCAGACAAGAACACTGAGGCTGGAGACATGGAGTCACTTGTTCAAGCTTCTAACCAATCCTATGCACCAGTGCAAGCAGGGAACCCACAGCCCTCACTTTTAACCATGGGGGAAAGTCTGCTTCCAAGAGTGACATGTTGAATTTGGAAGGCAAGCTTAGGGGACAAAGGAAGCCTCTAGGCCTGGAGAAGTGGGGGAACTCAGCCCTCTGACCTGCAACTCTAGGGTCAGGTTGGATTTATCGGGCCAATGCAAATAGGTGTAGGAGAGTCAATCTAGTTCAGGGAAAGTGACTAAAGACCCAGATATGGAACTGTGCTTTGTGGCTGGGAACTAGTGAGCATCGTGTGGAGAAAGAAACAGACCAGAGAGGGGAATGGAGAGCTGATGATGCACAGCATCACTGTCAGTACAGGAGGGAGCCTGGACAAGCTCAGGAGCAGAGGGGACACCCTTCCTCAAGAAGGAAAGGAGTGACAGGGGTGCTGTACCCTGGGGTCGAGCAGAAGGCACTGGAATTGACAAGGTGGGAGAAGGAAAGGTGGAGGGGCACGGATGACCCAGGCACCCAGGAGACTGCTGAGCACAGTGGGAGATGTGCTGACATTGAGAAGCTGAAGGGACACCTTAGCAGAGATGCCGAGGAAGCAGCTGGCTGGGTGGAGAACAGCCCCAGAGGGCACCACGGGTGGAGGGAAACCATCTGGTGGTTCTCAGGATGTGCATGAGCGAGTCTGGGAGGCTGGGTCAGAGCCTTGACTGGTCTCACCCAGAGACCATTTCTGGGTGCAACAATGGCCCAGGGAAGGGAAGGGACTCTTGCAAGGTCACCCATGCTAGTCCACGTTAGTAGCTGTGTGCCCCTGCAGTGTGCTCACACTACCACGAGCTTCTGTGTCTGCACTGTTGTCAAGCTCATTAATCCTTATGCCCCTCCAGTGATGGGAACATAGTATTATCCTCATAGTACACTTGGGGAAGTGAAGTGACCTAACTCAGAACAGAACAAGGGTTTAACCAAGGTTCTGCTGCTTCCCTGGCTCAGAAGGTCTGCTGGGTTAAGCAGAGAGAAGAATTTGTTCAAGAGCTTATGGAATCACAGAGTGGGTTGAGAACCAGATTGGAGGCCCTCATCCAAGAACATGGGATGGAGCAGAGCCAGTGAGGGAATGAATCCCTGTTCTCCCCAGGTGGCCATGCCAGTGCCCCCATGCCACTGTCAACTCAGGGAGATACACCTTGTTTGTGAAGATCAGGGGAATGTAATATTAGCATCATGACATTGCCCCTGACCTCCCATCCTACCATCTGGTCATAGTCCTGCTGGATAACTGCTCTGGGGTCTTAAGTGCCTGCAGCCCTTCCTGGAGACACTTTCTCTGTCTCTCTTATAGACGCCAGTTCACTAACTCCCTCTAGCAGGTGCATGTTTTGGATAGAGGGAAAAGGGGGCTCTGGGTCACATGCCTAAGCCCTAGCTGCAAGGGAGCCTGGGAAGGTGAGGACTTAGCACTTCAGTTCGGGGGCAGGCAGTGGCCTCTGCCTTCACCCAGGGTTCCATGAACCCAGCTTTAATGTCTGGTCACCAAAGCAATCCCGAAGGTCCATACATGGTATAACCTGGGGCAAGCCCATCCCCTTCCTGGGCCTCTGTCTCCTTGTCTGTAGGGAGCAGGGAAGTGGGTTAGCTCAGCAGTGGTGCTCTGTTCTCCTCTGACCTCCCCCATTCCACAGAGATGCCTCTGAGCCCATCTCTGTGTGTTTCTCTCTCATGTCTCCCTCTGTTTCTGTATGCCATTCTGTCTTTCTTCCCGTCTCTGTGTCTGAGTGTCTATCTATTCTTGGTTTCTCTCTTATGTTCTTTCCCACCTGATCGTCCCTTTCCAGATCTCTCCTTCCCTCTATCCCTCCCTATTCCTTCTCTCTTCCCACTGCACCTCCATCTCCCTCTCTGCTCTATCCCTCATTCTATCTGCTCTGCCCTGGAAACTTCTTTTGCCTGTGCCTATGGTCTTTGTGACTGCAAATAAGGGTCTTGCTGCCTCCTTCCGGGACAAAGCCCACTTTCCTTGGCAGAATTTCCAGGTGCAGGCTTGGCCTCCTTGACCTAAGGCTCCTACCATTCCCTCCTGGGAACCCCTGGTCCCGTCTGTAATGAGGCATCTACTGGACAGGGAAGGAGAGCACACTCCACCTAATCTAACCTCTGGGGAGTGCTTTGCAGAACCCCATTCTAGAGACATGCCAAAGCACTGGTGTGTCCTGCTACATCAAGAATGGCTGCAACAGTGCAGACATGGAAAGGAGGGGTGGTGTGGCCTTCTGTCACCTCTGAGAGCCCCTACAACTCTGTGGCCTCTGGGTTTTGTCTTGGGAGGTGGCCATCTCTCTGTCTGGACTGAAAGGATCTCATCCCCAAAGGGCTCTGGAGACAGCCTCTCAGCTCTTCTAGGGGCTGCTTCCAGTGTAGAGGGAAGAGCATAGGCTATTGCCAGCCAGAGTCTTCTACAGTATCTCACAGGAGCTGTGGGCTGGGAGAAGATTCTAATTCTGGTCATGCTGCTGCCTGCTTGTCACCCATAGGAAGGATTTTCACCTTCTGTGGGCCTTGGTTTCTCTGTCCGAGGTGAGGCAGAGGTGGAGTTTGATGACATTTCTTGGTTTAGAGAAACCTCTGTCTTAGGGATCCTCTGTTCACCTCCCTTCCCAGAAGAGGAGCTCATGGAAGGAGGTGCCTACCCATGCTCTAGCCTCTGCTGTGCTGGGCTCCTTCCTTCCAGCCATCCTTAGCAGTGAGCTGGGCTCCACCCAACCCTGGCCTCTTTCATGGACCCAACTTGGTCTTTATTAAATTGCTCAGTGCCTTTGTGACTCAGCTTCCCCACTGTCCCCTGTAAGTATGGACTGCAGTCCCCACTGTACCCACCCAAGGATGGCATCATGAATGACAAGTCCAGTGAAAATAGAGAGTTGGGCATTCTAGAAGCCCCAAGTGGGCCATCAAAGCTCAGAGAAGAGTGTCCAAATAATATGGAAGAAATGTCATAAAAATGTCCTAACTGCAGGTGTCCTAGGCAGATGAGAGGCCTTTCCCACTTAGTGTCTGGGCTTGGCAATGGTAGATTCTCAGTCTCTCTCTCAACATAGCACCCCTCCTAGGTCAGACTGAGTCTGAGATTGGATGAGCGTCACCAGCTGCCTGTTCTAATGGGCTAGGATTGGATCAAGACAGAGCTGTGCAAGGTGGGCCCCCGAGCCAGCCAATTGTAGTCAGCCTGCGGTAGTGTGAGGGCTGTGCAGGAATGTCAACTCAGGGAGATACACCTTGTTTGTGAAGCTCAGGGGAATGTGATATTGACACCATGACATTGCCCCTGACCCCCCACCCCATCAAACTCTGGCCACACTTCCTCAGTGGTCTCTTAAGTTGGGGTGAAAAGCAATCATTGCCCAGTCGAGGCAGTGATAGCCAGGCTGGGAGCAGATATTAGCAGGGGAATCTTTCCCACCGAAGGTAAGAAAAGTGACTCAAAGTCAAGATCAAGCCAGACAAGGAGATGGTGGGATCTGGAACCTTCCAACTCCAGACAGTAAATGGGACTGAGCGTGGGCTATCTGGATCCTAAAGCATTTTCTTCTGATGATGTGGATACTGTGTGGCCAAGACCCTGCGGAGGTGGCACAGTAGCTGCACATGCTAAAACAGTGTAGCAGGAAGAGTTTCCTCCCTCCAGAGATACTGACTCCAAGATGATGCAGGAGGAAGTGTGTCCCAGGGGAGAGAGCTCTTGTTCTGTCTCTTCATTGTTAGGTGTTCCCATATGTCACTTTCTTTCCCTCTTTGGGCCCCATCAGACCAAATGAGGAAGAAGTTGCTTTCCCCCTCTTAAATTCCCAAGGAGATGCCCACTGACTTAGTTTCCAGTGTGCTTTCCTTGGAACAGGCAAGGTATCCATGCCCAAAATCTGGAAGATGCTGCCCATAAGTTTTATATTTAAGATTAATACTCCCTCCCCAACATGGATTTATATCTCAGTGACTGGAGTTCTGGCAGTGAGGTTGGCCTATCTTCTAGGGGCATGTGGGAGACCTAGATGCCTCCTGAGATATGTGTGACGGCTTCGTCATCACCATGCAATTTGGTGGAGCCTGGACACCCAAGATGGCAGATTATCCTCTTGGCTTTCCTTGATCCTCTCGCCCTCATTGAATTCCCTAGTAAACTTGGCAACAGTATCAGCTATGACCCATCCTGAGGACCCTGCATGATCATCTGGTTAATGCTTAAGGACCAGATAGGCTGGAGAGGTAGTTCAGTGGTAGAGCACTTGCCTAGCATGCATGAGGCCTTGAGTTCCATCCCCAGGAAGGAAGGAAGGAAGGAAGGAAGGAAGGAAGGAAGGAAGGAGGGGAGAAAGAGAATATGAAAGAAAGAAAGAAAGAAAGAGAGAGAGAGAGAGAGAGAGAGAGAGAGAGAGAGAGAAAGAAAGAAAGAAAGAAAGAAAGAAAGAAAGAAAGAAAGAAAGAAAGAGGCCACCCAAGCCTTCCTCTTAGGGGATCTTGACCTTGTGCAGAAAAAGGTAAAGTCTTGCTCCAGGGAGACTCTGGGATAGAGGGGGAAACATGACTTCTTTACAGGGACCATCAAGAGAACAGCTGCAGCTCAGTGTGAGCCAGGCAGAAGTGAGCAGCTGGACCCTCAGGAGGGCTAGAGCAGTCTTGGAAACCACCTGGAGGAACTGGGGCTGCTCTGGGCAGGGTGCAGTAGAGTTTTGCTGTCCGTGGTGCTGAAAGTTCTGGGACTCTGTGCTGTTCTTTCAGTAAATATTGCTTCGGGCCCTTCCCACCTCTCTGCCATCACCTTCTCTCTCTATCTCCCTTCTTGCCATTTTCTTTCCATTAGCCAAGGACCATACTGCTTTCCCCACAGTTTCCTTTGTTCTTTCCTCCCTACCTCACCTGTCTTTGCACTGGACTACCACCAAAACTGTTTCATCCCAGCCCCTTGTCTTCCATGGTCCCTGTCCCAGAGCTAGAGGCGCCAATCTAGGGAGCACTTGAAAGTAATGTAGGCATGTTTGGAGTTGCCATGGCTTGGTGGTTTACTGGCATTCAGTAAATTGGGAAGCCTCACACAACCAAAAACTTGACTCACCTGAGATGCTAATAGCATCATTGGGAACCAATTTACTTACTTTTCCTGAGACGGGAAACAGAGGCCAAGAGAGATATGACTTAGCCATGGTCAGCTAGCCAGCCAGGGTTAACACTGTGTCTAGATTATAACCCCCATCTCCTAGCCAGGCCTTTGGACTATCCTTGATGAGTCGCTGAACCAAGAACTACTATCAAAGTGTTAACAACTGACAGGGGGGAGAACCTGTTGCTTCAGGGACTTTTAACAGGTCAGGGCCACTCTGGGGATAGGGACAGGCTACCTAAACTACAGAGCCTTGAACCACAGAGCCCTGCTGTGGAAGACCCCGCCTGCACCATTCAGAACCTAATACCCCTGGCAGGCCACATAGCACACCATCAGCATTGATCCTCAGCAGGGGCACCTGTGTTGTTATGGTAACGAGTACCCACCTCGTCTCCAGCCCCGTGGTTCTGGCGTTGCCACCTGCCCTCCATGGCCATCCTCCTGTGGTTCCTGAGGGGAGGGGCTATTCCTCTCTTTTATCCAAAGCTGTGCCTAAGGGCTCGGTGCCCTCATTAGCTGCAGCAGACACGTCTATCTTCCGGTCCTCTGGATCCCAGTGTCTGTAGCCAGAACCTCAGCCCCAGACAGGGCTGGGGCCCCAGAGGGAAGTCCCTCCCATCCCACATGCCACATCTCAGACCCTGCTTTTCAAGATTCAGCCAATCCAAACCAGTTCAATTCAACCCACAGGGACTCAATGGCTTGTTGCTGAGGAAGGGGGGACCCAATGACTCCAATATGAGGGATCCAATGACTCCAGTATGGTCTCTGCCTATTTGTCTGTCCCTAGGGATCTCAAGTCTGGGAGCAAAGAGACACAATCCATAGAATTACAACAATCTATCTGAAATAGATTTTTGCTTTTCATACTATGGATTGTGGGACAATAGTGGACTGTGAAATCAATTTAGTGGGTCATGACCAGCATTTGTATATGAAATGAACAGAATACATTAGAACAGAATAGAAAGAAAAACATTGTAGCGGTTTTCAAGATACATTTCACTCTGTGAAACTGGATTTCAGGCAAGTGTGGGTGTCTGTGTGTGTGTATGTTGGCTCATGATACAAAAATGTGTTATTGTGGCTCAAGAATAATGAAGTGTGAAGGCCTATGTTCCAAGAGGTAGGAATATATAGAAGGTACTTAGAGGAAAAAAGAAAAGATTGCTTTAGACCTGGGGTGTTGGGGAAGGATCCATGGAGGAGGTGGCACTTGAGCTGGGGTTCAAGAGAGAGGAGTTTGCTGTGAGCAGTGAGTGGGACTCAGGAGGGTGTTTAAGGCTGGGCCAGCACAGAGCAGGGTTGTGTCAGGCCTGTTAGCACAGCATCAACTGCAAGGGAGAGTGGGAGATGTGGGCCCGGGTGGGTGTTGAGTATCATGTCAAGAAGGTTGGACTTTGTTCTTAAAGCAGTAAAGAGCTATTTGTGGCTTTTAAGCAGGAATCAGCATGGTTGAGGGGTCAGGACAAGCAGCAGGGGGATGAGAAAAGACTGTCCAGGCAAAAGGACTAGAGAAAGTGCTGAGAGAGGGGCAGGAGGAGGTGGATTCCAGAGCAAGGAAAGGAAGGGACAGAATCCATGGCACTCAGGGACCTTGGAGCATTGGTGGGAGGACAGAAAAGCCTTCTTTTGCAGCCTCTCCATCCTGACCCCACTCCCTTCCACAAGCCCACTCCTAGTCAGTGTCCCCACGAGATGTCATGCTTGGGAAACAGATATTTTGAAGCCCTGACTTCAGAGATCCCCCACACTTCTCAGAAAGACCAGATTCACACCTGGACAACTCTGACTGGTCACAAGACAAGGGCTGGAGTGTGGGGCTGGGGTGAACAGGACTGGGGGTGCTCAGGAGAGAGAAAGCAACGGGATGGGAGTAATCAGGGAGGCCTTCCTGAAGGAAGGGACCTCTCCCTGAACTTCAGGAAAACTGGATACCTATGAGCACTTTCCAAGAAGATCATTATTTCTGCCCTTTCAGCTCTGACCCAAATTCGGGTCTGTTACACCTCACCCCTCATGCACCTCATAGGGACTCTAAACCCCCATGAGAAAGACACTATGAATCTTACAAAGGATCTGCCCTTATTCTTATCTGCCAGGATACCTTTATTCTTTCCTTCAGTGACGTCACTGGCTCACATGTTGAGGCAGTGCCCCCATCCCCCGCCCACTTCAGAATCACAATGTGGAATGAATGTTTGTGAGAAAGATGGTTGTGTGCATCAGAGGTCCAAGACCACCTGGGAGCCAGTTGCCAGGGACAAGGGTGAGGGACAGATCTCCTCTCCTCAAGGGTCAGGATAAGACCAGGACAATCCCCCGACTGACTCCTTCAACCAGCCAGAGACGGGCCTCATGCTGACAGGCCCCAGAGGCAGGTCTAGGCTGGCCATAACCCTGAGTTTGAAAAATCAGAGCTCAGAGCACCAAATTAAAGAATAATTAAGCTAATAGAATCTCCCCGTTGTTTTTGCTCTCTGGCAAGTGCTCCTTAATAATTCCGTTGCTTTTAACTCACGGTCGGCCCAACGGAAGTGGGTTTTTAAGTAACTTAATTATTTCAGAACTTGCTGCTTCCAAATACAATCTAAGGTTCCCCCTCCAGCCCTGTGACTTGGTGCTCTGTGAGCTATTTATTTTCATTAGCTTTGTATTGTATATCGAACATAAGCCAAAAAGAAAAAATACACAAAAAAACTGCCCATTAGCCAGAGCAGAACCCTGGTACAAATCACCCCCAAACGATGCACTGTTCAGAATTGCAGTCAAGTGGGGGGCGGCGGGGCGAGGCAGCTCATGGTGTAATGCAGAGCGGAGGCAGACAAAGGGCTCTGGGGGTCCTCTGGAGTGGGGAGGAGGCCCTCCTGGTTGGAAGTTAAGGGCACGATGTCCACAGGGGGTGGCTCAGGCATTAAACCTCCACCCACAGTAGTCAGAGCTAGGACCGAGAGAAGGGCAGGTACCAGCAGCTTCCCTCCTTTGTGCCTTCCCCTTCAATCCAAGTGCACTTTTCTACGTTGGACGTTACACGTTGCTGCCTTTTCATGCACCATATTCCAACTTTAAGGAGGATGCTGGATCCCGAACACTTGGAGACATGGCACGGTGCTCTCCCAGGCAGCAGCAGCTCAGGGGCAGGAACACAGCCCAAATCTCCCTCAGACCTGTTCACCTTGACTTAGAAGCCCAAAGGTCACGAATGCAAAGCCCAGAGGCAGACCTGGGTTGCACTTCTTTTTTCAGTGTCCTTGGCCAGCAGCTTCATCTCTTTGTGCTTCGGTTTCCAGCTTCCTCCCTATGAATGGGTGGATTCTGTGTTAGTACCCACTTCATAGGGTTGTCATGAGGATCGAATGGACAAGCGTCTCTGAAGCATTTAGAGGAAGAACTGGCACCTGGAAACACATGCTATGCCTGCTATGCCCTTGGTAGCTGGTGCTAAAATGCAAATGCTCATACTGGGGAAAAGAACTATGGAACTCATAAATACAAAGTGACCAAGGGAAGGGTGGCCATTATTTATTCTGCTAAAGGCATCAAACCTTTAGACACAAACCCAGTGCTCACAATTGGGTGCAATTTACACGTAAATGACTTTTACTTAGATTTTCAGAGGTGCCTTATATTTCTGGACCCAGGGAAACTAAAGAAGGTGGACTTTATCCTGTAGGCACCAGGCAGCCACGGAGGGTTCTTGAGGCGTGGAAGTGACCCGACTCTTGGTGACTGAAATCTTTTGTAGGGAATGCCTACCGAGAATGCTTAGACAACGGGACCTGGGCCTCAAAGATCAACTATTCACAGTGCGAACCCATTTTGGATGACAAGGTAAGTATACCCCCCACAACTGCCATGACCCTGGTCCTCATATAGGTATTAGGACTAGGGTTGAGCACAGAGGATCTCAAGGGTGACAGAACCAGTTCTGTGTCACCCAACCATTCATTTGTGTGCCTCATGCCCGTATCCCTGTTGTCCTACCCTGTCTCAGTAACACTGTGGTGGGAGTCAGGAAGGGGGACAAGGGGTCCCATCTCCAGGAGAGCTTGGGCCAAGGCAGCATGGGACACAAAAAGAAAATGACCACATGACCAGTGCTCCCCAACATGTAATAGGCTGTGACTGTGCACCCTCCTCCTCCCCTGAGCCTCGGTTTCCTCATCTGGCATTCCGATTTTGTGACTCCATGTGAAAACAAGTACAGCCTCCCACAAGGCCCATCCCCCAGGAAGCTGGGTCCTTTATGCTGGGACCTCTCCTGCTCTGCTCCACTGTCACTCTAGAGAGAGTTTTTGTTTTTTTGTTTTTTTGTTTTCCCCCTGTGGTCACTATAGTGCTGCCATTGGTCCCAGGCTCCCCACGTGACAGGCAAGCACTTTACCACTGAGCCACACCCCCAGCAAGCTGTGCCCCCCTCCTGATCCCAGCGCCATCCTCTCCTCTCTCACCCAACACAGCCCTCAGTGGGGGTGGAGCTTTTGCCCCAAATGAAGTCCCACTCCAGAGGCAGAAGCATTTGCCTCCCTGAGGAAGTGAGGCCACAGAGGGGCAGGCAGGGGGTCATAAGGCCAGCCCTCTGTCCTCACCTCTTCATTCTTACAGGCCAAGAGTCAGTGGTGACTGGAAGTGGGGGTACGGTGGGGCCTTGACTCACCCTGGCTGCAGGGAGTCCACTGGCTTTGTTTAGAATTGCCAGTACCTGGCGATAACAACAAACGGACTGACGGACAGTTTGAATGTCTAATGCTCCGTTGATGCTGCACTCCCTCTTTGCTATACCCAGGGCAAACCCATCCCCAGGCATCTCCAGACTCCCCATGGGTCGCTGCTTCTGAGGTAGGAAGGCAGGTTGACACTAATGCACAGATGTCAGAACTGAGGCCCAGACATGAACTAGCTCACCCTCAGGTGCTCAGCCAGCTGGGGGTTCGGCCGAGACTCAACCTAGATGTAGCATCATAGAGCCTAGATTTTTCTTTATTAATCTGTACATATGTTTCTGGGATATCTCAGAATAGACCATATCCAAATGTGCCCCCCCCCAAAAAAAAACCCTCATGTTGGGAGGCCTGGCCACAGCCATTTATAACAAGAGCCACCAAGACCAACAGGAGTGAGCTTGTGGAGACTGAGGCATGGTGGTGACACTTGGAGTGTCTGCTGCCCCCAAGGTCAAGACACACAGGGATGGGCATGGCTGGAGTACCCAGGCCCACCCCCACATGTTCATGGCCCCCGTCTCCCGTGTCTGTCTGTCTGTCCAGCAGAGGAAATATGACCTGCACTACCGCATTGCTCTCGTTGTCAACTACCTGGGCCACTGTGTCTCCGTGGCAGCTCTGGTGGCCGCCTTCCTGCTTTTCCTGGCTCTGAGGTAAGTCTGCCTCCCAACCCGCCTTCTCTTCCTCTTCATCTTTCATGGACATCTCACCTCTGCTCTGAGGACCTTAGAGCCAGTTGAAAGAGGAGGGATGGACCTGGTGCTGGGCACTGACCATCAGCAGGCCTGTGGGATGCCAAGCAGGCCCAACTAGGGCCTCCATGGGTGGGAATTGGCTCCTGGGGTAACCCTATCCCCACTCCAGACTTGGTCTCTACCTAGCCTTAGGGTGACTTCAGTCTCAGCTGACCCTTGAGCCCCACTGAGCCCTGGTCCCAGCCCCATCTGAGCTCTGACCCCAGGTGGACTCACCCCAGCTGACGCTGGCTGACCCCTGCCCGGGGCCTCCCACAGGAGCATCCGCTGCCTACGGAATGTGATTCACTGGAACCTCATCACCACCTTTATCCTGCGAAATGTCATGTGGTTCCTGCTACAGCTCATCGACCACGAAGTGCATGAAAGCAATGAGGTCACTGCTCGGGGAGACCCGGGGCTGGGCTGGGGGTCCGCTCTAGGGGACGTCCATTCTCTGCTCAATACTCAGGTGCAAAACTGAACATGAGCTCACTTCCACCCTAGTCACTGTCCCCCAGGGCCAGGGAGGCAGGGGCCAGGGCTGCCAGGCCAGGGTATCAACTGTGTCCAGGTCAAATGTAAAACTGTAGACTAGACTGGGGCCAATACAGCTCCTCAGCACACCCATGAGAGAGAAGCCTTGAGGCTTCTCCACACTTTTTCCTTGGAGGGCCTGAATCTCAACAGACACCACCCAGTTTGACCCTTAACTTAACCTCACCCTGAGTCAAGTTCAAACAAATTTAATCAGATGCCTTTAGTACCAGTGAGACAACCTTCACTTACAGAAAAGGCCAGGGTTGGAGTAGAGAATCTTTACCCTCCCACCTAGAAAGCAGGATTTTCTAGAATGAAGGAGACAGACATGGGCCAAAGATCAGGGCTGAGACCACGGGGCAAAGCTACAGAGCAGCTAGCTGCTCAGCACAGGAGGGTTATCCAGGAGCCAGGGGTGTCAGAGCCAGACAGGGAGGAGCTGAGTGCTCCCAGGGCTCCCCTGACCCAGAGCTGGCTCACACCCCAGCCTGCTGTCCCCACCATTCTCCATGTCCCAACCTTGGCTCTGAGTTGCCCTAGGGTTGAGTCAACAGGAAAGAGGACCAGGTGGGGACTGCCAGGCTTGGAGGTCTGTGGCCTAGACCTTGGCTCTGTTTGGTCTACTCTGTGGCTCTAGGCACAGCAAGGTGCTGGGGGTGGGGGTCACCTTGCTCAGAAGGACAGGAACAAATCCACCTCTGCCAAGGAGGCAAATCAAAACAGCAGCCACACTCAACCACAACATTCCTCCTTGGTGCCTGTCTGTGCCACCCTTCACTTCCTCTTACCATCCCTTAAGGCAGTGTCAGTTACAGCTCAGGGAGGCACGCGACTTGCCCCCTCCAGAGCCAGTGCCGATGGTTCCAAGTCCAGAAGTTCCCAAGCCACGGGCTCTGCAGAAACCCTCCTAGGCTGCAGCTCCCCCCTCCACTCCCTTGACTCTTCTCTCACTGGTTTTCTTTTTTTTTTTTTTCCAAATGAAATTTTATATCCCATTCCTACACGAGAGCCAGCCTGACTTGCTCTGAATTGAAGGTGACCCGGAACGTGACAGTGAAAACACAGCACAGTTCAGTTCCAGCCTTCCAGCTCCCCTCTTCCTTTATTAAGAAGAGCCATTGAGAAGGAGTGGGGAGTTGTTAAAGGGCACCAGGGAGAGTGGCCCCTCATCAGCTGGCAGTCTGAAGGGCAGGGAAACAGCCCAATGAACATCACCACAGAGGAGCCAATCAGCTAGATGTTGCGGCCCCAGCAAACTTCCAGCTGCCAGCAGCCCCTCAGTCTCAGCGGGAGGGTGAAAGAGTTGGGGAAGCGCTAACCCTTTGGGAGTGAGATTCAGTGGGGTTTGATGCCACATCCATCCACCCACTTTGGGCGACCCACACCTCACTGTCCTTCCTGGGAAGGTCAGCCCTGCTGGGCCCCAGGAGTCCCTGACAACCCCTGCCCCATGCACAGGTCTGGTGCCGTTGCATCACCACCATCTTCAACTACTTTGTGGTCACCAACTTCTTCTGGATGTTTGTAGAAGGCTGCTACCTCCACACCGCCATTGTCATGACCTACTCCACTGAGCGTCTGCGCAAGTGGCTCTTCCTCTTCATCGGATGGTGTGAGGCTCCCAGGAGTGGAAGGGCCCCATGGGGGAGGGGGCACTGTTGACAAGGTCCTCTCCCCTCACCCTGGTCCAGTAGTACAGAGGAAAAAGCCAGGAGTCCCTCCAAAAGATGGTCCACACCTGGCCCTGGTCCCTTGTCCAGAGTGACCAGTCCAAAGACTCTTGTCTCTGGCTTCAGAAAAAAAAACTGGCCAGGTCCAGTAGCACTCACCTATAATCCAGGCTACTCAGAAAGCTGAGGCAGGAGGATCTCAAGTTCAAGGCCAACCTTAGCAATTTAGCAAGATCCTGTCTCAAAAAAAAAAAAAAAAAAAAAACAAACCTATGGGCATCTCAGTCAAATAAAGCGCCCCTGGATTTAATTTCCAGTTCCAAAGAAAAAAAGGAAAAGAGAGAGAGAAACTAGATGGTTGTACCTTCCTGTCACAAAATCTCCAACAGCACATCATTCCCTGCTTGGAGAAGAGAGAGGGTGGGATAATCCAGGAATAGGGCATCCCTGGGCCATGGATGGCCTGCAGTTGGGAAAACAGAAATGTAGTCCCAGAACCTTGTGGTCCCCTACCCTGAATTCTACAAGAGGGTCCCTGTCCATCTATGTGTCCCCTGCAGCATGTGTCTGTCCTTCTTTCAGGCATCCCCTGCCCCATCATCATCGCCTGGGCAGTTGGCAAACTCTACTATGAGAATGAACAGTAAGTAGGATGGGCCGGCCATTTGGATTGTGGGTTAGCACAGGTCAGCCTGGGGCTCAGGCCAAGGTGTAGCCATGGCAGGTTTTCTTTCCTGTTGTCCTGAGACTGGAAGAAATATCCTCATTCCCAGGAATGCTTACTTGGTGGGTTTCAAGGCAGCTTTGTTGAATTCCATAAGGAGCTGTGGTTCCTTGAAGTGCCCCATATGTGTGGCTCTTTCAGCCATAGAGATGTCTTCTTCCTCAGAGTTGGATGTAGCAGATCTGGCCAAGAATCTGTGGATGAGACCGAGGTCTCCAGGCTCTCTATCCAAGGCCGCATCAATGAGCATTTGATGGAGTCCCCCAAGAGCTTGCTTTTTTGTTTGTTTGTTTTATCTTAAATTGTATTTATTTCACTCTTATTTGTGTGTGTGTGTGTGATTTTTTAATGTTGTTATTTGTGCATTATAGTAGTGGGGTTCATTTTGATGCATTCATATGCCTATAGCATAATTTGGTCCATTTCAATCCCCTCTCTCTCGTCTCTCCTGATCCCATTCATTTCCTCTACTGTTCTTCCTTCTGTTTACTTGTTGTTTTTTCAATTGGTGCATTATAGTTACACATAAAAACAAAATTCACTATGATACATTCATTCACGTACATAGCATAATTTAGTCAATGTCATTCCACAGTTTCTCCCCTTCCATCCCTCTTCGTTCCCTCTCTATCCCCTTTCTCTACTCCACTGTTCTCCCTTCTATTTTCATGGGATCCCACCCCCCACTTTTTTTTTTTTTAAAGAGAGAGTGAGAGAGGAGAGAGAGAGAGAAAGAGAATTTTTTTTTTAATATTTATTTTTTAGTTCTTGGCGGACACAACATCTTTGTTGGTATGTGGTGCTGAGGATCGAACCCGGGCCGCATGCATGCCAGGCGAGCGCGCTACCGCTTGAGCCACATCCCCAGCCCCCCACCCCCCACTTTTTAATTCTTTATTTCTCTCTAGCTTCTGCATATGAGAGAAAACATTCGAACCTGGACTTTTTGAGTCTGGCTTATTTCACTTAGCATGATGGTCTCCAGTTCCATCCATTACATGACATAATTTCATTCTTATTTATGGCCAAGTAAAACTTTACCGTGTATCTATACCACATTTCGTTTATCCATTTGTCTGATGATGGGCACCTAAGCTGGTTCCATAACTTGGCTATTGTGAGTTGTGCTGCTATCAACATTGCGATGCATGTATTGCTATAGTATGCTGAATTTTAGTTCTTTTGGATATATACCAAGGAACAGGATAGCTGGGTCACATGGTGGTTCCACTGCTGGTCTTTCATGAAATCTCCACACTGCTTTCCAAAATGGTTATACCAATTTTCAGTCCCACCAACAATATGTGAATGCACCTTTCTTCCACATCCTTATTTACAATTATTATTATTTGTTTTCTTGATGATTTCCATTCTAACTGGGGTGATATAAAATCCCAGTGTAGTTTGATTTGTATTTCCCTGATTGCTAAGGATGTTAAATATTATTTCATATACTTGTCCATTTTCATTTCTTCTTTGGGGAAATTTCTGTTTAGATCATTTTCCCATTTATTGATTGGGTTTTTTTTATGTTTTTTGAGTTCTTTATGTATTCTGGATATTAACCTTCTATCAATGTAGCTAGCAAAGATTTTCTTCCATTCCATAGGTGTTCAGAAGAGCTTGCTTTTTGACACCACAGTCTCTGCCTAAGTGCAGTGACCCATCCTAGGGTCTTCTCTGCATCAGAGTTTGGTACACTGAGCCATGGCCCAGATAATAGCTCTGCCACAGGCCAGCCAAGGAACAACCAAGAAGTTAGCTGTCAACAGCTGAGAGAGGGGTCCCTGGGGACCATCAATCTTTGTGTGCAGGTCTCTATAGCATTTCAGGGGCTGGAGAGTATTTAGGGGTTGGGGTAAGGATGGGTGGAATTCCAGGAGCTTAACATTAGGAAAGGCTCATAAAGGTAAAAGATGCCCAAGACTAGAAGGTCTGACTTGGTAGGTTGTGAGCTTCCTGTCAAAGGGGGTGTTCAAAAAGAGACCTGAAATTCAGGCAGCGGGGGAGGTTCCTGTCTGAGGCTGGTGTACACAGGATAACCTCTGAAGTTGTGACAGACATAGTCTCCTAAAGTCAATGGACCCCCCCTGAGGCAGTGCCAGATTGAGAACTGGCCCAGTCCTTCCTCTGGACTCTCAAGCCTCTCCCTGACCCAGCATCCCTGGAGAACAAACCAAGCCCTTGGCAGCCAGTGAGGCCATCCAGGCAGCAGGCTCCTTCCACTGGGTACGGAAGGCTCAGCTCAAAGCCTGAAAGACCCAGCTCAGGCAGGAGGAGGCTCCACCTCCACATCTGTTGCTTTGTGTAGTTGAGTGTCTGGACACAGAGCAGCAGGTTCTGAGCAATGTGGGAACAGGTGGCACAGGGCAGATAGGTCCTAGGCCACTGAGGGGAGCCCAGCTCCCCATTCCCGTGCTCCTGCATGCCCAGCCCTGTGTCCCGCTGTCTGCAATGGAGTGGGGGACTGAGGAGGAGACTTTCCCTTGGTCTGGCTGGGAAGATCAGACCCACCCCATGGAGGAAAAGACAGCTCTGGGCCAGGGTGGTCAGTGGGCTGGGGCTGTCCACCAAGGCTTTCTGGGAAAGAGCAGCCCTGAAGATGGGGCTCAGGAAGGGTCAAGCTGGAAGATGAGCTGGTTCCAAGTTGGGAGTGGTCCCTCTGGCCCAGCTCAGCAGGCCATCCACAGCCACCCCATCTTTGCAGGTGCTGGTTTGGCAAGGAGCCTGGCGACCTGGTGGACTACATCTACCAGGGCCCCATCATCCTCGTGCTCCTGGTAGGTCCTCAGTGGGAACTGGGATGGGGCTGGGGCACTGGGAGGGCAGCAGAGGATCCACTCAAGCAGAAATGCATGGAAAGATGTCACCTGGGCAGCCCCTGGCAACCCTGTACCTGCTACGCACCATGGCACTTCCCAGAACCACCCAATTCTCCCTTCTTCAGGCTCTGGGGAGCCCTCTGCTCCTCTCTGGACCTCAAGCTCTTTCTCTGGGTGGAGGTGGGGACTGGTTGGTGGAGTTCTAGTACCTTCCCCCCATCTGACTTCCCCTTGCCAGGTACAATGCTGAGACAGCCGGGTGAGCAGGCAGCTGGGGGCAAGAGTAGGGTGTGCGGCTTCTGTTCAGCCCAGACCTGCATTCTTCTCTGCCCCCAGCCACCCCCTCTGGGGTGCCGCCCACCACCCCAACATGGAGCAGCAGATCCCAAATGCAGCATAATGAGCAATTGTTCCTTGTCCAGCTCCCCGCCCTCTGCCAATGTATTCGCATCTCAGGTATAATTGCCACCACATCTTTAATCCACAACGAGCTTTAATTAAGATAGAGTTTAAGCAGAGGCTGCTGCAGCAAAAAGGACCCATTATATATCATACATTTAAAAAAAAAACATATAAAAAAGCCCCATAAGAAATTGGCATTTACGTAAGACTTATTTCAGGCTCGGTAATTTCAGGCTCCGGTATGTACGGGCTTCCTTAAAGGGCCACTGCACCCCGAGAGAGCACAAACCTCCTCTCGTACACAGCAGGTGCCCAGTGGGGCTTTCTTTTATCTACCATGGAGACAATTACTGTTTATCTCTATTTCCTTACTCTCCTCCTTGTTATGACTTCCGGGATTCATTGGACCCCTCCTTTGGATTGTCCTTGATGTCTGTCAACTGATGATGACTAGGAAGTTTTCTCACCCACTGCCTGAAATTCCACCGTCAGGGCTTCACTCACGTCAGAGGCGGAAGCCAGTCCTTGTCAGAAGTGGGGGGCGGGGATGGTCCTTGGACTCCCAGATGCAGTGATGAGTCACTCACCCCTCAGTGTGAATGGAAACCCCACAAGATCTGTTCCCTCCCTGCCAGCTGCTGAGGACCCATTGCGCAGAGATAGCACTTTTTATGAACTGGGACCCAGCCAAGAAAAGGCTGGTCTGGACCGGGGCCAATGGTAGCGCCCTGCTGTAGGACTATTGGCCAGGTAACAAGGAAACACAAGCAAAGGGAAGTGAGCTGTGTCAAGACCCAGCTCCCTGCCTCCCTGAACACGCCCCCTTCTGTGGCTTCTTGCCCACCTTGCTATTGGACCCAGCTATTAGCACCGATGGGTGCTTCTAGGTTCCAAGCTGAGCCCTGTCTGCACGACCTCCATTCCTCACATCCTTGATGCAGGAGAGAAGTAGGAATTAGGCTCCCCATTTTATAGGCAAAATCACAGAGAGGTGGAATGATTTGCCCAAAGTCCGCACCCGTAGCTGGTAGAGTTATGTGCGGCTGGAGCAGGTCTCTCCTCTTGTCATGCACCTCCTGCCTGCTGTCTCTTGGTTGGAGATATGCCTGGCATTCCTGCCTCTTCACTGGCTACATTTCTGCTGCTAAGACACACTCATTTATTTCTGGATTCTGGGAAGTGAATTGGGTGGTTGATTTGCAGGAAGCCTGACTCTGGCTGGTTGTTGTCATGGGAAAGGGATGTGGCATTCATCAGGTCAGTCCAGGGCATAAAGCCTTCCATGAGTATTCCATGCATGCTGACTCTCAAGACAGTGGCTTATCCTGACTGGACAGATGAGGAAGCAGAAGCTCAGAGAGGTTAAGCAACTTGCCTAAGGACACATAAATGCAAATTGGAACAGTGTTCATTCAATGGAGGTTCCCCCTGGGAAATTAACACCCCACCTCGCATTTCTTTTTTGTTGTTGTTGTTTTGGTACCAGAGATTGAACACAGGGGCACTTAAGCACTGAGCCACATCCCCAGTCCTTTTTCATATTTTATTTACAGACAGGGTCTCACTGAATTGTTTAGTGCCTCGCTCTGTTGCTGAGGCTGGCTTTGAATTCATGATCCTCCTGTCTCAGCCTCCAGAGCCATTGAGATTACAGGCATGCGCCATTGTGCCCGGCTAAAACTCCACATTTCCAGGCCATCCTGTTTTCATTCTGAGATATCTCCTATGACACTAGAGAAAGCCTCAAACTAGGTACTGACCCCTGCAAGTGACCAAGAGTCCAGGCTAGCCTTCTACAGTGTGTGGTACAACTGGTCCGTTCTGGTTGATGCCTGGACTCTGCATGGATGGTGGCTTATGGCTCCTAGCTCAGCTCACTTCCCACCTGCACCCCTGCTGCCCCTGTCCCAAATGCAGACTCCAGGTCCAGCCTGCCACTGGCTATCTGTATTTGTAACAAGCACCCGGGTATTTTTGCAGTGTACACCCTGGATCCCAGGCATAGTCAAATTGCTGAGAAGGGAAGTTGATTGTTTGGGATTTCTCCACGGATCAGCCAGGTCCCACCTGCTTAGAAAATTCCAATAGGAAGGCAAAACTCGAGACATCAATGAAGACCAGTCTCCTGAGGCCTATAACATTGACGGGGAACTAGACTAATGAGGCATTCCAAGTTCCATCCTGAGGGACTCCCTGCAATCATTCACTAGGCTCTGCAGAGCCACAGGGGGCAGACAGGTGTGTTCCTGGTGAATGCCTGATACAGGGAGCTGTGAGCTTGGCAAGCGTGAGCAGGGAGGCCTGAGAGGTGGTACAGAGCCACAGGAAGTCAGGAGACCAGGACGGAATCAAGCAGAGGACTTGCCCAAGCCCTGGGCCCTCCTCTCCTGACCTGGGTTTAAAGACAGCAGGAATTGAGCCTGAAACCACATAAGGACAGATGAGCCAAGGCACCGGGTCTATGTATCTCTCTGCCTCCTTCTCCCTCTTTGCCTTCCTCCCTCCCTGCCTCTGCACACAGAGGTTTAGAACAAAGAGGGGTTCCTGCAAGCATGGTGACTTGACAGTGCCTTCACCTTCCAGCAGTGGCTCAGACACCAGTAAGCTGGATCTGCCCTTGGTGGTGGTAGGTGGGCAGGAGCACCCCTGGAGGTTGTGATGTGATCCGGAGGGATCTCTTCTTGGTGCCTCAGATCCCCACTTGTAACACAGGCATGCTAGTTCCTGCCACACAGGATCACTGTGAGGACTAGTGGGCTCCAGACACCTACTGCTGCCCTTGGGGCTCTGCCTCAGCTCCTGCCAGCACCTGAGCCAGGGGTTCAAGACCCTGTGCCGATGACCCCCAGGGCCTTCCTGAGCTCGGATCTGTAGTGGGGACCTATTAGAAATTCCCTGTCCCAGAGCCTGGCAATACCAGCGCCTTGTCTCTGGTTCCTTCTGTTTAGCCCTACATTTTGTTGTGGTGACGTAGGTATAAGGAGAAGGCCACCAAAGCCTATTGCCTCTGCTCAAATCCTGACAGCATCCCCTGCTAGTACTTTGGCAGAGCTGAATTATTTAGCCTTCTGAACCTCAGTTCATGCATCTGTGGAGTTAATGATTGTACTTGTCTATAAAAGTTACTCATTGAGGAATAGTCATGCAGTGCTTGGCAGAGTACCTTGAATGGTGTTAGGCCTACATTAGTGAGTGCTAGGCCTCTGCAGGCCTGTCCTGGCTCAGGAGGATAGGGACTAAAATGTCCAGACCCCCAATCAGATCACATGGCAGCCTGATGATCAACACCAACTGCTAAGCCCAGCACACACCCCCACTGAGCCTCATGGGAGCACAGGTGGGTCCCCCAGGGACAACAGAGGTGCCAGTCGGGGCTGACCCACCAAGGCAGAGTCAGGATAGATGGCAGTTTGTGCAAAGCAGAGCTTCTCAGGGGAAGCTTCTTCTGGTGGCTGGTCTCACCCGCATCCCGCTACTGCTGTGGTCCAACACTGCATGTTGGGTAGGAGGCCCTCCAGGGAGGGACTCACTGCCAAAGACGGTACCTCCCTTCCTGCGCTGGTCTCTTGACCACTGCAGCAGAGCAGCATCTGCAGCCACACTGGCCGCCATTGAGGGTCCTGGCTCCTCCCTCCCACCCCGGGCTGCTCTCTCCTGGCCTTGTCTTCCTGGAATGCTCTCCCCGCCTTCACTGGCTAACACTGCCTTGCCTTCACTTCTCAGCTCTTGTGCCACTTCTCCAGGCTTTTCAGAGCCTTTAGGAAAGATGCACCCCACCCTCTCCCACCCCCAGCTAGTCCACAAGCCCGATGCCACAGGAGCCATGTCTACCTATCTACTTCCTGATATGCCTCTCTCTCCCTCCTGGTGCCCAGCACAGAACCTGGCAGGTGGTGGGTTGGTTTACTGAATTAAATCATGATCAAATCATACTGGATCCAAGCTAAACAAAGTTAGGATGCAATTGTTGGTGCTCACTGAAGAGCTAGAATAGTTTTCTTTTGGGGTGGAGGTAGGGCAAGATGGCGTCCAAAAATGGATATCAAGAGAGCTGGGCAGGGGCTGGGGTCAGAGGGCTTCCTAGAGAGGGAAGAAGGCTGATGCAGATATTGCAAAGGGGGAGGCTGAGGAACGAGCTCATGAGGAAAGAAGGACTCAGGTTGCATATACCTGGGTGAGAAGGGCTGGGGCCAGCTTCACTGACTGCCTGCCTAGCGCGAGGAGGGGCCAGGTCCTGCCTCCCAGAGGCTCCACACTAGACCCCTGCCCTGCCCTTGCCTCAGTACAAGGAATAGGACCCTGTAGGCAAGAGGTACTCAGTGACCACTTGTTGACTAAATGACTGGATAGACAGACGAATGAACAGATGGATGGTCCAGAGTGTATGGATAATTAAGTTAGTGAGTCCAATACTATTTAATGCAAGGAAATGCGATAAAAATGAGAATATATTTTGATTCCAACAGTCTATTCTAGAGAAGTCAGGAAGAATCATAAAAGAACAACTTCTTTGTATCACATAGGAATGACCTGTCTGTTAAGGTGACATATGCCCCATTATCCAAGGGAATGGGTCAGAAACCTAGGAGCTGGAAGTTAGGTGCTCCTTAAGCAAAAGCAGGCAGCCGGCCATGGGCACCTTCGTGGAAGGCCTCCCCAAGATCCCTTCCCCAGGGCTCACCAGGCCACACACTGATATGAGAACAGCTGGCCAGGACTGAGGGAAGGTCTAGCCCTCCTGTCCCTGAGCCACCCTCCAACTTAGGGGACACTTTGAGGCCACAGAGTTAACAGTCCCATGGTGTCTTCCCATGACCACCAATGGGATCTGAACTCTAAGGAGATTAGAAGGACCCAGCCCAAGAAGCAATGGATGGTCCTGATGGAGACTCTGCACACACGTGGCGGGTGGGGCTGATATGCATCTCCCTCTGGCCTGGGAGCATTTTCTGAAGGGTCCAAGGTTGGGGCTGCTCACACTTGTTCCTACCTGCTTGCACCTGGAGTCAGATGAAGAGAAACACGGGGGCACCCGTGTCCCCACATACACAGGCACACTCTGAGACAAACACACACAAGCACACAGCGAACAGACCTATTCACCCACAGCAGAACACACAGAGGGACAGTACACAGCCCCAGGGAGCAGCCAACAGGAGACTCACGTGGCAGGAAGCTGACTCAGGAGCCCAGTGGGCCAGTTGGAGCCAGAGGTTGGGGTAGCTCTGATGCTGAGGGAGGGCTAAAAATGAAGATGAATGAGGCCCTTCCAGAAGCCTGGGAGTCTGCCGGGCAGCTCATTCATCTTCCTCACCTGGGGATGCCAAGAAGGCTCTGCAGATCAGGGTGCAGGGTGGTGACAGATCAGTCCTCCACTGGGCCACAGAGTTACGAATCGCTTCATCCAGCCAGTGCACCCCCGCCCAGGAGGGCTGATAAGACTTCAGGCCAGCCTGGAACAGTGACAGTGCAAGGGACTCAGAGACCCCCAGTCAACAAGTGGGGACCCTGTGGCCAAGAGAGGCAAGGACTGAAGCAGACTGCAAGGCCTGACTGTTGTGGGGTTCCTGAGTGGGGCAGGAGCTGGGAGCTTTCTGAAGTGTCCCCAGAGGAGCAGCTGCTGTTCTCTGGCTCACCACCTTTAGATGCTCCTCCCTTGGGGCTGGGGGCAAAGAACAGGCCCATGAGGCTGCTCCATGTCCTGTCCAGGGAGAAGCAAAGGCTACGGGACCTGGGCAGGTGCTGGGCTACAGGGGTGTGTGCCTGGGAGGAGGCAGGGGTTCAGCAGGTGCCAGGGGGAGATGGAGCCTCTCAGCTCAGCCCCCACTCAGGGTCCTTTGTTTCTCCCTCTCTGCCATCTTCCTTCCAGATCAATTTTGTATTTTTGTTCAACATTGTCAGAATCCTAATGACAAAATTACGAGCCTCTACCACATCAGAGACGATTCAGTACAGGTATGTGAATATCTGGGTGTCTTGACCCTGGCAGGGGGGAAATGAGGAGGTCATCTGGGCCATCCCCCTGCTCCATGCAGAGCCCTCTGTGCTCACCCAGGGAGTTGCCCAGTCTCCCAGAAGCAGCACGGGCAGAGCGGTCCCATCTTCTGCCTGAGTGGGGTCCTGCCTACAGCGCGGACTCAGGACTCTCATCACCCTCTCACCCCCAGGAAGGCAGTGAAGGCCACCCTGGTCCTCTTGCCTCTGCTGGGCATCACCTACATGCTTTTCTTCGTCAATCCTGGTGAGGACGACCTGTCACAGATTGTGTTCATCTACTTCAACTCCTTCCTGCAGTCCTTCCAGGTGGGCATCCCAGCCGCAGAGAGCTCTCCTGACCTGGATGCTCAGAGACAGGGATTGGCGCACACACTCAGAACCAGCCTGGCCCCAGGCGCCAGCTTGGACCTGAGTCCTGGCCTTACTCATTATCCCTGCCTCAGGGCTCAGGCATCCCAGCACTTCCTCTGAGGATTCAGGGTGGCTCCAACCCTGACACCCTGGGACGGGCCACAAAATGTTGAGGAGGCTAGAAACCCAGCTCTGGGCCAGAGAGCACCCCTCACTCAGCCTGGACCTGGTATACTGTACCTGGAGGGCTGCAGCCCCTCCAGCTCTGTCCCCTGGGGTCCTGGGTCGGTGCCCCCCCAACCTGTCCCCCACCCCACCCTCCAGGCAGAGTGCCTCTTCGCCAGGTCCTGACCACTCCCGCCTTCCTTCCTAGGGTTTCTTCGTGTCTGTCTTCTACTGCTTCTTCAATGGAGAGGTACGAAGTGGGACCCTCTGGGTAGCCTGGGCTCTCGGGGTCCTCAGACTCCACTTTGGGGTGTTTTCAGTCAAGCTGCCCAGCCTTTTAGGAAGGCCTGGTCCTTGGCTCTGCTCGGTTCTGCCCTGGAGGAAGGAGGGGAAAGGGACTCCTCCTGTAGGGCCTGCAGCCAGTTTAGAGGGTCAACTATGCAGACCAGAATAGCATGCCAGGGCCCCATGCATGCCCTTGGGGAGCCAGGTGAGTAGGGAGCCCAGGCTTCAGGGTTTCATGGGAGACCGATGCCAAAGCAAAGGTGGTGACAGGAAGCTTCCAGAAAGAGGTGAGGCTTTGCTATGCAATCACTTCTTTATGGACTCAGATGAAAAGAGACCAGCACATAACCTCCACCCTCCACAGAAAAGAACACATGACCTGGGTAGACTCTGGGGGTGCCTGGCAGCAGGTAAAACCTGGCTAGCTAAGGAGACCCAAAATCCAAGTGAGTCACCAGGGAGATGCAATCCCAGGCAGTGGTGGGTGAGGATTTGCAGACACACTCTAAGGCCTGAGAGCTTCCAAATACCCCAGATGGACACAAGCGCCCTCCTGAGGCCATGTGGCCTGCAACTGCAGTGAATGATGGGCACCTATGTAGGCTGTGCCTGTCCATTAAAGATGGGCCTGGATGCAGAGCTGCTGCAATGAAGGCTAGAAACCCAGCTCCAGGCCAGAGACCACTCTGGCTCTACAGTCCGGAGGGCTGGGGGATAGGAGCTGCTGAAGCAAGCAACTGACGTTTTTGTTTGTTGGTACTAGATTGAACTCAGGGGCACTCTACCACTGAGTTACAGCCCCACCCTTTTTTTTTTTTTTTTTTTTTTTTTTGAGACAGGGTCTCACTAAATTTCTGAGGCCAGCCTTAAACTGAAGAGCCTCCTCCTGTCTCAGCCTCCTGAATCTCTAGGATTTCAAGCGTGTGGCACGGTGCCCACATAACAATGGATATTTATGTAACATTGATTCTGTTCCAGCCACGTGCTGGACGAGAATGCAAGAGATGATCCATTTGACAGAATTCTTCCCTTACAGTACAAACAAGAACAGGCTTAAAAATAAATGGAGGTGATGGAGGTGTTCTCTTTCTGTTTTGGGCAGTTTGTGCTGCACAGGGAAGGTGAGGGCTGCAAAGGAGGGGGTGACAGTCCTTCCTAAGGAGGAGGGAGCCAGGGACTTGTGCACTAGGGTCACCTCCCAGGCCTGAGGGAATAGAGCCCCAGGGGGCTGAAGGGGCTGATCTACAAAGCCTCTGGTTGCTCTCTTTTTTTTTTTTTTTTAGTTATAGATGAACACAATACCTTTATTTTATGTATTTATTTTTATGCGTTGCTGAGGAGTGAACCCAGTGCCTCACAATGCTAGGCAAGCGCTCTACCACTGAGCCCCAGCCCCAGCCCCTCCAGTCACCAGGGAGCAGGAGTGTGGGGAGTAGGAGTGTGGGGTGGCAGAGTGTCCAAAGGAAACTGGACACTTCAGAAGGGTAACGTGGAACAAAGGAAGTGTGGGGATCAGGCTCCTCCAGGAGAGTTACAGGGGAGTCCCCAGAGAGAGCCTGCAGCAAGGAGGCAATGGGGTCAGGGAAGGACCTCGGTTTTGCCCCCCTCTTTAACAGCTCTGTAAGGGGGCAGGGGGCAGGGGACATGGCAGCCTGGTGGGCCACTGAGTCTCCCCTCCCTGCAGGTGCGCTCAGCTCTGAGGAAGAGATGGCACCGCTGGCAGGACCATCACTCTCTCCGAGTGCCTGTGGCCCGGGCCATGTCCATCCCCACGTCACCCACAAGGATCAGCTTCCACAGCATCAAGCAGACAGCTGCCGTGTGACCCCTCTGTTACCCACCTGTCCATCACTCCTCCACCCTCGAGGCAGCTTCCCCACCCTCCTCTGTCTTCTTCCCTGGACCCTCTGGCCGTGCAGGCACTGGTGGCATAGGAGAAGGGAGGGAAGAAGCCAGCCCTCCAGCCGGGCAGGAAAGAGAGGGTGCAGCCGCGAAAGAGGCTCTAAAGGACCAGGGCCATGGAAGCCACAAGCCTCCCGCAGGAGGGAGAAGAGGGATCCACCCCCCTGAGAAGAGCGGGTCAGATGTCATTCAACATTTGCCCACCGCAGCCTCTCTTGCTGGATCCGCACTATAGCTCCATTCACAGATGAAGAAACTGAGGCTCAGAGAAGGCAAGGGTCTGCACCCAAGTCACACAGCTGGTTACCCCACTCATGGTACCCGCAGCCGGTTGATGGGCTGCCTCTGCTCACCACCTTCCACCGCCACACTCAGGGGCGCCCTCTGCTGTCAGAGGAGTTAAAGATCAATTCAGCTGGCCCCATCCCAGGGGCTGTCATCTAGGGAAGCCTCCCCTGTGCCCTGCCCCTGTGTGCTGTCATCTACTCCCTCCCCAGCCGCCCTGCCCCTGGGGCTTCAGGAAGCTTCTGAGCCTGATGTCCCCCCTGGAGAGACCTTTTCTCATCTCATTGCTGGGGGTGGAGGGGCAGGTGAGAGGGATAGGCAACCAGGGCAGCCACGCGCGAAGGCCAACCAGACACACAGTGGAGGACAGAATGGGGAGCAGGAGTGTAGGAGGCGGGAGGAAAAGAGCAGGGTGGAGAAAGTCAAAACCAAAGTTGTGTCTTTGGTGGTTGGAACTAATCCCCCAGCCCCTTCTCAGACTGGGCTTCAGCCTCCCCCGATACAACATCTCTACTCTCTGTGAAATAAACCGTGACTCTGTGAAAATGGCCTCCTTCAGGTCAAGTGAGAAGGCATGGGAGAGGTGGTGTGGTCAAGGATGGGGGCTGAGTCTGCAGGGCACAGCCATGCCCACCCTCAGTAGTGGAGATGCTGGCCCTGGCCCAAGTAGTCCTGCCTCTCTGACCTGTGGTAGGAGTCGTGTCTTCATGGTCAAAGTGCCTACAGGTCCAATCCTTCCCTGTCACTCTCCCAGCTGACATCTGTCCCCCAGCCCCAATTCAGATAGAGGAGGTACACAACTCGGCCACCACAGAAGGGCCAGTCCAAGGGAAAGGGTTCTGGAATCCACAAGGAAGGGTGGCCACGGCCCCTCAGACCCCATGAGTGACTGCCCACAGGACAGTTTCCAGGTTGGCCTCCATCCCTGGGCCACTCTGGGAGGGTGGCAGACATCAAGGGGAGGGAAAAGTTGCCGAGCCATTGGTATGAAAGAACTTTCGCTCTAGGTACCCCCACAAAAATAAATTTTGACAAAGTATGTATCCCATCTTGTACATTCTTAATTTGGCATTTAGTAAGTTTTCAAACATCCAAAGGATGTGATTTCTGGCATCTGGTAAATATTTACATTTTAAAATCAAACTACCACAACACTTTATAATACAATAAATGGAACCTAACAACACAGTGACTTAACACCCATCTATCGTTAACTCTAACTTTAACTCATCTGTCATTAAAAAAGAAAGTTGAACCAGCTCTTCATTAACAAGTGGAAATTGGTTGGCTGCAGTGGGACAGATGGCTGGCGACAGATGTCAGCCTGAGACAGTGACAACCCTGTAAGTCTGGCTACTCGTTGACTAAGGGAGATAGGTCACAAAGGGCTGGGAAGGTAGCCCAGTGATACAGTATTTACCCAGGGCATGTGAGACCCTGGGTTCAATCCCCAGTGTCACAAAAAAAGATCAAAAATTACATTATTCCCCCCCCCTTTATTTTTAATTTTTTTTATGGTTGTAGATGAACAGCATACCTTTATTTTGTTTATTTATATGTGGTGCTGAGGATCGAACTCAGTGCTGCACATGTGCTAGGCAAGCGCTCTGCCACTGAGCTATAGCCCCAGCCCTCCCTGATTTATTTATTTATTTTTATGTGGTGCTGAGGTTCAAACCCAGTGCCTCACATATGCTAGGCAAGCGCTCTACCACTGAGCCACCACCCAGCCTGCATTATTTCTTCTATATCTCACATCTTCATCCTACTGCTCCTACAGAATTTTATAGTGATACAATACTTTCATGGTTGAAAGTATTGCTAACCACTGAGCCACATCTCCAGCCTATGTTTTACAGACAGCGTCTCACTAAGTTGCTTAGGGCCTCACTAAGTTGCTGAGGCTGGCTTTGAACTCTTGATCCTCCTGCCTCCGCCTCCTGAGCTGCTGGGATAATATTCGTTTCTTTTTTCATTACTCATACATGCTAGGCAAGGACTCTGCCATCGAGCTACATTTTGAAGCCCTTCTTTCATCCTTCTTCATTCCTTCTTTTCTTTACTTCTTTCTTTCTTTTGTTCCTTCCTTTCATTATTATTTTAAATTTTATTTTGAGACAGGGTCTTGTTAAGATGCCCAGGCTGGCCTGGAACTTCTGATCCTCCTGCCTTAGCCTCCCAGGCAGGGGGGATTATGGGCTGTACCATTGCTCCCAGATGATCGAAAGTCTTGTAGCTCACATTCTCAAACTTATCTGCCACAAAATATGTTTTTGAATTGAAGATAAAGTACTTAATCTCCTGTGATCAAATGTTCTGTTTTTGAAAGTATTCTAGAATAACTATTACAACTTTTTTTGTATATATAAAATGTACTAACAATTGATTAGGGCAACATTACTGAACATTTTTATAAGTAACTGTTAAGCCTAAAAAGAAACATTTATTGAAAACACACCTTAATGAAATCCATAGTTCAATTGCTCATGATTCTATGGATAATTTTACTGCAAGAATGAATTAGAACTCAAGATAAATTTTTTTTCTGTTTTTCATTTTTGCTAGCTATGTGTGCTGAGGAGGCTTTTCAAATAAATAAGCAGACACTATAGCAATGCCACTCAATTTTCTATAATCTTTCTGAGATGTGTGCCCCAATTGCATGTCAGCTTGTCAGCAAAAATGATCTGTCAGTTGACCACTTAAGTCCTTTTTACATTTGACTGAAAAAAAAAAAAAACATGAAATGATCAGGCTTACAGTGGCCTTTGTTTCCCTGGTCCCGGCTCTTTCAGTGTCTCACCACGCACCCTGGTGTCTCAGGTTGTGTTGGCTGGGGGCAACTGGTGAAGGGTTTTAATGTAAGACAGGCTGGGCACAAGCCCTGCTTCTCTTGTCAGGTGGGAGAGGCAGCTAGGGTACCCACCTTGCTTTCTCAGGACACAGAGCTCAAGCACCTCTTGGACAGACTCCCCGACTCGCCTGAGGTGCAGCGATGACCACATCTATTAGCATCACAGATGCTCTTGAAAAGAGGTGCAAATGGTTCAGCCCAAAAGGCTGCTTGGAAAGCTCTGTTCAGAAGAAGAGACTGAGCTGGATGCTCATCAGAGTAGACACTGTCAGCCTCAGTGCCAATCCCCTGTCACTCATCAGTGCTCCTCAACACAGTCATTGGCTTGTTATCCCTCCTGTCGTGATCTCTGCTAGGAGGCTAGACCTGCCCAGTCCATCACCATGAAGAGCATTAAATTTTCCAGACTTTTTCTAGCAGTTTCTGTCCTGCGCTCTTTCTGGTTGGGTAGAGATTCCACCCTAGAACGGCACCCCCTTGTTACCTGGACTCCTGGTCACGGCCCCCACAGAGCTCTGCCTTTGACATTCATGGGAGCCATTAGGCCATCTCACTGGGTCTCCACTGGTTATCCTCATTAGGGGTCTGCTCCTTGCAGCCACGCCAGTTCTCATTAGTGTCTGCTTCAGAGCTGGCAGTCACTTGCTGAATGGCCTTCCTGGAAAGTAGCCTCATTAGCAGACGCTCCTTTGTAGCAAGGAACTTCCAGCAACCAGACCCTGAGGGCCCTTGGACTCCTTGGTTAACCCTTCCACACACCCAGGTTTAGGAAGCTGGGGAAGACTTGCATTCATGAGGGGCTTCCTCACTCCAGCCGAGTCCCATGCCCAGTGACACACACAGAGCCCTGACCCCAGCCCCAATCATCAAAGTGGGGCCAAAAAGTGTCTGCTGGGTTAGCCACTAAATCACAGATATGGCTTCAGGAGTGGTGAGTGATGAGCATCTGTGGGGCCAGAACTGGAAGGTGAGCCTGGAGGGTCCATGAAGGAGGTGCTACTTTAGGCCAGAAGAGCCCTGGTTCTCTATGGAGGATGGCTGGCCAGCATCAGAGAAGATGGATGTAAGATGGATCCAAGACATTGACAGAAAGTGACCCCAACATGCAGGCTGCATAGAGATGGACACACACAGCTCTCTGGTGTGGAGGCAAACACTCCTGCGGCTGCAGAGGGAGGCCCAGGTGACTGTGAGTTGTGTGCATGAAATGAAAGCATGGAGACTCCCAGAAACATGCAAATCAACTCCAAGACAGATGGACACACGGCCATCTGTCATTCACTGTCCATTAATTTGGCACCCATGTGGTCCAGCAATGGAAATGATGGACATAGGGCAGGTCACTCTTTCAAGACACTCAAAAACCTTGGGAAGAAATGGCTCAGAAACCAGCACGAAGTGAAAACAGGAAAGAGACCTGGGCCTCTGCTCTTACTGGGTGGGTCTCTGGTGTCCACTTCCACATGACACAGTGCAGGCAGACAGCAGCCTGCACCTTTCCTTGGACCTCTGCTTTGTCTGGGTTGCCTGGCCCACACCCAAGGCGGCTAAGCCAGATGGGGCTCCTGGGCACAACAGCCTGTACTGCCCTCCACTGCCCTCCCACTTCCCACCACTTACCTCCCAGGCCCTGGGGCTCCTGGACACCACACAGACTGCTCTTGCATCTTGAGCATCTTCAGGGCCCTCAGGCAGGTGGAGAGCAGGTGCAAGGAGGTGCTGGAGGGGCTATCCCAGGAGGGACAGGTGCAGGGACTGGTGAAGGGCATGCTCAGGCCATCCATTCACATGTCATGGGGCACCTGAGAGCAGCTGCAGGTCCCTGAGGCACTGGGGAGAATCATGTCCTTGAGTGACATTTCAGCCAGCCACAGGAGAGTCCTGTGGTTAAGAGGTATGCCGTGGTGGAACTGGTGGCTGAGGGGAAGGAGTGCAGGAGAGAACTAAAGAAGCCAGACCCCTCCAGCCACAGAGCCTCCTGAGGGGGCTGCTGGACCTGCCTTGCAGCCAACACGGTGGTGGTGGCTACAGGTTTTGGAAGTTGGTCTTTCCAGGCTCAGTGGCAACTAGTACTCTGCAAGCTTCCCAAGCCCTTCGCCAGTTCCGATTGCCATCTGTGTGGGAGGCAGCACACAAGGACACCAGCCCTGTCTCTTCTTCCCACTACATTATACACCCACGCTTGTGTACTGCAGAATGTGAAGGTGAGACCTTTTTGGAAACATCTAAGGGTAGCAGGAGAGGAGGAGACATGTTTAAAACATGTAAATTTACTCATCAATATGCCTAGTAGGGTTTCCAGGCTCTGTCCCTAAGACACCACTAAATCTCCAGAGGGGGCTGTGCCACTTAGAGATGTTAATTAGCAGGTGTAGCAGGTGGAATGGGCGGAAGGCGGGCTGACATTGCTGCCCTGCGCTCAGCAGAGATGAGTTTCCTTCAGATTTCCTGCTGGGAATTCCTTTTCCTTTATTTTCTTCTTTCTTTCTTTCTTTTCTCTTCTTTCTTTCTTTCTTTTCTTTTCTTTTTTTTTTTTAAATTTCTTAAATTTTCTGGGTACTGGGGATTATTGAACTCACTATAACTCTACCATTCTACCACTGAGACAGGGTCTTGTTAACCAGGCCCAGGCTGGCCAGAACTTGCAATCCTCCTGCCTCAGCCCCCCGCCCCCCCCCTAGTCCCTGGGATTACAAGCATGCACCCACCCTGCTCCGGGTTTCTTCAGTCAGGCCTTAAGGCCCTGCCCTCAGAGGCTGTAGTTTGATGGGAGAGCCCATCATCTGGGTGACCTTGGGATCCACCAGGAACTTCTGCCAAATGGCTCTTTCCAGGGAGCTTTCCTACCAGCGCCAAGCAGACCTGGACCCTCTGAGGGCTTCTCTAGCAATCTTTTCAAGCTCCACTGCCAGGCTGGGAATTATTCTCGGAATTATTCCTGGGGACACATGCCATCATTTATGCCCACAGGAAAAGCTCTACCCCCACTGGAACTCTAGACATGCTCTTTGAATAAACTGGCCTTCCTATTGTCCCACCCAGACCTAGACAAACCCATAGGCTGGACTCCAGTGCTAGCCAGAAAGACAGACTACTAGCTCCGCATGCGGGAAAACCCATTGTCATGCTCCATACCTGGCCCCCACGCCCTCCCCACCCTCCACTCCACTGGGTTGCCAGTGTCCCCTCTTCTTCACTTCACACAACCATCTGGGAGCATGAGAGCCTCCACCTACCCTCCAGACTCCCCCGCAGGTGTCCCCAGACTAACCTCACCTGAGGAGCCCCAGGCCTGGTTGGAGCCTGACTTCCTATGGGCAAAGGATACATGCTGTCCCTCACCAGTTCTTAAAGGTGGGACCAGACATGGGTGGCTCCAGCTAGCCTGGGTTTATATCTGTGGTCCTGGTGCAGGTACTAGCACGCCTTTTACTCTCAGGTGTCCTGATTTGCATGACACATTTTATGACCACCCTACCTAAACCCCACATTTATCTGAGCCCACGGTAGGGGCCACAAATGCTGTTTGAATAAATGAAAATGGAGGCCATATCCACAGGAAATTCTGAATGTTAGCTACTGCACTTTGGGATGATAATTAAAGTAGAAGGAAACTTCTGAGGCCAAGTCCCATCTTAATATCTTCTGGTTGTGCAACTGAGTAAGCAAAGAGGGAGGAACTAAGGATTCTCAACCAGGAAGAAAACTGTCCTTCAACCTCTGCTGTGAATGCAACAAAGTAATTAATTGTGCTTCTTAATTATCTCTGCAGGGCGCAAAGTAAGGTCCCCTCTGGTTCCCAGAGGTCCACCCTCAATAAACAACCTGGCATCATGAATCTCCAGGGAGATACCTTTGGACCCCACAAGGCAGAAAAAGTGTAGACTCATCATTCTTTCTTACAACTCAAGTTCCAGTTTTCGGGGGAAGGTCAGTGGGGGGGGGGGCATGAGCACTTCTGCAGTGGCCTCTATTCCTTTTATTTTTCCTGCTCAATCCAATATACTTTTTATAAGAATCCATATTTCCACTTGCCCAGTTGGGAATTTCCAGAATGTTCTCTATGGAGATTGTTCCCCCAGTTCCTAACCAAATGAGAAACCCCAGCCCTGGTGTCTTCCAAATCCATCTCATCCCTCAAATTGAAACAGACTCTGGGTGACCCCTCCTCCCAACCCTAAATTGCAGACTTGAATGTTAAGGTCTTTATACCTAAGGAATGAGGTGGCAGTGCTACTGGGACTCCTGTAAAGGAGAAGTCTGGAGGAAGAGGTCCTCCCATGGCCAGAAGCCAGAAAAATACAGACTTATATAAAATAGTGCATGCCATTTCTACAGAAATCCTCTAAGAAACCATGGACCCAAGTTTAAAAGTCCCTGGCCTCAAGAGAATATTTAAATGCTCTCTTTTGGCTAATAAGAATTTCCTAATTTGCTGGTGTTCAAGCCTTGCTGTATGAGAAGCAGTAAGGAACTTCAAGCAGGTTTCTGAGTCCCATCCCAGACCTGCAGTGGCACTCAGGAGGTGTGGACTCCACTGTGACAGGCGCAGAAGTGGCTCCCTAGGCTGTCTCCCACTGTGCTCATCTCCCTGGGGCACCACTGCACTAGATGGCCTTACCTTCCAGGCCAGGCCAAGCACTCCTCCTGGCCACACTCATTGTATGCTATATCCCCACCACCCTGTGAAGGGCTTGGGACAGGGCCACCTCTGGTGCAGCCCTGAACTACTAGCCCCAATAACCAGGAATCAGCTATCTTCTGGGTGCCTCACCCAACCCCGGAACTCTTTAAGTCTTAGTTATTTCACCTAGAACCTCTTCAGAGTCTACAAGTTTTATAAAGATTTTTAAATTTAGCCAGACACAGTGGCACACTCCTGTAATCCTAGCGGCTCAGGAGGCTGAAGCAGGAGGATCTCAAGTTCAAAGCCAGTGAGGCGCTAAGCAACTCAGTAAGACCCTGTCTCTAAATAAAATATACAGTAGGGCTGGGGATGAGGCTCAGTAGTTGAGTGTCCCTAAGTTCTATCCCAGGTACATTAAAAAAAATTAATTTTGTAGTTTCACTTTTAGGATGACCTTAAAAAATAGTTTACTAGTTATAAAACGTGTTTTTCACAGTGTCCATCAAAAGGCAGACTTGAATGTTAAGGTCTTTATACCTAAGGAATGAGGTGGCAGTGCTACTGTAAGATTGCTGATGTATCCTGGCGGAGAGAGGTGGTGGGGTGGTTGAGCTTTTGTTTCCTTTAAAAAGGGCTCCACTACACCAAGTGTGAGAACCTGCCTTGGTACCTAACCATTCAGTGGCTGCAGGTCTTGTGCTAAGTGGGGAATTGGGTTTTTAGCCCAGGGTTGGATTGTGTATGCACAGGAGTATGTGTGTGTGGGAGCATTTAGAATTAAGCCAACTCTGACATTAAAGCAGGGGAGCGGCCCTGCAGGAGAAATCTCTTTCATAAAGTCACATGAGCCACAAAACAGACCCAAATCTCAGTCCTCATGAAACTTACACTTTTTTGTTTTTTGTTTTTTTTTTCTGGGGGCGGGGGTGTACCAGGAATTGAACTTAGAGGCACTAGCTCACTAAGCCACATCCCCAGACCTACTTTGTATTTTATTGAGGGTCAGAGTCTCACTGAGTTACTTAGCATCTTGCTTTGGCTGAGGCTGGCTTTGAACTCGTGATCCTGTTGCCTCAGCCTCCCAAGCCACTGGGATTACAGGTGTGCACCATGGCATCCATCACAACTTACATTCTGTTTTAAAAAGACATCCCATATGCTATGAAGTGTTAGGTGCTAGAGAAGAAAAGGAAGGAGATAAACAGCCCATTTCACGGTGTGCATGGAGGGAGGGAAAATTCAGGGCTCTGTGGAAACTTAAGGTCCAACTCTGGGGAGGCCTCACCCAGTGAACCTTGAGGTCCTGAAGAATCAGCAGTTATGAGGGAATGATGGGTGGTGGTGCTGGAACAGCAGGAAGGAGGACTGTGTGAGCCTTGTGGGGTCTAGGAGAGGGGCAGAACCTGGAGGTGTTATTTTTGAAATAAAAGCCGCCGAATTTGGGGGGAGAATGGGATTACCTCACTCACTGCTGTGTGGAAGATTGATCTTCAAGGGGCAAGGGCACAAGCCGGGAGACAGACAAGTCTTTCACAATAAACCAGATGGGTGACGAGGGTGGCTGGGCCCAGGGTGATGGTGGAGAAGGTGGGGAGAAGCAGCCTGATTCTGGGCAGAGGGAGCTGAGGGCCTGGATGCAGCAGGGAAGGGGTGTGTCGTTGGCAAGCTTGTTTCACAATTCCTTTCCAGAAAATGGCAAGTCTGGGCTCAATTTTTCTTAATGTTTTAAATCTTTTGAGTTTTTTCCTTACTCATGATTTCATTCTACTTAATCTGTAAATTAACTCACACTCAGATGCCGAACAGTGAGTTTGGATGAGCCAAAAAAGGTTTTAATCAGTCTAAATTGTTTTAGTTAGCATAACTGCTTTTGCGCAATTATTGGTGGTTGAGTTTAAGACCTAACAAATGCTACAAAGGTATAACGCTACAAAGCTCCCTTCTGCTTTAGGTTCTAGGTGGTAGAAAAGAAGGGCAGAGCACTTGGGCTCCCAGAGAGAACAGGGCTCCTCCTCCTGGCCTAGCTTTGGGACTGGAGAATGAAGAGTAGCCGCCCCAGCTGGACACAGGAAAGGCAGGTCTAGAGTCCAGCTAGCTCTATTTGCAGCATGGAGCTCAGGGTACCTCTCTGCTCTTCAGCCCCACAACCCCCATCCAGCAAGAACATGACTCCCTAACAGTCAGGGAAATCCCACTGCTTATCATCCCCGCCCCCTCTGCTTTACTGTCTCACTGGATGGAAGGTTGTTATAAATTTGCAGTCTCAAAGACCTCTGCCAGGAGAGAAAATTCCAGCGTTTCCCACGGCAAGAAAGTTCCTTAGTACAATGGTAGTAGTGGCTCTCCTAAGGGACTTAAAAAAAAAAAATGATGCTTTGGACCCACCCAGAGAGACATGGGTAGAGGTGGAGCCCAGGAACAAGTATTTTTTAAAGCTCAGGTGATTTTTTTTTGGTACCAGGGATTGAACTCAAGGGCACTTAATCACTGAGCCACATCCCCAGTCCTTTTGTATATATTTTTTTAAACTTTGAGACAGTGTCTTGCTAAGTTGCTTAGGGCCTCGTTAAGTTGCTGATGTTGGCTTTGAACTTGTGATCCTCTCGCCTCAGCCTCTGAGCTGCTGGGATTACAGAAGCTCAAGTTAGTTAACACAGAGCCAAGGTTGAAAAAACAGACCTAACTAACATCTTTTAAGGAGATTAACAGGTTTAAAAAGGTGTGTCCTTCAACATTCAAGGAAGATAATAAACTAACCAGATGAGAGGACCATGACACTAGCTCAGAAAGAGACCCTTAGGGAGCAGGGTTAGGCCAAAGGCCAACCTGGCAAAGCCCTTAAATCACATCTGAAGTTCTGGAGAAGAAATTAATTCCACCCACATAGTCTTAACATGATTACCACTTACGGGCAGCCCAATAACCAAGACTGATTGAACAGGCAACAAGAGGGGAATTTTGAGGAGTAGCAATATCATTCACGCATTCACTTACCGAATCTTCAACTAAATTTCATTTTAGTGTTGGCCAAATGCCAAAAACACCTGCCTCACACATACACTATCAGCAACAATGCTGGTGCCAGGCTGTGCAGCATGACCAGGCTCTCCAAGCTTCCTGTCCTTGCCCAGGCAGTCACAGGTGGTCTTCTCTTGGCTCACTCCAGTGCAGCCATATTTAAGCCTACACATTTATCATCTGGTCCTTTTAGATTCCACAAGACCACTATTACCCTGATCCCAAGGTTATCCTGGCAAGAAGATAGTAAATGAGGGTCTAGAATGAACTGACTTCTTAAATAACTTGGCAAGTTCTTATCACAAAGTACTTGGGACACTTGATATCTGTAGTAGCATCTCATGAAACGAGTAAGATCATTTCTATATGATTTGGTGATGGGTTCCTTTTGTGGAATATCCACCTATATTTGCTGTTTGAGCTGTTACACAATATTAAAGTGCTGGATTCCTGCAAGAGCCAGGCATATGCACTCCTCTCTAGACATAATTGCACATGAAATTTGACTGAACATCTTCAAGTCCAATTAAGTCTTAAAAAAACTTCCATACATTCCACAGAAAGTAATTAGGATCTGAGTCTTCCCCATCATTTTTTTTTTTTTTTGGGGGGGGAGCGGGGAGTGAGAAGTAAGAGTAGCTTTTGAGGTATACTACTTACCTAGCTGTGTTCAACCAGCCCAGTTTGACACAAAACAAAAATAGTTTTGAAAGACCTCAGGGGATCAAACCTGTGCTTGGTGAAAATCTTAGGCTTGGGCATAAGTGTGCAAGTGTGTGTGTGTGTGTGTTCATTCTTGTGTATAAACAGCTTCTTCATCTAGAATGTAAGAACACAGCTCTTCACTCATCTATGCTTGAAATCAGGCACACAGGAACAGTACAGACAGAACCAGGAAGCTCCACTATCAGCCCATGGTCCTCATTGGTGATAGAAATCTCCTTGGAGACTTGTTCTCCTGGGAGGAATCAAGCACTGTCCCCTAGAGGAGGAAGAGAGTGTGGTGGGCCTGCAGATCTAACACCCAGCGTCTACCCCTGACAAATGTGTTTGCCAATGAAAAGTGAAGAGAGCTTCGGTTCCAATCCCTTTAGGAACCAAGGTAGGCAATTCCACTATTTAATATATCTTCTCCATTAAAGAGCTCTTAACAATCTGTGCTGATTGTTTCATTATGGAGGCACTTACTGTAAAAGGAAGAAAATAAAATGGGAGAAGCAAAGAACCCCATTGCCACACGAGAACACAGGGTTCTGTGCCCCATTATGAGCTTGATGACAGGAAATGTGAGGTGAGAGGTAATCCTGGAAAATGAAAACTCAGTTTACTTAAAATCTCATTTCCTTCTAATTTAATGATGAATGTTTATAAAAGCACCAGATAGACGAAGAATAAGTTTTCTTCCTACAGAGGTTTGTTCAAGACTCTGGGAACTGGGGTGTAGCTCAGTGATGGAGCATTTGCCTAGCTAAGGCTTGAGTTAGATCAAAAAGTTATTGCTGCAAAAGTAAAGACTCATCCGTGGACTATTTACTAAAAACCTACTATGTGCAGCACTGTGATAGGCATCACCAGAGATGAGATGCAAGAAAGAATCCTGTTCTTACTTTGCATCTAAGAAATCACAGCTTTGATTGCTCTTTATACCCAAAACAAAGAAAAGCTTTCTGGAGGCCACCACTCCCCTCCCAGCACCTGTGGCAGGAAGTTAGGATACTAGTTACTAGACAAGGTTCAAACTCTGCAAATACAGAGCTGCTCAAATTTGCAACCTCTTGACTTTTTTCCTTAAAAATAAACATACCTTCTGAATGTTCTGTACAAAAATACAATAATAGTAAAATGCCTTAAAGACTAAGTAAAAAACTTCCAGAATCAAGATGCAATGATGGTTGAGAAGTGCTAAGTTGGACAAGACAGATGGTGCTTCTCTAGCATCAGGAGCCCAACGGTTCCCAGGACTACAGTGAAGCCAAAAATGAAGCACACCTCAAAATAGGGGGTGTTTCTGTCAACTCACCACTTCTCATGACCCACACATAGGGCCCCAATGCCAACACTGGCACGCTGCAGCCTCCCACCCACAACTCCTGCTGTCTAACCCCACTTCAGCCTTTTCCAGAAGACACTCTTGTCTCTAGCACCATGTCACTTTCTTGGAAAAAGAAAAAACAGAAAAGGCCAATCTATAAACACAAAAAGTAGATTAGTGGTTCCTCAGAGCTGCGGCTAGAATGGGAAATGATAGTAAATGGGCATGTGAGTTTTTGGAGTGGTGGCAATGTTCTAAAATTGGATTGAGGTGGCAGTTGCACAGCTCTGTAAATCTATTAAACAGCAGTGAATTACACTTAGTACAGGCTAAATCTATGGTATGTAAATTATATCCCAATAAATTAAAGCAAATTAATCATGTCTAACATTAAGCCATAAGCATGTCTGGTGGGAGAAGTAGCTTTGTTGAAAAAGTGGAAACACAGACCAATGAATTATAAACTGTTCAGAATTCATTCAACTTTAATTGTGGGGGTAAAATCAGGCAATCACTAGGAAACAATACAGTTCCTGGGAGTAATAACAATGCTGCTGTTTTGGTAAAGTGGACGTGATAAGAGTTATTTTATTTTTTTATTTAGAGCAAGCTGTCAAAAGTTGCCAAAGTTTTTCTCATTCCTCGATTGTTTCTTTTTTGCCAGTTTCTTGCCCTTCAAAAAGAGGATACCTGGCCTCCACATCAACCCACGTGATGCTACCATTGGCCAGATCGCGGACAACACTGGGCAGTTCAGAGACCTGGGGGACAAGGAAAAAGAAGTCCAAGTAGCAACCAACTTTATTTAGATTTTCAAAAGGAGGGTCCATCCTGAAATCAGGAGGTAGTGCATAGTATGGAGCTGAAACAACGTGGATATAATGACAAGGTCCTTTTATAAGCTGGGCCTTCATGATGTTTCCTGTCATCTCCCTGAGTCCTTTACTTAATCACACCCACTCTTCTCCCAGGTCTAGATTCATGCTCTTCCTCGGGCTCACAAAGCCCAGGAACTCCCCTAGATAACTCGATCCTGCCACAAGGCTTTCCTCGCTATTCTAAATCTCCACATTCAATTGAAATGACTTCATATGCATGTCTGAGGCTGTGTGTTCAGTCCCTAGCACCACAAAAAAAAAAAAAAAGAAAGAAAAAAGAAAAAAAATATTTTATGTGTGTTAAATTTAATTCTAAGAACAGGAGCTCTTAACATCTGACCTCATAATTAAGAAGAGTCAACCAAGTACCATGTTTGAAGGGAGTCAGGCGAGCCTGCTGTTCCTCAGGCGTAAGTGAACACTGGCTGCCACACAGCAGTGGTCCTCAAGCTTGAGTGCCATCAGAATCACATACAGGACTTGTTAACACCTCCCCTGCCTTCTTCTCTCCCTCTCCAACTTCCTGTTTCTGATTTAATAGGTTGGGGGTAGAGATTCTGCTGATCTACTGCATTCCCAGGTCATACTGATGTTGCTGGTCCAGGGACCACTCTCTGAGAACCATAGCCAGATGGGAATACGGGTGCTAAGTAGCCAAATCTGGTTGTTTGCAAAAAGACAAGCTAGGAATCCATGACATGTGAAGTAGATCATAAACTCCTTTGGAAAAAAAGCAGTCTTGTATTTTCCTCATTATTCTCTATCAAGTTGAGTACATAAATAAAAACTTGTTATAAGCCAGGCAGTTGTCCATTAAAGTGGCCACTTTGTCCTTTCCCCTTTTTTTTTTGCAGGGAGTGAGGGCGTGGAGGGATGGTAACCGGGATTGAACTCAGGGGAAGTCGACCACTAAGCCACATCCCCAGCCCTATTTTGTTATTTCTTTTATTTAGAGACAGTTTCACTTTTGCTGAAGTTGGCTTTGAACTCCTCTGCCAACTCCTCTGGTCCTCCTGCCTCTGCCTCCTGAGCCGCTGGTATTACAGGCGTGGGCCTGATTGTCCTTTTCCTTACCATGCTCGTTCCCCTTCTGTGCTTGTCCCAGTCCATGGTTCCCTTCTATTAACTAAAATTCTGAAACATTACTCTGTTTCGGATGGACTAACATAGAAAAGCTTATACAGACACATGTACAGAAATATAAAGATAAAAATGTCTAAGCCCCCAGAAGCCTGCCAATAAAACTATGGCAACAGCTTCTGGGGATCACACTTCTCTCACCTAGTAAACAAACAACTATAAAAGCAAATCGTTGGAGAATGAGCCCAGAGCAATCTAAATGGCTATAAAATATTACAGAGGTACTAATGGATACTTTCATAATTAAGCCAAAAAGATTTGGGGATCTGGGCATTGTCTGATACAAGTCTATCAGTAAAATTATGAAGAAAAAAAAAAGGAAAGGGAGCATAAATACATCGAAATCCAACTCACACCAGTAGGAAGTAGTGTTCATTCCTAAGACTAAACTGCCAGAAAGAAGACCAATTACCTCTGCTCTTATCTGCCGCATGGAGTCTCGGTCCCTCAGCGTTGCAGTGTGAGGCGTCTTATTCACTGTATCGAAGTCAATGGTGATGCCAAAAGCCACCCCAATCTCATCAGTCCTGGCATAGCGCCTCCCAATTGACCCAGAGGAATCATCGACTTTATGAGACACACCATTCCTGGTCAAGGCTTCCGCTATCCAAAATAAATAAAATAAATTATAAAAAAATGAGGGAGTAAGTTCTGACACATCTAAATGCTTTTTACAAGCTCAGGAAACTTGTAAAAAGAATCAAGACAAGAGAGAAACAAATTCCACTTATGAAGGAAAGAAAAATTCAAGAAGATGAATAAACCCCTTGCTGGAGTCCAAGTGTTTCCTCCCATCTACGTCTGACACAGCTGTGGGTTATGGGCTGATCAAGGCACCAGGCCAGAAGGCAGGTCCTGACTCCACTACCTTCATATGCATGGCCCTGAGGAGTTTAAGGGATTCTTCTGCCTCCCTACTCTGAAATACGTGGGCAGCATCAGATGACACCTGGGTCCAGTTCAGTGCCATGGGCTCTGTGGCAGTAGATACACTGGAGCTGCTACTCTTCACTCAGGCTGCCTGATGAAGAGAGCAGAAGGGCTTCATGAGAAGCCACTAAATCTGACTCTTGAGTCCTACTGTGACTCACTCAATGCTGGAATAAAACATCTTGAAAAGCATTCTCTTAGAAATAGGAGCAGAAGCTAAATCGCTTAGATTTATGCTTTTTCAATCTATACTTTTATTGAAATAAATGATACATTTCCCAAAATCTAGTCTACTTGATGGTGTTCCCATGGAGATTACCCAATTGGATTTGCTTACATAATTCCTTGACAAATGGCATGAACTCCTGGTTTTGGCTCAGTGGAAGGACGGAGCATTTGAATGGAGCAACCACAGCGGGGAAACTGAAGAACTGAAAGGTTTAAAAAGAAATAAATCCAAACATATTAGTTTATAAATATCTAAATGTCAATGTCCCAAACCATAAGATGTTACACACAGTGGGTGTCCAAGCATAATTTCACTATCAAAATGCCAGAAAACATGGCATGAAAAACAGTGTTATAAAGAGAAACAAGAGAACCAGAATCAAAAAAATTCACTGGTAGCTTTGAATTTGGGTGATCTTGATAAATTCTCTCTGAACCTTAGTTTCTCCACCGAAAAGCCAATCTCTACCATTTTCTCTAATTCACAAGACCATTGCACTGACTGCTTCTGGAGCAGTGGCACACACCTGTAATCCCAGCAATTCAGGAAGCTAAGGTAGGAGGATCACCAAGTTCAAGCCCAGTCAAGGCAAATAAGCAAGACTCTGTCTCAAAAAATTTAAAAAGTCTAGGGATGCAGGTCAGTGCTGGAGTACCCCTAGGTGCAGTCCTCAGTAGAGCAAAAAGAGAATGACACAGATTCCTATTTGGCGCCCCTTTGGCATTAAAGCTTAAAACTTTAATGCCAAGCAATGACCAATATTCCACTGTAAGTGAACTTTGTGCTCCAGTAACAAGGCTGCCCACATCACAGAATGCTAGAATTCTCTCTCCTCCTCCATCCTGTGATAATTCTATTTAATTTGAGAGAGAAGGACTGCTTTTATAGGAAATAATTTCTTGAACTTCACTAGCAATGTTTCAATACCAAATTTATAGGCAAATGGATCATGAGACTAGGTGCTAATAATTTAGAAACATTTTTGGCTTCCCGTAGCCTAATCAAATTTCTCTTCATGAGAATATGGGACTCTATGCAATTCATAAAACACTGCAACTAATTTATGCCTATTGAAATGTCTTTTAAAGCTCCAGTTATATAAATATTGTTAGATTCAAAGGAACAGCTAAAAGATATTTTAAAACCCTTTTTATTAGAAAAATAATCAGGAAAAGCATGAAGCAAACTTGACATCTAAAAAGAATACCTCAGTTACACATGTCATCATTCCTCAAAAAGGACCAAGGCTTACACTTGTATGGCTGCTGCCTGGCCCAGGTTCTTAGTATCTGCCCAATGAATGAGAACTATTCCTTCACGTCAGGAAATGAAGATGCAACTTTAGGGCAGAGATTAAAAGAGCAACTTTATTAGCTACATATTACAATAGTGTGCCAGACCTTTTTAAAACACTGGCACCTACAGCTCACCAGTTCATTCCTCAAGGTTAAATGCCCTGGAAGGAACCAGAGTTAAGGTTCAACATTATATACGTGCTCAGCTTTACAATGGTCAAGCAAATGACACTATTTCTTTCAGTTTACTTAATATATACACTCTCTCCTTTTAAGCCACTTCTGAGTAGTTTGCCTAAAACTCTCCCCCTAGAAATTAAAGGAATATAATTTCTGCAAGCAGAGCAGAGGTGAGAAAGATGAGGTAAGGCAGAATGAGAAGATAAAAGTGAAAGGCATGGAGCCATGACTCAAAAGCATCAGAGCCAAAACTAAACTTGCGGGAGCTGATTAGACTTCTCATAAACATCTATCTCCACTCTGAACACCAGGAAAGCTATCTCCCAGATATTGCCTGATTTATGGCCTGTCAGACTCACACATTGGAATTGTATGTGATTCTTATTTAACAACACAAAACCCCACAGATCCCTGGGTCTCAGGCCTAAAAAAATTGAAATCAATGGAATAGAACCTAGGAATTTACATATTTAGTCCAAAAGTATGCCAGACAATTTGATGCAGTTTGAAAGTGAGGGAAATACAGAAGGACTCAGGCAGTCAGGGCAAGATGGTGAGTGAGGAGGTCAGGGGCAGGGGCAGAACAAAGGAGCATGGAGAGGGTGTTCTGATGAGGTCAACTTCCTGCGCATGGACACAAACAGGGGACCCAGTCAGACAGACACTTCCACACGAGTATTCCTAAGCGTAGGATCCAATAGTAAAACAAAAACAGATGCATGGAAAAGGGGGCACCAATCAATAGTAGTGAAGAGTATGTGGACAAGGGAGGAGATAAGAAAGAAATTCCAGAAACCATAAAAAAAACAGGCCCAAATTTCCCCCACAGGATTTCCCAGCTCTGGGGCTCCTTCTCTTGGGAGAAGTTTATCTCTGTATCTGTCGCTTTTGCAACAAATCTACTTCTTGCTTGCTATCTCTGTGTCCTGTTCTTCAATTCTTTGCTGAATAGAGACAATGAATCCAGCACCCCTAGACAGTAACAAAAGGGTCCCCTTGAATGCTTTACAAGTATATAGACACAGTTTGGTGGTTTTGTCCAATTCTGTGAGATGTCTCATCATTCCCAATTTCCTGAAAATGAGTATATCCAGAAAATACCATTTCCTCCACCAATGCAATACAGTTACCCACATTTGTTCTTAGAATTAGGAGCACCAGGCAACTACAACAATGGCTTCCGGAATAACCACATGCTAAAACTCAGAATGAACATACTTTGTTTTGTAAATAGTTAAGCAAAGATCACACATCACTAGCATATGACAGTAAATAATAACTAATGGATCATTTCTGTCTTATTGATGTATTTCAATAAGTTTTATTTTCTGACAGTCCAAGGGAAGAGCACACCATACAGGACAGCTTACCGTTCTCTGCTCATCTCCCTCTCGCACATGGAAGGTATGTTCTAATACAGTATACATGATCCTGCCCAGGCCAAAGGAGGGTTCGATTACACTTGGAACAACTTCTTCCACTGTACAAGAAAAATTCAATAACATTCTCTCAAATACCAAATAATGCATTTTGGATCCTCTCTAAACAATTTTTAGCACTACATATATCTCTACTCTAGATGGATTTTGATCTCTACATCATGGCAAAAAGCAGAACATTCATAAAAGCCATTTCCCAACAGGCAGATTGGCATACACCTATAATCCCAACTACTCAGGAGACTAAGGCAGGAGGATCACAAGCTTGAGGCCAGCTTTGGCATCAGATAAAGACCCTGTCTCAAAAAAATAAAAAGGGCTGGGGATATAATACAGAGGTAGAGTGCCCTTGGGTTCAATCCTTAGTACCATCAAAAAAAAAAAAAAAAAAAAAAAGCTATTTCCTGGTAGGAATATTGTCACCTTGGGGGAAAAAGTTGAAGTAAAAGAAATTTGCACAAAATTTAATTCTTTGTTCATATAGCATTAAAAACGAAACTTGACAGGAACATTCCTTCCCCAATTAATAAGCTATAAATGAAAGCAAGTACCATCTGACTCTATTGTCTGCCTTGCCTCTACAGAAAGCATCAAAAATGTAGAGTTTTCATTAAGACTTTGACACAATTAAAAACCCATCACCATCACTGACAAAATTAATAAAAACAATTATTATATGCAACCAGTATAACAGGGCCTATCTTTGACTTTTTAAGCTTGTAATCTTAGTGAGAACTCATTCAGAGCCAAATTACTGGCATTATATCTCCAAGTTCTCCCCCAGGAGGCCCTGAAAGGAAGAGAGCCTGCCCAGGGAGAAGCATCCCATGGAAAGAACACATTCTATGGGGCCCCGAGGCACTTCCCACAGATCAGACACACCTGTGGTAAACCCAAGAGATGAATTAATAATTACTACTATTTGAAAAGAAAGCACCAAGTACCATTAAGGTTTAAAGTTAACCTGACTATGACAATGGGGAGTTTATGTTTTAGACATAATAAGTAGGACCAAAAGCTCATGGGTTCTAAAGAGGATTTTCTTTCTCTTTTTTTTTTTTTTTTTTTTTTGGCGGGGGGTGAGGGGTGGGGGGATGCAGGTTTACAGGGGATTGAACACAGGGGCGCTTGACCACTAAGCCTCACAGTCCTCCTGCCTCAGCCTCCTGAGGCGCTGAGATTACAGGCGTGGGCCACTGTGCCCCACTAGGATATTCTTTGGTCTGTGATAAAGACTGAGAATATATTTTGGAAATATAATTATAATTACAGTATTCTTCTGCCCACTCTTCCATGGCAGCCTAATAAGGAACCACAGCTCTGAAACAACTGCCAGGATGATGGCTAAAGCACCAAGGCACGAGGAGCCCTGCTTCTTCCCACACCTGCTTGCTCAGGCCTGGCAAGAAAGCAGGCATGAACACATGAAAAGAGAGGCCTGCTCTTTCCAGAGTAGCAGTTTTTCAAACACTCAAAAAACCACCATCATCCTTCATGTGAATTCCAAAATACTCACTGCCCAATTCATAGAATTTATTCTTTAAAAAAGAAACACACAAATAAAATCTTCTTAGCTTTTAAAAAAGCATGAGAGATCACTGTCTTCAACAACCTTTTAAAAAGCTGTTTTGCCAAAGATGACCCAGGGTGACAGATGTGAGTTTTTTAAAAAAACTTTTTTTAAAAAAAACAAGAGAAACTGTCCTTAAAGTAAGTCCCCAACCCCACCACTCCCACAAAAGAAACTTAATCAAAAATATTCTTCAAATGAACCCCAAGCCATTGGAAGTATAAAGGCAGTATTATACATTATTTTTAAATGGGAGTACAATTATGTTGAAAAAAAATGTCTTAAAGTCACAAAATTTATGGCTGTGGCTAATGCCACAATTTTTCTCTTCAAAATTTCTATAAAATTATGTCATATAACATTTTTTTAAAAATTCAGGAGCTATATTTGTCTCTTTACTATTTTCATAAATTTACCATGTAGTGTTTTCTGGAATCTCTTCACACTGACCATGTCTTTTGTTAACTGAAATGTTTTCCCTTCCGTTTCAATAGTGAATTCCCTGCAAAAAACAAAACCACTTTATATATTAATTAAAATATGCAACCTCGTGCCTCAATTTAAAGTTTTTCAGACTGCTAAACTGTTCTCATTTTAAGTACGATAGAACCTGGTCAACTCTCCAGAAATCCATATTATTTCATAAGGAATACCTAATTATTATCTCAACAATAACATCAAACTGGATTCTGAGGAAATGCTCACAAATTGGACTAGCTTTAAAAATTCCACAAGTGACTTAATGACAAATTCCTCTGGTTTTGAGATCAAGGCTAAATAACAGCTTTTTAAAAAAATCATTTTAAAAATAAGAGATATGTCAAAAATGTGCCTGCCTGCTAGTAAATGACCACTGTTCTCATTACTGTTGTCAACAAATGTTAAAAATGAACCAGTTTGTCATCTTGCAGAAATAGACCAGCTTGTCGTCTTGCAGAAATAGTCTTAAAACTGCCACACCATTTCCAAAATAGACTGACACTTAATGAAGATCTGCTTAAAAGAAGTTTAACAATTGTTTCACATGTCAATATAAAGTATTATTCCCCCCCACCCCCCAAAAAAATCACTGGCTGCCATGTGTTCATGTCCTGAGATATGCCCATTCAGTTTCAGGGTATAAGAATTCATCTTTATAAAGCACCTCAAGCAATACCTGTATTTCAGCTTATAAGGTATTTCTCACTCATCTAAGATCAATTTGGATTTCTCTGGCCTTCCAGCAGCTCAGTGCTGAGAAAGAGCGCCCTCATGCGGTTGCCTTGAAGCTATGTAGTTAGTGCACACAAATGCTTTTATTCTTGGGGTTCAATTGCATTTTGCTAATTTCTACCAATGATTATCTCGTGTTTATCTGCATGAGTTTCAGGGATTTCTTGTGGTTTTAGTATTCTGTCTAAAGTTTGTGAATGCATGCACTAAAGGCTCCACTGCAGACACTGTTACAGGTATTCTGTCTGTACAGTGTACGTGTAGATAACAGCTATCTACACAGCTAACAGCTATCTAAAAGGGCAGGATTTGCAAGGAGATGGTCATTATTGAGAATCAATAAAAGCAAACTGTCTTGTTGTGGATGATATCTAAGTAGTGTTATATCTATAGGTTTGATGATTATGGAGCATAAACAGATGTTAATTCTAGAAGAACAGAAATGCTTAAACATCTTCCTACTAAAATGGATAATTTTATCTTCAACTTGCAAATGCTCATCTTCCACCAAGGCCCCAAAGGTTCCCTTGGGTTTCTCTCCCATCTGTCCTCCCAACTTCCCACCAACCACTCACTTTTCTGCATTCCATCATTCTAAGCTGGATTTGTCTTTCCTAGAGTTTCACATACCATCTTTTGTGTAAGGATTCTTTCACTTAGCCTAAATGAGAAGGGTGCACAAATTGTGATCTCTTGTGTTTTCTAATTTTGGGGGGTTTTGTTGGGGTTTTGATCTGATCTGATTTGGTTTTGGTATTTTTTGTTTTGTTTTTAAAGAAAACCCTTTGAAAATGCAAAAACCATTCTTAACTGGAGGGCTATACAAAAAACAATACAATGATGTTCAAAGTTACTCTGAAAAATGTGCACTTATGAGAGACTACAAATGTTTCTGCTACCATATCATCTATTTTTTTTTTAAAGGTACTGGAGATTGAACCCAGGGGTGCTTAACTAGTGCACCACATCCCCAGCCCTTTTAATTTTTGAGACAGGGTCTTGTTAAGTTGTTAAAGCTGGCCTCAAATTTGTGATCCTCCTTCCTCAGCCTCCCCAGTTGCTGAGATTACAGACAAGCACTGCCATGTCTGGCTTCATCTGATATTTTTTTCTACATACTCCATCTCTCTGTGACTCTCAACTGCACATATTAACTGCCTAATACTGTCTCACAGGATGTTTTTTCAGTCTCTTATTTTCTACACTTTATTCTGAATACCTTCTGTTGCTATGCCTTTAAGTTCAATGATCTTTCTTCTTGATGTTTAATCTACTGTTAATTCTGTCCAGCACAATTTTCATTTGAGATATTACCTGTTGGTGCTCCATTTGGTTCTTTTTAACATATATTTTCATTTCTCATTTACTACATTCATGTTTCCCTTTATGTCCTTTATATCATGAAATGTACTTACAATAACTATTTTAAAATCCTTATATATTTATCATAGCATGTGTGTTATTTCTGCATGTTTTAACTGACTTTTCCTCCTCATTGAGACATATTTTCCTGCTTTCTTGGGTGTATAACTTTATTACTTGCCAGACACTGGAAATTTTACATTGTTTAGTGTTGGATTTTACTGTATTCCTTTAGACTCTTCACTACTGTTTTTATTTTTATGCCTAAAACAATTCACAGAAAGAACTCCAGCTCTCCAAAAACAGAACAGTTACTTTTGAGACAGGAGCTATAACTTCTACTCCTTCCTTAGAAACTACTTTGGACAAGTCTCCCTCTCTAAGAAAATCTTTAGAAAAGAAAAAGATCTTTACCATCTATTTCAAATCATTATTAGGCCATAAAGCCAAAATCCTAGCAAAGGTAGTTCTTTAAATGTAGCCACAAGCAGCACTTACCTGCAAAACATTTCTTGTGAAACTAACATCACCCTAATTTTCAGAACCAGGCAGAGAGGACATATGACTGGAGTCCAAGGAAAAGTGAACATCTTAAACCTTACCCTTTCTCATTCAGTAGTGTCTCCATTTCTGTAATGTAACATTCATCACAGATGGCGAGGTACTCCATCACCAGCTTTGCATCTTTTTTGTACGCTTTACCAACTGCTCCCTTATTGGGTTCAAACTGAACAACATTAACTGTTTTGTATGGAGCAGTCAAGGATCACAAAAACCACTGCCTCAGTACTATGGAAAATGATCTTGAAGTCAGTCATTAACTTAAAACATCACCAGTTCTCTAGTATAGATCCTATGTAGGCTGATTTTAAGTGCAAAATGAAACAATTATCCCCAAAATCACTTCAAGAAACTTCACTTAAAAATAAGTAAACACCACCAATAGAGAATTTTTCAATTATACTGAGATAAAAGGAATATTATACCTAATTGGCAATATAATTTAATCCATAACACAAAAACTTTGGGTAACAATTAATTCATTTCTAAAATGCCAAATACAACAAGGTCTATTTCCCGTCACCCACCCTAAGAAACCAGTTCAGAGATCACATCCTCAGCATCTGATAAGAAAACTTATAGCAAGGTACAGTGGCACACGACTGCAATTCCAGCAATTTGGGAGGCTAAGGAAGGAGAATCACAAGTTTAAGACTAGTCTCAGCAGCTTAGCAAGACCCCGTGTCAAAATAAAACAAAAAGGGCTGGGGACAGAGCTCAGAGAAATTCACAATTTCTGTGAATTGTAGAACACCACTGAGTTCAATCCTGAATACAAAAGAAAGACACAAAGGAAGAAAGAAAAGTTCTATTTTGCTAATACACGAACAATGTAAGCCAAATTATTTTATTTACCATAAAATGGCAATCATCGTTTCACAGAACAAGTATTTACCAGATGCACTCTACGTAGGGGTCCACAGATTTAGGTATGGAAAAATGTAACCTCAAACAAAACAGAAAATGGGTCAACACTCTGAAAGATATTTAGAGCATTTTTCTGAATGTGCTTTTTCTAAAGGTCAAATACTGACTTCCCATATCAGACTACAAGTATAGAGAATAGGAAAGAAGCAATGAGGGCGATTAACTAACAGGTTTAAACAAACATTAGTCATCTTTTCATTGCTGTGACCAAAACACCTGACATAAACAATTTAAAGGAGAAGTTCATCGTGGTCCACAGTTTCAGAGGTTTCAGTCCATCGTCCATGGACTCACTTCATTGCTCTGAGAGTGAAGAGGCCAGTGATAAAATACAGTCCCCAAAAACATGACCTACTTCCACCAACCATGCCCACTGCCTACAGTTTCTACCTCCTCCCAGGAGTTCATTAAAATTATTATCCTATCAAATAGGTTAACCCACTAATGAGGTCAGAGTCCTCATAATTCAATCATTTCCTAAACGCCCCACCTCTGGATATGATATTACTGCACTGCCTTCAACACATGAGCCTTTGGGGGACACTCCAGATCCAAACCATAATACTACTATAACTCCAAAACTTCTCCATTCACCTACAGAATGAAGTACAGACTGGAACTTACATATTGGCAAGATGTTTGCACTTAAGCCTGAGTATGCAGTGATCAGAAAGGATATGGGTTCTTTTAGAGGTTTTTCAGCAACTAGAGGGACTTTGGTGGCTCGTGCATGACAGGAGAGGTCATAACAGGAACGATCAGCACATCCAACAATCTCAATCCAGCCCTAAAACAACAGAATTGATAAAAAACATGTATTGCTTACATTGAGTTTGTTCACAAATGCATGCACAGTATAAGCCCTTTTCAAATATTGTAGGATATTCAATCATAGAATCTCCAATTTGATTTTATAAATTTTTGAAATGGGAACAGTTTCACAATTCACAGAGCTGACAAATCTAGAAAGTATAACTAACATTGTACACAAAGTAGTCTTATTTTCCAGAGAGATTTACATTGCCCTATCTCAACAATGGGCTAAACTAATATATTCTAGGAGTTAATTACCAAAATTAAATGTAAGCATAGACAAAACATATAGAATTGGTTCAAATTTGTAATCAGTATCAAAATGAGTTGGGCAAAACCCACTATTCTCTCTGGACAAAGTACCTACTAGCCTCACAAAAATGATCTCTTGTACAAAAGGAAAATAATTTTTTTTGTTTAATCTGAAAATAAAAAGAAATCCCAGAAAACAAAAAAAAAATTAAAGAAATTAATGATACTTATACTCCTGAGATACTACATAAAATTTTGGCATATGTCAAGCAAGCTTGCTAAAAAAAATTAGATAAGAAAAACCTGAATATATTCTTTCCTAATTCCACAAAGGAAAAAGAATATATTTAAAACAACATCAATAACAGCCACTATAAGAGATATGCATATTATTATGCACTTATAAATGCAAATGTGTTTATAATCTAGAAGTCAGGTACAGGCACATGCCTAAACCCCAGCTACTTGGGAGGCTGAGGTAGGAAGATTGCAAGTTTGAGGTCAGCCTTAGCAAAACTTAGGAGACCCTGTCTCAACACAGAAAAGGTTGGGGATGTAGCTCAGAGGCAGAGTACCACTGGGTTCAATCCCCAGTACTGCAAAAAAAGGAGGAGGAAAAAAAATCTAACTCAGACACACCAAGGCCTGTGGGCCTATGGCATTTACCATTTCTAAGGTTGCAAAACAACAAGAAGATATGCAACAGAGACCATACAGGGCCCACAAAACCAAAAATATTAACTACTTGATCCTTCATAGAAAATGTTTGCCAATCCCCAATATACAGAAGAGACACAAAGCCCTTTGGGGGATAAGCATGCAATTTATAAGTCTTCAGAATTATTTTTTCCTTGTAAAAAGAAATCATACTTTAACATGACTATTTTTACTTTTAATTAGAAAAAAAGGAATCCAAATTAAAAAAAAAAAAAAGCCAGTTTACAAATTAAAACCCATGACTCTGGGTTAACCCACTGATCCCGGGCTAAAGCCACCTCTCTCTAGAGAAGAACTCACGAACATCCAATAAGGGATGTGACAAAAGATTCTCAGGGTCCTTGTTTTGGATATCAGCTTATTACCACTGCCAATAACACAGAAAGAATCTTCTACATTCAAATGCCTTTCATTCCTAAGTTTAGTACTAATGTTCACATACAGAAGCATGGGAAGGTACAATGCAGAGGTAACCTAGACATCTTGTCGGAATTTTTAGAGAAAAGGCAGTTCTTAAATGAGATGAGAATCTACTAGTATATCCCCTCAAACTACCAAATAGCTCTCTAATCTAATAGTACTATAGCTTTCTTTACTCACCCTACCACCATTTCTAACATTTGTTGGGATTCCTGTCATCAGGAGGCCACCCCATCTTAGCTTCACTCAGACAGGTCACCAATAACACTGGACGGCACCAAACACACACACACACTGGCACTGCCCCATCATCATCAATCTTTTCTATCTGTCTGAAGAAGCTATCTATGTCTCCAAGCAGCTCCTCCTGTGACACAGAACAGCCCACTCCTCATAAGAAGACTACTTTTGCTGTTTTGTTCAGGAAAAGATCTCTTTTCTTTGTTCCATTATGACTTTAAGTTCACAAAGTGCAACTGTGATAACAGATTTTTTAAGTTAACAATGTGGAAACCAGAGTAAAAACCATTCCATTCTACTTACGTAGGACGTTTTAGATTCCGCATCCCAACAGTCACAGGCATAATGGGCCATTTCGTTCTCCATGTGCTGCCGGAAGCGAAGTTTATCTGGAGATACTCCAACCTTCGTGAGGTAGAGGTAGATGCGGCCAATGAAGTAGCCTAATACTGAGTTGTTAATTACACCCTGAATAAATAAGCAAGTAAGCATGGAGGAAGGAAAGAAAAAAGATACACATTAATACTTTTCAAGACTAAGGTATTATTTCCCATGAAGTTATTCATAATCTACTGAAGACATCTGAAACACAATGTAAGCTACTTTTTTGTTGCTTTCAGAATTTCAAATACCCAGAAAGTGATATCTGTTACCTTCAAAGAGGTTAATATCAAATAAACAAGGTGATAACAAAATTGGTTCAAAATACACCCAACATACATCTATCCAACTACTCAACTGGGTCAGCAAAATTTCAGCCCAATGCCACTGAACCTCTAAATCTACAGTATAAAAATAATGTTCATTAATGACCCTAACAAATGGCAAAGATATTCCCTTCAGAATTAACAAAATTAATAACGCATGTTAAAGGGATTTTAATGTATTCCTACCCACTGAAATCTGCAAACCCCATTCAATACATGTAATCTTACAATTTTAATACTGGAAGAATCTTAGAAATCATCTAGCCCCATCTCTCACCACTGTAGGGATTCTCTCTGCAAAATGGGTAGCAAGTTATCATCCGCCTCAACTTTAACATTTTCAGGGCCAGGAAGCTCAATGGTCCGAAGGCAAGTCATCCAGGCAGCAGCTACTGTTTTTTCACCCCCTCTTATCTCCTGGAGAATATTTAGAGAAATTCTGCTACCTGCAAGGCCTTATCACCAACTGATATGGGTAATGCAGAAGAGCTTAGAATCCAGCAGCCTTGCTTTCCTGAACCAAATTCTGTCTCCCTCGCAGTTACACAGAATGTTAAATGGATCAGTGAGGCACAATTTAAACAAAGCTCAATTTTCCAATATCACTCTGCTAAACTTTTTTTGTGTGTGTTTAGCCCCACAATCCAGAAACTGGGATATTCGGGTGATTTTTCCCTCATTGTGATAATACTGTGTAGGGACTGGAGCAGGGCTCAGTGGCTGAGCACTTGCCTAGCATGCACAATACCCTAGGTTTGATTCCCAGCACTGCAAACAAACAAAATATAAAATGAATGACTGTATAAAAATATGACTGCTAAAATAAAATATTTTATCAGCCAGTACAAAAAGAACTTGGTAAGCCCTGCAAACCCTGAACTGGCACAATCTGAATAACTCCTGCATCTTACCTGTTCAACAGCATCTCCTAGGCGCATTTTCCGAGCAGACTGTCCGCTGACCTGGGCTTTTGCTGAATACAAACAAAGGTAAAGGTCTGCTACATTCTGGAACTTGGGATGGTCTTTCTCACCAGGATCTACAAAGTGCTCAATTTCTGCCATTGTGAATTCTCTGTAAACAAAAATATAAGGGATAAAATCTGCATGCTTAACTAAAAAACACTAAACAAGGCCCCTATTTTCAAATGCATTCTATACTGATAAAGGCCCCGACTCTAGGAATAGCTTATTACTAAAATTAAAAAAAAAAAAAATGGTTTCTTAAGGGAAGGAACAAAAAATGTTTTGATTGGGTTTGTCTACATAACTGTGTTTGCTTGTTTGTTTTGGAGTAACTAAGGATCAATCCCAGGGACTCACAGATGGTAGGCAAATGCTTTACCACTGAGCAACATCCCTAGCCTGATTATTTTTAAAAGCATTAAAAACTGGCCTAGGGGTATAGTTCAGTGATAGAGCATATACTCAGCATGCATAAGGTCCTGGATCTAATCCTTAACACTAAAAATAAAAGCAATATTAATAATAAAATTAAACTTTTTAATTCACTATTTTAAATAACCATAAACTTCTCTCAAATAATGATTTCTTCCACCTAACCAAATCCAAAAAGATGGGGCTAGTTTTAACTGAAAAAAATTTTTAAAAGGCAGAATTAATAACAAATTTTAAATTTACAACTGTCCATGGTGGTATATGTCTATAACCCTAGCTATTCTGGAGGTTGAGGCAGGAGCTCAAGATTGAGGCCAGCCTGGGGTACTAAAGAAAGACCCTGTCTTGAAAAAAAGATAAAAAGACTTAGGGATGTACCTCAGTGACAGAGTGTCTGCCTAGTGGTTTAGAGGTCCAGGGTTTGATTCTTAATATCTTCCCCAACATACACACACACACACACACACACACACACATGCACAGACACACGTGAGATATTGAGTAGTGACATCCAAATAAAATGTTTTATCTTAAAGCATCAGTAAGTCTTTATATATATACCCTAAATGAAGCAACCAATATTGACTTTTCAAAGAATGGGAAATTAAAAGTTGACTGAAATGGTTCTTTAGCTTTTATAGCAGTTTGGTTTCTTTTTTTTCTTTTAACTGCTCTATACATGATAACGGCACTATGCAGATGGTTTCTTTAGAGTAAGAGCTTCTTAAATAAAGTGTAATTCATGGCAAAGGACAGCAGACAAAAATTGAACAAGACAACATCAAGCTCAATGCAGAATGATGAAATAAATATGCACACAGTAATGGCTTCTCAAAAAGATTTTTCTGAATGGCAATTTAATAGCTAGTGCAGGGGGAGATGAGGTGCCGGGAAGTAATTGTATGAGGCAAAATCAAACCTCTCTTCTTTTAAAAACAACAAATCACATTTACTGGTGTACTTTCAAGACTACTTCAGATGTTTTAGATGCAATATAAAATTCTTAAATGGGTCCTAAAAACACACGAAATGCACTGCAAAAGAGCTTTATTTTTTGAATTTTATTTTTTAATGGTACCCCTTATTTAGTCCTGTAGCACCTATGTCTTAATCATCTTTGAATAACTATCAAACATCTGTGCACAAAGCAAAGTGAGGGACAAATGTGGTGTTTGGCTGCACAGTTTGTACCTGGGCTGACAGGAACTGCACATCCTCATGTGGGGCAGATAAATTAAAGGCCCTACTCAGAATCCTCAAAACAGGTGCTGCAAAAATGGTGCTGTGAAAATGGCATATTTGGGACTTTTAGGATGTCTATCTAGAATTTCAGTTTGGGAATAAAGGCTTAAAATTTTTTTTAAATTTGTTCTTTTTAGTTATACATGACAGTAGAGTGTATATTGACAGAATATACATATATATATATATATATATACACACACACACACACACACACACATACACACACACACACATACACACACACACACACACACACACACAAAGAATAAACCACTCTTGTGGTTACACATGATGTGGAGTTACCCTGATTGCATATGCAAATACAGGGCTAGGAAAGTTATGATCAATTAATTCTACTGTCTTTCCTATTCCTCTCCCAACTCCCTTCCCTTTGTTTCCCTTTGTCTAATCCAATGGATTTCTAATTTGAATGCTTAAAATTTGCTAAGAAAATAGATCTTGACTTTCTTACTGCCAAAACAACAAAAATAAAGGTAACTATTCTTGTGAGAAGTATTCCAGTCTCCTGAGAGAGACTTTAATTAGCCTGTCTGTGGTAATCACTTCAGTGTACATATAAAAACATCACCTTATTTATCTTGGGAAAAAAAAGGCAACCTTAGTTCACAGACAGGAGGCAACATTTATTTGACCAACTCTGTCTCTTATCCATGAGTTTAGAGACTGTATACACAGGCCAGGAAGACAGAACTAAACAACCAAACACAAAAAATTTTAAAAAGCTTCAGATGAGCAATCTGATACTTCTGAAAGAGTTAATATTTTTTTTTAAAAAAAGAATTATTTTTTAAAAAAGTAATTACTGCTACAGAAAGACTCATCACCTGATAACTCCGATCAAGAAGAAATCTTAACACTGAACAAAGCAATCCTGGTGCTCCCACGGGGGATGTTGATGATGTACATAACCCAACTAGTCAAAACCAGGCAGGACACTTTGAAGTGGAAATGAGCCACTAGTCAGGAAGGTCCAGGCTTTTCCCACTAACCCCTGTGATCACACAATTCTGAGCTGGTTTTCCCACTCAATAGGCCCCAGACTCTTCTCCTAAACACTAGATTTAGACAAGGTCAGTATAAATACTGGGGAAGCACTCGTGTCAGGGTACCATTGGAACAGGAGAAACCAAAAGACAAAAAGAAAAACAAACAAAACAAAAAAACCCAGACCTTGGGAAATAACAGACTCAAATCTGACACATTTTTCATTTTCATAATACCTTAAATTTCTGATTACCTCTCTTTCTACATGAAAACCTAAAAGGGGCCCTTCCCACCCCTTTCTTTAGGTTGTACATACATCCTCCATGACATCTCTCATTCCTAACCCACAAGTCTGAAGGGACTACAGCTCTGAAGACAGTTTGGTTGACAGGTAGAGGTATTTCCTCACAGACGGCACCGTGGGACTAACAAGATCAGGCAGGTGCCTTGGGTACTATGATCTGCAGTCAGTGGCTGGGACAGGCTATGGCTATGTCTGTAATTACAGCAAGTAAGAAGAGAGGAAAGGGTGGTGCCTTGGGACTAGGAGAATACTTTCAGTGCCTAAAAAAGTTCAGTGTGACTATTCCAACCTATTTTTTTATAGAATGAGTCACTCTAAGAGATGACATCAGGAAGAAAATGTATACAAATCACTAAAAGCTCAAGTCATAAACAACTAAGTCATAATAAATTTCTAAACAGTAGAAGTGAACAGTGCCTATATGCCTTCCCACATATCCCTGAATGTAACAGACAAAAGCACATTTTCAGAACAGAGGCAAGGTGTTAAAGGCTTCCCCAAATATCTAGAGGTTATATCCATAACACCAACTGATTACTGAAACACTCTCCAGCAAAGCTGTCTGCACTGGACTAGAGTGACCCTCTTGTCATAACTCCACCCCATCTGCCCCCACAAAAAGCAGCACTGCCCAAACTGCAATTGGTTCAGGAAATCAAGAGCTTAACTCAAAACATATGATGAACATGGAAAAAAGATGATCTTGGAGCAAGGAAGAAGTTTAAGCTATTTCCCACCTCTTACCTTTCCATTCAAACATACTTCTATTATTGAAAACTGCCAATTATCCCAGGTATTACACTTGGAGATTACAAAATATAAAGAACACAGAGAAGACAAAAATAAATCCATAATTGGTACTATCACAGAATAGTTTCAAAATGGCAATCTTTCACTTCTAACTCAATGTCAAGGGCAGTACCTGACTCTGATGAGTCCAGATCGAGGGGAGATCTCATTTCTAAAAGAGTTTCCAATCTGGGCAGCAGCAAAAGGCAACTTTCCTTGGTTGAATTCCAAAAGTCGCTTGAAATTCAGGAAAATCCCCTGTGCAGTTTCTGGTCTCAAATACCTAAAAAGTTAAGTGAATCAGTCTGTTATCAAGAAAAAAATAATATTTTATAACAAACATGAAATTTTATATATATATCTCAAAATTCTCAAATAAACCATTTTACAACAAAACTGTACAGGCCCTTAAGACAAAGTTTTAGAAACAGGTATCTTCCTCTGTAGCAAATATTCTCATAGAAGTATCAGAAAATAGATTAAGTAACTGGTATGGCAAGACTACTGCAGCACTGTCATTTTATTGGATTACTCCAGTTGTCAAAATATCCCCTCTTTCACAGTGCCCCTAAAACCTCTGATGATGTCCTCTTGAGCAAACATTTGCATAGAGGTATAGATTAGGATAATTTTGGTTCCCTCCAAAAATAAAACCTCTGTTAATCCACAAAATGAAACAACTGTGGGATCAAAAAAGAAGTCAGTATGGGCTAAGGCTTAACATTAGAGTTCACTGAACACGTCCATCATCCTACTAAGCCAGGACATTTTCAAGGATTCCCACACTATTTTATCCTCTGCAATATTTTCTGTTTTCAGCCAAAGGCTTCTTTATTTCTTCATATTTTAAACAAATGGTTAAAAAAAAATGCTATAATTATTGCCCTCACCTCAATTTCACAGAAGATACTCTATGCAAAACCCCCTTTAGGAAAGTGTTCTCAATAGCCTACTTCCAAATAAGTGTTATTAAAACAACTTCAAAACCAAGGAAAAAAGACATCTAAAATTTCACCCTCTCTTCATGTACATGACCACTCTTTCATTCTTGTGGTTCTTTCCGGATCTCATCCAAGTATTAACAACTACAATTTATATGTGTATTAATGCATGATGTGTATAAAATTATGTGTTACTTCTTTTATTTATTTTCTAAATAATTGTAAAAAAAATCTTACATTTAACAGTGGCAAAGTATTATATTAAAATGATCTACTTTATTATAATTCTTAACCATTCTCAAATTAATGGATAAGTAGATTATTATACTTTTACTTTATATGTTCTTTATAAGCATAGTTTCCTTTCCTTTTGAATTATTTCCTTAGGAATTCCCAGGAGTGAAATGTCTGGGTCAGAGAATACACATCATTTTATAAAATCTCTATGTACTATCAAAATGCAAAGTTTACCATTGGCTTCTTTCTACAAAATATCCCAAATCAACCTGGCATCTTTTCCCTTTTTTTGGTACTAGGGATTGAACCCAAGGGCATTTTACTACTGAGCTACATCCCCATCCCTTTATTTTGAGATGGGGTCTAAAAATAAGTTGCTAAACTGCCTACGTCTGGCCTCAAACTTTCGATCTTCTAACCTCAGCCTCCTGAGTGGATGAGATTATAGGCATGTGCCACCATGCTTGGCTCATCCTATTATCTTATAAAAGAATAAGCTGTGAACATTTTGTCACAATTAATTAAAATTAAATTAAAATTTATTTTTACTCTAAAACAAATCCACAGAAAAAATATCTGACACTATGAAATAAAACATTGGCTGTGTTTGTTAACAGTGGACTGGAAATCTCGAGAAAAAGCTTCCAATTCCAGATCACTTTATAAACTATCCAGATTTGTTTATTATGTGAAAAACTTCTTCTTTCAGATCAATAGGCCATACCTATGCTGTTCAATGATAGGACATTAATTACAGGTCTATTTAAATTTAATTAAAAAGCATTAGGAGTGATGGCACACACCTGTAATCCCAGTAACTCTGGAGGCTGAGGCAGGATCCCAAGTTTAGGGGCAGCTTTGGCAACTTGGCAAGACCCTAAGCAATTGAGTGAGACCCCCATCTCAAAGAAAAGGCTGGGGATATGGCTTAGTAATAAACCACCCCTGGGTTCAATTCCCAATACCTATCAATCAAATTAAAATAAATTTAAAATTCAATAACTCAGTAGCACAAGTCTCAATTCAAGTTCTCAACAACCATACATGGCTAGTGACTAACATATCTAGAACATTTCCATCACTGCAGAAAGTTCTACTGGACAGCTGTGCTAAACTGAACAGCTACTAAAGTACACTTCAGCAATTATTCTTTGTCCTTCCCCTATACAACTATAACTAACAGATCACAGTCTGTTATGTTTATAATTTTAAAAAAGGGAAAGTGATTATATTAAGAATTATATAAGAAATAAAACTTAAGAATACGGCTGTCATTATTTCTCTTTAGTATATTCATCTGCACTTTCTTTATATAACTTCAAATTTTTTCCTTCCCAGCATTGATATTTACCTTTATTACAAGCCATTTTAATAACTTGGTTACACAAACAAACTGTGATACATACCCAGGCATGTTTCCTCCAGGTCCAATGAAGGTCTTGAACATTAAATTAAAAGGTACTGGTGGGGACAGATCATTCCCAGTAGTGGGGGATTTTACATTATAGTTCACAAAAAGATCTCCAAGTTCTTGCTGTCCATAGTTATCAAGCTAAAGAATACATCAAGACAATAATCAGTGCAAAAGACAAAGAAAACAAGGCATAAGTATTATAACTTCTTCAATCCATTGCTACAACTCACACAAAATTCAAGAACAAAAGAAATTACCTAAACTTCAGGATATACACATTAAAACTATAAACAGTTTACATACTTTTCATTTACCAGCAGAAAAATGGAGACATTTCTGGGACTGACCTAAAACTAATGCCTTTTGTTGAGAGCCACAGCCAAAGGGGCCCCAGCAAACTTCCAGCTGCCGGCTGATGATTGGCTCACAGCAGCCCCAGCAACATCTAGCTGATTGGCTCCTCTGTGGTGATGTTCATTGGGCTGTTTCCCTGCCCTTCAGACTGCCAGCTGATGATTGGCTCACAGCGGCCCCAGCAACATCTAGCTGATTGGCTCCTCCAAGGAGCTGCTCATTGGGGGACTTCTTTGGCTCCGCCCACACAACCCAGCCAATCAGCCTCAAGAGCAGGAGGATTGTGGGAGGTGGTGAGGTTTGTGTGGGGGTGAGAGGCTTGTGGGAAGCTGGTGGTGGCAGTTGGGCTCTGAGGGTTTTTTCCTGAGGAGCTGTTTTGTTTGGCGTTTGTAGTTCTAAAAATAAAGTTAGTTTCTTTTGACAAGTGGCTCCTGAATTGTGCCCAGCCAGACTGCGGCATTTGGTGGCTCGCACGGGGAGCGACTGAGGGTAAGTAAACTGCTCGCCCCTGAGGGCAAGGCGAGAGGATGGGTAGCCATTCTAAGTTTCCTCTTTTGTTTTGCTTCATTTTTGTTTTAACTTGCCTGTCCCTGGAGATGAGTGAGACGGAAGAAAAACCGGTCACATCTGAGGAAAAACTATTTGCGTCTGAGGAACAGATAGGGAAAAAGGACGGATGCACATGTCAGGAGGATAGAAAGGCTGATATAATGATTTTGTATGGTTCCATTCTTATTTCATTCTGAATCGGTTTTGTTTGGTGTTATCTTGTTGGGTTGTATTATAGTAGAAATACGGAAACAGAAATTAGTAAAAAACAAACCGAAAGACTGTTAAGTAAATTGTTAGAGGAAGGAGGCATCCCAGTAAAATCAAGAGCAGTCAGGGCATATGTTGATACAATACAAAAATGTAGCCCATGGCTTTTTAAGGAGGAGTTGTTAGATATATCACAATGGAACCATCATGGTGAAGATTTAAAAAGAATAGAAAAGAACAACCCAGGGACTCTGCCAGTTGGCACATTGCCATTGTGGACGTTCGTATCTGGTTTGCTTAGTCCAAAGCCTTCAGTTCAGACAAAGGTAGAGGAAGGAGAAGACATTGATTCAAGTAAAAGAGAAGGTCTCTCAAGTTAGTCAGAAAGAGGAAAAGATTCAAGTAAAAGAGAAGGTCTTTCGAGCTAGTGAGACAGAGGAAGGAAGTTTAGAGCAGAAAAAGCCATCAGGGGAAAAGTTACAACAGGAGACTGCTAGTAATACCTTTCTATCAGAGAGCATAAGTGTCCAACCAACAGCACCACCTCTACAGGAGACTGCTACTAACAGCATTCTATCACCAGAGGGCATAAGTGTCCAATCAACAGCACCACCTCCATATGCTAGGAGGCTCCTAACCCCCAGAGTTGATAGTTGGGATCCTGAGACAGGATCTCAAGTATGCCCTGTATTTGAGGTAGGAGGGCAGCGAATTTACCAGGGTTTAAATTTCAAAACAGTGAAGGAGCTAAAAGAGGCTGTAACAACCTATGGTCCTCAAGCACCCTTCACTGTAAGCTTGGTCGAATCCATTAACAACTTGAACATGACACCAGCAGATTGGGCTAAAATGTGTAAAGCTGAGCTAAATGGAGGTCAATACCTGTTATGGAAGGTTGCCAATGAGGAATTTTGCAAGGAGACGGCTAGGCGAAATGCAGCAGCTGGTTATCCTCAGAGAAATCTAGATATGTTGTTAGGAAAGGGACCTTATGAGGATCAGCAGCAACAAATTGCATATGATCCTGGTGTATACTCACAAATTGCTGCAGAGGCGATTAGGGCATGGAAGACTTTACAAGGACATGGAGGTTTACAAGGTCAATTATCTAAGGTAATACAAGGAGCTAATGAACCTTACGCTGAATTTGTAGATAGGCTTATTCAAACAGCTACCAGAATTTTTGGGAATACAGAACAAGCAATGCCACTAATAAAACAACTGGCTTATGACCAAGCGAATCGTTGGTGCAGAGATATCATTAGACCATGGAAACAGCAAGATTTAAACACATATATTAAATTATGTAGAGATTAATGAACAAGAGCAAGTCATGGCAGCTGCAGTAAAACAGGCTTTAGATGCCAGAGACATTAATGAACAAGGGCAAATTGTGGCAGCTGCAGTAAAACAGGCTTTATATACCAGGCCAAGAACATGCTACAATTGTCAACAAATAGGACATTTTAAAAGAAATTGCCCCATAGGAGGAGGGTTTAACAAAACTAGGTATCAAAGGAGTAGAATACTGGGTATTTGCCCACGATGCCGCAGAGGGAGACATTGGGCTAATGAATGCCATTCTCAAACCACCATAGAGGGTACTCCATTATCAAAAAACGAACAAGGACAAGGTGTTTATCCACAATATCGTGGACAAAGGCATTGGGCTCCGTTGCCAAAAAATGGACAGGGGGCCCCAATGCTTCGGGGCCCCAAACCACAAATATACGGAGCACTGGAGGAACCCAGCAACCCCATCAGGGTAGTGACCAGGACACATTGTGCATCAGATCCCTCATCAGACAAACCAGAGGGAGTACAGGGTTGGACATCTGCGCCTCCGCCAGATCAGTACTAACTCCAGAGATGGGAGTTCAAATCATTCCCACAGGGGTAAAAGGACCTCTTCCCAAAGGAACAGTAGGCTTATTATTGGGACGCAGCTCTTCTACTCTAAAAGGACTTTTGATAAGTCCTGGGGTAATTGATCCCGATTATGAAGGTGAAATAAAAATTATAGCCAGTTTTCCAAAGGGTATATCAATAATTTCACCAGGAGATAGAATAGCACAGTTACTAATAATACCAAGCCTACATGATAAATTTTCCAGTCATGCTGTAGAACAAGGTTCCAAGGGATTAGGCTCCACAGGTGTAGATTGGGCTATGCTTTCTTTAAATTTAGATTCTCGCCCCATGCTAAAACTAAATATTCAAGGACATGAATTTAATGGGCTACTGGATACAGGTGCAGACCTTAGCATCATCTCTCGTCAAGAATGGCCAAAACATTGGCCATTACAACAAGCCACTCAAACGCTTCGAGGCCTAGGAGTGGCGACTAATCCCCACAGAAGTGCAATGGTATTAGATTGGAAGGATCCTGAAGGATGTGAAGGAACTATACAGCCATATGTATTGGATCATCTTCCCGTAAATTTCTGGGGATGAGATGCCTTAGATCAATTAGGTTTGACATTAACAAATAACATCAATCAAAATGCACCCACTATTATGGCTAGACAAGGTTTTAGGAAAGGAAAAAGATTAGAAAAACAAGAACAAGGTATAGCAGCACCAATACAAATAGATCAAGGAACAGACAGACATGGGTTGGATTTTCACAAAGGGCCACTGAGACAATAAAAATTACATGGAAATCAGAAAGACCAGTATGGGTTCCTCAGTGGCCCTTGACTAAAGAAAAGATACAAGTAGCCCATGATCTGGTCAAACAACAATTAGCAGAAGGACATATACAACCTTCTGTATCTCCCCATAATACTCCCATTTTTGTCATCAAAAAGAAATCTGGTAAATGGAGATTATTGCAAGACTTAAGAGCCATTAATAATGAAATGGTCATTATGGGACCTGCTCAATCGGGGATTCCTCAATTGTCTGCTTTGCCAAAAACTTGGTATGTTTTAGTTATAGATATTAAAGATTGTTTTTTTTTCAATTCCAATTCATCCTGAGGATAGTCCACGTTTTGCATTTACTATCCCTGCACTGAATCATGAAGGTCCTGATCAGAGATATGAATGGAAAGTACTCCCTCAAGGGATGGCTAACAGTCCAACTATGTGTCAAATTTATGTTAACAAAGTAATCCAGCCACTTAGAAATCAAAATCCTGAACTACAAATATTTCACTATATGGATGATGTATTATTAGCACACAAAGCTAAAAACACATTGCTAGAATGTTATGCCACACTTACAAATTTATTAAAAAATTATAATCTAGAGATAGCAATAGATAAAGTACAATTAAATTTTCCAATTAATTATTTAGGAGTTCTATTATTCTCAACCATAGTCCGTCCACCAAAAATTCAAATACGAGTAGATCAACTCAAATCACTTAATGACTTTCAAAAGTTATTAGGAGACATAAATTGGATAAGGCCTTATCTAGGTATTCCAACAGGAGAATTAGGACCTTTATTTGATATCTTAAAAGGTCCATCAGATCCAAATTCACCCGGAATGTTAACGCCTGAAGCAAGAAAGGCATTAAAAATCATTGAAACATATATGGAAAATATGCATTTGGATAGAATTGATATAAGTTTGCCTTTATTATTTATTGTACTACCAACAAAAAATATTCCTACAGGAGTATTTTGGCAAGAAGGTCCATTATTATGGATACATTTATCTTATTCTCCTAACACTATTCTTACTAGGTATCCTGAGGCTGTAGGACAATTAATACTCAAAGGAATAAAAACAGCAAAGGGAGTATTTGGAATTTCTCCCAATAAAATTATTACTTCATATACTATGAATCAAATTGATGAATTAGCTAATGAGTTAAATACTTGGGCAATAATCATGTGCAAATCTAATGTTTCATTTGATAACCACTTACCATCTAATCCTTTATTGTCTTTTTGGTCATTGCATCCTGTAATTTTTCCAAAAATGACAAGAAAAACACCTACCATGAATGCTCCAAATATATTCACTGATGGGTCAAATAATGGTACAGCAGCAATAGTTACACCTGATCAAACTTTTACATTTTTAGTACCCAAACAATCAGCTCAAAAGGTAGAGCTTAATGCAGTATTACAAGCTTTTGTGATGTTTAAAGATTCTGTATTTAATTTATTTTCTGATAGTCAGTATATAGTTAATGCTATAGTATCCCTTGAAGATGCTGGTAGGATTTCCCCTTCTTCTACTGTTTTCTTTGTTTTCCACTATACAAAGTTTAATCTGGGACAGAAAAGATCCATTCTTTATAGGACATATCAGGGCACATACAGGATTGCCTGGAGCCCTTAGTTTGGGCAATGATTTAGCAGATAAAACTACACATGACATACATATTTTCTCTACACTAGAAGAAGCTATAAATTTTCATAAAAGGTTCCATGTCAATGCTAATACTTTACAAAGCGTTTTAAAATAACTAAGGAACAAGCTAGACAAATAATAAAACAATGTCAAAATTGTGTGACCTTTTTACCACAAGTTAATCTTGGAGTCAATCCTAGAGGATTGATACCTAACCATATTTGGCAGATGGACGTCACACACTTGCCAGAATTTGGAAAATTAAAATATTTGCATGTTACAGTTGATACTTCTTCTGGATTTTTAATGGGTTCCCTTCATGCCAGAGAAAAAACTAAAGATGTTATAGCTCATTGCTTACAAAATTTTGCCACTGTGGGCGTTCCAAAACAGTTAAAAACAGATAATGCCCCTGGTTATACTTCTACCTCTTTTAAACAATTTTGCTCATCATTTGGCATTACTCATATAACAGGAATCCCATACAATCCACAGGGACAAGGCATAGTTGAAAGAGCTCATCAAACTATTAAAATGTACTTATTAAAGTAAAAAGACGGAATTGGGAAGGGGTATACATTCCCCAAAGATAAACTTAAAATAACCCTTTTTACTCTAAACTTTTTAAATTTGGATTCATCAGGACTTAGTGCTGCAGAAAGGCATATGTGTCCAAAAAATGTACATAAGCCCAAGGTACTTTGGAAAGATATTCTAACAGGACAATGGAAAGGTCCTGACCCAGTAATTGTCTGGAGTCGGGGGTCTGTTTGTGTGTTTCCACAGGAAGAACAACAGCCGATTTGGATTCCGGAAAGATTAACTAAAATCCTGACCCAGTGATAGTCTGGAGTCGGGGGCCTGTTTGTGTATTTCCACAGGGAGAACAGCAGCCGATTTGGATTCCAGAGAGATTAACTAAAGCGATTTCTACAGATCAAAAAGAAGATGATTTGGCTCAAATCCATAACAGCTGATATCCAAAACTCCAATTTGGCTATCCTTACATCTGCGACAGAACCAGGATGCTTTTTTCAATATCTATTTTATTATTGCCCTTTCCCATATCATGAAGTTCTATTTTGTTTTTTGAGCTCATACAGACCTAGGTTAATGTTTTGCTGATCAGTTCTATTTTTTTTTTTTTTTGACTATAGAGTTTTTAAACATTGCAATGGAGATTTCACCTGTAAAAAGTTATAAGGCCTTTACTATTATGTTATGTGTTATATGTATTATATTATGTGTGCACACATGTGTTTTGTGTTATATGTTTGAATGTACGTATGTCCATATATCATATATGATGAGCGCTCATGAAAAAATGGATCCAAATATTTTTTTTTTATTCACGTGATTTAAATGGTTTAATTTAAATTGGGTAAATAACTATTAAGAATTGTTTTAATATGTAAACAAAAAAGGAGGTTAACAGATCTGTTTGTTTACTTTCACCTTTCCTTTTCATTATATTTAATAATTCTCACCTTACCTTTTCATTATATTTAATAATTATCTTCAAGATAATGTAAATTGTTAAGAAAATTGTTTTCTTTTAGTGTCTTCTGGAATGTTACACAATTTTTTCTTTAGCCATTATTGCCAGAATTCCTATCTTCATCCCAGTGCCAGTGAAGACAATGTAAATTGTTAAGAAAATTGTTTTCTTTTAGTGCCTTCTGGAATGTTACATAATTTTTTCTTTAGCCATTATTGCCAGAATTCCTATCTTCATCCCAGTGCCGGTGAAGACAAAGATAAAACTAATCTACAGCTTCTGCAATAGCCATCACTGAACTGCTTGCAGAACTTGCCTAGACTATGTGTAGAACTTGCAGAACTTGCCTAGACTTGCCTAGACTATGCATTGTGAACTATCTGTTGGTGCAGCGACTTGTGGTAGTGTTGCGGTATTTTTGCTGATGATGTCACTGGTGGTACAATTTTTCCAACAAGAGCCATCAGTTGGCTTGGTGTATCTTCCTCCCTTCTGCTTGTCATGACAAAGACCTCTCCACAGGTGTGGCTGTATACTGGACCGGTAGTCAATGACGGGTAAGATCCAATTACAATGGTACCAACCTAAGACAGGAGGCTGACGCCCTGAGGTCAACTCATCCGAAGATGGGTAAGGACCATATGTAGTATTGGACAACCTAAGGCAGGCACGGTCCCCAAGCCACATGCTTGTTGTTTAAACAGAGAGGGGGAGATGTTGAGAGCCACAGCCAAAGGGGCCCCAGCAAACTTCCAGCTGCCGGCTGATGATTGGCTCACAGCAGCCCCAGCAACATCTAGCTGATTGGCTCCTCTGTGGTGATGTTCATTGGGCTGTTTCCCTGCCCTTCAGACTGCCAGCTGATGATTGGCTCACAGCGGCCCCAGCAACATCTAGCTGATTGGCTCCTCCAAGGAGCTGCTCATTGGGGGACTTCTTTGGCTCCGCCCACACAACCCAGCCAATCAGCCTCAAGAGCAGGAGGATTGTGGGAGGTGGTGAGGTTTGTGTGGGGGTGAGAGGCTTGTGGGAAGCCGGTGGTGGCAGTTGGGCTCTGAGGGTTTTTTCCTGAGGAGCTGTTTTGTTTGGCGTTTGTAGTTCTAAAAATAAAGTTAGTTTCTTTTGACAAGTGGCTCCTGAATTGTGCCCAGCCAGACTGCAGCAGCCTTTACCATTTCACAATGAAAAAAAGAAAGGCACGCAGATAGAACTCCTGTTTCATTATAATAGTTATTGGTTGGTAAGAACTGAATGAACAATTTAAAAACTAAACCTTCTAGGTTCTACTGTCACACAACTTCTAAGGAGCATTCAGAAAATCATGCCATTACCCAGAAAGTTGGATCACTGAGATAAAAAGGTCACTTGAGTAACCTTCAAGATACAAACACCACAAATATAAGCTGGTCCTCCTACTTAAAGAGAAAGTCAAATAGCTTAAGGAACATCTCTGTTTCCCAGAGAATTCAATAATACGTACTGCTTTTCAATAAAAGACATAATGAAAAAAGAATCAGGAAGAAAAAGATTCTGAAGATACAGAAAGAAATTTGTTGGATATAAATTTCAATAAATTGCATTTGCATTTCCCATTTGACCAAGGAATTCCATTTCTAGGACTCTATCCCAAAGATGCAACAGTAAAAACACGAAACATATAAGCAGAAAGCTATTCAGTGCAACACTATCTATAATGATAAAGAGGGGAAATAGCCCAAATGTCCACTAATAGAGAATTAGTGATATAAATAAACTACAAGCACACAATGCAGAATTATGCAGCTATAAAATGAAATAAGGAATACCTCTATATTCTACTATGAGAATGGGGATATATTGTTATGTGAAAAAAACATGGTAAAGCATATGTGGAATCTTATCATCTACCTAAAAAGGGGGTGTATACATATCTGCCTTTATTTAAATGTGGCTTAAAATTTTTTTTAATTTTTTTTTTAGTTGTTGATGGACCTTTATTTTTTTCATTTATTTGTATGTGATGCTGAGAATCAAACCCAGTGCCTCACACATGCAAGGCAACTGTTCTACCAGTGAGCCACAACTCCAGCCCCCCAAAAATTTTTTTAGTTAAAACCTGCTTACCTATGTGTTAAGAAGGGAATAAGATAAAGGGTGAAAAGGGAATAAAATAGAGGGAAGAGAAACAGACACTATATCTACTTGAATATACTTTGCTTTTAAAATTTAACTTTGGAGCTAAAAAGATTTGGTATAGTTACAAAATGAACTTAAATTTTAAAAAATGAAAACCTAAAAATTGAGAGGAAAACAAAATGCACAGACTGAGTATCTAGCTTGTGACCTAATGACACAGAATGACCGCTTGTGAATTTAAACACCCATGTTAGACCGCAGGACTGACTGAATACTTCTGGTGTATCTTTGAAAAGAAAGAACAAAATGAATTTTTATATTGTTTTCAATATTCGTATTGTTGATGTTGGTGCTAATATTGTTACTCTGAGGCTGTTGATGTACACAGTGGGGAATAAAACATTAATAATTGTGTTGCAGAGAACTGGTATTTTTGGTGTGGGTAAAAGAAAATAGAGATTTAAAATTTATAAAATAAAAATAGCATAATATTTTTAAGTAGAAGTTTCAAATCAATTCATAATGACTTTACCTTTAAAAAATAAGAATTCCCTGGCTCAGTTCACCAAAAAGGTCTAGAATCAACAACTAATACCATGTTCACTAATAGGAACCAGAAACCCTTGAAGAAATGGTCCAGTCCTGTTCCAAGTCTGGGACAGGAAATGTACAAGATGAGCCTACAGTTGTCATACTAAAAAGCAAGGGAGTTATCAAAGACCACCACAGGGTCACATCAAAAGTACTCAGCAGATATCTCCTGATAGCCGAAGACTGGACAATTTCACCATCAGTAAGGGTAATAACAGCAATTGACTGAAAAGATCAAATATTTTAATCTATAACACGGAAGGAAGGAAAAGAGGGAAGGCAGGCAGGAACTCACTGTGCAATTTTTAAGGATGCAAGGGAATCAATAAACAGGTTAAAATAAGATGTGGAAATGGATCAAGCACATGTTCTCACTTTTCTTCACAAATGGTATCTCAGAGAAACAGTGAATAAGAATGTTTTCCCATTTTCTGCCATCTAGAATAACAGAATGACCAAAAAAAAAAAAAAATGGAACCTCTTAATCAATTAATGGATCTAGACCAGGGTCATCAATGGCCACAAGTGATAACCACTGAAGTACATAAAATCACTAAATATCTTGCCACAAATACCTGGTCAAGGGCTGGGGCGGGGGCTCAGTGGTACAGTACTTGCCTAGCAGGTGTGATGTACTGGATTGGATCCTCAGCACCACATAAAAAATAAACAAAATAAAGGTATTGTGTCCATCTACAACTAAAAAAGACATTCTAAAAAAAAAAAAAAAAAAAAACCACTGGTCAAGCCTCTATTATAGAAACAGATAATATGTTTAACATCACTATAATAATGCAAGCAGCCAGGAAAATGTAAACAATAATTCATATTTGATGATATTAAAATAATTAGTATTTACTAAGGCAAAAACACTTATCTAGGACTGGAGTTGTGGCTTAGTAGTAGAGCACTTGCCTAACATGTGTGAGGCACTGGGTTTGAATCTCAGCACAATAAATAAATAAATAAATAAATAAATATATGTCCATCAATTAAAAAAAAAAAGCATTAACTAGAACATTCAGAGGTGTATTAGCAAAAATAGACAGAACCAGGTGCAGTGGCATAGACCTGTGATTCCAACAACATGGGAGGCTGAAACAGGAAGATCACAAGTTAGAGAACAGCCTCCAAACCTTAATGAGATACTGTCACAAAAAGTTTTTAAAAAGTGGCTAGGGATGTGGCTTGGTGGTAGAGCATCCCTGGGTCCAAACCCCAGTACTGCCAAAAAAAAAAAAAAAAAAAAAAGAAAAGAAAAAGAAAAAGAAACAAGAATTAATTCTATGCTGTTATATACACATAACAGAAGAAGAACTTTTCCTATCACAGAGAAAAAGGCAGTGCCTTTAAACAAGCTTCATAGGGCTGAAAAGGATTATCAGGCATGAACAAATGCAGCAAACAATATTCTATGCTCAGCAACAGTGAGCTACTGAGGACACTTTTAAGTACTATACCATTTTCCATAGGTCCATTGTTTTTCATGGAGTATTATACAGCTGTGTACATATGTACGCACAGCAAATCATAAAAGAGACAGACTGCTCTCCTAGACTAGGAAACAGAAACTCAATGTCCAAACTATTTCTTATCAAATCAACTGTCTCTCCATTTTGACAATTTACTTGGAAACTAAGGAAACTAAGATCAAAGACCCTCAAAGACATATACACACAAAATCCAACTCTGAAATTCAGAATGGAAAATAGAAGAATTTGGGAATAATGTGAGGCATATTTCCTTTCTTCTAACAGAGGCCATGCCTTTGGAAAAGGAATAAATAAAATGAATGTGTGACCATAACAGCATCAAAATATAAGAAATGATTTTCTAAATCATGAGTAATAATACTAGAGCAATGAGTTTCAAGCAAGGGATAAAACACACTTCACAAGAACCGAAATAAATTGGCAGATGATTCATCAGCCAGATTAAGAAAATTTTCAATTTAAATGAAGAGAATTTCTCTATATAGGAAAAATAGATGTCTCAAGATGTTTTAAAAAAAATAGGGAAATAGTAGAAATGTTATCCAATAACTTCCAAGAGTAAAAGGAAAAATGTAAGGACATCCTAGATTTAGCTTCAGATACATCAATGTAAAGAAAATAGATATAAATGAAATGCTGTTTATTTTTCACCCAATGAAGAAAATAAATTTACAAAGTGAGCCGCATGACTAAACAGGGTTTTGGACCAACATGCTTTGCTTAAGTGGAACAGCTGAAAGAGGAGGTGAAAAACCAGCAGCATATACAAACAGCAATATGCATCTTCCTAGGAAGATGATGATGTGGTTTTCATCCTATTCTTAAACTTGTTTTTACCTTTAGTGTTGGGGATTGAACCCAGGGTCTTGGACATGTTAAGCAAGCACTCTGTCACTGAGATACACTAACAGCTTCCTTATCATATTCTTAAAGTGGTCTGTGACCCAAAAAAAGGATTAAGGATCACTTCTGATATAGAATGAACTCTTACACTTGGTAAAAGGTCAGAATAAATTATCTCTATGTCTTTCTGCCACCCCTAAAATTCATCAAATTAAATAATCATAATACTTTAAGTCCACAGGCAAACTGGGGAAAGGGCAGAAAAGCAGGAGTCTTGTTCATCAGGTTCTAGGAATGGCACAGAGTCAGGGACACCAACCTGAAGCAGATCAGGTGGCTGACGAGGGAGTGCTCATGAAGTTATCTGCCCCAAAATCGCAAGACCAACACGGAACACTATTCATCACCAGTAACTCTTCTGGTTTTAGCTTTTAAATCCAAAAACATGTTTTAGAGAAGACACAAACTGAATGTCTACTTACACTGACTTATCAGTGTTGCTTGAAACAAAGGCTTAAGCCAAAAAGACAAGAAAACAAAAACCTAGATGTTATTAGGGACAGAGTTAAACTTTGCTTCTTCACGACTGTGTCCAGGGTCTGCACAATGTGGAATTCAATAGCTATCACATGCGGAACGAAAGACAGCTTCTAGCCAGGTGTTTCTGATAGCATCTCTAAAGTTCTCACCTGGGCCAAGACACTTTCCATCTCTGATTTCTTCTCAGCAGAACACTTTTTATCAGACATCAATTTCTGTAAATGAACTGTAAGAGAGGTGCTGACATGTGAACTTCAATCAATGGGTAAAAGGGACAATGCATTTTGAGTTTCAATGCTGAATAATTAAAAAACAAATATAAGAATAATGTTCTTAATTTAAATGAATCCTATAACTGTTTTTATGGGGACAGTCAAGCTACTATCTAGATTCATTTACTAATTAGAAAAACTATTATCTGCATACAATTTTTTTTAAACTTGCTCTGTATACTTAAGATCTATTCCTTTTAATTTTTTTTAAGTTTTTATGCCCCAATAAAAAAATTTGATGGAAAAATTTTTGAGAAAATAATTTAACCTAAACCCTTTATCTTGAACACTAGTACTGTTTGACAGAGATAAAAAAACAGACCTTTTAACAGATGGTCAGCCCGAAAACATTCTCCGTTCTTTACATCTTTCACCATGAAGTCTGCAAATTTGTCTACATGGCCAGAGGTCCTAAAGGAACAAATGCCAAGCCAATTTGTCATTTTCATACAAATTAATACATAGATAGAATAACAATATAAGACGACCCCCCATAAGTGGTAGAGTGTTTATCATATGCAAGACCAAGTTTAGTCCCTGTTGCCCATCCCCCCACACACACAAAATGTAATGTTATGGAGGATATATAGCTCAGTGGTAGAGCACTCGTCTAGCATGCACCAGGACCTGGATTCAATTCTCAGCACTGAAAACAAAGGACAATACCCCTACAATATGTTTACCCATACTTGTGTATCTCAAAGTTGGAAGCTCCCATATCAGTGATAGTAATGTATCCATGAGAAATAGTAATGTATGTCACAGGAAACTCTGCCTCAAATCTATTCTCATCCTCTCCCAAATTCTTCCTTCCCTTATGAAAAAAAGATATTAACTAGGTCATACTTTTGCACAAACTGCCATAAAGTCTATATTATGTTTCAAGATCAATTAGTACATAATATGCCATTATTATTAGTGATCTAAACAAAGGCCAAAAGGATTCAAAATTTTACTGACCAAGAGTTACTTAATGATAGCATAGCATAGAGCAATCTTAAGGTAAGTTTTCTGCCACTGAAAACTGTGCTAACACTGTATTATCACTACCCAGTTCCTATTAGTGGAATAAGTAGTTAAAAGACATACTAGGCAAACACTCCACCACTGAGCTACACTCCCAACAATTATGATCTTAAAGATCTATCATCAGGTATTCCTCTTATCATAATTGGCTGAAATTAAAAGAACTTAAAAGATTTTGATAATAAAAAATTACCTCTTTGCCATGTAACATTAAATGAATAGCAATGATACAAAGTGGTAAAAATTTCTCATTCACAGTAACTGAAATCCTGCCCTTTCAATAATGTTGTTAGGACTGCACTGAAACTTTTAATATAAATTATATTTTATTGAAAATATATACAAACCTTTCCTCAGAACTTCTAAGAAATTACACTAAGGAAATAATCAAGGATATACATAAAAATCTATCTATCAGTATGTTCAATGCCATGAAAATTCACAAACACCTTACATGCCAACAATATGGCACTAAATTATGGCTCATCCATAAAAATAGAACACTCTGCTGCATTAAAAATACTTCAGACCAGTATTTAGTGACATGAGTAAAGTTCACTTATATCACAAGATAAAGCCAATGTGCTGTTAACACTCAAATACACAGGAATGTACAGAAAGAAAAGTGAAAGGATAAACCTAATGATGTTATAATTAACATGGTTACCCGAGCAGTAAGCATATTCTTTGTTTCAGTATTTTACAAATTTTCTACACAAACATGGGTGGTTTTTATAATGAGAAAGTTACTTAAATATGTATATTAAAGAACTTCCCCCTTCAAAGTAGAATCTTACTTTAAAACTGGCTCAGGGGTGAGCATGGTGCAGTCAATCTCCAGAATCTGCTCCTCTTGGATAAAGTGTTGTCTCCAAGTCTGGATAATATTATTTTTCAAAGCACACCCAACTGGCCCAAAGTCATACAAACCACTAACACCTGTAAAATACAAGATGTTCTTCAGAAATAAATAAAATAAATAAAAACAAGGAAACATAAGAAACTACTACCTATAAGACTTCACATATACCCCATGAAAAAGTTTTAAAGTCAATAGTTCAAATCTCTCAATATTTAAAGTCTTCCTTCCAGCCAGCTGACAGAAGTAAAATTTAAAAATTTCTTAGTTCATTTACAATTTTTTACATTTATAATTTCAAGTAGGATTAGTTCCAAATTGAAAGCAATAGAATATACGAAAGCAGACCAAAAAACAGTTTATAGTTTTCTGTCATAGTAATTGCTGCTGGTATCTAAGCCACCAACATGCTTGAACACATGTACACTTACATTTTTGCACACTTGTATGCTCACAGACACTTCCATGGTTGCACATTGGCATGCACGCACACTTGCATACATGTGTTCATACACATAAATGCTTTCACTCACGTGCTTACATGCATACATGTTTACATTCACACATTTGTACTTATACACTTACACCCACACACTTGCAAAATTGTATGCTTAAATACACACTAACATGCTTGCACACTTACACTCATACACACTTAAACAATTGCATACTTGCACAGACATGCTTACAACTTACATGCTCTTACATTCACACACATATATAGGCATGCACACAATGAACACACACATGCTCACACACATTAATACATGCAAAGTTATACACACAAACACACTCACAGGAACACACAACTCACGCCCACTCACATGCCCACACAAATACACTTGCACAAATACACTCACATACACCCAGATACACTCACACATACACACGCATACATACACTCATATATACTCACAAAATATACATCCACACCCCCACACACATACACATTTGCCCTCATATACAAAAATATTGACATTCTCACACATAGGCTCAGATACACACAAGTACAAACTCGCGCAAACACACTCACACATCTACACTCACACTCATACATAAACACACATTCATTCACACATATCCTCACACACACACACACATATACTCAAACATAGAATAGAACAGAATAGAATCCAGTGCCCTTGCATGGAGAGGCACCTTACAGCTAGCCAGCACTACCAGATCAAGTACATGGCTCGTAGGTATTTTACTTCTGTTTGTTCAGAGTTGCCATTTGGTGTAATGACTCTTGTTTGTTCTCTCTGTCCTATTTATTCTTGAAGACTACTTTATTCTTGTAGTATATAGGGATTGTTGGTACCTACGTATTAAGCATTTGATATATCTACATATTAATGCATTTATACACTCTTCTTAAAATGTGGTAGAGACTTGGGAGCAGTAAAGGGCCAACTGGCTAGCTTAGCTTAAAGCCATTAACCACAAAAGTGTTCTTTTATTAATCCCCTACCTCCATAAATAGCAAAAGCTTGATCATAGAAAAACCTTCTCTTCAAAGTATCTTCCATTTTTGACCTGTCAATAATGTCATCTTTGGGCTGTAATGCCAGCTCCTGTAAAAGGAAAAAAAAAAATTAAGTGTGTGATTGTACAAATGAATGGTAGTAATTTGAACCTATAAATCTGAATTTAGTTTACTCCTCTGTAAAATTCAATATGAAATTTATCAAACAGATAACATTTTGATAAGTTAAAAAAAATGGAAGCCTTATTTCCTCCCACCCTTTTAATAACAGAAAAGATACCTTTACTTAATTATCTAGGAACATACATGATCATTTTCAAGATTATAAAACTAAGATTAGATGTAGATAATGACAAGCAATATTAGCAATACCTGAAATTTAAGTGGATCTGTAAATTAGAGAATTTAAAACTTTAAACTACTAAGTTTTGCTATGGGAGGTTTACTGTTGGGGTGGGTACAAGATGGATCAAAAACATTATTTTTAGACATAGGAAACTTCATTTAAAAAGAGCACAATGCTTTTCAGGAAATTCAGGAAGCATATTGAGTGTAGGGTCTGGGAGGCAGGTTCAGGTAGGGGAAATCGGGGCTCAGGAGGGTTTTGTAGAAAAGATGATGCTTTTGAGTTACACTTTGAAAGGATAAAAGGAATTTGCAAGGTAGTGGAGGAAAAGGCATTCTGAATAAAACAGATAAATCAAGTGACACTTGTTCAGAAACTTTTCTAGGTCTCTCCCACCCAAAGAGATTAAATAAAGATCAACACTCCTATACCTACTTATGTTCCTATTTTAACACCCCAAGACTCACCTTTGCTTCCAATACCCTCTTACGGGCTTTAAGCTCAGCCACTGCTTTGTCTACATCCACTTGGGGTGCTTTATCTTCTTTCAGCTTTCGCACAAGATCTCCCTAGCCAAAAAAACAGAATTTATATTCAGGATTGGTTTCAGGAGTCAAGATATGTTAGAATATTTTTTCTTTCAATCTTGGGAACGGAACCCAGGGTCTTGCACTTAGTGTTCTTACCACTGAACTTCACCCCTGGAAGGAATGTGTTTTTAAGCATGCTTTAAAAAAAAAAAAAAAAAAAAAAAAAAAACCTGTATAAGAACAATGCAATTAAAGTATTTATTATGTAAGAGGTCATTATGAATAACTGAAGGTCTCTGCCCTCTGTATATATAATCCTGAAGAATACAGAGACAAATTAACAAAGATGACCTCACATGGTGGATTTTATGGGGGAAGGGGTAAAGAAGGTGGCAGTTTTTAAAAAAATCATATAGATCATACAGAAATGAATCACTGAAATTGGAAACTGATAGAACAGGTCAAATAGCAGATCAGACAGAGCTGAAGAGAAGATTAGTGAGCTAGAAGACAGCACTAGAGAAATTACCCAGAACAGTATAAAAAAGCAGTTTAAAATACGAGAGGTAAGTAGTCACAGAGAAGAAATAGTCTAAGAATTATCCAGCCAAAATGCAGAATAAAGAAATTATTTAAGAAGTAATATTTGAGAAGACAATAGTTATGAAATTTTCTGTAACTGCTCAAAGACATAAATTCTCAGATTCAAGTACAAGAAATCCAAATACACAAAACAAAAATCCACGTGTAGACAAGCTGTAGTAAAACAGAGTATTTAAGAAGTGTTAAAGACCTGAATTTAATCCCAAGCAAGTTGAAAACTTCTTTGAGCTTCCTCAACTATAAAATCAAGATGATAATAATTGCTAATTGGTCTGTTATAAGAAGGCAATGAAGCTGGGCGTAGTGACAATGTCTATAATCCAGTGGCCTGGGAAGCTGAGGCAGGAGGATCACAAGCTCAAAGCCAGCCTCAGAAAGTTGGTGAGGCCCCAAGTAACTTATCAAGACCCTGTCTCAAAATAAAAAAATAAAGAAAGGGCTATAAATGTGGCTCACTGGTTAAGGGCCCCTGGGTTCAATTCCTGGTAGAAAAAAAAAAAAAAAAGAGGAAGAAGTGAAACACTTTAAATAAAGTAATTCTGCAGCACCTAATAACAGAAATATAAAACGTAATAGCTGTTATTATGCTAAAAAGCAACTTAATTGTGTGTGGCGACAGATACTTCACACCCAATTTGTTTCAAACTGAATTATTTCATTCTACTATGTTCTGTCTGATAAAGGCTACAAAATCTACTACTTTCAAAACAAGATATATCAAGTTATCCTTCTTAAGCTTCAACATCTGGTAACCTTCACTTTAAAATTTCCAATATAATCTCCCCCTTATGCTCCTAATAAACTAGGCTGCTACAAGATTACAGTTCATCTCCCACCTAAAGGTATCCAGACTAACATGAGGCCTGGCTCCAAGTTATGCTAATTCATGTTATTTCTCTGTCATTTAATAAGCCTTATTTCAAAACAGAAAGCCATCCCTGATTCAGTAACTGTTCCTAATTTGTACTTTCAATGATTATTCTCTAACCCAAAAAGAGTTTCCTTGCACTTAATGACATTATACCCCATCTTTTATGAAGCATTTCCAAATATCACAATCTGACAATTGCTCCTTGGGGACATTATTCCCCCTTGAAACTATCTCAAGTAGAGGCTGTTTTTCCCCCCACATTCCTCAAGGCCTGGAGAATGGACAGATGTAGTCCTTATTACCCTCTATACTAAGTTGTTCCTCTTTTCTCCCACTGAAATCCCTGCTCCATTGAAGGAAGGACCTGTTATCACACTTTTTTTCCTGGGCTGGCGTCATTTTCTAAGCTCCCACTGACTCTCTTCCTCCAATGAGTCTCCCTCTTGCACAGCCCATGCTCTTCAGAATGTCCAGCTCAGGAAGTGAAGAAACCGTCAGAAGTATCCTTCCACAGTTTTAAGATGCACTGCATCTTCCAGGAATATATGAATATGTGTGTGTGTGTGTGTGTGTGTGTGTGTGTGTGTGTGTTTACTGGGGACTGAACCCAGGGGCACTCTACTTCTGTACTACATTCTCAGCCCTTTTTATTTTGAGACAGGTTCTTGTTGAGTAGCTGAAGCTGATCTGGAATTTGCAATCTTCCTGCCTCAGTCTCCTGAGTTGTTGGCAAGAAAATGTAATTTAAAAGAAGATTATCGGGGCTGGGGATGTGGCTCAAGCGGTAGCGCGCTGGCCTGGCATGCGTGCGGCCCGGGTTCGATCCTCAGCACCACATACAAACAAAGATGTTGTGTCCTCCGAAAACTGAAAAATAAATAATAAAAAAATTCTCTCTCTCTCTCTCTCTCTCTCTCTCTCTCTCTCTCTCTCTAAAAAAAAAAAAAAGAAGATGATTATCGGGCTGGGGATGTGGCTCAAGTGGTAGCGCGCTCGCCTGGCATGCATGCGGCCTGGGTTCGATCCTCAGCACCACATACCAACAAAGATGTTGTGTCCGCCGAGAACTAAAAAATAAATATTAAAAAAATTCTCTCTCTCTCTCTCTCTCTCTCTCTCTCTCTCTCTCTCTCTCCTCTCTCACTTAAAAAAAAATTCATTCATTTATAAAAAAAAAAAAGATTATCTTGTTTGAGAATTTTACAAAGAGTTGTTCATTCTTCAAGGAAAAAGTCATTCATTATTTGAAAAAATAAAACACAAGATATCACCAATGCAGCTGGTATCTAAGCCACCAACAATCTATCTTATCAGTACACATTTATAGCAACTACATTCACAGTAAATCTATGTACAGGTATAAGGATCTGCTTACTGCATTATAACTCTCAGTGGAGTCACACCCAGAATTTATACATCAAAATACATATTACTTTATTGCATTTATAGCATTATTTGTACATATTTTTATTAGAGCACTATAATTATACATAGTAGGTAGATTCATTTTGACAAAATTATACACGCATGGAATTTCATTTCGATCCCCTCTCATCCTCTCCTCACCCTGTTCTCCTTTCTCTACTCTGATGATCTTCCTTGTGCTCATTTTTTGGTTCTTTCTACTTATACATAAAAGTATAACTCACTATGGCATTTTACATATGCATATAATGTGATTTGGTAAAATTCATTCTGCATTTCCTCTCCTTTCTCATCCCTCCTCCCTCCCGTGCAATCTCCTCCTTCTACTCACTGATCTATCTTCCTGATATCAGATACACCCCTCCTTTTTTCCTTATTTTGCTCTAGCTTCACATGATAGATAATTTTGACCCTTGACTTTATGGGTCTGACTTATTTCATTTAGCATGAAGTTTTCCATTTCCATCCTTATCAGCAAGTGCCATAATTTTATTCTTCTTTATGGCTGAAATCACCCTATGGCTTATTTATTTACATGCAATTTTATCTACCCATCTTTTTTTTTTCGGCAGGGCAGTGGGTACAGGGATTGAACTAAGGGGCACTCAACCATTGTGTATATATATCACATTTTCTTAATCCATGCATCTATTCACAGGAATCTGGGCTCACATAATTTGGCTCTAAACATTGAGGTGGCTATATTGCTACAGTATTTCTTAGTCCTCTTAGATAAACAACCAGGAGCAGGATGGCTGGTTCATGTGGTGATTCCATTCCTACTTTTTTAAGGAATCTCCACACTGCTTTACAGAATAGTTGCAGTAATTTGCAGTCCTATCAATAATGTATGTTTTCCCCCACATCCTCAATAGCATCATGACTGGTATTCTTGTTGTACACATATTTTTAATTAAATTTAGGTAGATATTTTGTATGAATTTCACGAAGAACAGAATTGAGAAATTCTAAAACATTTGGTATAAAGAGGACACTGGAGTCTAATGTAGTCAAGAGCCATGAATTTAGTTATACCCCATTCTCTTGTCTTATCCAAATTAGTCTGGCCTGTTATATTGCAGTTTTTATTCTATTATCCTGATCTCTCTGGCTAAAGCAACAACCCCAGTCACCTTCTAACTTCATTGTATCTTATTACAATACCTGAAATCACCCTACAGGTTATTTATTTACATGCAATTTTATCCACCCATCTTTTTTTTTGGCAGGGCAGGGGGTACCAGGGATTGAACTAAGGGGCACTCAACCACTGAAACACATCCCCAGCCCTATTTTGTATTTTATTTAGAGACAGGGTCTCACTGAGTTGCTTACTTTTGCTGAGGCTGGCTTTGAACTCACAATCCTCCTGCCTCAGCCTCCTGAGCCTCTGAGATTACAAGCATGTGCCAGGGCACACAGCTTCTATAATCATTTTAGAGTAGGCTTGTTTAGGACAGAATTTCTGCCATTTCAATACTGGCACTCAAATATTTGTTGATTGAAATCACAACCTAAACCGAGAAGAGTACTAAGCAATTAGCATTTAGCACTACTGGTTTATTCTTTACTCTCTCAGTGGATCTTTCCCTTCCTCTACCTTTCAAAACTCAGTACACATTTATACCAATGTGTATGTGTGTTACTGAGGATTGAACCTGTTCACCAATACCACTTTCTGGTGAAGAAGCCTACATGAGCCTTTGCTCTGAAGGGGTGGTTGTAGTTCCTTCTGAATGTCAAAAAAGTAAGCAAGTCCCTCTCTTCAACTCCCTCTGTGTCATTTCCTTCTCAAGCTTCTCAAAGGGAATTGGCAAACAAGGCTGCAAGCAAACAGGTAGGAAAAATGTTAAATTCACCGCCCTGAATCACTTTTTGTTTTTTAAGGTTTGGGCACAGAATTAGGCACACAAGTTCAAGCAGAAGCCATATACAACATGGAAACAGCATGAAAGTAATGAGTCCTAAACTGAGTTCACCATCTCTGATGTCCCAGTGAAGAAAAGAAATATTCATATTATTCTCAATAATGGATTAGAATCATGATTTATAATGACCCAATCCTGAAAACAAAAGCACTGGAGGTATGAGAGCCAGAGTTGTGGCTTAGTGGTAGAGTGCTTGCCTGGCATGTGTGCTACCTTGGGTTTGATCCTCAGCACTGCATATAAACAAATAAAAACACCCAAATAAATAAAATATATTATATTACACACACACAAATAAAAGGCTGGGGATATGGCTCTAGGTTCAATCCCTAGTACCAAAAAAAAAAAAAAAAAAAAAAGAAAGAAAAGAAAGAAAGAAAACGAACGAACTGAAGGTTTCCTAGACATACAATGAAAGTTCTTAAGGATTCCTAGTTTCTAATTATTTTCCTGAGGCTGAGGCAGGAGTTTCACAATTTCAAGGCCATCCTGAACAACTTAATGAGAAACTCTCTCAAAATTAAAAAAAAAAAAAAAAGCCCGGGGGGGGGGGGGGTGTCTAGGGATATAGTTCAGTGGTACAGCACTCCAAAATTCAAACCCCAGTACTACAAAAAAGAACTAAACGAATTTTTTAAGTGCTGAAACACATCTACATATCTATTAATATGTTATTTACACAATAAATCATCAGTTACAGACCTCCTTCAAGAATCATTTAAAAAGGCATTTCTATCATCTCACCAAATTCAGAAGATATCAATTTTCTCATACAGATTCAAAATATCATCAAACTGACTAATCACCTGCAATCCAATAAGCCATCAGTTCAGAACAATACCTAACATCTCACCAAGTACTCAGGATACACCGGGCAGCATTATCAGCACTTTACACAAACTTCTCATTTTAACTTTTGAAACTCCATTTCCATATTGCAGATGATGAACTAACAAAAAGTTAAGTCATTTGCCTAATGACAGCAAAGTCAGGATCCAAACTTCGGAAATATAACTTCAGAGCCTACACTCTCTGAATTACTAGGCTACACTGCCAACCAATATTTAATCAAAAATAGGCAGGGATATTAAAAAAAAAAATCAAGCAATTCTTCAAAACTTTTCCTATGTTGACAAATTCCACCTCAGATTAAAAAAAAAAAAAATCCTTCTCATAGCACTTATTTTGTTAGGGCTTCAAGCCACACCCACCTAAATAGTTTGAGTGGCCTTTTCAGTCCAGATAATACACTGAAGCAGCAGAGTGGTCAACAACTAAATGCTGAAAATGGATAAAGTGATCAGTACCCCTTGGCAGTATTAAGCAAGGGCACTAGAGAAGGTCAAAGACAGAATGCAGTGGGCAAGAGTGAATGGAAAACAAGAAAGTGGAGACAGTGGCAGTGCAGGAGGAAACTCCAGGCTGTAAAGGAAATAAAGGCTGAGGGAAGGGGAGCTTCAGGGGACTGTTGCAGACAGCAGTCCAAGTCTGTCTTTTTTATAGGAATCAGATACTTCTATACTCCTAAAACAGAGGTTGTGAAATTTTGTAGTATCAGAGCCCCTTTTCACTGTTAAAATCACTGAGGACCCGGAAAGCTTTTGCTTATCAATATTTACTATACAGCCAGCCCTTGACTTAAGATGTTCAACTTTAGAATTTTTTGACTTAACAATGGTGTAAAAGTGATATGCATTCAATAGAAACAGTCCTTTAAATTTTGAGTTCCTCTCTTTTCCTGGGCCAAGATGCTGGGCAAAAACAGTGAGTTGCAGCTCCCAATCAAAGGATACAAGGGTAAACAACCTACACTCCACAGCACATTGTGTTGCTAAGCTAGGATATTCTTGGGTAGGGTAGGTGTGTATCAAACACATTTTCAGCTTACAATATTTTCAACTTATGATGAGTTTATCAGGACACAATCCCATTGTAAGCAGAAGAGCACAGGTGTTAGAAATTAAAATGGAAATTTTACAAACTTAATTAATTCACTTAAAATAATAAAAGCTCAATATATGCTAACAAACATTAAAAATAGCATGTTATGAAAAATAACTATTTTCCAAAACAGTGAGAAATACAGTTTTATAATTTTGCAAATTTCTAAATTTCTAACTTAATAGAAGACAGCTAGACTCTCATGTCTATTTCTTTTGCAATATGGTATTTTGAGTAAATAATATAAGAAAATCACACAGAGTTAGAAAAGGGAGTAGAATTTTAAAAGCTTCTTCAGATGTGAAAAGAATTGACTATGATTATTCTTCTTTGATAGTACATCAAAATTCTGACAAGTAGTAGCTTAAGTTATTTCTAACCCCCAAATAACAGAACTAAACTTTTCATACTGTTACATTAAGTTCATGAATGTTATCGTTAAATGCATCCTTTGGGTAGATACCTGATTTCATAACATCATGCATTCACTGGTCATTTTAAAAATATTGATTGAATGACTTATGCAGATCTTCCAAATATTAATCCAATTTTACAATATTAAAAAAATACCCATTTGTTAATATCACTTATTTTTACTTATTTATTTTATATGGTGCTGGGGATTGAACCTAGTGCCTCACATGTGCCAGGCAAGCACTCTATCACTAAGCTACAACCCCAGACCTCATCAAAATTTAAGCCAGGTCCTGCAACTCATGCCTGTAAACCTAGCAATTTGGGAGGCTGAAGCAGGAAGGTGGCAAGTTCAAAGCCAGCCTGGGGAAGTTGACAAATTATTTTAGATCCTGTCTCAAAAAAAAAAAAAAAAAAAAAAAGAGTACTGAGGATGCAGCTCAGTAGTAGATTCAATCCCCAGTACTGAAAAAACAAAACAGGAAAAAAAGTCAGATTCTAATAATGGGAAGCTGCCAAGCTTGAAGTCAAATTTCCCAAAATTCTAAAATTTTCCCAAACTTTTAAATTTTATTATTGGGCACAATTACTGTTGTTTTCCTGAAGTGACAGGCTCACTTCATTCATCTTCCACAGTAGCAGATTTATATGAAACATATGCCACTAACCAAAACAGTTTTTAAGCACCTTAAAAATTAAAAAGCCCACTCATCTTTAACTGTACAAACTTCACAATGGAAATATGTAACACAAACAGAGGTGACAGTGTCTCATTTCCCCAAAAGCAAAAAAGGGAGAAGGGGTTAATTAGATGACTTTTAAATTCCTTCCAGCTAGCACTTGTCTCAATATGATTCAAAGTTACAGGCAATTAATTGATTTTGTGTGGTCCTAGAAAATTAGAAAAAGAACCCAAACCAACTTACACAAATTAACTCATTCAGAAAAAAAAAATCAAGCCAACATAAAACAATACACAAAATTCATAAATCAATACACAAGATAAGAGTAGCCTTGGAAGGCTGTTCCATGATCAAGTTTACTTCAGTTAACTAGACCCAGTCTAAGCACAGATGGATAATTTGCACTGCAGTTCCAGGCAAACGTGGCAGAGGGAGGGGTTTGGGTTGTGCTTTTTTCTAAATTAGATGTATTCTCTCTTCTAAGAAAGGATATTAAAAAATTGAAGAGTTATAATAAAGACAAAGGAACCACACCTAATTTCATTTAGGGAGGAGAGGATGGATGAAGGTAGAATAAGTTTATAATGTTCTGATATCTATTTTTAAAAGGGGGGGAAAATTAAGCCCATAGTGAAATTTCAAAATAAAAGACAATAAAAACAAGTCAGGTTCAGACTAGAAATAAGTAGAAACTGCAAGGTTGTAGAACTTAATGAATTTGTGGCGGTTGTACCCCAAAGAATTATTTCTGAGATGGGGTTCCACCCTCCGAAGCTAAGGCAAATTATTGCATCAGGCGCCAGTGCAGGAGAAACTCGTTTTGGTGTTTACTACTAGTAGGTCATAGCTTCTGGTTTTACCTAGCTGGATGTGAGAATCATCTGGAATCATCTTTTCCTTATCCTCTCGAAATTTTGATCTCCATGCTAGTGCTCTAAAAGAAGAAGGCCTGTATCAAATCCCAAGTCCTCCAGCCCATGAAACCTCCCCTCCCTTCCGCAACATGAAACTGAACATGTTCCATACTAAGGATGGCTGACTTCATCGAGTAACTAAACACATTCACAGACTCCCAGGTTTCCAATCTTAAAACCTCCCTGCCTCCAAGGTGGCCTTTTCAAAGGCCGGAAAAGATGACAAGAGCAAAGGGTAAGGAATTCACATGATTATTAGAAAAGCAAGTTTGACACCTCCCTACACCCACGTCTCTGCACTCTGGTTCTTTTCTCAGCCGGTCATTCGGCTAGCTAAGCACTGAAGCTTCCTTCAGAGTTGAAAAGAAGGAAACAATATCCAAAGCATCCTGAAGATCAGGGAGTCTGACCCCAAGAACCCGCACCTTCGGCTCATGGCTCATCACTGACCTGGGAAAGAATTAGGAAGCTGACCACCCGGGGTGCACAAAGAGCACAGAGCGCCTGGCAAATTGAAATTAAGATTACACGCGGAGGACACGAGGAGAACCGAAGGGTCACAGATCCCAGACACTAAACGCAGGCAGGGAAAGGAGAACAGGTCGGGAGAAGAGGGGGTTATCCAAGGAGCGCAGACGCGGGTCCGCGAAAGGAAGGTGGCTGACACACCGGGACTTGGGTCCTAAGTGGGGGAGGCGAGGAAGACGCCCGAGGATGAAGGAACAGAGTCCCCGGCGCGGTGCGGGTGGCCGCGGAGGAGGGAAGGATGAGCTGGAGAGGAGCCGCGGAGGAAAGCCGGGGGCTAGTAGGGGGAGTAAAACGCCGGTACCTGCTGGCGCACGGCTAGCCGGAGAGGTGCCAGCACCTCCTCTGTCCCGGTGCCGTCCATGCTGCTCCGAGAGGCGGCGGCGGCGGGGACCGAGGTCTGGACGCTGGCGGGCGTGCTGAAGGACCGGCGGGGCGCCGGCGAGGGCCGAACGCGGGGCCGCAGCGCTAGCGGCGGCAGCGACAGCAGAAGAGCAGCGCGGAGGGGTCTAAACAGCGCCGGGCGCAGAGAGGGCATGAGCCCGCGGCGCTGGGCGGTCCCGAGGGGGCGGCGGCGGAAGCGGCGCGCGCGGTCCGACCTGGAGCATGATGAAATCGCCGCGTAAACGCCGTGGCGCGCGCGCAGCCGCACATTTCCTATCCCGCGCCGCAGCGTCGGTCCACCCCAGCAGATTCGACACAGAACCCGGAAGAGCCGGCGAGGTGATTTCTTCACCGCGCAGCACTGAGAGGGCTGGGAGCGGGCCGAGAAAAGGGTGAAGCCACACCAGTAAGGTGGATCATTGGAGCAGTTCTTCCCGAGACTTGCAGACCCAGACGCACAAGAACCTTCAAAGCAAGAGCTAGTCCAGCGCACTCCAACGCTGAGGCAGACCTATTTGGATATAGGCTTCTCTTTCTGTTCTTTCGTCCCCTGACCCTTAAACTGATTTGCAAACATGTCGAATAGGGATTTATACTTAATGTTGCCCAAGCTCGGGTGCTTCTCGATTTTTACTGGAATTAAGGTCCGCCAACACTTCATATTATGGGAGTCTCAGGCTAGAGACCCGAATGTTAGGGTCCCAACCAATCAGATCCCACCACTCACCCCAAAAAAGTGAATGGAAAAAGTAATGATGAAAATCAGGAAGGGAACTTTAATAGATGTGACCAAATTGAGAAGGCAAGTGAGACCAAGTATATCATCCCTACCTTTGGGCTACTAACATAAGCTTTACTTTTTAAATAGTGGAAGAATCAGGGGAGGGTTTAAGAGAGGTAGGCATAATTAAGCAGTTTTGATCAAACTATGGTCTGGTTGATCATTATCTCTATCTCTATTTGCTGTTTAGGATGTTGATCAAACCTGTGTTCCTGGAAAGGGGGTGCAATTCCCTTAGGGGGCCCGATCTTATCCTGGGTGGATCTACCTGCTAGGTTCCATTGTCCTGAAAGATGTAAAACAATGGAAATTTCTAGGTGCCACTCCAGGGGTCAGGAACAGGACACTGAGAAAACTGGCAATGGATTTCCATGCAAATTTTGAAAATACTCTTATCTTGGGGACAAGATAGGTAAATTTAGGAGTAATATGCCTATATACCTACATGCAGAGCTGAATGTAATAAAGAAGAAGATAAGGGCTGGGGATATAGCTCCGTTGGTAGAGTGCTTGCCTTCCATGTACAAGGCCCAGGGTTCAATCCCTGGCATCATGTTAAAAAAAAAAAAAAAAAAAAAAAAAGATACAAAGTAGAGGCAGAGATACCAAGCCTTACTCTGCATTTAGTTGCCCATTGGGCAGCTGCAGGCCCAAGTAAAGAGTCTGCTTTTCACAAAAGCAGCCTAAATCCGTTTATATTCACTCCGGCCTTGTTTTAGTCAGCTTTTTCTCTGCTGTGAACAAAAGGCCTGACAAGAACAATTAGAGGAGGAAAAGTTTATTTGGGGGTTCATGGTTTCAGAGGTTTAATCCATAGAGGGCTGACTCCATTCTTTGGGAATCAAGGTGAGACAGAATTCATGGTAGGAGAGTGTAGTGGAGGAAAGCAGCTCTGGACATGACATCAGAAATGAATTCTCCACTTACCAATTACAAATGTATACCCCAATGACCCACCTCCTCCCACAGTACCCTACCTGCCTATAGTAACCACCCAGTTAATCCCTATGCGGGATTTAATGCACTGATTAGGTTAATACTCTCATAACCCCACCATTTTATCTCTAAACTTTCTTGCACTGTCTCACACATAAGGCTTGGGGGACACTTCATATCTAAAACATTACAGGACTGCACAAGACCACAGACCTTTTGGTATCAGAGGGCAAAAATTCCACCCTTGGAGCAGCTAATAGTGCCATTTTCTGAATATGGTGTCCTATGAAGAACCATGAAGTTTGGTTATACATGTGCAGATCACCGATTATTTCAATTTTCTTTACTTTCAATCACTTTTCTCCATACCCTCAGATCACCTTGCTTCTTTGTCCCATAAAAAGTTCCCTTAAAGCTTACCCTGGGAAGATAAGGCTTGAGACTTGCTTTTTCATATCCACACCCTTGGCTTCCCCATATATAACCTTTTTCTCTTTCACAAAATTCATTTCAGTGATTGACATACTGTGGGACAAGTAGAAACAGGCCTGCTTTGGTAACAATTTGGAGAGCCTCGGGGGCACATCCAGATGGGTTCATGAGCCCATTGCCCTCACTATTGAGAACTATGGACAAGTCTAAGCAGTTTACCACTTGTCCCATGGACCACCTCTGAGTCCAGCACAGTGCTACTGACCTTCAGGGCACAATTTCACTTTGCAAGAGTCCTGTTTCTGGGTTTGGAAGCCATCTTACTCCATGATTAACTTTGACACAGGTGACTGGATTCCCTGTGATTTGGCCTTCATTGTGAGGGTCTTGTTTTGGGGACCCCAATATTTGATATCTGAAAGGCAGCCTTGGTTTTGTCCTCATTATGAGGGTTTTGGTCCCTGATGTTAGGAAAGGGTAAGGGATCTCCACTGACAGAAATTCTCTTAGGTTTGGCTGGTTTCTGAGATGTAGTTCTAGCTGCAACATAAGCAGCAGTTATACTTCTAGCCACGTGTAATTTCTGAAGCAAAAGAAAATGTTAATTTGATTCCCACATATAGCCCATTGGACTGTGTTCTCCAAAGCTGGGCAATTTTCAGCTATAAATGCATGGAAAGAAAAAAACGATAATTTTCTTTTTAGCATTTCCTGGCCTTAGTATTCTTTGGACTCAGGAGAGAATGAGACAGTATTGGGAAGGTTTAATTCAAACCATCAAGGTAAACTTCCCCTGGAATTCCTAGGAATAATTCGGCAGGGGTTTTCATAACCTCTCTGATATTTTGAACAGAGATTTCTTCCACACTTTTTTTAAAACATTTTTTTTTATTTTTTAGTTGTAGTTGGACACAGTACCTTTATTTTATTTATTTATTTTTATGTGGTGCTCAGGATCGAACCCAGGGCCTCACCCATGCTAGGTGAGCGCTCTACCACTGAGCCACAACCCCAGCCCTTCTTCCATACTTTTTAACATAACTGAGCTCATGGTAACATATTCTGGCCTTTTTTTCTGGTGAACTTGCTTTTGGTTCTGAGTGCTTAGTATAATATTTTTATTTGATGAACATTTCTTATGAATATCTTTAAGGTAATTTTTTAACTGCAGTTAATATGATTAACATGCAAAGGCTTTTAGCTCCCTATTTTCTTTTGTTTGCCTATTTTGAATCTGGTGACTTTTTTGGTTTATATTAAGGTCCTTCTTTTCTTTTATTAGTTTGTTATTTCAGCCAGTTAAAATGTAAACATGTAAGAGCTAATTCCTGTGATGGCTTTGATCTAAAAATATCCCCCCAAAAGCTCATGTTTTGAAAGCATGTTTCCCAATACATCAAGGTTCAGAGATGGGGCTTTTAGGCAATGGTTAGATTATGGGGTTATAACATCATCAGTGACTTAATCCATTTGATGGGTTAATAATGTTAATGGACCACTGGGTGGTAACTGTAGGCAGGTAGAAATAGTTCACTGGAGACATCCTTGGGGGTTATTTTTAGTCTCTGGCTCCTCCACTGCTCCCTCTCTCCCTCATTCCCCCTGTCTCCCCTGTTCCCCCTCTCTCCTCCTCCTCTTTCTCTCTTCATTCTCCTCCTCCTCCTCTTCTTCTTCTCTCTTTTGCTCTGTCTCTCAATCTTTTTCTCTTGCCTCCCCCTTTCTTTCTCTCTTTCTTCCCACCTGTCATGAGCTGAGCAGTTTTCCTCCTCCATGCCCGTCGTCCATGATGTTCTGCAATGGAGTTTGTTGATCTGAAACCATGAGCCAAATAAACCTTTTCTCCTCTAAGTTGTTCTTGGCAGTTATTTTGATCATAGTGATGAAATTTTGACCTTTTGAGACTTAGGTAAGAGGGGAAAAATTTTTTTAAACCAAGCAGTTGTGGGATCTGCTTCACATGAAAAAGTTTGGCCCACAGCCTATATAAAATTCTCAATAAAAACCTTAGAGGCTGGTCATATGACAAGGACAGGAGGAAGACTGAAAGCTGAAATTAACTTACATGACTTGTTTCATTTTATCAATAAGCATAATCTGAACTCAACTGTCTTCTTATTAATTGGTACTCTTTTCTCTCATAAATTTTCTGGTAAAGTAAAAACAGTCTTTAAAACAGTCCTCCTCTTGCTCTCACAGCCCCCATCCCAGCTCCTTGTGTAGACCTTTTTTACTTAGGAGTCATACCTTTGGATGTGTAAATTTAGGATTAAGGGTTATTTAGGGCAATGGAGAAGGTAAAGGAGAAGATTGATAGCCCAAAGGTGGACTTCCCAACTCTACTCTAATGATAATTCTCAGGGCCATATCTTGGACTATGTCATTATTCAGAACTGCCTCATTTCTGAAATATTACCTTAAAAACCCAACTCTTTAAACACAAGCAACCATCCTTCTAAATCCCCAATGCACTTCAACTTCACCTGTTTACAAAGTTTTGCACATGGGCTCATAGGTTTGTAATGTGAGAGGAAGAGTGTCAGGATCTTCTCAGAGATAAGGAGTTGAGATCCCCAAATAAAAGTAGAGGTCAATGTGGATGAAGAGATTGAAGTTAGAGGTGCTTGGGCTTTGTAGGGCCCTTAACTGGAATATGTTGATGTCACCCAACATAATGGGGAATGGGTGAGGGAGTGGACAGAAAGCTGAGCACCCAGGCAGGGAGCAGGAGGTTGGTAGATAGTGGGTGTTGACGTGAGCTGGAAGAGCCAAGAGCCTCGGTGAAGCTGGGTTTACCCAAGCCCAAGCAACAGCATTCAGGAGCAGCCCAGGAATGGAAGGGCACTCAGACTAACAGGAGTTAGTGGGGAAACGGGTTCCTCTGGGAAGAGCCATCTTTAATTAAGGCCAAATGGTTAAAATCATGTAGCATAAAATCATATATACATTAAATCACTTGCAGGGACACTGTACTCTTGGCTACAAATGCTCTCTCTAGTTTGTTTCCACCCCAAATTATACCCTTCCAAATGGTCTGATGGAACTGAGAATGAGTTCCACAATGAGATGAAATGACATCAGGGTGCCCCAGTAATACAAAACCAATGTGTTGGTCAGCTTTTCATTGCTGTGACAATACACCTGAAAAAAGTTAAGGAGGCAAAAGTTATTGTTTTCCCCATTTCAGAGGGTTCAGTTGTGGTTAACTGGCTTCCTTTTTTCTGAAACTGTAGTGAGGCAGTGCCAGGTTTCTGTTCTCGAGACTAAAAGGCTCAGGGGTTACTCTAGTTAAACTGGGCTAACTGGGCTGCATGAAATAACCACACAAGAGACACAAATACCTTTTTCTTTGGGGTTGCTGTGACGGCTCCTCTGACCTTAAGGGTCCACAGAGAGAGAGAGAGAGAGAGAGAGAGAGAGAGAGAGAGCACGCGCATTGAGGAGAAGCTATTCAAATGAGGCAAGGGGTCAGGTTTCAGGGGGCTGAGTCTATCTTCATGATGTCCACTGTCAGCAGGTTGACTGACACCTGGGTAGGCCACACCCAAGGGCACAGTAAGAGGAGGGGACACACACAAGGCACTTCCATGGAAGATTCTATCCTAAACAGGGCAAGGGGTTATATTACAAAGGAACAGGTGAGCATAACTTCACCCATGGGGCTATAGCAAGACACACCCATTTCTGTGACTGAGTGCCTCAGCATCCAGCTGGGGAGTGTAACTCAGTCACCCGTAAGGTTGGCCTCCCACAAGGCAGTATGTGATGGCAGAAGAATATGGTAGACTAGACCCATTCATCTCATGGTGGCCAGGAAGCCGAGAGAGGGACAAGATATAGGGCCCAAGGGCACAACCCCAAAGCCTACTCCCTTCAACTAGATCCCATCCCATACTATTTCCACCACATCCCAATAGTCCATTCAGCTATGAATATACCAATGGATTAATACACTGAAGAGTTTATAGCCTTCATGATCTAGTCACTTCAAGATCCCCATCTCCACATTACTGCATTCTAGGTCAAACCTTAGAGGCGTGGGGGGATATTCCAGATGCAAAACAGCCGCAAGATACCCCAACATTTCATAGAAATAATGAACCATTATGAAACTTCCAGTAGGAAATGAAGATAAAATTCACTTTCCATTTCAAGATAAAAAGAAAAATTCAGTCGAAAATTTCTTCCTGCCTCAATTTCTTATTCTGAGCCACAGGCCATCTTAGTATTTAGACAATGGAGAGGTTCTTTTAGCACCTTCATTGCAGGCTTTCTCCAATGGGCATCTATAATATTCTCAGGGCAGAGAAACTGAACTCAGCATTCACATTCTATCTCTTTAAAAAGTCCAGAATTCAAAAGGCACCAAAAGCATCACAATACTGATATCATGTCCATCACATTTAAAAACAAATCAATCTTCAGCCCCAGACCTCAAGAACCCACCAGGGAGGATCAGCACAACATCTGACAGAGACCCAGTAAAGATTGCTGGAGGCAATCTCATTTCAGCCTCCAGACCTATGACAGGTAGCTCCACTGGCAGGAAGCCCATCCTGAGGTTAACTGGGGTACTGTCCATTTGACTGGAATATGTTGATGTCACCCAGTATAATGGGGAATGGGTGAGGGAGTGACCAGGCTATCTCTTGTCTCAGAAAGCTGTGCTGAGACTATGTCAGCTCCTTACCACATGGGGCCACTGTGATAATAGCAGCCCAGGGGCCAAGTTTCATTTGAGTTATCTCTCCCTTCCACCATATTAAAAAAAAGAACAAAAAAGAAAAAAATATCTTCATTCCCATTTCCTCTTCAAGCCCTAAGTTTCTGGAGCCTTCATGCTTCCTTGAGGGTGGGCTCTGCCTGGTAGTGTGGCCTCTTGGGTCCTTACCATGATGCCTCCTTTGGGGGCCTCTGACTTTGAATTGCTCAGGCCTGTCAAACTAGTTTTAAGGGAAGTTTCTCCTTCAGGTGCTCATCCCCCAGCAGATCCCGGAGGCATCCCTCTCTCCTAGGCTCCTTCCTCAGGAGGGGTGGACCTCCAGGGCTCTATTTCCCTCTGCTGTTCTCTCTCCTTTCCAGAAGCTTCTAACCAGTTTAACCCACACCTTAACTTGGTCATTTTCCTTCTCTAGCACATATTTGCTAATGCGGAGTGGATCTTTTCCTTATATTTTTCCCTTTGCTTTTTGGCCCATACATTATTTTTTTCTTATATCCTCTTCTAGATTTTATCCTTTGGAGTCTCCCATTGGTAGAGACATGAATTAGGGAGCTCTGCATTTTCGCTGAGCATCTTTTGTCTTTAAAATTGTTGTCCTATTCACCATCTGCACTAGATGACCCTAACCAGTTGGAGGGTGCCAAAATTATAGTGATACTGAAATCTCAGTCCTTGTCTGATCCAATAATGAGGACAAGGTTTTGAGAAAAGGAAAGTTTTATTGATTTGCTAGCAAAAGAGAAATAATATAGTGAAGTAAGCCCTCAAAGCCTGCATTTCTAACTGCTAAGGGGAATACAGGACTTTTAAAAGAAGATAAAATAACTGTTTTCCAATATCATTATGTATAATTAATTTTAACTTGCATTCTTTTAAAATATACTTTTTAGTTGTAGATGGACACAATACCTTTGTTTTATTTTATATATATTTTTATGTGGTGCTGAGGATTGAACCCAGTGCCTCATACGTGTGAGGCAAGCGCTCCACCACTGAGCCACAACCCCAGTCCCTCAACTTGTATTCTTTTTCTTTAAAATTTTTTTAAATTTTTAGTTGTAATTGGACACAGTACCTTTATTTATTTATTTTTATGTGGTGCTGAGGATTGAACCCAGAGTCTCGCATGTGCTAAGCAAGTGCTCTACCACTGAGCCACAACCCCAGTCCCTCAACTTGTACTCTTGAGAGAGCCATTGCTTCAGTTTCTAGGTCCAGAGTTTCTTTATGCTTATGGTCAGGGAATTGTTGGCTTCTCTGCAGTTAGGGAGGGGAAGAAAAAGAGGAAGAGAAAAAATATATCAGTTTAATAATAAGCCACCAGTTGTCAAGCAGTAAGGTTTATATTTAAAGCATGAAGTGGACCCTTTACACCAGGAGGTAGCCTCCTGTGTTCGACTGGCTCCTCTATGACGCTGACACCAAGGCAAATGAGTGGCCAATATTATATTAGGGAAAGAACGTGGAAAAAAAAATAGGAAAACCACCAGATCACACAATAAGTGTGACCCTGAATGAAGGAGAGGGAGAGATATTGGGCTGGACACCCACCAGCCTAACACATGGTATAAGGAAGGTTCTATAAAGACACCAGGGAGTTCTTGAACCCAAATTGGCAAGCATGACCATTCCAGGGCCCCCAAATCTCTGTTGCACTCAGAAATAAGCTGGAACATCCTGTAGGAGGAGGTACAATTGGGCAAAAGTTTTATCTCCGGTCTGCTGGAGCAGCATCAGGGAGCCCTGGATTGACAGGTATCCCTGTAGTATGAGGACCCACATCTTCCATCCGATCAACACCTAACCAGGGTTGGCTTTAATTGTTTATTGTTGTTTTGCAGTACTGAGGATTGAACCCAGAGGCTAGTGCATGCTTGGCAAGAGTTCTACCACTGAGCGACATCTCCAGCCCTGATTTTACTTTTTTTTTTTTTTTGAGACAGGGTCTCAACACATTGCTGAAGCTGGCCTCAAACTTGAAATCCTCCTGCCTCAGATCACGAGTAGTTGAAATTACAGCACCAGGCTCTTGTTCTTTCTTGACCCTTTGAGCTCTGGCCAATGGAACATGATTATATTTGATTCCTCCAGCACTTCCCAGCCTGGCTTATAAGAATGCCCAGCTGCCATCCTCCATGCTCTTTGCTTTTCTGCTAGTTGGATGCCTGAGGACAAGGCAACCTGCAAGCTATATATATGGTAAAGATGTCAGAACCCAGGTGCCTAGATGCCCATGGGGAACAGAACATGCTGCCCCTCCCCTTTGAGATAAGCTCTTTGAACTGTTGACCTAACCTTTATTGCTTTTGAGCTTTTAGACATGTGGGGTATAATGCTGAGGGCCATTGCCAAATAGGAATGACACATTGAAATTTCCTTGCCAGCGTACCCCAGGTTAAATGGACTTGCCTTGGAAATTCGCTGTGACATTGCATGTGTGTTTGAGAAAGGTGATCCTGCAGGTTTTAGGAAGTATCCAGGTTTAAGACAATTTGGGTTTAGGGCGTTCCCGGTTTAAGACAATCTGGGTTTAAGGCAGTTCCAGGTTTAAGGTTATTGCTGCTGGGAATAGGGCGTATCCTGCTGCCTGAGTTCCCATTGAGTTCTCGTGGAATTGAGAAAGTATTTTGGGACGTGAATTGTGCGGCAGAACTTGGATTTCCCCAGAACGTGTGTGTAGAGGCCGGTGTGAGTTCGGGAATAAAGAATTGCTGTTTGAATCTACAAGGTGTGTGGTGGCTCGTGATTCTGTGCCCAGCCAAGACTGCGGCATTTGGTGGCCCGTACGGGGAACGTCTAAAGCTTGGAGGTAAGTGAAATTGCTCGCTCCTGAGGGAAGGCGAGAGAATGGGTGACCATTTCAAAAAACAATGTGTTCTTGTTTTGATTTATTTCATTTTTGTTTCAAGCTGCATATCCCTAGAAATTTCTCAGGCAAACTGGGAAAAATGGTTGGCTCAAGGTTTGAAGTTTTTCCGCCCTGAGGAAGAGAAATTTGATACAACGACTTTTTATTCAGTTTATGTTTCATTCAGTTTCAGTTTTGTTTTGTGTTATCTTATTGGGTTGCGTTATCTTTATAGTAGATTAGAAATTAGTAAAAAAGAAACCGAAAAGGGGCTGGGGATGTGGCTCAAGTGGTAGCGTGCTCGCCTGGCATGTGTGCGGCCTGGGTTCGATCCTCAGCACCACATACCAACAAAGATGTTGTGTCCGCCGAGAACTAAAAAATAAATATTGAAAATTCTCTCTCTCTCTCTCTCTCTCTCTCTCTCTCTCTCTCTCTAAAAAAAAAAAGAAACCGAAAAGGTGTTAAGTAAATTGTTAGAGGTTCAGACCATGGAGAAAGACATTTTAGATCAAGCAAAAGAGAAGGTCTCTCGAGCTAGTCAGACAGAGGAAGAAAATTTAAAGGAAAAGGGGTTATTAGGAAAAAGGCCACAACAGGAGGCTGTTACTAACTCCGTTTTATTACCAGAGGGCGTAATTCAACCAACAGCCCCACCGATGGAGACAGCTGAGTGGCCCTCAAACCCCGTAGTTGATAAGTGGGATCCTGAGACAGGACCTCAAAGATTAGCATGCCCTGTACTTGAACAGGTAGGAGGGCAGCGAATTCACCGTGCTTTAGATTTTAAAACAGTGAAGCAGTTAAAGGAGGCTGTAACAACCTATGGTCCTCAAGCTCCCTTCACGGTAAGCATGGTCAAGTCCATTACTAACTTGGACATGACGCCAGAAGATTGGGCTAGCATGTGTAAATCTGTGCTAAATGGAGGACAATATTTGTTATGGAAGGTTGCCAATGAGGAATTTTGCACAGAGACAGCTAGGCGAAATGCAGCAGCCGGTTACCCTCAAAGAAATCTAGATATGTTGTTAGGAAAAGGACCTTATGAGGGTCAACGGCAACAAATTGAATATGATCCTGCTATATATGCACAAATTGCTGCAAACGCAGTTAGGGCATGGAAGACTTTACAAGGACATGGAGATTCACAAGGTCAGCTATCTAAGGTAATACAGAGAGCTAATGAACCTTACGCTGACTTTGTAGATAGGCTTATTCAAACAGCTGCTAAAATTTTGGGGGATACAGAACAAGAAATGCCATTAATAAAACAACTGGCTTATGACCAAGCAAATCGTTGCTGCAGAGAGGTTATTAGACCATGGAGACATGAAGACTTAAACACATATATTAAATTATGTAGAGATATTAATGAACAAGGGCAAGTCTTGGCAGCTGCAGTACAACAAGCTTTAGATGCCAGGCCAAAAACATGCTATAATTGTGAACAAACAGGACTTTTTAAAAGGAGTTGCCCCATAGGAGGAGGGTTTAACAAAACTAGAATTCAAAGGAATAGAATACCGGGTATTTGCCCATGATGCCGTAGAGGGAGACATTGGGCTAATGAATGCTGTTCTCAAACCACCATAGAGGGTACTCCCTTATCAAAAAACGGACAAGGATCAGGTATTTACCCAGGATATCGTGGAGAAAGGCATCAGGCTTCATTGCCAAAAAACGGGCTGGGGGGCCCAATGCTCCGGGGCCCACAACCACAAATATACAGGGCAGTGGAGAAACCCAGCAACACCATCAGGCTGGTGCCCAGGACACATTGTCCATTAAATCCCTCATCAGACAAACCCGAGGGAGCACAGAGTTGGACATCTGCGCCTCTGCCAGAGCAGTACTAACTCCAGAGATGGGAGTTCAAATCATTCCTACAGGAGTAAAAGGACCTCTTCCCCAAGGAACAGTAGGCTTATTATTGGGACATAGTTCATCTACATTAAAAGGACTTATGATAAGTCCTGGGGTAATTGATCCCGATTATGTAGGTGAAATAAAAATTATAGCTAGTTCTCCAAGAGGTATATCAGTATACCTGGAGATAGAATAGCACAGTTGTTAATAATACCCAGCCTACATAATAAGTTCTCTAGTCGTAATGTAGAAAGAGGTTCCAGGGGATTAGGCTCCACAGGTGTAGATTGGGCTATGCTGTCTTTAAATTTAGATTCTCGCCCAATGCTAAAACTAAATATTCAAGGTCACAAGTTTAATGGGCTACTGGACACAGGTGCTGACCTTAGCATCATATCTCGACAAGAATGGCCAAAACATTGGTCATTACAACAAGCCACTCAAACGCTTGGAGGCCTAGGAGTGGCGACTAATCCCCATAGAAGTGCAATGATATTAGATTGGAAGGATCCTGAAGGATGTGAAGGAACTATACAGCCATATGTATTAGATCATCTTCCCATAAATTTATGGGGATGAGATGTCCTAGATCAACTAGGTTTGACGTTAACAAATAACATCAATCCTAATACGCACACTACTAGGACTAGACAAAGTGTTAGGAAAGAAAAAAGATTAGGAAAACAAGAACAAGGTACAGCAGCACCAATTCAAATAGATCAAGGAACAGACAGACATGGGTCAGATTTTCAGAAAGGGCCACTGAGACAATCAAAATTACTTGGAAATCAGAAAGACCAGTGTGGGTTCCTCAGTGGCCCCTAACTAAAGAAAAGATACAAGTAGCCCATGATCTGGTCAAACAACAATTAGCGGAAGGACATATACAACCTTCCGTATCTCCCCATAATACTCCCATTTTTGACATCAAAAAGAAATCTGGTAAATGGAGATTATTGCAAGATTTAAGAGCCATTAATAATGAGATGGTTATTATGGGACCTGCTCAATCAGGGAGTCCTCAATTGTCTGCTTTACCAAAAACCTGGCATGTTTTAGCTATAGATATTAAAGATTGTTTTTTTTTTTATTCCAATTCATCCCGAGGATAGTCCACGTTTTGCATTTACTATCCCTGCATTAAATCATGAAGGTCCTGATCAAAGATATGAATGGAAAGTACTCCCTCAAGGGATGGCTAACAGTCCAACTATGTGTCAAATCTATGTTAATAAAGCAATCCAGCCACTTAGAAATCAAAATCCTGAACTACAAATATTTCACTATATGAATGATGTATTATTAGCACATAAAGATAAAAACACATTGCTGGAATGTTATGTCACACTTACGAACTTGTTAAAAAATTATAATCTAGAGATAGGAATAGATAAAGTACAATTAAATTTTCCAATTAATTATTTAGGAGTTCTATTATCCTCAACCATGGTCCGTCCACCTAAAATTCAAATACGAGTAGATCAACTCAAATCACTTAACGACTTTCAAAAGTTATTGGGAGATATAAATTGGATAAGGCCTTATCTAGGCATACCAACAGGAGAGTTGGGACCTTTATTTGATATTCTAAAAGGTCCATCAGATCCAAATTCACCCCGAATGTTAACTCCTAAAGCTAGAAAGGCATTAAAAATCATTGAAACATATGTGGAAAATATGCATCTAGATAGAATTGATATATGTTTGCCTTTATTATTTATTGTACTACCAACAAAAAATATGCCTACAGGAGTATTTTGGCAAGAAGGTCCATTATTGTGGATACATTTATCTTATTCTCCTAACACTATTCTTACTAGGTATCCTGAGGCTGTAGGACAATTAATACTCAAAGGAATAAGAGCAGCAAAGGGAGTGTTTGGAATTTCTCCCAATAAAATTATTACTCCATATACTATGGATCAAATTGATGAGTTAGCTAATGAGTTAAATACTTGGGCAATAATCATGTGTAAATCTAATGTTTCATTTGATAATCATTTACCATCGAATCCTTTGTTGTCTTTTTGGTCTAAGCATCCTGTAGTTTTTCCTAAAATGACAAGAAAAACACCTATCATGAATGCTCCAAATATATTCACTGATGGGTCTAATAATGGTACAGCAGCATTAGTTACCCCTGATCAAACTTTTACATTTTTAGTACCCAAACAATCAGCTCAAAAGGTAGAGCGAAATGCAGTTTTACAAGCTTTTGTGATGTTCAAAGATTCTGTATTTAATTTATTTTCTGATAGTCAGTATATAGTCAATGCTATAATATCCCTTGAAGATGCTGGTAGGATTTCCCCTTCCTCTACTGTTTTCTCTTTGTTTTCCACTATACAAAGTCTAATCTGGGACAGAAAAGATCCATTCATTATAGGACATATTAGGGCACATACAGGATTGCCTGGAGCCCTTAGTTTGGGCAATGATTTAGCAGATAAAACTACACATGACGTACATATTTTCTCTACACTAGAAGAAGCTACAAATTTTCATAAAAGGTTTCATGTTAATGCTAATACTTTACAAAAGCGTTTTAAAATAACTAAGGAATAAGCCAGACATATAATAAAACAATGTCAAAATTGTGTGACATTTTTACCACAAGTTAATCTTGGAGTCAATCCTAGAGGACTGATACCTAACCATATTTGGCAGATGGACATCACACACTTGCCAGAATTTGGAAAATTAAAATATTTGCATGTTACAGTTGATACTTCTTCCGGATTTTTGATGGGCTCCCTTCATGCCGGAGAAAAAACTAAAGATGTTATAGCTCATTGCTTACAAAATTTTGCCACTGTGGGCGTTCCTAAACAGTTAAAAACAGATAATGGTCCTGGTTATACTTCTACCTCTTTTAAACAATTTTGCTATCATTTGGTATTACTCATATAACAGGAATCCCATACAATCCACAGGGACAAGGCATAGTTGAAAGAGCTCATCAAACTATTAAAACGTACTTATTAAAGCAAAAAGAGGGAATTGGAAAGGGGTATATATCCCCCAAAGATAAACTTAAAATAACCCTTTTTACTCTAAACTTTCTAAATTTGGATTCATCAGGGCTTAGTGCTGCGGAAAGACATATGTATCCAAAAAATGTACATAAGCCTAAGGTACTTTGGAAAGATATTCTAACAGGACAATGGAAAGGTCCTGACCCAGTTATTGTCTGGAGTCGGGGTTCCGTTTGTGTTTTTCCACAGGGGGAACAGCAGCCGATTTGGATTCCAGAGAGATTAACTAAAGCAATTTCTACAGAAAAAGAAAATGATTTGATTCAAATCCATAACAGCTGATATCCAGAGCTCCAGCTTGGCTATTCTTACATCTGCAACAGTGATTAACCAGGGTGCTTTTTTCAATATCTATTTTATTATTGCATTTTTTCCCACATCATAAAGTTCTATTTTATTTTTGAGCTCATACAAACCTAGGTTAATGTTTTTCTGATCAGTTTTATTTTTTGACTGTGGAGTTTTTAAACATTGCAATGGAGATTTCACCTAGGTAAAGCTACAAGGCCTTTATTGTCTTATGTGTTGTATGTTATGTGTGCACACTTCTGTTTTGTGTTGTATGTCTGTATGTGTGTATGTCCATATTTCATATATGAGGAGCGCTCATGAAAAAATGGATCCCAATTTTTTTATTCACGTGATTTAAATGGTTTAATTTAAATTAGGTAAACAGCTGTTAATGATTGTTTTTAAAGGTGGTTAACAGATCTGTTTGTTTACTAATTTAAATTAGGTAAACAGCTGTTAAGGATTGTTTTTAAAGGTGGTTAACAGATCTGTTTGTTTACTTTCACCTTTCCTTTTCATTATATTTAATAATTCTGTTCAGAATAATGTCTCTTTAGCATCTTTGCCAGAATTCCCATCTCCATCCCAGTGCTGGTGAAGACTGAGATAAAACCAAACTACAGCTTCTATGATAGCTATCACAGTAAACTGCATAAACTGATGCATCAATGAATATAACTCAACAAGTAATGCTCAATCAAGGACTCGATTTACTTTGGGAAGAAATAGACATATTGATAGACTCTTCCACTTTGAACTGCCTGCAGAACTTGCCTGGACTATATATCAGTTGCATGCATTGTGAACTATCGTCTGGTGCAGCGAATTGTGGTAGTGCTGGCATATCTTTGCTGATGGTGTCACCAGTGATGCAATTTCCTTGCCAGCACACCCCATGTTAATTGTGGTAATGCTGGCATATCTTTGCTGATGGTGTCACCAGTGATGCAATTTTTCCAAAGGAGCCGTCAATTGGCTTGGTGTCGTGGCATTTCTGTATCCTCCTCCCTTCTACTAGTGATGGTCTAAAATTTGGGGGTCAACAGAGGTGAGGCAAAGAACCTCACCCCCCCCACTGGCACCAAGGCTAAATTTGGGGGCCAACAGAGGTGAGGCAAGAACCTCACCCCCCCCATTGGTGCATAGGCCTATCCACAGGTATGGCTATATACTGGACCGGTAGTCAGTGACGGGTATAATTCAGTTGCAGTGGTATCAACCTAAGACAGGAGGCTGACGCCTAGAGGTCAGTTTTCCCATGACGGGTAAGAACCATATGTTGAATTGGACAACCTACCAGGCAGGGTCCTTAAGCCACATTGCTTGTTGTTTTATTAATCAGAAGGGGGGAGATGCTGAGGGCCATTGCCAAATAGGAATGACACATTGAAATTTCCTTGCCAGCGTACCCCAGGTTAAATGGACTTGCCTTGGAAATTCGCTGTGACATTGCATGTGTGTTTGAGAAAGGTGATCCTGCAGGTTTTAGGAAGTATCCAGGTTTAAGACAATTTGGGTTTAGGGCGTTCCCGGTTTAAGACAATCTGGGTTTAAGGCAGTTCCAGGTTTAAGGTTATTGCTGCTGGGAATAGGGCGTATCCTGCTGCCTGAGTTCCCATTGAGTTCTCGTGGAATTGAGAAAGTATTTTGGGACGTGAATTGTGCGGCAGAACTTGGATTTCCCCAGAACGTGTGTGTAGAGGCCGGTGTGAGTTCGGGAATAAAGAATTGCTGTTTGAATCTACAAGGTGTGTGGTGGCTCGTGATTCTGTGCCTAGCCAAGACTGCAGCAGTATAATACTCTACTTTCCTGCTGTACAGTCATGACCTTGTATGATGAAGATAGTAAGAGCCACAAAACCTGCATCTGGAATACAGGAGAAGCTAAAGATCATCTGGTTTGCAAAAAATGTTTGTACCTGACTTTCTAGGTGTATAGAGTTAGGCAAACCTGGATTCACCTTCCCGGCCAGGTGGGAAGTTATCCTTAGTGGGTGGACTGATCCTGCTTAGCCTTCTCTTGAGTCAGAATCTCCTCGCTTTCTGGTATCTTTATTAGAAGTTAGGTGCCCAGCCCTTCTGTGCCCTTTCTTTCTCCAGTCTGCCCTCCAGCATAAGGTATGTGCTGTCTTCTGAGAAACCCAGCCCTGGTTTTCTTCCAGCCCATACCCGGGAGCGATGCTTCCCAGACCCTGGTGTGAGAGGAAAAGGCAGCCCATTTCTAGCCCTTCTTCTGTTCTTTTGGCTTTAAACAAGGCCTTTCTCTGGCCCAGTCTCCCCATCTGTATCATCCTTAAAGAAAAAAGGGAAAGCAAAACACCTGATTGTCCCCTTTCTGTTCCCCAAAACCTAGCTACATTAAGGGAACAAGGAAAGCAAAGTTGGGCTGGAGTGTCCAGATACATATTATACAGAAGGACACTAGCTTTCTCTCATGCACACTGGGAACTAGGGCAAGCTAAAGTCATCTGTAGCACACTGCTCTTGCTTGTTCTCCAGGACAGATGCTCCTTGGATGCTGCTCAGACAAGCAAAATGAGCAAGCTAATGCTGATGACGTCACTGCTTTCTGCAGCCTAACATGTAAAACCCCTCTGTCAGTGACAACTGGGGCAGAACTGAGGGCATTATATTATTCAGCCGGCCACCCCTGGATAAAAATGCTGTCAGGGAGAGGTGACATTTCTTAAGGGATGGAGGTGCTGACTGTTCGACTGGTCACCACTGGACCTTCCCTGTAAGCATTTCTTCATAAAGCCTTAGGCCTCATGTACCATCTTTGCATATTTTCTTTGGTCTCTCAGCAACCAATCCCACTACTCTGGGACAACCAGTCTCTGGACATGATATATTTGGAACAAAGGGGATCTGGACCTGCTGACCTTCTAGAGGGCCTCTTCCTGCTCTAGTTGCTCCTTGCAACTTAAGGAGACAAAACTCTGTGAGAAAAAGAACAGGTTCCACTCTGTCCAGCAGAGGGGAGCAGCTAACCAGAAACCAGAACCTTCGCAAAGCCAGGTTTGTGAGGCAGGGCACGGCTCTGATTCAGAGGCCTTCAGTGCAGAAAACTTGCCCCTGAGCCAAAGAGTTCTAAGCAGAAGAGATCCTGCCCCTGGAGAAGGACCCCAGGGAAGTCCTTCAAGCCTTTTTCCACTCTCACCTGAGGCATCCCAAGCTCCCTCTTCTGCAGGAAGAAGGTGGGTCAGTCACTAAATATTACATATTTTACTGAAAGACACTGATTTTCTCTGGGCTTGCCAGTTTGGAGGAAATTATTCAAGCTAGGAAAGCAAGAGAAACCAAATTAGACAAATAAACAAAAAGCTTCAAAAAGCAAGGTGTTATTCCTAGGTTGACAAGTCTCCAGCTCCATGGACTCAGACTCCCTGTTACCATTTGAACTGTGCCCCTCCCCCCCCAAAAAAGATAAGATTACCTCAGAGTGTGACCTTACTTGGGAATGTTCACCACAGATGTAATTAAGAAGAGGAGCACATAATGGAGTGGTGTGGGCCCCTGACCCAGTAGGCCTATTTTTCTTCTTAAAAGAGAGAAATCTGGACACAAAGAGAGAGAAAGTGACCACCCATCCCACAAAGATGGGGTCTGAGTGGAGCAAGGCTGCCACAAGCCGGGAAATTCCTGGTCTACCAGAAACCAGAAGCACCATCTCTAGAGGCGTGAGGAGGAGCTGGCCCTGTGGCATTTGGATCTTGGACTTGCAGCTCCAGACTTGTGATTTGGTTGGTTCTGTGGTTGAGCCACACCTTGCTACAGCAGCCCTAGGAGGTTACTAGGCTGTCTCCACTCCACCTCCCACAGCAGACTTGCTCAGGGCTGGTCCCCTGGGCAGCAGGTCTTGTTTGGATGGCACATTGTTTGTTGTTGCTGCTGTTGGTTTCATTTGTAATTTGCATGCCTTCAGCTTGGCCGCCCCAGTTCCCAGGGGCATTGGAGTTATGCTCCTCACTCCATACTGCTCTGGGTGGGTAGGGAGGGGGACTTCTCAGCCTCCTCCCAAACTCCTCCAGGATGAGCTGTTCCTTCCCTCCCTAGGATTCTGGTTTACACAGAGCAAATCTGACCTAGAGAAAGTTCTTTGTGCTGGGTAAATCCTGCCTTCACAAGCTTTGGCCCACCAGTCTGGCCTAGTGGTCTAGGCCCAGTGGAATTCCGTGATGCCCTTTGCTTTAGATATTTGCACATAGAGACTTTGGCTTATCTCATCTGATCTCCTGTCCTGGGAACTGTCTGGTCTTCCCTCCCTCAGAATGTCCTCATTAATGTGGTTTCCTGGTGGTCATTTGACCTGAATAAGCTGCAGTTTGTTAAGCTCTCCCACGTGGTTCAGAGACCAGGAATGGCCATGGTATACCTGGTGTACATTCTAACCGGAGTCAAGAAGGCAACAGCATCACCTCTCTAGCTCTGAACTCAATACCTCTACTATTACCATTACAACTCCAGGAGAGCAATGAGGAAGATGAATTGTTTGACCACCAAGAACTCTTCCACAGGTGCCAGGGTACAGTGTGAGGATGATAAACTGCCTGCTGGAGGAAACAGTAGTATCAACTTCAAATCTTTTATTTTTAAATTTGATCATGTGATCACCGTACACCCATGAAAACCACCCATGACTTCTATAACCTTCATGTCCAGCTGCGCTGTGGCCTACTCTCAGCCTCATGCTTGATGATTCAACCCCTAAACCATACCCTGATTTCAGTCCCTCTCACCTGAATTATACCCTCTGTCAGTGAGGATTTTGGCAAACAAACAAGAGCCATTTCAGGTAAGTCCAGCTCCCGCAGGGCACTGATAGAGAGGCATCAGAAGATCTCAGAGTCAGTGGGCCAGGTTTGAGAATGCTCAGGCCCAGCAGAGCCCTGGATGGCCAAGAAGCAGAATTACTTAGGAACTGTGTTTGGTCCTGAGGAGCAGACACACAAAGAACAGAACCCAAGAATAGCGTGTTCTGTTTTTCTCATCTAAAGAGAAGCCTGATGCGGGGGAGTCCAGAAGGGTGCAAGGCCTAAGGGTTTCAGGCTTGAATTCTTTGAGCTACTCCATGCTTCTCCCTCAGTTCAAGATGACCATGGACAGCCAGTCTCTAGACTCATCCTTCAGGCATGAAGGGTGGGAATGAAGTAGCAGGGCCATCACTCCCTCTGCCCGAGGCCTGGGGGAAGCCCCTTTCCATTACTGCTTCCCTTCTCTTGTTGACCAGACTAGGTTATATTTTATGATGGTCAATTTTATATGTCAATGTGGCTGAGCCTCTGTACCCAGATATTTGTTCATATAATCTGACCTTTGCTGTGAAGGTTTTTTAGATCAAATAGGCATTGAAAGCACTAGAGTTTGAGTAAAGCACATTACCCTTCACAATGTGGGCCGGCCTCATCCAGTCGGTTGAAGTCCTTAAGAAAAAGACTGACCTTCCTGAGGAGAGAATTTTGCCTGCCTTCAGACTCCAGCTGCAAGGTCAGCTCTTCCCTCGGCCTCCAGCCTACCAACCCGCCTTGCAGACATCAGACTCCCACGCCTCCACAGTCACATGAGCAAATCCCTGAAAGCCTCCTTCTCGATTCCATTTCTCTAAAAACCCTGAAAAATACAAATGGGAAAAGTGATTTTAGCTGAGAACATGGTTATCCCTCCCACTTTTTAAAAAAATCAGGGGTTCAGAGGAAAGGAAGGAAGGGGAAGGGATATTTGGTAGGTGTTTTAGTTTGCCTTTTCACTGTTGTGACTAAAAGGACCCAACCAGAACAACTGTAGAGGAGGAAAAGTTCATTTGAGGGCTCATGGTTTCAGAGGTCTTAGTCCATAGAAAGCCAGCTCCATTCCTCAGGGCTCAAGGTGAAGCAGAACATCATGGAGGAAGAGTGTGGCAAAGGGAAGCAGCTCACATGTTGATCAGAAAGTGGAGAGAGAGAGACTCCATTTGCCAGGTACAAATATATACCCCATAGCCACACCCCCAATGAACTGCTTCCTCCAGCCACACCCCACCTGCCTCCAGTTACCACTCAGTTAATCCCATCAGGGATGAATTCACTGATTAGGTTAAGGTTATAGCCCAGTCGTTTCTCCTCCAAACCTTCTTGCATTGTCTGTCATATTTAAGTACTATTTTCTACCAATTCTAGAGGTTCTGTTCTAGTTTTCCTGAAGTCCCTTTCCCATTGGTGTGTGGTGCAAGACGAGGCACATTTTTTCCAGGTGTTTAGGGAAGCGGGGACACTGCTGATCATGGCCAGGTCTCTTTTCCAAAGCACTGAATATCCAGTCCATGTGGCTTAACAGAGCACAAAGTGGCAGAGGGTGAGAACAGCCGACACTGTCAACACAGCCTCAGTTCCTCAATTGTGGCTTGCAATGGCCTGCTTGCCTGAAATGAAGGCTAGTTTGCTTTTAGACAGTGTTTCTGTGTCAGAACTTCTTCTCAGAATTTCTCAGGAGATGCATGTTTTTCTGAACCCTGAGTCTCAAGAAAAGAATCACTTCAGATATCAGGAAAATGGGGGAAAGCACTAAAATTCTGCAGAAATTCAAGTTTAACAATAAACCTAGAGACATTATGGAAGGAATTCACTGATGTCAAGTGGAAGCAAAAGCACGAAATACTGGTACTTAGATAAGCTAAGTCCAAGGCTAAGAACATCTGGGAACACACTGTGAGTGGAAAAGCCACTTTTACGTCCTCATAAGCCAGTCTGGCTTATGGGACTGCACATTCTAAGTGTGTTCTTGGCCCTGACAGTTGCTAACAGTGAATCTTCTTACAAATATGAAAACTATTAATGAGTTTATGTGCACAGTATATCTTATACAAATCCTATAAGTGGCATTATTTTGGAAGCGAAATAAGTCCTTAAACTGGCAATTTGACACCTCATTCCATGTGATGGTTGACCTTTCCAAGAGGCCCCAATGTTATATTATCCTAATACTATCCGATAATGCTCACTGGAGCTTTTCACTCTTGGAATCTTTACTATAGGTAACAGTTTTTGTAAAGCACACTGAATATTTTTTTGAAAGATAAGAAAGTACATGAAGAAAGATTTATCTAAATTAGAATTTCAGGATTTCCCAGGGTTCCCTGATTTTTTATTTCTTGTTCCCAATTCCCAAAGATTGAAAACACTGTATCAAGGGTCAGAGAGGACCAGGGGTTGTCTTTTCATTCATTCAACAATTATTTATTGAGCAACTTCCTATTTTTCAGGCACTGAGTCACTTTGAGACCATTGTAGTGAATAAGTCAAAGTGACTACCTTAGGGAATTTATGTTTCAGAGGAGAGAGACAAACAAAAATGTTTAACACAATCTAATGTCACAAAATGATAAATCCAATTTAAAAAGTGAAGCAGAGTCAGGTTAGAGTGGCAGGTGTTGTTTGGGGACAGCAGCTGAAGGCCCAGCTGAAGAGCAGAGAGATGAATGTAGTTAAGTACTTGAGCCAAAAGAAGCTCAAGGAAAGACTCTTCCAGGTAGTCCAAAGGTAGGACATTGCTCGCTGTCTTGAAAAAATGAGGAGAGTCCAGAGTATCTGGAATGTGGTAGGTGAGGGGGGAAGTCATGGAAAATGAGGGTGGAGGACAGCAGGGGGCAGAACTGTAGAACTTGGTGAGTCACACGAGGCTCTTGGGTTTTCCTGTGTGTTTATGGTGAGTGGGGACAGTGTGGAGGCAGGGAGGCCACTTACGGGACTACTATGTAGCTCAGGCCAGAGATGATGGTCATTCAGACCCTGGTGATATTGGAAAGGCAGGTGGAAAGTGGCCTAGTTAGAGACAACAGAAATCACTGAGAAACTATGTGGAAGAAAGAGGCCTCAAGAATGGCTTCTATTATAAGGCCAAAAGGCAAATGATAGAGCCACTTCCATGGAGGGACAGACTGCAGGGAAAACATACAGGGGAGAAAAATCAGTGGTTTGGCTATGACCACACTAGGTTTGAGATGTTTGTTAAATGTCCAGGTGAAGGTTGGGGTGTATGGGTCTGAAGCTCAGGGAAGACCTCAGATTCTGAGGCTCAGATGTGAGAATCTGCAGCTTATGCTTTAAAGCCAAGGGCATGATTGAAGTTGCTATGAGAAAAAGTGAGGATAGAGGAGAAGAGGAGGCGGGGAGGGAGGAAAAAGGGATGGGGTTCAGGTAACAAGATCTGGAACAATCCAACATTTGATTATATCAAGAAAAGAATTCAGCCCAAAGACTGAGGAGTATGGGGGGAAGAGAAACCCAGGAGAGGTGCTGTACAGAATGTCAAGTGCAGAAAATGGTTCAAGAGGGAGGGAACGATCTGTCACCTTTGTCACCCATGCTGAAACTGAGAAAGACAAAGGCTGGGAATAGAGCCACACAGCTGGCAGTTCTGAGACTGTTGGTTATCTTGACAAGATGATTTCAGTGGGGGGTGAGAAGCAGGCCCTGACTGGATGAGGTCAAAAGAAAGTGGGGGACATGGGGGTCCTGCCAAGGAGGCTGATAGTGTGAGTCAAATGCAAAATCTTTTTTTAATGAGCCTTTTCATATTTTATTGACACAGATACAATGCATTTCCTCGCACAGTATTTTATATTTTATCTGCCGTGATTTTTCCCCCACACATTTGTGTTCTTTTATTTTTTAAAAAATCGAATTTAGAACTAGAAGTATAGCTGGTGGCAGATCACTTGTCTAGCATGCATGAAGGCCAGAGTGTCATGCCAGCACAGCCAAAAAAAAAAAAAAAAAAAAACAATTAAAAATTAAAAAATTAAAAATTGGGGAAGTTTTCTAATTCTAGTGGTTATCTTGCATGGATGTATATTTTTTAAATTTTTTTAGATGTAGTTGGACACAATACCTTTATTTATTTATTTTTATGTGGTGCTGAGGATCGAACCCAGTACCTTGCATGTCCTAGGTGAGTGCTCTACCGCTGAGCCCCAGCCCCAGCCCTGGATGTATTTTTTTTATGCTTTTACTCCTGTTATCTTGTTTAAGCTTTTACTATTTGGTTTGTAAATACTTTCCCTTGTGTCTTTCTTAAGCCTGTACAACCACAGTCAAAGAACCTTGTTCTTTGCCCTTCCCTTTTCCATTTTTAGTTGTGATTTTTTTTTTTTTAAATCAGGACAGTGCTCATTTCTCTAGTACAAAGATCAGAATTTTTTTTTTTTTCTTCACAGGACAAGTGTTGTGTTTGGATTTGGAATGTCACCTAAAGTCGTGTACCTAAAGGCTTGGTCCCCACTGCAGCAATGCCCAAAGGTGGGACTTTGGGGAAGTGGTTGGACGATGAGAGCCCTGACCTCATCAGTGGATTAACCAGCTTAATGGCCTCCGTGGAGGTGGGAGATTGTTGAAGGAAGGTCAATGGGGGTGTGCCCTGGAAGGGAATATCTTGTTCCTGGCTCCTCCCTCTCTCCCTCCCTTTCTCCTTCCTAGCAGCCAGGAGCTGACAGCTTTTTTCCACTGTGACCTTCTGCCATGTCGGTCTGTCTCATCTCAGGCCCAGAACAATGGGACCAGCCAAATATGCACTGAAACCTCTAAAGCCATGGGCCAAAATAAATCCTTCCTCTTCCAAATTGCCTGTGTCTGATATTTTTAGTCATAGTGACGAAAAGCTGATGAATACAGCCAGCTAATAAATACTTCCACATAGCAGGTACAGTGGCTGTTACAGATCTAGTGTCGCAGAGCCTAAGCAGCCATGAAGAGTATAGAAGAGTATGGGGATGGGCTATAGTTTGGATCTTGAATGTCCCTGACAGATAGGTTTTGTTAAAGGCATGGTCCCCAGTTGGTGGGGAGACTGTGGGAACTTTAAGAGATGGGGCCTAGTTGGAAGAAGGGAGTCCACTGGGGGCATATCCTTGAAGGAGATGTTGGGACCCAGACATGAGGTCAACAATTCTCCTCCAGTATGTGCTCCTGCCATGATTTACTGTGCTGCCACAGGCCCAAAGGCAACAGAGCCAAGTGACCATGGACTGAAACCTCCAAAACTGCAGGCCAAAATGAAGCTTTGCTTCCACTGCCAATCAGCTTTTAAGTTAATCATCTCAGATACTTTGTCCCAGTGACCAAAAACTCATTAACACAGGATGGCTGTGTTCCAATAAAATTTTACTTACAAAAACAAGCAGGGTGCCAGATTTGGTCCACAGGCTATGATTTGCAAACTCGCAGGATGACAGAAGGCCAGGGGATGGAAAGGACCACGCAAGAGAGGATAGGAAAATTGGCAAGAGAGCTAAGGGGACCCTGACAAAAGAAGAGCCCTTGAAGTCCTCCAGGGATGGAAACAAGATTTCATTAATGTCTTTTCATAGTTCACCTGTCAGGAAGAATAGGGTAGAATTGTCCGTGCAGGACTTGGGGAGTAGCTCAGTGGCAGAGCATTTGCTTAGCATGGGCAAGGGCTAGGTTCAACCCCAGCACCACAGAAAAGAAAGGTTTGTGTAGCTAGAAAGGTGTCTCTGTCATCTCAGGGTTGGCTTGCATCCATGCTGCTCGGTTCAGCAGATGCTGCTGGCCAGATGCCAGCGTGTGGTCAGCTGAATGTGATTTGCTCATCCTGAAAACAGCAGGTATAGACAGCACTCTCTCAGTGCCATGGCAACCAGATCAAGGTTTTCTATAAGAGGTGAATCAGATCAGCCAGTGCATCCCTCCAGGCACTGATCCCACAGTGTGCACGGAGCTCTTTTCAGAGCCAGACCCTGAGCCAAGTGCTTGGAATACAAAGAAGCATCAACTCAAGTCCCTGTTTTTCAGGAGGACACAGACATGTGCAGCAAATGGTGCAATACTTGATTAGATACTTGATACCATGAAAGGGTGCCCGGGGAGCTGAGAGTGGGCCCCTTCTCTTAGGGAGTGAGGAACTGGCCCCTTGGGCTTCTCTGAAAAGCTGAGATGAGCTGAATTTTGGAGAATCAGCCAGAGTTGATCAAGAGGATAAATTGTGGGTGGGAGTGAGAAAACAGAAGCTTGAACACTGACAGCTTTGGTGAAGGGCAAGTGTGGCCAGAGTGTGGGGTCTCCAGAGTGTGGGAGATAGGCACAGAGAGGCGCCAGCCAGGTCATGCTGACACTGACTTCGTGGGGCTGGTGCAGCCTACTGACCGCTCCAGTGGCATTTCCCAGCCCACTGCTACCTCTCCTTTCTTTAAAAAAATCCTGATCTCACGAGGCCACTGTCTCCTGAGGTTTCTTCTGCACTTGTGCCTACTTTTCCTCACTCTTCTCATTTATGCTGTCACTTCCTTAGATTCTAGTCTCCTCTTCATGATTCACTCTGCTTAGGTTTGTAGGAACCCACATTTCTCTTTTCCATCTCCCTTGGTCTTTGCACCTTCTTCTTCCACAAGATGGGCACCCTCTGTGTGTCTGAGAATGTGGCCTCCAGAATCCCAGTGTGGCAATCCCTGTGGAAATATTTACCTCATAGCCATCTATCAATCCTAGGGACAGACTTGATTTCCAGTGGTTGGTCATGTGACTACCCAGAGACCCATCACTGTGACCTGAGTGACAGGGCAATATGATTTATGAGGCAGGAAATAAGATTGCATGATTGGCCCCATCAAAGGCACAAAGAAAGGAGAGGCACTTCCCAAAGACAGGAGGATCCAGAGGAAGCAAGAACTATACAACAGAAACAATGAAGAACTCATGACAGAGGGATAACCAATCAGGGGAAAGAGAATTCTAAAGAATGCATAAGCATACCTGCAATCCCAGAAACTTGGGAAGCTGAGGTAGGAGGATGGCAAGTTCAAAGCCAGGCTCAGCAACTTAGCAAGGCCCTAAGCAACTTAGTGAGACCCTGTCTCTAAATAAAAAATAAAAAGGTCTGGGGATGTGGCTCAGTGGTTAAGTGCCCTGAGTTGAATCCCTGGCACCAAAAAAAAAAAAAAAAATCACAAAGAAATGAATGGATAAAATAAAATGTGATACTACTATGGAATATTACTCATAAAAAGAATGAAATTCTGATACATGCTATTATATGGATGAAACTTAAAAACATATGTTAAGTGAAGTAAGTCAGACACCCAAGTGTAAATAGTGTGTGATTTCACTCATATGAAGTACCTAGAGTGCCCAGCAAAAGTAGAATAGGGATTCCCAGGGGCTAGTAAGAGGGGAGAATGGAAAGTTACCATATAATGTATATGGAATTTCTCTTTGGGATGAAAGAAAAGTTCTAGAAATAGTGGTGATGACTGCACAACATTGCAAATGTTCTTAAGGCTGCTGGATTGTGCACTTAAAATAAATAATGTTAAATTTTATGTTATAATGTTTTACCATAATAAAAATATACAGGACTAGGGGACATAGGTAGCAGACACAGTTAGGGCAGAAGCAGAGCACCCAAGGAAGAAACCAGTTGGGAAAAGGCCCTCTCCAAGGATGAGATTCAGACTCCACAGAAAAGGTATGGCTGTAGCCCACAGAGAAGTCTGTGGAGGTACAGAGGCCCGGTAGCATCAGCATACCCGTCCACAGGGGTGCTGACCACACTCACTAAGAAGCAGCTCTGAGAAGAGCCAGTGGCACTCCCTAGGACTTCACCCACAGCGTGCTACAGAGACTCACTGGGAAGCCACTGGGGCTTCAGTAAACCTTGGCAGAAGCCTACTATGAGGACACTGCTAAATTTGCTGGAGAGTTGGCTAAAGTGCTGGCTGAACTCCCTAGGTGTGTTGCTGATCCCACTGAGGGAGGAGCACCCCTGGGTGTTCCATGTGCCAATCAAATGCTGCAGGAAACAAGGAAAGGCACACCAGACAGAAAGGGAAGCCCTGTCCCTCAAGCACCCTCCAGTGACAGCACTAAACATAGTAACAGTGCTTACTGTCCTGCCCAGTGGCAAAGAAACATCAGGGCCCCATTCCAGTATCACAAAACTATTCAAGGCGGACTGGATTTGGAATTCAGGGACAATGAGTTGATAACTGTCACAGTCCACCCCTTGGCTACTCTACTTGCATTTGACCATTCTACACAGATCTGAACTTCTGTACAACAAAAAACAAGTCTTCCATGCTTTCTACAGGTGAAAGTATTCTTGCCCTTTTCCCCAAATGAAACAACACACAGTCCCAAGAGCTATTGTATCCTAATCTCCAGTTATATTAATTACTCCTCAAATTTGATAACAGTTCCACTAAGTATTCTTTTATCCAAAGATTAAATCATAAAGTGAACTTCCAACAAGTTGTATATAAACTAATAAAAGAAAGAAAGAGAGACAATTTTGGCATTTTCCCATAATCCCTCTATCAGTCTTGGGGAAGATTCTGATTGGCTTGGGTCATGCATGTCAGAATTTTCAAAAGATCTGAGATTTCACCCACCTTACAATTTAATAAATTAGTCTGTTAATATTTTCATGGATGTGCATGGGAAATATGAGTCTGGGTCAGAAACAAAGGTTTTTATTATTCATGACATAGACAGATGAAGGAGGCTGTTGGTCTGTGTTGGTTCCCCACACTTCCAAGTCCCATGGGAGAGGTGGAGAGGCTCAGGAAGATGCTGGACATGCATGGTGTTTGTGTTGCAGTGAAGGAACACTGAACCCAGGCACATATCATTTAATGGTAAGCAAGTTTGCTTTTCCTCTGGGCAGGGGGATATTGCTTCACCATGGTTGTCCATTGCAATTACTGTTCCTATGAATTCTAGGTACTTTATATGAGTGAAATCACATACTATTTACACTTTTGTGTCTGACTTATTTCACTTAATGTGATTTTTTAAAAGTTTCATCCATATAGTAGCATGTATCAAAATTTCATTCCTTTTTATAAGTAATATACCATAGTATACAGTACCACATTGTTTTTGCCCAGGCAAATAGCAGGGCCTTGTATTCTTGTTATCCCCAAGCATTACAATCATGGCCGATGGTGGACTGCCTTCAAAAAAAATCCATCATGAGCCCTGCCTGAGAGATTCTTGGCCAAATATAAAATTTCCCATGTCAGCCACTCAGATTAATCTGACCAACAGAGGCTGGAACCAAATCTGATTCCTACAGCACTTGAAATTAAGGCTACTAATAGCAGGACTTCACAACACAGTAAGGCTGATTTTCAGTACTTATTTCACCCATGTCTTTCAGGGTCCCAGGTTCAGACAACTGTGAATAAGTCCCTGAGGAGACTAATAGTTCTTATTTCAGACAGTCACAATGCCATCTAATGCCACTTTAGTGTCCATTACAACCCACTCAAGGGCGTTTAAAAAGACTGATATTTGGTATCACTGATGTAATTACAGTGGGCAATAAAGGGACCCCCAAACTCCATTTCCTCTCACATAGAAATATACTATTCAAAGGGGGCATAGGTTATACTACTTTGAGATTTATTGTTAAAGTTTGGTTCACCATTACATTGGTGCTATGGTTCAGATCTGGGATGTCCCCAAAATCTCATGTGTTGAAGATTCAGTCTCCAAAGTAGCAATGTTCCAAAGTAGCTTTTGAGAAGTATTGGATCATAAGGGCTCTGATCTCATCATTGGAGTGATCCACTGATAGCTGAATGCATTTGGAAGGTAGTGGAAACTGTAAGCAGGTAGAGCATGATCGGAGTAAATAGGTCACTGGAGGTATGCCCTTGGGGATTATCCCTGGTCCTTCCTCTCCCCTCTACTTCCAGGGTGCCATGAGCTCTGCTAGGAGCTACAAGCAAATAATATGATGCATGGCACTTTCGGTTGTAAGGTGACGCCAGCTAGCCATTGAGATGATATGATTATGTTAAGATTTACATTCATATGGAAATTGGACTCCTGCTGTTCACCTTGGCCTGCTACGGGACTCATGTTAAGGGACTCCTGGAGAGTTCCCATTGGTTGGGGAAGGATAGTAGGAGGGAATTCCGGGGGAGGTGGGGGGGGGGCCGGTTCCGGTAGACACGCGCGGGGGTGGAGCGGTTTTTGGCTTGCCGGAGCACGGAGTATTGGCGGCTTTTTCAAAAATAAAGTTTTGTTCCTGCTTGAGTGGCTCGTGATTCTGTGCCCAGCCAGACTGAGGCAGAGCTCATCATCTTTTCTCTGCCACATGTTCTTCCGCTATGATGTTCTGCCTTGCCTCAGTCCCAGAGCAATGGAGCCAGCCCACCAGGGTCTGAAACCTCTGACACAATGAGTCAAAGTAAAGCTCTCAACAAATTTTAAAAAATAAAATAAAAAATGCTGCCTTCTCTAAGTTGTTTTTGTCAGGTATTTTGGTCCCAGAAATGAAAAGTTGACCAACACAATTGGCTTGGTAAATATGATGGTTAATTTTATATGTCAACATGACCAGGCCACGGTATCAACATATTTGGTCTATCATTATTTTGTAGTGTTTTTAAATGAAACTTATATTTAAATCGATGAGCTTTGAGTAAAGCAAATCACCCTCTATAACAGGATTGGAACGTATCAATCAGTGGAAGGCCCAAGTATAACAAAAGACTGACCTTTCACAGCAAGAAAGAATTCTGCAGCAGATGGTCCTCAGACATGAACTGCAGCATTAGGTCTCCAGCCCCCAGCCCACCCTGTAGATTTTGCCAGCCTTCATAATTTGTGAGCCAATTCCTCTGGAGAATCCTGATTAATGCATTAAATCTCATGGACAGTGTCACTTAGTTCCTGCAGCCTTGACTGCTACATAACACATAAACCAAGTGCACCTGGGTGTCAGGAGGAGCGCATGAAATTGTATCATTCAGTTTAGAACATAATTGTTCTCATCCTTGTGTTTGAACAGTATGGGAATTTGGGATGCGAGGTACGTTGGGGAGTTATTGACGGCATCAAGTATAAGAGTTCAGGCCCTGCCATGTTCTTGTGAATTTTCAAGGACTTAGCGGGAAAGGGAAGAATTCATTGCACCCCTCCACACAGCTTGTACTTCTCAGGGTCTAAGGTGTGCCTCCCCAAAGCCTAGGACTATTGTTTTCCTCCCCCCACCATCACAAAATTGTCATATCCTGTCCCAGTACCTGTAACTTCATCTTTCCTTCCATCTACAACATGCCCAGATCTTTTATTTTTCCCCATAAGACTCAAGGGTAAGGGTATAACAGGGACTGAGAGAAGCTGCCTTTGATTCTCACTTGAACATGCAGATGCCCAATGAATAACTAAAAGAAGGATAAAGTTTGACATCTCTGCCTCCATTTTGTATCTGTCTCCTTTATTACCTTGAACTTGAGGTCAGGTTCTTGCTCAACCCTGCACACAGTCATGCTATTCATTTAAGGAATGTTCTTGTGAAGCTGGTCATCTGCCCCCCTGAAGATGAAGACAGCAAGACAAGACTAAATAAGGTATTTTCGAGATTTTCAAGGATATTCAACTGCCAGCTTTTTCCGTGTCTTCTTACAGATCCCTGGAAGTCTCCAGCCATCGCCTTATGTCTTCCAGAAACAATGGAGCCTCCCAGGCAGATCTACCCAGGATGAGACTGCCCCCCTAACTGAACTGCACCCCTTTTCCAGGATCACAGGTCTGATAGAGAAATATCTGAGCAGAAAATGGAGACACCCCCAAGAACTTCTCCTAAGCCACCTGGCAGAACCAGAACTGAGATAATGATCAATTGGACCATAGTTAAACCAAGACTGCTTAACATTGAATGCCTCTCTGGCTCCCTACCCCAAATTTTCCTCTGTTTGAACTGAAAGCTCATGTCAGCACCCTGAAGACAGGGCTAAGATGCTTGGGTATCACTTGTCTTCCCTATGTAACTTATGGATGAATCCTCTTTTTCCTGCCTTTTACATTATTTTTTCCTTTGGTTTGTGTGGGCTGGGGAGTGGCTGGGCCTGATTTACAGGGACCCTCAGAGTTGGGCCTCTGGCCTAGGTGACTCCAGCAGCAAGAGTAACAAGTCTGCTTTCACAACATTTGAGAGCCAATGACAGTGGCCGTGTGGGCCACTGCAGGAAGATTCAGAGCATTGCACTCAACCAGCTGGTAAATGTCTTCATGGCCAAATTTCATGGCCAAATTTATTCTTGGCCAAATTCAAAATTTCCCATGTCACCTGCTGCCCCTGGGGGCTGTACATACACCATCCGGGACTGGTACTGCTTTTAGGGGAAAGAAAGAAGCACCATGCCCAGAGTGGCCAGAGTAGAGTCCCAGTTTTTCAACACAGATTTATATAACTCTCCACCCTTCATCAGCAATGTTTTGGTTATTACTTAGAAAATGACCCAAAAGGAAATGATCCCTTACTGGGGATGGCCATATTCAGTAACTGTTATTCTTCTGCTCTGGTTGCATAATAAAGTACCAAGGACTTAACAGCTTAAACAACTGACATTCACATTCTCACAGTTCTGGAAGCTGAAGTCCATGGTCAGGGTGCTGGCAGTCTAGGGCCCTCTTACTAGCTGTGGATGACTATCTTCTCCTTGTGTCCTCACATGGCCTTTCCTCTGTGCTCAGTCCCTGACTCTCTGCTGTCTCTCCATTATCTTATAAGTACACTGGTCCTATCAGATCAGGGTCCCCCCAGGCCTTATGAACTCTTTTAACCTTAATGAACTCCCTAATAACTTATCTCAAAACATGCAGCCACATCCGGGGTTAGAACTTCAACATATGAATTTTGGGAGGACACAACTCAATCCATAACACTGACCAAGATGTTTTACCAAGGAACATGGACCAGGAGGAGGTGATGGGAGTGAGACTGGAAATCTTAAATTTGCTTTTTAGGAGATGGTTTCAATGCCCAAAAGATCTAATGCCTGTAAGTGGAAGGAATCAGGGGAGGCTCACCAGATACCTTGACTATGAGTGGACTTGGCAATGAAAGGAGTGTTATTGGATGTAGACAGTCTTCTGAAAAGCTGAAAATAACACAGTATTCTTTCAAGGGCTGTGGGGTATGGCCAGTGTCAGGCATGGTTGCCATCTTCCCAGTCCCAGAATGGAGCCCAGCCCATCTTGGGCACTTAAAACATTAATGAACACTGGGTTTCTTTGCTTCCCTTCTACATACACCCTTTGTTTGTTTAAACAATTTTTTCTAATTCTTTATTTTCAACAGGGTTGTTTCTCCCTTGTGTCATGGGAGAAGAGGACTTTTCCAAAGAAAAGTCCAAGAATTTCCCCAGGAGAATGGGGGCTCAACTCAGGACTAGAGGAGTTCTTGGCATACACAAAGGAAAAGAATCTCACTGCACATCAGCCAGAAGCATGAACACAGGTTTATTTAGGAAAGTAGGTAACACATTCAAAGGATAATGCAGGCCATCTTGTGGGTGAGAGATGTGTTTGGGGTTCCTGATTCTTCTTTTAAAGGAAACATAGAGAGAGGTGGATATGAGAATATATGTAGGGATGACATCTCGTCTGGTAATCTCAAGAGGATCCAATCAATCTCAAAATCCTTAGGCTGACGTGGTCTTCATTATCTGATCAGTACATAGTAGTGGAAAGTCCCCTAAATTATAGGTTTCTCAAGATATTGTATCTCAGGGGCTGGGCTGGGGCTCAGTGGTAGAGCACTTGCCTGGCACATGTGAGGCACTGGGTTAGATCCTCAGGACCACATAAGAATAAATAAAAATAAATAAATAATAAAGATATTGTGTCCAACTACAACTAAAAAAAAATTTAAGATGATATATCTCTCTTAAACTATTTATTGGGGGTTAATTAATAGCACACCGGTAGGTTTGCAGAATTCCTAGGAATTTAGGAGCAATAGGGCTGGGAGAGAGACTGGTGAGTGAGTGGGGGGTTGAGAAAAGTATGCAAAAATTTTGGATTAAAATCTTATTTCTTTGTCTTTCTTTTCTATCTTCTTTCTACCTCTTATTTCTTCCATCCTACCTCACTGGTTGACATCCGTGTTTCTCAGGGACTCTACCTTAGAGTGGCTCAGCTATAATCGTTTGGACTCCCATTCCCTAGAAAGAGAGTCTCCTGACTATTACTACCATGAGGAAAAAGCCAGCATGGTGGCATACACCTGTTGTCCCAGCTACTCACAGGCTGAGGCAGAGGATCACAAGTTGGAGGCCAGCCTGGGCAATTTAGCAAGACACTGTCTCAAAGTACATTTTGGGGGGTGGGTACTGGGGATTGAACTCAGGGGCACTTGACCACTGAGCCACATCCTCAGCTCTTGTGGGTGAGAGATGTGTTTGGGGTTCCTGATTCTTCTTTTAAAGGAAACATGGGGAGAGGTGGATATGGGAACGTATGTAGGGATGACATCTAATCTGGTGATCTCAAGAGGATCCAGTCAATCTCAGAATCCTTAGGCTAACATGGTCTTCATTATCTGATCAGTACATATTTTATTTGGAGACAGTCTCACTGAGTTTTATTTAGAGACAGAGTCTCACTGAGTTTCTTAGCACCTCACCCTTGCTGAGGCTGGCTTTGAACTCTGGATCCTCCTGCCTCAGCCTCCCGAGCTACTGGGATTACAGGCCTGCGCCACTGCACCCAGCTCAAAGTACAATTTTTAAAAGGGCTGAATGTGGCCCACTGATAGAGTGCTCACCTAGAATACACAAGGCCCAGCTTTCACCCCCAGTACCACAAAATGATAATAACAATAATTAGAAAACTACTGGTGGTGAAGATCAGTGGTAGAGTACTGGCCTGGCATGTATGAGGCCCTAGGTTTGATCCTCAGCACCCCAAAATTGCAAAAAATAAGAATCTGAGGAAAGAACTAAACTATAACCACTCCTAAGGGCTAATTCTTCTATTTCGCTTTTGCTTTTGTGGAATAAACACTAGGCAATATTGTGGTGGGCCTGTCCTCCTAGTCAGTAACCCTGTGCCACTTACCCATGGTCAAATATATTCACCCTCTTCCCCGTGCATTTCTGCATAAGATATATGTCAGAAACAACTATTTTCTTTCAAAATCCTGTGTATCATCTAGGCTGTCCTGGCCCTTAGATTTTCATTTAGCTACTGAAAAGATTTGATCTCAGCTCAAGGATCCTATTCTACCCCTGCTGGTCTGAATTCTGGGGCTCCAGTGAAAGGCTCTCTGGAAACCTGCCGAAAACCAACTGAGCTGTCTATAAGGAATTCAGCTAGGGAGAGTTTGGAGAGGATCCAATTAATTGGGTAAAAGGATTACAAATTAGATCTAAGTGAGGAAAGAGGGTTCTTGAAGGAAAAAAAGATGTTCAGTTACAATGAGTAACAGAAACCTGAAGCAATCACCTTTGAGATTTTGTTCAGGCAATGAGTATTGACTACCTACTGTGTGTATTGAATGATGTGCTGAATGTTAAAGATTTCAAATTAGATAAGACAGGCCCAGCCTGGGGAGCTCATATTGGAATGTTCAGGGGAATCCTCAAGAACTGAGTCACCGCCACCAATCTGACTCTGAGATCAATAATCTACCGTATTTTAATTGCTTTATTAAATGATTATAAAAACAATGCTTATTGAAGAGAATTTGAAAAACAAAGAAGAAATTAAAAAATCATTTTTGATCCTGCCCCTAGAACAACCACTGGTAACAATTTTGCCTTTTGTGTGAGTCTATATAGTGATAATAAGCACTAACATTGATTTAATGTATTCCATGTGCCAGGGGCCATGCTAGAGTCTCATTTAACCTCCACATCAGCCCTGTGAAGAAGGTACCATCATGATAACCATTTTATAGAAGAGGAAACTGAGGCTTTGAGAGGTTAATCTGTCCAACGTTGCAAAGCTAGTGAGTGGCAGAGGTTGGGCTCCCTAGAGTTCTGTCATGTTCTCAAAGTCTCAGCCAGCCAGGGCTCAAAAGAACCAGCAGCAAAGCCTTTGTCATTAGAGGTACAATTCTGAGGAGCGGCCATGACTCAGATTTGGCTTTCAGAGGACTGTCTGAAACCTGGGAGAGAAAAGGGCTGAAAGAGCCATATCCTAAACAAACAAACAAACACAAAACTGCTCTCTAGGAACTCTTAACAGAAGCTCCAAGAGGAAAAAGGCAGCTGGGTCACTCTGGCAGGAGGCGGCATCACGCTGAGGCGTAGTAATTTGGTGCTGCCACCTGGTGGAAACGGTGGTGTAGAACACCGCCTCCTGTATTACCAACCCTGAGAAACTCTGAGATGGGGAAGAAATATTTGGAGAGAAATTTCCAAGAGTTGTTCCAAGTCTCGCATTGGCACATGGGAACAAGAGTTACAATTGCTACTGTGACCCCCACCTCTCCCTACATCCTAGTAAGGCTCGAAGAAACAAGTTATACATTCCCCCCATACTCTTTGTTTTGGCAGTGCTGGAAATTAAACCAAGGGTCTTAACACACAGCCATGCTAGGCAAACACTTCACCACCAAGATATGCCTCCAACCCTCCTGTACTCTTAAAAACATGTCTTCTTCTCTGAAATTACTTCTGATGTTTAAATATCTTAAATACCTAGTAGGTGACAATATGTGATACACTTGGTCATTTTCGGGAATTATTTGACCAGCATCAAAAATCTACAGAGAGGCACAGAGTAACTGCTCAAAAAGTGCTGTTATTAGGTTTGTGCATTGTATCTTTTTCCTTGGGCCAGAGGCCAGGAATTACATCTGCATTAATTACATCTCATTAATCTCGTGAATTACATTTTATTAATTACATCTGCATTAATGAGATTAAAATTTTTAAAATACAAAATGTACATCAGACAGATGGAAACTCTAATTATAAAGATTTGGCAATCTGCATCTTCTGTTGAAGATAAATAAAAAATCTGCCAGGGTATCTTTGGGATTGGATACATGTTGTAAGACCCAAATATTTAAGCTAGAGCTCAGGTTCTGACTTTGAAGACTCTATCCCCCTTCAACTATTAGGCAAGGTGAAATGTGTATGAAAGTGTGTACCTCTTCTGGGGAAGGCTTGGGGCTTTTAGCAGCTTTTGCAAATGGTCTGTACCCAAAGAGAAGATTCATTCCAGGGGCCCTTCAGGGAGTCCTTGAAATCATGTTCTCTACAGTTGGTCAACATCACATGCATTATTATTATTTGTGATTAAAGTAATTATCTTGCAAGCTGATTTGAAATGACTCATTTTTAAATAAGCACTTGGATTGATACAGCCTTTTTTTTAAGAGAGAGTGAGAGAGGGAGAGAGAGAGAGAGAGAGAATTTTAATATTTATTTTTTAGTTATCGGCGGACACAATATCTTTGTTTTGTATGTGGTGCTGGGGATCAAACCCGGGCCGCACACATGCCAGGCCAGCGCACTACCACTTGAGCCACATCCCCAGCCCCTGGTACAGCCTTTACGGAGGAATCACAGTAGTAGTGAAGGGTTTGACCAAGTCAAGCAAATCCTGCAGTTGACAGCCCAGCAGACTGATCACGTTGAGGATGCACTAGGATAATCAAAGGACAAATAAGAACCCGATGTTCTGAACTTAAACCTGCTCATGAAGCTTGGTGACTTCAGGGAATTGATCTCCCCAGCCCTCAGTTTCCCTAACTGAAACTGTCTGATGCTTATGATTTTAAAATTCCTTTTCATCATTAACATTCAATGACTTAGAAGAATGGTTCTCAAGTTTTATTCATTTTTAACTCCTATTATAGGTTTCTGAAGATCCTCTTTGGCCTCTCCATGAACTTATAAGTTCTAGGGTGTCCAAGGAGCACAGTTTGAAAATGAGTTGTCTCAGGATAATCATGGAAATCACGGAATTGAGAAGGCAACTCACATTCTTAAAGGAAAGGTTTTGCCAAAAAGTTGTTTAAATGGAATTTGGATTTAAACCAAATCTAAATTAGGAGTTCCTGTGCCCTTCCTTCTCAATTGATGATCACTTAGCAGAGGCTTGAATATTTTATACATTTTGCTTTGCCAGCCTCTTACACATCTAATGAAAGAAAACAACGATTATTGAGTCTATATGAAGTTCCAGAAGAAAATGAATGAATCCATGGTAGAAGAATCAGATGAGTAAAGAGTTCAGCCTGGACTCTTCCTCTGGAAGGGTAAGATAAGGGTCACTTAAGGCCCATTTAGACTTACACATGAATGTACACTGAAGTGGGTTTTTTGTTGTTGTTCGTTTTTTTTCCTTTTTTTTTATTGGTTGTTCACAACATTACAAAGCTCTTGACATATCATATTTCATACATTAGATTGAAGTGGGTTATGAACTCTCAATTTTACCCCAAATGCAGGTTGCAGAATCACATCGGTTACACATCCACAATTTTACATAATGCCCTATTAGTAACTGTTGTATTCTGCTACGTTTCCTATCCCCTACTATCCCCCCTCTCCTTCCCTCACATCTTCTCTCTCTACCCCATCTACCGTAATTCATTTCTCTCCTTGTTTATTTTCCCATTCCCCTCACAACCTCTTATATGTAATTTTGTATAGCAATGAGGGTCTCCCTTCATTTCCATGCAATTTCCTTTTTCTCTCTCTTTCCCTCTCATCTCATGTCTCTGTTTAAAGTTAATCTTTTCTTCCTGCTCTTCCTCCCTACTCTGTTCATAGTTGCTCTCATTATATCAAAGAAGACATTTGGTATTTGTTTTTTAGAGATTGGCTGGCTTCACTAAGCATAATCTGCTCTAGTGCCATCCTTTTCCCTGCAAATTCCATGATTTTGTCATTTTTTAGTGCTGCGTAATATTCCATGGTGTATAAATGCCACATTTTTTTTATCCATTCATCTATTGAAGGGCATCTGGGTTGGTTCCACAGTCTAGCTATTGTTAATTGTGCTGCTATGAACATCAATGTGGCAGTATCCCTGTAGCATGCTCTTTTAAGGTCTTCTGGGAATAGTCCGAGAAGGGCAATAGCAGGGTCAAATGGTGGTTCCATTCCCAGCTTTCCCAGGAATCTCCAAACTGCTTTCCAAATTGGCCGCACCAATTTGCAGTCCCACCAGCAATGTACAAGTGTACCCTTTTCTCCACATCCTCGCCAGCACTGTTGTTGTTTGACTTCATAGTGGCTGCCAATCTTACTGGAGTGAGATGGTATCTTAGGGTGGTTTTGATTTGCATTTCTCTGACTGCTAGCGATGGTGAGCATTTTTTCATGTACTTGTTGATTGATTGTATATCCTCCTCTGAGAAGTGTCTGTTCAGGTCCTTGGCCCATTTGTTGATTGGGTTATTTGTTATCTTATTGTCTAATTTTTTGAGTTCTTTGTATACTCTGGATATTAGGGCTCTATCTGAAGTGTGAGGAGTAAAAATTTGTTCCCAGGATGTAGGCTCCCTATTTACCTCTCTTATTGTTTCTCTTGCTGAGAAAAAACTTTTTAGTTTAAGTAAGTCCCATTTGTTGATTCTAGTTATTAACTCTTGTGCTATGGGTGTCCTATTGAGGAATTTGGAGCCCAACCCCACAATATGTAGATCGGAACCGACGTTTTCTTCTATCAGACGCAGAGTCTCTGATTTGATATCAAGCTCCTTGATCCATTTTGAGTTAACTTTTGTGCATGGCGAGAGAAAGGGATTCAGTTTCATTTTGTTGCATATGGATTTCCAGTTTTCCCAACACCATTTGTTGAAGATGCTATCCTTCCTCCATTGCATGCGTTTAGCCCCTTTATCAAATATAAGATAGTTGTAACTTTGTGGATTAGTCTCTGTGTCCTCTATTCTATACCATTGGTCCACCCGCCTGTTTTGGTACCAGTACCATGCTGTTTTTCTCACTATTGCTCTGTAATATAGTTTGAAATCTGGTATCGCTATACCGCCTGATTCACACTTCCTGCTTAGAATTGCTTTTGCTATTCTGGGTCTTTTATTTTTCCATATGAATTTCATGATTGCTTTATCTATTTCTACAAGAAATGCTGTTGGGATTTTGATTGGCATTGCATTAAACCTATAGAGAACTTTTGGTAATATCGCCATTTTGATAATGTTAGTTCCGCCTATCCATGAACAGGGAATATTTTTCCATCTTCTAAGATCTTCTTCTACTTCTCTCTTTAGGGTTCTGTAGTTTTCATTGTATAAATCTTTCACCTCTTTTGTTAGGTTGATTCCCAAGTATTTTATTTTTTTTTGAGGATATTGTGAATGGAGTGTTTTTCCTCATTTCCGTTTCAGAAGTTTTGTTGCTGACATACAGAAATGCCTTTGATTTATGCGTGTTGATTTTATATCCTGCCACTTTGCTGAATTCATTTATTAGTTCTAGTAGTTTCTTTGTAGATCCTTTTGGGTCTTCTAGGTATAGAATCATGTCGTCTGCAAATAGTGATAATTTAAGTTCTTCTTTTCCTATTTTTATGCCTTTAATTTCTTTTGTCTGTCTAATTGATCTGGCTAGTATTTCAAGGACTAAATTAAATAGAAGTGGTGAGAGAGGGCATCCCTGTCTTGTTCCAGATTTTAGAGGGAATGCCTTCAAGTTCTGTCCATTCAGAATGATGCTAGCCTGAGGCTTAGCATAGATAGCTTTTACAATGTCAAGGTAAGTTCCTGTTATCCCTAGTTTTTCTAATGTTTTGAACATAAAGAGATGCTGTACTTTGTCGAATGCTTTCTCTGCATCTATCAAGATGATCATATGATTCTTATCTTTAAGTCTATTGATGTGGTGAATAACATTTATTGATTTCCGTATATTGAACCATCCTTGCATCCCAGGGATGAATCCTACTTGATCATGGTGCACAATTTTTTTGATGTGGGTTTTTGTATTCAATTTGCCAGAATTTTATTGAGAATTTTTGCATCCAAGTTCATTAGAGATATTGGTCTGTAGTTTTCTTTCTTTGAGGTGTCTTTGTCTGGTTTTGGAATCAGGGTGATGTTGGCCTCATAGAATGAATTTGGAAGAGCTCCCTCTTTTTCTATTTCCTGAAATAACTTGAAAAGTATTGGTATTAATTCTTCTTTAAAGGTTTTGTAAAACTCCGCTGTATACCCATCCGGTCCTGGGCTTTTCTTGGTTGGTAGTCTTTTGATTGCTTCTTCAATTTCATCCATTGATATTGGTCTGTTCAAATTGTGTGTATCCTCCTGACTCAGTCTGGGCAAATCATATGACTTAAGAAATTTATCGATGTCTTCACTATCTTCTATTTTATTGGAATATAGGTTTTCAAAATAATTTCTAATTGTCTTCTGTATTTCTGTAGCATCTGTTGTGATATTGCCTTTTTCATCCTGTATGTTAGTAATTTGAGTTCTCTCTTTTCTTCTCTTCGTTAGCATGGCTAAAGGTCTGTCGATCTTATTTATTTTTTCGAAGAACCAACTTTTAGTTTTGTTAATTTTTTCAATAGTTTCTTTTGTTTCAATCATTGATTTCCGCTCTGATTTTAATTATTTCTTGCCTTCTGCTACATTTGCTGTTGTTTTGCTCTTCCTTTTCTAGGGCTTTGAGATGAAGTGTCAGCTCATTTATTTGTTGGTTTTTTTCTTTTTTGGGGAATGACCACCAGGCGATGAATTTCCCTCTTAAAACTGCTTTCATTGTGTCCCATAAATTCTGATGTTATGTCTGTATTTTCATTTATCTCTAAGAACTTTTTTATATCCTCCTTTATGTCTTCTGTAACCCTTTGATCATTCAGTAACATATTGTTCATTTTCCATGTGATGTAGGATTTTTCCTTCCTTCTTTTATCATTGATTTCCAGTTTCATTCCATTATGATCAGATAAAATGCGTGGTATTATCTCCACCCCTTTATATTTACTGAGGGTTGCCCTATGGCATAATATATGGTCTATTTTTGAGAAGGATCCATGTGCTGCTGAGAAAAAAGTATATCCATTTGATGATGGTTGATATATTCTATACATGTCAGTTAAGTCTAGGTTATTGATTGTGGTATTGAGTTCTATAGTTTCTTTATTCATCTTTTGTTTGGAGGATCTGTCCAATGGTGAGAGAGGTGTGTTGAAGTCACCCATAATTATTGTGTTGTGGTCTATTTGATTCTTGAACTTGAGGAGAATTTGTTTTATGAATGTCGCGGCACCATTATTTGGTGCATAAATATTGATAATTGTTATGTCTTGTTGGTGAATGGTTCCTTTTAACAGTATATAATGTCCTTCCTTATCCCTTTTGATTAACTTAGTCTTGAAGTCGATTTTATTCGATATGAGGATGGCCACCCCTGCTTGCTTACGAGGACCGTGTGCATGGTATATTTTTCCCATCCTTTCACCTTCAGCCTGTGTATGTCTTTTCCAATCAGATGTGTCTCCTGGAGGCAGCATATTGTTGGATTTGTTTTCTTAATCCATGATACCAGCCTATGTCACTTTATTGGAGAGTTTAAGCCATTAACATTCAGAGTTACTATTGATATATGGTTTGTACTTCCAGCCATGTTTGATTATTTATCCTTTTTTTAAGAAATTTAGTTTGTTTCTCCATGATTATCTTTCCCCTCGCCCTCTGTCTTTACCAGGGCACTTCCCACTGATGGTTTTGGTTATTGTTTTTCATTTCTTCCTCGTGTAGTGTTTTGCTCAAAATGCTTTGCAATGCTGGTTTTCTGGCTGCAAATTCTTTTAACTTTTGTTTATCATGAAAGATTTTTATTTCGTTGTCATACCTGAAGCTTAATTTTGCTGGATACAGGATTCTTGGTTGGCATCCATTGTCTTTCAGTGTTTGAAATACATTGTTCCATGACCTTCTTGCTTTCAGCGTCTGTGATGAAAAATCCATTGTTAACCTTATTGGTTTACCACTGAATGTAATCTGTCTCCTTTCTCTTGTAGCTTTTAATATTTTCTCTTTGTTCTGTATATTGGATATCTTCATAACAATGTGTCTTGGCGTTGGTCTACTGTGATTTTGTGTGCTCGGTGTCCTGTATGCATCTTCAATTTGTATATCTGTTTCCTTTTTTATTTCTGGAAAGTTTTCTGTAATTATTTCATTCAGCAGGTTACTCATTCCCTTGGTTTGAATCTCTGTACCTTCTTCTATCCCGATGACTCGTAAGTTTGTTTTTTTTATGTTATCCCATAACTCTTGGATGCTTTTCTCATGATTTTTTACCAGCCTTTCTGAGTTGGCTAGACTCTTTTCAAGATGATATATTTTGTCTTCATTATCTGACGTTCTGGCTTCTACTTGCTCCACTCTGTTAGTGATACTCTCAATTGAGTTTTTAATTTGGTTTATCATTTCCTTCATTTCTAGAATTATTGTTTGATTATTTTTTATAATCTCTATCTTCTGATAAAGATGCTTAACTTCTTCTTTTATCCGTTTATGTAATTCATTCTCAATGTGTTCTTTCGCTGCTTGAATTTGCTGTCTCGTATCCTCTTTAAGGTTCCATTCCATCTGTCTAAGGTGTTCCTTGAGTTCTTTATATGACCATTTTTCTGATGACTCTAGGTCCTCCTGAATATTTAGGCTGTCCTGCATTGTTTGTACTCCTTTTCTTCCTTGCTTTTTCAAGTTGCTCATGTTACTTCTTGTTCTGTTTGACTGCTGAGTTACTGTTTACTCCTATAAATTTATTTGATGCTTGGCAGAAAAGGTATTAGAAGGGAAGGGAAGAAGTCACTAAAGAGAATGAGAGTAAGCAGGTAGAATTCAAGGAAGGGGGAATAAGAAAATTGAAACGAAATGAAAAGACAAAAGAAGAAAAAAAAATAGGAAATAAAAAAAGAAAAAAAAGAAAAAAAAATAATAAAAAATTAAAATTAGAAGAAAAAAAATTGTAAAAAAAATTAAAAAACAACAAGAAAGAAAAATGAAAATGAAAGAAAAAACCCAAATCAAAAAAAAGAGAAAAAACAAAACAAAAAAAACTAATAAATGCAGTCTTAGAGTTTGATTAACTTCTCTTCCAATAGGTGGCGCTGTGCCCACCAGGCCAAGTTTCTCCTGTCAATACATGGGAACCAATCACTGTGCAGCAGCTCCTCCTCCCAGACTGGGCGGGTCTCCAATCCTGAGTGCCTAGGGCCTCCTCTTGTGTCTAGTCACTTCCCCACTTTTCCTCTAGCCAGGCCCCTCTCACGGGTGCCGCTCACCACAATACTGGCTACACGCCAGGTCTGCTGCTCCCAGGAGCCCTGTTTTCATGAACGACTGGGCACACTCTCCCAGTTTGCCATTCCCTCAGACCCTAAGTTTGTAGAGCTTGGGGCTGAGAATCCTCAGGGAATTTTACTTGCCCTCTGGTAGCCACGCCCCCGGTAGCTGGTGCAAGAGACCTCAGCAGTCAGCCCTGGTGGGAGCGGTAGCCTGGAGTTTCGCGCTGCGGGTCCTACGCCACCTCTGATTCCCTTGGTCTGGCTGTCGCGCTCATGGGAGAGCTGGGGGGGGGCCCTTACGGGAGAGCTGGGAGGGGCCCTTAAGGTTTCCCCGATGTGTGGAGAGGGAAGGTTAGGGAATTACACACCTGTAGCCACAGGTTTCAATGAAGTTATCTCCTCCGCCGCAGTCTAGTTCTCTGCCATGGTGGTATCTCTTGCAAATGGCGACAGTTCGTTTCCCTTTGCCAAGTGACCAATGCAACGGGTGGGTCCTTACTGTCTCTCCCAAGCCCCGTTTCAAACCTGTGGCCACTACCTATGAAGGCTCGGTTGGCATTTACCTCTGTAGGATCAGAAGGGCCGACCAGTTGTTTCAGCCGGATGGATTAGTGCTGAGTCACAGCTGTTTGTCTTCGGGAAGCAGGGGAACGGGAGCTTGAATTCAGCCGATCCGGGCTCAGTGTGTGTTCTGAGAGGCCCAGACTGTTCGCCCCAGATCCACATCAGTTCAGCATTGCCTAGTGATCCATTGCCTGGTTCTCAGGAGTAGGGCTACTTGGGATCCTCAGTTCCTGCACAGCAGAACAACCTGTGACTCTGAAGTGTGAGACATTTCCTGGCTTTCAGGGTTCTCAGCGTTTTCCCTGTGGTTTGTTTTCAGCTTCAGCATAGTACAGAGACCTAGGCTCTGGATGTAGGACAGAAGCCTACAAAAAGCTGTTGTTCGTTTTATTGAATTTAAATCTCACATCAAAAGAAAAAAAATCATAGTCAATGGAATACTGTTCAGCCTTTTTTAAAAAATATTTTTTTAGTTGTAGTTGGACACAATAGGTTTATTTATTTATTTATTTATTTATTTATGGTGCTGAGAATCAAACCCAGTACCTCACATGTGCTAGGCAAATGCTCTACTGCAGAGCCACAACCCTAGCCCCCTGTTCAGCCTTTTAAAAATAAGAAAATACTCTTACATGCTAAACCATGGGTGACACTTGAAGACACTGTGTTATGTAAAACCAACCAATCACGAACACACACTGTATGATTCCACTTATATGAAGGAACTAGAGTAGTCAAATTTGTAGAAACAGACAGTTGAATGGTGGCAGCCAGGGGCTGGGGGAAGGGAGGAATGGGAAATTACTATTTAATGAATATGGAAATGAAGTTTTGCAAGATGAAAATGTTGTGGAGATCCATTGCACCCCAATATGAATGTACTTAATGCTACTGAATTCTATGTGTACTTAAAAATGGTTAAAACAGCATTTTTTGTGTGTGTATGTGTGTGTGTGTGTGTGTGTGTGTGTGTGTGTGTGTCTGTAGTGGGGATTCAACCAGAGGCACTCTACAACTTAGCTACATCCCTAGCCCCTTTTATATTTTATTCTGCAATAGAATCTCTCCAAGTTGCCCAGTCTGGCCTCCAATTTGCAATTCTCCTGCCTCTGCCTCCCAAGTTGCTGGGATTTGAGACCTAGCTTAAAATAGTATGTTATATGTTTTTACTATAATTAGGAGAAAAAAATTGAGACAATATCAAATTCTACTAGTGATATGCATGATGAAGTTTTAAAGAAGAGAGTGTCTTATATCTGCTACTTAATTTGATATGCTTATAGGAATAGAACATTGGATATAGAATAGAACATTGGATAGATATGTGAGTAAACAAGGGGTAGGATGCACCTCACAATAAAATTCTTCTATCATTGCTGTATGCTTTAAATTTTTCATTAAAAAAACACTGGAGAGGGGCTGAGGTTGTAGCTCAGTAGTGGTGTGCTTGTCTCACACTTATGAGGTATTGGGTTCCATCCTCAGCACTGCATAAAAATAAATAAACAAATAAAGGTATTAAGTCCATCTACAATTAAAAAAAATAGAAAGAAAGAAAGAAAAAACACTGGAGAAGTTGCATCCCCTGCCCTTTGTAAATTTTATTTTGTTGGTCTCACTATTTTGCTGAGGATAGCCTTGAACTTGCAATCCTCCTGCCTCAGCCTCCTGAGTTTCTGGGATCAAGCCATGTGCCACCACCTCTGGCACACATATGCACTTGATTTTTGTTTTTATTTTTTAGAGAGTGACCATCAGTTAGTGAATTAAAGTGAAGCTCAATTGCTTTTGTGTAATGTTTACACACATTCCCATTTGCTCTGTCAATAACACACAGCCTGAACCTGCTGTGGGTGCCTGTGGCACATGAGAGCTCTCATCCTAGAGCTCTCGTCTGTGGGTTGTTGTGCACATGTGCCCGACAGAGCACAGCTACTTACTTCCCATCTTTTCCCTTACCCAAGGGGCAATCCAAATTTGTTTGATTAAAAACTGTAATAAAATGGGTACTAAAAGAGTAACTGCAGATTCGAATATGTAAGGTGATGGATATGTTTGTTAGATTTCAAATAAATTACTGTGAGTTCAATGTGGTATTTATCTATTTTGCATGATATATCAATGTGGTATGTTTTTCAGCTAGGTAGAAAGCTATTAATGTACCATTGAACTTTATGTGCATGTCTGCACGTTTACATACAAAGGCATGGAAATTAGTAAACAAAATTTATGAATAGTAAAGATAGCCCATAAAATGATTGATCTTTGACTATCTCTTTTCTTTTGTTTTGGCATGCTTCTGAATCATTTTTGCACAAAAGTTCTTCACTTTTACAATGTTAGGGTTCCCAATAATTATTGTTTATTGACATTTTTATTTTAAGTATTGTCTATCCATCTGACCAAGACTATAATGATTTTTTTATCTTTGGGCATCTCTTACTTATGCTTTTATCTTTATGTATGTCCACTTATCTGGTATTCTTTTTTTTTAATTTTTGCATTTCCCACAGTCAAGTTCTAAAACCAAAATAGCAAAGCTCTTAGATATTTCTTACAATCATGACCCTCAGCAGAAGGTTATTGTGTAGCACCAGCATTGGTCTCCCTACATGGAATAAACACACATCTGTACTTATCTCTAGCATAACTTCCTTTACCATGGAAGGAAGCACTCCTTTATCCTGGAAGGTATGCTAGAGATATGCACAGATACATGTTCATTCCATGTTTTAATCACTATAACAATTACCTAAACACATGTTCAATGCAACGTCCCTCTATCCAGATATTAAATAAGCCTTCTCCTTTCTGGCAGACATTAACACAACTCCAGACTTTGGATGACCTGACCATGCTGTACCTTTCAAGTTGTTTGTACAGAAAAAGCAGGATGTGCTTAAAAAAAAAAAAGGCACTACCATGAGAGCCGAGATCCAGCCAGACTGCCTACACCAGCCCACGAGGGGGATCCTGCCAGAGCCTAGCCTTTGGCGCAGGACCACCCCTTCCTACCAGCAGACTACAAAAGAGGTCAATCCCAGCAGCCCAGATCCACCCACTCCAACTTTCTGCAGGTCCCAGACCCAGGATGCAGTAATATCCATTGAGGGACACCAGCAGGGCCTGGGAGCCCAACATCAAGGTGAGGTACAGACAATCTACATGGGTACTACAAGAATATAGGGAAGAAACTGTAATGTCTCAGATCCACACTGCAAGAAAGGAAGACACAGAGACAGCATGAAAAAACAAGGGAGGAAAGTGCCCCAAACAAACCAGGACACTATAATAACAGAACCCATGGACAGTGAAGTTGATGAAGTGTCAGAGAAGGTGTGCAGAATGTTCATAGTTAAAATGATCTGTGAATTAAAGAATGACCTAAATGAGCAAATACAAGCAAAAATTGATCACTCCAACAATGAGATAAGAAAGCAAATACAGGTAGCAAAAGGTTACTTCAAGAGAGAGATAGAGACTCTGAAAAAAAAAAACAATCAGAAACCTTTGAAATTAAGGATACAATAAATCAAATAAAAAACTCAATAGAAAGCATAACCAACAGACTAGATCACTCAGAAGAAAGAATGTCAGATAATGTAGACAACGTATAATCTGGAAAATAAAGTTGATTACACAGTGAAGAGAGTAAGAAACCATGAACAGAACATCCAAGAATTATGGGAAAGCATCAAAAGACCAAATCTAAGAGTTCTTGAAATAGAGGAAGGCACAGAGTTTCAAACCAAAGGAATGCACAATCTCTCAATGAGATAATATCAGAAAATTTCCCAAGGATGAAGAACAAATTGGAAAACCAAATACAAGAGGCTTACAGGATACCACATGTACGAAATTACAACATATATACACCAAGACACATTATAATGAAAATGCCTAGCATACAGAATAAGGATAGACTCTTAAAAGCTGCAAGAAAGAGGAATTAGATCACATAGAGGGAGAGACCAACTTGTATCTCAGCAGATTTTTCAACCCAGATCCTCAAAGCCAGGAGATCATGGAACAACATACACCAAGCTCTGAAAGAAAATAGATGCCAACCAAGAATCTTATATCCAGCAAAACTAAGCTTTAGATTTGATGATGAAATAAAAATATTCCATGATAATTAAAAGTTAAAAGAATTTACAACTAGAAAGCCTGCACTATAGAACATCCTCAGCAAAATATTCCAAGAAGAGAAAATGAAAAACAATGATGAAAATCAGCAGAGGGAGGGATTACACTAAAGGAAAATCTAATCAGAGGAGAAACCAAATCATGTTAAATACCAAAAATAAATAAAAATGACTGGGAATACAAGTCATATCTCAATAATAACCCTAAATGTTAATGGCCTAAACTCACCATTCAAAAGACATAGACCAGCAGATTGGATTTAAAAAAAGACCTGTCTAATAGAAGAAAAAGTAGGCCCTAATCTCCATCATATGGGATTAGGCCCCAACTTCCTTAATAAGACTCCTGTAGCACAAGAATTAAAATCAAGAATCAATAAATGAGATGTACTCAAACTAAAAAGTTTCTTCTCAGCAAAAGAAACAATCTGTGAGGTGAATAGAGAGCCTACATCTTGGGAGCAAATTTTTACCCCTCACACATCAGATAGAACATTAACCACTAAGGTATATAAAGAACTCAAAAAGCTAAACACCAAAAAAACAAATAAGACAATCAATAAATGGGCCAAGGACCTGAAAAGACACTTCTCAGAAGATGATGTACAATCAATCAACAAATACATGAAAAAATGTTCATCATCACTAAGAAATGCAAATCAAAACCACTCTAAGATTTCATCTCACTCCAGTCAGAATGTAGCTATTATGCATACAAACAACAATAAGTATTGGTAAGGCTGTGGGGAAAAAGGTACACTCATACATTGCTGGTGGGACTGCAAATTGATGCCGCCAATATGGAAAGCAGTATGGAGATTTCTTGGAAAATTGGGAATGGAACCACCATTTGACCCAGATGTCCCTCTCCTCCATCTATACCCAAAGGACTTAAAAACAGCATACTACAGGGACACGGCCACATCAATGTTTATAGCAGCACAATTCACAATAGCTACACTGTGGAACTAACCTAGATACCCTTCAATAGATGAATGGATAAAAAAATAATGTGGCATATATACACAATGGAATATTACTCAGCAATAAAAGAGAATAAAATCATGGCATTTGCAGGTAAATGGATGGAGTTAGAGAAGATAATGCTAAGTGAAGTTAGCCAATCCCCCAAACCCCAAATGCCGAATGTTTTCTTTGATATAAGAAGGCTGATTCATAGTGGGATAGGGAGCAGGAGCATGGGAGGAATAGATAAGCTCTAGATAGGTCAGAGAGGTTGGAGGGGAAAGGAGGGGGCATGGGGTAATTAATGATGGTAGAATGTGATGATCATTACTATCCAAAGTACAGATGTGAAGACACGAATTGTTGTGGATATACTATGTATAGAACAGGGATATGAAAAATTGTGCTCTATATATGTAATAAAAATTGCAATGCATTCTGCTGTCATATATAAATTAAAAATTCCATAAAAAACTTTATTTATTTATTTTTATGTGGTGCTGAAGATCGAACCCAGTGCCTCACAAGTGCTAGGCAAGAGCTACAACCCCAGCCCACAATGTGCTTTAAAAGTGCTAAAATCAAAGCCAAAAACTCATCACAAGTGTATTGCCTCCCTGGGATGGTTTACCTGCCTTGTTTACAGTTGTGGCAGAGACAGTCAAGCTAGTGGGTGTCTCAGCAGGCATCCTACTTCCACTTGCTGTCCTTGTCCTATTCAAATGTTATTGCTTCAAAATCATCCATAGTAGAAATCCAGTTCTCATCTTTGACATTTTCCCATTGCTTCCCATGTAATTGTTAAGCACCTCTCCAACCCAGATCCAGGCAGTCCCTGTCCTGATTAGCATTCTCTTGACATATTTTTTTCATGTTTCTTATTTCAAAAATAATCCGAGTTTATCCTGTATTATATAAGTTGTAATTTCTGAACTCTCTGCCTCTCATCAAGAGCATACCACCAATTAAAGATAAAAGAATTCACAACCGCTCACTGATAGCAGATAGGATTGTAGACATGGTATGAAAGCATACGGGTTTGTTGTCTGACTTCCTTGGACACTTGAATCAAAAATGGGCAATGAAGGGGCTGGGGCTGTAGCTCAGTGGCAGAGTGCTCTCCTAGCACTTGTAAGGCACTGGGTTTGATCCTCAGCACCACATAAAAATAAATAAATAAAATAAAGGTATGCTGTCCATCTAAAACTATAAACAAAATTTTTAAATGGGCAATGAACTAAAGACTTGTTAGAGGCAAGTCAACATCTGAAAGAAGCAATATAATTTTTAAAATTGGAGAACATTCTATAAGTTACACCTCTGAAAGGAAAGGAAATGCTCTAGCTATCTACTATGCAAATTGAGCAGCCACTTTCTCCCACGATAGTTATTTAATATCAATCCAGAAGGACTCATTTCAATACAATTATCTAACCATACAGGAGGGAGAAGACGGTGACTTACAAACTCTGATGAGGTGAGGGAGGAGGAAAGGGAAAGAGGAAATCCTAGGGAATGATATTGGCCAAATTATATTGTCATATTGTATGCATGTACAAATAGGTAACAACAAACCCAAACATTATGTACATTATGTATTATAGTTATAATACATGAATTAAAAAATATGGGGGGAAATGTGTTGGGGAGCTTTGGGTGTTAGACTTCCCAGGATGGCCACTTGGTGGCTGCTAAGTACATCTTCAGACCTTTATTACCAATGTTACCTAGAAGCAGCTGTAGTTGCCGTGCCAAGGATGGATCTGTCCAAAACACAAAAATAGAGGTGGAGAAATTTTACCCATGGCTGAACAAGTGACTGAAACTTCCTTTATGCACAAATATCAAAATCTAGAAAAAAATACAAAGGGGTGAGGCTCAGAATCCCATCTCAAGAATCATGAATATTTACAAATGGACTCATTCTATTGCCCAATGACAACAAAGCTTTCAACATGTTTCAGGAATAGCCTGCCCTTTTTCTGGTCAGAACAATAGCTTTCTTCTGGGCTGGGGATGTAGCTCAGTGGTAGAGTGCTTACCTAGCATGTGTGAGGCCCTGGTCTCAGTCACTAGCATGACAAACAGAAAAAGGTTTTCTTCTGCTGAAAAGATGATGTTTTAACTGATAGCAATAAAACTTGGACCTTTTCTCCCACTTGGATGAAGGGACTATTTTTCAGGTACCATACTTAGGGAACTATGTAAAAATCTTTCAATAAAACAGAAACCTCACTGTCCACATTATCCCTTATGTTGTAGAAAGAAAAACAAATTAATAATGTAATCAAAATCAAATGTCCAGGAGCTGGGGGTGTAGCTCAGTGGTAGAGCTTGCCTAGCATGCATAAGGACCTGGGTTTGATCCCTAGCACTGCCAAAACAAAACCAATCCAAACCAAATCAAAACTGTCCAAATTTTTAGGAGAGTTTAATCTTGTTTAGCCTAAAGTTCTACCCCTGTCCTAATGATAATGTGATGTATACCATGAAACCTCAACCTCTCTCCATGTGAAATTCATATGGACCCATGGGGCCAAGAATAACTCCTTTGCCAACATAATTTCCTTGTTACATTCTGATATTGTCAGTTATTGTCAAAACTGGTATTGTGTACATAGTCACATGCCAGTGGATGCAAGCTACACTTTGAAAGAGACGTGGGACACATTCTTACACGATATAGAGTTGGAAAATTGGGTGTCATGAATAGGATTCCAAGACATCAGCCTTGGAAAGTTCATCTCAAATACTTTTTGTGTGTGTGTTTGGTGCTGCAGATAAACCCAGGGCAATCAACCTACCATTGGGCTCTTTCCCCAGCCCTGAAGTACTTTTAACCACAAATATTTAGTATTAAAATCCAGGATGTACATGTACTCGTGAGCTCATGATTCCCAGTATAAAGATGCTAAAGAATCTACAATCTGGACATCCAGTCCCACAGGAGATACATCACTGTGGCACAGAGCGAAATGGTTTTAGATGTACATAGCTCTGGGAACTCCTAGCTCCTCAAAAAATTAGTGGATCAAGACAATTTGACAGCTGGGTGCAGTGGCGCACTCCTGTAATCCCAGCAGCTCCAGAGGCAGGAGGATCGAGAGCTCAGCTGGCCTCAGCAACAACAAGGTGCTAAGCAATTCAGTAAGGCCTTATCTCTAAAATACAAAATAGGGCTGGGGAGGTGGCACGGTGGTCGATTGTCACTGAGTTCAATCCCTGTTACCCAACCCACCGCTCAAAAAAAGATCATATGACATAGAGATGGTTTCTACTAAAGACTTTCAGATTAAGAATCATAATTAGAACTTACATTTTACTATTTGTCTTCTTCCTTTTATTATTTCTAAGTTAAGTTCTTAGGCTGTAAAATGACCTTTAAATGATCCTACCTCAAAACAATAATGTAGTTTTTTCTGTTTCTAGTGACCTTTCCCAGAGAAATCCATCTCACTGGAACTAGAGGGCTGTGGGTTTAGGCAAATAGGAGGTGTGGAAGTTGGGATGGTATGCAGACCACTGTGGCAGGAAATTTCTGGTGATAGGAAGAAGTGATGAAGCTTGAGATAGGCAAGATTTATAGGAAGGTAATTCAGCCTGTTTGAAGGCTAAGGAAACTCAGGAAGCTGATGGACAAGTTAATGGAAGAAACTGGTAGGGAAGCAAAGGTTAAAGGTCATACGAGGCAGTATGAAATAAATCCGTAGAGAGGGGCATAGCTATGGAGTCAGGGATAAATTTGAATAGTAACTTCTATTCACCAATCTTGTGACATTGGACATCTCACTTAAGTGAGATGAACTTTTGTCTTCTCATTTGTAAAGATGGGATAAGCGTCCCCTACATTAGGAAGTTTCGTAGTATTGAGATTATCCATATAAAATGCTTGGCACAGTGACCACGACACAGTGAATGCATATTGATAGTATCTCCTGTTAAGAAGTGGAGAAACAGTGGAATAGATTAGCCAAATCCAGGTGGGAAAGGAGAGGATCCAGTTCAGGTGGAGGAATTACCTGGGAAAAAGAAGAGGGATCCCTCTGTGGTGGTTCTAAAAAATGTCTAAATTCTTTGGTACCCTTTTTATAAACTTCCCAAGATAGAACCCAATTCCCCTTCTCCTAAGTGCAGGTGTTACTTACAGACTCACCTCTAACTAATAAAACATGGCAGAAATGATGATATGCAACTTTGGAATTTACAAAAGGCTTTGCAACTTATTCCACACTTGTTCTTTTGAATTGCTCAATCTAGGGGTAATGTCAAGTAACCCTCTGAAGAGGCCCAGGAGTTGAGATGCTGAGGCCTCCTGCCAACAGCCCCATGAATGGCCACCTTGGATTTGATCCTCAAGTTTTCAGATGATGGCAGCCACACTGATATCTTGACTATGACCTCATGAAAGACTCTGAACCAGAATCACCCAACTAAACAACTTCCAAATTCCTTACTCAGGAAACCGTGAGATAATAAATGCAATTAGTTCCTTTATGCTGCTAAACTTGGGAAGATAATTTGTTACACAGCAACAGGTAACTAATACACCCTCTTTCTCTAAGGCAAAAGGAAATCAGAGAGTGATATGAGTGATAGGGAAGGAGGGAAAGGAGAATGCTTTATGGTCTCAATTTTCTTTGTAAAATTAAACGTGAAGTTGTTATCTGCTGACGAGATGGCTTGAAGAGACAGGCAAGGGATTGGAATAGCCATGCAGAAAATAGGAAATGCAATTGACAAGAGGCACAGACAAGATTGATGGTTTTCTTTTGAGCCTACTTTCCTTTATGTCAAACCCAACTGCAGAGATCACAGTTGCTAATGGAACTAGATCAGACTGCGCGTAATAAGCCTTGGTCCCAAGTGTGAAATTCAGAGACAGAGCGGTCTGTCTGAGCCAACGCAGAGGCCGCATGTGTGGGCAAATTACTGATGAGTGAGTTCAGGGCTGAAGATGCTCAGACGCATCTTGGAAAAGTACTCCCTGCTGTCAACAGTGATTTGCAACAGCTGGATGGAGACTGCCATATTATTTATGAAGAGAGAGAGAATACCAGGGAAGTATTATAAGAGAAAAATCAACAAAACTGTTTTTCCCAGCAAGCATATGGCAGTAAGGAGAAATTCCAGCGTTTCAAATGTCTCAAGTGGCATTATTCTTTCCTCTTTGGTCCAATGTCTGTCTGCCTATTGGCCTCCCCTCCCTTCTCCTCTCAGCCTCTCCCCTCCCCTCCTCTCTCTCTCTCCCTCCATCCCTCCCTCTCCTCTCTCTCCCAGCAACTCTCTCCACTCTGGTTGTTAGCAGAAGAGCCCTGAGTTTTCTCTGGATCAGCCAGCCATCAATTTTAAGTCTTTTTCTCAGAACAGGGTAGAATTCCAACACATGAAAGGAACCAGAACTGCCCTCTCCTAAAAAGTTACTTTAAAGTTACCACAAATTGAGTCACTGCATCTCCCTGCAGAATGACAAACCTGCTCCTCTTCATAGTTTAACCTTTCCATATTCTAATTCCACTTGGAAATTGGGGAACTAAAACTTGATTGCAAAAACTGGTGTATATTTACCTTACACAAAAGGGTCTATGTATTGGTTTTTACTTTCACTTACTCAGGCATTCGATTGCTTAATAACTCATTTTTTGAGTGCCTACTCAGTACTAAAGTTGGGAAGTAACTGTGGTGACCTTTAGGAGGAGCAAAATGGAGGCACTAAGTAAGTTCTTAACAAATCTATGTTGAATAATCATTCTTGCCCTCTCTGGGCATCCTAGACAAGTAGGGGAAGGAGGCATGTAAACAAATAATTTAGTGCAATACTGAATGAATAAATCAAGTATTATTTAGGATTGCATTTACCTAGAAGTTAGGGATGGTTTGATAGAGGAGGTGACATATGTTTGATCTCCAGTGAGCTTCTCTTCTTTCCTCTCCCCTCCTCTTATTGTGTGTTAGCACTTGCATATCCGAGAGAACATTAGGTCTTTGGTTTTTTGGGGATTAGTTTATTTCACTTAGCCTGATCATTCTCTAGCTCCATCCATTTACCAGCAAATGCCGTAATTCCATTCTTCTTTATGGCTGAGGAATATTCCATTGTGTATATATACCACATTTTCTTATCCATTCATCTGTTGAAGGGCACCTAGCTAGGTTCCATACTTTAGTTATGGTGAATTGAGCTGCTATAAATATTGATGTGGCTGCGTCACTGTAGTATGCTGATTTTAAGTCCTTTGGTTATATACCGAGGAGTGGGATAACTGGGTCAAATAGTGGTTCCATTCCAAGTTTTCTGAGGAATCTTCTTACTGCCTTCCACATGGTTGCACAGCAGTGTGTGAGTGTACCTTTTCCCCCACATCCTCATCAACATTATTGTTTCTTGAATTCTTGATAATTGCTATTCTGACTGGAGTGAGATGGACTTCATTCCCTTTTATGGCTAAATAATATTTCATTGTATTTATGTACCATATTTCTTTATTCATTCATCCTTGATAGGCATTTGTACCGTTAGGCTGTTGTGAACAGACCCACTATAAAGACTTGTGTACAAGTAGTTATCAGCAATGCATGAATGTATCTTTTCCCCTACATCCATGTTAATTTTTTGTTCCCAAAGTAATGATAGGTTGGCAACATTAGATGCAAAACCACTCTATAAAACAGATTATTTTGACAGATTGGATGAAATTAATTCAAGGAAAAAAAGGGGTTAATATTCCAAGTTTCTTCCTGAGAGAATCTTTTACTTTTTGTGTAAAATGTTACTTTTAACCAGGGGAAAGATATTTTTCCTTACAGATGGTCTCTTTTACCTCTTAACTTTTTCTCACACCTGAGAACTCAGAACTCCACACCACCCCCCATTCCATACCAGATTGGTGTTTACTGTTCTTTTTCCTTTATTTTTTTCTGTTTTTTTAAATTTTCCCCATGTTTACTGTTCTTTTCGTACTTCAGAGCAGTTCAGGGAACCGTCAGACATGGTACACACTAAACCAAAATGGCAGAAGGACTTGGAACAGCAAAATACAGTAATCTAATTTGTCACTATCAATTCACTAGTGATTAAGTACACTGAGAAAATTCTTAATTGCATGACAGCCCAGAAAATCACATTACACCAGGGAGACAAGCTTGCAAAGCCAACAGGTTCCTCTAAATTGGAATTCAGAAAGAACTCTTTATTTGCAAAAAGAAACATGGATCAATACTGACACTCACTGAAATGTTTTAATGAGTAAGCTTAAGCATTTGGAAGAAACTACTGGTCCAGCAAGAGCTGCCAGTGTTACTAATGCTAATTAGGTACCTTTCTGTGAAGTTACCTAACCTGTTCTATTCAACCTATAAACTACTTGGACAATCATAAAAGAAACAAAAAGGAACAAAGTTAAAAAAAAAAAAAGTGGGAAGAGAAAGCCAAAGAGCCAAATCAATTTGGGATTCTGTGACTTTTACACTTGGCCTAGCAATCCGGTTCTTTTTGCACCTGGTGTGTATTTTTAACATAACACCACAGGTTCAAACTGATTACAAGGTTGTTGTTTTTGTTGTTGTTGTTGTTGTTTTTGTTTTTGTTTTTGTTTTTTGCGGGGGTGTACCAGGGATTGAACTCAGGGGCACTCGACCAGTGAGCCACATCCCAGCCCTATTTTGTATTTTATTTAGAGACAGGGTCTCACTGAGTTGCTGAGGCTGGCTTAGGCTGGCTTTGAACTTTCGATCCTCCTGCCTCAGCCTCCCACACTGCTGGGATTACAGGCGGGTGCTACCATGCCCAGCAGATTACAAAATATTTAACCAGCAAAGCTGTGTACCACTTGTAGGAGTCAATCCTGTAATAAAAGGTTACCACCCACTGAGATAGTCAGTGGTAAAACAGAATAGTGCAAAGATTTGGAATTCTCGACAGCAAACACAACATATAGTTTAGTTTCAATTTGTGGGATAATTTAGGATCCTATGAAGATAATTCTTCAAGGACTGAAAAATCACCTTAACTAAATCAAGGCCAAATGCATCACAGGGAGCAGCATTTCCCACATTCTCCTTACTAGGCTTTTCATATCTAGGAGGTTGTGGGACCCCTGAGGTGTGGGACCCCACAGACTCCACCGGTTTTCTTGCTGAAGGCTTCCTTACATCCCTTCACATGGCTACGTGCATTACTAATTTCCAAGAAATACAACAGATAGCTGGCCCTGTGCATCTGGGGGTTCCACATTCTAGATTTCAACCCCTCTCTCATGGAACCTATATGGGGGGAGAAAAGACCATCTGTACTAAATATGTACAGACATTTTCTTGTCATGATTGCCTAAACATATAGTAGAACAACAGTTTGCAGAGCACTTATGTTGTGTTAGGTATTATAAATCATCTACAGGTGATTTAAAGTATAAGCAGGATGTACTCAAATACTACGTCATAAAAGACTTGAGATCTGAAAATTTTGGTATCTACAGAGGGTCCTAGAACCAGTCCCCATGGACATCAAGGGTGATTATGTTTGTATATTCTAGCTCATTTGATTTCAGAAGCTGTGGTGTGTCCAATGTCCCACAGGCCAGACTTTCGGAAATACTTCTGTTCAAGTTATTAACTTTTTGTTTTATTTTTTGTAGTGCAGGGGATCTAACCCAGGGCCTCATGCATGTGCTTCACCATTGAGCTATACCCCTAATTCTGTTATTCTCAAACACCCCAATTTTTTTGTGGGGATTGTTTTGTTTTGTTTGTGGTTCTGGGAATCAAAACCTTTGTGTATGCTAGGCAAGTAATCTACCACAGAGCTATGCCCTCAACCTCAAAACCTCAATTATTAGTGGAGCACTTGACACTGTAAGAAGGGGACCAGTCCAGGATGGTGGCACAAGCCTATAATCCAAGCAACTTGGGAGGCTGAGGCAAGAGGATTGCAAGTTCAAAGCCAACCTCAGCTACTCAGCAAGACCCTAAGAAACTTAGTGAGACCCTGTCCCAAAATAAAAAATAAAAAGGGCTGGGGATGTAGCTCAGAGGTTAAGCAGCCTTGAGTTCAATCCCCGGTACCAATAAATAAAGTCATTTAAAAAGAAGAAGAGGAAGAGGAATAAAAAGGAGAAAGAAAAGGAGAAGACCCAGGGAAGGAGCATATCAGTAGTGGCTGATAAATGGAGGAGTGGGATAACTGAGTTAAATGGTGGTTCCATTCCAAGTTTTCCGAGGAATCTCCATGCTGTTTTCAATAGTGGTTGCATCAACTTGCAGTCCCACCAGCAATGTATGAGTTTACCTGTTTCCCACATCCTCGCCAACACTTATTGTTACTTGTATTCTTGATAATTGCCATTCTGACTGGAGTGTGATGGACTTCATTCCCTTTATGGCTAAATCATATTCCATTGTATTTATGTACCATAATTTGTTTATTCATTCATCCTCAATAAGCATTTGTACCTTTAGGCTATTGTGAATAGACCTACTATGAAGATTTGTGTATGAGCATTTTTTTTTTTCCAATTCATTTGGAGATAAACCCAGGTGGAATTGCTGAGACACAGAAATAAAGTTCTGTTTTGTTTTTGCTTTTTTTAAGAAATTAACTTTTGCCACTACAATTTTGTGACATCCTAAGGCAACTCCAATCATTTATGATTTAGTTAGCTTGAGACATAATTTTTAATAGATATAAAACATACCACCTTCAAGCTCTTTTTTTTTTTTTTTTTTTTTTTTTTTTTTGGTACTAGGGATTGAACTTGGGGGCACTTGATCACTGAACCACATCCCCAGCCCTATTTTGTATTTTATTTAGAGATAGGGTCTCACTGAGTTGCTTAGCACTTTGCCATTGCTGAGTCTGGGTTTGAATTTGAGATCCTCCTGCCTCAGCCTTCGGAGCCTGGGATTACAGGCGTGGGCCACCACACCCAGCTCTTCAAGAAGCTTTGAGAGAATAACTCGCTGAAGCTAGTTTCTTCTTGCTACACGAAACGTATTTGCTTCTCCCACTAGGAACTACTCATTATCAGTGAGTCATTCGTTTCTGTATTCTGTTGTCTTCTCCGCCAATAAGAGTCTAACAAAGGCAGTAAATAGAGATGTCTTTTGTATTCATGTGAAGGCAGAAAATAAAGGAGAAAAGGTAACACCAGAACTGGGTCAGCTATTCCGAAAAGCTCCAGAAACATCCAAACTCTTTTTTAAATAGGCAATTAAAGTGCTTCATTTAAGCTCTGTATCTCTGAGAATAGTTAATTATTAATATCATTGAATCCACTGACAACATGAAACACAAGCATATTAATTAAGCAGAAACCCTCAAGCATAGTTCTCACTTTCTCACTTTCCATAAACATTTTCAAAGTCTTCAACTGGGCCTCATTCCAAATCCATTCTTTTAATGAAGGTATTAAAAAGCTCTTGACTCTTATCTAATTATTATATGTGATATTAAGAATTGACTGAGTTTAAATTTCTAAGAAGAATGTGGTCTATACTCAAGAGAAGCATGGGGCTTTTTCATTTAAGTAAAATCTAAATTTTTGTTTAGAAAGTATTATTAACAATAGATAGCAATATTGCAATAGATACACGCAGCAAAAATTTTCTTTTACATTGTAATTTCAACTGAGTTTAAAGTTTTGTAAATACCATGAGTACATAAGCTAAGGAAATAAATGTGACGATGGTGATGCAGTTTGTCAGACATGGACAAGTATTAATCTTGAGACTGGTACATCACTATCTAACATGGCCATGGTAATGACATAGGATTGCTGAGTTGTGTTTCCAGGACCTTCTGGAAGTGACAGTGGAGTTAGCAGTGGGATCTAGACCATATACACATTGTCCTGGAACACGCATTCCTCTCCTAACCCAAACTGGGAAAATTCTGGTTCTTACATTCATAGACATCTCAATGGGCAAAGAGAGAATATGCCTTTCAGATTTTGAACATGAGATTCTGAAACTGCAGGCCTCTCAGGGTAAAACGGATCTCTTCCATGCAGCAGCGCTGACGAGGGTCTGCCTTAATTACTGATTGATATATTGAGAGGCAAACTAACTTGATAATGCACTCATGCAACTATTTTCTCTTTGGGAAATTTAGCCATCAACTCTCTTTATCCTCCTCACAGTATATTCTGTGGTGTTTACCAAAAATTCCATAATATTTTAATTTTTTTTTTTGGTGGTGGTGGTACTAGAGATGGAACCCAGGCCCTCATATGTGCAAGGTAATGCTCTACCACTGAATTATATTCACAGCTTTTTGTAAAAATTCTATTTTGAAACAAGGTATGACTAAGTTGCTCAGGCTGGCCTTGAACTTGCAATCCTCTACCCTCAGCCTCCTGAGTAGTTAGGATAACAGGCATGCACTACCATGCCTGGCTTTTGCTCTAAATTTTAATAATATATGTATTTTCATAGTGTGTGTACATGTATATATATTTATAGTGTATATAGATATATATATTTAAAACAATAGAAGATAAGAATTCATACTCAAGAGTATGACAAATAAAATACAGGATAAAAAATAAATAAAAGCATTTGTTCAGCTTGCTTCCCTACTTTCCACCTGTCCAATTTATTTTCCTTCCCCAATGTTGAGCACAGCTAAGTTTACTGAAAACCTTTACAAAGTATGTAGTTATAGAGATATAAAAGGAGATTATTTTCTAAGCCCTATACAATGAACTATATTGGAACCAATTATCAAGGTTACTCTCAAAACAAGAATACAGATTATCTATCAAACATCCTGAGAAACTGCAGCCTAATAGAATTTTAATACATCCCCTCCTCCAGAACATCGCTGATTTCCTATATTATGGCTTCCTGCATGTACCAGACCCCAGCTAGAAGGATCTATAAATATGAATACCACCATGTCTAATAAAATTTGCTCAGAATGTGATAAAGTATTAATGTAAAATTTTAAATCATAAACCAGAGTTAAAGAATAATTCCTTCTCATTACAGAGAGGCAAACTCTAGAAAAGAGGAAAAAAATCTTAGAGACGAAAGGATTTGGGAGTCGGTGTGAAGTCAGGGAGATTTTGACTCTGGTTCAGGTAATCAGCAAATACTTATTATTCTTCTGTGGTGGGGTGAGCACTATAGGCATATAGAAATAGAAGGTGTGGTCTCTGCTTCCAAAGGGTTTGCCATCTACTGAGAAATCAGCTGGGCAGACAGAATGGAATTACATATAAAGAGCTTGCACAAGAACCTGAATTTGGTAAAGGGATGAATCAAAGTCAGCCTCCAGAGGTTTGGGGGTTGTTTTGTTTGTTTGTTTGTTTTTGTTTTTTAGTTGTAGTTGGAAACAACATCTTTTATTTTATTTTTATGTGGTGTTGAGGATTGAACCCAGTGCCCTGCACATGCTAGGCAAGCGCTCTACCACTGAGCCACAACCCCAGCCCCTGTTCGTTTGTTTTTTAACAGAAAGAAGAGACATGACAAAATCAAAGTGAGCAATGTCTTCACTCCCTCCTGGCCTTTCATTTTCATTCCATCACTCCTGCCCCGGCTCAGACTTACATGACCTTGCCCTCTCGTAATGAACTTGTATAAAGCATCCTGCCATCTCCCCAATCTACCCTCTCCCAAGTCATCCTGAACACATACCTACAAGATTGCTTTTCCACAGGGGTAAGAGGGTCCCTCTCTGCTTAAAATTAAAACTGACTCTTCTTTGACCACCAAATAGTCTGAACTTTTTGTGAATAATTCAATGTCCTCTCATAAACTATGCTAATATCCTTCCAGACTTGTAGCACATTTCCTAAGATGAACCCTGTACTGTATTCAAATTGAGCTATTCACCATTCCCCAAAACCACCTCTGTGCCAGCCTCTTGTGATTCACATTCTCTCCTTGTCAGCGCCACCTCCCATCCCTTACTCAGCACCCTCCCATCTCCCTAGCCAGTCAGAGGAACCAGCCCTGGAGTGGCTGGTTGCAGTCATCCAGGTGTGAGATGACCACACCAGGGAGAGGGTGGGGAGTGTGGGAAGAGAGAGGGCGGACACAGACATAGCGGCCCCCTCCTGGGGCTTGGTGACTGATTACAAGTGGGGTGGGAAGGAGAGAGCTGAGTAAGAGGCAACTCATTTAGGTTTTAAGCAGCAAATGGTGTTCTTAACAATTGGTGTTCTTAACAATTACAGGGCCCATGTCCTCGTAGTTATTGGAAGTTAATGTTTATTTCATACTGCCTGTGTAACCCAGGACCATTTGTAATCAACGATGATGTCTACTCTAGTTTACTAATGAATATTTATATATTTATTTTAAATAATGCATGCCTAATAAAACATTTTACTTTGGGAGCTAGAGGTCTTAAAAAAGGTATTGCTAACAGCTAGAGCAGGCACTTGTGGGTGCTCAGATTTTTTTCTCCAGCTCCTCTCTGCTTTGGCTGTGTCTGTTTTCCTCACCTATGTTAGTAGAATCATCTTCCTCCACCTCTCCAGCCACAAGTCTAGACTAGCTAGGAGTGTTAAAAGCTATAATTTAAGTGTTCAGAGGGTAACCCAACCCTCTTAGAACCAGGTACAAATTCTCAGGGAGAAAAGCTAGAATTAGCAGGAAAATCTGATCCTTGTGTCCCCTAATTCCTTCTTCTCTAGAAGGAAAATCCACTAAGAAGGTAAATTATAGTTAGAAGACTATTTGGTAAGCAAACATGGAATCAATCACATTTCCAATTCTTCAGCAAGTCTGTTCTGCTTTCTGCTTTACCATAAAAGAGAATTCCAAATGAGTCCAGCTTCACTCGTGTGTTGTAGTCCAAGCCACCATCCAAAGTTGGAAAAAATGGACTGGGGATGTAGTTCAGTGATAGAGCACTTGCCTGCCATGTTCAAGACCGTGGAACAGATCCTAGAACACAAGAATGAAGTTATCAAACTTTCGCACAGTAGTTTCTCTGTCTCTAACCTATCCTTAGATTCTCCACTTAGTATATAGAATTACTCTGTTGAAGTGTAACTTGGACCCCATGCCTGCCTAAAACACCCCTATAGCTTTTTTTGATCTCTTAGAACACAATCCAGACTCCTTGACATAGCCTTTAGGGAACCACATGACATTGCTCCTGTCAAATCTCTACCTTATTTCAGACCCCCACTCATCTTGTACTGGCCCCTTGACCTCCATTTGTAGCTCAACCTTGTTAAACTCATGCCCCATGTGGACTTATTTTCCTAGTGGGAGAAAATGCATTGATCTGTGAATACAAGTATATGATTTGTCTGATACAGTTTTTATCGTACATCAACAAATTGGCATTCTGATGTGTACAACCATCTCTTACGAGTCAACTTAGTGTGAATTTACAAATGAGATTGTTTTTCTAAACTCACAGAGCTAAGAGACAGACTCATAAGATCGTCTGTCTATTCCACTAAAATACTACTGCCCCTGACTGACCTATATGTTACTTTTCCTTTACTGTACTCAATAAATAAACATACACACTACTACAGCTTTACTGTATCTATACAACCATCTATCAGTTCGTCATTATCTTTCCCATAGGATGTATGAAGTGTCCTGGGGGAGGGGTAGCAGTGCCTCTTCTGGAGGAAGGGTTGACAATGGCACTGGCCCTCATTTCTTCACTTACCATGTCTTGGGATTTATTGTCATTCATCATGCTTGGCTAAATGGATTTATAGACAAGTAACTAATTCTCACAAAATGGAAACATGTAGATTCCTGCAAAGAACTAGAAGAGAGCTCCTACTAAATCTGTAAGAACAAATAAAGACAAAAAGAAAAGGACAGAGCTGACATTTTTCAAACTTCTAGTGCCTCATCACAGTCATTGAGGTATAAAGATAATGATGTTCTAGTACGATCTGACAGGGTCATCGTAATGTGGAAAATTTTCAGGACTACTTACAATATGAATTTGTACCCAGTATTATTTACAATTAACTTTGACCTACATGTGCATTTTCCTTGAGATTGGCTAATGATTGAATGAAACTATCACAATTAACATGACAGTTAAAATTTTTTTGTTTTTAAATTTCTATTTTGTGATTATAACTAATGCACTTTATATACTAGCATACTAATATTAAAATATAATAATTATGATATAATACTATTCTATGTGTATTATATTAATGTGCATTAGTATTTTTGTGTGTGTCTGTGAATACTGAAAAAAAATATTTAATGATACAATCAAAAAGACTTTAAGGACCTCTAAATTAAGAGATGGCATTTGGAAGAAATCTTCATTATCATGATTATCAAGTGATCAAAGCCTACTCTCCTTATTTCATAATATCCTTTTGTATGACATAAAGATTGTACTTTAAACTGAGTTATTAATAACCACTCCCATCTAGAGCACCAGGGCTTTACAACTGTGGGAAATCTGGGAGTAGCCCCCAGTGGTGACTCTAGAGCTCAATCTCTGTTTTAGTCATAACTACAACCTGGGCAAGTTAGTTAATTTACTTTGCCTCAGTTTCATTGGTTATAAAATAAGGATAATATTAGCATAGCATAATTTTGCATAGGGCTATTTTGAGCTGATACAAGAATTTAAATGTGATCGTGCTTTTAATTAGTGCTCAATGCTGGGTGTGGTGGTGCATCCCTGTAATCCTAACAATTGTGGAGGCTGAGGCAGGAGGATCCCAAGTTCAAAGACAGACTAGGCAATTTAATAAGATCCTGTCTTGAAATAAAAAATAAAAAAGGCTGGAGATGTAGTTCAGTGGTAGAGTATCCCTGAGTTCAATCCCTAGTGCCACACACACAAATGAGAATAATAAAGATTAAAAAATAAGTGCTTGGCGAATGATAATATTAATCTTGCTTTAGTTATGTTTGAGAAAACAAACACAAAAATATAACTAACCTTGCTACCTCTGCCCCTTGCTGGTCAACATGAATCAGTACAGTACACTCTACATGGGTTAGCTAAATAAATGTTCGAGGTAAGAAAAGATTTTTTAGTGTTGAATAAAACATCAATGCTTAACTTTAGATTTTTTTTTTTTTTTGCAAAATAGTGTTGAGAAAAATCAACTGCTGTGAAATTAAGCAATTAGCAAGAAGTACAGAGCAAGAAATTAAATCTTTTAAAATAAATAATACATTCTAGATGTTCAAAAGCAATTTTAAAAGCAGGACATTTTAAATGACAGTGTTCCAAAAGCAGAGACCTTGATAATTTCTGGTGAAATAGAGCATGATTTGCCAAGAAAAGCAATTTTCTCCCTGAAATAACCAAATACATGTTTCAAGATTTGCCTTGATATCTGGAGGTAGAAGAAGATATGAATCTTCAGACTTGCAGATTATACAATTATAATGTTATTGCTTATTAAGGGTTCACTATAAGCCATGTGCTTTCAATATATCACCTATTTTCATTTCTTTTTAACATGAATATGTTTGGACATAAGAAAAAAATAGTGAACACCCATATACACGTCACTCCATTTAACATTTAACACTTTTTAAAAAAAATTTTTTTAGTTGTCAGTGGGTTATTTATTTATTTATTTATTTATCTGTGGTGCTGAGGATCAAATCCAGGGCTTCACACATGCTAAGCAAGCACTTTACCACTGAGCCACAACTCCAGCCCCAATTTAACAGTTTATATTTTTATTTTTAGGAATTATTTTAAAATGTTTCATTCTGAATATGTCAGTATGCATGCTTAAAATAGACATTTTTCTACATAAGCATAAGACAACATTATCACACCTAATAACAATTGTCTGTTATCATCCAATACCCAGTTCAAATGGAAATATCTTCCCTTGTCCCCCAAATGTCTTTTCTTTCTGCTTTGTTAAACCAGAATCAACCAAGGACTCACTGTTGTGTTTGCTTAGTTTCTTAAATCTTTTATAAAGCATGACAGCTTGTTCTTAGCCTTGCCTTTTTAAATTTTTATTGTTTATGGCACTAGGATTGAACCCAGGGGTGCTCTACCACTGAGCTACATCCTCAGTGACTTTTTACATTTTCATACAGGGTCTCACCAAGTTGCCCAGGCTGGCCTTGAATTTCAGTCCCTCCTGCCTTGGCATCAACTCACTGGGATTACTCCTATCAGCCACCATGACCATGACTTAAAGAGTCAGTAGGGTGTCCTATCATTTGTTCTTGGTTTTCCTGATTGCTTTGCATTTGGTGTTATTTGATTTTTCTATGCTGGTAGTTCCTGAGACAGAAAGATGGATGTTAAAGGCTTGATTATGCAGAGGTTAAAGATCTTTGGAAATGATATTTCATGGATGATGCTGGAGCTTCATATTGCAACACATCAGAAAACATAATGGTAGGCTGGTCCACTGTTAGTGATCTGATTGATCTGGGATAAGGTAGGAGGGGGACCAGATTTCTCCACAGTTGGTTGTTTTTCCAGAGATAATTTGGCACCGTGTAAATATCCCACTCCCTATGGTCCTTCACCAAATGGTTTCGTTGATGACCCTAGCATGAATCAGTTATTTCCTAATAACAATTTTCTATCATTCTTTTAACTTAGCAGGTTTCTAAAGAGAACTTCTCCTTCATCAAGTGGCGCTACTTGGTTACCCTGAAAAACAGCTGGTACTGGAAAGGCAGATTAAATGTTTATTTTCTTAAATTACCACTTTTCAGATTAAGAATTGGTTTAATAGTGACTATTACAAATTTCAATAAGGATTGTTCCCTGCCTCCTTAATTTGGCTTACTTTTTCAGGGAAAGTGATTTTTATACATTTAATTTTTTAAATCATTTTACAGTTTGTTGTTGTTATCTTTGATGCTCACTTGTTTAGTTTTGGCCAGTGGGTTGTCCTTTTGAAAGGACTTCTTTTTTTCTTCTTTTCTGCTAAATGTTCCAAGCGTTACTTAACCATTCTCAGCTTCCAAACTGACGTCAGTCATTTCTCCAGGAGCCCCTTTTAACCATGAGTGGTATTCAGAAACCAACATCAGGGTGCTAGGGATAGTCATTACTTCTGGGTCTGAGTTCATATTCTTCATTCCCCCCCCCCCACTTCAAAATTAACACAAATTTTTACTTGAGACAACTTATTTTATGATCCCTATTTTAAAAGGTTACATGGCTAGTAAAGGGCAGCCTCGGGATTTGAACCCAGGCATTCTTCCTCCAGGAAGGGAGCACGGCATTCAGAGGGCCTTCTTCAAGTGGCAGAGGGTCCTTAGAAAAGGTGTCAGGCTGATGATCACGGTTGGGTGCGGGAAGCCGCGGGATGAACAGAAAGGTCCCGCGGACTCCAAGAGGACAGTCGGGAGCAAGCTGCGGGGCGAAGGAGCCATCGAGGAGCACCCAGGGCCGCGGTTTCGACTGGATCTGACCAGCGCTCCCCACAGCGCAGAGCCGATCAACCACCAGTTCGCGGTCGCTAGGTGGGAAACGGGTTGCGCGCCGCGACCCTCAGCGGGCGCCACTCGCACTAAACTCCCGCCAATCAGAAGGAGCCTTGAGCAGGGGTCGGGACCATCAGAGGAGCGCATCCAATGAGGAGTCAGCTTCGGGTCGCCTCAGGAGAAAACATTTCAGAGTCCCCGCGGAGGGCGGAGAGGGAGCGGTGGAGTTTGGCCAATCACAGGGAGCGACTCACGTAGGCGGTACGACAGCCAATCAGAAGAGAGCTCGCTCCGCCGCTCTAGGCACACGCTTGGAGTCTTCCCCAGCCCCTAGGGGCCAGCGCTGCGGAGACCGGCTTCGGGTCGTTGGCAGCAGCGCCACGTTCCTGCGGGCTTCTTGCACTCCTGCTTTCCGCCCCCCCCAGGACGGTGCAGGCGTCTGGTGAGATATGGCTAGCTCGTGTTGCGAGGAAGGCGTGGGCCAGGAGGAGGAGAGTTTTCTGTACTTTGCCTATGGCAGCAACCTACTGACGGAGAGGATCCACCACCGAAACCCCTCGGCCACGTTCTGCTGCGTGGCCCGCCTGCAGGTCAGTGGTCCATCCTACCCCTGCGACGGCGGGCGGGTGGTGCACACGGCAGGACCAGGGCTCCCCGAAGGCGCGTCCTCAGGGGTATGCCTGGGCAGAATGGGCCAGGAATGCAGTTCATTCAGAGGCGTGGACGTCCGGATTTGGGGGGGCTCTGGATCCCGCCTCCACTTCTTTCACGGCCCTGTACTTGACCCCCGTTGGACTGTGTACCCCTGCAGCAGCATCCTCTCAAGCTGCCCTGAGCTTTCTCCCTCTTGACATTTCCACTACTGCTGTTCACTGCATAGCTTTGGCCCCTTCTGTCTTCTCCACTTAGGGACATCCTCATAGAGCGCATTCAGTTGGTACTTTACAGAAGCCTTCTCTGACCTGAGACAGAGAATTAGTTGTTTTGTTACATGGTATTGTAAAAATCTGTTTACCTGTTTTTCTCTCCTGATCTAGGAGGTCCTGAAAGTTGGAACCCTGTCTTCATACTAACCGCTGTGTTCAGTTAGGTCAAGTGACTGGATGAACTTTAACCAACCTTGGTAAATCATTGTTCTTCAAAGGACCTTAGGAGACAGTACATTTCATTCATTCAGCACCTGTTCTTCTGGCACTGAACGCTGGCGATACAAAGATAATTGAGTAATGTTACTGCTTTGAGGACCTCCTGATCTATAGGAGACAGGTGCATATTATGTGCAAAACATTTTTGACAGTGTTGAGCTAAACAAGCATGATCTTTGCTAACCTCGTCAGAGTTCTTAGTTGCAAGCAACAGAAATAGGCTGATTTAAGCAAAAAAAAAGAGAGAGAAAAGTGTTGAAAGGCTGCTGGAGAGCTCACAGAATGACTAGAAAGGCAGGAGTACAAAGCTGACAAAAGAGACAGACATAAAGGGAGGTGCGGCCCCCTCTGATAGACAACAGAACCAGCGCAGGCAGCCACTGTTGCGCCTTTGCTGAACTTGTAAATATGGATGCTGTGTGTTGCATCACCACCTGCGCAGTACCCAGCCACTGTACTGCATCCCAGAATTTCCCAAAACTCACACCACTAGGGTGGAGTCCCTGTCGACCCTGAATGTTAGCTTCTAATTCAAAGCCCCAGGTGGGTGTCCTGATTGGCTTAAATCTTGGCTGCAGATCTGTGACTGACCACCTTACTTTTGAAGCTTCAAAAATGGTATTCAGTCTCTGGTACCTCATACCCCCAAACTCATAAAATATGGAATGTCCCAAATGTAGAAGAGAGTTCAAATGCTTATAGTTGGAGCAGGAGGAAGTAATATTAAGGAAGAGCTATTCAGTTACAAGTATGATCAGTCTTAAGAAGGAAATATTCAGGGCTGGGGTTGTAGGTCTGTGGTAATGTGCTTGCCTAACATGCATGAGGCCCTGGGTTCAATTTCCAGCAGCACATATACACACACATGCAGACTTTCAAGGTCTAACCGAATATATAACTAGAGGACCTGTACTACCTAGGATGTTCAGGAAAGCCTTCCCTAAAAATATGACTTTTAAGCTAAGGCCTAAATGATTGGGGAGGTGGAGAGAAAATAGAAGAGCATGTTCAAAGGACCTGAGGAAAGAAGAAGCATGGGACTAGAGGAGGAAAGGACAACATCCTAACAGGATCACAGAGGCCTAATATGATTTTGGACTGTATCTCAAAAGCAATGAGAAGACCCATTGTAGAATGGAAGCAAATGAAAGATCATATTTACATTTTTTGAAAGTTCATCCTGGTCACTATGGAAAATGAGTTTGAAGGGGGATAAGAGTGGGAAGGTCAGAAAGTTTTTACATTAGTTTATGCCAAAGATAGCAAATGCCACCTTGAATGGATTTGAATAGATTAGAGGGATATTTGGGAGATAACATTGTTGACGCTTGGTGATTGAGTCTGAAGACTGTGATTATCAAGCAGGACTTGAGTTTTTGCACAACACCAATGTTGATGATGACAGAGGGAAGAGGAAAATCAAGTTTGGGAGGGAAAAATCTGAACATGCTGAGTTTGAAATGCTTGTCCCAAAGCCAAGTGAACAGAAAAGTACTAGTGGATATCTGTTAGTTACATACTATGTACTAGGCCCTGTTCTAAGCACTTTTGAAGTTCAAAGGTGGGCTGGGTTTAAAGATAATTAGTTTATCAGTATGAAAGTCTAATCAATCTGAAAGTTTAGATGGCATTTGAAGCCACTGGATGTGATGAGATTGTCTTGGGCAGGTTGCTGAATGGATAGAGAAAAGGGCCTATACTGAACCTTGAGAAACCCCAGTGTTTAAAGATAGGGTAGTCAGGGAGGAGTTGGCAAAGGGAATTGAAGAGAATAAGGAACAGCCTGAAAACGAGAAAAGAAGGCAGACAGGTGAGGGAGGTTAGCCACATCACAAGCAGCTGAGAAGTAGAGCAAGATGAGAAATGAGAATGGTCCACTGGATTTAGCAATAGACCAACCTGGTGTGGGTTGTAATTTTCATCAGATCTCTGATTACCCGCCAGGGATGCTTGGCGCTGGAACACCCATTATGGCAATTGAAGGTGCTGGTCACTTGAACCATCCTTTTTTTCTGAAATGTGTGACACAAGTTTTGAGAAAGTAGGCTACAGGGATAAACTATAAATGTGGAAAGGACCTTAGATTATTATCTATTCCAACCTCTTTCACTTTACTATTAAGGGAATGAATCGCTGAAGAGATGGAAAGAAATCTTCCTAGACCAAGCAAGCCAAGTTAGAATTTTCAGTCTTCCCCAGGACTTATCCCCTGATGGCTCATCTCTGATGGAAGCATCTAAACTAGAACCATGGTTCCATTGCTTATTAGTTGTGAGACCTTAGGCAAGTTGCCTAGTCTTTCTCAGCCAGTTTGTCTTGCTGTAAAATAAGTATAAATAAAGTTTCTGCAGGACAAAAGGAGATGGTCCACATAAAGCTCAGAATATAGTTTATAGTGCCCAGTAACTTTCCAGGGTTAACTGCTCCTATGATTTTTGTGGATAAATAAGTACACTTCATGAATATTAGAGTAGTATTCCTGAGTATACAAATCACCCTCGTATGCCAGTTCCCTTAGTACAAATATAGTGATATAGGCTGGTACGATACTCTACAGACATCAAAGTATAACTCCCATGTAGCCATCAACCTGTTTCTAAGTAAAATTATATATGTGCACGTAAGTAAACTGGGGAGTAATTTGCAAAAATGAAAGTAGGTTGTGTTAAGGTAGTGGGGCTATGAGATTTTTTTCTTAAGTCTTTTTTTTTTTCTTTTTTGCATGCTAAGATGCCTGTACTTATTCAGCATGTTTCTTTTTTTATGGAAAATATGAAAAAATATAGTTCTTCAGATCTGCATCTTTGTCTATTTATCTCTATATTTTCCACAGCTGCTTTTTATAGAAGGAACTTAAAGCTTATTGAATGCTTTAATTGCATGGAGTTCAAGGTAAATCATTTTTATTTTGAGAAAGGAAATGGGGGTTCAAGTGGATATTGATTATATCACTTTGGTTTCCTTTGCAGGATTTTAAGCTTGACTTTGGCAATTTCCAAGGCAAAACAAGTCAGAGGTGGCATGGAGGTATAGCTACCATTTTTCAAAGTCCTGGCGATGAAGTGTGGGGAGTAGTATGGAAAATGAACAAAAGCAATTTAAATTCTTTGGATGAGTAGGTGACTTCTAATTACAAGTTTAAAATAACTGATTCAGAAGTGAACTGTGTGTAAGCATGTGTATTTGTGTGTTAGTTTTCAAAACCATATTCTACAAATATATTCTTTACACTTAGAACCAACATAAAAGGTATAATAGTGAGTTTTAAAGAGTGACATTTCTATTGAGATTTGGGGTGATATTTGTAATCTCTTATATAGAAAGATGGGAGCTCTGATTTTTTTATTAAAATTTATGTTTGTAGTTTCAGATTGTGAAAAAGCATAAAGACTTTTGTAATTGTTACCTATTTTTGTTGATTTTTTGAAAGCAAGTAGATTCAGTTTTTGAAGAACAATTCTTGAAGATGGTAGTTGAGTCAGTCAGTAATAGCAATTTGTGAAAGCATCTAACAGCATATTAGAAATTTGATACTTGTTATAATAAGAACTCTCAGAGTTGTATGGCAGAGCATTTAAAAGAATTTTTTTTAGTTGTAGATGGACACAATAACTTTATTTTATGTATTCATTTTTATGTGGTGCTGAGGATCAAACCCAGTGCCTCACACATGTGAGGCAAGCACTCTACCACCAATAGACACAACTCCAGCCCTGGCAGAGCAAATACAAAGAGAATGAGTCAAAAGAGTGGACCTTGAGAAGAACATGTTATCTGACATGCTTGATACTGTAACTCACATAAGAACCAGCCACACTCCCTCTGCTCTTCTCTGAATGGATATTCTGCTGTCAAAAAACTTTACTTAATTTTTTGTAGCCTAGACAACAATGTTTCAGGAGTTTAAAAATGGAAATAGGTACATCTAAGCAAATATTCCAAGATGATTATCACAGATCTGTTGGAAGTATGCCACCTGCAGTTGTTCTTAGGCGTCTTCTAGGGATTGGTTCCAGGATTCCTGAGGATTCCAAAATCAAAGAATGTTCAAGTCCCTTATAAAAACGGATGGAGTATGTGCATACAATCTATGCACATCTTCTGTATAATTTAAATCATCTGCAGATTACTTATAATACCTAATACAATGTAAATGCTATGTAAATAGTTTTTAAAACTGTATTTTTTAAGAAAAAAGTCTGTATATTTAGTTAAGACCCAATTTAAAAAAAATATATTTTCAATCTGGGGTTGGTTGAACCTGGATGAAGAACCCATGGATACATTGGGCCAACTATAATATTAAGTCTCAGGCTTTCTAATTGAAACACTATGCTCCTTTCGATGTAGTGGTAGTTATGTTTCACTATATTTCTAACAACATAGGGAGCAACTACATCTGTATAGTTAAGTTGTTAATACTGTATCTGACTTGATAAAAGCCCTAAATTGCCTGAGTCACATGTGGTTGAAATTTTACTCTTCTGGTTTCAGGCAAGAAGGGGTTAAAAGTGGAATATATGTTGTAATAGAAGTGAAAGTTTCAACTCAAGAAGGGAAAGAAGTAACCTGTCGAAGCTATCTGATGACAAATTATGAGCCTGCTCCCCCATCTCCACAATATAAAAAGGTAAGCTACTTGGACTTTTGGTGAATCATTTTTAATTTTCACTGAAATAAACTAAAGAATATCTTGGGTTTTTTTTTTTTTTTTTTTTTTAAGGTTTTGTGTGTTTACAAAAATGATGGGCAAATTTTAGAATTTGGTGCATATTTATAAAGTAGAAAAGCACATGAATTTTTTGGGTTTGTTTGTTTTTTTCCTTTTTATGGCACTGGGTTCTAAATCCAGAGTGGTGCTCTGCCACTGTGCTACATCCTAGCACTTTTTATTTTTTGAGACAGCTAAGTTACTGAAGCTGGCCTTGAACTTGCAGTCCTCATGCCTCAGCCTCCTGAGTATCTGGGATTACAGGTGGTCACCACTGTGCCTGGCTTATGAGGGTATTTTTATTTTTATTTTTTTTAGTTTATATTTTTTTAATATACTTTTAGTTATTTATAGACCGTTATTCATTTGTTTATGTGTGGTGCTGAGAATCGAACCCAGTGCCTAGATGCTCCACCACGGAGCCACAACCCCAGCCCAATGAGTATATTTTTAATAGATTTATTTTATACATGGTTTTTATAATCTTTTTTTCTTTCCCCTTCACAAAACATGTTTCATGAACACCAGGATTCATTTTTCTGGGGGAAAAATATATTTCCTGTTTTTTAACCCTAGATGGAAAAAGAAAAGTCATTGGGCCTTTTAAAATCAGAGAAATCACCCTTGTAAGCATAAGATAAGAATGTGGGGCAGAGACCCTCACATGCCTTTTTAGAAACCCAAGTTTAAGTGCTTACTGGCAAGGCCAATTAGGACATGGCACTGTGGAGGGTTAACATAGTTCCCAGACCTAGTCAGGAATGTTCTAGTATGGATCCTAGATTATTATGGATCTTGGTGTGGATCTTGTTATGGATCTTGAAAGTGCCACTGGACACAGTTGCCTTTTAATTCAAAGCAAGAATAGACAATGGGATTGAAACGAAAGCTTTACATTTTTTTAAAAATTTTTTTTTCTTAAAAGGTTATATAAATAAACTTTTTGTCTTAATATAAAAATATGTTAAATCATGTTATTGCATAAAATTGACATTCTGCAAAGATGACTCAAACAGCTTTGAAAACTCCCTATTCATTCCTACTGTGTGAGAGAAATGGTTATATCTCAGTTTTGTTCTGTAATTATTCTGTAGTTACCTGAAAGCTAATATCTCAAACTTTTACAATACAAAAGAAGGTGTAGTCTGCTAAATTAAAATAATGTTCCTAACTAAAAGCCATTTATTTATTTATTTTAACCATTTCTAGGTTATTTGCATGGGTGCAAAAGAAAATGGTTTGCCACTGGAGTATCAAGAGAGATTAAAAGCAATAGAACCAAATGACTACAAAGGAAAGGTCTCAGAAGAAATGGAAGACATTATCAAAAAGGAGGAACAAAAGCTCTTTAGAACATAACAGTATATCTAAGAATATTTTATGTACTAATATAAAATATTTGTAACATTTAAGAACAGGGATCTGGGATATCACTGTGTCTCATCTGTTTTCACCAATGTTTGGAAGGGGTACCTCACTTAAGCAGCTGGGTTAAGAGTTAGACAAAAAGGGACTATGCAGTTCTGGAGTGACAAGTAGATGTGGGTACTCCTGTGGACACTTAAAGCTGTTGTCTTGGGTTGATCTTAAGTGTCCTCTTGCTCTGTGACAAGAATAGATTTACATTCTGCTCAGTGATGGTGCCGGGGAATTGATCTGCTCTGTCTGGGCTTTTTTTTTTTTTTTTTTTTAAATAAAATCAGTTTAATCAGAGTAAGCAAACTAATGGCAAGTTGATAATAAAATTTTGGAAACTAGAAAGATGGGACACCGTCCTAAGAGGAATAAATGTAGTGGTGGTTTAACCCGTTTTCCCTATCAAAGTACTCCCTTCCATTGTGCTGTTAGACAGATCATCATACATGCTGGAGCTGGTCTTGGCCATGTGGAGTCTATATATTCATGGAGAAGTGCACAGACTCTGGAGCCAAGCAGCCTGGGTTCAGTGATCAATCCCACCACTTTCTAGCTATGAGAGTTTAGTTTATTTGATGCTCTGTGACTTACCCATAGAGTAAAGAGTTTCCTCACCCACAGGGTAAGGATAATCAATATTTCAGGATTGTTTGGAGGAACAAGTAAAAACATGTAATAAATTTAGGTCAAAGCCTGAGGATAAATATTAACAGACAGTATTGTCCTCATTTAAAGAATTCAGTTTGTACATGGACATTCTTGGAACAGGGTTTTAAAATAGAAGAGTCAGGATTATGAAAGAAGGAATGTTTCAGGGGTAGTTATCATTTGAGTCTTGGCTTATCAAGAAACAGTTAACATTGAAAAAATAAATGGTAACATCACTAAACTTATTTACTGAATAAATGAGGAAAGAAGACTCACAAATTAAGCGATACTGATTATCAGAAACTCTCTGTTGTCCGTGTGGTGGGCAGTTAGCTGTCCTTTCAAATTTAAAATGTGATTTGTTCTCTTGAGGTAAAGCCCAAATCACCTTCAGGTTGCAGCAGTTATTCTGTAGTGAGGTTGAGCTGTAGACCACAGATAGACGCAATGCATAACTGTCATACCTCATGGTTTTCCATATACCCTCCAGTATTGTGGTTTAACTCCTCCCCAGAAGACCAAGTTTGTCAGCAACCCAGAAACCAGTGACAGTAATGTGGTGAGCAAGGCTCAATTTTGCTACAGATACTAAGAACTGAATATTACTCTAATAATCTGTCTCACCAAAGATAGCAACTTCCACTAAGGATTCACAATGCTAACACCAAGACCTTCATGTCTGACCTTTTAACAAAAATCTGATACTCATGAGGCACACTTTTTTCAGTTGTTTTCAAGGTAACACCAAATGTCATATGTCGGATTTCCCTTTCTACCAGAGACTTTGACCCTCTAACCATAAGATAACCAGATCCTGGATAAGCCATAGTTTTGAAAAGGGTTTCTGGGGTTGTAAGAAAATATAGGCTATCTTCAAGGTGGACCAGTCCCTTCCCCACAAAAAGAAAGAAGGAAGATGAACTGTGAGTTGAAAAAACAGATTATACTGAAGTGACCCTGATGTTCTGGGATTCAAATGCCAAAGGCAGCTCCAGAATTGGACTACAGCTCCGGAGCACTCCTGCCAATGGACAGGAAAACAATCTGAGAAACCAGGACCCTTGAAGAGGAACTACTATGGTCCCCAAGTGATAGCTGCAGTGCCTCCTGCAAGTGAAAGCAGAAAAAAAAAAAATATTTGTTTAAAAAATCAAAAAAAAAATCCACAAGATTTTAAGATATTATCAGAAACAGAGGCTGGGGTTGTGGCTCAAAGGTAGCGAGCTCGCCCTAGCACGTGGGAGGTGCTGGGTTCAATCCTCAGCACCACATAAAAATAAATAAATAAAATTAAGGTATTGTGTCCAACTACAACTGGAAAAAAAAAATAAGAAAAACAGACCATAAAACAAATATGTAGGGAGACTTTGAGTTCTAGGATGAAGTAGAGATACAGTTCCATATTTCACTAGTTAAGTGCAACTAAAATCTGTGAATATAAAATATAACAGGAAGACCCTAAAAAGTGGAGAGAAGGCAGAGTCCTAGCTAGGGACCTCAGGCAAGACACAGTGTGGTGCTGAATTCCCTCATATGTCACAGACTTGGGTCTGAGAAAGTGACCCAAAAGCACTAATGAACATACATGACAGGAAAAGCCTGCTGTCTCTAGGCAGAGGCCCAAGAGAGAGACGACCTAATAAGACAACTTAGAGAATAAGCATTCTAACTGCAGTTACCATAGAAGAAAAATGTGGGCTCCCATCTCCACCTCTGCCAGCAGAGGCCAAGCAGGGAGCTTAGATTTCCATACTCACTGAACTGGAAAGAAGGCACTCTAACCTGTCACGACCAAAGTAGTAGGAAAAGGCCTTTGAGGGAGCCTCCTCAGAGCAATAAGCCTCCCTCTGTCAGTGTGTCAGAGAAAACCATGTGAGAAGCTTGGATTTAAACCCCCATCTTATGGTAACAATACCTGCTTGCCTTCCCTGCTGGAGTGGTTTCAGAGTAAACTTGCAAAAGTTGATTTAAATACAGTCCACAGTCTCATAATCTCCAGTATGCCCAAGTTTCAGTTGAATGTCATTCATTCTAAGAAAAAGCAGATCCCAAATTAAAGTGTAAAAAGACAATCAATAGATGGCCAAAACCAAGAAGACAAATATGTTAGAATTATCTGTTAAAAATTTAAAACTGGGGCTGGAGTTGTGGCTCAGGGTATTGCAGCCTGCCTGCAATGTGTGGGGCACTGGGTTTGATCCTCAGTATCACATAAAATCAAATGAATAAAAGTATTATGTCCATCTACAATGAAAAAAAGGATTTAAAACTTATAACAGAAAAAAATGTGTTAAGGAACTTGCTTGAAACAAGTGAAAATGTAGACAGCCTCAGTGAAGAAATAGAAGATATAAGGAAGAACCAAGTGGAAATTTTATTACTAAAATGTATAATAGAAAAAGAAATGAGAGAACTGAAGACAAAAAACAAAACGGCAAACTTTAGTCCCAACATATCAATAATTACATGGAATATAAATTGTATACCAGTTAAAAGAGAAATTGGCAGAGCAGATTAAAAACATGACCTACGCTTATTCTGTCTACAAGATACATCAACTATTATAAGCATTTCAAAGGTAAAATAATGGAAAAGGATACATGATGCAGGCATTAATCAAAGGAAAGAATAAATGACTGCATTAATATCAGGTAAAGTAAGTTTCAGAGCCATACAAAGGTAATACCAAAAACAATTAAACTATCCTTCATGAATGTAGACGCAAAAATCCTTAACAGGGGGATTCAAGATGGCGGGCTAGATGAAGGCCGCATTCCTGTCACTCCATGACTCCAGATTCAAGCAACAGGAATTCTGCTTCTCTGTGAGGTGGTTAAAAGAGGGATTTCACTAAAATATTGGGCAGTCAGCATGTCTTAGAGACTCAAAAATTTGGGTCCATTAAACAAAGAAGAAAGAGCACTTGGAGCCAAGCCAGTTGTGGTAACACTGGCAGCTTTGGTAGGGGTACTGGTTCTGGTACAGCACAGAGGGAGGGAGAACACAGAAACACAATGGACAGATTTAGTATGAAAAAAATCTGACATCAAAAAAGCAACCCGCCCTTAGCTGATCTAGAGGGTACACTGTGCACTGGTGCCTGAAAAAGGCCCTCTGTTTCCCAGATGGCCAAGGAGAAACTGAGGCGGGAGCCATCCTGAGGTGACCATACTGCAGTTGCTGTCACAGGAGTTGGAAGATCTGAGCAAAGAGGCTAGAACATCTTGGCAGGCTTCCGTATAGCCTAGGGTGTATCTAGCAGAATGGGAGCAAACAGAGAGAATATTTTACCCAGGAGTATTCAAGTCAGAAAAGTGAAGGCGAATCTGCTTAATCCCACCTTTGAGTCTGGTGGCTCCTGTTAGCAGCTGAAGCAGGTTGGGAATCTGTAAAGAGTTGGGTGTAAATGCACTCGGGGACTAAGCCTAGAAAGTCTGTGTTCATGGTCAGCAGAGGGGGTGAAGGATTGGCTCCCCCACCCCATGTGTAGAATCCTTGGGAAGCTTCAGAATTCCAGACTCCCAGGAGAGATTGGCAACTGCCAGGCCCTAGAGGGGTGTTGATCTAATCTCTCCAGAGCAGACACCACCCACCAAAGCCCCTAATGCCTGATTAGACCTAAGCTCTCACCCGCTGGAACTCTACCCTCAGAACTCTGCAGACACTGGACCTTGGGAGTGCATCAGTTGGGTCTATGCAGAAAAATCTTCAACTAACAGCACTTCCCATCCCATCCTACCTCATTTTGAAACCAGAGTTTAGAGATGAGACTCAATTCTTGCTTCTGTTGGTGGGTGGGATCTGCACAAGCTGCAGGATTCTACAGCAGAGAAGTGTTGCAGCTTTTAATGGTGGGCCAAGCCCTCTAATGTTGCAGCAGACCCAGCAGTTCACTGTCAATTTCTTCTTTCAGGCTTCTTGTGAATCCAAAGAACAAGATGAGTGAGTGTAAGAGTAGTACTTTTATTGAAGAAAAGAAACAGGAACAGAACTCTTGCAGTGCAAGAGGGGACCAGATAGGTTTTCTCCCCCAGAGCATGCTAGCCTAAGGGTTTATATAGCATGTGGGTCATTGCTATTGGTCCAAACTTATGCTAATTAGGGTTTGGAAATGTACTGACACTATTGGTTAATTCTTGAGTCTTATAGACTTCCATTCAGCTCTTCCCCACTTCTATTTTCTGGCTGCTGATTAGGAAGCAGGAGGTTGAGGACATCAGATGGTCTATGCTTGCAGGTTCTGGGCAGCAGCACTGCATGGAGTATGCTGCTGAAGTAGGCATTTGTACTTGTGCCCAGTCCTGGCCACTGAAGGATGACAGGTTGGTATGCATTGGTTGCCTTGGTGCTGGCTTGTAGTCCCTCAGGCCCACTGCACCTGTATGGCTGGCTACATGCAGGTGAGGGCTGTATTTGCTGCCCACACTCTAACCCACTTGGACTGAGTCTGCCACTCCACCCACTGTGCTGCCACTTCTTGACAGAGACCAGTAGGTCTGTTGCATGGCTTGGCAGCCAGGGAGGTGTGTCAATACTGGGGAGAAGAGAAGCTGAAAATTATTTGAACCATCTGCAGTCTTAGGCCACTCCAACACAAAAAGAGGAAGAGGTTAACAACCCCCAGCCCCTTGTTTTTGTTCTAGCACATACCTCAAGAAGAAACATGGGCTGGGGTTGTGGCTCAGTGGTCAAGTGTTTACCTAGTATGTGTGAGTCACTGATCCTCAGTAGCACATAAAAAAGCCAACAAAATGGAGTTTCAAAAAAGAAAGAAAGAAAGACAGGCATAGACAGTAACCATCTATTCTCATCAAAATCTACTTTGATGCAGAGGATTCTTGAATTTTTCATTAAAAATCTTTTTGTTTTTGTTTGTTGTTTTGTGTGGGTGTGTTTGCTGTGCTGTTTGGTCTATGGACATATATACATATTTGTTCCTTTTTTCTCATTTTTAGCATTTTTTAAATGTGGTTATTTTTTCTTGCTTTGTCTTTTGAGGGTTAAGGTTTGTTTTTTGTTTTGTTTTGATTTGGTTTGGTTTTGGTTTTCTTTTCTTTTCTTTTGGTACCAGGGGTTGAACTCTGGGGGCATTCAACCACTGAGCCACATCCGCAGCCCTATTTTGTATTTTATTTAGAGACAGTATCTCATTGAGTTGCTTAACACCACACTTTTGCTGAGTCTGACTTTCAGCTCAAGACCCTCCTGCCTCAGCCTCACGAGCTGCTGGGATTACAGGCATGTGCCAACATACCCAACAAGATGTTTTCATTAGTATATTTTGTTTTTGTTTTTATTGTTTTCATTTATATCTTTCTCTTTCTCTCTTTTATTCTCTGACTGACAAATTCTATTGTTCTCTTTTTCACTTTCCCTTCACTTTGTTGCTTCTTTTTTTTTCTCCTCCTTTATTACAACCATCACATGCTACCTCTCTCCTGCATTCTCTGGTCACTTCAATGAAATTGTACATTATTTTCTATCTTTGTGTCACATTTCTCGCTCTGTTTTTACAGTTTCTCTTAATCATCTTTTAGAACTAATTGCTGCATATAACTCCTGTCCCTGCCATTAATGCTATAGCAGTTATTACTGCTGTAGATGACACAGTTGACACCTGTTTTTTTTTGTTTTAATGCCACATATAGTTCATATGCTTATTGTTTTTTGCTGTTGGCAGTTGCTGACCCTATAATTTCTGGGTTTTGTGGCAATTAACATTGTAGATGTCATAGTAGGAACCAAGTATTTAATGCTGTATATTATTTGCATTGGTTGTTGCTGTTATTTGTTTCTCCCTATTCTGTGAGGTTCTGGGAAATGACAAGGACACTACAAATTCACAGGGTAGAAACTCTGCTGCTGAAGTGAATTAAAAAGAAAGACAGTGCACATTGCCCCCCCCCACACACACACAAATTGATGACACTCAACATTCAGCTATTCTTTAACACAGAGAATAGAAGAGGAAAAAATCCGAACTAATAACCAGGACTCAAGTAGAAATGGTTAGGGGCAGGCCCTCAGGTCTCACCAATGGACATCCATTGCTATAGCAAAAACAGAGAGAAATAACACAAAGGCTCAATCTAGATCATTAACTCCAGGACACTTTGGCAAGTGAAGCTGTGCCTACAAAGGCCCACAAATAAGAGTGGAAGAGAAATCCCTTCCAACACATGCATAAAATCCAACACAGGAATATAAGAAATATTTTTAAAAAACAACCCAACACTTTCTAAAGTACATAATTCACTAGCAAGTGACCCAAAATATATTGAAGAGGATGAAATATAAGGAATTCAAACAAATCATTATAAAAATGATCAATGAATTCCAGGAGCACACAGGGAAACAACTGAATGGATTAAGGAAGTCAGTACAGAATAGGAATGAGCATTTCAATAAGGAGGTAGAAATATTGAAAAAGAACTGTTTGGATTATGAGAGTTTTAACCCAATCAGTGAATTAATCCCTTGATAGGGATTAATTGGGTAACAAATGAGGGTGGAGTGGGTGGGGTGTGGCTGGAGGAAGTAAGCATTGGGGATGTGACTTTGGGGTATCTATTTGTATTTGGAAAGTGAAAGATACCTCTTTCTGCTTTCTGATCATCATATGAGCTGCTTCCCTCCACCACACACTTCCTCCACGAAGTTCAGACTCACCTCAAGCCCCAGGGATTAGAGCCTGCTGTCTATGGACTGAGGCTTCTGAAACTGTGAGCCCCCAAATAAACTTTGCCTCTTTACAATTGTGTTGGTCAGGTATTTTAGTCACAGTGGCAAAAAAGCTGACTAAAACAAGAACGATACAGAAATCTTGGAAATGAAAGATGTAACAAAGCAAATAAAATGTTCAGTTGAAAGTTGCTCTAATAGAGTAGACTATGCTGAAGACAGAATCTCAGAGCTGGAAGACAAAGTGGCCAGCCTTGAACATTTAGATGGTATTAAAAGAAAAAAAAAAGTAACCATGATCAGAATATGCAAGGACTCTGGGACAACACAAAGAGACCAAATTTAAGAATCCTAGAATTAAGGAGGAATGTGAGATGCAGGCTAATGGAGTGTGTACCTTTTCAGGGACATAATAACAAAGATTCCAGACCTTCAGAATAAAAAGGACATCCAGATACAGGAGGCATTCAGAACCCCAAACAGACAAGATCAAAAAAGAACCTCTGCATGACACCATATAATTAAAATGCCCAACCTACAGAACAAATATAGAATTTTAAAAGCCACAAGAGAAAAATGTCAGGTCACATTTAGAGGCAAGCCAATCAGAATCACTTTCACTTTCTCAGTACAAACTCCATAAACCCCAGTACAATAACACTGAGTGTTTCAACACAGCTCCCTCACCATTAGATAGATCATCCAGACATAAACTTGGTAAAGACTTTTTGGACCTGAAAGATATTATAAATCAAATGGAGTTAATGGACATCTGTAGAATAAGGCATCTTAAACATCTCAATACATTTTCTTCTTAGCAGTTCATGGAACCTTCTCAAAAATAGACCATATTTTAGACCAAAAAGAAAATATTAAAAAAACTGATATAATTCCTCAGATCACAATGGAATGAAATTAGAAATCAACATGACAAAACCATACAGAAACTATATAAACACATGGAGATTGAACAAATAAACTTTTGAGTGATGAATAAGTGATTTAAAAAAGTCAAAGAAGAAATTTAAAAATTCTTAGACTCAAATGAGAAAAGTGATACAACATACAAGAACCTCTGAGATGTTATAAAAGAAGTTCTAAGAGAAAAATATACAGCTATGAGTGCCCACATAAGAAAATCAAAAAGATCCCAAATAAACAACCTAATGATGCAACTCAAGGCCCTTTACAAACCAATTCCAGATCTAGTAGAAGGAATCAAATAATTAAATTCAGAGACAAAAATCAATGAAACTGAGAATAATAAAATAATACAAAGGATTAATGAAACAGAGAGATGATTCTTTGAAAAAATAAAGAAGATTGATAAGCCCTTAGCCAAACTAAATAAAAGAAAAAGAGAAAATTTGAATTAATAAAATTAGAGATGAAAAAGTAGAAATAACCACAGACATCTCACAAATCCAGTGGATCACTAGAGACTATTTTGAAAATGTATATGCCAATAAATTGGAAAACCTGGAAGACATGGCTATGCTCCTAGATATATACAGTCTGCCAAACTGAATTAAGAGGACATAGAAAATCTGAGCAGACCAATAATTTGTTAGTGGTAATAAAATTACTTCCAACAAAGAAACATTCAGGACCAGATGGATTCTCAGCTGAATTTTACCAAACCTCTAAAAAATAACTAATGCCAATACTCTACAAATTATTCCATGAAATAAACAAATGGAACACTACAAAATTCATTTTATGAAGCTAGTATTACACTTGTATGTAAACCAGGTAAGAACAAATCAAGAAAAGAGAACTATAGATCCATTATCCCTGATAAACTTGGATGCAAAAATACTTAATAAAATTATAGCAAATTTTGTTCAACAACACATTTAGAAAATTTTACACTTTGACTAAGTTGGATTTATACCAGAGATGCAAGTATGGTTTAATATAAGCAAATCAATAAATGCAACTGATCACATAAGCAGAATTAAGGACAAAAATTACTTAATAATCTCAACAAATGCAGAAAAGGCCATCAAGGAAATTCAGCACCCATAAAATACTGACAAAACTAAGGATAGAGGGAACCTAACCTTAACATCATAAAAGTTACATATGAAAAATCCAAAACTGACCTTATAATAAATGGGGAAAAACTGGAAGCATTTTCTTTAAAATCTGGGACAAGACAAGGATGTTCACTCTCACCATTAATTAATATAGTACTAGAAGTTCCAGCCAGAGCAATTACTCAAGGGAAGGAAATAAACAGAATAACAATAGGAAAGGAAGAAGTCAAATTATCACTGTTTACAGATGATATGATCCTATGCCTAAAAGATCCACTCCACCAAAAGATTGCTGAGATATTAAACAAACTTGGCAAAGTAGCCTGTTACAACCAATATATAAAAATCAATAACTTTCCTATATACCAACAATTAATCCACTGAGAAAGAAATCAGGAAAAAAAATCCATTCACAATAGCTTAAAAAAACAAACCTAGGAATAAATCTAACCAAGGAGGTGAATAACATCTATAATATCTATAATGAACTAACATAGAAGAAAGAAATTGAAGGTGACCTCAGGAGATGGAAAGATCTCCCATGTTCATGTATAAACAGAATTAATATAGTTAAAATGGTCATACTACCAAAAGCAATATACAGATTCAGTGCAATCCCCATCAAAATACCCATGGCATTTTTCACAGGGTTAGAAAAAACAGTCCTAAAATTCATGTGGAAGGATAAAAGAAAAAGAAAAAACCTAGAATAGCCAAAGCAATTTTAAGAAAAAAAAAAAACAGAATACCTAACTTTAAATTATAATATAGTGCTATAGTAACAAAAACTGCATGGTAGTGGCATAAAACCAGACACATAGATCAATGGTATAGAATAGAAAAGACAGAGACAAGGCCACATATTTACAATCATTTGATCCTGACAGAGGTGCCCAAAACACATATTGAAGAAAAGACAGCTTTTTAAATAAAAGGTGCTGGATAACTGGTTATCCACATATAGAAGAATGAAATTAACCCCGTATCACACCCTGCACAAAAATCAAATCAAAATGGATCAAAGACCTCAAAATTAGACCAGAAACTATGCAACTCCAAGAAGAAAACTTAGGGTCAACACTCCAGCTTTTAGGCACAGGCAACAACTTCCTCAACAGGACTCCTAAGGCTCAGGACACAATACCAAGCGTTATTAAATGAGACAGCATCAAATTAAAAAAAAAAATACTTCTGCACAGGAAAGTAAATAATTAGAAATGTGAAGAGAGAACCCACAGAAATGGAGAAAAAAATCTTTGCCGGATACTCTTCTGATGGAGGATTAATAGCTAGAATATATAAATAGCTCAAAAGACTTTGCACCAAAATATCAAATAACCTAATCAATAAATGGGCAAATGAATTAAATAGCTACTTCTCTAAAGAAGAAATACACATGACCAGCAAATACATGAAAAAAATTCAACATCATCAGCATTTAGGGAAATGGAAATCAAAATTACCATGAGATTTCATCTCATACCAGGCAGAATGGCAGTCATCAAGTATACAAATAATAAATGCTGGAGACGATTTGGAGAAAAAGAAACTATTTACACTGTTGTTGGGACTGTAAATTAATACAATTGCTTTGGAAATAAGCATGGAGACTCCTCAAACGACTAGGCATGGAACCACCATAGGACCTAGCTGTACTAATCAGTGATATTTATCCTGAAAAATTAAAGTTTTCTTCCTATAGTGATACATGCACACCCAGGTTTATAGCAGAACAATTCACAATAGCCAAATTCCAAAACCAGCCTAGGTTTCATCAACAGACGAATGAATAAAGAAAATGTGGCATATATACACAATGGACTTTAAAAAAATTTTTTTTTAGTTGTAAGTGGACATAATACCTTTCCATTTTATTTATGTGGTGCTGAGGATCAAACCCAGGGCCTCATACATGCAAGACACATGCTCTACCGCTGGGCCACAGCCCCATCCCCACAATGGATTTTTATTCAGCCATAAACAAGAATGGAATGATGTCATTTGCAGGAAAATGGATGGAACTAGAGACCCATCATGTTAGGTGAAATAAATAAAATTCAGAAGATTTAGGGTCATGTTTTCTGTCACAAGCAGGAGCTAGGGAAGAAAAACAAAAAGAAAGGTGGGGGGTAAGTCTCCTAAAAATCAAAGGGAGCTCTGTAGAAGAAAGGGACCAAGAGATGTAAGATAGGAAGAGAGGAGGGAAGTGCTGGGGAGTGATATTGGCCAAATTATATTGCATGTACCTCCAAATATGTAATAACAAATCCCATATGGACAAATGTGGGGGTGAATGCTTAACAGAACATTATCAAATAGAATTCAGCAATACATAAGAAGAATTACAGACCATAACCAGTGGAGTTTATTTCAGACATGTGACGTTACTTGAAAAGTCATTAAAGTAAGCTACTGTGTTAACAGAAAAAAAAAGAAGAAAAGTCATAAATATCAATTGATTCAGAAAAGCATCAGAAAAATAGGAATAGAGAGGAATTGAACAACTTGACAGCATTGTCAAAATACCTATCACTAATATTATTTACTAATATTATTACTTCTTAATAATAGAAGTCTGAATGCTTTCCCCTGGATTTGGGAACGAGGCAAGGATGTCTTCTCTCACCACTTTTACCTAACATAGTTCTGTAAGTTCTTCAAGCTTTAAGTTTTGGAAGCCAGTACAACAAGGCAGAAAAGGAAATAAAAAACACACAAATCAGAGAGGAATAAATTAAACCATTCCTATTTACAGAGGGTTGATATGATTGTCTATACAGAAGTTCCAAGGAATCTATATTAAAATAAACACAGAACCAAATAGTTCGGCTGGGTCATAGGATACAAGATGAATGAAGAAAAACCATTGTACTTCCTATATACTAGAACACATGGACATTGAAATTAAAATTATGGTTCAATTTACTATTTTTCTAACTAATTTTTATTGAAATGAAATTAACAGAACTAATCATGTTAAGGTGAACAGCTCAATGGCATTGAATATTTTTATAACATTGTGCAACTAACTCTTTATATTTTCCACACTTTCCTCCCTCCAAAGGAAACCATGTACCCGTTAGAAAGTTATTACTCATTCCCCTCTCTTTCCTGATCCTGCCACCCACCAATTTGCTTTGTTTTTATAGATTTATGATTCTATATAGTTAATAAAAATGGAATTATACAAGATGTGACTTTTTATGGCTTCGTTCATTTATGTCTTGACGTTCATTCATGTTGTAGCATGTATCAGTACGTAATTCGTTTTTATGGTTGAATAATATTCTGTTTTATGGTATTGTATAATTTTGTTTATCTTTTCATACATTGATGAATATTTGACCTATTTTCACTTTTTATCTATTGTGAATAGTGCTCCTGTGAACACTCATGTACATGTATTTGAGTACCTATTTTAAATAATTTTTGGTTTATCTTCAGAAGTAGAATTGTTGAATCATATAGTAATTCTACAATTAACTTTAAAAATTTTTTTTAGTTATAGAGGAACACACAATATCTTTGTTTATGAATTTATTTTTTATGTGCTGATGAGGATCAAACCAGTGCCTCACACATGCTAAACAAGTGCTCTGCCCCAGCCCTACATTTAAGTTTTTGAGGAGCCACCAAAATTTCCTAGATGGGCCAAACCATTTTACATTCCTACAAGTAATATATACAAATGCTGTTTTTAAAAAATGACAACACTTCATTGTAAATCTTAGAAAACATATAGGACTTGTATGCTGAAAACTACAAAATACCAGTAAAGAAATCAAAGTAGGTCTAAATAAATGGCAATATAAATGTTCATGAATTGGGTGACTTAACATAGTAAAGATTTCATCATCCCCCAAACTGGATATACAGGGTTAAAAAAATTCCTATCAAAAACAAAGCATTTTATTGTTTTATAATTTTTATAGAAAGTTAAGGAAACTAGAATAAATAGATAATGCAATTTTTATAAAGAATAAAATGAGAGAATTCAATATACTGAATTTTAAGACTGCATGTTATTGGCAAATGGATTAAAAACATAGATCAATAGAAGAGAATAGAGAACTCAGAAAAAAGACACATGCAAATATACCAAAACTTAGTTTGGTATATTTGTACAAAGATAGAGGTACAAAGACAGTTTAATGGAGGAAAGATCACCGTCTCAATAAATGGTACTGAGTCAGCGATTGGACACCCAAACCAAGTAAGTAAGGGGGAGGGAAGACACATTAATCTTTTTTTTTTAATTCTTTTTTTTAATTGGTTGTTCAAAACATTACATAACTCATGACATATCATCTTTCATACATTTGATTCAAGTGGGTTATGAACTCCCATTTTTACCCCAAATACAAGTTGCAGAATCACATCGGTTACACATCCACATTTTTCCATAATGCCATATTAGTGACTGTTGTATTCTGCTACCTTTCCTATCCCCTACTATCCCCCCTCCCCTTCCCTCCCATCTTCCCTCTCTACCCCAACAGCTGTTGTTCAATTCTCTCCCTTGTTTTTTTTTCCCCTTTCCCCTCACCATCTCTTATATGTAATTCTGTGTAACAATGAGGGTCTCCTTCCATTTCCATACAGTTTCCCTTCTCTCTCCCTTTCCCTCCCACCACTTGTCTCTGTTTAATGTTAGTCTTTTCCTCATGCTCTTCCTCCCTGCTCTGTTCTTAGTTGCTCTCCTTATATCAAAGAAGACATTTGGCATTTGTTTTTTAAGGATTGGCTAGCTTCACTTAGCATAATCTGCTCTAATGCCATCCATTTCCCTGCAAATTCCATGATTTAAGACACATTAATCTTGACCTGAGTTTCAAGCCTTATACAAAAATTAAAGTGGATCAAAAATTCAAATCTGACATTACACTGTAGAAACTTTAAGGACAAAATAACATTTGAAAATCTTTTAAGTTCTAGATTTTGGCAAAGCGTTCTTAGACTTAACACCAAAAGTATGATCCATCAAAAGGAAAATTAATGAATTTCACTGTGTTAGTCACTTTTCATCAATGTGACCAAAATGCCCAACAAGAACCACTTAAAGGAGGAAAATTTCATTTTGGGCTCATGGTTTCGGAGGACAGTCCATAGTCACATGGCTCCACTGCCTTGGGCCCAAGGTGAGGGAGAAAATATGGTACAAAGGCTTGGTGGAGGAAAGCTGCTAAGCTCATGACTGCTATGAAGCAGAGAGAGAGAGAGCACAAGGAGCCAAGGACAAGATAAATAATCCCAAGAGCACATCCCCAGTGACCTATTTTCTCCTTCCATGATGTTCTGCCTCACGTTGAGCCCATGGTGACGGAGCTAGGCAACTCTGACTGAACCTCTGAAACCATGAGCCCAAAATAAACCTTTTCTTCTTGAAATTGTTCTTGCTGGGTATTTTATCCCAGAAATGAAAAGCTGACAACCACAAATTGGTACCAAGAGGGGAGTTGTTGCTGTGACTAACTTGACATGTGGTTCAGAAGCTTTTGGAACTGCTTTGCAGATGGAGTTTGGAAAAGTTTGGACATGCAGGCTAGAAGAGGCTTAGAATGTTGTAAGCAGAGCAAAATGGGTGATTCTAATGGGAGCTCAGAAGACCCGAAAGCCCATAGGAATGCGGAGAGTAAAGATCATGCTCATGGGGTTTCAGAGGGGAATTAGGACTCTATTGGGCTTTGAACCAGCGGCCGTTTATGTTACATTCTGGCAAAGGACTTGTCTACATTTTGCCCTTGTCCTGAAACTTTCTGTGAGTATGAATTTAAAGGTGTTGGACTACGTAATCTAGTGGAAGAAAGTTCAAGAAAGCACAGCACTCAGGCAGTAGCATCAATATTGCCAACAGCTTTTAGCCAGATTTATTGTGAGAATTGGCAGGAAGCAGAGAAGAAAGCTTAAAAAAAAAAAAACAAACTTGGGCTGGGGATGTGGCTCAAGCGGTAGCGCGCTCGCCTGGCATGCGTGCGGCCGGGATTCGATCCTCAGCACCACATACCAACAAAGATGTTGTGTCCGCCGAGAACTAAAAAATAAATATTAAAAATTCTCTCTCTGTCTCTCTCTCTCTCCCTCCTCTCTCACTCTCTCTAAAAAAAAAAAAAAAAAAAAAAAAAAACTTGCAGTTGGGCCAGAAAAGCATGTGTAAAACTGGATCCAAGGAAGTTGTGGTTGTTGAAGAGATTACCAACTCCTGAAAAGAAGTTGAGTATTTGCACAGAGACAATAGGACAGATGTCTTGAGGGCATCTCAGGAATCAGCATGGCCATACTTATGGCAGGCTTAAGGGTATAAAAGGGAAAACTGTTAAGAGACCATGGAGGCACCCTTATCACACAGGTGCATAGGAAGTTGTTTCTCTAGGATTTGTTTCACCATGCTCTCCCAGGTACTTGGAGACTGATACAGCTGTCAACCAAGGAGGTTCAAGCTAGCAACAGACCTTGGCACCATCCATATGGTACTGGTTCTGCAGGAATGTAGGATGCTGGAGTTAAGGGTCATGTTTCTATCAAGATTTCAGAGAAAGGCATGGGAATCCAGGCAAGATGTAGCAGGATTAGAATCCCTGCCTAAAGAGAGTGATTCATGAAGCTATGAAAAGAAAGTCAAAGCTGCAGTGGAGACTCCTGGGATTAATAGATGCTAGTAATGACGAATGTATGTCTGCAAAAGAAAGCTTTTGGATGCAGCAGAGCCAACCTAAGAGAGAGGCCATGTGGGCTGCAAGAAGCAAGGGCATAATGGCAGGGCTTCCCAAGGCCTTTGGACCCCAATCTCACCACCATTTTTTCCCAGATACTGAACATAGAGCTACAGGACTTGTTTGCTCAGCTGGGTTTCAGTTTTACATCCCTTCTTTCTATGTCCCTATTTCTTCCCTTTGGAATGGGAATGTTTTATTCAGTGCCATTATATAGAGGCACGTTACTTGCTTTTGATCTTTACAGAGGCTCATTTCAGAGGAGACTTTGGACTTGGACTTTTGGACAATGCTGGGACTGTGAAGACTATGGGGACTCTTGGAGATTAACTAAATGCATTTTGCATTGTGATATGGGCATGAGCTTTGGGGGATCAGGGGTGGGGGTATTATGATTTGGATATAGCTATCCCCCAAAAGCTTATGATTAGACGCTGAGAGCTGTAACCTAGTCAGTGGTTTAATCCATTCGATAGATTGATAATTTGAAAGGACCACTGGGTGGTAACTATAGGCAGGTAGGGTATAACTGGGGGAAGCAGGTCACTGGGGCAGGTCTTTGGTGTTTATATCTTATCCTTGGCTCCTCAAGGTCTTTCTCTGCTTCCTGGCTTCCATGTGCTAAAGAGCTTTCTTCCACCATACCCTCCCACCGTGATGTTCTGCTGCTTCTTGGTCCCACAGCAAATAGTCATCCATCCACAGACTGATGCTCTGAAACTCTGAGCCAAAATAAACTTTTTCTCCTCTTGAGTTGTTCTTGTCAGGTATTTTGGTCACAGTGAAGAGAAGCTAACATGTGAACCGTGTCAAAACTAAAAATATTTTTCTTTATGAAGGCCGTAATAAGTGAATGGAAAGATAAGCAAGGAGTAGAAGAAAATATTTACAAACCACTTATAGAAAACCTAAACTTATCTTAAAACTCAACAGGGGAAAAAAAAGCAAACAATCCAATTAGAAAATAAGCAAGAGATAAAGAGATACACTTCACTTAAGATACCGATGACAGCCAGGTGCAGAGGCAAATGTCTGTAATCCCAGCAACTCGGGAGGCAGAAGATTACAAGTTCAAGGCCAGTCTCAGGAAATGATTGAGGCCCTAAGCAACTTAGTGAGACCTGTCCCAAAATAAAAAATAAAAACGGCTGAGATGTGGCTCACCACCCTTGAGTTTAATCCCCAGTAAATAATAATAATAATAATAATAATAATAATAATAATAATAATACAGATAGCAAATAAGCACATGCAAAAATGTTCAACCAGCAAAGTAAAACAATAATAATGTATCACTATCACCACACACCTATCCAAATGGCTAAAATGAAAAATTTTGACAGCACGTGAGAATGTTACTCATCCAGTTGCTAGTGGGAATGTAAAATTAGCCATTCTGGAAGATAGTTGCTCCCCTGGGTATTAACCAAGGAAAATGAAAACTTATGTTTACACATACATTATGTTATGAATTCTTATAATAACAATATTCAAAATAGCCCCAAACCCAGATGTCCTTTGAATGGGTGAATGATTAAATGAACTATGGAAATCCATACCATGGAATTCTGATCAACAATAAAAAGGAAAGAACTACTGATTCATGCAAAGACCTGGATGAATCTCCATAGAATAATGCTAGGTGGAAAAAAAATCTTTCCCAAACTTATTATATAATATATGATTCTATGTATTTAACATTCTTGAAATAGCAAAAGTATAAAAATAGATAGCAGATTAGTAGTTGCCAGGGGTTAAGGAAGGGTTGAGGTGGTATAAAAACAGTGTGTGGTTGTAGTGGTAGAAATGTTTTATATCTTGACTATATTAATGTCCATGTTCTGGTTGTACTGTTATACCTAGCTTTGCCGTATGTTGTTATCATTGGGGAAAACAGGGGACATGCATTTGCATTCTTTCTTCAAATTACATGTGAATTTATAATTATCTCAAAATTAAAAAAAAAAAAAGAAATAAGTTGTTAATTTTTTAAAAAATTATAGATTCAGCAAAGAACAGGAGACTATTAAGTACAAACAATGGGGCTGGAGTGTAACTCAGTGGTATAGGGTGTGCTTAGCATGTAGGAGGCCTTGAATTTGATCCCCACCACTGCAAAACAAATAAAACTAGAAATAGAACTTAAAAAAAAACTTAGAAATTAATATTGTTAAAATTAAGGACTTTTTTAAAATTTATTTTTTACTTATTGGTGGACACAATATCTTTATTTTACTTTATGTGGTGCTGAGGATCGAACCCAGTGACTCATGCATGCTAGGTGAATGTTCTTCCTCTAAGGACTTAAGGACTTGTTCTTTATTGCTATTTTTGTTGTTATTTGTTTTTTATTGCTATTCCAAGTTACCATACATTTAATATTTTTGTGATAGTAGAAGCAAATGTGACTCCATTTTGTTTTATGACTTCATCCTGTAAAACAACCATGCCAGTGCTACAGGGACACTGCTACATCGATGTTCATAGCAGCACAATCACAATAGCAAGACTGTGGAACCAACCTAGATGTCCTTCAATAGACGAATGGATAAAAAAATGTGGCATTTATACACAATGGAGTATTACTCTGCATTAAAAAATGACAAAATCATAGAATTTGCAGGGAAATGGATGGCATTAGAGCAGATTATGGTAAGTGAAGCTAGCCAATCCCTAAAAAACAAATGCCAAATGTCTTCTTTGATATAAGGAGAGTAACTAAGAACAGAGTTGGGAGGAAGAGCATGAGAAGAAGATTAACATTAAACAGGGGTGAGAGGTGGGAGGGAAAAGGAAAGAGAAGGGAAATTGCATGGAAATGGAAGGAGACCCTCAGGGTTATACAAAATTACATACAAGAGGAAGTGAGGGGAAAGGGGGAAAAACAAGGGGGAGAAATGAATTACAGTAGATAGGGTAGAGAGAGAAGATGGGAGGGGAGGGGATGGGGGATAGTAGAGAATAGGAAAGGCAGCAGAATACAACAGACAATAGTACAGCAATGTGTAAAACAGTGGATGTGTAACCGATGTGAAGCTGCAATCTGTATACGGGGTGAAAATGGGAGTTCATAACCCACTTGAATCAAAGTGTGAAATATGATATGTCAAGAACTATGTAATGTTTTGAACAACCAACAATAAAAATTAAAAAAAAAAAAAAACAACCATGCCAAGTAGAAGGGTCATGACTGGGGCAAGATGTTCTTTTCCTTTTGCTATAGAAACCTTTAAAACATGGAACTACCTAATGGGCATGTTTCTGTAACTAGGGTAATGGGGGCTCTGTTTCTGTAACTGGGGTGACTGGGCTGTGATTGGTTAGGCTTCCCTCTGCTAGACTGTACTGTCCCGCTTCTGTAACCTGGCTTGCTTGCATTGGCTGGATCCCCCAACATTCCTTTTGTGGTTTTCAGGCTTATAAGGAGCCCCCATGCAATTGTTCAGGGCTGATCAGGGGAACAGCTTTATGTTCTGGTCAGTCGCCACCGGTGTGCTTCAATAAAGGGTTGATTCGATTATACGTGATCTGGAAGTCAGTTTATGAAACCCTGGGATGAAGCTTTAACTATAACATTTTAATATTATCTTATGGTTCTGAAAGTCAGCTTTTCAAAATATGTCTCCTGGGTTAAAATCAAAGTGTCAGCAGAACAGCAGTTCTTGGCTCACAGTTCCTTTTCTTTATCTTCAAAGCCAGCAGTGTTGGCCAGTTCCTTCTCAGGCTGCTATTTTTCTGGTCCTTATTGGCCTCCTTCTTCCATTTAGGTGGACCCTTGGGATTACAGTGGGCCCATCTCAATAATCCAGTATAATTTCCCAATCTCAAAGTCAGCTGATTAGTAACTTTAATTCTTGCAACTTTAATTAACTGCAACTTCAGTTCCCCTTTGCCATATTCACATGTTCCAGGTTTAGGATTGATATCATGATAGGGGGTCGGGGTCACTATTCAATCTACCACACATAGTTTAAAAACCAATCCAAGCCACTGTATGCCTATAATCCGGCTGCTCTGAAGGCTGAGGCAAGAGGATTGCAAATCTACACCTTATCTTAAAATAAAATAAAAAGGGCTGAGGGTGGGGAGTAAAGCTAAGCCCCCGGTTTAATCCCTAGTATTACAAAACAAACATATGATAAAAATTCAAACATCTACAAAATAACATTTGAAAGACTTGAAGTTACTCAGAATGCAGCAGGAGAAACCAGATTAGAAAATATTAAATGACAGGTTAAAATACATAAAAGATACAGTTCAGAATCCTAGAGGAAGTTTTTTGGTTTTTGTTTTTTTTCCCACGAGAGGCTCATATGAGGATAAGGTGGAGGAATTAAAATCTAGACTTCATTTTTGTACTTGCAAGTTTGCATGTTTTACCCCCTTGTGTTTGTGAAGTTTCACTTTTGACTTACGATCCTGCTCTCCTTTTCTCAAAAGGCAGCCTTTGTTTGGAAATTTTAATACGCCTAAGTATACGTGGTCACATGATCGAATGCACTTCTTTAGTGTGAATAAGTGACAACATTTTATGACATCGATAACGTGTTTAAAAATATCAGGCAAAGTTATTAGCATGTTAAAAATTCCTTTACAACTCAGACAGGAAATGAAAAGAATATTAAATATGCATTGTTAATAACAAGCTTAAGGACACACAAGAAGAAAAACTAAGATTTTTTTTTTAAAGTCTAAATCAAAGTCTATGCTCAGTTGCAAATTTGATTACTTTGAACGAGTTTTCATCCAGGTGGAGCACACGTGCCATTTTAACCAGAGCTCCCCGTTACGTCCAGGCATTGACTCTGGTTGCTCTTTAGGGGGCGGGCCTTGGCTCCCAGAGGCCGTGGCCAAGCTGTCACGACGAGTTCCCAGCTTGTCACCCCTCGGCGAACTCTGAGGCCTGTCCACTCGCACCTGTGCGGTGGCGCGGGGCCGCGTGTCTTTCGGCACAGAGTGCCCCTCGGGTTTCAGCGCCAGTCCACCCTGGCCCTCCCCCACCCGGCCTCGGCCTCCCGCAGGAGCCCGCCAGACTCCCGGCGCCGCCAGAGGGGCGCGGCCGCAGCAGCCGTCCAGACCAGTTCCCGTTCCGGGACCGCGAGGCGGCGGTGCCTGCTCTGCCCTAACGCTGCTGCCGGCGCGGCGCTCTCCGGGCCTCCGCGCTCCCGCGGCCACTGCGCTCCCGGCGCACCTGGCGCTGGATCTTGCCTGCAGCCGCTGCCTGTTCTGCAAACTTGGCCAAGTAAGTCTTAGGCGATCGCGCGAAGAGACTTGTGTTGGGGTCTGGGGCGCCGCAGGCGAGGAGGCGCAGGGAGGCGAGATCTGCTTGCTGGTGGAACACAACAGTGCTCTGGAAGAGCTCGGGTGGACGAGGTAGAGAAACCCAGGAGTTGGAGAAATGCCGCCAAAGTTCAGAAACGGCACTGAAGCGTCAGTGGAAATGTTTATCCAGCTGTGGTCTAGCTGGCCTTCTCTGTACTTCGGGCAATTTAGAGTCACCTGGAGGGCATTTTAAACATCCAGATACCCAGGCCACATCCTAGATCAATGCAGTCAGAATCTCTAAGTGGGACCTAGGCGTCTGTATTGTTGAAAAGCTCCCTGGGTGACTCCAGTGTGCACCGGAGTGCACAGGGGACCCAAGGGTGGCTTCCAAGAGAACTTGGGAGGGCTGATGGGGGCCTTCCTGGAGTCCAGCCATCAGATACGCTGGCTCCTTCCAGTGCCCTGTTTGGCCCTGAATCTGAGGTAGGACTTCCCTAAGTGTTCATCTGGCAACAAAATTAGGAAATGAGACAATGCTTGGCAGGGTCCCTGAATATCATATGAAAAATTGCTTCAAGTGTGCAGTCTTTTGTTACAGGGAACACAGAATGATAAGAATGATTAATGATGCCCTTTTGGTTCTGCAGTGGGTGAAATGTCTGGATTGCTGGTTTTTTGAAATTTAGTCTTGGGAAGCCAAGTGCACCCTTGACAACTTCAACACCTTAGGCCCTAAGGGTGAATCCAGAGATGTACTTGCCTGAGGGTGGGGTTGGTCTTCCCTTGAAAGCTCTCAGTTAAGATTTGCCTGTCACAATTGGAGAGTAATTCTCTGCCTCAGAAGTTAGAAGTGGATTCTCTGTCCTCACCTGGGGAGATAGCTGTAACTTGGGGAAGCAGAGCCCTTGGACAAGGGTCAGGCAGCTCCCCAGATGTGCTGGGCAGGTGAGAAAGGTAGATTTAAAACCACAGTAAAAAGGTAGAAGAGGGGTCTTTCTTGCAAGAAAAGAGGGAATGGAGGAATGTTCAAGTTTTGGAGCCCACTAACCCTAAGTTCAAATTCTGATTCTGATACTTCTGTGATCTCTGACCTTTGGCAAGTTACTAGACCTCTCTGAGCCCATGTTCGATTACCTATGGAATAAGAGTAAAGTAGGAGCTCTCTCCAGAGGCTAACATCTTTTAGTGACATGATGTATATCAAACATCAGGCAGGACACATGGCAGGTACTCTGTCATTGGTAGTTACTAGTCACAGTAGTGGTAACTTGTGTCCAACAAGTGTTTATTTTATTTTATGATAGTGTTGGTCCAGAAGGTGTCTCCTTCAAAGTTTTATTCCTGCTGGGCCTGGTGGCAAACCCCTGTCGTCCCAGAGGCTTGGGAGACGAAGGCAGGAGGATTGTGAGTTCAAAGCCAGCCTCAGCAACTTAGCAAGGCCCTAAGCAACTCAGTGAGATCCTGTTTCTAAATAAAATACAAAAAAAAAAAAAAAAAAAAAAAAAAAGGATGTGGCTCAGTGGTTAAATGCCCCTGAGTTCAATTCCCAGTACCCCGCAACCACCAAAAAAAGCTGGTCCTGCTCTTCTCCCCCCCTGCTGCCCTGCTTAGGGGAGGGATCCAGGGTATCTTCCTCCTCAGGTCTTTGAGCTCTGGGTCCTCAGACTACTAGCACTCTACCACAATCACCAAGAGGGCTTATTAATGGCTCTAGACTACAGGTTTATTCCATGTGATAGAAATAAATTTCTTCACAAAAGAAAGCTGTCCTGAATCTTGAGTCTTCCCACACCCCACTGCCTCCTACATCCCCAAATGGCCTCCAATGGGGGCTGTCAGCAGAGACTCCTGTGGCATACATGTGTATCTCCTGCGGGCTGCCATCTCAGATCATGTTCCTATTTTGCTCCTGACTCTTGGCCTAGGGGTAGTGACTCTTTCTTTGATGACCAAAGACAATCAGAAGTCTAGATCATGAAGCCCAAATCTTATAGCTGCTGATGCCTGCACCCCAGCCAAAACTTTCACCCTTCAGTGTGATGTGACAGTCACTTTGATAGCAACAGCAGTAGCACTGTTTAGACTTTACAAATATAAACAATGAAGTCATAGAGGTATGAAGAGTAAGGTTTATAGTGTCTGTGTGATCACTGATATTAGCTTAAACAAGATACCAGGGCCTTATCTTTTATAAAAAAAAAAAAGTTCACTATTTGTTAAAAATCTAAGATGCAAACCTAGGATTTGAAGTTCAAGTTACCAGTTTCTTCTACAATTCTTTTTTTAGGGGGAGTGGAGAGTTAGGCAAGATGAAATTAACTAAAATTTCTACTTGTGCTGAATTTTTGTCATGCAGAAGCTATAGGTATTTTGCAAGTTTCCAGGCCCTGGTGTTTTTTGGTTTTTTTTGACATCATGGGGAAGTCAATTGCATGTCACACAAAGGATCTTCTTTCAGTCATCTATAGATCTGAACTTGTTTCTGGGAACACTCTTCTTCATTGCATCAAATGCTCACTGAGTTCTGGCATGGGAGCACAGGCCTGTAATCCTAGTGACTTGGGAGGATCACAAGTTTGATGCCAGCCTGGGAAACTTAGCTAGACCCAGTCTCAAAATAAACAATAGGCATGGGGGCAGGAAAGATGGTGGAATGAGATGGACATCATTACCCTCTTTACATGCATAACAATGTGAGATGCTACATTGTATACAACCAGAGAAATGAAAAATTGTGCTGCAGTTGTGTACAATGAATCAAAATGCATTCTGTTGTCACATATACCTAATTAGAATAAATAAATTTAAAAAAATAAAAAATGAAAATGGCTGGGGCTGTAGCTCAGTGGTAGAGTCCCTGGGTTCTATCTGCAGTCCAGGGGTGGGAAGGAATATTTGTTGAGGATAAGTGTTCTTTCCAAATTTGACTCTTGTGGGAAGTGCTGTGTAGCTGCTGCCATTTCAGTGAATTGATGGATTTTACCCAGTGCTAGAAAGTTTGTTGAAGCAAGATATCCTGGCTTGGATTCTTGCTGAGGGGCCTGCCCTTCCAGCATCGACTGTGGGGAGCTTAAGAGCACTGAGAAACCCCTCCTGAGATGGTTTTGGAGAATAGAGTCTGTTTTATTGCACAGCAAAAATATCTTTTATAATGGGTTGGGGTTGTGGCTCAGCAGTAGAGTGCTTGCCTAGCACATGCAAGGCCCTGGGTTCGATCCTCAGCAACACATAAAAATAAAATAAAGGTATTGGGTCTAACTACAACTAAATAAACAAAATATTTAAAAAATAGCTTTTATAGTGGGTATGTGCCAATTTGCATATAACATTCATGATAGGCCAGAGGTGATACACAACGTATCATCTTACAAAAGTCCAGACACCAAGAGTTCAGGAACTGCTACTAGGCTGACATTGCACCCACCGGAGAATAACTTCTTGTCAAAGGAGCAAGGAAATGGCTCTTGCCAGTGTTCTGACAGCACTCTGTCCCAAAACATAGCGTTCTATTGTTCTGTGTTAGGACTTCCCTGCTGCACAATGAGCAAGATAAGCATTCCTCCATGAGGGTCCAAGGTCAGGCCCTGCAACAGATTCTTATTTCAACTTGAGTTTTTCTGGAACTGTCACACACCAAGCTAGGCAGATGGCTACACAGAGGTGGCCAACGCAAGTTCTCCACCACCTTTCCCTTTGCCTTCCCCCCAACCTCTGGAGCCAGCTGGGGATGCTGTTACTCTTAGGGCATCTTTTCTTGGTCCTTTGATGGAGCAGAGTTCCCCGAGAAGGGATGGCTTCTATGCAGCCAGCAAGGTGATTTTATGTCATTACAATCAATAGGCTACTCTCTAGTAAGCCACCACTTTGGAATTTGTTTAGCTGAGAAGTAATTTTACTTTAAATTAGAAAAATATATATAGTTTAAAGGGATATTAAATAGGTCAAGATAAGGAACCAGGTCATTACCAATTAATTGAGTACCAGATTAGCACCAGGTTCTGGTAGATTAATATTTTAACAAAACATGAAAATTCATCCCTGTGAGTTTTATTAAAATTATTTTATTAAACAAACACCCCTTGTATGTTTGAGAATATTGATGTCCCTTTTTTGTTGTCTCATCACCACGATATAAGTTAGGGCCAGAGGAACTGGGAGGAAGTAGTGACTGGGTATTTCCAGATCCACATGCGACTGGAGAGGGCAGTCACATCTGGCTGAGGAGACTCCTTACTTGGTGAGAGAGATGATGATGTACTTGGGAGAATATCACACATTGCTCTTATTCCTAAATATTAAAGGTCTAATGACAGGAATGACCATGCTTCATTTGAATACATTCCCAAATTTCTTTCTATGATCTTGGATCAAACCTTCTGGAAGGAACTGTGTAGAAAGCTAGGCTTCTTTTGTGGGGGTATCCTAAGTCTTTACAATATAGGACCATAGGCCCCTTCACTGAGAAGGCCATTCCTGACCCCACTTAACAAGACCAGTATTTACTGAACATGAAACCAGTCATGTTGGTGATTTCAAGTGGGGATATGAGATCTATAACAAATGCCAGGCAGACAGGATTTAAGTGGGTTTTAGAGCCAGAACAAGGATCCCTTCCTTACCTTGTTTCTTAACTAACTGCGTGATCTTGGCCAAGATCTTTAACCTCCCCAACTCTCTGTCCACTTTTATAGTGACTCCTTTCTTACCAGGTGCTTGAGTATTGATAACTAATCTATGTGAAGCTCCAAAAACAGGAGTTAGCTCTTGGGAACTGGTGATCGTGATGGTGATGATAACTACGACAGCTGTTTTGGTTCCTGTGCTGGTTTTGCCATCAGCTACTGGTGTGACTTTGAATAAAGTACTTGATCCTCACTACCTTCAGCTTTTGGTACAAAATGGGGATAACTCATCTGTCTGGAAAGACTGGTTTGAGACTTAATTTGATTAAATGAAATGATGATGCATCGGATTTAATAGACCCCCAAATAATAATAGCAGACACTTACATTGACTTACTGCATACCATAAGGCTTTAGAGCTTTTAATTTTGGTTTTTAGCTCATTAAATATTTCCAACAATTCTACCCAGTATTTATCATTCCCTCCATCTTACAGATGAAACTACTGAGGCTTTATTAGGTTAAGTAGCTCAAAGTTGACAGAGAATAAATGCTGTTCCCAGGACTTGAAGTAGGTAGGGCCCCTGTTATTTTTTTTAAATTTATTTTTAGTTGGAGATGGACACAATACCTTCATTTTATTTATTTATTTGTTTGTGGTGCTGAGGATCAACCCAGTGCTTCACACATGATAGGCGAGTACTCTAACTGAGCCACAACCACAGTCCCAGAGGGCCCTTGTTCTTAACCTCTGCTCCAACTGCACAGTGAGTAGGGCTTAGCCTCTGCTAGTCCCACCCACCTGCCCTGGCCACCACCTCCTAATTAACTGGTGGGAGAGCACCTGTTCTGCTTAGAGCCCTGTTTCTGGACAGAGGGCCCCAGCTTCCAAAGAAATGGCTGCTTATGTAGTACCGTGGGGGTCTCCTCCTTCTGCCCACTCGGGTAACTTGTAAACCTCAACCATTTCTTAGAGTGTGCTACCTAATATCAGCTAAAAAAAAAAAAAAAAGAAAAACAGAAGCCCCTGATACTGATATTGACTGATGCTATTAGGATGAATTATTGTGTTTGTTTTGCAATAAGTGCCATCTGTGTGCACTGAGATTGTTAGCCTGTGTAAAGGTACAGCAATGCATACCTTTACCCAGACAGGTATGGGGATATTTAGGAGCACAGAAAATAGTCCCCGACATCCAAGGATGGGATTCAGGTGCAAAATTGATTTTTGCAAAATTGGCCTTGCCTTCCACTATATTTTGGGAGGCAAAGGTTGGTGAAGGAAAATAGATTTATGCAAAATTGTTCTTGAGGAAGATATAGGAGAACATTTTGGTCTCCAATTCTAAAATAGAATTCCATCACAAATTACGGATGGCTCTTCTAAGTATACCCCTTTTACTGAAACCTCTTACCTTCCCTTACTCCAGTGGCTTTCTCTTCTTCTTGAAATCTCACCATCTTCCCAGGGGCCTATGTCCATGGAGCTTGGGAGCCCAGAAAAGCAAATTCTCAACTGAGCAATTGATGGATACTTTAGCATTTCTGTGAAGGAGGTGACAATTTTGGGCTTTCCCTGCGGGGTGAAGCATTTTGCTGGCTCCCCAGCCTGGTGTTGAAGAGGATTAGAAAGCTATTTGTAATTCCTGGTTCCTACTGGCTCTTTGGAGCTTCAGCTCTTCAATACATCCATTCAATCAATATTATCAGGCGGTCCTGCCAGGACCCGAAGTCGACTAAATACTTGGGATGCAGCAGTGAACGACACAGACCCAGTCTCAGGCCAAATGGAGTTGGCAGGTGACTGGAGGCTGTCTTCAACAACAGACCTTAATTTCCTACAGTCCTGGAGGCTGAGGGCATGAATGTTGGGTGCAGCACATTCAGGTATACAGGTAAACTCACCCTGGCTTGCAGGTGGCCTCCTTATTGCTGGGTCTTCCTGTGGCAGAGAAAGAGAAACAGAAAGCAAGAGATCTTCCTCATGTCTCTTCTTATAAAGACATTAGTCAAGAGGGCTTCACCCTCAGGACTTCATCAAAGATGCATCTACATCTTTGTGAAGCCCCACCTCCAAGGACTTGGGGATTAGGACCTCAGCATAGGAACTGTGGGGAACACAGAATTTCCATCCATAGGTGGTGGTGAGGGGCATACAAGAAAATATTTAGTCATCAGTTGTGGTAATGTTACTGGGAATAGAAGGTTCCACTATATTTTGGGAGGCAAAGGTTGATGAAGGAAAACAGATTTATGCAAAATTGGCCTTGAGGAAGATATTGGAGAACATTTTGGTCTCCAGTTCCCCTTTTCTAGAGACTCAGGGGTGTGTGAACAGTAGGACAAAAGGCAGGAAATAAACATGTACATTCCATGAGGCTGTTCTAGTCAGGAACACGTTGCAATTCATGTTTCCCCTAACACCCCCACTAGGGGGTAGCTTGGTAGCTTCTAGTTTCCATTCTCAGCAAGAGGAAACTCCAGATGGGGAGAAGCTGTTAGGAAGAAATAGCTTTTATTTATTTACTTTGGTGATGGGGATTGAACCCAGATACCCTTTACCACTGAGTTACATCCACCGCCCTTTTTTAAATTTTTCATTTTGAGACAGGGTTTCACTTAGTTGCTGAGGGTCTCACTAAGTGGCTGAGGCTGGCCTCAAATACTCTCCTCCTACCTCAGCCTCCCGAGTCCCTGGGAATATAGGTATGTTCCACCACACCCAGAAAGTTGCTTTTAATTTTAAAGTTGTTTTTAATGTTAAAGGGACTCTGTTGCAGTAAGGCTATAAGTGGAAACTACAGCATGCTGTGCTACAAAAGATCAGAGCTGTGCCAGGATCAGGAGAGTCTGGAGTTGCTTCTCCAGAAACTAGCCTCTTCAACTTGGACTTGGGGCTGCACCAAAGATGCAGATGCAAGGAAGAGTATGCTTGAAGACCAGAGGTCTCCCAGGATTGGGTGTGTGGGGGAACAGAGAGGGCGGCCTGTGAGGCCTGAGCCTGGAAGCACAGAGAATAGCTAGAGAATGAACCAAGCTCAGGCCAAGCAGTGTGTCTGGGTAAAAGGCTGGGTAAGGAGTCGAGATTTTTTTTCTAATGTTCAGTGAGTGAGAAGCTGTTGAAGAATGCCCCCCCCCCCCCGCCTGCCCACTTTTTTTCCCTATCATTAATCTATCCAGAAAAGGTAATTAACCGATAATTAATTAGTCTGTTTTCTGTCGCTATAACTGAAGAAATTTATCTCTTACAGTTCAGAGGCTGGGAGTCTGAGGTCAAGGAACCTCACCTGGTGCAGGTCTGCTTGCTGGTGGGCACTCTGCAGTGGGGAGGAGAGGGAGCTCACAAGAGCCCACTCTACCGGCTTGTATAACAGACCAGCGCTAGTGATAACACACTCCCGTGACAACCTGCTGTGTTAGATTTCCAACACTGACAAAGTACCCGAGAGATCAACTTAAAAGGAGGAAATGTTTATTTTGACTCATAGTTTCAGAGGTTTTAGTTCATGGTCACTCAGCCCTGTTTCCTTTGGGCCTATGGAGACACAGAACATCATAGAGGAAACTGCTCACCTCATGGCAACTGAGAAGCAAAGAGAGAAAGGAAGGGTTTACGGTGCCAGTATCCCTTCAAGGACACACCCCCAGTGACCTTCCTCTAATGAGGCCTCACCTCTAAAAAGTGAGGTCACTCCCTCCCGGTGCCACAGGCTAGCTAGCAGCCAAGACTTTTTAGTATACAGGCCTTTGGGGGACATTTAGGATGCAAACTTTAACCTCCATGAATCTATTAATGCTTTAATCCATGAATGGATTAACCCATCATGAGGACAGAGTCCCCAGACCCTGTCATTTCCAGAAGTTCCCACCTCCAAATACCATTACCTTATGGCTGTGCTGGGTGTAGCCGAGGGGTAGAGCACCTGCCTGGCATGTGTGAGGCCTGGAGTCCAGTCCCCAGCATGAAAAAAGGAAAAAAGCAGAAAAGAAAGCACATGACGTTGAGGGTTATGTTTCCAACACAGACTTTCTGGAGGACACATGTTCAGACCATAGCTACCCCTACCTCTGAAGCTTTGTAGACCTTGTGTTCAAGTGTGAAACAATTCTGGAAAGAGACATGGCACTTTTCAATTTCTAGACAAAGGAACCAAGGCTCAGAATAAAGTGAAAGAGGGCGAAACCAGGATTTGGAGCCAGATGTGCCCAGCCCACAGGGCCTGCTCTAGAGTTTTCTGGGTCAGATGAGTTTGAATGGGAGGGGTCCTCCTAAGTACCCCACATTCTTCATCAGGAGCCTCAGGGGATGGTCTGGTGGCTTCTAATCCTTCTAGGCTTCTGGAAGCAGAAACAAAAGACTCCAAAGGGTGAAGTGGGGGGGAGTTGGGGGAGTGGGGTCAGGTGTTAGTCTTTGTGAACACAAAATGCCAGGAACCCCCTGGGGAAGGGACATCCACGGAAGGTTTTCAGACATCTATTCTGCCTCCCAGAATTCCTGAAAAGGATGCTTTACTCACCCTATCACCTTTTTATTTTTTAGTTTTTGGCACCAGGGGTGCTTAAACACCGAGCCATATCCCCAGCCCTTTTTAAAATATTTTATTTACAGACAGGGTCTCACTAAGTTGCTTAGGGCCTCGCTAAATTGCTGAGGCTGGCTTTGAACTTGTGATCCTCCTGCCTCAACATTCAGAGCCCCTGGGATTACAGGCGTGTGCCACGGGCCCCACTCTATCACTTTTGAAACTTCAAATTACACTATAGGTTGAAAAATTCAAATTCAACTACCAGCAGTTGAATTTGCATATACTTGGAGGTGTGGGGTTTGGAAGAAGGACATTCTTTATTTGAAGCTCGGGTGACTGGAAAAGGTGCCTCTATACAGGGCCAAGCGCCTACCAGAGCATGCTAGCTTGCTTCTGGCATCTGCATGGACGGCTCCTCCTCTCTCAGTAGGTCTTGGCTGGTCACTGGGTCTTCTCCATAAGCTTGAAGCTTGGAGCTCTCTCAGTAAGCAGCCCTGGCCCAGGCTGAGTGGGCTCCATGGAGAACGGTCCATGGTTTGTGGTTCTGTCAAAATCTCAATGTCTGATTGCCACTCAGGGCCAATGCACATAAACGCCAGGTAGTCTGGCTGAGGTCTGATAGATCTGTGTCCCAGACGCTGGCTGGCTGAAGTAACATGTTCAAATGGGGTAATACAAGTCTTCAGCTAAGCACTTTGGCTAGCAGTCAGCAATGTTTATTTGCTCACAGCCAAGTTCCAACTCAAGCTTCTGTGGTGACTAATACATTTTGTTCCTGTGAACTGCTTTTCACTGGAGAAGCCCAGACATTTTCTGTGTCAGTCCTAAACGCCACCTCCAGATGTCCTCGGGCTTCCAGATCTGCCCTTTGCGTAGTGCTTTCTTCTGCATAAGCACTTAAGCCTTTGCTGAGTTCCAGGACCTGGGCTTCTGATTAAAGACTCTTATTTGCTATCAGTTGTCCTTATCAAGATGTTTTTATTCACTGGACCCTCAGAGATGATCCCCACGCATGATGTTTTTGAAACTCTTGTTTTTCAAAGCCTGGACCAAACCAGGAAAAGGTCAACCCACAGTTGCCAACCAACCCGGTAAGGCACTGCAGGGAGAGGCTAATTACTAAGCAGTGGGTATTTAAGCAGCCAGCAACTGTACTGATAATTCTTTGGAAACTGAGAGCTAGGCTCTGATTCACCTTTTTAAGGTAGTAGCTAATATGAAAGGCTTAGAGCAACAGGAAAGGCTGGTGGTCCTACAAATGGGAACTTATACAAATAAACTTAGCAGTTGGCATTCCCTAAGGGGGATCTTGAACCATGGAAATGCATATATTCTTCAGTGAGCATGATGAAGCACTGGCTGGCTGTAGGCAGTGAATCGGGCCAGATCCATTCATTCGATGGTTTTTCTCTAGCATCCTACATGTGCTAGAGATACAATAACTAAGCACATAGACGCCATTCCTTATAGTCAAATGCTGAGCCTCAAAGATTCCCGGGGCAGATTTCCCAGGTCACTGTGTGCCCAGGGCTGATCTAAACCCGGAAGATGTATCAATTCATTGCATCCTCATGGTGATCCTATGAGGTAGATGCTCTTATTATCTGTGTTTTGCAGATAAGAAATTGCAAGCACAAAAGGGTAGTGTTATTTGCCCAAGTCACACAATTAGTGATTAGGGTCTTTGCCCTTCCCTGCCACAATCAATTGATCAGAAAGAATAATCAATGTAGGAAAGAAAGTACCACCTCCTCTGAGAGAGGTGGGATAAAGTACACCCTTTCTGTAAAGGAGGGACAGGGTGAAGTGGGACCACTGCCCTTTTCTGACAGGTGTCAGTCCCCACTGGGAGATGGCAAACTCTTACCTGCTAAGGGGGCTACCCTAGCCAGAAGTAAGCAAAACAAGCAATTGTCTTGGTGCCAGGAGACCTGGATTCTAGTTTTGGTTGATCCAGACAACTTTCTGTGCTGCTGAGGGCCTCAGTTTCTGCATCTCTAAAATGGGTGAGTGGGTCAGCATTCCAGTCCACACTGGGAGCCCAGCAGAATGGAGGGGCTGGCCCTCCATGCACTGTGAACAGGGTTTCTTGACCAGAGAAAAGAGCTACTTGACTGGAGAATGCGAGGCAGCTGCTTGGCTTCTCTGAAGGTCCAGGCAGCTGCCAAGGGACGTTCTGTATTTCATCACGGTCCTACCCTGAGTGCTTACGTTGACTGTGTCTGCATTCCTTCCTTTGTGGGCAGAATGACAGTGTCTGTGTGTCTGGGGTTCAGATTATACGGTGCTTTCTCATGAGAGGAAGATGGAGGGAAGGAGAGATGGAGAGGGGAAGGGGGAAGAAGAAGGGAGAGAAACTGAGAGAAGGCATATTGAGAGGGATTGACTGGCTTCTATCTGCTTTGAAGTTCTGAGGGACTAAGTGCTTCCTGATCCTTAAAGTAAATGAGTGTTAATGGAGCTTCAAAGTGTCCAGTAGTCACTATAGCTTCATGCACCTGTAGTTTCCTGCTGTGGCAAAGGTGTACCAGGCTGAGCTCATTTTCCAGGTTAAGTTCCTTAATGAATTGAAAACAAAACCAGAAAACAGAAGATATGCTCCCCCCCCCCCACCAATGTGGATTTTTGAGGATTAAGCTGCAGAGAAAGTAGGACCCAGTTTGAGTTGACGGAGCATATGTGTTCCCTCTATAGCTCTAGCATAGTGTATAAAAACAGGCTGGGCATGAGCTTCCTGTTGGAGTGCTCTTGGGATGGGTTAGTCCTCTTGCTTCACTCTTGGGCATCTTGAAGGATGATGGAGGCATGTCATTCACATGATCACCTTGTCCCTGAATATCTGGGTTCATGTCAACTGATTCAGTGTGGATTATCTTCATCATTTGCAAAACTCCTCTCAGGAGATAGTTTTGTATTAAATTCACCAGCATGAATGTTGTTCAGAGAGAAGCAATTTCCTCAAGGAGAATCCAGCTACAACCCTTAGCATTCATGGGTATATATTCAAATTGTGCTTGGGGTTATTGTCAAGTTGCTGGGGCCAGTATGTCCTAATGACATACTGTCATCCTGATACTATGAACCCCGAGGTGGGTAGGCTGGAAATGATGGTTATAACTTATTTTAATGAATAAATAAATGCTACCAATTATCTCTTTCAATCCTCCAGGACTGTGGTGGACAGAATATCTGGAAGCCTATTTGGCAAGTATGGCAAGTTCTGGGTTTTCTGTGGATGTTTCTGATGGCTAGACTCCAGTGGTGGTGTGTTCTTAACAGAAAGGGAGACAGTGTTTGTAGTGGTTCCCTGGGTAACCATTTGAATGGGGAGCAAGTATGGAGTGGGGAAGACTAAAGTCCATTTGGTATCACACATCTGCTGCTAAGAAATCGAAATTGAAACACCACTTGGGGTGAGAATGGTACATGAAGGCAGCTGAGCTGAGAATGTTTTGCAGCGTGTGTTACAGGAAAAGAAGGGGAAATGATAAAACATCTTGGTAATCAGGAAGCATTTCTTCAGTATGGTGTTTTTTGAGACCCTTGGATAAAAAAAACAAAAACCCTACTTGAAAGTCATATTTGTTGACTTTTGCTCTGTGCTATTTTTGAAGCTATTGATTTTTCACTTTAGATTCCTTATTTCAAACCAGTCCATGAGTTGATAGCCCTCTCCTAAATCAAAGACAAAATACTCCTACTCACACTCAGAACAAGCTCATCAGATTCACTGTGATATTTCCCCAAACCAGGAGGAGCTTTTCACTTACTTCCAGGTGCACAGGAAAAGCCTTGTGCCCATGTGTGTTTGGTTTTAATGAACCATTGTTTAGTTTAATGAGCACTGAGCATTTTTTTTTTCTAGCTGGGCAGGATCTTTGAGTCGAGGTGATTTCCTTAGGACGAGGTGATTGCCAAAATGCCTCCTTTAATGGAGTGGGTTTCTGTCCTGTAGAAACTGCAGTCTCCTGAGGGAGAGAGAGGACTATGGTGAGCTTCCTGAGCTAGACATCTTAACTGTTCCTCCTCTGCTTCCAATCCCACTGGCCTTAGACAACTCACTCCCTATCTTGGGCCTTGGTTTCTTCACGTCCAGAATGCTCTTCTTATATAAAATTGTATCTGTCAAATTATTGGGCAAGGAGGAACCACAGTAACAGATAATTTTAAAATCTCAGCAGCTCAAACAACCATCACTTATTTCTCGCTCACCCTCTATGCATCTCCAGTTGGCAAGAGTGCCACTCACTGGAGTTATTTATGGACTTGCCCTTGGGCTGATGGAGCAGCCACCATCTTGCATGGTGTTGGCCATAGTGCCAAAGAAGAGTTGCCTGTTGATGAATGGTGCACCGATACCTCAAGCTGCCTACCCAAAGCACCTCCCTTCACTTCTGCTCACATGTCATGGGTCAAAGCAAGGAGGTAGGGAGTGGTAATCCAGATCTCTAGGAGGAACACCTGGGCTATGTAACTAGCAGCATATTTCTACCACTATGTTGATCCTCGAGGAAGGGGTGGGGAAGTCTGTGAAAAATAGCCTATGGTCAGTAACGTCCTATCATAAGCCTGTTTCTGTGTATGTAAAAGCATTAGCCTTTACCTACGGCTGCCCAGGTTCCTGAGCAGAAAGCTGTGTGAGAACTTGCATTTCAAGAAAGAAAAGAACTTGAGAAGAGAGTAGTGGGATGTGGCCAGGGAGATGACCTGGGCCAGATTCCAAAGCTGGCCTTGCTTTTATTTACAATTCTATTTGTTTCCAATATATTTGCAGAAAGTTTCCACAGCAGAAATACTTGCAGAATGGCCTGACTACATTGATCTCACTGTTGGTTTTTTTTTTGTTGTTGTTGTTGTTTCATTTGTGTAATCTTTTGAGTTTTAACTCAAAGTTAGCATCTGCTACATTCTTTATGTTTCCCTGAACAGGACTCAGAAGTTTGGAATCTTATCTGCTGGTATTGCAACACCAATTTGCAGAAGGCTGTGTTGTTCATTTTGAAATACATATGTTTAAAAGAGAATGAATGATGATTTCCAAGAATTGGATGTCTTGGCAAAGAGTGAAATAATAGAGCCAGTGTAGATGATGGGAAATGACTTCTTGAGATTTCTCCTCTTTCCCAGCCCTCATCAGTTGGGATGGAGGCCAAATTCTGTCTTGGGAGAAGATTGTGTCTGCTTGTTCTGGGAGTAAAGAGTCATAGCCACACTCGAGGCAGGGTGACTTCTGCATCTAGGCACTGCTGGATGATCTTGCACAGGACAAAGCTACCTGCTAAACAGGACTATATTTGCTAGTGTTAATAGGCTGCAGGAACAAGGGCATGCTGGGAAGATTTGTTCATGGGGTTTATTAAAAGGCCACATGGAATAAGGGCTCCAATATCTGGTGGCTGTGGACACCATTTGGCTGTTACTCATATGTCTGAGTTATTCTAGGTCAGTGTCTGTGTGCCTCAAGTTCAAACTTCCTAAGGGAGAGGAGCTCTAACCACATCTACCTGTCACATTCCACTACAGAGGGCTCCCATGGAGCAGTCACCTCTGTGGTCACCATGACTGGAGCCCAAGGAAGCTCTCTAGAGAGCTCCAGATGGGCTCTCTCTGCATTTCTCGTTCCATTTATGCACTCACTCTTCTTTCTGGAGTGGTCTGCCCTGCCCAGCTGTGAACCACATGAAGACACTTAACCTCAGTTTTCTCATTTGTAAAGCAGTGGTAACATTGGACTCTGCTACTTGCGGTTGTGGTAAGGATGGAGATGACAGAAAAGATCAAATGATTTGAAAATGACTGAGGTCTATTGTCTGCAGCCCTGGTCTAGACATTTTGTGCACACTAACTCAATTCTTCCAGCAACACTTTGAGGCAGGGATTCTCACTTTGAGGAAATCAAGGCTCAGAGAAGCTGGCTAACTTGCTAATGGGTGGCGGTCCTTACAATGAGCTATCTGATAAAGCCCATGAACGAGATCACTTTGGTGTGCCCTGTTCCCTGTAACCTGAAAATAATTATTAACAACCAGTCCTTTCCGCCATGGATCTATGCAGCAGGTGCTTCCTTCTAACTTGCTAATGATCAAGTTTGAACACCAGAGAAGAACTCCAGAGACCATGTATTTAAGCCTGCCTTTTGCAGAGTATGTAAAGCATTAGGTCAATGCAGGTCCCCAACCAAAGCGCTTACTCTGTGTTTGCAATGATCATCTGCCTGCTGGGGCCCCTCACAGAGCCTGGCTGACTGTGAGTGTGAGCAAGTGTGTAGTGGATCTGTGTGGAAGGAATGCATGAGGCTGCAACATCATGGAGGCATTTCCACGGCTCCCCACCCTGACAGCCATTCCTCGGGTCAGGTGGAGGGTGGAACTCTGTTGGCTGATGTGGCAGCTGGTAGAGGCTGCCGAGCACCCAGGTTTGCTACACAGTTTGGGCAGGTAGGGTCAGGCCAGGGAAGGTGCAGCCATCTGCCATCGCTTTTGAGCCTCTTTTGGGTTCGGGGACTTGCACAGGGGCACAGCAGCGTGGCTTGTAAGTTCTTCTTATCTTTATAAAAGGAAAGCCAGGTAAGATGAAGCGTTCTGCTTTCTGGAAGCCTGGTGGATTGGTCAGAAACCAGCTTCAAAAGAGGACCCTGGCATTCCCAAAGAACTCTGAGATAAAGGTAAGGGTGCGATAGAAACACACCAGAACCCAGTGTACCCACAAATCACATAGGTGAAAACTGAAAGAAAAGGCTTCAAAATGTTAAGTGGTTATTGCATGTGGGTGACAGGTGACAATTTTTTTCCTCCAAACTTTTTTCTGCCTTTTCCTCCTTTTTTCCTGTTCTTTTTCTTTCTTTCTTTTTTATTTCTCACATTTTCTTTTTTTTTAAACTTATATATGACAGCGGAATACATTACAAAATTCTTGCATTTTCTACAGTGACCAGGTGTTGTCACTATAGAAAAGAGGACAAGTTATTAAAACAGAAAAAAATTATTTAAACCTAGAAAGATGTCTGGAAAACACCTCCTCTCAGGGTGCCCTAGAATAATAAAGAGGAAAAAAAAAAGCTGGGGTAAATCCCCATTTAGAAAGTGTCATTGAATATGTGTGTCTGTGGTTTCTCCCTGTGATTAGGGGACAGAAACAGGAAGCTGGTTTTGGCCCCTGAGTCCCAGTTGCTCTCCCTTCTAGGATAATCATTTCTCTGATAGGTCCCTGTGACCTCATCTCATGTGCTGATGCTGAGTTCTGACAATCGCCATCAGCAAAACCCTGGTAATCCCCTGACCCCACTTGCAGTCCCCAGACTTTTGGTTGACAGAGACCTCTCTGTATTCTAGGGTTCCAAGTTCCCCTTACAAAGTATTTTCTTTGTTTTTGATAATTTGGAATATGCCTCCCAAAATCAATGTAAATCACTGTCATCCCATCAGTCAAAAGTGATCACAACTAGTTGGGTGGGGTGACACATGCCTGTAATCCTGGGGGGGGGTGCTGAGGCAGGAGGATCACAAGTTTGAGGCCAGCCTCAGCAATTTATCAAGGTCCTAAGCAACTTAGTGAGACCCAGTCTCAAAATAAAAATGAAAAGGGCTGCGGATGTGACTCAGTGGTTAAGCACCCGTGGGTTCAATTCCTGGTATGGAAAAAAAACCACAGTTGATAATGGATTTCCTTTTACTGTTTCTTTCTTTCTCTTCTTTGCCTTGGATTCCTGCCCCGAACCCCTTGGTTGTTTCCTAGAGCTGCCTCACCAGGGTCTCCTTCCAGCTGCCAACCTCACTGCCCTGTACCACTGGCCAGAGAGCCCCACCCAGCAGAGCAAGTCCTACTCCCAGAAAACCTGGCCCTGACCTGACCTTGGCCTTGCCTTGCTTTTTCTCAGAAGGACTCACTCACCCTTTACCAGAAAATACAGTATAAGATCTCTCAGGGCCATGAGATCCCTGGCTCCCTGGTGTTCCCTGTTACAGATGCCCATGGACTCTGAATTTCCCTGCCGTGTTCATGGTATGGATTTGGTCTCCCTTTGGATCCTGCCTGACAGTCCTGAGTTCCTCTTTTTGTCTTTCTGACATCCTGCTGGATTGAGCTAACAGCCCCCTGATTAAATCCCAAACCAGGGCTCTGGAAATTCCATATGAACAGCCTCCTCACCAGCTGGCCGACCTGGGACATTGTGTTTTGTTTAGGTGGCCAGAAATCAGGAGAATGTTTCCACCTTTAATGGTGAGAGACGGTGACGTCCGAGGTGGTCATTACAGGAAAAGTCTAGGAAGAGAAGTCACTGTTCCTGTGGGATCATGGAAGAGACAGAAGCAGGGAGGGGTACAGGAGGGGTAAGCAAGTGTGCCACCCCCATTCCCAGCCCCCTAAAGAAGAGAGCGAGGCATTAAAACTGCATCGTCAACTGAGAAGCTACTCCTTTCTCAGTTGGCAGCATCTTAAAGAAAAAGTCTCAACACTGCGCTACTGGGTCTTTAACATCTCTCCAATGCTTCCAAGAGGAAAGGGCCTCACACCCCTAGACTCTCCAGTCAGTACCACCAGCTGGAATATACTTACATTGTTTTATTTCTGGTGAATTTATTTACTTTATTGCAAGTATTTTTTTTCCTGTTTCTAATGGCAACATAAAACTGCCCTGAAAATTAATCTATTAGAGGGTTTTTGGTTTTGGTTTTGGTTTTTTCCTTTTTGGTACTGAGGATTGAACCCAGGGGTGCTTAACCACTGAGCCACATCCTCAGCCCTTTTTTATATTTTATTTAGAGACAGGGTCTTGCTGCGTTGCTAAGTGCCTTGCCAAGTTGCTGAGGCTGGCTTTGAACTCTCGATCCTCCTGCCGCAGCCTCCCCTAATGTGCACCTAATCTATTAGAGTTTTAAAAACTCAATTTAAATCAAAAAGGTAAGCAAGTAAAGGACAGGTGGGACTCGATTATGGCAACAACAACAAAACAAGTGACGTAGTGCCCCAGTGATTGACATTTGGAAACCTGTCCAGAAAGAAAATGGTACAGAAAGTACTCTTAGATCCTGGAGTTTTTGGATTCAAAAACTATCTTATTAGCATTTTTACTCATTCCTTCACCATTCCGCACAATAGCATTTTCAAAACACCTTTCTTCTTTTTCAATTTTGCAGATTCCAGAAAGAAATTGAAGTTTTAAGGCGAGAAGTGAAATATTTTTACTTTCTTCCCAGAATGATGCCAGACATTTTAAAAGGGATTATTAACCACTAACTTAAATTTAATATTATCAGCTGATACGTCTTAAAGGAATTGATTTTCTAAAGCTGTGGCTCTTAAAAGTGGGTCACAGAATTGACCATAATAAAAAAGGCTGCATTCACATCTAATAGGTTAGCATGCTATTAGTAGAATAGTAACAAATCATTCTCGTTCTTTAAATTCAATTTTGGTAAGAATCTCTTGCTCTTCTGTTGCTCAAAGTTTTATTTTATATTGTCACTTGCTTAGTCACTCAGGTTTAAAAAGGGAAGTTATTATGTGGTACAACTGAGACTCTATGAAGACTTAGCAATTTGGTAGGTATAATAAGAAGCAGGCTGGGCGTGGTGGTACATGCCTGTAATCCCAGTGGCTTGGGAGGCTGAGGCAGGAGGATTGGAGTTCAAAACCAGCCTCAGCAAAAAGTGAAGCACTAAGCAACTCAGTGAGACCCTATCTCTAAATAAAATACAAAATAGGGCTGGGGATGTGGTTCAGTGGTTGAGTGCTCTAAGTTCAACCCCTGGTACCAAAAAAAAAGAAAGAAAGAAAGAAAGAAATGGAACTATGTTAGCATAGAAACTCACAAATGACTTGTTAAACAAAAAATTGAAAACCACTAGACTTGAATGTTAGCAGGCATGGTTCATGAGACATAAATGAATAACACTGTTCAGAGGTCTATGAACTTTTTTTAGCTCAACAATAATAATTTTACACTATTTCTGTGAAATGTATGGATTTTCCTACCTGGGCAAAGGACCAAATGGTCAGTTCAAGGTCTTTCTGCTTCCAAGATTTTGATTCTTTCTTCACATATACGGATAACCAAAGATGTAGCTCAATGATCTTAGTTTGTTGTTGTTGCAAGAAAGCAAATCAATGCAATTTGGAGATAACTCACATGAACCCATTTTTAATACCCAGCTAAAATAACTTGGAAATTATTTAAAAAACTTACCCAGCTAAAATAACCAAGACTGGAAATTCATCATGTACATGAGGTTTTCAAGGGATTCCAGAAAGATGCCTTTCCTGGTCACCTCACCCTAAGAACTCATGTTCCTCTGTCCTCTCAGTCCACACATGGCCATTGCTTCTCCTTCCTCCCCGTGGTGCTTGTATAGAACAGACTTTGCTGAAGTATGAAGATAGGGTCAGCGGAGGTCTATGGCTCAACACAGAAGGGGCAGTAATGACACATCATTGTCCCCAGGTTTCTTGGCTCTGGTCACCATGGGAGTCCTCATGCAGGCTGTTTCCTTGGGCCATTTTCTGCGCACTCTGTATCTCACCATCTCCTGTAGTTCCTCTGTTCCCAGTTCTAAGATTGCTGTGCTCATCAGGTGGAGGATGCAGACACCTCCCATCCCAGTTAACCTTGATATGTAAGATCATACACCTGTCCAGCTCGATCACAGTCTAGAATTCAGGCACACTTTTGCTTTCTCAAAGAAGATAATAAAAATTAGGGGGCTTTGCTAAACAAGAGGTGGGTGCTTTTGTTCCGTTACCCTAGTAATTATTAAAAACCCACAAGCCAAAAATTAAATATTTTTTTTTTCTGAAATGCATCTCAGATAAAAGTCATAAGCATGCCTCTGTCCTGCTGTAAGTAAAGAAATCCCGTGGGAGAGACAGCTGGGGGAACCCTTCCAGGGCTTTTGCTTTGTTCATCACTTCCTTTATCTCTTTAGAGTCTGCACTGAGAGGCGGGGACCCTGAGGGTCCTGAATCCTGATTGCCCTTGTACCAGGAAGACACCTGCAGCTAACGATGAATGTGGGAAAAGTAGCTATTTGCTACTTTAACTATGGAAACGCAGGAACACCGTGAGAGCATCCCGGCTGGTTCTGTCTCCTACATCAACTTGTTGAAGATCAACCGGGAACTTCTGGTCACTCACATCCGTAACACTCAGTGTGTGGTGGACAACTTGCTGGAGAATGACTATTTCTCAGCTGAGGATGCAGAGATCGTGGGTGCCTGCCCCACCCAACCTGACAAGGTGCTTGGTGATGGGATTGGTACTGGCAGGACTTGAGCCCCTGAAGCTGGAAGGGTCTTGTCCCTTCTGGCCTGAGTCAGGGGTTTTGTGAGTTTAGTAAGCAGGGCAGAATTTCACGTTGAGTTTATTTGTTGTTGTTGTTGTTTTGATTTTTTAACCAAAAATACCTTTATTATTTTTAATCTTCAAAAAAAAAACCTAATTGCTTCTTTTTTCCAAGATAATCATGATTAACTTAGAAAAAGGGCCATATAATACATTTTCAAAGCATTTCCCTTTTACAGGAAAATGAGCTTTAGAGAATCTAAACATTAGAAGATGTTTTACAAAATCAATTTTGTTGCTATTACAAACAAAGTGGAATCTAGCATAAGTCAAGGAAATTCGTTTGGACTCCAAGTCCTTCTCCTCTAGGAATTAGCATTGTTATATTATTTCCCTTTAGCAAAATCTGATCTAATTTAGTAATCCTCTTCCTTATGGTTGATTTCATTTCCATTTAGCAAAATCTGATCTAATTTAGTAATCCTCTTCCTTCTGGTGTGATTTTCATTGTATCAGTAAAAGCATCTGGGGGGTGGGGCTGGGGCTCAGCTGTAGTGCACTTGCCTGGCCTGTGTGAAGCACTGGGTCCGATTCTCAGCACTGCATGTAAATAAACAAAATAAATGTCTATCAACAACTAAAAAAAAATTAAAAAAAAAAACTAGGCCACCACCACTTTTTAAAAGGATGCTGACAAAGTCATCAAATCCTAGAAGCGTTCCAACAATTTCCTTCTTACTCTTCATCACAATGTGAATGTTTGATCCTATACACTTGTCCACAGGCTGTAGTGGCAGTAGCTACGACAGGTTAGTGGTAGTGGTAGATGCCATGGATGAGCCGGAAGTGGTCAGCCCATGCTGGGGTCTTGTTAGAGTGTCAGTGCTCCAATTATTTGGTTCTTTTCATGGTCATGTATATCAGTTCTGTGGTTGTAGCTGGAGCAAGCTCTTAGATCTAGCTTTCATTGCCGTATATATTGGTTCCAGACAACTTATGGTTAAATCCACTTTAAATGAATGGGAGAGAAAAAGCAGATGAGCACAGAACACTAGCAGTGATGGTCATTCTGTACCTTGAAGCCCTATGGGCTGCTGGTAGCAGACTAAGACTCAGGATGGACATGACCTTGTGTTTAGGAAGGACTACATCCGAGGTAGGTCCCTGCCACAGTCTGGCTGGGCACAATCAGGAGCCACTTGTCAAAAGAAACAAACTTTATTTTTAGAACCACACACCAAACAAAACTGCTCCTCAGGAAAAGCCTTCAGAGACCAACTGCCACCACTGGCTTCCCACAAGCCTCTCAACCTCCCCCACTCCTCCTGCTCTTGAGGCCGATTGGCTGGGTCGCATGGGCGGAGCCAAAACAAGTCCCCCACTGAGCAGCTCCTAGTCTGAAAGGGCGGGGAAACAGCCCAATGAGCATCACCGCAGAGGAGCCAATCAGCTAGAAGTTGCTGAGGCCTCTGTGAGCCAATCATCAGCTGGCAGTCTGAAAGTTTGCTGGGGCCCCTTCGGCTGTGGCTCTCAACAGGTCCCCAAGGAGGAGGTCTCCATGCTCCATTGTAGACAATGTAGCAGCAACTAGTTTCACCTAAGTTTGGTGTTACCTTCTGAAAAAATAGAATTGAGACCCATAACTCTGTCTCACTTAAAAGAATGACAGAACTTATTTGAAACTCAGTAGCACACTTGTTCCCCCCCCCTGCATTTTTAATAAAAAAAGGCTACTTAAAACATATAATACATATGGGAGTCTATTACCCTCTTGCTGCATGACCCAGCTGCCGCCTCATTAGGCTTCAGGGTGATTTTCTCCCTCTCCATAATCATTCCTGATGGCAATAGTGCTAGGTTAAGATAAAAAGCTGGGATTTGGCCTGGTAGTGGAATACTTGCCTTCTATGTATGAAGCTCTGGGTTCAATCCCCAGGGAAAGCAGACAGAGAATTCCATGGGTGGATATGGTTCTAGTCGTGAGTCTAAACTTTTTTATTTTTAGGCTCATGGAAGCTTCCCAGTTTTGCTTCTTGCCAAGAAGATCTATTTAGAAGATGCTAGGCTTCTAATGCATCAGATTTTCATTCTGGCTTAGTAAGAGCTCAGAGCCCTGCACTAAGCCCACTGAGGTATCTTTCTGTCAGGAAGGACCCCTCATGCCAGCTCATACCCTTCTGCTTGTGCTACCACCAGGTCCGAAAACTTCTGGACCTGGTCCAGAGCAAGGGTGAGGAGGTTTCTGAGTTTTTCCTCTACGTGCTCCAGCAACTCGCAGATGCTTATGTTGACCTCAGGCAGTGGCTGTTGGAGATCTGCTACTCTCCTTCCCAGCTCATTCAGAGCAAAACTATTGTCAACACCGACCCAGGTAAGAGTCAGCTCCAGGGGGACTACAGGTACCTGTGCACAAGGACAGTGGGTCTGGAAATGCTGTAGCACTGAGACCCAAGTGGGCATAAAAGTCAGTCTCGTATTGCACCTCAAGTTGGAATAGCACCAGATAATAAAATTAATTTAATTCTTGCTAGACACTGTAACACATGCTTGTAATCCTGGATACTAGGGAGGCCAAGGCAAAAGGATTGCAAGTTTGAGGCCAGCCTTAGCCATTTAGCGAGACCCTGTCTCAAAATAAAAGATAAAAAGGACTAGGAATGTGGCTCAGTGGTAAAGCACCCCTTAATTTAATGCCAGTACAAAAAAAAAAAAAAAAGATACAGTTTGACCTTGGAAACAGAAGCAAAGAACATATCTAGAGAGCCAGGTGTATGTTTAGGAAGAACAAGGCCAATGGCCAACAAGCAGACTTTTAGGGCCAGGGATGGACTTGCTCCTGTAGCTGCCATCTGCAGCCATCATCTTGCTCTTACTGCTCCTTCCCCTATGAAAAAAGGAAAAATATTCCATGGTGAGTAGTCCTCTCAAAGGACTTCTCCATTGGTTCCTTTATCTAGTTATTTCCTAGCCTTTAAAGTATAATTCACTCTATAAGAAGCTGCATGCAAAAGACTAAAATCATAGGAAAAGCCGATTTAGAGAGAAAGAAAGCAGAGCAGTAAAGGTGGGGGCAGGGATTGGCCGCAAATAGGCATGAAAAATTTTTAGGAGTGCGATGGATGTGTTCTAGAACTGGATCGTGCTGATGTTTGCACAACTTTATACACTTGTAAAAGTCAATGATAAGTCTATAACATTAGTGAGTGAAATTTGTGGTATATAAATTACACTTCAATAAAGTGGTAAACAAAATACAATTCACTTTACAAATTTTAAATAGGCAACCAAGTTGGAAAGTTGATGGGAAAAGGATTGGAGATGAATTTGGAAATATACATGGGTATCCAATTTTGGCTAATTGAATTATAATTAAGACTATTATAAAGGAATGTAGGGAACAGCCTTTTGTTCGGGGAAGAACCACTTGCTTTGTGGCATTAAGTCCCATTTTTGTCACTCAGGTTTGCTGGGAGCATGGCACCTATGTGAACATCTCTGCCCCTGTGGGCTGCTCAGACCTTACCCAGTCGCTATGCCAAACATTGGTGACCCAAGACCCACAGCTTGGGCGCCAAGGCTGGTGCTGCCTTCATCTTAGTGTACTAGTTGTGGTGTTTTAGGTGAGGCACGCGGCTCCTTTGTAAACCATAATGTTCATCATTGTATAAAAAGTTTTGGCCTCTGGCTTTTGAGACCAGCTGCTTTAACAGCTGTGTTGCAAGCAAAAGAAAGGTCACGGTCTTTTTTCTTTAACAGTGAAACTTCCAATGGGAACTGGCTCTTGGTATTTGAACAAGGCTGAGGGATGGAGCAGGGAAGCAGGGCCATCTGGCCTGGCCCTGCAGTGTAGGGGCTTCTGTCTTCAGCTAGAGTTCAGTGACAACACTGCAGAGGAACAAGAGGCCTATCTCAGACTCTGATCCCAGTTGAAGTGTGTCGCCCTCTAGCGGGGCTAAAAAGGAAGACAAGCAGAGGGATGGAAACCTGGAGATGCTCAGTTCCTGGATTATGGGCTCTTCCAGGTTTCAGAGGCCCTGCATTGAGGAATGCCTGTACTGAGCACCCCACGGCCCTGGGGGGTGTTTGATTTGCTTGAGGGCTTGCCTTTCCTCCTTGATACCTCCCTGTTTGATGTGGTTTCCACCTCTCTCTCTCTGCCTCTCACCCCAACATGTGCATGCATCTCTCCAGTGAGCAGGTACACCCAGAAGCTGCGGCACCAATTGGGTTGTGACTCCAAATTCATGCTGTGTTATGCCCAAAAGGAGGACCTGCTGCTGGAAGAGATCTACATGGATACCGTCATGGAGCTGGTGAGCTTCAGCAACGAGAACCTGGGCAGCCTGGGCAGCCTGTCCTGCCTCCTGGACCACAGCTCAGGCGTCCTCAACGAGCAGGGCGAGACCATCTTCGTGTTCGGGGACGCGGGTGTGGGCAAATCCATGCTGCTGCAGCGGCTGCAGAGCCTCTGGGCCTCAGGCCGGCTGGACATAGGGGTCAAGTTCTTCTTCCACTTCCGCTGCCGCATGTTCAGCTGCTTCAAGGAGAGTGACACGCTGTGCCTGCAGGACCTGCTTTTCAAGCATTACTGCTACCCGGAGCAGGACCCCGATGAGGTGTTTGCTTTCCTGTTGCGCTTTCCCCACGTGGCCCTCTTCACCTTCGATGGCTTGGACGAGCTGCATTCGGACTTCGACTTGAGCCGCGTGCCTGACAGCTGCTGCCCCTGGGAGCCCGCCCACCCGCTGGTCCTGCTGGCCAACCTGCTCAGCGGAAGGCTGCTCAAGGGCGCCAGCAAGCTGCTCACGGCCCGCACGGGTGTCGAGGTGCCCTGCCAGCTCCTGCGGAAGAAGGTGCTTCTCCGGGGCTTTTCCCCGAGCCACCTGCAGACTTATGCCCGGAGGATGTTCCCTGAGCGCCCTGCGCAGGACCGCCTGCTGCAGCAGCTGGAAGCCAACCCCAACCTCTGCAGCCTGTGCACCGTGCCCCTCTTCTGCTGGATCATCTTCCGGTGCTTCCAGCACTTCTACACCACCCTCGAAGGCTCCCCGCAGCTTTCGGACTGCACGGTGACCCTGACCGATGTCTTCCTGCTGGTCACCGAGGTCCATCTGAACCGGACGCAGCCCAGCAGCTTGGTGCAGCGCAACACGCGCAGCCCGGCCGAGACCTTCAGCGCGGGGTGGCGCACACTGCGCTCGCTGGGGCAGGTGGCTCATAGCGGCATGGAGAGGAGCCTCTTCGTGTTCACCCAGGAGGAGGTGCAGGCCTCTGAGCTGCAGGAGGGGGACCTGCAGCTGGGCTTCCTGCGGGCCGTGCCAGAAATGACCCCTGAAGGGGGACAGCAGTCTTATGAGTTTTTCCACATCACCCTCCAGGCCTTCTTTACCGCCTTCTTTCTCGTGGTGGACAACAAGGTGGGACACCGGGAGCTGCTCAGGTTCTTTCAAGAGTGGGCGCCTCCTGGGGAGGCAGCGGTAGAGTCCTGCTATCCACCCTTCTTTCCTTTCCAGTGCTTGGGGGGCGGCAGGCTGGCACGTTCTGATCCCTTCAAAAACAAGGATCATTTTCAGTTCACCAACCTCTTCCTGTGCGGGCTGTTGTCCAAAGCTAGACAGAAACTCCTGCAGCACCTGGTGCCTGCTGCCACCCTACGGAGGAAGCGCAAGGCCTTGTGGGGGCACCTGTTTGCCAGCCTGCGCGCCTACCTGAAAAGCCTACCCCGGTGTCATTCCGGGGGTTTCAGCCAAGTGCAGGCCATGCCCACCTTCCTCTGGATGCTGCGCTGTATCTACGAGACGCAGAGCCAGAAGGTGGGGCAGCTGGCGGCTAAGGGCATCTGCGCCAACTACCTCAAGCTGACCTTCTGCAACGCCTGCTCCGCTGACTGCAGTGCCCTTTCCTTCGTCCTGCACCACTCCCGCAAGCAGCTCGCCCTTGATCTGGACAACAACAATCTCAACGACTACGGTGTGCGGGAGCTGCAGCCTTGCTTCAGCCGCCTCACCGTTGTCAGGTCAGACAAGGGTGGGGGTGGGGCTTGGAATGGGGCCAGGACTGGCATCACTGGTCAGGATCCCCTAGTCTGTTGTCCCCTAGGACTCACAGTCACTGGTCTTGGAACATCTGGACTCTCTTTCAGGGTGGCAGAGGGCAAAGACTAAAGAGAGTCAGAACTGGTCCTCCCCAGCTGGGTGCACTTGAACAAGCTGCTTAGCCTCTCTGAGCCTTGGTGAATTCCTCTGGAAAGAGGAGATGCTCATAATCCCAGCAATCACAGTAAGAACAACTCAGTTTACTGAGGATGGGTGAAGCACATTACCAATATTACCTCATTTAATGCTCTTCACCCTATAAAGTAGGTACTATCATCGACTCTATGTGGGTAAATGAGGAAACAGAGGCACAGAGGAGATAATTACTGACTCAGATCACATAGCTGAGACGGGGTAGAACCAGAATAAAGATGGCATAAAGAAGACCAATTGAAAGATTAGAGATAGCCTGTGAAAAGTTTCTGGCATGAGGGAGGTTTCATGACTGCAGAGAAAGCAGACCTGGAGCTGCTTGGCATGAGTTGCCTTCCATGGTCAAATCAGCAGCCCTATTTGCTGCTGGAGAGCTTGGTGAAAATGCTGCCACATGGTAGTTTTCCCATTTGAGGGTTTTCAGGAAAGAGGCCAGTCTGCTCTTGTCTATTAGCATTTCCTGCATAGAACAAACCTTGTCAGTCTTACCAGCCTGGAATTCTCTACTACTTGGCTCATATATTTCTGAAGAGCAGTGGGGATTTGCACCTGCCTCCCAGGGCCTGATGTACCAGAACCAGAGAGGAATCTGTGTGGGCACGTGGAGTGCCGGGAGTTGCAGGCTTCTCTGGCCTGGGAATTGAAAGCCTGGAACCTGTCCTCTGCCCTGGCAGCCAATCACTCTCTCTTCTGCAGCCTTTGGCAATCTGTCATCCTGCGCCACCTTGCACCCATCCTATGAGAGATACTTGGCAGCAGTGTGGTGGTACTGCTCCATTCTGCTGTCCCCAGGAAAGGAAAAACAGCTCACAGGAAAGTAGGAGGCTATGGGCAACCATGGGGAAGCTCTCTGATTTCCCCTGAGGGTTCCTGATAGGATTCATTTCAGCTGAGAGTTAGACAAACTACAAAATCTTGATGGCTTAAATAAGTTTTAAGCTTATTTCTATTTTATGCAAAGGCTAGAGGTAGGTAATACAGAGCTGGTATAGTGTCTCCATAACCATCAGAAGCCCAGGTTCTCTTCTGCCTTGTTCTAATGCCATTCTCACTATCTTGCTTCTACACTTTGACCCAACATGGCTACCCATGCTCCAGTCAGCAATCTAGCCACCAGGACAAAGGAAAAGGCTAAAAAGAGCAAACCTCATTATTCTAAAAAGACTGTTCAACTACCGCTAATGATACTGCTTCTTCAGTTTCACTGGTGGAATTGAAATGTGGATGTCAAGTAAAAAAGGAGGGAGGTTTCTATTAAGAAAGCATAGACACTGGAAGTGACTAATAGCCTCTGTCAACCTGGGATGACCATACAGGACATGTGCACACTGTATACCACCACCAATCTGGCTACAATAGGGGGAAGGGTCTGGAGTGTCTGACCTGATCATTTTGATGTGGCCTAAAAATAAAGCTTTTACCTGTTTGGCCTTTAACTTATTACAGAAGTCAGCTTATGGATTAAATTCGACCCATGGATTGTGTTTGTCAATAAAGCTTTATTAGAACTCAGCCGTACCACTGGATTACTTACTGATTGCTTTACACTGTGGAGTTGAGTGGTGAGGCTGGAAACCATCCTGCAAAGCCTAAATTATTTGCTCACTGGCTGTTTGCAGAGGTTTACTGACCCCAGCCTCTTCCCTCTGATTTAGAAACTGCCCTAATTTGTCATTGTCTTTGCTGTTGTATTTCAGACTCAGTGTCAACCAGATCACAGACAGTGGTGTGAAGGTGCTGTGTGAAGAGCTGACCAAATACAAAATCCTGGAGTATTTGGGGTATGTCCTTCTCAGGAACACTGGGCCAACTACCTAGTAATGATATTAAGCAGCCGAAGTTGCCATCCATGTGGGTCCCCAGCATATTGGCCAGGATCAGGGTGGTGGGTGGCGAGTGCCTGGGGTCTGTTCCTGCCTCAGCATGAATGCTTGCTGAGCCTCAGATTCCTCATTTATAAATAGGGATCCTAATCCAAGCAGGTCATCTAATTCCTGGTTATTGGAAGAAATACATGGGAGTAAGTTTTGTAAACATTAAAATACTGTTTGTGGCCAGGTGCAGTGGTGTACAACTATAATCCCAGTGGCTCTGGAGGCTGACATAGAAGGATTGCGAATTCAAAGCCAGCCTCAGCAATAGCAAAGCACTAAGTAACTCAGTGAGACCCTGTCTCTAAATAAAATACAAAATAGGGCTGGGGATGTGGCTCAGTGGTCGAGTACCCATGAATTCAATCCCCAGTAATCCCCCTGCCAAAAAAATACTGTTTATATATTAGATTTTCATACTGTGAGTCCATAATCCCTCCTCCAGAACCCTTGGGCCAAGCCATGGATCAGGGTTTGGTGTATTTGCTTTGTAGTAGTGACATGGCCAGAGGGGTCCAGGGCAGCACCCCATTATCCTCAACCTTGATATTTCTGCAGAGAAATGTGTGAATATTCAGAGCAAGTAGGGTAAATAGAGACCATAAATAGGTTCACATTGGTTGCCAAAACAACTATGAGACACTTTAGGTTTTCAGAGCCTTTGGGATTGTGGAGTTTGAGATAAGGGATCTTACCCACCCACTCCACCCCATCCCACCCAGGTTACCACCAATTCTGTGAGCCAAAGTGGTTGCTCAGCTGCATTGGGCCTCGGTCAGCTCCTTCTTGGAACAAGGACAATGAAGCAGATGATTCCGGGTCACCTCTCTTTCCACTCAGGAATGCTGTGTGACAGTGGGGTCCTCAAAGCCTCAGCTTAGTTTTTTTCTGCCTTATTGCTGAATTGGAATTGAGTGGTAAAAACGACTAAGAGGTAGACATGAAAGAATGTCTTCAGAGAGAAACTTCTTCCCCTCAAGAGACTGTGTGCTGATTGACGTATCATCATCTGCATGAATGGCTTGGTGAACCAAGAACTTCCCAGCCAGGACTGTGCACCATGTTGCATGCTCCTCATGACAACCAACCCCATGAGGAGCCATGATTGTCACCCCCACTATAGACAGAGAGACTGAGACAGAGGCGGCCAGTGGTGGAGCTGGTCTTGAAGCCAGGCTGAGACCACACAGTCCTTTCAACACACTTTGAAACTCAGTAAGCAGCACACACTGAAAGGAAAAGCGGGTGTTCATATGACCTCAGGAGTCATTAAGTGACCTGACTGTGCTTTCTCTTCAAGTTTATACAACAACCAGATCACGGATGTGGGAGCCAGGTACGTCGCCCAAATCCTGGATGAATGCAAGGCCCTCACCCACCTGAAGTAAGTAAGTGGGGTCTGGTGTGAAGTTCCTTAGTAGCCTCTTTTCTTCTTCGATTCTTTGGGTCACCCCTTCCATTATTAGAAGAATAAATGTCACTGTAAACAGCTTTTATCCTCAAGTCTTCTGCCTGCCCCAGGAGCATGCCAGTCAAATGCAGGAGACCTGTTGGAAAAGTGAGGTAGTTCTGCAGAGAAAGCATGACCAGGCGAGAGGCTCAGATTTTGGAAGGGACAGCCAGCTGGGGGGAGGGGGAAGGAGGCAGGGAGAGCTTGGCACTTCGATTTCATTAAAGACTGACCAAGAAGAAAGACCTATCGCCCTTTCTGGAATACTAGAGAAAAAGATCTGTCTCCATCTGCAGGGAACTTACCACATGATGGCAAGCCAGAGCTTGATCCTTGGCCCTGTCATAGAAATGCTCTGCCAAAGGTGACAGAGTGCCTTGGTCCACCTGGCGATGGAAGCACACCTTGATCATGAGCAATTGAAGTGGGCACTTTCAGGCCTCCTGGTGGAATGGATGGTCCTGAGGCCATGTAAAGAAGCCCAGGAGGGCTCAGGTCAATAACTTTCTGCAGAGATTATGGGCTGTCCCCTGCAGAGGACCCCTGTCTGGCTATCCCCAAGGCTTCAGGTGACTTCCTAAGAGGAGGCCCAGGGCTTGGCTGCTGTACATCCCAGGAGCAGGAACAGACTGGCAAGAGGGGCTGGGAGGGGCTCCAAGCCAGGGAGGAGGGAGGCCCGTATTGGAGTCCCTACCGCACAGCTGGAGGCTGACTGTGCGGGAATTCTCTGCAGACTGGGGAAAAACAAGATATCGAGCGAAGGAGGGAAGTGGCTGGCCCTGGCTGTGAAGAACAGCACATCCATCTCTGAGATTGGGTGAGTAGAAGGGGACGCACACATGGGGTGTGTGACCTGCTGGGTGTATGTGGGCGCCCAATGGTCTTTTGTACATCAATGTAGCGGGACTGCTGGGTCTGGCTGTGAGGAGGCAGAAACAGAGATGTCCCAGCAGCTTCTGCATGGAAATGGTGTGGGAAGACCCAGGGTTGATTATAAATCTGACTGCACAGACATATTTAAGTCATGCAAACTCAGCATTATTGCCACCAGCAAATGGAGGGAGTTACTCTAGCTCTATGTGGTGGTTAACACAGGCAGATGCTCTTACTTTAAGGAAATCTATCCTCTGAAGGTTTTTTTTTCTTTCAATTTTTAAAATTGTAGTAAAATATGTATAAAATTGACCATCTTCAGCATTGCTAATTGTACAGTTCAGTGGGATTAAGTACTTTCATATCATTACACAACCATCACCACCATCCATCTCCAAAATTCTTTTTATCTTGCAAAACAAACTCTTCATCCATTAAGCAGTAACTCTCCTTTCCTCCCTCCCCTGGCCCTTAGCAACCCCTGCTCTGCTTTTTGTCTCTTTGAATTTGACTACTCTGGGCACCTCGTGTAAATGGAATCACATAGTGCTTGTCTTTTGGTGATGGCTTATTTCAGCTAACATGATATTCTCAAGGTTGGTCATGTGACATGCCAGCTTCCTTCCTTTTTTTTTTATGTGTGTGTGGGGGCATACCAGGAATTGAATTTAGGGGCACTTAGCCACTGAGCCACATCCCCTTCCCTATTTTGTATTTTATTTAGAGACAGGATCTCCCTGAGCTGTTTAGTGCCTCACCATCGCTGAGGCTGGCTTTGAACTTGAGGTCCTCCTGCCTCAGCCTCCTGAGCCTCTAGGATTACAGGTGTGGATCACTTTGCCCTGCGATTCCTTCCTTTTTAAGACTGAATAATGCTCCATTGTATGTATGTTTGTACCCTGAAGGTGACACGCGGGTAGTTCCTTTCTGAGACAGTCAGGAGCTGAGGCTTTTGATTGGACAGCTCATCCACCCATCCAGCAGCAAGCATTTGGTTACTTCTATATTTAACTGTCACAAATTATTGTGAATAAGGCTCCTATGAACAAAGGCATACAAAGACATAATCTTTGAGATCCTGCTTTTAATTCTTTTGGAAATGCTGAATTCTGTGATGATTCTATTGTTAATTTCTTGAGGAGCCCTTGTGCTCTTCTCCAGGCGCCTGTTCCGTCTTACATTCCCATCCTGCTCCCCGGCATCCTCACCAACACTTGTTGTTTTAATAGTAACTGCCATCCTAGTGGATGACAGGTGGCATCTCATTGAGGTTAAGAAGCTTCTGAACTGTATCATTATAATTCTATGAGATTATAAAATAATGGTCATTTTGTTTTAAAACTGTGGAAAATAATTACTGGTAGCATTTGAAGCTATTGAAGCACTCCCACTTTCTCTTTCCCCCACTATTATTTTTTTAATAGGGTAGAGGTCAGACTACATGTACAGAATTTTATCCTTCATTTTTCACTTACTCTCAGGTCATGAGTAGTTTGCCACCTTATTAAATATTTGATACCATTCAGTTGTATAGTTTTGCATTTGTTCTGGGGCAGCAGCAGGCCTTGCCTGGAAGGACGCAGGCAGGCAGCTGCTGGACCTGTTGTTGAGGCAGCCATGGTTGTGTTGTGAGTGGGCCGGGCAGACTGCTTTCTGTAAATGGAGGCCCTTTGTCCTATTAGGAATAGCTGACATTTTTTACAGGCCAGATGGTGTCCTAAATGCTTTGCATCTGTTAACTTACACATCCTCACACACAACCACTCTATGAGGGAATGCTCTTATCATACCCATTTTACAGATGAGGAGACTGAGGTCCACCGTGTTATATAATTTTCCCAGGGATCCACAGGTAGTAGGTGGCAGAGCCAGGATGGGAGACTGGCACCTTACCATGCAGACCATGTTAGCCAGATCTCAGATCACCCATTCTGGGAACAAAAGTCAGCTTCATTGTTGCAGCTGCCCACCAAGATTGCAGCAGTCCTTGGTGCCTGACTTCCTGACATTTCTCTCCACATACAAGGAATGCTGCTGGTGCAGTTGGTGCCCAGGGGTCCTGACCCTTGCATCCTGAAGACACTTTGCAGGTGCTGCTTGTACCACTCAGTGTTGCACATGGCTGTCCTTTCAGGCCAGCATGGACTTTTGTACTCTGAAGGTGACATGCAGGTAGTTCCTTTCTGAGTCAATCAGGAGCTGAGACTCTCAACTGGCAGCTCTCCAAAACTTTGCAGCGAGACCTGGTCTCTAATTGTGCAACTTCCTGATTGACAACATCTGTTCACAAGGTCTCCACTGCTGTTTATTCTCTCTTTCTCTTTTTTTCTTTTGGTGTTGGGTGTTGAAATCAGAGGTACTTAGCCACTGAGCCACATCTCCAACCCTTTTAAATATTTAGAGACAGGGTCTCACTGAATTGCTTAGCACCTCACTATTGCTGAGGCTGGCTTTGAACTTCCAATCCTCTTGCTTCGGCCTCCTGAGCGTCTGGGATTACTGGCGTGCACCACTGTTCCCGGGGCTCTTTATTCTCTATGCTTCTGCCTTGCATTGGAAATCCAGAGCAATCCATTAGGGGCCAAGATGAGAAATAGGTGTCCAGGCCACAGCTCCAGGGACTGAGTGAAACAGCTGCCTCTACTGACAGAAAAGAAGGGGGAGCCTGGCCGAGTGGGAGGAGCTAACTTGAGCTGACTATCTGTGTCCTTAGGATGTGGGGCAATCAAATAGGGGATGAAGGAGCCAAAGCTTTCGCAGAGGCTCTGAAGAACCACCCCAGCCTGAGCAATCTAAGGTAAGAGCTGCGCCTGGGGCTCCAAGGCCCACAGGGATCCTGGCCATTCTGAGCTCTCCAGGGGAGGAGCTGGTGGGGAGAGAGCTGGTGGCTTTCCAAATTTGTCAGGGATTTGCTGGTGTGATTTTTCTTTCTCTAATTTTTTTTCTTGATGTGCAAGAGGGAAACAAGAAGTACATTATTTTTAAGTGTTCAGCTCAAGGAGTTTTAGCAGACTCACACCAATGTAGCCACCAACTAGATCAAGATGTGAGACATTTTGCAGCCATTCAAGTGCCGTTGGAGATCAGGGAGAAATTCCTAAGTAGATAAAACTGAAAGGAATGCTAGTTGATAGATTCCTGCCCCTTTTCCCTCATGATGGTGCTGGGACAGAGGGGACCCCTCCCCTCTGGAATTGGAGTTCCCCTTTCCCAACCCTCCTTCAGGCCTGTGGCCTAATCCTGGAGCCTTGGTGTCTCCCAAGCTCTGCCTCTGTCCCAACTGCCATTGAAGGGAGTCCAAGACGGTGGGAGTAATAGCAGGAGAGACTTCTCAGGTTCTCATTGATGGGGCCCGCAAATGTGGCAGAGTGCCCTGGCCTCCTCAGCCTCTAGCCTGCGTATAAAAACCTGAGTTCCGTGTCCTTTATCCGTCTGGACACTGCTGGAGCAGTTGGTCTTCAGTCTTGTGCCTGTCCTGAGCATGACTCTTTAGCAGCAAGGCCTGGGCAGTTGCTGACATGACTGAGCTCTTCCACGTGCTGCTCCAGGTTGGTCTAGGAGGTGCCACATCCAGACGAGGCTTCCCCACTGTTTCGGTATTGACGCCAAGGCCAAATGTGAACCCGTCTCTAATGAGTTGTTTTCCTTCCTAGTCTTGCAGCCAACTGTATCTCCACAGAAGGAGGAAAGAGCCTTGCCAGGGCCCTGCAGCAGAACACGACACTGAAGATATTCTGGTAATGGCCAGTCATTTTGAAGGGCTGGGCTGTGGTAATTGTTCCAGGGACTGCTTACACACAGCCTGGAATCTTTACTGAAAAGGTGCCTCTCAATTGCAAAGGCTCATTTAATTTCCTCCCAGAGAACAAAAATAGCTGTTTTCAGAAACAGCTGGGGAAATGGGCCTGCAACTTATGGGTTTATGGTCTTATCCTTATTGCCATCCTTGGCCTCAGGAGAACCAGAAGGCTGGCCACTGGAACTGCCAAGAATCCCCCCAGAACATCCTCCATACGTCTGGCAGAGTCCAGCTCCTGCCTTCCCAGGTCTCTGCATCAGCATTTGGCCTTCAGTGCCCCTGCTCAGCCCTCACCCATCACCTGTCACTGGAAGCCCCAGTCTTGGCTTCTTCCTCCCTGCACTCCAGGGCACTTACTAAGTGGATGGTGCCACCTGAGAGTGCTTTTTGTTGTTCCTTTATTTACTTTCCTGTATCATAAATTCCTTATGGGTGAGCAAGTTGCATTACACCCTCTATTTCATCCACCCATGGCCCAGTATTAGATTCTGCTCAGATGTTTACCGAAAATAATGCCAGTGTTGTCTTTATGAGTATTCTGATGTTAGATCTACTGGACAGTAAATGCATTTTTTAATTCTTTTCCCTCAAAAAAATCTTTGAACATTTTGAAAAAGTAACATATGCTTTTTTTTGAAGAAAAAACAAGTATGACTGAAAATGTTGGATGGAAGTTTGAAAAGTAGGAACTGAAACTACCTCTCTCATGTTTTCCAAATATGATTTTTTTTCTTTCTAACCATTTTTCTGTCTATATTCAAATATATACAAAGTAGAAGAGCATTTAGCAAATGGATTTAAAAATATCTTAGCTGCCTGTTGTACATATTTGACATGTCCCTTTATGACATTAAGTTTCTCTCCTGATCTCAAATAATACTACAGAGCTTTGGTAACAAAAACAACATAGTATTGGCATCAAAACAGACAGGAAGGGCTGGGGTTGTGCTCAGTGGTAGAGCACTTGCCTAGCATGTGAGAAGCATTGGGTTCAATCCTCAGCACCACATAGAAAAATAAATAAAATAAAGTTATTATGTCCAACTACAACTAAAAACAAATGGACAGACATGAAGACCAATGAAATAGAATAGAAGATAAAGAGACAAACCCACATTATACAATAATATCATTTGGACACAGTGAAAGTGCCAAAAACATATGTTGGAGAAAAGATGGTACTGGATAAACTGGATGTAGAAGAATGGACCTAGATCCCGATCTTTCACCCTGCCCAAAAGTTAAATTAAAATGGGTCAAAGACCTAGAAATTAGATGAGAAACTTTGCAACTGCTAAAAGAAAACATAATCATCCCAACACATTTTTGCAGTCTCTAACTCCCTTAACAAGATACCTAAAATTCAAAAAAATAAAACCAAGAATCAATAAGTCAGATGGAATCAAATTTAAGAGCTTCTGTATAGTAAAGGAAACAGGAGTGTGAAGAGGGAATCTGCAGAATGGGAGAAAATCTTTGCCAGCTACTCCTTTAGCAGGGGATGAATATCCAGACTATATAAAGAACTCCAAAAACTTAATATAAAAATCCAAATAAACCAATCAATAAATAGCCAAAAGAACAGACATTTCTCAAAAAGAAATACAAATAGTCAATGGTTGTATGAAAAAAATGTTCAACATCCCTAGCAATCAGGGATATGTAAAATAAAACAGATTTTTGTCTCAATAAATAAATAAGTAAACAAACAAACAAACAAATAAATGAAAATTTTAAGACAGAGACTCATTAAGTGTGAGACTGGCCATCCTCCTGCCTTGCCTCCTGAGTCCCTGGAATTACATTGTGTGCCACCATGCCTGGTAAGAGCACTCAAATACTGTGGTCTCTGCCATCTTCTTTGTTCAATCTATCTCACTCTCTCTAAGGCTACACAATGTTGCATAGATGTTCATTATTTTACCAGTTCTTTAAATTATTCCAGTTTTGCATTTGACAGCTAATATCACAGTGTACACTGCAAGGTAGAAAGCTCTGCTATACATATCTTTGCACCTGACTTTTGTCTTAAGGGAAATACATTTAAGATTTGGATAGTGCTGGACGCGGTGTCACATGCCTGTAATCCCAGCAGCCTGGGAGGCTGAGATAGGAGGATAGAGAATTCAAAGCCGGCCTAACAATTCAGTGAGACTGTGTCTCTAAATAAATGAGTTTCCATAAGACTAGAGATGTAACTCAGTGGTCAAATGCCCAGGTTCAATCCTCCAGTACTCCCCCAACCAAAAAAAAAAAAAAAGATTTGGATAGTGATCACACGGCCCTTCAGGGGAAGACTTTTTAAAACAGTATACTATTCAATTATCCTCATTATTCCTTCATCCACTGAAAAAAGAGGGTCCGACCCTAGTTACATCGTGAACTCCTGTGCTTATCCAGACCACTGCTGGTTTTAAGAGCAATTGAGAGGCTTCCTGAACTTTCAGTCACTGAACCTGGGTCCTTTGCCACTGGCCTCAGAGCACAGCACTGAGCACACTTTACCATGCAGTTGGTGGGTTTCCCCAGGTTTTCATCTTGACTTGGACAAGCACCCTGTCAGCGATGTTCCTGGGTCTTGGAGCTGGAGGAGACCCGAGTCCAGGCCCTGGCCCTGGTTCTCTGTGGCTCTCTCTTCTGTGAAATTGGAGGCTCAGTGAGGGTGAGGAGTGCAGGCTCCTGGGCAGGCAGGGGGCTACGAACTCAGAGCAGGACCTGCACTAGAAATGAGTTTCCATATATGTGTGGGGTCGGGGGCTGCTGGGAGCCTGCACTCTGCTGCCTTCTCAGCAAGCAACTAGCCGCAGAGCTGGAGAGACTCAGGCCTGGTTCTGGCTTCTGTGAACTCACTAACAATGTCTTCCGACTCAACCCTCCTGAGTAATCACTTCCTCTCTTTTCTAGGCTGACCCAAAATGAACTCAATGATGAAGTGGCCGAGAGCTTTGCAGAAATGCTGAAAGTCAACCAGACATTGAAGCATTTATGGTAACTCAGCCCCAAAATTTCCAGACTGTGACGTTCACATATTTTTTTAAGATAAAATTGACATATCACAAAATTCACTCTTTTGAGGTATATAGTTTAGAGGATTTTTAGTATATTCACAAGGTTGCACAACCGTAATGATCTATTCTAGAACATTTTCACTGCCCTGTACCCCCCAACGAAAAACCCGTGTATGCCTTAGGCAGCTATGCCCAACCTTCCCCTCCCTCGATCCCTGACAAACACTAATTTGTCTCTGAATTTGCTTATTCTTGGCAATTCATATAAATGTGAGCTTTCGTCTCTGTTCCACTGGCATAAGTTTCCAAGGTTAATCTTTGTTGTAGCATGTATCAGTACTTAATTACTTTCTTATAGCAAATTGCCGCAGTCTGGCTGGGCACAGAATCACGAGCCACTCAAGCAGGAACAAAACTTTATTTTTGAAAATGCCGCCAATACCCTGTACACGTCTGGGAAGAAACCGGTCCACCCACGCAGTTTTTCTGATTTCCAAGTAATTTTGATTGTCTCAGTGGCCCTTTCTGAAAACCCAATCCATGTCTATTTATTTCTTGATCTATTTGAATTGGTGCTGTCATACCTTGTTCTTGTTCTCTTAATCTTTTTTCTTTCCTAAAGTTTTGTCTAGCCCTAGTAGTGGGCGCGTTAGGATTGATGTTATTTGTTAATGTCAATCCTAATTGATCTAGGACAGCAAATGATACTCCAAAGTGTGGATATATGACATCTATCTGTCATTTGATGGGTGGTTGGGTGGTTCCTACTTTTTGACTGTGTGAATAATGCCACTGGGAGTATTTTTGCAAATGTATTTTCATTTCACTTGAGTATATACTTAAAAATAGAATTGCTGGGTCATATGGCACTTCTATGTTTAACTTTTTGAGGAACCACCAAGTGCTTTGCAAAATGACTGTTTTATGTTCTCACCAGCAACATAGGAGGATTCCAGCTTCTCCATATCTTCCTCAACACTTGTTGTGGTCCCTCCTTTTGAGTCTAGCCATGCCAGTGGGTGTGAAGTAACACCATATTGTGGTTTTGACATGCATTTCCTGCTGACAGTGTCGAGCATCTCTTTTTGCCCCTGTTGGCTACCTGTATGTCTTCACTGAAGAAATGTCTCCACATCCTTGGCCTATTTTTAAACTGGTTTGTTTTTAATGCTGAGTTGTAGTGTTGGAGTTCTTTATGCTGGGTGCTAGACTTTTACTATTTTTTTGTAATGGGGATTAAACCCTGGGGTACTTAACCACTGTGCCACATCCTAAACTTTTTTTTTTTTTTTTTGCATTTTATTTAGAGACAGAGTCTTCCCTGAGTTGCTTAAGGCCTTGCTAAATTGCTAAGGCTGGCTTTGAACTCATGATCCTCCTGTATCAGCCTCTTGAGCTGCTGGTATTACAGGCATGTGTCACTGCGCCCATCTAAACTTTTATTGGACAAATGACTTGCAAGTATTTTCTCTGTGTGTTTGAGGTTTTCCTCTTCCTTGATAGCAACCATTGAAGCATAGAAGTTTTTGATTTTGATGAAGTTGAAATTTTCTATTTCCTCTTTCGTTGTTTGTGCCTTGAGAGTGTTATTTAATAAATAAGAACCTAGCCAGATGCAATAGTGTATGTCTGTAATCCCAGTGGCTCATGAGGCTGAGGCAGAAGGATTGCAAGTTCAAAGCTAGTCTCACCAACTTAGTGAGGCCCTAAGCAATTTAATGAGACCTTGTCTCAAAATAAAAAAGGAGAGGGACTAAAGATGTGGCTCAGTGGTAGAGCACCCCTGGGTTCAACCCCGGTATCAAAAAAATATATATATATATATAAAGAAACCATTATGTAATCCAAGGTCACAAAAATTTACACCTGTTTTCTGTTAAGTTTTATATTATAGTTTTTCTCTCATTTAAGGTCTATAACCCATTTTGAGATTTATTTATTTATACATACATACTGAGGGTTGCATCCAGAGGTGCTCTACTACTCAGCAACATCCCCAGATATATTTTTTTCTTTTTTCCATAGCTTTATTGAGGTAAAATTGAAGTACAATAAACCTATTTGAAGTATGCAATTGCAATTTGATGAATTTAACATGTATGTAACTAATACAATCAATATAAAAAGCATTTCTTTTTTAAAATTTGAAATCAGGCAGACTGTGTTTCCTGCATGTTTTATTACATTATAAATCAATCACTTTAAGATATATAGAGCCCCATATCAACTATTTCAAAATTAAATGGTGCACTTATAAATATCTCTGAGGTCAAGGAAAAAAGCACAAGAAAAGTAAAAAGTACTTTGAACTAAGTGATAATAAAGCTTAAAATATCAGGATCTCTGGGATGAAACAGTATTCAGATGAATATTTATAACAGAAAGAAGCTAGAATAACAAATCGTTTTCAAATTAAGTAGTAGGAAGAGAAAAATAAGAGTAGGAGAAGAAATATTTGAAAATTTGAATTAGAGAACAAATAAACATTGTTAAAATTGCTAAACATTGATAAAAATCAAATAAGTCTAATCAAGAAAAAAACAAGAATACAGAAATTAATATCAATGAAAGGGACCTATCAAAATAACCCTACAGATGCTAAAAGTATATTAAGGTAATATTACAATTGTATGCCAACATATGTGATAGCTTACATAACATGATCTATATTAGAGAAGGATCCATGTGCTTCTAAGAAGGTATATTCAGTCATTGATGAATGAAATATTCTACATATGTCTGTTAATCTAAATTATTATATTATTTAGTTCTATAGTTTCCTTGTTTAGTTTTTGTTTGGAGGATCTACCTAGTAGTGAGAGAGGTGTGTTAAGTCACCCAGAATTATTATGTTGTCATCTATTTTATTCTTGAAATTGAGAAGTGTTTGTTTGATATATGTACATGCTCAATTGTTTGAGGCATAAATATTTATGATTGTTATGTTTTGTTGATGTATGATTCCCTTAAGCAGTATGAAATGTCCTTCTTTATCCCTTCTGATTAACACTGGCTTGAAAACCACTTTATCTGATATGAAGATAGAAATCCCTGCTTGTTTACAAGATCCATGTTTTTTCCCATCCTTTCACCTTCAGTCTGTGGATGTCTTGGAGACAGCATATTGTTGGGCCTTGTTTTTTAATCCAATCTGCCAGTCTATGTCTTTTGATTGATGAGTTTAGGCCATGGATGTTCAAGGTTATTATTGAGATATGATTTGTGTTCCCAGTCATTTCAGTTTATTTCTAGTTTTTAATTTGAATTAGTTTGTCCTTTGACTGTTCCTTTAGTGTAGTTCTTCCAATTCTCTGGTTTTCTTTTTTCATTTCATCTTCATGGAGTATTTTGTTGAGAATTTTCTGAAGTGCAAGCTTTCTGGTTGTGAAGTTTTTAAATTTTTGTTTATCATGGAAGGTTTTTATTTCATCTTTAAATCTGAAGCTTAATTTTGCTGGATATAGGATTCTTGGTTGGCATCCATTTTCTTTTAGAGCTTAATATATGTTATTCCAGGACCTCCTAGATTTGAGGGTCTGGACGGACAAATCAGCTGATATCCATATTGGTTTTCCCCTATATATAATCTAATATTTTTCTCTTGCAGGCTTTAAAAATTCTATCCTTATTCTGTATGCTAGGCATTTTCATTATGATGTGCCTGGATATGGATCTGTTGTAATTTTGCACATTGGGGTCCTATAAGCCTCTTGTATTTGATTTCCCATTTCATTTTTTAGATTTGGGAAATTTTCTGACATTATTACATTGTAAAGATTGTGCATTCCTTTGGTTTATATCTCTGCACCTTCATCTATCCCAATAAATCTTAAATTTGGTCTTTTCATGTTATCCTATATTTCTTGGAAGTTCTGTTCATGGTTTCTTAATGTCTTCTCTCTCTGGTTCAGTTTATTTTTAAGGTTACATATTTTGTCTTCATTTTCTGAGGTTCTGTATTCCAAGTGGCCTAGTCTGTTGGTTATGCTTTTTATTGAATTTTTAATTTGGTTTATTTCCTTCATTTCAAGGATTTCTGTTTGATTTTTCTTCAGAATCTCTACCTCTTTATTGAAGTGATTATTTGCTGCCTGTATTTGCTCTCTTACAGCATCCTTTACTTCGCAGATCAATTTAACTATGTACATGCTAAACTCCTTTCCTGACATTTCTTCCACTGTGGGATTGATAGATTCTGTTAGTGGAGTATCTTGGTTTGTTTGGTACAATTTGTTCCCTTGCTTTTTCACGTTGTTTGTGTGGCTACTCATCTAACAGTATGGATCTAAGGCAGTAGAGTTTCTACCTTGTGGATTTATAGAAACCTGAAGGTTTCTAGTACCTCACTGTTTAGGGGGAAGAAAATAATAACAACAACCATGCAAACAATTTACAGCATTAAACCAAATGTTCCTACTATGATGTCTACAATGTTAATTATCACAATAAACAAATAATAGGATCAGTTATTGCCTACAATAAAAACAGCAAGTTTGCAAAGGGTTTACATTTACAAATGGTGGACAGGGAGAGAACAGAAGTGATATAGGATGTGATGGTTATGTGGGAGGAGAGAAAACAGAAGAAAAGGGCTAACAGAAGAGTGAAAGATGAAACAGTAGAGATTGGCTGTTAGCAGAAGAAAAGTGAGAGTCAAGAGAAACAGAAGAAAAAAATATATATATAAATAAACCAAAATTTTAAAAAAATTTAAAACAAAAATAAAGGAATACAAAACAAAACTAAAATATACTAAATATGCTAGTTCACAAAAAATCCATTTAAAATAACTAGCTTCAAAAATTCTAGAGATGAGAAGCAGAAACAAAAAGGTGACTGTATAAATGTCCATGTACCTTGAAGGTCACAATTAAACAGTGAAAAGAAATTTAAAAAAAAAAGAGAGAAAACAAATCTTGATGAAAAGTTAAAAATTCTTTCCCTTGGAGTTCAAAACATTCTCAGCTTCTCTTCTCAGGAGTTTTAGGTGGATCTTCTGGAGTGTGATGTTCCACTCTCTTGATTGCTAGGATTCCAGGAAGAGTTCCTGGAGGCAGGGTTTAGGCTTAGGCGGGCTCCAGGCTCTTTACTGATTTGGTCTGGAGATTTTAAATCAGTGCACCTCCAGCGCCTAGTACTTGCTGGTCCATGCTGGAAGACTGTACCCCAAGGATCTCCCCTGGGTTCCATTCCTGTGCTGGGGGATTCAATCCTTAGTCCCCTACATCACCTGCAGACCCCACTTTTCCTGGTTTCCAAACAACCTCTCGTGCCCCCACTCTTCAGAGTTCCTGGTCATCTCTCTCAGCTGGTCCTGCAAGCAGTCAGATTGTAGGGGGAGGGTAGAGCCAGGTGGTTTCTTTGACTAGTTGTTCCCTGTGTAAACCTCTTTCCATGTTTGATTTTCTCCTGGTCACTTAAGCACACTCTATGTGGTGCAGCGAGTGTTTAATGGGCCTGTATTTGGGGCCAAACTTGGGTTTGCCAGGAATCGGCCCCCTTGGCTGCTGGGCCCCCACTCAATGGCTGAAAAATGTTTTGTTTTTTTTTTGTCTTCCACAAGCACCTAGAGAGATGGCAGCTTCTTTCCCCACACATGGGTACACATGGGTATCATGCAGCAAGTTCTTCAGGTTTGCCAGGCAATGTCTTTGATATCTAATTGCTCTGTACCCAGACACACCTTGGGCCTCCCAAACTATGGGTTCCTTTAATGTCCTTATCCCTCTACTGTGCTCATGGAGGGACTGCTCTGGCTGGAGCTTCCAGCCCGGCTGGAGATCTATATGCAACAAAATGAAATTACACCTCTATCTCTCACCATACACAAAACTCAACTCAAGGGAATTAAACCAGAGACCCTGCAACTAATAGAAGAAAAAGTAGGCCCTAATCTCCATCATCTCAGATTAGGCCGCTACTTCCATAATAAGACTCCTATTGAGCAAGAATTAAATCAAGACTCAATAAATGGGATGGATTTAAACTAAAAAGCTTCTCAGCAAAAGAAGCAATCAGTGAAATGACTAGCGAGCCTACAGAATGGGAGCAAATTTTTACCACACACATATCAGAGCACTAATCTCTAGAATATATAAAGAACTCAAAAATCTTAACACCAAAAATACCCCAAATAACCCAATCAATAAATGGGCCAAGGAACTGAACTGACACTTCTAAGAAGATGATATGCAATCAATCAACAAATATATGAAAAAATGGTCAACATCTATAGCAATTAGAGAAATACAAATCAAAACCACTTTAAGATCCCATCTCACTCCAGTCAGAATGGCAGCTATTAAGAATAAAAACAATAATAAGTGTTGGCGAGGCTGTGGAGAAAAAAGCACACTCATACATTGTTGGTGGGACTATAAATTGGTGCAGCCAATATGGAAAGCAGTATGGGGATTCCTTGGAAAACTGGGAATGAAACCACCATTTGACCCAGCTATCCTGCTCCTTGGTTTATACTCAGAGGACTTAAGAACAGCATACTACAGGGATATAGCCACATCAATATTTATAGCAGCTCAATTCACAATAGCTAAATTGTGGAATCAACCTAGATACCCCTTCAGTAGACGAATGGATAAAGAAAATATGGTATATATACACAATGGAATATTACTCGGCATTAAAAGAAAATAAAATCATGGCATTTGCATGTAAATGGATGAAGTTGAAGAATATAATGCTAAGTAAAGTAAGCCAAATCCCCCAAAACCAAATGTCGAATATTTTCTCTGATACAAGGATTCTGATTCATAATGGTGTTGGGGGACAGCATGGGAGAAATTGAGGATCTTTAGATAGGACAAAGGGGAGGGAGGGGAAGGGAAGGAGGATGGGGGTAGGAAAGATGGTTGAATGAGATGGACATTATTACCCTAAGTACATGTATGAAAACATGAATGGTGTGACTCTGTGTGCAACCAGGGACATGAAAATTTGTGCTCTATTTGTGTAATATGAATGGAATTGCATTCTGCTGTCATATATAACTAATTACAATAATTTTTTTAAGAATTAGATTTAAAAAATCAGTTGATCAGAAATGTATGTCTAGACTCTATTCTAGTCTGTTGATTAATTAATTTTTGGTACCAGGACTAAACCCAGGGCGCTTTACCACTAAGCCACGTCTCCAGCCCTTTTTATTTTTTATTTTGAGACATGGTCACATTAAGTTGCTTAGAACCTTGCTAAGTTGGTGAGGCAGGCCTTGAACTTGTGATCCTCTTGCCTCGACCTCCCAAGTCGCTAGGATTATAGGCATGTATCAGCGCGCATGTATCTGTCATTATGTCAGACCTCACTGTCTTGATTACTATAGCTTCATAAGAACTTGTGAAATCAAGAAGTGCAAACCCTTCAGTTCTGCTCTTTCTCAGGTTATCTTGGCCAGTCTGGTTGCCTTGCGTTTTCATAAGTTTAGAGCCACATCGTCAATTTCTGCAAAAAGGCCAGACTGTGCTTTTACATCCATTTTCCTTCCTCTGTGTTTATCTGCTGTCTTCTCTTCTGCCCTCCACCAGGTGCTGGGCCAGCCCCTCCAGGGAGTGCAGAGCTTGCGCAGGGCTGGGGAGTCTTGGCTGCTGCTTGTGTGCACAGCCAAGCTGGCCCGAGCAAAGGTAGCCCTGGCAGGCCATTGGGCTTGGACTGCAGGCCTGTTAGGGACCGTAGGAGCTTTCGTCTTCCTGGCCTTATGCCACTTCTTGGTTGAGGGCAGGCTGCCTTGCCCCTACGGAGACATCAGGGGTGGTAGTGGCAGCCACCATGAAGGTGGCGACTAGAGAACAGTAGTTCAAGTGGATGCGGAACTCAGTGCCCACCTCCAGATTCTGTTTTTGTTCAAGTTCCACTCTTCTTCCCACTTTACAGAGACAACTAAGGCACTGGTAAGGTTTTATGGTTCTGTAGCTGAAAAGGATTGTCAGGGTCAGGGCTGCGACAGTAGCTCCTGCTTGCCATGTGGTCCTGCCTCCAGGGCAGGCCCCTTCATGCTGAATCTCTGTGACCTCATACAGAGCCCTCATACGGAACCCCTTTCTGGGTCAGTGTCCAGGATTTCTAAGGGTCAGGTTTAGGAGTAGTAAGGAGTGAGAAGTGAACCTGGGCTGAAGGGTGGATACATCAGTGCCTCGCTCTGCATTTATTTCCTGGTTGGGTTAGAATCATCACCGCCTAGATCAGCATTTCAGGAAAGGTCAGGTCTTCCCAGCTCTACCAGAAACTTTCATTTGCATCATTGCTACTCAGCAGCGTGGGGACACTTTAAAAGGCCCCATTATCAATGCTTTACAACAAGACCCAGGAGTGGCAGCAACAGAATTGTTTCTCTGTCCTCCCTCACGGATGGTGGGAAGATGCGGTATCATTCTAGAAGACTTTGGGTCCCTCAAAGAAGGGATGACCATTCAGTAGCTACTTAACTTTTAAAACTGCCCTCAGTTTCCCGAGGTACCTGGAAGGAGACCTTGGATGACCTTTTACCCTGGTGATGTGTTTCTTGGAATTTGTTGTTCAGATGGGTGGTATCCATATCTTTTTGGTTGGGCACCCCTATGATGAAAAAGGTCTCTCTCAGACACACACATGCACACACAAACGTATGCACTTGCCCCTATTCATGTATTACACACATCCCTCTTCATATATGACATTGTCTACATCTAAGTCAACAGATGTATTATGGGCACTAAGAAAAAAAATTTTAAAGGCTGTTCATTATTCTCATGTGAGGCTACCTTAGCTTAATGAAGAGTCACAGGATCTGGTCCCCACCTCCAATCCCATCTCTGATCCTGTTGGTCCCTGCAACTCCCTGTGAAGAGGGCAGGTTTCACCCAGCATTCTGTATTGGACACAAGGGGTGCTTTTCTTTCAGGCTCATCCAGAATCAGATCACAGCCATGGGGACCGCCCAGCTGGCAGAGGCCTTACAGAACAACACGGGCATAACGGAGATTTGGTAAGGTTGTCTGCTTGTCATATTGACAGGGACTCTTGACTCAGCACTACTGTCTGTGTGTCCAGCACCACATGGGGCAGTTCCACTGACTCCTCCAACGACCCTCTAGAGTGGTGGTGTTGGCTTCACTATACAGATGTAGAAACTGGGGTCCTGAGCAGCAGAGAACTTGTCCACGATCACAGCAAGAGCAGAAGTAGAATTCTGCCCATCTAGGCCCCTGTCCTTGACCTTCATGGTGTTGCATGAGAGACTGGCTTGTGAGAGGGAGTTCTGCTGAGGTGGACCTCATGAGCCTTAGGGGTGGCTGTGCTGGTTTGGAGTTTAGAGCTCTCTCCCTCTTCCTTGGCATCCTGGGATTCAGGAGGCACCAGCAGGCTGGATTTGAGTTGATGTATGCTCTTCCTGTATTCTTGGTTCTGCTTTGAGAACATACTTATGCTAATGAAAAAAAAAGACCCTACTTTTTGCTTTATAACATCAAGCCCCATTCTAGGTCTTTCTTGCCTCCCACAAGGTCCTCCCACCCCACACTCCATAGCCCCTTGGAAACAACTCTGTGGCTGAGGTAGGCCTGGTAGATACTTGGAGAGTGGCTCATAGAACACACAGGTGTTTCCCAGTAGTCATGAGAGTCGCCAGGCCTGTGACCTGCTACATGCCAGGCACCAGAGGTGCAGCAGTTAAATTGATGGCAGAAGCCCTGACTGCTCAAAAGTGCTGGCCTGAGCCGAGAGCTGAGGGCCCCAGTGTGCAGACTCTTCAGTCTGGATATTTGTCCTCATGACTCTGGTGTCTCTGACAGCCCCCGCCAATGTGAAGGTAGAGACCATTGTGGAGAAGCTGGCAGAGGGCAGAGCTGGGTTTCTGTAAAGGACACTGACCATGGGAGTTACGTGTCCACTGTGGCTTCTCTGAGATCCATGGGGCAGCCATGACTCCAATCCTTCAGCTCAGGGGGTACTTGCCCATTAACTACTTCCTCCCTTCAAGACTTTCACAGCTAAGAAAAAAATCAAAGTACAGTCTTCAGCCTTGGATCCTTGAATAGCGTTTTACTTTGCTTTGGAACTGGTCAGTGGAGCAAAAAGCAGTCTGGTGATTTGCAGATTGCATTATTATTATTATTATTTTGGCTCTGAAGGATTGAACTCGGGGCACTTGACCACTATTTTGTATTTTATTTAGAGACAGGGTCTCACTGAGTGGCTTAGTGCCTCGCTTTTGCTGAGGCTGGCTTTGAACTTGCAATCCTCCTGAGCAGCTGGGATTACAGGCATGTGCCACTGCACCCAGGGCAGCTTGCATTATTTTCAAATAAAATTGAAAAGGACAGAATACTGGGCTACAACATGCATAGCAGGGTATTCTAACTCCAGGCATGCATGTGGGTGAATTTAATTTCTATTTGGGGACATGGTCAAAAGCATTTTTAAAAAATGCTGTTGTAGAGAATGGAGCCTAGATCCAATATGACAATGCTGGCATCTATGCCCATGAGGCTCTCAGCTGGCTCTTCTGCCTGGAAAGTGCTGGAGAGCTCCAGAGGGTCTGGCCTGCAGGCATCTCCAGCTAACTCATACTGTGACCTCTGCCTTGGGATGGCTCTGCTTCCTGTTGATTCTGTGTCTGAGGACCGAATGCAGAGAGGAGCAGTTTGCAGACCACAGTTGGTCCACACTCTTCTTCCAAGCTGGTTGAGACAGTTGTCTGTAGCTGCTTTAATTTTGCCAAGCTTGAACACATGCATTTTGTCCCTCAAGGCCACTGTTCCTACACAAGAAACTATCTGGGTAGGGCCAAGGGTCTTTGGCTTCAAGGCCCGCTATCCAGAGAGTAAACATTTATGTTCAGGTGGAGAGGGTGGGTTGGCCATCGATCCAGACATGCGACAGGACAGGTGGCTCAAGTACTGGCCTTGGGGACATCTTCCCTTCAGTTCCTAGCTTGTGCTGGGAGCTACCAAAGGGTATTTCTCTGTGCATGGCTTCTAAGGACTAGGCCTGGTCCAGGAGCTGCCACAGCAGGTCATAGGGCTATGCTGGACTGGGAGGGGAGCTGTGGCTCCTGGGGCTTAGGGACACTGTGCTTGAGGCCACTACTGACAGAGCATCTTCTTGGACTTTTTTTCTACTGACATTTATTCAGTAGAGTTCTTGTGTTTGAAGACGGAGCTCCCATGAGGCAGTGTCAACCCTGTGAGCTCCTGAAGGGGAGAGCCTGTGTAGTGGTCACAGCTGGGTCCCCAGGGGCTAGTGCTGCATCTTCATTCATTCCTTGAGGAACACAATGCTTGAGCGCCAGGCACCACTAGTGCCGAGCATCTGTGGTAAATTGGATCTTCCCTCTTGGGCTCACTAGCTAGTGAGGGAAGGGCAGAGGAGGGGGGAACTCATTAAGGAGTTATGTAACTATCATTGTGAGGGGTGCTCCTAGGGGGAAGGCCAAAAGCAGGTGTCCGGGAAAGGTCTCCTAAGGAAGTGGCATTTAAACGAAGCCACGGGGGCCAGAGTGCAGCTCAGCAGCAGAGCACTTGCCGAGCATGCTCAAGGCCCCGGGTTCTACCTCCAGCATCACGAAACGGTAACAACAAAACCTAAGCCTAAGGGTGAGTAAGTTAGTCAGCTAGGCTGGGAGGGAAGGAGAGTGTTGCAAGGTAGGGAGAACAGCATATGCCCAGGCTCTGGGAAGGAGGGAGTGTGGTGTCCACAGAGAACGGCAAGAAGCTGCCGCATTAGAAGGTTCAGACTGTGTGAGAGGGTAAGGGGAGGCAGAGGAGACAGGCAGAGTCCAGGCCATAAAAGATCTGTGAGTTACAGAGTTACATATCATGTATTTTGGTTTTTATCCTAAAAGTAATGGAAGGTTCATTGAAGGGTTTGAAGCAGGAGAAGGATGTGGTCAGATTTCCAAGGCATAGGGACCACTTAGGTCCCTTCTGGGAAGCTTGATTTGAGACTAGGGCACTTATGAAGGGCCTGACAGGGGGATACTGCAGTGGTCCAGGTTGAGAGCAGATGGGTGCCCAGCCCAGGGTATGGAATGGAGGCCACAGAGAGATTCCAGGCAGGGATTCTAGGGATGGCTAGGAGGAGGAGGGTGTCAAGGTGGTCCCTGGGTCCTATCTGACACAACTGATGAAGGGAATCCTGGGGAGGTGTTATCACTTTGAGTTGCCCGGAAACTCCAAGTGAAGACATAAGGTAGGAAACAGGCTCCACTGACCTCTGAATGAGGCTGTGGCAAAGATGAGAAGGCCTGAGGAAAAGGCCTGGCCCCAAGTCTGGAGGAAACTCAGTAGTCAGAAGTCACATGGAGAGTACAGGAAAGGAGGCTGAGGCAGAGTGCTCAGATACAGGAGAAACCCGGAAAACATGACATCAAGCCCAGGCAAGGTAGTGCTTCAAAGATGGAGAGCTGGCTCTGGAGCAGGAGGATCCCAAGTTTGAAGCCAGCCTGAGCAACTTGCTACAACCCTGTCTTAAAATAAAAAAGACTGGAGATGTAGCTGAGTGGCAGAGTGCTTGCCTAGCACGCAATGTTCATGGATTCAATCCCTGCTACTGCAAAAAAAAAAAAAAAAAAAAAAAAAAAAGGAAACTGTTAGGACAGCCAAATGCTGCCTGTGAAAGCCCAGATGACAAGACCTGAGAAAAATGTCACTAAGTTCAGGCTTTTGGAGGCTCTAGGTGACCTTAGTGAGATACCCGGTTATGAAAGCAAAAGTGACTGGAGAGGATTAATATTAGTGTCAAAGCACCACTTGAATAGAGTCTGTTCCTTACCTTGAGGGCTGTGTTATGCTCAAGAGTGAGTTAGGGACATGGAAGGAGCATCCAATAGTCCCCAGTGCTTTCCTGTGTGTAAAATTTGTTTTTCGCGGGATGGGGTTGTGGCTCAGTGGTAGAGCACTTGCCTTGCATGTGTGAAGTACTGGGTTCTATTCTCAGCACCACATAAAAAAATAAACAAAAGTTATTGTGTTCATCTACAACTAAAAATATATATATAGTTTTTAATTATTTTTCTCCTTCTCACCAGTCTAAATGGGAACTTGATAGAGCCAGAGGAGGCCAAAGTCTTTGAAGATGAGAAGCGGATCATTTGTTTCTGAGAGGACTTTCCTATGCTTGGGTCTTCGCCCTGGGAGGCCCCGTAGCAGCTGCTGCCACCCTGTGCAGTCAGGGCAAGCAGGCTGCGACCCAGGGCATGCGGCCAGGGGCCTGTTGGAGCCCACTCCTAATGATGCAGGCCCACCTCTGTGGTGATGTCCACCCTAAGCTGTTAGGGTGTTGCAGAAACAGTGTGCACCCTGTGAGCTGCGGTAGCCACTGCAAAACAGTATCAGGTTTTCTATACTATGAAGACTTCGTTGTGTATCTGTAATTATTTTATCCAAAGCTGGAGGAATAAGACTGAAGGAGAGAGAAGGCCAGCCACAGCTAGCACAGATGCCTGCCCTAAGAACCAGAGCGAGTGTGTTGGTCACTGCTGTCTTCAGGGGAGAGTGGAGGACCTGGTGCAGAGTCAGTGCCAAGATTCTGGGAAAGAAGGTTCTCAACGCACAGGAAATATCCACCCTCCTTAGTACTTCCCCTCGTACTGATGTCCCCTTCAAGGCTGTGGATACTGAAGGGTGTAGGACGTGGGGATGTGGCTTATCCAAGGTCCTGTGGGGAGCTGGTGTCAGGAGCTCATCACAGGCTTCTCAGTCCTGAGTCTAGGCCAGTCTAAGAGGAAGACAGTGACAATGCCTTCATCACATAGAGCTTCGAGTCTGGCCTCTACCTGTCCCAACTGCACTCCACAGCTGATGTGCCTGCCCAGGAAGAAGAATGGACTCCTGTTCTCCAGAGGGATAGGCATGACTTGTCTTAGTGACCCTGGCACCCACACCACACAGAAGCTTTTCTCTACATTGCCCTCTGAGGAAGGGAAGTCTCAGCCAGGTGTGATGGCACACTCCTGTAATCCCAGTGGCTGGGGAGGCTGAGGCAGGAGGATTGCGGGTTCAAAGCCAGCCTCAGCAAAAGCGAAGCACTAAGCCACTCAGTGAGACCCTGTCTCTAAAATACAAAATAGGGCTGGGGATGTGGCTCAGTGGTCGAGTGCCCCTGAGTCCAATCCCTGGTACCAAAAAAGGAAATAAAAAAGGGAAGTCTCTTCCTGCCCCCGAACAGCTGGCAGGGGGGGGTGGTGGTGGTGGTGAATGAAGACTCGGGGAGCCTGCTGAGAACTCAGCCAGCAAAGTGTGCTAGACCCCCACCACTGTGGGGGGCACATGGTGGATGCTCTGTGAGGTGGGGTGGGGTTATCACAAGAGAACTTGTTCTTTGGCCACCTCATTTGTTAATAAAATATTTAAAATGCTCACCATTTTGAAATGTTAGGGCTGGGATTGTTTGGAGGGACTTCGCCTGGTGCTGTGAGCCTCAAGCCCAGCCTGACTCAATGCACTGTGGACACGTTCTGGATAAAGTGCTCCAGGGGGAGGCCTGAAGAAGGGAGGCCAGAGGCGTCCTAAGTGTGGTCTGGCACAGTCCTCTCCACCTACCAAGGGATAAGAAAAGGTGGAGGCACTATCTGAGGCTGCTCCATCTGGCCTCTGAATCCATACCAGCGGGGGGGGGGGGGGGGGAGGGGGGCTCTTGTGCTGGCTGGGCTCAGGACACATGGAGTGGCCCAATTTCATGCATTCCCACCACAGCACACAGTAGGTCCTGCCAGGCCCACTACCTTCCTTGGCTGTTCACTGATGGATGGAGGACAAGGTGGTCCTGAGGCAAGAGGGGACAGCATGGGAAGGGTAAGGGGTCCCTCCTAGAAAGCCACAGTGTTCTAGGTTCAAGCCTGGCTCCATACATAGCCTGCTAGGGAGGGTGCGATTCAGCAGGTTATGGGGGATATCCTGTAGCTCAGACTACCGTATGGTGATGGTTCCCTTAAAGGCACTGCTGTGGTGCTTCCTCCAATGTCTCCCCCACCCCAGACCCAGATATTCACCTGGTCATCTCCCTCTGAGGCAGCAGTCTGTTCCCCAGCACAGAATCTGGGCAGTAGATCCTCTTGCAAAGGGCAAGGAAATCCTCAAGGTGAGGTGAAGGCCAAGGGCGTGAGGAACACAGAGCACAGATTCAGACTACAAATTCACCAAGTCTCACCAAGAAACACACTTCCTGGGGACAAAGTTCAGATTTTATCCAACAGCTAAATGTAAACTCTTGAAAGTCTAAAATGTACTCAGCAACTACTAAACATTATTGCTCTAAAGACTACCAAGACCGCAACCTCTCAGGGACTCCATTTGTGTGGTTATAGTCTGAAGTTCTATTTGTAACACCTCCATCTTCTACATGGTGAAAGGTAGATTCTGATCCTTTTATAAAACCAAAAGCAGGTTTCCAGCTTTCCAGAAAGGGTCTCCACCACACAGATGAGCTGAGCACAGGTGTGCAGGCTTGTCCTAATCATGAAAAAGACAACAGAAAATATAAAAAGTGAGCTCTGTGAACTTGGGATATGACTGACCATTCCTTTCCATAGTATGCCATGGCTGATTTGAGGAAAGAAACTATTGCTTCTGTACTTCATCCCTGCATTTATATCATGTTCACACTGATTTGGAACTCAAATTTAAAAAGCTATGCAAGTGTAATTAGCTCCGAGAAGCTCCAGCCTGTTTTTGCCCTGATGCGTGGCTTTGGGCCCAGCCTAGGTCTGCTGGAATCTTGATATCCTCTGTGAAAAATGGGAATCCAAGAGACTGACTCAGGAGGTTATTGAGAGAAGATGAAATAAGGTGTTCTAGAAAGTAGTTGGTGTGCCTGGCTGAGGGTCCCCTCCTCCGTACCCACCAGTTACTATAAAACCAGCTTTTCTCATTTCCCCTCTCACTCCTAGGCTTAGAGGGACCTTTCCAACAAGACTAAATATGGCAGTGGAAGTTCTCAAAGTAAAATTCGACATCAAGGTTCCTGTAGTATCCTAGCTTTGTGGTATCTTGTCCTCATTACATAGTAGGGCAGAGGCCAGCACCACTGCACAGAGCCAGGCACATGGGTGTGAGCAATATCCCAATTTCCTTTCAGCTCTGGAACCAGGCAGGAACACTGGGATCATAGACATTTTTCCAGGTATGGTACAGTAAGTCTGTTTCTAGTAGCATGTGATGGAGGAGGAGGGGGTGAGAAACAGGGGTGGAGGAGCAAGAGGAGGAGGAGGAGAAGAAGAAAAGAACACAAGATGAAACTTGCTTTGGAGCTGAAAGACAAAACTATGACCATGGAGGGGCATTTCAATGAAAGCAGACTCGGTTCATGAGGAGGCCAAGACTTGTGTGACCACATGAGGCCTGTGGCACAGCTATAGAGCAGGGCCGTTCCAGCACTGTTCTATCTGAAAACCGAATGAACTGCACCTACAACTGACTGAAGACTTCTAGAGACATTACACACTGAAAAAATGACCTGTGATTTAAGAAAGACTTAAAATAATAGATTAAATAAACACAAGGTTTTGAAGACCACTTGGGGTGCTTTTTGTAACCAATAACAAAAGTCAAAATGTCTCAAAAAATCTTCCCTGATTTTTCCCTCTGTCTCACAGTGCATTTATTTTTGTTGTAAAAGGGGTATCACAATGTTAAAGGGAACCTTGAAAATGTGTATATCAGCGTACCAAAGCAGCTATTTTAGTTTTTACATATCATCTCCTGTGCTTTGTCTGAACATCTTTTTTTGCCGCAGTCTGGCTGGGCACAGAATCACGAGCCACTCAAGCAGGAACAAAACTTTATTTTTGAAAATGCCGCCAATACCCCCTACACGTCCGGGAAGAAGCCGGTCCACCCACGCGGTGGTGTTCTACGGAACCCCAGAACAACTTCCTGCCCCGGAATTCCCTCCTACTGTACTTCCCCAACCAATGGGAACTCTCCCCAGGAGTAGCAGGCCGAGGTGAACAGCAGGAGTCCAATATCCATATGAATGCAAATCTTAACATAATCATATCATCTCAATGGCTGGCTGGCATCACCTTACAACCAAAAGTACCATGCATCATATTACTTGGCTGTGGCTCTTAGCATTTTTTCATAGGTATAATTCCAGTGCCCATTTGCAGTTCTTAATCAAACATTTTCCCACATCATTACCATAGTCTTTAAAATTATCATTAGTAGTCTATGAGTTTGAGAATTTGCTTATTATGTTCCAGTTGTTAAGACATTCGTGTTTCTGGATTGGCTGTGATTATTATAGACACTGTTTGGTAGAATTAAAAACTTTATGGTTATTTCTTCACAGTGGGATTACTGAGGCTAAAATCTCTTGCTATGAAATTTCATTTCTTTTTTAAACTGTTAGGGATTAAAAAAACTTAGATATACAGGTGAAAGAGAACAATGTAACCATCAGTGTCTCCTCTAAGGAGGAATAAAACTCTGCTGAGAGCCATTAGCCAAGTAGGTATGACAATTTCCTTGCCAGCGTACCCCATGTTGCTTAGAGGAAGGACTCGTGGAAATGGACTTGCCTTGGACATTTGCAGTGACATTGCATGTATGTTTGAGAAAGGTGACCCTGCTCAAGGACCAGGGTGGATCTGAGTTTAAGGAGGATCCTACTGGATTAGGGCGGATCAGGTTTTAGGGAGTATCCCCCTCCTTGGGTTTAGGGCGGTTCCAGGTTTAAGGTGTACCCTGCTGGGAATAGGGCGTATCCTGCTGATTAGAGCCTGGTGGAATATGTTTGTAGAGGGCCGGTGTGAGTTTGGGAATAAAGAATTGCTGTTTGAATCTACAAAGCTGTGAGTGGCTCGTGATTTTGTGCCCAGCCAGACTGCAGAAAAACTCCCTGCCCCTGCACCTCAGCAGAGACAATGTCCAGGCTCTGCCTGCACAGGGACATGTGTGTCCAAGACTCACAATGCCAACAAATATAGCTGAAGGAAAGAATTAAAAAGCCCACAAATTGCCATCTATTTAGGTGATAGTGTACAAGGTGATGACTAATGTGCATGTGTTAAGACCTTCAAAGTCAGTTTTCCTGGATGACGCGTGCTTGTGTGCTTGCTTTGCCTAAACAAACCTGGCCTGACTCAGCCCTGCAATATCAGGTCTGATGGAAACTACTTCCTCCCATAGCCTTGTAATGTAGAAATTATTTCATGAATGAGGAAACTGAGGACTAGTAACATGAATATGTATCTTATTAAACAGGATGTGTACAAAAATTAAAAGAAAAAAGGCAAAGAGGAAAACCTTCCGGGAAGGGAGCTCAGCAAATGTGGAATGCCGCACCTGGCCCATCTAAGATCTCCAGATCACTTAATTCAACCCCTCACTCTACCCACCCGGAAACTGGTATCAGAGAAAAAAGCAACTCGCCCAAGGTCAGACACTTATTCCTGGTGGAGCTGGAACACAAACACGTGCCTTCTGGCTGGTTTTATTGTGCCTCTGTTCTGATAGATTTCCAACCTTCAGTTCACTTTGCAACTGATGGTCTTTCTGCCAAGTCTGTTAAACGTGGTTCCAATCTAGGCCAAGCAAAATGATATGAGGTCTTTTTGTGTTCCTGGCATTTCCACAGAAAAAACCTCTTATTTTTCTCCTATGTTGATGATGTTAAAAGCAACAGGACTCTGTCATATTTGTGAACCCCACTGACAGTCCTAGGTTAGGAGCATCCTGGAGAATGGCAGGTTAAGAGTTTTGACTCTACAGAGTCAACAGCTTCATGTATAGTCGCACATCTCCAATCCCCAGCCACAAGACTGGACCAAAGGAAGGAAGTATGTGCATTCAAGAAAGCTACAGGTCACATGGGGGTGATTTTCATCACAAGAGGGCAGCATGCTCCACTAATTCATTCATTATATAAAAGTGGCCCAAAAAGTCAACAGTGCATGGGGCCTGGCACATTATTATATTTAATTAAGACTCAAATCCAAGTACATTGTGTTAAGAGCAATATTATCTTAAGCCCATTCATCCATGAATTCAAAGATGTCCACAAGTGCAGAGAGTTGGCCAAGGATACATTAAATGAGAATTTGGCAAGTTCTCCAGGGACCAAAGGTTTGGGTTCAAATCCTAATGCTACTAGTAGCAGTGTGACCTTGGACAAATGACTCACCTTTTCTGTACCCGAATTCCCTCTATTTTATCATAGGGTTGATAAAATAGTGTTCCCCTTGTAGGGTTGTTTATGAATAAATGAATTAATTAATCCAGGCACAGTAGCATACACCTGTAATTCCAGCTGTTTGGGAGACTGAAGCAGGAGGAACACAAGTTTGAGGCCAGCATGGGCAACCTAGTGAGACCCTGTTTCAAAATAAAATATAATATAAATAATAATAAATATAAATAAGAAAGGCCAGGGATGTAGCTCAGTGGTAGTACTCAGTCCCTAGTACTAAAAAAAATAATAATACAAAGCTCTTAAAAACAGTACCTATATATGTAGTCATGGCTCCCAAAGTGGAAATTCTTGTTACCCAATTAAATTTTTTTCTTTCCAGCATTGCCTTAATGGGAATTAGGATAAGGCTGGCAATAAGAGGAGATATAGTGGACCATCTTTCATAATCCTAAGAGCACCAAGACGACATCACCGTTTCAAATGGCAGAGTCCAGACTTTTAAGCCCAGAGACCAGAAGCCATATTCAAGGTTGAATACCTACCTAAGGGATTAGAACAATACATTGCCCACATTTGAAACTGTCTTTTGTTTTGTAAGGGAACCACGCGTCTAGGTGAACATGGATAAAGCAGCATGGATTAGGAAAGCCAAAAGCTTGGTTTGCATTATGATTTGATTTCACAGAGAGTAGATGATCTGGCTTTCCACACCGAAATGATTTGGTTGAAGGTTCTTTCTTTCCTATCAGGCCTTCTTCTTACTCATGAACATTGCTACTGATTTTCCTGCCTGTAGCAAAAACCAGAGCTGGAGAGGACAGGCGGAAGAGAAACAGAACAAATGGGAGGGTAGGAAGTAGGTGGGTTAATTTCTAGAATCTTGACTTCTATATCAAGTCTTCCTCTTGCTGTGTCTAGGGGGGTCCCAGTGTGTGTGAGGCCATCAGCCTGGCAGTCTGGGCACAGAGAAGTTTTATGGGGTCAGCAAGCTTATCACCTACTGAGCAACCATGTGGAGCATCCCAGCTGCCCACTGCTGCATTTAGATTTCCAACACAATGTCCTCTAGGTGATGTGTAAGATCTTTTTCCACACAGGGCATGGTGGCATGTGCCTGTAATCCCAGAGACTCAGGAGAAGGCTGAGGCAGGAAGATCACAAATTCAAAGCTAGCCTCAGCACCATAGTGAGACTCTGAAAATAAAAAGGCCTGGGGATGTAACTCAGGCTAAAACATCCCTGGGTTCAAATCTCAGTATTGGAAAGAGAAGTAGGGGAGGGGGGATCTTTTTCCTTCTGCTGAAATAATACACTTGTTTCATTTTCCAGAAGGACCCACTGGTGGTCAACAAAAGCCTTCCACTTGATTCAGGAAGTCAGGTGTTTTCAACTTTTTCCTTATCACCCCCGCAAAGACTATTAAAGACACTTTTCTAATCCCCCTCCTCCAGTACATTTTAATACATAGAAACACTGTATATCTATTTATCCTCCAAAGGGCCACAACCATGGAACATCTAAGTTCTTTTTTGTCTCTTAAGAACCCATTTCTGCCTCCTCAGGGGTGGTATCTCCTTGGTGAGAACACTTGATCCAGTCCAAACCTGAAGGTTCTTCTTATCCTACCATCTCCAAGAATCCCAAAGAGCTATCTGCCTTTCCATACATTATTCAACTTTTAATTTAATAAGCCTTAATGGCTTTAAATTTTACATTCTCTTGCTTTCTTTTCCTTCTTTTATCTGTCCTGAAGGTAGTTGTAATCTATGTGCAAAAACTTTGCTTATGTTGTACAAAAAAAATATTGTTTGCAGAAGGGGAACAATCCCTCTGGACAGCTGTCATTTGAAGCACTCTAGCTCATGCAGCCTCAGAGAAGAATTTTCGAGATGTGTCCCTAACTCCTGCCACCAGCCAGTGGGCAGGACTTGAGGCCACATTTGCCTTTGCTGCTGTCCCACTTCTCTTTCTCACTTCCTGGATCCCCTACTCTCCAGCCCCCTTTAAGACACCCAGATATGTCTAGAATTCCCCTTTTGCAATAGAACCCAAGCTTCTGCCTGCCCCAGGCTGCCAACCTCCTTCATCAGCCCTCCCCAAACATCACCACCAAGTTCAGCTCGACATTAGAACATTAGACCAAGTCAAGTAATTCAGGAAGTACAGCTATCTGATGAGTTTACCCCTTTAAATACCTTACGTATCAGAATAAGAGCTGGTTGAACAAAAAAGTTCTAATTAGGCACATAAATGCAGAGACTTAAGGACAAATCTTTGTGTCCCCCCTCAACTGTCATGTGTGCAATCTCAGGATTCCAGAACGTGGTTGGCATTTCTGGAAAGGTTTGATCCCTGCAATGTCTTAAGTATAAGTTGAGAAAGTCCATCTATCCATGTATTCATCTTACACATAAATACTGAATATCTACTTTCTGCCAGATAGCGTGTGCTGTTAGGAGAATAATGTCTAGGGTTATGTCTGGCACTTTTTAACCTGTTTACAAGTTAGTAAGTTAGACTGTTATTGGTTCATGGATGCTGACACAGATGCAGCCTCCTAGGTCAGAGGCGTAGAACTGTGACAGGGCAATAGACAGCATGAGCACCGGCAGGTCTGCACATTTTCCATGCTCCGTATCCCCACAGGGATAGTATGGTGGGGTCCATAGTATGGTGGATGCTACACATACACATACAGTGGCTTTGCAGAAGAACACTGAGCATGGGGACCCTGATGTGTTACAGAAAGCAGCAAGCAAGTCTGCTGTCTCTCCTGGAGAAAGATGATAGTTCAGACCTCAAGATTATCTATGATCAACACAGTATCTGCTGGGAAACAGCCTGGGAAGAGTAGTCAGGGCCAACAATTGTCCACATAGCCAGCAACAAGGTGCAAGGATGCTCAAGATGCAGGCAGACTACCTCTCCCAACAGTGAGCTAAAACACAGGGACCCTGCCCTCCTACCATGTCCAGTCTACTGGGGAAGATGCAAGTATTTATTCAAATCATCAGGCAGATAAATATCAAATTACAACCATGATGAGGACTCAGAGGACCTATCATAAGGTACATTCTTCGCCCCCAGAACAGGAAACATGATATGAGGGGAGGAAGGTGAGGGATTCAGTAGTCAAAACAGCCTGGGAAAGGCCCTGTGGTTGCTGAAAGCCTGGCCACTGCAAAGGAGCATGGTTCAGGAGGAGGAGGAGCAAGCATGGGCATGGCTGGGAAGAACAAGGTAGGGGCCCATTCCTGGACAGGCCAGGATTTCTTAGACTGTATGTTGTGACTTGCTAGGGGGTTGTGGAAACATTTTGTTTTGGTATAACCCTGATTTCTGTTTTTAAAGGTGAAGCAGAATGTCAGAGTTCATCAGAGAGTAGCTTTGAGAAGCAATATGGATCTAGAGCCAGACAGACACTAACTTGTTAATAAAGCATAAGTATTGTTTTGTGACACTTTTCTATATAAAATATGTGCCAATTATACTGAATCTCAATATAAGTTGTGTTTCTTATTATGGGTAAAGGTTTAAAAAATTTAAGGGTTTTGGTCTTTGGGAGTCAGTGAAGCCACTGCAAGATTTCAGCAGAGGAATGTGGTGACATCAGGTTTATATTTCCAAAGATTGCTTTGGCTAATGTATGGAGATTGGGATGGGGGCCTTGAGGCAACCTGAGTTGCTCTTGTAGTTAAGGCAGAGTAGATAGTGGCTAATGGACAGTTCTGGAAGGAGGCAGTTCTGGATTCTGACATTGAATACAGAGGTCTTGAGAGCCAGTTTGTGTATTCTGTGGTTGGGGCTTCAATCAGCATCAGAGTCCACCTGGAATATTAGTGCTCTCAGTTAGGACTTTCCTGTTTGTAAATAACAGAATCTTAACCTTTGAGTATCTTAGGCAAAGGGGGAATTTTATAGGATGAATTCTTTAAATTCATAAAAAAATTTCCCTATAAGCTGGAGGCTAGAAGACCAATATGGAAAATGGGCAGGAATCAAGACTGTTCTGGAAGGCTTAAGAAGTGGCAAAATCAACATGACCAGGACTCCTGATAGTACTTTTATCTTTACCCATATTCAAAGCTCTGAGCAAACACATCCAACTGAGCAAGTTTAGTCACAGGCCATGCCACAGCTGCCAGGAGATAGGGCAAGGGAGGGCGTAGGCCCTTTGTTTTCCACAGTAGGAATTGGGGCGTTATCCCCCATACCCCACTGTAAGATGACTCACAGGGCTAGGTTCTCTCAGAAGAAAAGGGCCCTGAATTCTGAACCACCACAATTCAACACAAGTCCATGATAATTTCTGATAGGAAATGAAGGACTTAAGCATAGAATTTTGGAGAAGGAGTGATGGTAAGGGATGTGATAAAGATCAGCCTCTTCCCTATCTTCTTGGCACCACTTCAGCTCTCCCTAACCTTAGGGAGCATGAAAAACTTTCTAAAATGTGACTGAGATGGCAGGTGAGAGGGTACTTAATATACTTTAGAAAGATGAATTTGAGCCAGGCACAGTGGCACAGGCCTTGGATCTCAAGTTCCAAGGTCGACCTGGGTGACACAGTGAGACCCTCAGCAATTTAGTTAGATGGTTTCAAGATAAAATTTAAAAGGAGCTGTTAAAAGTTCCCCTGGGTTAAATCATCAATACCATTAAAAAAAAAAAAAAGAGAGAGAGAGAGATAAGCTATATTTGATGTTCTTTGTATCCAACATATGTTGAAACAAAGTTAAACCTTATTTTTTTGTGTATTGATCTACATTTTTTTTCAGTTTAATTTTTAAAATTTTAATTTGTTATAGACAGCAGAATGCACTACAACTCATGGTACACAAACAGTGCACAAGTTTTCATATCTCTGTACATGGTCTTTATTTTATTACTATAATTAAGTACTTAAGGCTGAATAATTTTATAAAGACAAGGGGTTTATTTAACTCACAGTTCTGGATGCTCAAGAGATGCATCAGATTGGCTCCGGTAAGGACCTCAGGGAAGATGGTGTCACAATGGTGGGAACACATACAAGAGGAAGAGAAAATATGGCCAGCCAGGAGAGCCAGAGAACTCTGGAGTGGCTGGTCTTTTTTTTAATAACAACCCTCTTTTAAAAATTTGCTCAGGCTCCCACAAGAACTATCTTAATCTCTTCCAAGGGCATTCCCCAATGACATAAGGATCTCCTACAAGGCTCCACCTCTTAAAAGTTTTAACATCACCTAAGGACCAAGTTTCCAACATAACAAACCCCTAGGAGACAAAACTATAGCCAAACAATGGTAATTGGCAAATATCTTATTCTCATAGAGCTGAAAGCAATTTAAAAAAATAAATTATTTTTATTATATCCAACACAATTGATCTTAGAAGTTGATACAGGGATTATGAAAACAGACTCACAGATGGACTTTATCATCAAATGAGCAACTGAGATGTTGTATATATGTGAACAACTTCTGTATTTATGCATTTATTTGTGCATTTATGTTGCAACAGTATGATAGATGGTTGTAGTAAGTGGTCCTCAATAAATCATTTCCATTTACATGACTTGCAAACACAATGCAAGCAGAAGCTCAGAAAGTACTTGCAGATAGGGACCTTTCCACTACCATGCATATCGTCTTAGGCAGGCCTGCCGGAGACCCACATTCCAGCCTGTACCTTTCTCCAGACAGGGGAGTGAAGTAATATTAGATCAACTAGCTCCCCGCCCATCCACCTGCTGGTTGTAGCTGCATGAACAAGTCCAGGCAAGAGCCCAAATTTATGACCCGTGAGTCATAAACTAATCATGAATTAATTAAGACCAACTGTGATTTGATGCCACTACATTTTTGGAGTACTCTGTTACCCCAGCAAGAAATAATTGAAACAGTATGTAAAAGTTAAGGAAGGCTAACTGCTGTAATAGACCCCCAAAACATAATGGCTCAAATAAAACATAATGGCTCAAATACAACAGAAGTCTATCTCTTGCTAGTACACAGTCCAAGCAGGTTTCAGATTGCTGGTAGGGAATCTCTGTTTCATTTTATCATTGGGTTTCAATCTGTCAGTCCTCGCCATCTTCCACGTGTGGTTTCCAAGGTCACCTTAGGCAATGCCAACTAGATAGCAGAAGCAAAGAAAGCATAGCAAACTGAAAGTTTTATTGGGTCCAGCTAAGAAATTGGACATATCTCTTCTATTCACATCTCATACGCTAGAACTCAATCACATGACCCAGCCTAATTACAATGAAGGAGTGGGTGTGTGCCTAGGAAGATAAGGAGAAAGTTTCGTGACTGAAAGATTAATGCTAAGTTTTTTAGGAAATAAAAATCAACAGATGCAGCATGGCATAGGGGAGTACAGGCTGAAGAATAAAAACATCTGTAAGAGCACAAGATATCCCCAATGGGATTTTAGTTCTTTACTTATTAACCATATAATTTAGGAAAACTATGGGTTGACCTTCATTTCTTCATCTGCAAGCCAGGGGAATTATCATTTTCATTGGGTTGTTGTAAGGATTAAATATAATTTAACCCCTACACTTAGCAGAACATCTAATACATGATGGGCATTAATAGCTATTAACATTACAATTGCAGCTAGGTTGCTTATTATGAGAAATTGGAGTATGGAGACATAGACTAGCACTAAACTTTCCAGGTAACAGTAGTTAGTGTTTGATGAACACATTTCCATTCTTAAGTCACCAAAGCCCAACTCCAAACAAACAAAAATAAATAAATAAAAGGAAGTTTATTTGGAATTTAACTTTTACAAGTAGACATCTTTGCTAATCAGTGTCAATCCTCAGGTCATGTTATTATGTCCCAATAAGATTTTTAATATTCAGATGTTCCAGATTATCTTTCCCAAAGGTGAACACCATGATATGTCCCACCCCATGTGCTTTGCCTTCTGTGTGAACACTAACATGCCTTCCCTTGGGTAGTAGGTCTGTCTTCTTCCTGTGAACTCGAAAAGAACTTTGTGTCTTCTACCAGGGTGGAAGTGACCCTATGTGACTTGTGAGATGAGATTATAAAATGCAATTCTGCCTTGCTTTCTTGGAACAACTGCTCTTGGAATCCCACCACTGCAGTGAGGAAGTCAAGTAGTTCTGTGGACATGCCATGTGTAGGTGTTCCTACAAACAGCCCCAGCTGAGGTCCCACTGACAGAAAGCAACAGCCACCAGACATGAGTGAGTGTTCAGCTGACACCAGCCTCACCCTGCTGCGTCTCCACTGACTCTAGCTGATACCACATGGAGCAGAGAGGAGCTGACCCTGACAATCCCAGCTCAAATGCAGATTTGTGAAAAAAATATTATTGCCATTTAAGCTGCTAAATTAGCAGTTCTTTGTTATTGCTGCAAAAATAATTGGAAAACTAAATATAACATTATTAGTAAAACTTTTGATTTTGTAAACAGGAGAAATAAATTATACTAAATAAAAATGAATAAAGGGAAATATTTTTGAAGTGGTAAGATAAATTAGATTTCCCTACAGCACCGTAACTATCTCCAAATACAATAGTGAAAAATTAATAATCAGAATGATATGCAGCAACATATACTTTGAAACATATTAAAAAAATCCTACATATTTTTCAAATATTTATAAAAACATAAATTTATAGAAGATAGAGCAGAAGGACATATATTATTAAATATACTAGCTTATCTATAAGATTGAGAATGGGAAAAACAGAAATCAAAAGATATAAATGAAACAGCCAAGAGAGTGTTCTGTAATTGCTGACCCTGATTCACAGTTTCTTCTGGCACATAAGTAGAATCTATTTCCTGCTCTCTTGTGTAGTTAGGTGTGGCCAAATGATATTAGTCTTAACAATAGAATGTAGGTAGAAGGAATATATGTTATTTCCAGGACAGACTACTTAGTAAAGAAAACTAATAGATACCAAGGATAGACCAGATCCTACTCAGGGTCATAAAAAAACTTCACAAATTTCATATATATATATATTTACACACACACACTTATTGATTTCTAGTTGGTTCCATTATGAAATGTGTGTGTGTGTGTGTGTGTGTGTGTGTACAGAAAGATACCCAAAGAATCTCAAAACAGTGGAAAATGATAAGCAACATATTTCTAAATAATGCAGTTGCCAAAATTGAAGTCTCAAAGGAAATTAAAAAATATACTGAAGTGAATGAAAATACAATATATATAAAATGACTGATGTGAAGCTAAAGCAATGCTTGCAGAGATATTTACAGCATTAAATACTTAGAAAGAAAGGGGCTAAGGGTATAGCTCAGTGGCACAGCATATGCTTACAATGCACATATATGAGGCCTTGGGTTCCAACTCCAGTGTTTAAAAAAAAAAAAAGGAAAGGACAAAAAAGGTGTCAAATCTATAACAAAATTCCCATCTCAAGGAATTAGAAGAAAAAAAAAAAAGAGCAAAATAAGCCCAAAGCTAGCAGAAGAAAGAACATAAAAAATAAAAAAGAGTAGAAATTAATGAAGTTGAAATTAGACAAATAGAGAATAGAGAAAAATCAATCAAAACAAAAGCTTATTCTTTGATATGTCAATACAATTGACAAACTAATATTGACTAAAGACGGTGAGAGTGACAAAAGAGACAGGTAAGAAAAAGAAAGACAGGAATTACCAATGCCACGAATGAAAGCGGAGATTATTATAGATCCAGCAGACATTGTAAGGATAATAAAGAACTATATAAACCACTCTGCATGTAAATTTGACAACTGAACTCAAATACCAACTCCTTAAAATCTATGAACTATCAAAACTCACCCAAGATGAAACAGATAACTTGAAGTCATAACCACTAAAGAAATTGAATTAATGGCTTAAAAATTTTTGATAAGGAAGTCTCTAGGGCCCAGATTGTTTTACTGCTGAATTGTGTCAAACAAAATAATAAATAAGCAATTTAAAACCACGTCTTCCAGGAAGTAGAAGAAAACAACTTATAAGAAGGGTTTGGGGCTGGGGATGTGGCTCAAGCAGTAGCGTGCTCACCTGGCATGCGTGCAGCCCGGGGTTCGATCCTCAGCACCACATACAAACAAAGAAGTTATGTCCACCGAAAACTAAAAAATAACATATTTTTTTTAAAAAAATTCTCTCTCTCTTAAAAAAAAAAAGAGAAGGGTTTGGAGGGCAGGGTTGCAAAGTTCATACACAAAAATCAATCTTACTTCTGTGGACTGGCACTGAATATGTCAAAACTGAAATTAAAAACATGACACTGGGGGTGGGGCTGTAGCTCAGTGGTAGAGCCTTTGACTCTCAGGTGTGAGGCCCTAGGTTTGATCCTCAGCACCACATAAAAATAAATAAATAAATATATTGTGTCCATGTACAACTAAAAAAAATATTTTTTAAAAAACATGATACTATTTACAATTGATCCCCAAATTTTTCTTCAGTCTAAATCTAACAAACCACTGCAGGATTTGTATGAAGAAAACTAGAAACTTCTCATGAAAATAAGTTTTTAAAAGACTGAAATAAATAGAGAACAGTGTGTGCTTACGATTCACAGACTGAAGATGTTAATTCTCCCCAAACTAATTCATTGGCTTAATGCAATTTTTATCTGAAATATTTTTTTTGTAGATAAGAGAACTATTTTTAAATTTACATGGAAATGTAAGAAAATCAGTAAAATCACACTGCCCAGTTTCAAAATTATTGCTCTCTCTCTAGAAATCAAGACAATTAGGTACCTGGTAGAGGGACAGATACATGTCAGTGGAATAGGACATAAGTAAATTCACGTAAGTAAAGTCAATGGATTTTGACAAAAAGGTAAAAGCAATTCAAAGGAGAAAGGATTTCTTTTTTCAACAAATAGTGTTAGAAGAATGATATCCTTAGCTAAAAATGAACCTCTACCTAAACCTCACATTTGAAAGCAAAAATCCACTCATTTTGTTCAGGATTACTGTGGTAGTTACATGCATCTCTATATGATTAAATTTCATGCAAATGTGAAGAGTAAAGCCATCAAACTTTTAAAAGATAACACTACAGAGAATTTTTATGACCCACGGCTAGGTAGAGTTCTTAGACATAATGCCAAAATCATGATTCATAAAAGAAAACTACTAATAAGTTGGACTTTATCAAACCAAATCATTTTGCTAAGAAAGATCCAGTTAAGAGTATGAAATACAAGGTGCAGACTGGGAGATAATATTTGTGATTCATAATTCTGACAGGAGACTTATATTCAGAATTTAAATATCTCTAAAAGCAACAGTAAAAAATAAAAATAAAAAGTCCAAGTAGAAAATGTGCAAAAAGACAAACACTTTACCAAAGAGATTATTCAAATGTTCAATGTTAAGCACATGAAATGATGTTCAATACCATTAACTACTGAAAAAATACAAATTAAAGTCATGATGATATAAACACCTATTAGAATGACATGGAAAAAACAAACAAACAAATAGCAACTCCTGATAAGAACATAAAGCAGCTGGATCTCTCATACACCAAAAGTGGGAATATAAAACAATGCTCTGAAAAAGAGTTTGACAGTTTTTTTTTAATAAAGTTAAATGTAGACAGTAAGACTCAAAAATTGTACTCCTGGATATTTACAGAAATGAGAACATGTGTCCACACAAGAATCTGCACATAAATATTTATAGCAACTTTCTTTGAATAGCTGACAACTTGAAATAACCCAAAAGTCCTTCAATAAGTGAATGGATAAGCCGTGGTTTATCTGCACACTCAAATACTATTTGGTAGTAAAAAAAAGAACAAAACATTGCTACATGCAACACACTGAAAGAATTTCAAGGTTGTTAGCCTGACCAAAAAGAAGCCAATCTAAAAAGGTTATGTGCATTGTGTGATTCCACTTATATATATATTGAAAAGACAAAACTATGGTGATGGAGAACAGATCAGTGGTTGCCAGGCAGGGGTTACATTTGTAGAGAGGGTTATGATTATAAAACGGAGCCTGAGTGCTTCTTTGTGGTGATTAAATCATTTTGTTCATGATTACTGTGGTAGTTACATGCATCTATATATGTGATTAAATCTCACTGAATGATATGTAGAGAGAAAACAAGTAATTGATAAAATCCAAATGCATCTCCAGGTTAGTAGGCAGTATCATACAAATGTCAGTTTTTTGGTATTGATAATGTAGAGGTTATATATAGGTTATATAAGATTTTACTATTAGAGGGTTTAGGAATGCTGGGTGAAGGTACATAGGGATTCTTGCTACTTTTTACAATTCCTTGTGACTATAAAATTTATTTTCTAAAATATTTTTTTAGATGTTGTTGAACATTTATTTTATTCATTTATTTATATGTATTGCTGAGAATTGAACCCAGTGCCTCACATAAGCAAGGCAATGCTCTACCACTGAGCCCCAGCCCCAGCCCTAAAATTATATTTTTAAAAAATGAAAAAAATTGGTATGAGATTCTATTATCTATGCTAATAATAAACTATGAAAAACATCAACCCTGTCTTACATTTCTGCCTAAACCTATTCCACACTTTCCTATTTGTAGCTCTCCTTTCTCTTCCCTCCTCCCTCATCTTGGAAATAAGCATACTAAAGCAAAGTCTCTTAAAATTGCAGCTTTCTAAAGTTTTCCAGAACTTTGTGACTTTGCTGTTATTCTCCACTTCCCATCACTCTCCCCAGAGAAGCAGCTAAATTCCTCATATTTATTTAAGGGGGGCTTCCTGAGGTCCACTGCCTTATGGTGTCTTTGCCTTTTACTTATAAGAGGAATCTTGATGAGTTCCATTTTCTAGGGATTGCTTCAAAGAAGAGTCCTTTGTAGCCTGGGCTGTTCTTTTCATTACTGATACTCCCTGCAAGAACACAAAGTGTATGTCATGCTAGGCACCCAGAAAAAGATTATTGGAAGACACAACAAGGTATTAAATAAATTAGAGAATAAAAAGAATATTTTTCACTTACAAGAGAGAACAGACTCAAAATTGCTTCTGAAGAGCCATCTCACTTGATTTCATCATAATAAACAGATGCAATGATTCCTCATAAATTCCATCTGTTATATAATAAAATATCTATGTATTTTATACCAAAAAAAATTTTTTTGCAGCTTTCATATGAAGAGGATCCTAACATTTTATAATACAACATCTAATCCTGGCTATATCCAGATTTTGTGCCAATGTTAAGGACTTTCCAAATCCTGCCCTGGCCCATAAATTCCAAAACTCCTTGAACCTATTCAAGAAATTCATCTTTTCCTGGCTCCATGAGATGAAAAATTGTACATTGCAAACAAACAACAACAATCATAATCATAATCACTGAAAAATTATTTGTTTTATCTAAAAAGCAAAAGAACTAGAAGCCTCTAAATGACAGTAATGGGGCCCGATGATAGGCTTTAGGATTCAAATTACAATGATCCTTAGCCCAAGAGGGATCCTCTTTAGTGATGGAGGAAAAACTCTTCAAACTGACATGAATAGTACTATAAAATCCTACAACTGTTTTTGTAAGTGCAAAATTCTATTTTTTATAATTATAAAATTATGAGGTGATAGATCAGCTTTCACCAGTCTGATTTGCCTGGTGTTCTTTCTCATTTTCCCCCTTTCCTCTCCTTCCCTTTCCTCTATTCTTGGCAAAATTTTATGAATCAATCAAAAAAAGCACTCGGGTATTATTTACATACTTATCCAGATCAGATAAAATTCAAATGATTTTTTAAGTTTCTTAAGCTTTACTCATATTGGCTTTTAAAAATTTTTCTTGCTAAAAGTAACAGAAGAGAAAAAAAAGTTAGTCATGAACTAGAATAACGGCCTTGGTTACTATGTTGTAAGATATGAAAGGCAGGAAAACTAGAACCTTTTGATGTGATTTAAATTTTTGGTTTAAGAATATGGAGGTCTGTTGAATATAAACATTAGAGAGTTTTATTAGAGAAGAATCCAGGTAATACTCCTGATGATATCCCTTTAGACAAACTGAAATGAGTTTAGTTTAAAAACAATTATGCTGACTCACTGTTTTTACCATCATGTAAAATGTCAGTACAAAGTGCTAGTTTGTACAAGACTTGGATTTAGTTTTTTTAGGATTTAAATTCTCTAAAACTTGGATTATGGATCTTGATTTAATCATGTGAAATTCTTATGCTACAAATCATAAGGATTAAGTGTGTAAACATGAATTGTAATTTTTAGATCCACAGTTTTAAGAAGTTAGGCTCATATTTACTAGATTTAATTAATAAACAGTATTTAGATACTCTGACAATTTCTAAGAAAGATATAAAACAATGGTCACTCAATATGGCTTTAACCTTGTCGTCTATTTTTATACACTGTAGAATGACTAAAGAGTAATCAAGTCCAAATGTCTTTGATAATATTATTTGAATTTAAAATCTATAAATGATATAAAATGTATAGTCATGGAAGAAAAAATTTAGTTTCTGGTGTTATATATACCAGTTCTCTCTGTTGAAAAGAAATAGGTTATTTTGGTTAAGGTAAAAATTAATAAAATGGTTGAGACCACACCAGAATACAGTTACAAAATAATACATCTCATGAGATAATGAATGTGAGGACCTCATGTATATAGTTCAGTGGTAGAGAACTTACCTTACACACACAATGGAAGTGTTTATTGGTTTATTAAGGGAGCTGTTAATCTCATTATGATGATAAATTCAGTATAATGTATGTTGGCTTATTTAATATGTTCATAAAGGTAAGTATTTTAAAGTGAAATTAAAATTTTAAATTTATTACAATTTATGTATACCTAAACAAATATTTAGAAAGGCTTTAGAAAGTATATTAATAAAAGGCAAATTTCTTCACAGTAAGTCATTATTTGGATTACAAAGTCAAATTAGAGTTTTCTTTCTATAAAATGACCCAACACCTTCTGTACTCAGATAAACGTTATTTTTGAAAATAAAATATGGTGACTGGGAAAGGAGCCAAAACGTCACCTATAAGGAGCCTAAGGGATAGGGATTTGGTTTAAATAACCTTGCCAAAATGTGGTTTGAAATTCTTCTAGGAATCAGTATAATGGACATGTGTTTTGTTTTCCTGGGAGTGGCCACTGCCTACATCCATAGGTTTGCTAAGGGGGGCAAGGAAAAAAGGGTTGCCCATTTTCCCTATAAGTGGAATTTGATGGAAAGACATATATTTGGAGTTAATCGTTATAAATCAAAGGGTTTGGAGAACACTGATTAAGGAAGCATTTTCTTGATTGATGGAAAAAACTCAGTATGGTCATCTACCCCTGCTAGAAGGCTACTTGATATACTATGTAGCATGCAGTGTGTTACGTAATACATGATCAAAATAAAGTTAAAACCACAATAAAATGAAAAAGAAAAAAATATGGTGAGATCCCTATACTTTTGGCATACTCTTGAAGCAAAGTTCCTTGTTTTTGAAAAACTAAATTTCCTATAATCATCACCACGTACTTTTGCTGACCTTTTTACAGTATCAATATGTAAAGATTTCTTCCTTTTAAATAATACTTCATATTTTGTTTCCTTGTCAACTCTTCTTTAATTTACCTTTTTCAACTGAGAGTAAAACTGCTATACTCTCTTTTGAGTATCCTAGAATGGCCAAAAGGTTATTTGCTTCTGAATCTTGTAAACAGTAGAATATAAATGGTTAAATTTATTTGGTATTTCCAAATTTTAACCTAAAACCATCATTATTTTCCAAATATAAAATAACAAAAACTGACAAATCATTAGAAAAAAGTGATTTAGTATCAGAAAAACTACCTATGAGTCTTGATGCAATGGGCCTTTTAAGGAGATCTTAGGCACTTGAGTCTTAAAAGTTCGCTAGGAGGAGATGTCCTCTGATGGAGACTGCTAACTCAAGACCTGGAAGAGATGGTGACAAAATTGGACACTTTCTACCCAACATGGTGACAAAATATGGACACTTTCTACCTAACATGGAAGAACAAGAGTAATCAAGAGTAATTTTCTCAAGGCTCTGTTTGTTGTTGTTTTTTTTTTTTTCTGATTTATTGGTTCTTTTTAGTTATACTCAACAGCAGAATCCATTTTGATATAAACATACAAGTACAGAATGTATTTTGTTCCAGTTAGGATCCTCTTCTTATGGATGTACAAGACAGTGGGATCCACGATGTTGTTTTTATATATGTACACAGGAAAACTATGTCAGATTCATTCCACTGTCTTTCCTTTTCCTATTCCCAAGTTCTTTTATTCTTTTGCTTAGTTGCTAATCTTATTTGCTGTACTTTGGCACCCCCCATCAATCACCTAAAAGACTTCACAGAATCCTTGCACATATTCTCACAGTTAATTTAGAGCTATTACTTTAAACACTACAGATGGTTGATTTTCTTCTACAGATCCCTTCTGATATTTAAATTTTCTTCACATTTGTTGGGCCCAGACTTTAGCCTTTTAAAACATGGAACTTAACCTAAGTCAATAAAATACTTCAGCTGAAATCATTACAGCAAAGCTCACTAGGACTGGGAACAAATACTGGAACTAGCTTTCCTTGCTTCCACAAGGGTCAGTCTGTTTTCCTCAGAGATTATACAGCCTGATTCACAAGAACTCTTAGTACCTTCACTCAGGAAATCTGCCTGCCTCAAGGAAAAAGCAGCTGGCTCACACTTGCTGTGATAAATGTGCTCCCAATACATCACAATGTAGGAGGTGCAGCTAAAACAGTGCACAGAGGAACATTTCTAGCATTCTATACAAATTCAGGACATAAACAAGGAAGGAACACCTCCCCTATTTTAATGAGGCCCCCAATTCCCAGATAACAAAACCAAAGACACTACAAGAAAACTATAGACCATGTCCCTCATGGATACAAATGTAGAAAACCTATGACCAATTATTAGCAAATTGAATAAAAAATATACAGTTGATTCAACATTCAAGAAAGGTACTTACCTCCCTCATGACCTTTATATGATAGGTTTCTCATTACTTAGCTCACTCAGTGCCAGTTAAGTGTTGGGTACTGTTTCAATCCCAAAGGTACGATGGGTACAACAGTGATCAAAACTATCAAAAGCCCCTGATTTCATAATACTTATTGTGGAAGAGTGAAATAAATGTAAAATCTGTCAGGTAAGTGTTATAGAGAAGGAGAAGGAGGGTGAAGGAAACAGGGAATGCAAAAGTGAGGGCAGATTAAGGAGCTGCTAAAATGTTGGCTTAGTACTGTATGGTTAAGGTAAGTTGTCTGCTGAAGCCCAAACTGCCAAAACAAAAAGGAAGTGAAAGCAGCAGCTTGTGGATACCTGCAGGAAGTGTCACAGGCAAAGGGAAGGACAAGCGCCAAGGCCCTTGATCTTAGGCAAAATGGGGCTTGCCTAGTGTATTTTTAGGAACAGATTTGGGGAAACAAATAAGGAAAATATTGAGAGAAGATAAGGTAGAGAGGACACAGGGAAGGGCACGTACAGGTATGTTCGCACACATGCACTCCAGGCGTTATAGGACCTTTTAGGTCTCTAAGATGAGAGCCATGGGGTTGGGGGTTCACACAGGAGTAGCATGATCTGACATTATACTGGTTAGCTTATAATTTAATTCCTATTCCTTGATCCATCCACTTTAGACAAGAATGCTCACTGAGCTGGGGGCAGTGATGCACACTGGTAATCCCAGAGACTCAGAAGGCTGAGGCAGGAGGATCGAGAGTTCAAAGATAACCTCAGCAACTTAGTGAGACCCTGTCTTTAAATAAAATACAAAAAAAGGGGGGGGGCTTGGATGTGGCTCAGTGGTTAAGTCAACCCTTGGTACAAAAAAAAAAAAAGGGAATGCTCATTAAAATATTATTTGTAGTAGTAAAATACTAGGTCGGGGGATTATTCAACCACAGGCATTGTGATATTGTGCCACAACTATTAAAAGGAATACTATGCAAATACAAAAAAATGATGATAAATGGAATGACTGAGAAAAGTAGTTCTAAAACACTATATATTACCTCATGAATATATATGCCTGGAAAAAAGTCTGGAAAGACATATACCAGTGAATTAAGAGAACAAATTCCTGGAGAGATGAAGAAAGCAAAAAAACATAAGGAATATTTTTCTTTTGTGCTTCCTTGTGTTGTTAAAAGCTCCTAGGACAGATGTTTATTATATACAGTGAGAAAAAAATTATTTGGAAATATACAAAGGATGCATTACTAGATCTATAGGCTAGAATGACCTTTTTCTTTACCTTAAAAGCTCAAAACAATCACCCATGATGAAAACTGGACATCTAATACATATCTATACACATTAATTATTCCATAAAAAAGCTCAAAACAATTATATGAAACCCATTTCAGTCCTGTAATAATAAAAAATACATTAACTAAGTGGCATGTTAACTGACTTGTGGCTAACAAGTCTCTATCATGAGCCAGTGACACTCAGCAAGGGCTTAGAGAAGGTTAACTGCCCTGAACCACTGCTGAAACTAGTACTATTTTCTCTCTCTAGAACATAGTAGCACTTACTGATGTAATCTAGTTAGCCAATTTTTTGATAATAAGTCTATACATTTCTCTTACTATGACTCAAAAATGCCAAGATTCTAAGACAAGGAGAAGCTTTTGGTTGATAAGAACCTCCGGCCAACAGAGCATCAGAGAAGACATATCCAGTGGGTACTGAGAAATAAACAGCCATACATGGAGAGGGTCCAGGACCATCTGGTGGGTTCTCTTCAGTGTTTCAGAGATCTGTTCTAGTTTTTGGTTGCTGTGCAACAAATACCCTGAACCTAGTGGTATAAAACAATAGTCACGCCTTATCACCTCTCAATTCTGGACTCAGGTAGTTCTTTGGGCTTTCCTTATTTGCTTGTGGTCAGATGCTGGCTGGAGCTGGAGTCATCTAGAAGACCTCCTCACTCATGTCTGGTGGCTGATGTTGCCTGGGATTTCTCACAGCAGAAGCTTGCCAGCAAGGAGAAGGTTCCTGAGACAGGTAAAAGCCTTTTCTAATGAAGTCATAATGCATCACTTCTGCTGTACTCTAATTAGCTAGACACGAGTGACAGCCCATACTCAAGAGTGAAACTGACACCATCTCTCCTAATGGGAGAAGTGTCAAAAGAATTTGCGGGCAGTTTAAAACCATTAGTCTACATTCTAGCCCGATGCAGCCTTCCCTGCAAAACAGTCACCTCTTCCAAGATTTCCTGAAGTCTTCTTAACCCATCAGGATTAAGCTATAGTGCTATAGGACCCCGTGACATGTAAATTGGCTCAGGGTACAGAACCAGTCCCTCTGGTGAAGTTTCCCAAGTACTAATCCTCACTATCTTTAGTTCCATAACTAAGGAGACAAATTGTCTACTCCTCTTCATGCACCCAACATTGGTGAGCTGCTGGGATGGAGGTGAGCAATCTGATGTTTTTCAAGGGGAAGCACATAATAGCCATTTGTTCATAACAATTCTGAAATACCTTTGGGTCCAGTTCTGTTCTCTGGGAACACTCCAATTTTTGCCTCTCAGTTCTTGGGCCTGCCCTTTAAATTCTTTCCTGTTCAAATAAAAAATGTTGTCTGGGGTGTAGCTCAGTGGTAGACCACTTGCTTAGTATGCAGGAGGACCTGAGTTCAATTCAGCCCTGCAAAAATAAAAAGCAGCTAGAGTTTGCAGTTGATTATTTGTAGAAGTTGAGGGTTCAAAGGCTATTTTTCATTTTTTATTGTTTTCATTCCTACTAGTCTAAGCTGTGGTATGTCTGCTAATATAATTATCTAAAAAACTTGTGGTTTACTGTGAATCTTACTAGGGATTTACTCCATTACACAAATGCCAAACCCACAAATCTCTCTGGGACAAGCTTTCCTACCTTGAGCTCTTTGTAATGCTGCTTTGGGAGAAAGCCATGAAAGTTCTTAAGCCCTCTCCTTCATCTTTTATTAAATGGGGAGGACCAATGAGGCACATACTTGGAAGGCTTTGTCTGTATGTGTGCAGTGCAGGAATGAATCCGGGGCCTCAAACATGCAAGAAAAGCACTCTACCACTGGGTACACCCCCCAGCCCGGTCTGTTGAAAGGGCCTCATCTAAAATCTCCCTGAGGTCTTCCAGATACACCCTTGGCTTCATCTTCAGAATATGTTTTCCTGGGTTTGTTCTCTGGACAGGAGCTATTTCTTAATTTCAGTGTCCTTTGCCATCTGGGCAGGCTTGGAATAAGAATGTTAATAACAATTTAAAAAAGTTATCAAGTCTTGGTTCCTTTATTTAATAATGCTTCAGCTTTTCTTTTTATTTCAGGCAGATAGAAGACACGTTGCCCTTCAACAATCTGCCTGGAGACCTGAATAGTTATTCTTTGAATTATTAGACACATTTCTTATTCACTATGATATTGAATGTGGTCATGTTGCAAAAACCTTTGTTGTGACATAGCAAAAAATCCTTTCCTCCAAATTCCAATAATATTTTCTTCATTTTTCTTTATGCCCTGACAGGCCCTCAAGATCTATCAGGCTTCCACCAAGTTTCCTCAGTTTTGCCAATTTCCACCTGTTGCCTAGTCACAAATGTATCAGCGTTTTGTAATGGCAGGCCCTTAGATAAAAACCTATGCCATAATCTCTCAGTCCTGTACGCCTGCTGGCCTCAGCTGGGATTTCCACTCCACTTGGAGCCTCATGCAATTGCAGCCAGATGGTTGGGGTTGGAATCTTGAAGGCTTCCTTGCAGGACTGGTGGTTAATGGAGGCTGCTGGTTTGGATGCTCACAAGCAAGCCCCTCCACAAGACCTAGGATTCCTTGCAGTATACTGACTGCCCAGTAAATGCAATCCTCCCAAGACAGCCAGGTAGAAGTTGTATTGCTATTTCTAACCTAGACTCCAAAATCACAGAGCATCATTCCCACAGCATTCTACTATTCAAGGAGAAAAAGTACACTCTACTTTGAGGAGTGTTGGAAACTTCTATGCACATCATTAAACACCTCCTGGCCTCTGTTCTTTTCAGTCATAAAGGTATTTGAGGTGTGTCATGCTCACAACTGAGGAAAGCAGTCTAGGACAGTCAAGTCAGAGAGCACATTTAGCTTCTAGGGCTTGACTTATTCATTTTCTGTGACCTTCAGCAAAACACCTGGTCTCTCCAAGCCAACTGCTTCATCTGATTCTACAAATATGAAAGTGTAATTTCCAATAAAGGGAGTTAGTACAGGTGGGCTAATGAGAACATACTTGCCTTTTAAAATTTTTATTTAATTTTTTTATTTTAGTTATACTTGACAGAATGCACTTTTTGTATGATACATCTTATATAATGGAATATAATTCTCATTCTTCTGGTTGTACATGATATAGAATTACACTGGTCTTATTTATGTACATAGGGAATAATGTCTGATTTATTCTACTATTCTTCCTACCTCCATAACCCTTCCCCACTCCTATATCCTCTCTACCTAAAGTAACTTTATTCTTCCTTACAGTGCCCCCCCACCCCAATTGTGAATTAGCATCCACATATCAGAGAAAACATTCAGCTTTTGTTTTTGGGGGATTGGCTTATTTCACTTAGAATGATATTCTCCAGCTCCAATCCAAGTAGCACTGATCATTAAGAGAGTTGGTAATATATTTACTGTCTTACTGAACTATTTGTGGCTGACAAAAAAATGTGTAGACTACAAAGTTTTTTGAAACATTCTCAGCACATAATATTTTCTGAGTGAAAAACTCTACTTTGGCTTGTGACCAAGCCCACTCTAAAGCAATGACAATTTTAAGCTGAGGGGGATATAAATTCTTTGGTTTAAAAGTTAACCAGCCTAAATATAAACTTAAAGTCTATTCAGAAAGACTGAACATCCCTCCCCATTCCTGCATTATCATGTCAGCAAAATATAAATACTATTTGGGAATGGTGAAACACATTTATTTAGTGTCATCCAAGTATAAACCACTGGGATAGGTACATATATATTTCATTTCCACCTACTGGCTTAAAGGCTACTACATGAGATCACACAAGTGTGTAGATAACTATAATAAATGGCATTATGCTAATGAGCATGACTCAGTTCTTAGAAATGATGAATTATAAGAAGGGAGGGTTCACAATAGGTCAGCACAGGGAAGAACAGCCTCTGTAAGCAAGGGCATTTTGAGAAAGCCCTTGTGGAAATGGTAGGACATTCACAACCAAAATGTGAGGGGAAAATAATCTCAACATTTATTCCCCTGGATCACTACAAAAGTCTGTTGAGGAAATACTTTCAGTGGGGCTTAAGATACATGGAAATAGGTGACTGAAAAGATAGTCTGAAACATTAAGAGTCTGAAACATTAAGAGTATTTAGGTGTTAAAATTTCCTAAGCTCAACTATAAAGTAAGTGCCTCAATAAAACTGTAAAAATCCAGCTCTAAATTCTCTTCAAAATGACCTACAAACTAGGAACTGACAACTCCCCTTGACTAAGCATTAAGGTTTTCATTGTCTGCCTTTGGAGATATGGGGCTCCCAAGGACATTGACCCATCTGTCCTCTCCTTTCACTTTAACCTCTGAGTTTTCTAGGATCAAGAAAGCATCCTATTAATATAACACACCCTCACTGCTCATGCTAGCAAGACAAAAAGGAGCTGATACTTTTGATACAGGAATTCCTTAGACTGACATCTTAACTTCTGTTTTTGCAACCTCTCTTTCAAGTTTTGGGAGCCAGGAAACCTGATCATCATAAACATAATTTCAGTTCAGTTGCCTCCCAACGGTTTCTTCTTGGGCAAATCACTTAACATCCCCAAGTTTCCCCATAGTGAAATTGGAGTTTGAGATGAAACCAGATTTTTCCACTTTTGCTGGTGGGTAGGCTCCATCTAAATTATAGGAATCTACTGTTGACGAAGCTGGTTTTAGTGGTAGCAGCTATCATACATTGAAGTGGCGGCTGGGGTCAGTTCCCAGGATTGCAGCCAGAAAAGCCAGATTAATCTCCATTACTACTGAAGTCACCTGTTGCAGCTTTCAGTGGTGGGCTATGCAACCCCCACACCTAATCTAGTATTGCAGCAGACCCCAGCAGCTTCCTGCTGATTTCTTCCTGGGTTCTTGTTCTAGGATTGCAAGAAACCCAAGGACAAAGAAGGTGAGAGTGAAAGGAGTAGGATTTGAGAAGAAAAGCAGCAGATCTCTCACTGGAGAAGGGACCTGATAGCACGTTGCCACCCAAGTGTACCAGTCTAGAAATTAATTAATGTAGCTATCAGGTAGGGTGCTGGTCTATAGCCTTTACTCAGGTCTGTCCAGTCCTATCCTTCCCTGTGGACACCCTCCCCCCCAGGTTAATTTTATACAGTGGTCTTTACATTTAAAGAAAAGCCCTTTTTTGGCTTTTAAGTGGCTGCCTGTTTTACTATCTATCCTTTTTTTCAGTATTAGTTAAAATGTCTGTAATCCCAGTGACTGGGGAAGCTGAGGCAGGAGGGTCACAAGTTTAAGGCCATACTTGGCAACTTAGTGAGACCTTGTCTGAAAAACAAAAACAAAAAAGCAAAACCACAAATAGGACCAGGGATATAACTCAGTGGCAGAGAGCCTCTGAGTTCAATCACCAGTACCAAATCAATCAATCAATCAATCAATAAAATCCCTTACTGACTGGGTTGTCGTAAGGATGAACCAAGACTACTTGGCATGCAGGTTGACACAGTGAATGCTCAAATAACAGAGCTATCACTAGTATTAGCATAATCTCATTGATTTAAAACCCTGTTAAGAATTAACATAAAGACTGATGTGAACAGCTTCACTCATAGTCGTACTTTTAAGATAGTTAGGTAGTCAATCTATACATCATATTTATATTAATTTATATTCTTCTATTGCCTTTTTAATTTATAAGTCCAGATATACTGCTAAGCATGTTAAGTTTCTTCCACACACCAATAGAAATTAACATACTGAAAAAATACTGCAATAATGTTTCTAAAGCCAGTCATTGACTTCAAGTATTTAGAAACGGCTCTTATGTGCCAGAATCTATTCAAGGTGCAGGGGATATGTGATGAACAAGACAGAAAAAGGTCCCTGCTCTCATGGAGTGCACATCCAAGTGGGAGAAGAGACACTAAATAAGCAGACAGGATGAGGTGAGTAGTGATAAGTGCTAGTAAGAAAGGAACAGGAATCAGAATAATGGGGGTGATCATCTTCTTTAGATAGAAGCACCAAAGACTGACAGATTTTACATTTATTTCACTCTTCCACAATAAGTGTTGTGAAATCAGGGACTTTTGATAGTTTTGAGTACTATCGTACCCCTGGGATTGAAATACTACCCAACACATAACTGGCACTGAGTGAGCTAAGTAATGAGAAGTCTATCATATTAAGGTTGTGAAGGAGGTAAGTACCTTTCTTGAATGTTGAATCAACTATATATTTTTTTATTCAATGCCTTTCTGAGGAAGTGACATTTATATGCAGATGTAAATAAAGACCAGCCAAGAGATTTGGAGGAAGACCATAAATATTATATTTTTTTAAAAAAAATCTATCTTGCTTTTCTTTTTCCAGCATTGACTCAGTGGGCCTAAAAGAGCTTTAGTAGTGGATCTTCCAAAAAATAAAGAATAAATCCACTTGTTAAGAAACTTATTTCTCAAGTATTTTATGGAGAATCAAAAGTTCTATAAACTTATAGATGAATTAAATATTTAATTTTTTAAAGAATGAGAATATATATATAAGTACTTCGTGAAAATTTATATAAACTCGAGATGGGTTAAACTCTTTTAAGCTACAAAGGTCAAAACCCAAAAATGCAGCTTTCCAATTTAGGCCTGGAAGAATGACTCTCATCAAGAGGGGTGGTGAGAAGACCCATGTGCCATTCATGAGGTGGTGACCCACCAATACACTAATCAACATTTACAAGTGCATCTACACAGACTTTAAGAAGCATGTCGCTCAGTGGTACAGCGTGTGCTAGCATGTGTGAGGCCCTGGGTTCTATCCCCAGCACCAAAGGGTGTTATGGGGGTGGAGAGAGATTGATTTCCAGAAATTTGCCATGAAGACAGGGATTCCACATGTGTACAAGGATCCCAGGCTCAACAATGCTGTTCCATACCACACTGTTATGTTAAACACTAATCAGTGCCTAGGAAAGCTTGCAGTGAGAAAAAGGTCTCTAAAAGAATGTATAAGAGAGAAATGGGAAGGGGGAGCTGGCCACTTCCCTTATTTCCAATCCTTGGGAAAGGATCTGAAGAGAGTGACCTTGGTTGTAAAGGAATATACTCATAAAACATCCAAAGATAGTCACCTGCACATTGGGCATGCAAACTATAATATATTTCCCTAGCTTGTAGGCACTGTGCAGCTCTCCATTATATCCTGGCCTGCTGCTGGCAAGGAGTGAATAATAAAATGTTCAAACCTCTCTGACAGTCCTCCAAGTTCTTTCTTTGGGTCTGAAAAACAGTACACTGGGGGGCTGTGGAGTCCCGGGGTTGAACATATATCCATGTGTTTCTGTCCAGAAAAATATAATGAGGATGAATATGCACAAAATAGGTTCTATATTTTACACAATTATAACCACTTTCAAAAATCTAGACAATGTGAATGAGAATTATCTGGTGATTATAAAACAGTGTTATACAACAAAAACAAAACAAAAACAAAGGCAAAGAATATGATAATGTTTACAAAATGTACAGATGCTGAACAGTAAAAATAAAGTAAGAAAAAATTCAAAGACAAAATATAAGGTGAAAAACACATTTGCAACCGAGATTTAAAAGTTTTAATGTTAAAAATATATAAAAACTGTTAAAAGCAACAGCCCCAAATAGAAAATAGCCATAAACAAGTAATTCACAAAGAAATGGTCAGGATACTAAAAAAAAAAAAAAAAAAAAAAAAGATGTTCAACTATAGTCACAATGACAAAAATGTAATGAAATCTGACTTTTTTGCTTATTAGACTAATAAAGATGGGAAATTATTGACAAAAGTCAGTTTTGCCATAAGAATGGGGAAACTTGGAACTCATATTCTATTGGTGTGAAAGTATAAACTGGAAACAACTTAAAATTTCAATAATGAAAGAATGCTAATGAAAATGAGTAAACTTCAATAGTGATATGATATTATCACCAAAATAATAAAATAGAACCATATTCACCAAATGGTAACAGTGGTTATCCATAAATAGAGGGACTTGAGGTGGCACTGTTTTTTAGTTGGTTAAGTAGTTACATATTTACTTTCTGTGTGTGTGGTGCTGGGACTGAACCCAGTAACTCACACATGCTAGGCAAGTGCTCTGCCACTGAGCTACACCCTTAGCCCACATATTTACTTTTATATTATCCCAAAGAAAGGTTCTTTCAGAACATTGCACTGATTTGACCTACCAATTCAAATACCAGCACCATGAAGTACAGGTTTTCAACGAATGGTGCTGGAATAATTGGAAATCTGCATACACACACAAAAAAATGCAGTTAGATCCTTATATCTCAAGTCATGTACAAAAATTAACTTCAATGTATCAAAGAGCTACATGTAAAGAGCTAGAATTATAAAACTGTTAGGAAAGAACACAGGTGTAAATCTTTGTGACCTTTGCTTAGGCACTAGTTACTTGGATGGAACCTGAAGTACAAGCAGTGAAGGAAAAACAAAACCAAACAAAACAGATAAACTACTTCATCGAAACTAGAACTCTTTTCTGGGTGCTGGGGATATAGCTCAGTGGTAGAGTGCTTGCCTGGCACCCACGAGGCCCTGGGTCAGATTCCCATGACTGTAAAACAAACAAACTTTTTTTTCGGCAAAGGCCACTATCAAAAAAGTGGCCTTTGAGAGACTGTAGAAAATATTGTTAGAGTCTAGAACCTGGAACATCAAAAGAATCCTAACACTCAACATGAAAAAATAATTTAAAAATGAGGATTTAAACAGACATTTCTCCAAAGAGTTGAACAAGTGGCCAATAAGTATATGAAAAGATGCTCAACATATTAATCATTATGGAAATGCAAATCAAAGGCAAGAGACACAACCTCCAACTAACAGGATGGCTATAATACAACACGGACAATTGATAGTTTTTGGCAAGAATGTTGAGAAATTGGAACCCTCAACATTGCTGTTGGGAATGTAAAATGTGCAGCAAAAAGACTGGCAGTTTTCAGAAAGTTAAATACTCTTAACTAATGTCCCAACAATTCTTCTCTAAGGTATACACCAGAGGAAAATAAACATACTTTTACACAGACTCCTGCAATAATGCTCATGGCAGCATTATTCATAATCACCAAAGAGTAGAAGCAACAAAATGTGTAAGATCCATGCAGTGGAATGTTACTCTACCATGAAAAGAAATGAAGTGATTGTACATGGATAAACCTTGAAAACATTATGCAAGATGAAAGAAACCAGACATAAAAGACCATATATTGTATGATTCCACTTACTGAAATGTACAGAATAGGCAGATCCATATGGACAGGAAGTAGACTAGTAGTTGCTGGAGCAAAAAGGGAAGGGGGAAATGAAGAGTGACTGCTAAAAAGCATAAGGTTTCTTTTTGTTTGTGGTGCTGGGGATTGAACCAAGGGCCTTTTACAGAGTAAGAATTCTACCACTAAGCTACCTCCCCAGTCTAGAGTTTCTTTTTTTCTTTTAATTTGTTCTTTTTAAATACATGACAGTAAAAGTATTTTGATAGATTATACATACATGGAGTATAACTTCCCAATCTTATGATTATACATGATATGAAGTTACACTGGTCATGTATAGAGTGTCTTCGTGAAGTGATATAAAAGTTGCAGAATTAGTGGTGATGGTTGCACAGCTTTGTGAATACACTATAAACACCGAATGGCACACTTCAAAATAGTGAATTTATGATACATGTATTATGTCCAATTATAAATCAATTATTAACAAATTTTAAATTGTAAAATATATATAAATTTTAAAAAAGAATGATAGCAAACTTCTTGCCTACAGCTATGCAAGACAAAAGAGAATGGAGCAGTTAGGATCTAAAGTGCTGAATGAAAATATCTAGAATTCTACACCTGGTAAAAATTTCTTTCAAAATTGAAGGTGAGGATTTTAAGATTTACTAGCACTCTATAGTAATCTAGTCACTGAGACATTAGCATAGGTGTAACAGACCACGCAGGTTAACAGAAGAGAAAAAGCCCAGAAAAAACCCACATAGTTTTCAATATGCCAAGTTAATAGGGAAAATATACTAATTTAAACAAATAATCTTGAACAAACTGAAGAATCATGTGGATAAACATAAAGCCCAACCTTTATGCAACATACAACAATTTACTTGAACTATATCACAGATCTAAATATAAGAGCTAGATAAAGAATCTTTGTGACCTTGCAAGACAAGAAAGAAAAGCCAGGCACAATGGCTCACGCCTGTAATCCTGGCAACTCAGGAGGCTGAGACAGGAGGATCGCCAGTTCAAAGCCAGCCTCAGTAAAAGCAAAGCGCTAAGCCACCCAGTGAGACCCTGTCTCTAAATAAAAAACAAAATAGGGCTGGGGATGTGGCTCAGTGGTCGAGTACCCAAGTTCAATCCTCAGTATCCAAAAAAAAAAAAAAAAAAAAGTGAAGGAAAGCCTGACTCTCCCCAGTGTTGTTTTTCTGCCTTTGGTGGTAGCCACCGGAAGCTCTGGAAGACTCTCCTTTTCCTCCAGATGCTCAGGAGTTCCCCCTTTGGACTCCCCACTTCCACAACTCTCAGAGGTCCAGAGGACACACTGCTTCCCTTTGGACTTGGGAATTTTCCCACTTCCTGGGTGGTAGAGATGAGTACCCCTACCATCTATGACAACTGAGCTCAGACGGATCCAGTACGAATGTGCAAACCAGTATGTCCTGCAGTTAACAGATGACTGTGCACCTACACAGGCCCACCTCCTTTTTCTACTCCTCTGGTCATTGAGGAGCCAGTCTGTAACTCTGATCCTGTGCTGCAGCATAAGCCTCAATAAAGCCTTGTTTGGATGGTTTTATCTTACCTATTCATATTTTCTATCTTAATTGAGGAAAAAAACCCCTCTGATTTGTAACACTTGTATTAGGAAGAATTTTTTTTAATTTTTTTTTTTTACTTGTTGATGGATCTTTATTTTATTTATTTATATGCAGTGCTAAGAATCAAACCCAGTGCCTCACAAATGTGAGGTAATCGCTCCACCACTGAGCTACAACCCCAGCCCGGGAAGAATTTCTTAAGACAAATAAAGGAAAATAGAGAGAGAATAAACTAATAATTTGGCTTCATTAAAATTTGTAACTTTCATATTAAAACAAAAAGTCCAGCCACAGACTGAAAGTATTTATGAAACACATATCTGGTAAAAGCTTACATGGATCAAAAGAACTCCTCTAGAACTCAATAAGAAGACATACAAACAATAACAACAAAAAAATGAACAGCCCAGTCTGACTTCAGGAATGGATGGGTAAAGGTTTAGCAAATTTTCTCTCGACAGCAATGATAAGACTTAACAAAACTATCAAAATAATTATTTTAGAATCTTGGAAACAGATAAAAGGCATGCAACAAAACAAGAATCAAGAAACCTACTGAAGCATGACAAAAATGAGGGGATGCTATGACATTTTAGCCTGAGTCTGCTCCTACTCTCCTACCCACTAACCCAAGTTCTGTAGCACTGCCATTGTAGCAGGGTAGAATAGGCTGGGAAGGTTTTAGCCTCACTGCTATGGGGAGTTAAACTGATTTGGAATAGAATGTGGGGTAAACTCAGGTGCAGGGGTATTTTGGGAAACAATACTTATACTAGAGGCAAACAATCAAGAGAAAGCCAGTACTGTAGCACCAAGAGGATGAGAGTGCTACAGAAGCAGTAGATAGGCAGAACCAGGGGCTGGGGATGTGGCTCAAGCGGTAGCGCGCTCGCCTGGCATGCGTGCAGCCCGGGTTCGATCCTCAGCACCACATACCAACAAAGATGTTGTGTCCGCCGAGAACTAAAAATAAATATTAAAAAAATTCTCTCTCTCTCCCCCTCTCTCTTTAAAAAAAAAAAAAAAAGATAGGCAGAACCACCAGAAACTGAAGGTAAATGTTCATAGCAATTATTCAATATAGCCCCCCAAAGTAAAAATTCTCAAATTTCTGTAACAGATAAACTATGGTATACCCAAAGCCATACTATTCTGTAAAAATAAGGAAATAATTAATATACACGAACCATGTGTTAAGGTGAAATATTATGTTGAGTGAAAGAAACCAAATGCAAAAGACCAGTTTTGGGGTATGATTCCATTACCTATGAAATATCCAGTAATGCCAAACCTATGGAGGTAAGTTAATGGTTGCCTAGAGCTGGAGGAAGGGGAAATAAGGAATGATTGCTAATGAGTAAGAGGCTTCTTTAGAGTGACAAGGATATTCTAAAATTAGGTTATGCTGAGGTCTACACAACTCTGTAAACATACTAACAATTATTCGTATGTACTACTATTAGTAAGTGAATTTTATGGTATTATGTTATATTCAAAGAAGCTATTATAAATAATGGGATAAAGAACTGAACAAACTTTTTACCAAAGAAGTTTACCTCACATGTGTAAGGCACTGGGTTCTATTCTTAGCACTGCATATAAAAGAATGACAAATGAACACATTAAAAAAGATGTAAAATGTCATTAATTGTTAGGTTAATTAAAACTAAAACCACAATAAAATATCACTACCTACCCAACAGAATGACCAGAATTTAAAGAACTAACAACACTAAGCTTTGGCAATAATGGGGCAAATTGTAACCCTCATATATTGCTGGTGGGAATGTAAAATAGGACAGCTACTTTGGAAAATAGTTTGTCAATATCTAATAAATACTTACAACGTTACTCAGCAATTTCATCCCTAGTAATTTATTGAAGAGAAATGAAATCATATGCTCACACAAAGATTGTATACAAATGTTCATAACCATTTTATTCATAATAGCCCCAAACTAAAAATAGCCCAGTCCCCCACCAATAGAAAGATAACAAAGTGTGGTATATTTATTCATACAATGGAACACGACTGAGCAAACAATGTGGATACTTCCCACAAATATTACGCTGAGCAAAATAAGACTTAGATAAATAGAATACCACCAAATTTCACCTATAAACAGAACATAAAACAGATTAGTGGCTGCCTGGGCTTGAGGGTAAATGGGTAGCAACCCACTATAAAGGGACTTGAGGTAAGTTTTGAGGGTGATGTGAATGTTCTCTACTTTGGTTGTGGTCATGGTTATACAGGTATGTACATCTGTCCAGAATCATCAGGTAGCAAATTTATAATGGGTGCTTTTGTTGTATAGAATTTGCAACTTGAAGTAAAGCTGCTTTCAAAAAGTAGTGAAGGTTAGAAATATAACACTGTGCTAACTGGGGAAACAGCCTTCTGAAAATGGAAAGAGACTAACAAATCTGGCTGGCTGGCTCTACTGCAATCTTGGAGCTTGTAGGACACTTCCATCTGTTCTCACCTTTGCTGTGGCCTGGCACAAGGTATGAAACCATTACATCACCAACAAAGGGTTTTTCCCATGACTGTAATGACCTTATTCCTTGTGACATCTGACACAAATGCTTATTCAAAAACTATGGATTTCAAACACCCACATTACTTGTTTGCTCTATTATAACTGATTACCAACCTTTTTGCTACTAATACTGAACCATAAACTTCATAGCTATCATTCCCCCATCAATTTATATGCAATATCTTACAATTATCAAATATTTAATAGATATGTGCTGAATAAATGAACCAACACTTTTATTAACCCTGCATTCTAGTTTAAATAACAGCCACACACTGTTCTTCAGTGTGTGAAGACTTTCGAAGATAACCAACATAAAGCTAAGAATGAAAAAGAGAGACTGCAGTTACTTATATACTTCAGCCTCAGTGCTTTTTAATCACTGATGAGTTTAAAAAATGCAATTTTTGAATTACTAACTGCTATATTTTTCATTCCTGGTACTTAATTTCTTGTGTTCCCAGTTGCTTATGGGAATTTGCTATAAGACTTGATGAAAAGTGCTTCTTCAGGAATAAGAGATAATGAGGATATTACAAACATTTTTGTTCAGTTTTGAGTGTCAAAAGTTGAGTTTTTTAAAATCCAAAGGAAGAGATAGAAGCCTGAAAGTCAAAGGGTATGGATTAGTCAAGAGCCAAGTTCTGGAGGTACAAAGGACTTTAAGGAATCCACAAAACTTTGCTGTGAAAATCAAGGATCAGAGCCTAGCTGAAGTAGGCAGTTTTATTCTATGAACCAGAATTGGGAAGAATCCTTAAAAATACCAGAGCAGTCTTTTCACCCGAAGTAAAAAATTTGATCACGAATCACTGGCTCAGGAATCCCTGCTTGGGAATCCTAAAGCAGAAGTGCATATTGTCCTCTTTCCCAGTGTGTAGACCAACCTTAAATACTAACTCCACCCCTTACCTGACTCCATTCACCATGGCATTTCAGCACAGAATCCCTAGGCAAGCAAAATTGCATCTAACTCAAGATATGGCAGACCTGACTTACTGCTGCCTCTCATGCTGCATTTTGCAGAGTACTCCCATTTTGTGACAGAGGGTCTTGTGGACAAGCTTAATGGTCATGGCAAAAAGTTAACTATAGCTAGACGGTATGACATTTATGAAAATGCCCCCAAAGAACTCAACCCCAGGAGAAAAATCTGACTAGAACTTACTCATCAGAACTGCTCATGGTTCATACTGACAAGTAGGTAAGAGCTTACAAACATACCGACTCCTGAGACTGACCAGTTAATCAAAGCATGTGTGCCCTCACCAAAAAACTATAATCATAATGAAAGCCAGTGCTGTCTGTGAATGCACATAAAGAGATTCTCGACATCCTCAACCTTTTAAAGATATTTAAAGTTTTAAGATACTACTCAATTTTAATAATAACATAAGACAAGTATTGTGCACGTTTAATAGTTAAATCAACTTTGAAAGAGATCCAATAATATTAACAACGTAATTACAAGGTCTTCAGAAATATCCAGGTACAGATAAAGATAGGAGTCAAAAAGATTCTCAGAGTAAAGTCATCCAGACCCCTACTATTCAGTACAGTAGCCAGTGGTCGCCTAACTCTTAAGCACTTACAATGTGGCTATTCCAAATACAGATGGGCTGTTAAGTATAGAACACATAGCAGATTTCAAAGTCTGAAAAAAAAATGTAACACTTGATAATTTTTTATATTGATTACATGCTAAATGATAACAGCTTGTGTATTTAAATAGCTTAGTTATTTGGTATTTTTCTGAAATATAAATTTACACTGTTGTGAAGTCTATGTTGTTACCTTATTAGTCAAACAGCTACTAAATGATCAAGCCAATCAGAAAGCATTAAAATCTCAAACTTTCTTTGAAAGATTTTTTTTTTGGTTAGCAATTCTTTAAATTCTATATAATAATTAAGAGTGAATTCAGGGCTGGGGATGTGGCTCAAGCGGTAAGCACGCTTGCCTGGCATGCGTGCGGCCCGGGTTCGATCCTCAGCACCACATACCAACAAAGATGTTGTGTCCGCCAAGAACTAAAAAATAAATATTAAAAATTCTCTCTCTCTCTCTCCTCTCTCACTCTCTCTTTAAAAAAAAAAAAAAAAAAAAAAAAAAAAAAGAGTGAATTCAAAAGTTCACAGAAAATGTTACCACAGGAATAAGGCACTATATGGCAGAATTCTAAAACTTTTATAATTATAGCATCACTAAGATACTTCAGAAAAGTAATTTTAAAAGCATTCTTATGTGGGAATCAAATCTTAAATCATGTAATATTTACAAAAACAGAGGTTTTAACATTTTAGGCCTTGCTGTCCTGAAGTCATAGGATATCCGGCAAGAGAACCTCTGAAACAATTTGGAGAAATTTTGTAAAAACTTATATTGGTGTTCCCATGGCCATGATGTATTTGACTGAATAATCTGTGGGGAGAGTTGCTTCCTTGAGCCACAAAGCTATCCCAAGGTTGCTGTTCCTCCAAGAACTAAACGTCAGTCAACCAGCTGTCATTCCTTTCTTTCACGAAATAAGAAGGATCATGATGTGGGTGGCAGCAAACCACAGCTTTCTAAAGAGGGTTAAATTTCTTCTGGTCCCTCCTCCTACTTAGCCTAACCCAACCTATCCAAAACAGCAACTTCTATCAGTAGGGCAGGATCCATCTATTCCATATATCTATTTCTATAAGACCCTATTTCCAACAGTAATTCTTTTTGCTGAGAAAATACATAAAAGTGCAGGATAAATGAACCAAAGACAAACACCTCAAGAATGAGTGAGTGCATCTAAGTATTTCATTAAGCAACTCTGGGAAAGCATGGTCCTATTCCGACAGGCATCTGAAGCTAGGGGCAGAGAGGAATTCTAGGAAAGGTTCCACTCCACCAAGCTAGACATTGTTCAACTAGTTTTGTGTACCCCAATTACACAATTACTGCTAACAGTGTTGGCAATATTTGTGTCTACACACCTCCTGAACCATAAAAGACTACACATGCATTTATCACACTTCCTGCTTTCTCACAACTTGCCAAATATTCATGTCTGGCTTCTCTCTTGAGGCTCTGCCTCCCACTTAAAATTTATTTCCTTCAGTTTAGAATTAGTGTTCCTTATTTCTGATTCCCCAACAGATACACTGGCATAATCCACTTTTGCCAGGTAGAGATTCAACCTTTCAAGATGTGAAAAGAATACTAGAAGTTATACTCCTGGGCTTGTCTCTCATTTCCTTATATGCAAATGACTTCTAAAATGAGTCAATTCTACTCTCTAAATCTTTAACCCACTAAGTTTCAAGTTTTCAATTGTGTGACTATTTCAATGAAATTGTAACAGGTGCATTAAAATGGGTTGGGAATCATAATCTAGAGCTTTTATCATTTTATCTGAATTATTATAAATTTCCTAACACTTCTCTCTGCCTCTAATCCCATCTTGTCTAATCTGAAATGTATGATTGTCTTTTTCCTTCCTAAAATCATAATTTGGTGTACATATCTCTGCAAGATTTTTTATTTGCTTACCTCTCTAGACAGAGTAACTCTTGAAGACTGTCATGCTTTTCTCCATCTTGGATATGTGCTGTTTTCTGCCTTAAGAACACCATCCCCAAACTTCACACTTGGCATATTCCTTTATCCAAGTTCCTTAGAGGTATGATCTATTTGTTCTTGAAGACTTACCATTCTCGTCTAGTCTGAGTTTAATAACTCTTTTGTATCTTCACAACAGCTTGTGTTTACCTCTGCCAGCATTCATCACTCTCCTTACATGCTTGATTATTTCTTGGCTTCACCCACTATAAAATAAGTTCCTTGAGGGCAGCCATCTTTCATTTCTGTATTCTTGGTCCTAGCCATGCACAAATTGTATAATGCTTAATTTTTAGTTATTGAGACAATAGTCACTAGATTTTATGAGCATGGAAATCAGAACTCATAAAGTTCTCTATTAATATCTTAGCTTCTTTAAACACATCAATTAAGGTCTTAAGATATTACTATCACACTTCATGACTGGACAGAATAACAAAAACTTATTCATAGAAGGGCACAGAATTTTTGTTTATATTAGCCACAAATATTATTAAGAGCTTACTATGTGCCTGATCTTACATATATGCACCTTCCCACTTAATACAATAATCCTTATATAGGAATTGATATTACTTTTTTTTAACAGAAAAAAGTGAGGATAAGAGAAATTATCTTGCTCAATGTCCAGCCATCTGGCTCTAGAACTCAGGTTCTTAATTACTATGCCACAAAATTCAGTATCTCTGATATCATGAAAACTATGCTTCCAAAGATTTATTATTCTTCTAAAACACAGCAGAATGCTACTAACTACAACTTTTAAAAGTTATGACTATATACTAGCAGAGCATCCCTCCTCAAAACTTAACAGCTCTCCAATCATATTTCAATTATAAAATTTACAGGTAGGTTTTACATTAGAAATTTCAAAGTATATCTTCACTTTAATAATGAAGAAAAATCTCTTTGTCCATCGACACTACAATAATTTCTTAAGCTGTTACAGAATTTTAAGTAGTAATTTTGGGGTCAATTTTGTGGTAATGGATATACAAAATTAAAGAAGCAATAACATCAATTAATTCACGGTAACTTTTCAGCATTCAGATATTTCTCAGTTTTATTATAATATACTGTCAACTTATGGACAAAGGAAATATGACGATTTTCCTTAAAAGCATTATTTTCTTCACTTCTAAATAATGGGATAATTTAGCAAGATCATTTGGAAGTTTATTTATTAAAATATCAATAATGAATTGTTCCATTTTAGTTTAGAACACACTAATACAAGTTGTTCCTAATACATTTTCTCTATTTGTTGTGACTGGTACTTTTTGTAACTTATTTAACAGAAAAATACTTTCAAATAGAGGAAATTAAGAGGTATTACAAAAGAGTTGTGGAAACCATGGATAAAGCAATAAAACAACAGAGGTAAATAAATTCCTATCATTACCATGATTTTCAAACAATGAAACTCACATAAAGAGTCACTGGAAAAAAATGTAATGAAGTGATAATCAGTATCATCATCAAATTCCAATGTACTTTTTGTATCTCCCTCTAGAGTATGCTAACTCTATTATATGCACCCAAATACTCAAAAATCGAATAATAATGAAACATTTTCAAAATACTGGTACCAAGTTTACTGATAACAGGATACAAGACAGCACTGTAAGTTTATCAAACAAATGATCAGTGCTCACCAATTTCAACATACGAAATCAGAAAAGGAAAGCATGAACATTTAATTACAGAAGAACTCAGTCACTTCTGATGCCAAGAGGCAGTATCCGTGACAGGTACACCTCACTGTCTAGGGCAGAGCTAAGAAATATAGTGTGGTTAAAAGTTACTACAGTATCACTTAAAATGCTTCCATTTATTTCTGAAATGTTAGTTCATGTCATGCTGTTCTCTCTCTATGAACAAAAATCTATCTCATTATTAGCCATTGGTCTAAAATTAATAATGGCTTAAATAACTGAAAATCAAACAATTCCTCTAAGTACAGTAACATTGCATTTTCAGCTAAAACTAAATAATTAAATACACCTACTTTTGTCAAAGCCTTTTACTTTTTAACTTAGGAGTCCAGGTATTTCCCATTTAATACAGGAATTGGGTGATTGAAAAAACATTCTGTTTCCTAGCTTAAGCACAGCATTCACAGAATATGGTACTCAAGTATTGTTTGGGAAGTTATTACCAAAAAAGTTTTACCAGCTGTTCCTGAATATGAATCACTACTTGTAGTATACCAAGTAGCACTTTCCTTTGAAGAAAACCAAGTGGCAACTCAGTTTTACAATGAAAAGATCTGGGTAAAGAAGGAAAGACAGTAGATAGTAAAATGAATAATATAATCACTGTTATTTACAACATTGCAAAAAATATATATATCGGAAGTTATGTACCTCAGGAAAAATAGGAGAATGGGCCAAAAACAAAGCACAGACATGCTAGTTTTTTTTTTTTGTTTGTTTTAAACTAAGAAAATACCTGTATAATAACAAGGTACAGTGAACAAATGACACTTCATGTTGAATTACTCATTATTACTATATACTGAGTTTACTTCAGGATAAATCAAAATTGCAAGAAAATGGCCCAAATGAACTAGAAGACTTCTAGCAACTAACAAATTGTACTCATATTTAATAAGCACCATTTACCTCTAAGTAGTTTTACAGTTTCCAACACTCTGATTTAAATGGAAACTTCCTCTGTGAAAGAATAAGATAATTTGGATATTATTACCAATGCATAGTGTGGGTATAAATTAGGTGATAAATCCAACTATTCTTGAATTTTAAAAAAGTTTCATGCTTTGTTCAAACGTAGCTTACTGTTGAGAAAATTCCCATCTTCCACTCTCCAAGTCATACATAAAAGTAGATAATATTTACACTGAATTTACAGTATTTTTCACTTAAAGGAATAACCCTATGTCTTGCTATAATATCTAAATGATTGCCCTTAAACTTCACCATACCCTTACTTAGAAACACAGCCATGAGTCAAATAAGCTTTGAAAAGAATTCTTCCATTTTCATTAACTCATTGAAAATGAAATCTAATATATACTGCAGATATGCTAAGGTGGTCCTCATCATTTTGGGGCTACATTCTAGTGGGTAAAAACTGAAATAATCATACAACATTTAAAAGAAATATAAGATTTGCACTTAAGAAACCAAAACCTATATATTATGCAGCAGTTAACAACATGACTTTTCAATGTTTCTTTTATCACCAAAAATCAGTTATAGAAACAATTGTTTATATTTCAATCTTAAACATGGCTCTTAAAATATATAATATGATTTGTAACTAAATCTGCAAAACATGAAGACTATAGTTAGTCTACTATTTCTCTGGTAAAGAGTCAGACATTAAACATTCTGGCAAACAGAAAAAAAAGATGGATCAAAGTAGTATGTCAAATTGGCAATAAATCCATTATGGACAAAAAGTGGCACTAAAGTGAAATTTAAAAACATATTGCTTTCTATATATGCACATGTAACCTTATTTGAAGATGAGTACTTACAAAGTTTCTTCTAGAAAGCTATAAACCAACTTGATAATCCAGGCTTTTAATTTCCATAATATTTAGTGTTCAGTAGTTTCAGCTGAATATTTAAATATCCAACATAATTTTATGTCCCACTTATACTATTCAGTGTTTGCATACAGACTGCAAATATTATAAGAGACATTATAGACTAACACTTATAGTATTTTCCAGAATAATGACTTTGATTTTGAATAAAAACTGGAGCATTTGAGCTTACCCCTCCCCCGCCTCCTTTTCCCTAAATTCTTCATTCTAAGAAGTCATTAGAGATTGAATTTAAAATAAAAATAACAACTTTGTAAATGCTAACAAAAAGGGGTTGTTTTAAACAGATTTCAGTAAAAATTTCTATACAAATATTAATAATCAAGTAGCATCGACACTGACAAACACTAAACTTTCTTTAAAATCCCAGGAGCTTCAATTGTAGCAGCTGCAGCACAGAGCCTTATGATAGACATAGGCTAAATTATTAAGACTGAGAATATGGGACAAGGTAAACAAGGAAAAGTGAACTTAAGCCAGTACAGTTCAAAAAGTAAAGTTTACAAGTAAGCTATATCAGAAAATCAACTTCCAGAATATAAACAATTAATTACCACAGCTATAATAAATCTCTTAAGAATGGAAGACAACAAAGTAATTCTTATCACAATATACCAGTAGTAGAAAACAAATTAATTATTCACAGTCTAAGAGGCTTTCCTTGGGGGAGTACATGAAGGGAGGGTGCAAAAGCTTACACAATTGAAAATGTGAAATAAATTCAAACTAAGATTTTATGAAAAAAAATTAAGAATGTTTCCCTTGAGGGAAAATAATTTTCTACAACTACTAAAAAAAGCACCTATGAAACTGTGCTGTTGGCTGACACAATGGAGGTTTTGGATTCTTTTTAGCAATTGCAGCATAACAAATGGCATTTTTCACAGCATAACTTGAGGGAAAATGTTATCTAGTTTGAAATCATAAGAAAGCAATTAAAAATTATTTTAATTATTCATAATACACAAATTTTTCTGGGTAGCAGCAGTTGCTCCTGTACTTGCCCTTTTAGAAAGTATGAAACAGAAGCAATAGAGTAGGGAAACAAACTAAAGGAAAATAAGAGCAGCAGTGTTAAATTTAAAAGCAAATACTTAAATACATTAAAGAGAGCTTAAAATAAGGAAACAGTATTGTGCAACTCTCAATTAAACTAAGTAAAGTGCACTGCCTAAATATTTACTGATAACATTTTCCCTATGTTGAAAATGCAAAATCTACTTATTGTTATTGTTGATATATATATATTATAATTTTTTTTTAAAAAAAAAGACATTCACTATTGTAGCCCTGATAGCTCTCTTCCAGTATTTTAAACCATTCAGATATATTTTGGGGGAATATTTATTCACATAATTTTGCTTAATACATTTTTTTTCTACACAAGGCTCAATTTAAAAGTCTCTAACATTTTCAATAAGAGTAGTAACACATTAATAAATTATAAATTAACAAAAATCTTTGTATTTGCTTTGCTTTAAAAAATCATTTATCAAATGTTAACTTCCAGATTATCTGGAAAATTAAAGGTGTGAATTGCTATAAACCTGACATCCCAATTTTAAATCCTGATGTTTAAAGGTATATAAAATACCCCTCAAATTATTCCAACTTCCACTTCAGAAATTTCTGTTTTACTCTTCTCATAAATTTTAGGCTTATGCTCTGCTACACATTTTACCCAAAAGTGGGAAAACTGCCTGGAGATGCAAAGTACAATAAAATAATTACATGAAAAAAGAAAAAAAATACCCGTTAAAACAAAGTTATTATATAGTTGGCAGCACTTAAAATGAATAATTTATATTATTTTAAAAGTTGCATAGCTGCAAGATGATTGCTGATTAAATGTTGAGCAGTTTTATTTAAGAGGAAACAATATATTTCATAAACTACAATTCAGTACTCAATTTCTACATTTATTTAATTAAAATGTAATTATGTAACTTGATTTATTCTTTGGGCAGCATTCTGATAATATTAAACCTTTAATTTAAAAACAAACATATTTTAGTTTTCCTATGTAGAAATTAGTTTTCCACACTTGGGGGAAAAAATGGAAGAACTTGAGATCATGGTCTACATTCAGAGAATGTTTTACTGCTTGATTACATTTCTTGGTTTCACATTTAAGACTTTATGAGAAGTAACTTATATGGTTTTTCAATTTAAGAATAAGTGAATGCAGAAACATTATGTTGGGGGAAATAAGAGAGACCCCAAACTAAAGAAACAAAACAAATCAAAACACAGCTAGTTGCGCAGCTCTAGAGAACTGCATAAAAAGTAAATCAACTTTTAAATCAGTTAACTTTGGCGTCTGAATACAAAATGTTCATCAGTATTACCTATGTAGATGACTATTAAGGGATGTGCAGCATTTTCAAAATCCCTGTGTGTCCCTTATATGCAAGTTTGGTACACTGAGTTCTGTGGTTACTGTCCTCTCTTCAGCAGGATGTTTTTTCTTTTTTCTTGTGTGATTGTCCATCTCTGTATTACCAAGTCTCACAGAACCCAGATTTCTGGCTGAGTAAGCCTGCATTTTTTTTTTTTTCCAGAGACAGATCCTCAAATCCTCTAGATTTTTCAAGCATCTTGAAAAGACAAGAAAACCTATGTAAAATAGATAAATTTAGTTTAAGCTGTGGTTCATCATAGTAATACAAATCAATACATGATATCCATTTCCTCATGAACATGGTTTTAGTAATTATAAATTTTCATATCCTATTTACTATTAAAAACTTGTAAAACTAATGTTCTGCAGAAGAAATCAAGACACAGAAGGACCAGTTATAAAGCTTAACATAGTTACAAAAATTTGCCAGTACCTAACAGCTATTCCTCTTCCACAATAAAAACTACACGAGCATAAAGAATACACATAAATACACAAACTTCATTTTTAAAACTTCCCCCATGTAACTAAAAATCTCAATATAAAAACAGCAAACAATTTCCTAATCAAGACCTGAGATATTCATGTATCTCTATTTTGGGTTGATACCTGAATTCTTAGTTTTAAAAATGTTGGACCTTGTTGTTATATACTTTCTTTCTTTCTGATTTTAGTATTTTAACAACATCAAATCCTCTTCAAACCCATATACTTTGCCAGTAGGCTAGATAAAGGAACAAAGAATTTATCACTTGACAAATAAGAACAGTCAGGACAGAAACAAAAATGTGAGTTAAGATAGTATATATATGTGTAACCGATGTGATTCTACAATCTGTATTTGGGGTAAAAATGGGAGTTCATAACTCACTTGAATCTAATGTATGAAATATGATATGTCAAGAGCTTTGTAATGTTTTGAACAACCAATAAAAAAATTTTAAAAAAGATAGTGTGTGTGTGTGTGTGTGTGTATGTGTGTGTGTGTGTGTGTGTGTGTATATATATATATATATATATATATAAATTCTTAAAAATGATTCTTCAAGGTCTTTAGAAGACTGACCTCACTGGTACAAATTTCTGTAGGGAACCAACTACACAGTTCAACATGCCCCACATAGTAAGTTAGTTTCAAAACTTAAAATTCTATATTTTTAAAATCCCACAAAGATAACATTAATATGTAAAGAACCAGAAATCCTGCTTAAAACTGACATATCTCTGTTGAATGAAGATGTGTGTTCCATGTGTCACATAGGCTCACTGTGACTCTAAAGAAAAAATTTTTAATTTAAAAATTCCACCTCATAGAAAAAAAATTACTGACGCCACCATGGACTGAATGTTTATATCTCCTCCAAATTTCCATGTTGGAACCCAATCTCCAGTGCAATAATATTAGGAGGTGATTGGTCATGAGGGCTTTGTTCAGGAGGCTAAGTCTCTTCTGCTATCTAAGAATAAACAGAAGGTGCCGCAAATGATGAAAAAGCTCTCACCAGACCTGGAATCTGATGGTACCTGATGTTGTAGTTTCCAGTCTCTAGGACTATAAACAATAAATTTCTTTTTTTTATTCATAAATTAACTGTATGAGGTCTTTTGCTATAGCAGTGTGAATGCACAAAGATAATTAAAAGGAAGAATCTTATCTGTAGGTGAAAGATTTAGATATATTAATTTGGCTTGTAAAATACTAAGATAAAAATTTCATTTTATTATCGTTGGGTTTTAGTACTTTTCTAGACATGCTTCTAAAATTTTAGCCATAATTTTAATTTATGGGCCTAATCATCAGGCAACACTAATAGCATTCCAAAGTATTCCCTTCAAAAACCTTTTTTCATAGTGATTAAAAACATACATGAACATGTACCCAAAATACCATTCCATCACAATACTAGTCTAACTAGCAGTCTTATCCCAGTTCATATTTTCAATGTGTCAAGGCATGATCTAAGTTCACAGTAAAAGGTTCATCAATTGATAGTCTTTAACTACTCTACCACAAAAGGTTTTCACATTTCACATGCACAGCCTTACTGTTATGAAAAAAATCTCACTCAATGCAGTTCTCATTTCAGTTGTTAGGACTGCTATTAAATTACCTCGAATCTCTTATATCAACATTCTAATCTGCTACCCTAAAATAAACCTCATCAATACAGCAACAGAATTCCTTGAGTGTTTATAACCACAACACTTATATTTTTAAATTTAAGAGCAGGAAATGGTAGAACAGTACAGGACAAGACCTCAGGATATCACTTGTCATCAGTAACACTATTCATTTAGCAAAACTATGAGTCTCTAACAACTCAGACTCTAACTCCTGAAATAATTCCAAGATGAGCTAAAATGTCCTGCTTTGATATAAAAATCCAATGTGTTGCATCATAAAACAGTCCTTTCCTAAAAGCTTGTCATATACTTGAAGATACCAATTAGGTCAACTTGTATTTTTCTAAAACTAAATCATGCCATTTAATTTACTTCATGGATTATGAAGAAAAGCAATACCCAGGTAAAGTTATCCTTCAGTTCACTAAACATTTTCAGGTAATGCAGAACAAAAGCTAAATCATCAGAGCAAAACTAATCATTTGGCTTCAAAATCACACACACACATACATATACGGCCTACTACTACAACATGCTAAGAATATAAGGATGAATGATTAAATTGAGTGAATAAATTAATGATGCAACTTTCTGAAGAAAATGCTTATACCTATTTATAATAAAATTTCTAAGAACATAGTCTTTAGAGTCAGAATTCTATTCAGTTCAAATTCCAACTCCACTAATAAACCAGCTATGTGACCTTGAGAAGTCTAGTTTTTTAAACTTTCTCTACGTAATTTCCTCATCTGTCGAAAAGAAGTAGTAATAGTACTGAGCTCAAAGAGTCAATGTAACAACTAAATAAAAAATGGATATAAAGTATTTGGAACATTTTCCTGGAATATAACAATTCTAAGTGATTACACTTATGTTACATTAGTTAAGAACACATCTGAGGTTATGCTCAAGAGTGTGAGATCTGATTAATTTGCTAACTGTAATTTTAATTGACCTTTAACTTCTGATGACACTTTTCTTTTTTGTTCTTTAAACCACTTTATTGAGGAATAAACAGCATACAAAAATGGCACATATTTAATATATGCAACTTAAGAGCTTGGTACAACTTGCTGTTTGTTGTTGTTGTGCTGCTGGGGACTGCCTAGCACGCATGGTGCACTGGATTCAAACACTCCTCTCTACCCCTGAGCACATCCCCAGTCCCTAGAAATTGCTTCCATTTTTTTCCCCTTACTTATCATGGAACTTAGAATACTAAGAACCTCAGGTTTCTTGCTGGGAAAACTGGGTTATAATATGTACTTCACGGGTGGTGGTTGTTGTTTTATTTTTTTCCCCATTACTAAACTATAAATAAACAAATGTGGTTTAAGAGAATGTAGCAGTTACTCAACATCTGATCTATTTAGGAATGAATAACATTTTTTTGTTGTTGTTACTTTGGGTTCATTTGTTTGGTGTTGGGGATTTAACCCAGGGGCAAGTATACTAAACACTGCACTTTACCACTAAGCGACACCTGACACTTTTAATATATTTTTTAAAGTGAGTTTTCTACACAACAGTCTAACAAAATATCTGAAACATACATATACACACAGGCACATGCATGTGCATCACAATGAATAAGGATGAATAAAAATGATGACTGAAAATGTGTAATTCAAGACAGCTTTTTAAAAAGTAAAACAAAAGGAGAATTACCTATAAAACAGGAATCTGATGCTTAATCTGAAGGGTGCTCAGGACAAGATCTATTTACTTCAAACCATTCATCTATGCAGCTAGAAAAGAAAAAAAACAGAAATTAATTTAAAGATATGTCTAATAACTATGTCAACCATAATAAAAATGTTTACTTTCTTGACTTTAACATATGTTTGGAAGAAAAAAATTTAAAGGCCATATTTGGTATATTCAAATAAAACACAAGCATACATTTATTTTTTTCTAATCTTTGTGAGATAATGGGTATTTTATTTTATTATTATTATTATTTTTTGAGGTACAGAGGCACTCTACCACTAAGCTATATCCCCAGTCATTTTAATTTTATTTTTAGACAGGGTCTTGCTAACTTAAGGCTGGCCTTAAACTTGTGATCCACCTGCCTCAGCCTTCCAATTTTCTGGGATTACAGGAGTACATTACTATTCACAGCAAGCACGTGTTTAGGGGAAAGCCCCTCTAACCTGGGTGTCAGGGGGAGCTATTCTATGCCACTAAGGAAAAAAAACCTTTCCAAAATTACACCGTGAAACACTTGAAAATTTAAACAGAACTATTTCCTAAAGACAATCTCAAGAACTACTCAAGAACTATCAAGAACTACTATTTTATTCAAAATTAAAGGAGCAATTTAGAAAAATATTTCCTTTCAAAATAGTTATGCACATATCAACCTTTTCATGTCATTTATCAAATTTTGATTCTTGACAACTTCAAATTTTAAGATCACATTTATATGATTACTGAACTTTTATTTTAATTCTATCCTGCTCTGTAATGCATATACATACACAAATAAATATACTGACATCCATTTGAACTTAGAGTATTTCACAATCTTGTTTTTTATTAGAAGTTAAATATCAGGGTGCATATAACTATCCTCAATGTAGATCTATACTCTCCAGTGAAGTACTCAATAGTCATAAGGAGTAAATTTAAGTTTATTAAGAAAAAATTCTCAGTCACATTTCAAGTGTGCAACAATGATATGGCTGGCTAACGGCTACTCTATCAAATGGCACAGATTCAGAACTTTCCATCACTGTATGAAGTTCCAATTCATGGTACTACCACAGATGATAAAATCAAGGTCCTGGAAGGTTAAGTAACTTTCCCAACAGGCATTAAGTTCTCCAAGCAGGATTCAAACTATTCAACATTCTCATTGGTGACATGTGTCAAATTTGCATTATGCCACAAGGTTAGCTTACCTAATATGTTGAAGGGAAAAATTTGTATTTATCATTCTCATATCATAACAGGTTGGTTTAGTACATAAAAATGATAAAAACCGGTAAAAGAAGCCAGGCATGGTGGTACATGCCTGCAATTCCAGCTATTTGGGAGGTTGAGGAGGGAAAATCATTTGAATCCACAAGTTCCTGGGCAATTAAAAAAAAAAAAACCCACCTCAAAAACAACAAACAAAGAAAAGTGAAGGGCCCCATCCATGTTTCAAATATTTAAAACAATTTCTGTTGCCATTAAGATTTTCGTTCTCTAAATTGATAACAGATTTGGCTTATGACATTGTTTTCAGCCAGCTCTCAACCACTTGTTATAAAAGCCCTCTGTTCTACCAATACTTCTGAAAAGGAAGGAGTGAGACCTGAACAAAATACTTCAGATACATTAACAATAGTACCTCTGAATAGTAGCTATGTGACCTAAACTGAGTACTATTATTTACTTTTTTAGCCATGTAATACTGGCTCATAATGTGAAAGTCATTATTAAAATCCCAGGTGTTTTTCATATAAAATGCTATCAATCCACATATTCTCCTTTCTTAAATAAATATTCTTCATTGATTATTTAAAATACTATATTCCCTTTCCTGTCCCCAGCTTTTCATTCTTAGCTATTTTCTTACTCTATAACTATATACGTGTGTGTTCTAAAACAACATATTATGCTTATTCTAACTTTTTTGTTTGTACCAAGAATTGAACCCAGGGGTGCTTAACTACTGAGCTGCGGCTCATTTTATTTTTTATTTTGAGACACAGTTTAAGTTGTTAGGGCCTAACTAAGTTGCTGAGGCAGGCTTTGAACTTGCCATTCTCCTGCCTCAGCTTCCTGAGCTGCTGGAATTACAGGCACATGCTACCATACCCATTTCTACGTGTGTTTTTTTTTTTTTAATTAATGCTTTTTTCTCTCAATTTGTTTAAAATTTGTGATTGTTAATAAGGTTCACTTTTTAAAATTCCCATTATATTTAGTATTTTGTTATATAAATATACCAAAATTTTTGTGTCTATTCTCTTCTATTACTTACAGACATTTCCAATGATTTACAAACATACTCTGAAAGGAACTTGAAACAGAATATAAATTAATTTTGTCACTACTCAGTTTGACTCTTTAAAAAAATATTTTTATTTATTTTTTTAGCTGTAGTTGAACATCCTTATTTTTTTTTTTTTTATTTACGTGTATGTGGTGCTGAGGATCAAACCCAGAGTCTCCCATGTTCGAGGTGAGCGCTCTACCGCTGAGCCACAACCCCAGCTAAACTGTATTTTTTTTTTTAAATTATATTCTGGCATGAGCTCCTTATCTCTCCCTGGTCCTGTACTTTGTGTTGTCTGGAGCAAAAGGTCAAAAAATTTTCTAAGGCATATATCTGTAAGTGGAATTACTGAGTTGTTGTAAAAGTACTGCACACACTAAGTTGCTGAGGCTCCCAACCACTTGTTATAAAAGCCCTCTGTTCTACCAATACTTTTGAAAAGGAAAGAGTGTCCACTAAATAGATGAATTTACATTTGTTTATTTGTTCACTATTTGAGGTTCCTTTTTTCTGAATCATTAACAATTTTTATAATTTTTCTACTTTGATTTATCTTTTTCTTATAGATGTTTAGAAAGCTATTATTCTACAATATAATATACATGTTTTTGATAAAACTTGCTTTCTACAAAATCATACACTAAAAGTAACAGAAATTATGTGGGGAAAAAAACAAATTAAGGGTAGATCACTCAACACAACTTTGCAACCAGAACAAAGACATTCATATCTAATAAATAAAACACAATTGTAAATACAGAATGTTTTAAAAACAACGGTGAAGTTGGCATCAGTCAGAGGATTAAGGAAGGATGGAAACTGATGAGTTACAAAGACAAAACTGTACTCTGTAGCAGTATGGAGCAGGCTAGAGGGGCCACTCGGGGGATCAGGAAATGGAAATGATGCAGCCAGTGAGGTGCATAGGGAAATGAGAGAGCCAAGGACCAGATACAGCGAATCTGACCATGACTAAAAGACCAAAGCTAGAAAAAAAGACACAGGAGGGACTTAAACAAACAAACAAACAAACAAAAAAACAAAGACAAAACTGTGAATAAGTACTGCTAAATCCCATAGGCTAACTTGAACTAAGAATAAGAACATGAGGAGATGGGTATTCTTTTATGGCTTGTTGTGTTAGCATATGTTTTTATTTGCTGTTATTCAATGCAGCAAAATTTTATGTGCTGGGAAATATCATATATAACCCAACAAAAGATGTCATTATATTATCATCGCCCTTCCACTAAAACAAGTGCAATGAGTTAACCACATTACAAGAGTATTATTTCACATTTAAAACCTCTGTTGTTATGTTGAAAGTCACACTCCTACATCAGTTTGTGTTTTCACAGTATCATGTTGCAAGTAAGTTTTTGATTTCAACATAATCAAATTTATCAATCTTAAGTTTTGTGCCCCCACCCCACTCCAGGAGTAGTATTATCTTAGGAAAAATAATTTTTTACCAAGAAGTCAAAAACATTTTCCCATATTCTTTCCCCAAGACTTCAGATTTTGATTTTCAGTCTGGAATTGATTTGTATTTCAAAATAAAACAGGAATTCAAACGTTCATATTAATAAATAATCAAAGCACCATCTAATGAACAGTTTATTCTTTCTCTATGACACTGTAATACAATCTCTGGCAAATCGATTTTTTCATTTACTCAACAAACTTTATATAGCATCTATCAGTGCCAGCACTTGCCAAAATTGAACTCATTTAAATCCTTGTAACTATATTAAGTTGGTATTATTGTCCTCATCTTACAAATTCAGAGAGAAAAACTGAATAATGTGACTAAGAACACACATTAGTGGAGGAGAGAGAGTCCTGACTTCAGAATTGATGTTCTTAACTCTCATGCTATGCTCTTTGTCCATACAGGCATATGAGTATTAATGAACTCTGTTTTGTCCCAATAGTTTACCTGTGTCATTTCCATACTATCTTAATATAGTCTTGCAATAAATGTGTATAGGACAAATCCTCTAACATGGTATTTTTCATGAGTATCTTCACTGTTCCTGCCCTTGGCTCTTGATTACACTAAAAAAAAAAAAAACTAGGTGAGGTTTGATTGGATTAGTATTAACTATATAGAGGTTTAGGATAAAATAACATCTTTCTGACACTGAATTTTCCTATACTAGTAGCAATGCAACCCTGAAAATATTCCCTGATACCTTAGTTTATTTTCTCTATTGTAAAGTGAGATTGTTACAAGGCTTACACAAGATACCTATTTAAGAAGCGATGGACAATAACTGGGTCATGGTAAATGCTTACAAAAAAGAATAGCCTTTTGAATACAAAAGATGTGGGATTCAAGTCTTAGACAGCAAGGGAAAAAAGGCCCTTACATTTTAAAAAGTTGAGGGGAGGGGTTTCAATGACAAAAACAACCTTTCTGACCTAATCACAATGTTTGAAACTATGATAGCCATCTTTTGCTCCAATATCAACTTGGTTAGTAGAAAACTAAACTCACCTTTTATGATATATGCATAGGCAAGGCAGTCGTGCTATAGTATCTCCCTGCTGCAATTCTTCAAGACATATTGCACATTCCCCAGCATCTTTACTCAGTACATCCTCTGTAGGGTAAAAAGAAATTCAGGACAATAAAATTAGTTAGCAAGTTGAAAAAAGACTTATGTGAATGCTAGTTTACATACAGTAGTGATCTCAGCATACTAGAAGTATCTTTTATCAGAATTACACAAAACTCAGCATCCATACTAAAAATACTACTCATGAATAAGTGAACCATGTTTATCTCCATTGACATCACTATCCCATGTTTCCATTTTATTTATCATTACTATAAGCAAGAATAGTACAGAATCTTAAAACTTGCAAAGGATTTTGCTCTAAAATCAATTGTTGTCTGGACTCCATTTTCATTCTCCTACTAAGCACTATTAGTTTGGTTTCCAAGAACAGTTCAGAAAAGCTTTGAGTGTAACATGACTGAAAAGACATGAAAATAAAATACAATTTTTAAAATATAAAAGGAAATCACCCTGAATATGAGATTTTTACAAAGCTGCTTGGCGGGAGGGGACTGGGGCAGACAGAAGGAAAACAATAGAAAGGAAACACTAAAAAAATTTAGTAGAGGCCTATAATTCCAAATAATATGGTATAACCCTACCACTTCAACTTTTTTTTCTTTAACCACAAAGATCAAAGGTTTTATGAAAGAGACTTTTGGAAATTTGAAGATTTTGGACATTATATGCAGCAGTTCTTCATAACTATTTTCCATGACAATGCCAAGCCAACTCCAGACAGCAGTTACTGGCTTCCAGAGGGCTCTGCAGGTATTTTAAAGTCCATAGTGTACTCAAAATTATTCAAAGGTAAACTCCTTATTATGAAGCAAAAGTTCTTTAAAAAAAATGATTCTCAACTCATATTTTATAATGAAACTTTAAATTACATTTAATGTTAAATTTTATTTTTTAAAAGGATCCTGCCTTAAATAGAGCTAGTCAGATATCCTTTGTGATTCTTAAATGCAGAATAATTAAAACATGCTATTACTGAAGAGTATCAAGAAAAAAACTGTTCAGAACATGTGGCTACCCTTTAATGATTCATTTTGGGAAAGCATATTCGGAGAAAACACAACTCTATTTGGTCCACAGAATGGAAAGTACCAGCTGGACGGTGGGGGAAGATGGGCAGCCCATAGGACAACTTCTACAGAATAAGGAAAGGAAAAGCCCGGGTGAGAAGAGTTAGCTGAACCTAGGGAATATCCAGAGTGATTTTAGCTAATAATCAGGGAGTTCACAAGCTACTATGTTATAGAGACTTAAGCAGGAAAAGATTTCTAGAGAAGCAAAGCGGGATAAATTGAAAATGAGGTTTATTTTCACTTCCCTTAAGTTTTCTTTCTCCATTCTTGACCTTGGAAGTCTCACCTACTAGTCCCACCCCATCCAAATTGAAAGCCTTTTCTCAACTGCCATTTTTCTCTTAGTATCCTGAATATCTCTGAATGAAAAATTCAGACAGGGAGCCAGTCTAGTGTAAAGCACCCAACTAGGATGGCATCAGTGAAAAGAAGAAAAACAATAGGAAGACACACTAACAAATTTTAGTAGTAAGCTATAATTCCAAATAATATGGTATATCCCAATCCAATTTTTTTTAACCACAAAGATCATCAACATTATAACAAAGAATTATGTGAATATAAGTTCTACAATGAGCTTAAAAATATCAATTAGAACATTTTATCTTACATAAGACATCAATAATTATAAGACATATCATTAGTTTTACAGATGGAGTAGAAAAAAAATGCCTTCATTAAAAAATAAAACAACACTAATTTTTATTTATTTATTTTTTTAGTTTTAGGTGGACACATATCTTTATTTTATTTTTATGTGGTGCTGAGAATCGAACTCAGTGCCTCATGCATGCTAGGGGAGCGGCTATCACTTGAGCCACATCCCCAGCCTCACAACACTAATTTTAAGAAGCATCTCATTTTAAGAGATAAAGAAGTGTAACAAAGGGCTGGGGATGTGGCTCAAGCGGTAGCGCGCTCGCCTGGCATGCGTGCGGCCCGGGTTCGATCCTCAGCACCACATACAAACAAAAATGTTGTGTCCGCCAAATACTAAAAAAAAAAAAAAAAAAAAAAAAAAAAAGAAGTGTAACAAAGAAGTGCTATCTTACAACTGATAGAATAGGGCATTACATTTTCTACCTTTAGGAAAATATTAACAATTCACCATAAATTAAGAAAATGAGATTAGCTTTTAAAAATAAAGAAACAGTACTGCAACATTTTTGCCATAAGTCCAAAGCAACATTCCCAATGAAAATAAATAGAAATCTAAAACATATAGACTCTGAATAAAAAGGAAAATAATTTATCTTACAACATTTTTATGTTGACATATGACCAGGTCTAATTCTTTTATTGCAATAGATTTTTAAAGTCAATTTTTAAGATCAGAATAATTTTAGTATTTAATTAAAATATTTTACATGTAATTAAAAACATGTTATTAATTTTAATATTATGAATTTTATTCTACTTATAAGAAAATTTGTACAGACATTTTCAATCTGTACATAATTAATGAAAATTTATATATATATATATATACTATATATATATATATATATATATATATAAATGTACTATATAATGCCATTTTAAAATTGACAGGGGCAAGGACTACCCCTCAGATGCTTTGCAGGAACTAAGTTGAAAGAATCTTTATTGAATTCAGAATGTTGTATTAAAGTAAGCTAATTTAATCATAAGCTCCCTTAAGCCTTAGTAATAAAAAGTAATCAGAATTATAGAAAATACAAATTTGTATTGAGAAAGGTACATGTATATATAAATGAAGCAGCCCAATATCTACTATCACAGCTTCTAGTAACATTATCTGTGCTCAGAGAATTAGACATTTTCATATTGCAGCCACTGATTGCTCAAGTGTGTTATGATAAGCAACTCTAAGACAACTCACTGTTACTATAAAACTGCATCACTGATGCCTCAAACAGCAAATACTTAATTTTCAAAATTTAAAGTCTTGTTTCCAATGGAATCAGTCTGTGCATACTTAAAAACATTTTCAGTTTTGAAAATTCACTATGCAATGTAATTAACTTCTGCCTTCCTAGGGGTCTGCTATAGTATTCCCCTCACTCACTGCTTATGACATTGACCTTTCATTCAAAGTTTAGAGGTTTTGTCTTCACAAGGGGACTAGGTTTCACAACTGTGAAAAAAGTTATAAGTAATATGATATTCAGAGTTAAGTAGGGTCTGGAAATACCACTAAATCCAGGAAATGGAAACATCTTCAAAATAGTTGGGAAAAGATTATTAAAAATCTTTAGACAATCAATTAAAAACACTCAGGATATGTACCCAGAGGTATTTAGCAGTCAACACTTTAGGGCAGCTACTAACTAGCCAAAATTTATATAGAGAAAGGAACTCAATAGATTTAACTACCAGAGTTGGCTAGTCTTGGTTCCCCAGAAGTACTAATTGGTGCAGTCAGGTGAGATTGCAGATAGGAAACTAAACTTGTGTTGCTTTTTCAAAATGTCACTCTTTCATTACCTATCTAAGCATCTGGAACAGGGCCAAAAAAAAAAAAAAAAAAAAAATCAATGCATTGTTTTTCAGTCTCATTACTTCTTTTATTAACTATGCATCAATGTATACATACAGATAGAGTAAAAGTTTCAAGACTAAGAGGGTAATGATTTTTTATTAGAAGTTTGGCACCAGAATCGCTTAGGGAATAAAAAAAAATTATATATGCGAGACCCTAAAGATTCTGCAATATATGCCTACCAGAGACAAGAATGCTATTAAAGAAATAGTATGCTGAAGCAGAAAGAGCATTAAAGCTGTGAACTTAATATGAATTTTGATCCTGTTAGCTATGTAACCTCAAAAAATGTTAGTCAATTCCTGAAATGTCATTTAACTCTTCTCTTTAGTATTACTATATTATACAAATAACATTTTAAATAATCAATATGAAACTTTTTAAGTTACAAAAGACAGTATGTAATACTTTTCTTATTAGAAAATACTTTAAGGACTTCCCAAGAACAAAGTCAATTATCTCCCTATTTGTTTTTCTCCCCATCCTCATGGTCCCTTTGTTTCAAACTTAGTTTCATCCAATAATCCCACACTGACCAAGAACTTCTATCAAGTATATCTGACCTAGCCATTTCTAAACACCTGTTATGATTGCCAGGCTGGGAACAACTCCATGCAAACAATGCCACTGAACTCATTTATAAAAGTAGTTTAATTCCATACTTACAGCACTTACAAATATTCACTCTCTTATGCAGTTTTAAACATACTTATCTTAGATTAATTCTATAAAGTAACTATTGTTACCTCCATTTTACATATAAGGAACCTGAGGCTCAAAAAAGTTAAATAACTTTCCAGAAATTACTAAATTACTAAGTTATGGGACCAGGATTCAAATTTGATGCGTCTACGTTTTTAGCCTTTTGCCTACTTCATGAATTTTGCTGCAAGAAATAACTTCACTTTAAAGTTGCATAGATACTGATGCGAATGTACAGTTTTAGACAATCTTAAGTTTGAAATATTCAAGCTGGAAGTCACTACATATTTATAGGAAGACTTTTCAAAACTTTTCATGTTTTATTTTCTGGACTTATTAAACTGTTAAACTACTATTAGAATATGAGTTTACACTTAACTATCAGCACAGTTTAAAATGGCCCTGTCCAATAGAACATTCTGAAATAAGGATCGCTCTTCTGTCTACAATGGTAACTTTAGCTACATATGGCCTGAAAATTGTTTTGAAATGTGGCCAGTACAACTAAAAAAAGGAATTTTCAATTTTATTTAATTTTGGCAAAATGTGAAAACTATATGATAGATAATGAACGTACACTTATAAATTACAGACTTCTGTAAATTCATATTTTACTTATATAGCCTCTCAAGCTCTTAAATTTACATTGTCCAAAGAAATTACTTAAAATTCAAAGCAGCCAAATACGCAAAATTAAAATATTTAGCAGGTTCAAGCACATACTCAGATAGTCATTGCAGATCAAGACAACATGAAAAAAAGCAGACAGCCAAATTTAAAAAAAAAAAAAAAAAAAGAAAGAAATGAACAAATAAAACTGAATTTGTTAGAGGCAGCCAAGAAAACTCCATGCGAGAACTTCATAATAATCACAACTTTATTTTCAGATCAAGCATCCAAACAGGTATATGATCTTTTCAGCAAAATACAATGTCAAGCACTATTATGGATCAGGCATTTTACCTGAAGACTTATTTTTTGTTCTTGAACCCTCAATGATAGCAGTAGAAAACAAAAGCAGCTGAAATGTGAAATAATCCCTAGAAAAATCAAGAATTAAAAAAATTCACAACATTAGTAAGAAGCAATTACTCAAAGAATGAAAAGTTTGGATCTAAACTTAAGTTATCTTTAACTGGTTTAATACTAATATTCTAGACTTCTGATCTATCAGTTATTTCTATGCTCAAATATCATAATGGGGTTTTTAAATGACATTTCACAAAGGGAAGCTACCATTTTCACTGTAAGTTAAATAAATAAAATTAAAATATCAATAAAATTATGGGAATAACCTTTATCAATTTGCCTAAAACTGAAATGTTCCCCATCAGGGTCAGCTTTTATCCCTTTTAGAACCTTATTATTTTAGCTTAAATAGGAATTACTGAATTCTCTGCCTAAATGCCACTGACAAGTATTACATTGGTGGAAATATAAAAAAGTTTAAATAAGAATTGATTATTAAACATATAGCTACCCTTCAATCTCTACTGTTAGAAACAATGGAGGATTAAGATTAATTCTTCAAAAGGAGATAGAATTTTCAACTCTTGATGAGTTTAAAAAAAACAAAACTGTACTCTGGAATATTTTGGAAATTGTCATTTGGTACCTTCTCCAAGAAAATGTATCAAAAAAAAAAAAAAAAAAAAAAAAAAAGGAACTCAAACCAAAATGCTAAAAGGTAAAATATATGGAAGGTATTCTAACTCCATACTCAGGAGACTTAGCCTTCTTGTGCCTTACTTTCTTCTTAACTTGCAATTAAAACCAAACTCAGAATGAATATTCCATAAAAGGAGGTTTATAACAAGCTACAAGTAATCATACAAATCACCTAAGAAATCATTAGATTATCAAATTATCACCCAACTTCCAATCAAACTATAATAATTTTCCTATGCTCTTTGCTGTTGGAAATCAACAAAAAAGCCCAAACTCAATAATCACATTGATTTGGCAAATTCTAAAACAGTTATTTTTCCAAATGAGTTGTCCACATGAAAAAATAGTTTTTTGAAATTGCTGCACACATACTAAAATGGAATAACAAGACTCTGAAATAAGATTCTGGGTTCATTTGTCTTGAATCACTAGAGAGAAAAACATTAGTCCTGGGAAAAAAACAAAAAGATATATATCCGATTTTCAAGCTTACTAGTATATACTTTTTAAATTAGATAAATGTATTAATTTATCATGTATATAGATTCTTAGTGGCATTGGAAAAGAAGTCAAGCAATTAGAATTTCTAATATGATAATAGCAAAAACCCCAAACAAATAAATGGAAAGAAAAAAAAAAACACCCTGCATGTGTACCTTAGTCCTTGTTTGGCTCAAATTCCAATTCTTGCAATTTACTTAAGAATATAATGGAGAAAACAAATACATCTTCGGGTAAGGTACTACTAAGAATTAAATAATACTTGTCAAGTGTCTATAGAGCAGGTATAATCTGAATACTAGGTTTGTGATTACTGGAGGGTGGGGGTTGGCGGGGACTTCCCTGAGTTTGTTTTGTTTCTTTCTTTTTTTTTTTTTTTGAGAGAGAGAGAGAGAAATTTTTTTTTAAAGAGAGAGTGAGAGAGGGGAGAGGGGGAGAGAGAGAGAGAGAGAGAGAGAGAGAGAATTTTTTTAATATTTATTTTTTAGTTTTCGGCGGACACAACATCTTTGTTGGTATGTGGTGCTGAGGATCGAACCTGGGCCTCACGCATGCGAGGTGAGCATGCTACTGCTTGAGCCACATCCCCAGCCCCTGAGTTTGTTTTCTGCAACTAGAGTGGTAACAATACAAGAAACCTGCTTGACCTGTCTTAGAACTGCTGTGAAGATCTAATGATAATTTAAATTAAGGCAGTCTCATGGAAAAAGAACAGGCTTGAACTTGGAACAAATCACAAACCTCTTGGAGACTCATTTTCTTCAAATAAACTTCTCACATGGTCTTTAATACTGATGATTAAAAATAACAGTTAATAATGTGAAAATACTTAAGAGGCACTAACTAAACATTAGCTAAATATAAACAAAATGTTACTACAGCAATATTGAAATAATCTGAAAATTTTCAACTCAAATTAGTATTACCACGTGTAACAAGTTCATATGACGAAATTTTTAAGTATACTGGTGTACTGACTCCTTTAACCCAGAAGATTCATATCAGCCAACCAACCAAAAAGCACTGAATATATGCTGTTTGTCAACAAATGCTTATATGCTTATTAGTACATGAGTGAAGTTTTAAAAATATGTATGCATAAGAAAAATATTTTAAAAATCCATTCCTGATATAAGCAAAGTGCGAAATACAAATATCTGAAAAAAAGACACTAAAAAACAGCAGCTCTGACATTAATAGTTATATACATTAACAATGAGAGCTCTTTCTTGATCCTTTTTTACCCTGCTACTAAAATAACTGTACTGATTGCTGGATCCTGAAAAATTTAAATCCAGATTTATATACAGGTTCCAGATTTCTCTGGTAATAAATCAAAATGAAAATCAAGGAAGAACAGTGTGATTTCCCCTCATCTAGGAAGTGGGTGAAACAATACTGATTTGGAAAGAAGTTTATGTTTCTTAATAGTGTTGGTCAAAGTTTTCTAATCCTTAAATTGCCAGCAGTCAGCAATACCTGAGCCAATCTATTAGAAAATGGAAAGAAGCCAAGAATGTAGCTTAGGAAACAAACAAACATAAAAATCCCTAGTAGCTTAGGAAACAAACAAACATAAAAATCCCTAGAAGTTCGGATTTAATTTGAAGAAAGGGAAAGTGACTTGATAAATCTGGAAAAGGCTGGGGAAGAAGAGAGTAAGAAAAAAAAAAAAGTACCAAATCTACTAGTGATAGTATAAATGGTTACATGCTGAATGACAGAACACTTTATATACACTGTCCAGGATTAAGAAATAAACATATTTGCCATGAATATTGAAAAAAACACAAGAAAGCAACTGTCTGAGCACAGGCAAAGCTATAAGAGCTCAAGTGTGAGGATAAAACTTAAAGCAGAAGAGAAAAATATTACAAAAATGAAGATGAAACTAAAAGAAGAACAAAGAAGAAGAGAGATTTCTGAAACCACAGTTAGGGATGCAGGGGGACAGAAATTTTTAAAATGAGCTGGTATTAGAGTTAAGAATTAGGAGAAAATTTTTTTTAATATTTTTTTTTTAGTTGTAGGTGGACACAATATTTTATTTTTATGTGGTGCTGAGGATCAAACTCAGTGCCTCATGCATGGTAGAAGAGTGCTCTACCACTGAGCCAGAACCCTAGTCCAAAGAAAAAAAATTTAAGACAAGAAAAGGAGACCAAATGATGCCTATCTATTGTCAAAAACATTAAAAAACAAGAAAAATATATGAAAATATTATAGAAAAGCAGATCTAGATCTACATTTTAAGGACTAACCAAATGTATAAAAATGCTAAAAAAAAATCAACATTATTAAAAATACATCCTAATAGATACTTACCAGTCAAAAATATAGGTTTCATTTCCCAGCACCAAAAAAAAGGGAACCATGGTGGCAAATGATTGTCAATTTTCAAAGAAGAGAGAATAAGGTTGGTCTCAGATTTCTGCATAATACTATTCTAAATTTACGAGTCTGTAAAAATTCTTATTCATATTCTCAAGTAAAAAAAAAAGTATAAGCCAAAGATTTTACACCCAAAATGTATGCAAAAACCAAAAAAATAGTAGATAAGTAGTCTCTGTTAAACACCAAAGAAGTCTATGGAACTATACCTATGAGCCCATCTCGGAGGATTCATATAAGCATGAACTTCAGGCTAACGAAGAGACGCCCAGAAAAATTAAAGTGAAAGGACTGGCAATGAGAACTGAATCCCACAAAAGTAGGAACTATCAATAAATAATGTCTTAAAGTATCTACCCACCAACATTATTAGAAGGTGAGGGTTGTTAGGGTAGGAGGAAATTTTAAGTTTAACTATACCACCTTATCTTTAATAACTAGGGGGTCAAAAACACCATTTGAAACTGAAAAGCAAACCCAATATACAGTGAGTAGTGTTTTTTTGTTTGTTTGGTTTTTTGTTTGTTTGTTTGCTTTTTGGTGGTTTTGGGATTGAATCCTGTGTTACTCTACCAACTGAGCTGCATTCTCAGCCCTTTCTATTTTGATACAGGGTTTGTTAAATTGCCCATGCTGGCCTTAAACTTGTAATCCCGCTACCTCAGCTGCCTCAGAAGCTACACCATGTGCTTGGCAGAGTATAATGTATATTTAACAATACAAAGTAAATACTGAGATAATGTAATAACTAAAATTAGGACAGGGCTGAGGGTGTGTAGTTCAGTGATAGAAAGCTTGCTTAGTATCCCATGTTCCAGGCCCTGGGTTCTAGGCTGTGGGCTTAATCTGTGGCACCATAAAGATAAATAAATTGAAATAAAATATAGACAGAGAGTGGAAAAAAATAAGAAATATACTCATCTCATCATTGTTCACACAACAAAATTAATAGTATCTGTGTTGCCAGGTCCAGTGGCCCACTCTGTAATCCCAGCTACTTGAGAGGCTAAGGCTGGAGGACTGCAAATTCCAGGCCAGCCTGGGTAAATTAGGGAAACTCTGTGTCAAAACAAAAAATAAACACCTGGGAATGTAACTCAGTGGTAGATTCCCCTGAGTGCAATTTCTTCTACTGCCAAAAAAAAAAAAAAAAAAACAAAAAAACAAAAAAACACCATCACCAACAAAACCCCCACAAACGTAAAACAAAACAGAACAAAAGAATGTTGAAGAATGACGATTAAGGGTATTTCATAAAGTTGTGATCACAAAAGTAATCACTAAAAAACAAAATATAATTATTCCTAATTAAAAGAAACAGAACAAACAAAACCTGTCCACTTAGTGAAAAACAGTTAAAAAACTACAAAACTGAGAAGAATTAAAACTCATTAACCATATCAAGAAATATAAATGGGTCAACCAACAGAGTAAAAGAAAAATAAAGATTAGACATAATTCCAAACAAAACTCAGAAAAACTATGCATCAGAAAATCAGAAGAAATCAATTATTAGTAGATAATAAAAAGGGTTAAGTAGGTACAAACACAAATATGCAAATTAAGAACAAGCTGGGGAAATAATCACATTTTGATAGAAAGTAAACAATCCAGAAGAGACTACTTTGCTCAATTGCATGAAGTAATGAAGTAGATGATTTTCTGGAAAATATTAAAAAATAGATTAAAGACAAATCTTTCAAAGAGATTAATTTCCATAGAAAATAAAAATGAATGATCCTTCAAAAAAGCCTGAGGCCTAGCTACTTCCATAGGGAATTATACTAATGCTTTAAAAGCATTTAATTTAAATGCTACTTAAATGCCTGTAGAACACAAAAGTCTCCTAAGTTATTTTTTTTCTGAAGCAAGAATAATTTTGATTGGGGGTGGGGGGGAAGAAAGCCAAATGAAGAGTAGAATCTGGGTATTACGATACCACATAAAAACTAACTTGGCAAGAACACAGTGATACTAGAACAAAACTAATCAGACTAATCAATGCAAGAGAAAAAGTCAAGAATAGATTTAAATACCTATAAGAATGTGATGCACAATAAGCAATCATAAACACAAACATACATGCATCCCTGACTAAGCAAGGCTATCAGGAATACATCCCATAGACATATTCACATAAACTCAAAAAAAAAAAAAAAAACCCACAAAGAGTAATTTAAAAGGCTATCTACAACAAACTGGTTAGTAATATTTTGGTGTATCTACCTATGAAATAAGGTAATTTTAAGGAAAAATATTTGTAAAAGACTAAGAGAGTCATGATTTTTTATTAGAAGTTGGCACCAGAATCGCTTAGGGAGTAAAAAAAAAAAAAAAAAAATTATGTCTGATGAAAAAACCCTCAAGGTTTAAAGTTATGTACAGCATGGTATTACTCTGTAAATGTGTGCTAGTAGTATTGGTTACCTTTGAAAAAAAGGGAAGTGAGGTATCAAGGTGAGAGAGATTTTTTTCACTGGATATCCTTTTTATCTCTGCTTTGGTACAATACAAAAAGAAAGTTTATTTTAAAAAATGAGAGAGAGAAGCAAAGATACCAGGCAAAAGCAAATAAAAGAAATAACTGCTGGAAGACAATTTTCCATGGGTCTCGCTCATCTTTTTGTGCATCTGTACTATCTTTTCAAGGATGTTCTTATAACAAATAGCCCTGGAAGGGAAAGCTACTATATCACATAGGGCAGACATGCCTATGTCTCAAAAGACAAAAGAACCCAAAGTTGAGGGTTCCTCATTTGTAATGCAACTCTCTTAAGTGTGCAGATGTCACCTGGTCCTCTTCACATTGCCATATGGAAATTAAAGCTTCAGAAACTGACACCAAAAATATATTATGTCACAGGGCAACTCTTAGACAATGTAAAGGAGTAGAGATAATACCATGCATCTTATCTGATCATAATGGAATGAAACTGAAAATCAACAATAAAAGAAGGAAGGAAAAATCATGGATCACTTGGAGAATGAACAATAGGTTACTGAATGATCAATGGGTTATAGAAGACATCAAGGAGGAAATTAAAAAATTCTTAGAGATAAATGAAAACACAGACACAACATATCGGAATCTATGGGACACACTGAAAGCAGTTCTAAGAGGAAAATTCATTGCTTGGAGTTCATTCCTTAAAAAAAGAAAAAACCAACAAATAAATGATCTCATACTTCATCTCAAAATCCTAGAAAAAGAAGAGCAAAACAACAGCAAAAGAAGCAGAAGGCAAGAAATAATTAAAATCAGAGCTGAAATTAATGAAATCGAAACAAAAGAAACAATTGAAAAAAATGACAAAACCAAAAGTTGGTTCTTTGAAAAAATAAATAAAATAGACAGACCCTTAGCCATGCTAACAAAGAGAAGAGAGAGAACTCAAATCACCAGCATACGGGATGAAAACGGCAACATCACAACAGACACTTCAGAAATACAGAAGATAATCGGAAATTATTTTGAATCCTTATACTCCAATAAAATAGAAGATAGTGAAGGCATCGATAAATTTCTTAAGTCATATGATCTGCCCAGATTGAGTCAGGAGGATATAGACAACCTAAACAGACCAATATCAATTGAGGAAATAGAAGAAACCATCAAAAGATTACCATCTAAGAAAAGCCCAGGACCGGATGGGTATACAGCAGAGTTTTACAAAATCTTTAAAGAGGAACTAATACCAATACTTTTCAAGCTATTTCAGGAAATAGAAAAAGAGGGAGAACTTCCAAATTCATTCTACGAGGCCAACATCACCCTGATTCCTAAACCAGACAAAGATACTTCAAAGAAAGAAAACTACAGACCTATATCTCTAATGAACCTAGATGCAAAAATCCTCAATAAAATTCTGGTGAATTGGATTCAAAAACATATCAAAAAAATTGTGCACCATGATCAAGTAGGATTCATCCCTGGGATGCAAGGCTGGTTCAATATACGGAAATCAATAAATGTTATTCACCACATCAATAGACTTAAAAATAAGAACCATATGATCATCTCGATAGATGCAGAAAAAGCATTCAACAAAGTACAGCATCCCTTTATGTTCAAAACTCTAGAAAAACTAGGGATAACAGGAACATACCTCAACATTGTAAAAGCAATCTATGCTATGCCTCAGGCTAGCATCATTCTGAATGGAGGAAAATTGAAGGCATTCCCTCTAAAATCTGGAACAAGACAGGGATGCCCTCTCTCACCACATCTGTTCAACATAGTTCTCGAAACACTGGCCAGAGCAATTAGACAGACGAAAGAAATTAAAGGCATAAAAATAGGAAAAGAAGAACTTAAATTATCACTATTTGCAGATGACATGATTCTATACCTAGCAGACCCAAAAGGGTCTACAAAGAAACTATTAGAGCTAATAAATGAAATTAGCAAAGTGGCAAGATATAAAATCAACACGCATAAATCAAAGGCATTCCTGTATATCAGCGACAAATCCTCTGAAATGGAAATGAGGACAACCACTCCATTCACAATATCCCCAAAAATAATAAAATACTTGGGAATCAACCTAACAAAAGAGGTGAAAGACTTATACAATGAAAACTACAGAACCCTAAAGAGAGAAATTAGAAGATGGAAAAATATACCCTGTTCATGGATAGGCAGAACTAACATCATCAAAATGGCGATATTACCAAAAGTTCTCTATAGGTTTAATGCAATGCCAATCAAAATCCCAACAGCATTTCTTGTAGAAATAGATAAAGCAATTATGAAATTCATATGGAAAAATAAAAGACCCAGAATAGCAAAAACAACTCTAAGCAGGAAGTGTGAATCAGGCGGTATAGCGATACCAGACCTCAAACTATACTACAGAGCAATAGTAACAAAAACAGCATGGTACTGGTACCAAAACAGGCGGGTGGACCAATGGTACAGAATAGAGGACACAGAAACTAATCCACAAAACTACAACTATCTTATATTTGATAAAGGGGCTAAAAGCATGCAATGGAGGAAGGATAGCATCTTCAACAAATGGTGCTGGGAAAACTGGAAATCCATATGCATCAAAATGAAACTGAATCCCTTTCTCTCGCCATGCACAAAAGTTAACTCAAAATGGATCAAGGAGCTTGATATCAAATCAGAGACACGGGGTCTGATAGAAGAAAAAGTTGGCTACCATCTACATACTGTGGGGTTGGGCTCCAAATTCCTCAATAGGACACCCATTGCACAAGAGTTAATAACTACAATCAACACATGGGACTTACTTACTCAAACTAAAAAGGTTTTTTTTTAGCAAAAGAAACAATAAGAGGTAAATAGGGAGCCTACATCCTGGGAACAAATCTTTACTCCTCACACTTCAGATAGAGCCCTAATATCCACAGTATACAAAGAATTCAAAAAATTAGACAATAAGATAACAAATAACCCAATCAACAAATGGGCCAACAACCTGAACAGACACTTCTCAGAGGAGGACATACAATCAATCAACAAGTACATGAAAAAATGCTCAACATCGCTAGCAGTCAGAGAAATGCAAATCAAAACCACCCTAAGATACCATCTCACTCCAGTAAGATTGGCAGCCATTAGGAAGTCAAACAACAAGTGCTGGCGAGGATGTGGGGAAAAGGGTACACTTGTTCATTGTTGGTGGGACTGCAAATTGGTGCAGCCAATTTGGAAAGCAGTATGGAGATTTCTTGGAAAGCTGGGAATGGAACCACCATTTGACCCAGCTATTCCCCTTCTTGGTCTATTCCCTAAAGACTAAAAAGAGCATGCTACAGGGACACTGCTACATCAATGTTCATAGCAGCACAATTCACAATAGCAAGACTGTGGAACCAAACTAGATGCCCTTCAATAGATGAATGGATAAAAAAAAATGTGGCATTTATACACAATGGAGTATTACTCTCCATTAAAAAATGACAAAATCATAGAATTTGCAGGGAAATGGATGGCATTAGAGCAGATTATGCTAAGTGAAGCCAGCCAATCCCTAAAAAACAAATGCCAAATGTCTTCTTTGATATAAGGAGAGTAACTAAGAACAGAGTAGGGACGAAGAGCATGAGAAGAAGATTAACATTAAACAGGGATGAGAGGTGGGAGGGAAAGCGAGAGAGAAGGGAAATTGCATGGAAATGGAAGGAGACCCTCAGGGTTATACAAAATTACATACAAGAGGAAGTGAGGGGAAAGGGAAAAATAATACAAGGGGGAGAAATGAATTACAGTAGAGGGGGTAGAGAGAGAAAAGGGGAGGGGAGGGGAGGGGGGATAGTAGAGGATAGGAAAGGCAGCAGAATACAACAGATACTATTATGGCAATATGTAAATCAATGGAAGTGTAACTGATGTGATTCTGCAATCTGTATACTGGGTAAAAAATGGGAGTTCACAACTCACTTGAATCAAAATGTGAAATATGATATGTCAAGAACTATGTAATGTTTTGAACAACCAACAATAAAAAAATTTTAAAAAAAATAAGAAGAAAATAATAAAAAAATAAAAACAATATCCAGCATGAACTGTTTTCAGAAGACACATCTACAACATAGGGAAATGGAAAGGTTGAAAGTAAAATGATGGGGAAAAAAATTCCAGGCACATGTTTATAAAAGCTGGAATAGCTATATTAATATCAGATTAAATATACTTCTAAATAAAAATAAATAAATAAATAAATAAATAAAATGTAAGGAAATACATTTTCCCTTAAAAAATCTAAGAGAAAATTATCTCTGTTGCTGAGCTTAACAACAGCAACTCTCATTCTCTTATTTTCATCTACTATTGCGATATGAATTATGTGGTTCAAATTAAAAATATGCCACACAGTGTTTTAGTGTGTCCTGGGAGCACTCAAAATCACAGAATACACAAGGTATACTGTAAAATTTAGAGAGAAAATTATTTTATTTCATAACAAAGTAGAATGCTGCAATTGAAATTTTTTTCTAAAGAAATGTATGATTTGCCTCTTGGAACTAAGTCTCCAGGTAAAGCTTTTGCTTTTCTGTCTCTATCCATCCATTCATCCATCCATTGTTTATCAGTATAGTATAGACTAGATATATTTATTTTATACATTGGGTTATCATCCAATACAATGCTATATTAATTTTATTACTCAAACTGTTTTTAGCTTTTGACCACTGGGAGCTTTTCTGAGGTGCTGCAGGTTCATCTTGATTTTCCCTATCTGTGTGCTCCTTAACCAAGAAAAAAGAAAATTTGGAAGTATATTTTAGTAATAGTTACATCAGAATTCCCTTAAAATGAGAGAGATCAATACCATATGTTAGCTGAAATAAGAATTGCGAACAAGGAAAGAAAATCCTTTTAACTTTAAGGATAATTAGGTCCTCAAAGTTAGGTTTTATTTTTCCTGATTTCTTCTAAAACTCAAGCAAGTTTTCTGGAATGCTGGATTAAAAATAAAAAAAATTCAACCCTATGAAGTGATAAAAAGGAAAGGAGAACCTGCCCCTTAAAAGACAAAGTTTATATAGAGATCTATGAAATGAGACAAATTAAGAATCATTAAATAAAGATGTCATTCCTTCTCAAATGTTATTATGAAATCAGAAGTGGAATCTGAAATCTACTTCATGCTTTCAAGATCCATGAGAACTTACTTCTTTCTCACTAAACTACTTTTGTTTTAATTTCTCTTCAATGCTTTCTCTTTTTATAGTGAACCATAAAGAATGAATCCAGAAAATATTTATCTATGCACAGTCAATTTTTTACAGCATTTTTATTTCTATACAGAATCAAAATGCCTCTATGAAGCTGGGTGCGGGGGCACATGCTTGTCATCCCAGCGGCTTGGGACGCTTAGGCAGAATTTTGGGTTCAAAGTCAACCTCAGCAATGGCAGGGTGCTAAGCAACTCAGTGAGACCCTGACTCAAAATAAACTAGAAAACAGGGCTGGGGATGTGGCTCAGTGGTCAAATGCCCAAGTCCAATCCCCTATACTCCCCAAAAAGAAAAACAAAAACAAAAAAACGCTTCTATGAAGATTTCTGCTAGAATTCCATTTCTCACTTGATTTTCAAAATAACCATGAAGATAGGCGCCATCCATATCCAGTACTAATTTGTAAATGTTTTTAGATGGTGATGGATCTTTATTTTATTCATTTATTTATATGTGGTGCTGAGAATTGAACCCAGTGCCTCAAACATGCTAGGGAGGAAAGAACTCTACCACTGATCCATGGTCCCAGCCCTCTAGTATACTATTTTTCACAGGACAGAAATCCAAGATCAAGATCACATAGCTATTAAGTGACAGACTCGGGCTCTGAACTCAGAAAGTTGAATTCAAAGTCTGTACTTTTACAAAGTACCACTATACTTCATAACATTTAAAACACAAACTGGTGCTATATGTTTACAGAAGGGCAGTAAAACTGAATTTAATGCCATATAAACTGGGCCTAATATTCAGGAGGCTGAATGAGACTTAAAAACAATTTTGATAATGTCTCTTATATGACCATTTCTGATTCACTAGCTTTAAAAAAGAGCTACTAAATTTCAAATTACTCCACAAAACAAGAAGCCATTTTAGAAACGTTAACATAAATAGAAAGAGTTACAACATTATTATTTTGGGCTACTTTCAATATATTTGAAGATGTTGAACAAGGAAACTAAGACTCAATACTAATAAAATTTATATCAGTCACTGACTGTACAAGGGATTACTAGGAAAACAATGAAACACACGTAAGGGGGTTAAAGTATATAAAATAGGCAGTCTCTTTTTGTTTGGAATTTGCTTTATGGTGTCTCTAGCTACGGATTTATTTTTATTTATGGCAGTCCAGATCATTTGCTCTTTATTCTCCTTTAATCTTCCTGTTATTTATTCTCCATTGTATATATTTAGATATTTGTTATGTATATGTAATACATATATTTATATTGTTTATATATTTGTTTCATATATTTATATGCTCATTTCATAATATTATTTATATTTACCTATACATAAATATAATGGAGACTGTAAAATTTTACTGGTGAGTCATGTGGGTTTTGCTTTTGCCTCTTCAAATTCTTTTAGAATATCACCTACTCTTTTCTATAAAACAGAATTAAGAATATAATACTTTCTACTGACTTTCATTTCACTCCAGACAACAATCAATATGTGGCATAAAAAACAGCTCATTACTTCAGTGCTGTTTTATCATGTAATGCTTATAAAGTCACATAAAACTACAAGTAGGGATCCACATTTAATTTAATACTCAACTGTTGAGAGCCACAGCCCAAGGGGCCCCAGCAAACTTCCAGCTGCCAGCTGATTGGCTCCTCTGAGGTAATGCTCATTGGGCTATTTCCCCGCCCTTTCAGACCACGGAGCTGCTCATTGGGGGACTCTTTTGGCTCCGCCCACGCGACCCAGCCAATCGGCTCAAGAGCGGGAGGAGTGGGGGGTTGAGAGTCTTGTGGGAAGCCAGTGGTGGCAGTTGGGCTCTGAGGGAATTCCTGAAGAGCTCCTGTGGTGCCGAGTGTGTTCTAAAAATAAAGTTCCTGTCTGCTTGATAAGTGGCTCATGAATTGTGCCCAGCCAGATTGCGGCACTCAACCATGGAAAGAATAACCCTGAATGTTAATGGCCTAAACTCACCAATGAAAAGACGAAAAGACACAGACTAACAGACTGTATTAAAAAAAAAAAAAAAAAGACCCAACAATATGCTGCTTCCAAGAGATACATCTCATAGAAAAAGCCATCCACAGACTGAAGGTGAAGGGTTGGGAAAAATCATACCACTCACATGGACTGCGGAAGCAAGCAGGGACTTCCATCCTCATATCAAATAAAGTAGACTTCTAGCTAAAGTTAATCAAAAGGGATAAAGAAGGACACTACATACTGCTCAAAGGAACCATACACCAAGGAGACTTAACAATTACAATTATATATGCCACAAACAATGGAGCATCTACGTTCATCAAACTCTTCTCAAGTTCAAGGGTCAAATAGACCACAACACAATAATTTTGGGTGACTTTTAACACACTTCTTTCACCTCTGGATAGATCTTCCAAACAAAAGCTAAACAAAGAAACTATAGAACTCAATAATACAATCAATATCTTAGACTTAACTGACATATATAGAATATTTCATCCTTCAACAAGTGAATACAATTTCTTCTCAGCACATGAATCGTTCTCTAAAACAGACCGTATATTATGCCACAAAGCAACTCTTAGCAAATATAAAAAAGTAGAGATACTACCCTGCATTCTATCAAATCATAATGGAATGAAATTAGAAATCAATAATAAAAGAAATAAAAGCTATTCCAACACCTGGAGACTAATTGCTACTGAATGAACAATGGGTTGCAGAGGATATCAAGGAGGAGATTAAAAATTTTTAGAGGTGAATGAGAACACAGATACAACAATTTTGAAATTTTTGGCACACTATGAAGGCAGTTCTAAGAGGAAAGTTCATTGCATGGAGTTCGTTCCTTAAAAGAAAAAGTCAACAAATAAATGACTTAACATTATATCTCAAAGCCCTAGAAAAAGAACAAATCTACATCAAAGGCACTAAAAATAGTACATAATTAAAATCAGAGCTGAAATCAATGAAATTGAAACAAAAGAGACAATTTAAAAAAATTAACAGAACAAAAAGTTGGTTCTTTGAAAAACTAAATAAAATTGACAAACCCTTAGCCATGCTAATGAAGAGAAGGAGAGAGAAAACTCAAATAACATACGTGATGAAAAAGGAAATGCCACACAACAGACACTACAGAAATACAGAAGATAATTAGAAATTATTTTGAAAACCTGTTCTCCAATAAAATAGAATATATTAAAGGCATCCACAAATTTCTAAAGTCATGATTTGCCCAAATTGAATCAGGATGATATACGCAATTAAAACAGATCAATTTCAAGTGACGAAATAAAAGACTCCATCAGAAGCCTACCAACCAAGAAAAGCCCAGGACCAGATGGATACACAGCCAAGTTCTACAAGACTTTTAAAGAAGAACTAATACCAATACTCTCCAATTTATTTCAGGAAACAGAAAAAGAGGCAGCACTTCCAAACTCATTCTATGAGGCCAATATCACTCTGATTCCAAAACCAGACAAAGAAACCTCAAAAAAGGGAAACTTCAGACCAATGTTTCAATAAAATTCGGCAAATCAAAACAAAAACATATCGAAAAGATAGTACACCACAATCAAGTGGGGTTCATTCCAGGGATGCACTCAACATATGGAAATCAATAAATGTAATTCATCAATAGACTTAAAGAACTATATGATCATCTCAACAGATGCAGAAAAAGAATTCAACAAAATACAGCACCCCTTCATGTTCAAACACTAGAAAAACAGGAACATATCTCAACATCGAAAAAGCTATCTATGCTAAGCCCCAGGCCAACATCATTCTAAATGGAGGAAAAACTGAAAGAATTCCCTCTAAAAACTGGTACAAGACAGGGATGCCCTCTTTCACCACTGTTGAGAGCCACAGCCAAGGGGCTCCAGCAAACTTCCACCTACCAGCTGATGATTGGCTCACAGCAGCCACAGCAAACTTCTAGCTGCCAACTGATTGGCTCCTCTGCGGTGATGCTCATTGGGCTGTTTCCCCGCCCTTTCAGACCACGGAGCTGCTCATTGGGGGACTTTTTTTGGCTCTGCCCACGCGACCCAGCCAATCAGCCTCAAGAGCAGGAGGAGTGGGGGAGGTTGAGAGGCTTGTGGGAAGCCGGTAGTGGCAGTTGGGCTCTGAAGGTTTTTCCTGAGGAGCTGTGTGGTTTGGTGTGTGTGTTCTAAAAATAAAGTTCGTTTCTTTTGACAAGTGGCTCCTGAATTGTGCCCAGTCAGACTGTGGCATTTGGTGGCCCCTACAGGGAATGACTGAGGGTAAGTGATAAGGTAAACTGCTTGCCCCTGAGGGCAGGGCGAGAGGATGGGTAGCCATTTTAAGATTCTTCTTTTGTTTTGCTTCACTTTAGTTTTAAGTTGCCTGTCCCTGGAGGTGTGTAAGATGGAAGAAAAACCGCTCACATCTGAGGGACAGGGAGAAAGGACGGATAGACATTTCAGGAGGATAGAAAGGCTACAATTTTTTTTGTTCCAATTTTGTTTCACTCTGTTTCAGTTTTGTTTGGCATTATCTTCTTGGGTTGTATTATAGTGATAGTAGAAATATTCAAGTAAAAGATAAGATCTCTCGAGCTAGTCAGACAGAGAAAGAAAGTGTAGAGCAGAAAAAGCCACCAGGGGGAAAGTTACAAGAGGAGACTGCTACTAACACCTTTCTATCACCAGAGGACATAAGTGTTCAACTAACAAGGCCACCTCCATATGCTGGGAGGCCCCCAACCCCCGGAGATGATAGTTGGGATCCTGAGACAGGATCTCAAACATTAACATACCCTGTATTTGAGGCAGGAGGGCAGCAAATTCACAATGCTTTAAATTTCAAAACAGTGAAGCAGCTAAAAGAGGCTGTAACAACCTAAGATCTTCAAGCACCCATCACTGTAAGCATGGTCGAATCCATTAACAACTTGAACATGACACCAGCAGATTGGGCTAATATGTGTAAAGCTGTGCTAAATGGAGGACAATACCTGTTATGGAAGGTTGCCAATGAGGAATTTTGCAAGGAGACGGTTAGGCAAAATGCAGCAGCTGGTTATCCTCAGAGAAATCTAGATATGTTGTTAGGAAAGGGACCTTATAAGGATCAGCAGCAACAAATTGCATATGATCCTGGCATATATGCACAAATTGCTGCATTTGCAGTTAGGGCATGGAAGACTTTACAAGGACATGGAGGTTTACAAGGTCAATTATCTAAGGTAATACAAGGAGCTAATGAACCTTATGCTGAATTTGTAGATAGGCTTATTCAAACAGCTACCAGAGTTTTTGGGAATACAGAACAAGCAATGCCATAAATAAAACAACTGGCTTATGAGCAAACGAATTGTTAGTGCAGAGAAGTCATTAGACCAAGGAAACATGAAGATTTCAACACATATATTAAATTATGTAGAGACATTAAGGAACAAGAGCAAGTCGTGGCAGCTGCAGTAAAACAGGCTTTAGAACAAGGGCAAGTCGTGGCAGCTGCAGTAAAACAGGCTTTAGATGCCAGGCCAAGAACATGCTACAATTGTGAACAAACAGGCCATTTTAAAAGGAATTGCCCCATTGGAGGAGGGTTTAACAAAACTAGGTATCAAAGGAGTAGAATTTGCCCACGATGCCGGAGAGGGAGACACTGGGCTAATAAATGCCGTTCTCAAACCACCACAGAGGGTACTCCATTATCAAAAAATGAACAAGGACCAGGTGTTTATCCACGATATCGTGGAGAAAGGCATCAGGCTCCATTGCCAAAAAATGGACAGGGGGGCCCAAGACCACAAATATACAGAGCACTGGAGGAACCCAGCAACCCCATCAGGGTAGTGCCCAGGACACATTGTCCATCAGATCCCTCATCAGACAAACCAGAGGGAGCGCAGGGTTGGACATCTGCGCCTCTGCCAGATCAGTATTAACTCCAGAGATGGGAGTTCAAATCATTCCCACAGGGGTAAAAGGACCTCTTCCCAAAGGAACAGTAGGCTTATTATTGGGACGCAGCTCTTCTACTCTAAAAGGACTTATGATAAGTCCTGGGGTAATTGATCCCGATTATGAAAGTGAAATAAAAATTATAGCCAGTTCCCCAAAGGGTATATCAGTAATTTCACCAGGAGATAGAATGGCACAGTTACTAATAATACCCAGCCTACATGATAAATTTTCCAGTTGTACTGTAGAAAGAGGTTCCAAGGGATTAGGCTCCACAGGTGTACATTGGGCTATGCTTTCTTTAAATTTAGATTCTCACCCCATGCTAAAACTAAATATTCAAGGACATGAATTTAATGGGCTACTGGATACAGGTGCAGACCTTAGTATCATCTCTCATCAAGAATGCCCAGGGCTGAGGATGTGGCTCAAGCGGTAGCGTGCTCGCCTGGCATGCGTGCGGCCCGGGTTCGATCCTCAGCACCACATACCAACAAAGATGTTGTGTCCGCCGAGAACTAAAAAATAAATATTAAAAAAATTCTCTCTCTCTCTCTCTCTCTCTCTCTCTCTCTCTCTCTCTCCTCTCTCACTTAAAAAAAATTAAAAAAAAAAAAAAAAAAAGAATGGCCAAAACATTGGCCATTACAACAAGCCACTCAAACGCTTCAAGGCCTAGGAGTGGCGATTCATCCCCATAGAAGTGCAATGGTATTAGATTGGAAGGATCCTGAAGGATGTGAAGGAACTATACAGCCATATGTATTAGATCATCTTCCCATAAATTTATGGGGACGAGATGTCCTAGATCAATTAGGTTTGACATTAACAAATAACATCAATCAAAATGCACCCACTATTATGGCTAGACGAGGTTTTAGGAAAGGAAAAAGATTAGAAAAACAAGAACAAGGTATAGCGGCACCAATACAAATAGATCAAGGAATGGAAAGACATGAGTTGGATTTTCAGAAAGCGCCACTGAGACAATAAAAATTACTTGGAAATCAGAAAGACCAGTATGGGTTCCTCAGTGGCCCCTGACTAAAGAAAAGATACAAGCAGCCCATGACCTGGTCAAACAACAATTACCGTAAGGACATATACAACCTTCTGTATCTCCCCATAATACTCCCATTTTTGTCATCAAAAAGAAATCTGGTAAATGGAGATTATTGCAAGATTTAAGAGCCATTAATAATGAGATGGTTATTATGGGACCTGCTCAGTCGGGGATTCCTCAATTGTCTGCTTTGCCAAAAACCTGGTATGTTTTAGTTATAGATATTAAAGATTGTTTTTTGCAATTCCAATTCATCCTGAGGATAGTCCACGTTTTGCATTTACTATCCCTGCACTGAATCATGAAGGTCCTGATCAGAGATATGAATGGAAAGTACTCCCTCAAGGGATGGCTAACAGCCCAACTATGTGTCAAATTTATGTTAATAAAGCAATCCAGCCACTTAGAAATCAAAATCCTGAACTACAAATATTTCACTATATGGATGATGTATTATTAGCACATAAAGATAAAAACACATTGCTAGAATGTTATGCCACACTTACAAACTTATTAAAAAATTATAATCTAGAGATAGCAATAGATAAAGTACAATTAAATTTTCCAATTAATTATTTAGGAGTTCTATTATCCTCAACCATGGTCCGTCTACCAAAAATTCAAATACGAGTAGATCAACTCAAATCACTTAACGACTTTCAAAAGTTATTAGGAGACATAAATTGGATAAGGCCTTATCTAGGTATACCAACAGGAGAGTTGGGACCTTTATTTGATATCCTAAAAGGTCCATCAGATCCAAATTCACCCCGAATGTTAACGCCTGAAGCAAGAAAGGCATTAAAAGCTACTGAAACATATATAGAAAATATGCATTTGCCTGTATTATTTATTGTACTACCAACAAAAAATATTCCTACAGGAGTATTTTGGCAAGAAGGTCCATTATTATGGATACATTTATCTCATTCTCCTAACACTATTCTTACTAGGTATCCTGAGGCTGTAGGACAATTAATACTCAAAGGAATAAAAGCAGCAAAGGGAGTGTTTGGAATTTCTCCCAATAAAATTATTACTCCATATACTATGAATCAAATTGATGAGTTAGCTAATGAGTTAAATACTTGGGCAATAATCATGTGCAAATCTAATATTTCATTTGATAACCACTTACCATTTAATCCTTTATTGTCTTTTTGGTCATCGCATCCTGTAATTTTTCCAAAAATGACAAGAAAAACACCTACCATGAATGCTCTGAATATATTCACTGATGGGTCAAATAATGGTACAGCAGCAATAGTTACACCTGATCAGACTTTTACATTTTTAGAACCCAAACAATCAGCTCAAAAGGTAGAGCTTAATGCAGTATTACAAGCTTTTGTGATGTTTAAAGATTCTGTATTTAAGTTATTTTCCGATAGTCAGTATATAGTTAATGCTATAGTATCCCTTGAAGATGCTGGTACGATTTCCCCTTCCTCTACTGTTTTCTCTTTGCTTTCCACTATACAAAGTCTAATCTGGGACAGAAAAGATCCGTTCTTTATAGGATACATCAGGGAACAGACAGGATTGCCTGGAGCCCTTAGTTTGGGCAATGATTTAGCAGATAAAACTACACATGACATACATATTTTCTCTACACTAGAAGAAGCTACAAATTTTCATAAAAGGTTCCATGTCAATGCTAATACTTTACAAAAGCGTTTTAAAATAACTAAGGAACAAGCTAGACAAATAATAAAATAATGTCAAAATTGTGTGACCTTTTTACCACAAGTTAATCTTGGAGTCAATCCTAGAGGACTGATACCTACCCATATTTGGTAGATGGGCGTCACACACTTGCCAGAATTTGGAAAATTAAAATATTTGCATGTTACAGTTGATACTTCTTCCGGATTTTTGATGGGCTCCCTTCATGTCAGAGAAAAAACTAAAGATGTTATAGCTCATTGCTTACAAAATTTTGCCACTGTGGGCGTTCGAAAACAGTTAAAAACAGATAATGTCCCTGATTATACTTCTACCTCTTTTAAACAATTTTGCTCATCATTTGGCATTACTCATATAACAGGAATCCCATACAATCCACAGGGACAAGGCATAGTTGAAAGAGTTCATCAAACTATTAAAATGTACTTATTAAAGCAAAAAGAAGGAATTGGGAAGGGGTATATATTCCCCAAAGATAAACTTAAAATAACCCTTTTTACTCTAAACTTTTTAAATTTGGATTCATCAGGGCTTAGTGCTGTAGAAAGGCATATGTGTCCAAAAAAATGTACATAAGCCCAAGGTACTTTGGAAGGATATTCTAACAGGACAATGGAAAGGTCCTGACCCAGTAATTGTCTGGAGTCGGGGGTCTGTTTGTGTTTCCATAGGGAGAACAGCAGCCGATTTGGATTCCAGAGAGATTAACTAAAGTGATTTCTACAGACCAAAAAGAAGATGATTTGGCTCAAATCCATAACAACTGATATCCAAAACTCTAGTTTGGCTATTCTTACATTTGGGACAGAACCAGGATACTTTTTTCAATATCTATTTTTTTATTACCCTTTCCCACATCATGAAGTTCTATTTTGTTTTTTAAGCTCATACAGACCTAGGTTAATGTTTTGCTGATCAGTTCTATTTTTTGACTATAGAGTTTTTAAACATTGCAATGAAGATTTCACCTGTAAAAAGTTATAAGGCGTTTACTATTACTATTATGTTATTATGTGCACATTTGTGTTTTATGTTGTATGTTTGTATGTACGTATGTCCATATATCATATATGATGAGTGCTCATGAAAAAATGGATCCAAATATTTTTTTTTTATTCATGTGATTTAAATGGTTTAATTTAAATTGGGTAAATAGCTGTTGAGGATTGTTTTAATATGTGAACAAAAAAGGAGGTTAAGAGATCTGTTTATTTACTTTCACCTTTCCTTTTCATTATATTTAATAATTCTGTTCAAGGTAATGTAAATTGTTAAGAAAATTGTTTTCTTTTAGTACCTTCTGGAATGTTACATAATTTAGCCATTATTGCCAGAATTCCTATCTTCATCCCAGTGCCGGTGAAGACAAAGATAAAACCAATCTACAGCTTCTGCAATAGCCATCACTGAACTGCTTGCAGAACTTGCCTGGACTATGTATTACTTGTATGCATTGTGAACTATCTGTTGGTGCAGCAACTTGTGGTAGTGTTGGGGTATTTTTGCTGATGGTGTCATCGGTGGTACAATTTTTACAAAAGGAGCCGTCAATTGGCTTGGTGTATCTTCCTCCCTTCTGCTTGTCATGGTTGTTCAGCTAAAATTTGGGGGCCAACAGAGGTGAGGCAAAGAACCTCACCCCCCCGCTGGTACAAAGACCTATCCACAGGTGTGGGTGTATGCTGGACCAGTAGTCAATGACGGGTAAGATCCAATTGCAATGGTACCAATCTAAGACAGGAGGCTGACGCCTTGAGGTCAGCTCATCCGATAACGGGTAAGGACCATATGTACTATCGGACAACCTAAGGCAGGCACGGTCCCTAAGCCACGTTTGTTGTTTAAACAGAGAGGGAGAGATGTTGAGAGCCATAGCCGAAGGGGCCCCAGCAAACTTCCAGCTGCCAGCTGATGATTGGCTCACAGCGGCCACAGCAAACTTCTAGCTGCCAACTGATTGGCTCCTCTGCGGTGATGCTCATTGGGCTGTTTCCCTGCCCTTTCAAACCACGTAGCTGCTCATTGGGGGACTTTTTTTGGCTCTGCCCACATGACCCAGCCAATCAGCCTCAAGAGTAGGAGGAGTGGGGGAGGTTGAGAGGCTTGTGGGAAGCTGGTAGTGGCAGTTGGGCTCTGAAGGTTTTTCCTGAGGAGCTGTGTGGTTTGGTGTGTGTGTTCTAAAAATAAAGTTCGTTTCTTTTGACAAGTGGCTCCTGAATTGTGCCCAGCCAGACTGCGGCACACCACTGCTATTTAACATAGTCCTTGAAACACTGGCCAGAACAATGAGATAGACAAAAGAAATTAAAGAGATATGGATAGGTAAAGAAGAACCCAAATTAGCACTATTTGCCGACAATATGATTCTATACCTATACCCAAAAAATTCCACCAGAAAACTTCTAGAACTAGTAAATGAATTCAGCAAAGTAGCAGGATACAAAATCAATATCCATAAATAAAAGGCATTTCTGTATATCAGTGACAAACTTCAGAAGGAAAATGAGGAAAACTACCCCATTTACAATAGCATAAAAAAAAAAAACAACTTGGGAATCAACAAAAGAAGTTAAAGACCTCTACAATGAAAACTACAGAATGCTAAAGAAAGAAATTAAAGAAGACCTTAGAAGATGGAAAGATCTCCCTTGTTCTGGATAGGAAGAATTAATATTATCAAAATGACCATACTATCAAAAGCACTATACAGATTTAATGCAATCCTAATCAAAATCCTAATGACATCCCTCATAGAAACAGAAAAAGCAGTCATGAAATTCATCTGGCAAAAAAGAGACCCAAAATAGCTAAAGCAATCCTTAGCAAGAAGAGTGAAGCAGGTAGCATTGCTATATCAGACCTTAAACTATACTACTGAGTGACAGTAACAAAAACAGCATGGTATTAGCACCAAAATAGACTTGTAGACCAATGGTACAGAATAGAGGACACAGAGAATAACTCACATAAATACCATTATCTTATATTGACAAAAGTGCCAAAAACGTACATTGGAGAAAAGATTGTTTCTTTTGCTGAGAATAAACTATCAGTGAGGTGAAGAAAGAGCCTACTGACTGGGAACAAATTCTTACCTCATACACATCAGACAGAGCACTAATCTCTAGGATATATAAAGAACTCAAAAATCTTAACACCAAAAAAACAAATAACCCAATCAATAAATGGGCCAAAGAACTGAACAGACACTTCTCAGAAATTATATACAATCAATCAACAAATATATAAAAAAGTTCAATCTCTCTAACAATTAGAGAAATGGAAATTAAAACCACTCTAAGATTTCATCTCACTCCAGTCAGAATGGCAGCTATTAAGAATACAAACAACAATAAGCGTTGGCGAGGCTGTGGGGGAAAAGGCACACTCAGACATTGCTGGTGGGACTGAAAATTGGTGTAGCTAATATGGAAAGCAGTATGGAGAATGTTTGGAAAACTGAGAATGGAACCACCATTTGATCCAGCTATCCCATTCCTTGGTCTATACCCAAAGGATTTAAAAATAGCATACTACAGGGACACAGCCACATCAATGTATATAGCAGCACAATTCATAATAGCTAAACTGTGGAACTGACCTAGATGCCCTTCAATAGACGAATGGATAAAGAAAATATGGCATATATACACAATGGAATATTATTCAGCATTAAGAGAAAAATATGATATATATACACAATGGAATATTATTCAGCATTAAGAGAAAAATATGGTATATATACACAATGGAATATTATTCAGCATTAAGAGAATAAAATCATGGCATTTTCAGGTAAATGGATGGAGCTGGAGAATACAGTGTTAAGTGAAATTTAGCCAGTCCCATAAAACCAAAATGCTGAATGATTTCTCTGATTTAAGGATGCTGATTCATAATATGCTGCATGGAGGGGGAGGAATGGGAAGATTAAATGAATTCTAGATAGGGCAAAAGGGGGAAAGGGGAAGGAGGGGAAAGGAGGGGGCATAGGGGAAGGAAAGAGGGTGGAATGCAATGGTCATCATTACCCAAAGTTCATGTATGTGACTCTACTTTGTGTACAACCAGAGATATGAAAAATAGTGCTCTATATGTGTAATACGAATTGTAATACATTCTGTTGTCATATGTAACAAATTGAAATTTTTAAAAAATTTTAAAAACAAGAGATGATCAATGAAAATAAATGAAGAAATGTCAACTCATAGAACCGAACCCTTCCTTAAAAGGCAAGGTTCACACATGCTCAGGCAATAACTCCTTCTTTAAAATTCTGCTTGGTGATTGTTAAGGGAGTTTTTGCTTGTTTGCTGTTTTGTGGCACTGAAGATTGATCCCAGAATCCTACACATGCTAATACGCAAGAGTTCTACCAGGAAAAGTTATACCCCGGCCCGTTTTTTAACTTCAATTGTAAAAGACATGCCAATTTAAGAAAACATACTGAACTCAGAACAATTAAAATGTGTGTTTGGGTAAGAAATCTTTAAGCCAATAAAATGTCCTATATAAGAGGCAGAAAGCAAGCTTATAACTTCCAATAATAATCTTAACTGCCTAGAAGGCTGGATTGTAACTACAAAAGGAAGAAATATAGTTTTTTGTGTAAAAGTGCATATGAGAATCCAGATCATCAGAAGGCTATACATGTGCACTGGAATTACAATACTGCCTGAATCATATTTACAATAGTTGGGGAGCTTGATAAGATAAAGTCTTTCACAGATGGCGTAGAAAATGGGGTCCCATTTCTTTACTTTCACAGCAGAACAAGTTTCCTTTCAATTTCAACCTACTTTCTGATGATTTTAAATAGCTCTGCTATAATTCACTATTTAAGTTTGTAATTTAACTCTCGGAGACAAAACTTTTTTTTCAAGTTGCACCTCCTCCAGGTGGTACATGGCACATGTATACAAATAAAACAAAAATTTCTTAAATATAACCTTACTGCATTTAATCACAGATTTCTAAAGTAAAAACTGAACTTATGATGATATAAAATATACCATGATCTATGAAGTTTGAAGATCAATAAAATCAGGACTAAGAATCTGCTAATATTTAATTCATTTTTTGGTTTGTTTTGAATTATTTTTGAAGATGGTGAACAAGGAAATCAAGACTCAATCAATACTCACAATATTTATATCAGTCACTGAGTATAAAAGAAATTACTAGGTCCATAAACAAAACAATGAAACACATGAAAGACGGAGAAAAGTAAATAAAAATAGGCAGTATCTGACTTGATATAAGGGCAATCTAATGTTGATGTTCACTGAGGCATTTACACATTTTTTCCATCCTACCAAAATACCACTTCTAGTAAGTAACGTTACCCAATCGTTCAGGATCCTTTCCTGCCACAATTGCCCTGGGCCTCCTACCTGAAGCTCTGCTGAGCCAGCTTCCTAAGCCCTGACAATTTCCACTTAGCTACCCAATTTTCTTCTTTGGGTACTAGGATCTGGGTGTTCACAAACATACTATGAATTCTTCTTCTTTTTTTTTTTTTTTAGTTGTAGAGAACACATACATTTATTTATTTATTTTTTATTTTTGTATGGTGTTGGGGATCAAACCCAGTGCCTCACATGTACTAGGCAAGCGCTCTACCACTGAGCCTCAACCTGGCCCGACATACTATACATTTTAAATAAGAAAGTTGTTGTGGGCTAATCTGAAAATCAAAATAATATTTAAATAATCAATTTAAATTTAATTGATTTTAATTATCAATTTAAAGTGAGAATGCATTTTTAAAACTCCAAATTACCAACTCTTTCTATTCAGAAATTTGTCTATAAACAAATCCAGATTGAAACCAGCCCAACTACTCTCCTTATTGTGAATGTTTATAGACATTTAAATTAATACCCAATTCACAAATAAATTTCAAAATGTCAGGTCAGGCTACTTCAGTAAAGGCTATAGAAAGATATAAGTTAATACCATTATGCTGAAAAAATTTCTTTTTTGAGAATTAATATAATTTAGAGGTCCAATCAATCTGACTGGGAATCAACATTTAGGAATTCAAATATGAAACTTTAAGCTTAGAGTCCAGGTGACTAAAAAGATTCAGCTTCAGAGATTCTTTGACTCACCTTGCTCTAAATTTCATAATACTAGATACCTTGCTTAGACATTAAAGAGGCTAGTTTTCATACAGATTCAGCACTGCTATAAATGGCAGTCTAGGGGATCTGCCCTTAAAACAAAGTTTCCCCATAGTACAGAGGCATTTTACTAATCTGCCACCTTAAAAGCTTCTTTTCTCTTCCATTACTCATACAAAGCCATCATCCAAGGGTTAGTTTTAAAACTTCAAAAACTACATATAAATTTTACGGAACAAGCAAATGTTTATATAGTTTAATATTAATAAAAATTTTTAAAGATTCAAGCCTCACTACATTAAGAATGGCTGAAACTTCATTAATTTTTCTCATGTTGTTTAGTAATTTTAGATTTTGGAAAACTACTAAATACTTAAAACTTTAACCTTTGGTTTACAGTATCCCCAAGCAGAAAGTTATATATGGGTTCTTTGAGACACCAATCTAGCAGAAAATTTAATGACTTGAACATAGAAAATTTGAAAATTAAAAAACTGTTAAATACCAACACCTAAGAAGACTGTATTCTAGATTTACAGAAAGAAAGTGTGCAAATACTTTATTGTACTTTTTCGATTCAAGGCTTAAACTTTAAGTATGTTTATTGATTGACTACCATGCTGAGTATTGAACCCCAAGCTGACCTCAGGCATACTAGGTAAATGCTCTACCATTAAGCTACACCCTCAACCCAGACACTTGTAGTAAACTTAATTATGGAGTGTAATGAAAGGATAATGGGGCAAGTATTGGAAACTGTTGAGAGCCACAGCCGAAAGCGGCCACAGCAAACTTCTAGCTGCCAACTGATTGGCTCCTCTGCAGTGATGCTCATTGGGCTGTTTTCCTGCCCTTTCAGACCACGTAGCTGCTCATTGGGGGACTTTTTTTTGGCTCTGCCCACCTGACCCAGCCAATCAGCCTCAAGAACAGGAGGAGTGGGAGAGGTTGAGGCTTGTGGGAAGCTGGTGGTGGCAGTTGGGCTCTGAAGGTTTTTCCTGAGGAGCTATTTTGTTTGGCGTCAGTGGTTCTAAAAATAAAGTTCGTTTCTTTTGACAAGTGGCTCCTAAATTGTGCCCAGCCAGACTGCGGCAGGAAACAAGCCCATTTTTAGCCTCAAACTATGAGTATGAGTATTTTTTTCTTAAGAAACAGAATTTTAACTAATTATGCAAAATAGCCAATTCAATTTCATAATGTAAGAAGGTTAGGATATTACCAATAGGAACATTTACTACAGAAAATAACTGTAAAAGCCATTTTCATTGGCAAATGAATGGGAAAGAATATTCTACTGTTACCACTATAATAGTGTGGCTGGAACACTAACTTTGAGGTATGGCAGGTACCGATTCCTAAACAGTCTGCAAACACCAATCCAAAGTAATATGTTCATTTCAATGTTAAATTCTACCTTTCCCAAGATTTCAGTTACCTCAGAAATCTCCTGATTAGCAAACTGCTTGTACACTTACTATGTTTTTCATGTAATACCTTTAAATAACCAATAAATTTTAGCTCAGAGAAATCAATGACTATTAAACTATAAGCTCCACCCCTAATTTATTCATTGTTATAGTCCTACTTCCTAACACATACCTTATACATAATAGATGCTCAAAAGATACTTGTAGCATCCAGTCCAGCTTTCAACTGGCTTCACTGTTGATTAATATTCTATTGACTTATTTGAAACCAAATTTTAATCTTAAATTTTTCTTCTGAATTTTTTGGTTTATCAAATTTTGAGGGGAAGAACTTTCACTTTTCTCTTAGTCAATTTATTATGAAAAAACTACTTGATTTTTTCCCCAACGTTTATTCCAAAGTATGCCAAGACTATACGTAAGATCTCTCCTAGATACTAAATAAATAGCTAGGGATTTTGGTCCAGAAAGAATAGCACCAGACCTAACTAAAGTGCCAGCTACCCTCAGGACTTGCAGAATAGAAATGTTTTGGGGACAAAGACAGAAACAGATGTAAATGCATGGCATAAGTGGAGTTCATCTCTATTTCATTCCTTTTTTTCTTCCATTTAGCCATCTATTTACTATACTTACAAACTTTTATTCTGTATTCCTAAATATGTATCCTTTGTTTATCATATACTCTAAATAATAAGAAAAAAGCTGCAATTTCATCCATGCATGCTTACTTTAGAAAACGGTCATTTCGAACACTACTTATTACCTAGGCTTGACCTGAAATATTTTATTTCAGTGTAGAAGTTCCCAAAAGAATTTTCTGGAGTAAGGAAACTAAGGGAGTCTTTGAGATTCTTTTTAGTTTTAGAAGGTAAAAAACGATTTTTATATTAACACTAAACCATCATTTGCCTTTTTCATCCCATTGTCTCTGTAACAATGGAAGTATCCAGAAGACACTTGAAGTGCCATATCACAACAAACTGAATGCAGAAAAGATATTGAGAATTCTTTGTCATCAAGCCAGACATCACAGTTTTCAAAAATGTAAGATGTAAATGTCACTCTAGTCATTAAGTATTTTTTGTCTTAGAAAATTTACCTTTTTTCACTTAAAAATTTTGTCAACATAATTACATTTAATGCTTGAATTAAGTAAGAAAATGTTAATTCTGTTAATTCCTAATATGCCAAACATTGACAGATATAACCTAGTAAACAAAAGCTCTCTAAAATTCTCAGTAATTTTTTGAGAGTGAGAAGGGTCCCTAAGAACAGCGCTTCAGAATGACTAATGGTCTAGCAGAGGGCACAAGGGCCTTCCTACCATCTAAATTTTACTGAAAACACGAAATTTATAAAATGTAAGGTAATTCTATTTAAAATTATTAAGACAGTGGACTTACCATTATAGGTTATTCTTGGCTTTGTTAAACACATCACAAGGTGCAAATCCATTTCATCAGAGGGTACAAATTTTGAGCATACAGGGCACTTAAATCCTAAAAAATAAAAGAAACCCAAGTCACTTGACTATTCTTAATAATCCAACTATGATTTTTAAAAAGCATCTCAAACTTCAATATCACACAATAATGCATTATAGTACTTGTGTACAATTTAGTGAGAAAAGTTTGTGACCATATTTAAATTAGTTTATTACAATCATCCTATCATTAAAAAAAAGAAAGGTTCAAATGAGAATTCTCACTCTTCCTAATGTTCTGGTCCAGTAATTCTCATGTTTCTAATTTCTTGCATTAATCTATCGACACACATAATTTCATTTTATAGTAGCTTTCTAATACGACCATCTTAGTGAAAATTACCTTTCCCAACCTGAAAAAGTACAGAGTCACAAGATTTTACAGTCTCACAGGACCTTAGAAACTACTCAATAATTTTAGAACTTATAAGGAAGAATGTGAAGGCCTTCAGAACAGCAAAAACAGCCTACAATCTAAGACTCCTCTCATTGACATCTACATTAGTAGTTGCTATGGTTTGGTTAGAATATAAGTAAGTCCCCCAAGATTTCCTGTGTTGGAAGTTTCATCCTCATGTGGTAAAGAGGGGATGGGACCCTAAAAAAGTGGGGCCTTGTGGGAGGTCTTTAGATCACTGGTGGCATGCCCTCAGAAGGGATTAAAGTAGTTCTAATGGAATTCTAGGGTTATAAAAGTCTGAGCCTAACCTCTTACTGGCTCTCTAGCTTCCTCCTGTCTGATGATGTGATCCCTCCTGCCACTGTGAGGCCTTCACCAGAGCCACACTAATACCAGCCAGTACCATGCCCTTGACCTCCACAACCGTGGGCTAAAGAAACCTCTTTTCTAAAGTTACCAGACCCATATTTATAAAAATATGTCAAAATATACTCATGTACATCTAAAAATAACAAATAACATGAAGAATAAATAAAGTTACTCAGCCTTGGGTATTTCATTATAATAACAAAAAAAAAAACAGTAAAATTGGTCTTTTCACCATACTATTACTAAAGTCATAACACAAGTAACAACAGCATCAAGCCAGGACACATTTTTGTTGTCAATTTTGACAAATTAAATATTAGTTCGTCTCCCACAATTATTAGTTTGAACTACTAAATATTTGCCTGAAGTACTCCATTAAAAATAAACCTACTAAAGGAGAGAATCGGTCATTAGTCAGTTTTATTCTACTACCTTACTTACCAAAGAAAACTGTCTCATCCCCTGATTCCTTACTGCTTAGGCAGTCATCATGTTTCCCTACTGTCTCACTATTCTCCTGACACTCTCCACCCCAATACTGTGAAACACTTGAGCAGAGCTGGAATATAATCCCAATTTGTAGTTTGGCTAGGGACAAATGAGGAGTGAAACAAAGAGAGTTCCAAGAAAAACTGATTGAACCAGCCTAAGAAACAGTGAAAGACTATAATAGTCAATAGTAAAAAGCAGTAGCAGAAAAGTCAGTAGGCAAGAGAGTGGGGTGTCTTATTGACTTGTGTGTAATATAAGGGAAAAGAAACTATAGGCAAGCATGGAAAAGGGTCCACATGGGAGATCCTGGAGCAAACACACAGAGGGAAGAAGGAGCAGCACTATTAGAGACAACTAATATAATCAGTAGTGAAAGGGACATTCTGCAGCTCTCTAGGTTCAGGGACCATCTTCTTTCTATGGTGACGTGATAATGGCAACCAAATGAGTTAGACCACAATCATAATCTCATACAGAACTTTAGAAGGATTTGAGAAAAGGTTTTAGCATAGCTTCTCATCCAAGTATTCAATTTCAAAAATGAAATATATGATTTTGAACATTTTAAAAATCATATTAAGGGCTGAGGTTGTGGCTCAGTGGCAGAGTGCTTGCTTCACAAGTGTGAGGCACTAGGTTTGATCCTCAGTACCACATTAAAAAATAAATAAAAATAAAGATATTGTGTCCATATATAAAAATATTTTTAAAACCCCATATTAATTGCATTTGAAAAGAAATGTGTTACTTCAACTTCCTGAAAACCACCATAATGAAAAGTGGGGGAGGAGGATTCATTTAAAAAAAATCAAACTACAAAAAATTAGTAATTGCCTACCACAGACTACATACAATGAAATAGATACAATGAAATTTGATCAACTTTGGAGAAGACAAAGAGGCCCTCAAAGCAGCAACTAAATTTCAAAGACCAACAATCTTTTTTCCTTGGAAATTTAAAAACTTGCTGCTTTTGAGGTTAAACAGGGTATAAAACAGGGACAAAGGTGAACTATGTTAGAACTACTGATCAGAATTATATGAGTAATGGCACACAAACCCTAAATCATTAAATAAATGTACATTATAAAAAGCTTCACTGAGATCATCCAGCAACCCTACGGAGGAAAAACAGTATGTACAAAAAAACTACTGGAATTTACAATGTGAATTTAAACATGTGTGTCTCTCCTCTCCCCAAAACACACTAAAATGACAAGAAATAAAATTCTAGAAAAAGAACTTAAGGAAAGCAGCAAAACAGAAAATTAAAAAAAAAAAACATGAACAAATAAATAGGACTGAGAAAATGGATATCCTGAATGCTGAAAAAAGTAAGTAAATTCTCACTACAAAATTCTCAAAGGAGTCAGGAATCCATAGCTCCATAACTCTTCAAATGGTGATACAAACAGATCCTTAGGGCTGGGGCTGTAGTTCAGTGGTAAAGTGCTTGTTTACCACGCCTGGTGAGGTGAGGCACTGGGTTTGATGCTCAGCATCACATAAAAATAAATAAAGGTACTGTGTCTATCTACAAGTAAAAAAACAAACAAACAAACAAACAAACACCCACAGATCTTCAGGCTCCCAATCCATGACATCCAGGCAAGCAACTACCATTCTCTTACCAGAATAAGAGAACAGAGGTTTATTGTGGAAAAATGAACCAACAAAGATATATAACTGAGGATACCACGCATGGCAATGGGCAGGAAGAAAATATAGCTCAATTGGTAGAGTGCTTGCCTTGCATGCACAAGGCCCTGAATTCAATCCCTAGCAAAACACACACACACACACACACACACACACACACACACACAATCTGCCCACTGAAAAAAGTCCGTCTCTATGTCTACCCATTAATATGATAGATTCTTAAAGTCAAATGAAACAAAGATTCTTGCCTATTGTAAGCCTTAGTCTTGCATATAAAACTTCCAATTAACTTTTTAAGGTCTTTCTCTATAGCACCATGTAATAAAGAGGAAAAGATTAATCATGGTGAAATTAATCAAAACCAAATTCAAATGACAAATGACAAAAATATTTGTAATATATATCAAAAACAAAAAGAGGCCAGGTGTGGTGGCACAGGCCTGTAATCCCAGCACCTTGAGAGGCTGAGTCAGGATCATGATGAGTTCAAAGATAGTCTCAGCAAAAGCAAGATGCTAATAAGCAACTTAGTGAGACCCTGTCGCTAAATAAAATACAAAATAGGGCTAGGGATGTGGCTCAGTGCCCCTTACTAATAAGTTCAATATCTAGTACATATATTCAGACACACCAAAACACTTAAAATTGAAGAAAATAAAAATCAAAACTGTTAGAAAAATGGACAAAAGTTCTAAAAAGATATTTCACCAAAAATATATGCAAATGACAGTTAAATGAAAAACTACACAGCACTTGATTAAAGAACAAAAAACAATTTCAAGTTCTTTGCATTTCTTTATTCTCATGTTAGTGACTTTAGGAGAGAGGAGAGAGAAACACAGATGTTTAACTCACTGTATTTAACTAGAAATCCAGGTGGTTCTCTGTAGACACAAGACAGCTTTCTAGACTTGGGCTCTACTTTACAGAGATACCATTTCTCATTAGATTAGTGAAAACTCAAGTTTGATAACACACCATTGATATGGCTATGAGTAAATAAGCATATGCTGCTGGCAGGATTGTAAAATTGTACAATGTCTACAGAAAGGTAATTGGGCAATATCATTCAAAATTGTTTTTTCGTCTGATCTAGTTCTAAGAACCCACCAAGAAAGTAGAACCCCAACATTAAAAAAAAAAGTAATTTACTGTGACACTATTTGAAATAGTACAATTTAATTGATCACACATGAGATTTGGTGAATCTGGTATTTCCAAACAAGGAAATGTGTGAACAAGAAATAAAGATCTCTATGAACTGAAATTAAGTGATATCGAGGATATATTAAGTAACATACTATGTTAGCAACTGTGTAAGAAAGGGTAAATAAGAATTCATATGTGTGTGTGTGTGTGTGTACATCTGCAAGAAAAACAAAGCATATACTTCAAAATAGGATTTAAATGCAAGTAAGTTATCGATAGGTGGTGAGAATGGCAAGACATAGGTAAGAAGATACTCTGAATATACCTTTCAATAAAGCTTTTGATTTTTGAACAATATTAATGATTTGAAATTAAATATAAAAACAAATCACCAATAATTGAGGGAAAAATCCATATCCTAAATTACAAAACAACAAATGATATCAAATAGACTGCAAGGAAAAACACGCTTTATCAACTAAAAAGGGCCCAACAGTAATGACAACCCAGTATCAATAAGCAGCCCCAGCATCTAGCCCTAGGTTTCTGTATCATCATTCCTCCACAAAAAAGAACCTGAGTTCCTTGGGGAAATGGTAGTTTTAGGTCCAGGACAGGGAAATTACAGTATCTTGTTGTGCCAGTTTAAAAAGGTTCCTTCTTGGCCAAATTTGGGTGATTTGAGAATCAAAATAATGCACGGATTTTAATATATTAAGTTTTAAAAGAATGTAAAAGTACATATGGATAATTAGACATTCTGAAAATACTAACCCAATAATCTCTTAAACTACTAAGGTACTATTACAACAGAAAAAATGACTTGTAATCACTTAAATAAATGTTCAACAAAAGGGAAAGTTGACATGATGTGCTCTCTGATGTAATGCACTGAGGATGTAATATACCCATGTATATTCTTGCCAAATATAATCTGAACATAATTGTAAATAAATTTGGAAAAACCTTTAACACACAAAAGAGGCAATAAAACAGACACAAAAACTATAATAAAAGTCTATGCATGTAGCAGTAGAAAATTTCAATAGTGCCAACTACTGGTCCCAAATATTATAAGATTTCTATTTATTGGGGGCTTTTGTTTCTATTTATTTGATTGCTACTATTTACTTGCTTTGGTTTCCATACGTTAAAGAAGTTTTCCGATTTCCTTAATTATCCCAATAATTAAAGATATACTGCATCCAAGAAACAAGAACAGGAAGCTATAAAATAATAAAAGAACCAAAAGAAAGCACTTGAAAATTAGAAATTCTATCAAAATTAAAGATTTATGTAGAAAGGTAAAAGAACTACTTGAGGTAATAATGTCAAATGTTAATAAATAACATCTACTATGTAGCAGGAAATCATTTAAATACTTTGAACAAACTATTTAATTTACCTTTACATCCTCTGAACTAGGTACAAGCATTTTACAGATGGATAAGTAACCAATCATTTATCTAGAAAATTGTCACAACAGAATTCAAGCAGACTTTCTAGCTTCAGAGCCCAAGTCCTTAACTATTACTCTACACAGCATTTCTAACTCCTAAGAAGCAGAACCAGAAGTCAAAGACCGTAGATAATAAAAATCAGAAGGTCAATCCAGGTGGTCTAACATCTAACCAAAAAATGGAGAAATTGAGAAAAGAAGAAACTATAAAGACATAATGTAACATTTTTCTAGACTAAAGTTCATAAGTATGTAGACTCAAAGAATGTAAAAGAAAGAAATGAAAATAAAAAGCCATAAAATGTAAAGTTACATTACTATGAAAAAACAAAGCATTAGGGATTTTAAAAAATCTATTAAACATTTTCAAAAGATCAAAGCAAAATATCTAAAATAGTGTCCAAGACCTTTTTAAATTTTTGTCTTTAATGATATCACTACTTTTGGGGAGTTTAGGTGAAACTATTCTTTAATCAAAATGGCACTGGTCTTTTCAACGTTAACACAATGTCACAGAAAGACAAGTGAAACAATAACTTCAAAAATTAAAAGGAAACATTTCATTTGGATTATGTACCTAAACTATTACTTACTCACACTTGATACATACATTTTTTTCCAGACAGATCTTTAATGATACTTTCAAGAGACTTCTAGAACACGTACTCCATTAAAACAAGAGAGCAAATAGATCCCTCACAGGAGAGAGGTGAAGGGAAGTCCTTAGGTGCTAAATATGTGGCAGATCTAGAAGTAATTAGTCCAGGTTGGAAGAGGAAAAGTGAAGAGAAGGAGGGAAAAAGGAAACCTCAGGAATTATTCACAGAATAACATTTAATCATTACTGGAGACACACTAGGCAAGGGGAGCCTTTCAGAACTCTCAGAAGGAAAAATAAATGGGAACTGCGAAATTTATATCCTCAAAGACTTAGGACACGACGAGATGAATCAAAACAACAAAAAATCAGAAATGTGGGAGTGGGTTGGTACAGGGGATTCAACCCAGGGGTACTCTACCACTGAGTTACATATTCAGCCCTTTTTTACTCTGTTTCCCAGGCTTCCTTCAAACCTGTGACCTCCTGCCTTAGCCTCCCAACCTGCTGGGATGATAAGTGTGTGTACCATCATGCCTGATCTAAAGGACTCTTGATTGGCACCCAGATCCTGCTAAGGTGCCGCTTTTCTCTAGGAATCTTTCTCTAATGCTCCACTCTAAAACAAGATTTAATCATTGTCTCCCTTTGTGTTTCTTCCATGCTTGACAATATTTAATACTGCAACACAGTACTATACTAGTAATACAGAATTCCTCAGGTATGGTGGTCGCCATTTCCTATCTCTAACAATGGAATTAAAGAATTATAAGCAAAAGACTCTCTTGATTAAGCTGCTCACTTAAAGAGAATATAGGTCTAAGTAGAAAGAAATCAAAAGTGATGTAACTCAGCTCTTATAACTAACTGCTCAGCCTTCAAGATTTCTGCCACAGCATCCTGGCTCAAAGAGCATCTTACGTTATTTCACATGTACACACATCTTTTCTTACGCTAAGCTTTTCAGATTACCTCCTATTATTATCCAACTACAAATCTGGTAAAACCATTTAATCCTTTTCCTCCAAAAAAACACATCACCCATTAAACCTTTTTTGCCTCTGCTCTTGATTGTTAATAAAAATAAGAAAAATAGGTATACTGACAATCTATTCTCACTCAAGCCCAGATCATGACTCACCATCTTAGTGAAATCTTTAAGAGAACTCAAAACGAGAATGTCCTTCTCTGACCTACTATATTTCTTTTATTAGTAATTCTCATTTGATGTCATGAATATTTCTTCTATGTAGATCCTAACAAGTCTGAGAATACCTGTGAGACAGACATTCTTCTAAATACTTAATTCACCTTGCCCATCAGACTAGACCTATATAAATCAACAGTGAATAAATATCTAAATGGATGCAAAAACAAATTATATAGTTGTCCTGAGTTCTACAGAGGCAAGAGTGGTACAATTAAAGCAGATTACGGAATTCTAATTACCAATAACCATAATTTGACAATCAACAGAGCCCTAAGCATTGCTCATAGGAATGAGCTATTTTTTTTCAAATTCATTTTAAAGGTAGAGTTGTTTTAAACATACCAATAAAGGTAAATAAATTATCTTTTGTAAGTAAAGTTTTTTAGAGTATGTAATACATAATGCACATCTAAAGATCTGGATTCTAAACTGAGCAGACATACATCACTTGCTGATTGGACCTGTTCCAAATTTGGCAAATACAGAGTTATCCTTTTAAAGAAAAACTTCTCCATAATATACAAGTTAACTAACCTAAATAAACAGATAAGAGCAGTTTCATATTTCCTGTCTTTTCTCTGGAATTATTATAGTATTTTTTTGGTTTTGTTTTCCTTTTGTGTTTGTGCGCATTGTAAATTCAAGGCCTCTCATGTGCTCTCAAACACTTTAGCACTGAGCTAAATCCCCTGTTCACTATCATGGTTTTAATAAGTAGAACTGAAAAGGAAAAAATGGTCAAGAGGCCAAAGGAGAAACCTATACTGTTTTAAAGTGACAGCTACTTATTAAAAGACAAAAATCTCTCAACAAAATGAAAACAGGCAGACAGCAAAAGTTCCAACAATACAATGTAGCAGAATACATTCCAAAACAAGGTGGCATATTAATTTTTTTTTAAGGCACCAGGGATTGAACTCAGGGGGCACTTGACCACTGAGCCACATCCCAAGCCCTATTTTGTTTTTTTATTTAGAGATTTTGTTTTGTTTTTTATTTAAAGTTAGCACCTTGCTTTTGCTGAGGCTGTCTTTGAACTCATGATCCTCCTGCCTCAGCCTCCAGGAACCACTAGGATTACAGATGTGTGCTACTGCGCTTGGCTTGCATATTAAATTTTATTCTTGTTCAGTAAGCATTTTATCAAATATCTAATTCTCTAATCATCACCCAAAGCAACCCTGAGGGAGCTTACAAAACTATTATATACCAACTTGTATAAAAAACATACTTGGAATGTCATGACCATATTTTAAGTCTACCAGGAAATCATTATTTTCTACCATCTACTCATTTCTACCTCTTCTGAAGAGAAGGGAAAAAGAAAATGAATAATTCTAAGTGAAAATTTTGGTATGATTTATTTTGTATAGTCTCAAAGTCATTAGTATAACTATTTTGATACACAGTAGGTATTTGAATATTGGAATGAATGAAAGACTATCCAAAGAAGTGCTATTTTTTCACAGTTAAATATCAGCAAGCTGAAATTCATTAAAAGTCTTACAATGGTCATTTAAACATGCCCTCAAAGGCTTCTTTATACTTAAAAAAAAAAAAGTAATTTCATTTTCGTCTTTTCTCCCCTGATGAGAAACAGAACAAAGCAAAGCAGAAACACTTGAGGGATTATTTTTAAATGTTTTATATTTAACAATGCTCTGTTTTCCAAAAAGAGCTACTTTCTATGCTCACAGCAATTATTCCCACTCCATGATTCAACTTCATGAGAATGAGAATAGGTGGGTCCTTAGGGAGCATCTACTCTAATCTTATTTTAGAGATAAGAAAACCCAGAGAGGTAATAATGCTTGCAAGAAGTCATAAAACTACTCAACTGCAGAGCCATAATTAGGACTCTTTTTATTATATTCTTCAGCCTCCCCTCTATCAGACCTCTTCCATAGGTATTTATAACAAATAATTTATAACACTTTATATATAAAAACATTATATAATCATGCAACCATCATGGGGGGGGGCCTATTCCAAGAATGTTTTCAAGAAGACATATTTCTTGTGAATGTTGGCAAGTATCAATAAAATGAAAGCTAGGATAAGCAAACATATTATATACTAGGTATGCCATGAGTAAATCAAAATCGATACTGGAATTAAATTCTGGACATTTTAACAAATATACTTCCCATATTTACAGAAATATTTAGAAACCCAGAGAAATTAAGTATTTGAGATTCAGTAATTGCCTCCACAAATGAAAAAATAAATTATAGCCATTGTTAAAGTCATACCCAAGAAGTGCATGCATAAATTTTTATGTCTGTAGCACATTCACTAAAAATAACACTTTAGATACCAACTTCCTTTTTCGTGTATTTTATTTAGAGACAGGGTCTCACTGAGTTGCTTTAGCACCTTGCTTTTGCTGAGGCTGGCTTTGAACTTGAGATTCTCTGCCTCAGCCTCCCAAACCAGTGGGATTACAGGCTTGCAACACCATACCTGACAACTTCTTGCTTTTGTTTACTAAACTGAACTCTGTGTTCCTCATCCTATCTCATTTACTGTCTAGACTACTTTATCTATAACCTACAAATCTAATAGATTAGAATAACTATAAAAGATCTTAATGGTGGATGACAACTGACAGAAAAGAGTTCCCTGAAACTGCAATTTGTGCATGCTCCTATTATGTATAGAAAAGAATTCTGACACTGGAAACTATAGCTTTATTAGAAAATAAAAGTTGTCTTGACCCACATGGGTATTTCCCTGGGAAAACCAACAAATAGCAAGATTTCTCTTTTAAATTTGTGTTGAGTCAATTAGATTAAACCCTTTTATAGATGAATATCAAATAAGACACAATGTGATTGCTCTTGTCAGCTTGAAGAACTGGAACTGAAGAGCCCAAAGCTATATATACAGTAGAAGAGTCAACTTAAATCATAGTAGTTTGGGACAGGTCAGTTCCCATAGAAAATTAAATTAAATCCATGTGGTAATACTAACAAGATGTTCTTAATTTATAATTTAAAAATATGCCAGTAATAGAACAAGGACTTAGGGATCAGTGATTTAACTAATATTAATGGGTTTCATAAAATCTAATATACTGAGTATCTTCTACCACTAGGGAATTTGAAAATGCTCCCACATAACCACTAGGGTAGAAGAGAGGATAAAGCAGCAGGATGCTGAGTCAGCACAAGACAGACACAGGAGTGCTGTGGTTTGAGTTTGTCCCCCAAAGGTTTATGTGATAAGACACTTGTTCTTTGGAAAAGTGATACTCTGAAAGGTGGTAGAATCTTTAAGGGGTGGGGCCCAGTAGAAAGTGATCGATCACTGGGGTTATCTGCCACAGAAGGAATTACTGTAGTTCTTGAAGGACCCCAATTAGTTCCTATAGAAGCAAGTTGTTAAAAAAAAAAAAAAAAAAGAGCAAATCTGGTCCCCAAATCTCTTTGGCTTCCTGTTTTGCCATGTGATCTCTTCTAAACATGTTCCTGCCAATATTATACCATCCATCATAAGACCTTCATCAGAGGCCAAACAGTAGGGGTCTACGGGTCAATTTTGGACTTTCTGCCTCCAAAACTGTGTTAAATAACCAGTTTTTCTTTATAAAGCACCAAACCTCAGGTATTTTGCTTTAGGACTAAGGCAGAGAGGTTAAATGTTTGTTCAGTGTTGTTGTTTTGGTGGTGCTAGGGATTGAGCCCATGGCGTTGTGCATGTGAGGCAAGCACTCTACCAACTGAGCTATATCCCCAGCCCAAGGTTAAATGTTTTTTTATTCTTCATTGATATAAAACAAGCTCACTACAGAATAGGACAATGGCTCCAAGGCTAACTTCGCTTCTGCATTCTCAGGGACAATTTTAGAAACTATTATGTTTTGAATATGAGGTGTTCCCCAAAAAGTTCCTGTGTCAATGCAGGAATGTTCAGAGTGAAATGAAGAGACTATGAGAACTGTAACCTAATCAGTCCATCCTACTTTTTTTTTGGTAGCTGGGGTGTAGCTAAAGGATGTGGGACACTGGGGATGTACCCCAGAAGGGCTCATCTTCAGGTAGCCCCCTCCCCCACTCTATTTTTGCTTCCTGGACAGCATGATCTGAACAGCTTTCCTCTGCCACACTCTTCAGTCATGATTGTTCTACCTCACCTAGGGCCCAGAGCAACAGATTTCAGACTTCTGAAGCCATTAGCCAAAGTAAACTTTCCCTCTTCTAAGTTGTTCTTGTCAGGTATTTTGGTCACAGCAATGAAAAGCTGATTAACTTAACACATTGTATATGCAGGGCACTTTGGAAATGAGAATAAACTTCAACAGTACTCATAAATAAGACAACAGCCTGTGCTCTGTGAGTTCTCTCTCAGCTGGGGGTTATATGAAATAATGGCATTTGCTCTGGAAATTTATACACTAGATGAAGAAATATACCTCTGGATCATAACTTTTCATCCAAGACACTACACAGCTGTACAACACTCACTAATCTGTGGATTCATACACAGCCTGTGAGCACAATGTTAGTTTTGCCATGGCCTTACATTATATTGTAGAAGTCAAATGAAAAGCAAATAAAAGTTTTTTTTTAACTATGGATTTCAAAATAATCACTACAATGAACTTCAACCATAGTAGTTTAACACACTATCTTAAAGCAACATATTACACCAGTAAGCTCAAAGTTTTATAATAATTTGCTTCTAATCACACACATTCCCAGTTCCTCTTAGTTGCAGAAAATAAATGACCAAAGACAGAATGGTTCAGAACCAGAATATCAACTTGGGTACAGAACACATTGTTTTATAATTGTTCATCTGCTTAATTTTAAGTTCTATCTATGAGGTACACATATAATCCCCATAAAATATACATATTATTCCTATCATTCATATATATGTGCATGTGTGTGTGTGGTCTTATAATATTTTAGCTATTTCAAAAATTATATTCTAAAAATTCAAATGAATTTGATAAGGTCTCACCGAGTTGCTTAGCACCTTAGTTTTTGCTGAGGGTGGCTATGAACTGGTGATCCCTGTCAGCCTCCCTAGAGAATGGGATTACAGGCCTGCGCTGCCATACGTGCCTCAAAACAACTGCTTTTAATGTATAATAATCAGGTAACAAATTCATTACACTTAAAACTCACTCAAGAGATACAGGTACAATTATAGTCTCCCAAATACCACCCCACCCCAAACTAGGACTGAAACCAGGGCCTTACACATAGAAAGCAAGCATTCTACCACTGAGCTACATCCACAGCCCCAATTAACAAGTTTTTGTTGTTGTTTTTTGGTTCTTTTTATACATGTAGTAGAATCCATTTTGACATAATTATAGAATCCATTTTGACATAGTGATCTAATTCAGTCCTCAGTACCTTCCCTTCCCCTTCTTCTACCCCCTATTACTTTCCCCCTATTTATCTATATTGTCAAAAGGGGAGGGGAACTCTTTTTTAGTTGCAATTGTTGTAAAAAGTTGAGAGAAAAATAATGGGTCACAAATAACTTATAGGCACATATTATGCAAACCACTTGTTTGGTTTTTTTTGTTTGTTTGTTTTTTCCAGTAGTACTGGAGACTGAATCCCGTGGTGCTTTGCTGCTGAGCTACATCCCCAGCCCTTTTTATTTTGAGACAGATTCTCACTAAATTGCCCAGGCTGGCCTTGAACTTTTGATCTTCCTGAGTAAACTTCCCAAGTCACTGAGGTTATAGTGTAGGCCACCATACCTGGCTAACATTTACATTTTCTAAGCTTACAGGATTAGATTTACAAAATATTTTTGCAATCCTAATTGTATCACTTACACTTGAGTGAGCCTATAATATATAGTAACCAGATAATAATATACCAATAAACGAAATGTTATCAGTATAACATTATAACTTAATATGAATTATAGAAAGAACAAAAAGTATAATAAAAACAAAAATTTTAAATCATAGCCAGAATGGAATTTTTTTTAATTTACATATTCTACTGTTTTACGTTAAAAGTAATTGTTTTTCTTCGGTAAAGATTTCTTATCAATACTAAATATTAATACAGTATTACACACAAAACATGTATACTTAGAATGAATGTATTTATCATAAGTACTACTTTTTTTAAATTAAATAACTGTTTTTAGATGCTTAATATACCTCAGAAAATCTGATAGGATTTTTAAAAATACCCTTTGGCAATTTGGACCTTAAAATCTTTACTATATTTTCTGCTACTGTCAATAATTTTTTTATAGCTACCATAACACATGAAGAGATAATCATGAAGGTTAAACACACACTAAGTTTAGTATCACAATTAAAATCAAAATTTTAGCCGGGTTCAGTGGTGCATGCCTGTAATCCCACTGTCTTGGGAAGGTGAGACAGATGGACTGCAAGTTCAAAGCCAGCCTCAGAAATTTCACAAGGCCTTAAGAAATTTAGGGAGACCTTATATCAAAATAAAAAATAAAATTTTAGTGTAGCCATTGGGTACCTGACGGTTATCAGTATTGTCTACACAGACAAAACTTTGCCCACTACTTACTGCACACAAATAGTACTACTCAATACTGCCAGTATTTTATAATACAATAATACAAAATTTAATCCTTATGACTTATCACCTCAAAAATTAATTTATAACTGAAGGGCAAGTTCAACAAGAGTTTTCAAGTTTAGCAGAAGGCATACTCACTCCCATGTACAAGACAAGCTTCTTATTCCTACACTAAAAACCAAATCTACTTTTCTTAACACACCTGTATTTAGTGTACAAAGGCTTTCTTCATAAGGGCTGACTCAGGAAACTACTTCTCATTAATATGTGTTCATTACTTTTATTCTTCCAGGAATTAAATCTACATTAAATATTTCGCTAGCCATATACTGGGTTTGTTGATAATTCCCTGTTTTTATGTTTATTCTCGTCTCCTGAATCTGCAAATTCACAAATGAATGAAACATAGCATTAAGCCTTAAGGATTTAATGACTCCAAAGGAATAAAAAAAGAAAAAAAAATCTTACAGCCTAATACTATTTATCTTAAAAGTTTCTTAAAAAGAATTGCACTTGGGGTATTTCTGGGGTTGACAAACTATGGGCTTGCAGGCCAAATGTGGCTTGCCACCTGTTTCTATATAGCCCTGGTGTTTTTTTAGGGCTGGGGATATAGCTCAGTGGTATAGTGCTTGCCTATCGTGTATGCAAGGCCCTAGGTTCCAACTCCAACATTGCAAAATAAAAGAACAATTTTTACTTTTTTAATGGCTAATTTGTTTTTAAATGTAAGAAACTTAAATGATACATTAAAATCATAGAAAATTCACATTTCAGTGCACACTAGTGACGTTTTATTGGAAGACAGTCACACACATTCATTTATATACTGTCTATGGCCCACTCCACGTCACAAAAGAGGCCACAGAACTCAAAAAGGTCTGTAAAGCCTACAATATTTGCTACCTCTCTCTTTACAGGAAGTTTCCCAAAACTAAAAAATTTTAAAAGTGTCTGAGTATCTATTTAAAGGGGGAAACTAGAAAAAAGCCCTTCAAAAAAGTATGGTTATGACAAAAATTCCAGTTGTAAACTATCAATGAACTTGACTATAAAATCTGCTAGTCTTTCACAACACTGAGGCACAAGGATAGCAATCCAATTAAGTACTATCACTGACTTCCTTGTAGCTGCACATGTTTATTTTCAAGCCATCACAAGCCTGGTAGATTTTACCTCCTGGTTATCTCTTAAATGCAACATTTTAAGATATCCACCACCAACCTAAATCTAGCAATTATTATTTTCTCTTAGGTTACCATAGTAACCTCTGTACACATCTGCTTTTGTTCTCTCTCCCTCCCCTAAACTTTTCTTATAGGTTATCTTCAAAACACAAATTCAACCTCACCGCCATGTAAAATATAAACACATACACACACACACACACACACACACACACACACACACATTTTTATCCATTATACAAAGATTTATAACATCTGTTCCTATCCAATTTTAATCTTGTTTCTCTTCTAACTCCTAATCCATATTATTTATTTTTATGTTGCTGGGAATTGAACCTAGCGCATACTTGGTGAGCACTTTGCCATTTAGTTATATTCTTGGTCCTACATTTGTTATAACATATATTACATCATGCTATGTATCTATATTTACTAATCAGCATGATTCTGTATTTAATTGAATCACTATAAAGCAAAAACAACCAAAAATTACTAAGTAATTTTTTTTGGTACTGCTTAATAACATATTAAACTTCCCATCTACCATGGGAATATTCCCCTATACGTTCATTTTTATCCAACAATGATCAAAATAGTAGACTCACTGAAAAAAAAAAATTCATTACTTGATTCATTATAAAACACTGTGTTAATTCTGCTGTTAATTTAGACAGAAATATAATGTTCCAAGTACTAAACTCGGCACAACTTAAAAGACTACCAGTGGGAGATGTGAAAGATTGTATGTCTAGGCTTTTGAAGAGTTCATTCTAAGAATACAGAATCAGATAAATAGAGAGAAGAGAAGCTGGAGAAAAAAAGAAACAGAGCTGTGTGTGTGTGTGTGTGTGTGTGTGTGTGTGTGTGTCCTGTCCAATGAAAATCAAATGAAGGCCAGTAGAGTTGCAGAATGCAATCAGGGGAAACAAGAAGGGGAAGTATTGGGAAAAGATACTGACCAAATTATATGGTTGTATGTGTGCATGTACAAATGTGTAACAATGAATCCTGCTATTATCCTACTATAATATGTAATTAAAATGCACCAACAAAAATATGGGAAAGATAGAGTATCTTTTAGCTGTCTATTCTAGTGATTAACTAATACATCATGATACAGTTTTATCATAAGTGTTAAAATTTTGAGCACTTCCCTAAAAGCAAAACCTGCATTAAATAATCATTTTAAGAAACCTAAATTTCTGATTCTGTTGGTAAAAGAAAACATTTGGTATGATTATTTGAGAAACTGAATTCACTAGAAGAATTCAGAGAATGATGAAAGACTATAATCAAATGATTTAAATCTAAACCTCCCACCCACAGTGTCCACATGATAACCACTTATATATTGTTACCATTTTAGAATTTCTATTATTTTAACATGATGCTACTTTAACTCTGTACAAAGGCCTTAGTAATTAAGACGTGTTATCATGTTAAAAAAAGTGATACATATTTTAGAAATGCATGTTTAAATATATGGGGTGAAATGACACAACATCTAAAAATTTGCTTAAAATAATTCAGAGAAAGTAAAGCAAATATGACAAAAATATAATGAACTATTGAACATGGATGACATGAAGTTTATTATTTCACTGTACCATTTCTACTTTTGAGCATGTTTGAAAACTTTCTGATAAAATTTTTTAAAAGTCTTCAATAAATCTAAGTAAATTTTTTTCAGTAATTCTGTAAAGCCAAAATACAACTGCAGTTAAAAGTGAACTTGGCCAGAAAATACTTCAATTCTAAATTTAAAATAAAATTAAAAATTAACCTTTGACAATATTCATTATTGCAGAGGATACAGGAAATAGAGTCTCAAACACTACCATTGTTAACTAAAACTTGATACAACCTCAGTGGAAAACTTTTATCAATATTAAGCAAAAGGTACACATAACTTCAGATTTACCAATTCTACTTCTAGGCACATATCCCAGAGCAGTAGTTTCTTTAATTTTAATGTGCATAAGATTCACCTTGAGAGCCTATTTCAGTTTCTTAGACCACAGCCCCAGAGACTGATTGAGGGTAGAGCTCATGAATATGCACTTCTAACAAGCTCACCTAGGTGACAACAATTATGTTGCTAGTGGAGAAGCACATTATTTTAAGAAATATTATCCTAAAGAAATCTGTGGCTCATGTGCACCAGAATACATGTTAAATCAAATATTCACCCCAGCAGCAGTGTTCTTAATAGCAAAACGGAAACTAATACCCAATAAGGGAATGTTCAAATAAATTCAGGTATATTCATAAAAGATAACAGTATAGACTCTATACTATAAGCTCAACGAAAACAGATATATATATATACAATATCAATGAATTTTACAAACATAATATTGTGGGAAAAGAAGACCCAAAATAAAAATGATTCCATTTATATCAAGTTGGCAAAACTAAACATATTCTTTTAGAAATGCATACATAAAAAATAAAACAAAGAAAAGCAAAGAAATTATTCACATAAAAATAAAGGTTATGACTACTCAGAAATCAGGAAGACACAGGGGAGGGTTTGGGGAGTACTGACAATGTTCTACTTCTATACATAGGTGATAGCTGCATTAGTATTCATTTTTAACTATATTCTGTCTGTTTTATGCATTTTTCTTTTGCATAATTCTCACACACAAAAATTTAGAGACAACTTATTTCCAATAGAATTCTATCAGAGTGGCTTCCCAAAGTTCACTCTTTAATTTTAGTACTGTAAATATAGCTGGATTCTTTCAACTGATTTCTTTTAAATTATATTTCATAATCTAAGAAGTTTAAAGAATGAAATATTAAGCATGCTGCTAAATGCAAATTTCGTTAAATTAAAATACAGAGTTTTGAGGCAACAGTAATGATAAATCCTAAAAAATAGTTCTACCTTTTAAAAATACTTTAAAAGCTTCTAATATCCTGATTTTAAAAGGAGATATAATGCAATACAGAATTTGATAGAAAACTTAGCAGATTAAGAATCAACAGATTCTAAAAAAAAGCATATAATTTAATGGACTTTGACTCAATTTTAATTCTGCTCAAAAAAAAACACTAGTAATTATGCTTTAATATAGAACAAACATCTTAGAGAGATCTAACTGGCAAACTTTGAAAAGATTCCAAATTCTGTAGTAAAAATAAAAGTAGTGCAGGTATGAGACTACTCTACTTCCCACTCCAACTGCCCTCCCCAAAACAAAAACAAAAACAGCAGGAGGAGAAAAGGAGGGTGCAAGCTCCAAGAAAAACATCACTATGAAACACACAAACAATGGATGCCAGTTGACACAGCATGCAGGGACAGGAGTACCTTAAAACTAAAGTTTTATCAGTCTACACACAAACAAGGCAACAATGAAAACCCAGGAAACCACAGAGACCATCTGAAGTCTACAAAGTTTTCACCAATATAGGTGAGGGTAAAAAAATCCTCACTAGGTCAAAAACTTTGTAAATCTTATTTAAATACTTACCATTAAACTACTGGTTCCAGAGGAATAGAGGTAGCAGAGTAGAAAAAAGAGGGAAAACCCAATCAATACTAAAGATAAAAAGTGGCAATACAATATCAAACTAGGCACCTAGAATACAACAGCAAATAATACAAAATACCAGGTTTGGCAGCCAACTTTCTAGTAGTATTGAGAGGTGGGTTATCAATGTCCCGTTTGCCTCTTATTCCTGCTCTGCTTATTATATGATCACAGAACTACATAATTGCTTTTTCAAACAGCGGACCTGGGAAGGTTGAGAAGGCTTCTAACTTTAAACATGACATGTACAACTAAAATTGCTACGGGAATCAAGAACTCTTTATTACCTAAATTCCATTTGATTAAGCAACTAAACTACCCAGTATTTAAGGAAAATCATATTTACTCATATAAAGTAAAATAGCTGTTTAGCATAAACTTAAGTAAATGTTTAGGACTTCAAGGAGTATAATAAGTGGGTGGGTTTTTTTTTTTTTTTTTTTTTTTTTTTACTTTCTGGTGTGCTTGATACCTAACCAATATCCTGAGAAAAAAATGAAAGATAGTAATATTTAATGTACCTCACTCATACATACCTCAGATACCATAAAAGATTGAACTTTACTCTTCCTAATTTTAATAGCTTTTATTATTATTTTAAGTATTTTATGTAATCCTTTGCTTACTACTAGCTTTCATAAAAAAATTATTTTAATAAGGATTTTAGTTTACATTTGAAGAACACTTTACTATGAGCCAAACATTTTGCAAACTGCCACATTATTTCATCTCATTTTCAAAACCACTTTTAGAGGTAGGTACTATTATTATCATCACTTTATATTAAGGAAAGAGAGGCTTACAGAGTTTAAATGATTTGGCCAAATCACAAAGACCCAACTATAGATCCAAAAAACTAAACAAGTAGGAACAAATAATATAACAAGAAACACCAGTGGTATGAAAAAAATCCCAATTCTACTGATTTTCTAGAGTATAAGAACATAAAGACACTAAATAATATACTGACAATTTTAAATGAAAAATTAAAGATCAATATTATTTTTAAAAATTCAATTCTAGCCCAAAGTAAAAAATGCTAGAGAAATGTTTCTTGCCACTAACTGATCTTCCTATGAATTCTACAACACTACCATGAAAGATAAATCACACATATGTAAAACATGTCTGTTTAAAATAAATTAAAAAGCAAATTTCCTCTTGCTTCGATGAATGCAAGAAATAAAACTAATGGCTTATAAGAAAGAAACTGTGGGTGGTTATTTGTTATAAAGACTTTAAGGATTCCTTTAATCGATTTTTAAAATATTAATAGACTAGAAAAACAAATATCAAAAATACTATCCAAAGTAAAAGCTAAGTAAAACACAGCATATCATCTTGTAATCTTATCTTTTAAAACATCTGAAAAAAACTACTATTGTTTCCCATTTTCCCAAGAACAATTAAAGCTTTACATGGTATTGGAATGCCCAAAACTTCATAAAGTCAGTATATTCTCAGTGATGAAAGAATCAATACTTAAACAGCAAAATGTTGTACCAAGCAGTATTCTGGCAGATGTTTAATAACTACTCTTATGGGGGGAGGGGGGGTGACAATCCTGATTTGCAGTACTTCTGATTTTCAAAATATAAATAAATAATCTCTACCACATCTGATTTGGGAAAAGATGTGCAGCAGCAAATTGTTATACAGTGCTCCTGCCACACAGAAACAATATGTATCAATTTCAAGAACACAGATACAGGTTGAACATTCCTAATCCCAAACTCCAAAAATTCTCCAAAATCCAACTTGTTAAATGCTGACCATGATACCACAAATGGAAATTCCACACCTAACCTCATAAGACAGGTCACAGTCAAAATGCAGGTATACTAAAATACTGTATGAAGTTACCTTAAGGCTAGGTGTAACAATATTTAGACTCATATTCTACCCCAAGATATCTTATTATGTATATGAAAATACTCCAAAAAATTCAAAAATATTTGCAAAACTTCTCCTTCCAATCATTTCAAATAAGGGAAATTTAACCTATAATAGTAAAATGTAATAACATAACTAGGATGTGATGGGTTTTAGGTATTTATTACCTTTGTTTTAATGTTATTTAAGTATAATTTTATAAAACTTAAATTATGGTTTTATTTAACATCTGCTTTGCCAAAGTCCCAAAAATTTATCAATTCCAGGAAGATCTGGTTCTAGCACATCACTGCCATAAAGCTCCCTTTTAATTCATCCCAGTCCTTTGTTTACTTCCTTTATTTTCCTATTGTTTTTTTTTTTTGATGGATTTACAAGAAGAAAGTCATCATGTTTTCCTCAATCAGATCTCTCAATGATTTCTCCTAATCTTCTATAAATCTCCCCTAAGCCCATCGATCCCTGCTGTTCAAATAAGACCCAAACCCAGGCCCAAAACATAATAAACTGGTAATATCCCCTCAAGTTTTCCCAGTCCTATTACTAGAAAATGAAAGCAAATGGCCAGTTGCATTTGCAACAAATATACTTCCCTCCACCTATTCCCTCAACAGCATGATAGTTTTTGCCTGACAAGCACTTTTGTAGTTTCCTAAAACCAGAACAATTTACATTTACACCAATATCATTTACAACCCATATCACTTGCAATGGTATATTATTACTTTATTTTTTGCCAATCTGACAAGCATAAGGAGCTATTATATTACTACTTTAGTTTGCATTTCCCTGGAAAGCAATTTGGCAAATCTATGAATTTAATAATGGCAAATGCTTTTCCAGGAACACAGAGGAATAGGTACTTGGACCTATAGTCCAAATAAAAACAACTCAAAATCCAATGTTAAAAAAAAAAAAATACTAAAAATCAGCCACAAAAAGTTATCAAATTTCTAGACCAGAAAATAAGAGGTTGGAAACACAAATGAATAATTAAAAGTAGGCTCTTGCCGTAAACTAGAATGCCCAGAAAGGGCTGAGGGCTGTTAGTATAAACCACAAATAACCCTCCTATCCTTACCACCATCTCCTAAGCAAATTCAAGAAAAATCCATTCAAGGTTGACACTGGCTGGGGAAGGGTTAGAAAAATCACCTCTGGAATCTGGAACTACAAATAGACTGCTGTTTCTGTAGACTGAATTAAAAACTCCTAAGTGGTCTAAAGCCACTAAACTGATATCAGAATCACATGGAACTGCTATTAAAATACTGTTTTAGCCCCTAACTCTTAAGTGTTTATTTTAGTAGATCCAGGGTGGGTCCAATAATCTGTATAACAAGTTCATAGGTGATATGAAACCATGTCAGGACCACTGATGCAGAATGATTCAAGTGCCTCAGTTTGGAGGGTTAGGGGAGAGATTTATGATAAGGATGGCACTGCAGATTGGAGGTTCATAAATGGTGTTAAATTGAATGGGTATCAATATAGAAAATTTTAAAATAAGACTGGACTCCTATCTTATATCATATTTAAAAATCAATTCCAAAAAGATTAAAGTTTTAAGGCAAAACTACAATGCTTTCATTAGTTACTGAAGAATACCTTTAATACCTTGGAGAAAGGAAGACTCTAAAAAAGTAGTCAGAGTGAAAAGTACAACATTAAATATGCCCATCAAAAGTTTCCATTGGAAAGGAAACGTCTCGGACTTGATTTAAAATTCTTTAGGAAAATTGTGGGGAGTAGAGATAGATGATGTAAGTTAAGGCGAAAATCTTGATGAATGTTGGATATGCTTGATAAGGGTTTACAATACTATTTTCTCTATGTATATTTTTTTCTTATAAAAATTTTAAAAAGCATAAAACTCAAAGATGACTTAGAACTTACATAACTAATAAAAAGAATACAGAATATATGAAGAAATTTTATGAATCACTTAGAAAAGTAACTCAAAAGAAAAATAAGCAAAAGGCAGACACATGAACAGAGGAAATATTTATGGCCAATAAATAAGCAACATGGAAAAGAAAATAATTATCACAGTGAAATACCAGTTCCTTCCCATTAAACTTAACAAAAATTAGGAAACTTGACAAAGGTAAAAGGTAATGAGGTTATGGAATAACTAGATATTCAGTCACTGCTAATGGGAATGGAAACTGACATAAATCACTTCAAGAAACAGTTTGGTACTTGCAGCCAAAAAAGTGAAGACCTATCCACCCCAGCAATTCCTCTTATCTTGAAGAGCTCTTACACCTGAAGGGACCCAAAGACTTTCCAAGGCATCAATTTTAAAAACACCAAAAATAACTAACTTCCCTTTTCCTAACACTGACTTAAGGAAAAATTTGGCCCTCTCTCATTTTATGAAAGAAAGTCACACCCATTCCAAATCTTATTTTGATACACCACTGCTACAGTGATATAAAGCCTATCTGGTACCAAAGGAAGAGGCTAACGTACTTTTTTTTTTTTTTTTTTGGTATAAAGGATTGAACCCAGTGGGGCTTAACTTCTGAGCCACACCACCAATCCTTTTTTATATTTTATTTAGAGTTGCTTAGGGCCTTGCTAAATTGCTGAGGCTGACTTGGAAATCACAATTCTCCTGATTCAGCCTCCAGAGCCGCTGGGGAAAACAGGCCTGCCCCACAGAGCCCAGCCTAACATTTACTTTACTCAAAGAATCCTAAAATACCAACCACCCCATCCCTTAGTCCTTACCGTTAAGAAATATGCTAAGCAATAAAATTCTACTTTCATGTTAAATTCTGAACAATTCCAATGCTATTTTTATTAATTGTAAACTATTAATAGTTGCAGTAAATGTTGATCTTTATAGCCTAATGGCCAATAAAAAATTAACAAAATTTGAAACATGGAATTTTATGTTTAAATACTATTATTTTCATATCCTACTGGTTACCTTAAGACCATTGTGAGTTTTTTTTATTAAGTTCTAGTTGGACACAATACTTTTATTGTATTTATTTATTTTAATATGGTACTAAGGATCCAACCCAGCACCCCGCACATGCTAGGAGAGTGCTCTACCACTGAGCCACAACCCCAACCCCTTGAGCTTATTTTTAAGCATTAGTATTTTCAGTTTTTCTGAAACTGTATCCTCTGTGATATTCAAGTATTATCATAAAAAAAATTAGATGTCAATTTTAAAATATGCAAAAGGTACTTTTTTTTTAATTTGGCAGGGGAGGGGGGACTTTAAAAAAAAAAAACTGAAGCACACTGACCAAGATAGAGCACACATGTACCCCAGGAGTCATATATAAAATTTCCTGGCAGCACTGTTTATGGTAATACTGCAAAATAGGAAACTACAGAAATTCTATCAATGGTAAATAAATAAATTATGATATATTCATTCAATGGAATATATCAATATGAAAATGAATAATATAAACAATAATGTGGATGAACATACAAATAATATTCATATATTTAGATTGACTGATTGATTGATTTTAAAACATTTAAAACCAAGCCTACTGTTTGAGGATGTTTACTGTGTAGGAATACATAAATGGATGGTAAATGATGAAAAAACATAAGGAAAACAGTGGTTATCATGGTGGCATCAATACATAGGACACAAAGGGAGGCTCTATGAAACACAAATGTTCTGTTTCTTAGAATGGATGATGGTGCACGAGGATTCACTATATTAAGATATTCATATAACATACTATATATATTTGAGTATAAAATGTATTTTACAATGCAAGTAATTTTTAAAATTGTCCTTCAAGCCACTGTAATCCCAGTGGCTCAGGAGGCTGAGGCAGGAGGGTCACGAGTTCAAAGCCAGCCTCAGCAAAAGAAAGGTGCCAAGCAACTTGGTGAGACCCTGTCTCTAAATAAAATGCAAAATAGGGCTGGGATGATGTGTCTCAGTGGGCCAAGGGCCCCCAAGTTCAATCCCTGGTAACGCCCATCACCCCAAAATTGTCCTTCAACCCAGAATTTCCCCTCTTGGTAATTTATCCTATAGAAATAATGGCATCAGTATGCCAAGAAATTATGAATAGGAGTTTTGTTTGTTAGTAGCAAAAATTGACCGTCTATAAAAACAGCTACTATGCATTAAATATTCCTACTAGGGAGCATCATGTAGCCATTAAAAAGAATCTGAAGAATTTCAAGTATAGTACTTGAGGGATTTTCACAATATTTTAAGTGAGAAAATCAAGATCTGATACGTTATCTGTAACAGAAATCCACTTTTATAAAACAATGGCCATATATTATTATATCCATGTAAATAGATCACAAAGGATCAAATTTATCTGGCAAGTAGGGGTGTAAGGGATTAAAAAAGGTGAAGAAATTCCCCCCCAAAATTGTGTATGTATGTGTGTACACTGAATATACACACATTAAAGAATTACCAAACTGTTAAGTGGTATTTGCCTTGGGGAATAGATTTTTACATAATTATATTTTATGTATTTCAATATTTAATAGCATGTATGATTTCAGGAAACATCAAGAAAGACACTGTCAAAGTATTTCTGGGCTCTAGAATAGATGACAATACATATCCCAACTGGTAATATCAATAAAGAGACAGCCCTGGGTAGCCAGTTCATAAAATGGAGAGTAAAGTCATTAAGCTGCACTCACCCCGAGTAGTTTTTTCCAACATGTTTGAAATGTATTTTTCACCTGGTAATGTGCATACAAATCACCTGGGCATTTTTGAAATGCAGACTATTTGAGTAATTCTAAGGTGTGACCTGAGATTCTGCTTTTCGAATGAATTCCCAAATGAAGGTTATATCGTTGATCCACACACAGTTCAACTAGTAGAGCAGTGGGCACTTGGAAAGTGCTAGGCCCTGAAGTCAGTACTTAAGCAAATATTTTATCATATAATCCTTTTTACAGTCTTATGGAAATAGGTTTCATCATGCCCATCTACAGACAACTAAACTGAAGCTCACAGGAGTAGCAAGAAAACAGAAGGGAAATATGCTATCTAGAGTAAGTTAGTTAATGAATTCCTACCTGCCTTGGAATCTCTTCAAGAGAAATATTCTTTCCTACTTTTAAGAAATAATCTTTCAGGAGGATACCAGTGTTCCAGGAACTTATACTTCATAGCAAATGGGACCTAGAGCCATAAAACAAAAGAAGCACAGGCATATAAACAGCAACACCCAGAAATCTGTCAGAAATGCAAAGTTTCAGCCCCCATTCCAAACGTATTGAATTAGAAACTCTAAGGAGTCTGATTCTGATTCTCAGAGCCACTGAGAGCTACAAAACATCAACAAAGGATTAAGGGAAAAGGAGAGGGTGTCAAGTGACTGTAAAATTAATTTGGTAAGTAGTGAATTAAAATGAGTTATCCAAGGTAGTGCAAGCCTATAATTATGGCAACTCAGGGAGAGGATTTCAAGTTGGAGACCAGCCTGAACAACTTAGTGAGTTCCTGTCTCAATATAAAAAAATAAAAAAATAAAGGATAAGGGTGTTACTCTGCGGTACAGTGCCCTGGGTTCAATCACAGCACCAGAAAATAAATAAAAATTTAAAATGAGATAGTTTTTTAATTAAAGAACTCTGTAACAAGTGGCAAACTAACCTTGCTACAGCTCTCTTCCTTTCAGGAGAATCTTATGAGACCAGTGTTCTACAAGATAACCTTTCAATGATACTGTCCAAAGTGTATTCTGTTCCTTACATTTTAGGGCTCACACCTGGAATCAGACCTGAGTATAAATCTGACCTCCATTTGTGAAAGGGTATTCTCTTATTGTCTTTTTTTCCCTTACATACACATGCACATACACACTAATTAGTAACAAAACTCAAACACATATTTTATTATTTCTTTTCTAAGCTCTCTATTAGATTATATGCTTGTTTCTGAAGGACAAGGTTTTCTTCATCTTTGCTTTCCCAATACCAGAAAGTAATCTATTGTGGCAGACACTGAATATTTCTTGACTTAATAAATAACAAAGAAAAATCAAATACAAACACTAAATATGAGAATTAAAAAAAAAACATTTCAAGTTTCCTGGCTAAATTTTAAGTGGGCTCACTCACAAAAACATTACCTAAGCCCTGTGCTGCTTTTGTTTATAAAAGTCCACTGTCTCATATTCATATGTAGGATAAGGAATATTTTCCTCTAAGCCTTGCAACACATAATCTTTTTAAGTCTTTAAGACATTAAGTATATGGACACATAGCTAAAATAAGAATAATATTAATGGATGGTAGAAAATTAGGTCCCCAACAGACCTCAACTTTCTGTGAAGAAAATCTGTCAGATTTCTCAAATTCCATTAAGGGCTCCTGACAAATGAGAACTGCTTTCCAAATATCAAGGAGTAAACCTGACAGAACTAGTTTACCACTCCTCTGGGGGGAAAAAAAAAGTCTAACAACCACCTTCTCTGAACAAATAGTAGCATGTCCCTTTCTATAAGTATCTTTATCATTTCCTTTAGTGCCCTAGCCTACAAGAGGACACTTCTCTAGGTTGCTTGTAACACACATTTAATCACCTTATTCCGGTTTGTTAATGGAATTTTGCTTGCACTAGTATATTCAGAGGCAAGCCGTGGACATTGTTTAAGGAAAACAAAAAAAAGCCTCATTATTCTATAGTCCCTCATTATATGGGAAATTGAAGTCTAAGAAAATGAGAGATGAACATAATTAAGCTAGTATAACTGACTTCAAAATAAAACTGTTGCTACCATACCAGTGCCTCTTCCAAAAACACAATATATCAAAAGTGAATGTACAGCAATAGTGACCAAATGATATTGTGATATTGTGAGCATGTGTGAATATGTAAAATGAATCTCACATTCATGTATAATTATGATTCACCCATACTTTTTTTTAAAAAAGTGAATGCAGCTAACCATGTCCCAGATTGCCTTTATGGCTTTTCCTCAAGACTCTTTCCTAGTTTTTAAAGAATTCTCTTTTCCCCAGATAGTAAAGGAACCCAGGCTGAGGTGCCATGATGCCAAAGGCTTTCCTCACTCCAGCAATTTGATAAGGAAGGCTGAAGAGCTGAAGAGCAGATCCTATTCCTGCTCCTCTCTCAACTTTGAGTCCTGGAGTCACATTTACAACTCAGTAGGCTGTTTTACTATGACAGGGCCAAAAGAACTCCATTTTCTGGTTCTTCCTATGTAAGGCTGAAATTTCTTTTAGCCTCAGCAGTTGTTTGGAATTGTACAGAAAACATAATCTTTGACTCATTTATACTTCCTGGGCTTAAATATATAAACAACACAAATCATAGGTAGAAAAAAAACATGTATACCTAGCCACTGTCAACCTATTTTTTAAAAAGATTTAGACTAAATCAAAATAAATACCCAACTCATGAATCTTTATTCAACCACTTCCCTACATTCCTTGACAAGTAGAGTTGCTGCCACACTTGGAAACACTGATCCTAAAAACAAAGTTCCCTGAACTTTGTCCTTTCCCCAAGGATTTACAATTTGTAAATAAACCAACCACTATCTCACTTTGCTGCAGTGACTCCTATCAAATATTTAATGTCAGGGCTGGGTTGTGGCTCAGTGGTAGAGTACTTGCCTCACACATGTGAGGCCATGGGTTCAAACCTCAGCACCACAGAAAATAAATGAATAAAATAAAGCTTTAAAAAAATTTAATGACATCCCCAAACTTTGCTTATCAGATAATTTAAAGAATGGACAAAACAAATTGTGTTACATTGTAACTAAGTTCTCTCTTATTAGTGATATCTACATACTCAAGCCTACAATATTTATCATTAAACACTTTGGACAGTCTTAGTTTTAGTGTCCACAAATTAGAGTACAGTGTTATTATCATACATAAACTGAGGGGTGGGGTGAAGTGGACAGAGCACAAGAAATGGGAATAGCAAGAAACTTTCCCATGACTGCCCCCCTCCTCAAAATGTACTTATTTTACACTTAGTCAAACCTTGAACTCTTGACATAAAAGAGTACATGCTATATGGCTCCATTTATATGAAGTTCAACAACAGGCAAAACTAGTCTATGGTAACAGAAATAGGTAATATTAACAGCCTCTTGGAAGTACAGGGTTATGACTAGGAAAAAGAATGAGTGAACTTTTTGGGGATCATGAAAGTATTCTCTGTTTTGATAATGTGTTAGTTGGTTGTAAAGTTTATGTATTTGTTAAACCTCTTCAAATTCTATACTTCGGATCTATGCATTTCACCGTATATGAATTAATCCTCAATTTTAAAAAAGGAAAAAAAGTAGCTGCTTCCTTCCTATAAACAGATCAGTGCCCAAGGATAAAATCAGAGAAAACTGGATTGGGGGGGGGGGGCGTCCTGAAATAGTTAAAACCAAAAAAGATTACAAGATGAAAGTGACAATTATGAAGCTCCATGAAAATATAGCTATTGTCTGTTATATTCACTACTATCACCATTTAGCACAACTTAATAATTTGTTACATAAATACAAAAAACTATTTAAAAAATCAGAGTACTATCTCTCCTCAAATAAGTACTTAGACATGAAAAGAATTCCAAGATTAATGGCTCTTCATCAACTTAGGTTAATAGATCCTCTTTGAGAATCTGATGAAAACCAAGGATTATTCCTCTAGAAAAATTAACATAAAACACAAAATTTTGTTGTATACATCAAAGCTTCATCATAGGCCTCCCAATGATGTCTATATATCCTACTTCTCAGAACTATGTTAGGTTACTTGACAAAAGGGAATAGAGGCTGCAGATGGAACTAGTTGTCTTAATCAGATGATCTGAAAATAGGTTACCCTGGATTATCTGGGTAAACCCAATGTAATCACAGGGGTCCTGAAAACATGGAAGAGTCTTGCAGAAGAGTCAAAACAGAGAGATGGCAGTATAAATAAACAGCCCAGTGCTGCTGGCTATGAGGACAAAGGATGGGGCCATGCAGGTGGCTTCTAAAAACTAAAAAAGGTTAAGGAAACAGACTCTCCCCCAAATCTCCACAAGCAGCTTACCAATATCTTGATTTAACAAAGCAAGACTCACTGAGCCTTCTAATTTCTAGAACTATAAGATAATAAAAGTTGTGCAGTTTGAAGCCCCTACATTTGTGGTAATTTGTTAAGACTACTGGTAGAAAACTAATATTCATGGTGAAATGAAAAAAGCACTAATTCAGGCATTATGAGTTATCACCTAAAAGTCAAATATCTTAATATCTCAAAGCCTTAATTTTCTCATTTGTAAAATTATGTTTTCTGTCTCTTGCTAAGTATTAGCTGAAGAGTATGTCAATATGCTTTTTAAATGATAAAATATCTATAGATGTGAACTAGTCATATTATTACACAAGATCATATTGATCAAGATAACATCCATACTGGCATATTAAAATATATTCAACACCATATACAACTCAAAGAGTTCTAGAAACAAAGCTCCGACTGTATTGAAACTATTCCTATTGTGTATTTTTGAAAGCTTTCTATCAAAAAAAAAATTCAGCCTTTTAATTTCTAGAAAATTACAAATTTTACAAATTGTTGGTTACATTTTAGATGGTTAAGAACTAAGTCTACTACGTATTTCTATATTCCATATAAAACACACCAAATAGCAATCTGTAAAAACTTCTTAAAAAGCATACAGATACTATCTATGTATAAGAAATTGTTATGAGGGGAAACCAATATTGATGCAAGTATGTCACTTGCAGTGCTATTAATTCTAAATTATAAAACAGGATTATCTAAATAAATACCATCCACAAAATGTTTTTTAGGTTATCTATTACCTTTGACTTCTCACATTTTACTATCATAATAATTACCTTCTTCCTACTCTTCACAAATATTCCAAAAAATAAAAAAGAGACAGTCTCTATGAAATTCAAACCAAGGCTGAGGTAGGTGGACCGTGAGTTCAAGATCAGCATCCACAACTTAGCAAAGCTCTAAGCGACTCAGCAAGACCCTGACTCTAAATAAAATACGTAAAAGGGCGAGAGATGTTGCTCGGTAGTTAAGCAACCCCTAGATTCAATTCCTGGTACCAAAGGAAAAAAAATCAATCCAATATATTTGGTAATAAAGTTTTTTCTTCTTCATTTGTAGGATGTAGAAGACTTATATATACCATTTTGATTTAAAATTGTAACCCTGTACCATTAAAATTGACACAAATCTTGTGTAAAAAATCAGTTTTATAAGTCAATGACACAAAGGAAATATTTAAAATGCATAAACACCCAAAACTATTGTGTATACAGATTACATAATGAATTACAAATCAATACAAAATAAATGAACTCAAGTGAAAAATGGGAAAAGCCATGAAAGGTAATTAAACACATGGAAAAAATGCCCATTTTGACAGCAATCAGGAGATATAAATATTAAAAGTATCAAGCCAAACAGTAAAGTAAGTAGAATTATATCTAATATAAAAGGATACCACCTAGTAATAGCAAAGTTATAGGAAATTATACTACTGGTATAGAATAAAGTATGCCCATCAATGTTTATAGCAGCTCAATTCGCAATAGCTAAGCTATGAAACCTACCTAGGTACTCTTCAACAGATGAATAGATAAAGAAAATATGTACATATACACAATGGCATATTACTCAGCCATAAAAAAGAATGAAATTACAGGATTTGCTGATAAATGGATGTAACTGAAGACTATAATACTAAGTGAAATAAGCCAATTCCAAAAAACCAAAGATCATAGGTTCTCATGTTAACTCACAATAAACCTGGGGGGGGCGGGAAAGAGGGGGTGTTCACTGGATTAGAAAAAGGGGAGTGAAGGATAGAGAAGGGGGATGGAAATACGAAAGACAATAGACTGAATCAGTCATAGCTTTCTTGTGTTCGTACATGAATATATGAACAGTGTAACTCCACATCACGTACAACCACAAAAATTGGAAATTATGCTCCATGTATATGCAATACATCAAAATACATTCTATTGTCATGTATAACTAAAAAGTACAAAGCAAAAATATACACCTTTGGGGAGGACGGTTCAATATCTATTAAAAACTAAAGTACTGGGGCTGGGATGTGGCTCTAGCAGTAGCCCGCTCGCCTGGCATGCACGGGGGGTGCTGGGTTCGATCCTCAGCACCACATAAAAATAAAATAAAATAAAATAAAGACGTTGTGTCCACTGAAAACTAAAAAATAAATATAAAAAAATTCTCTCTCTAAAAAAATTAAAGTATGCATTCCACTGGACTAAAAATCTCTAATTCTAGTTATCTGCTGTATAATAATTTTTCTGGTCTTTCTTCCAGGTTTCTGGAACAAAGCTTTAGAACATATGAACTTTCCCAAGTACCTGGCATTATTCATTGAGTCCTTTGTATGACATCTGACTTACTGCTAAAGACATGATTCAGAATGAAAGCTAGTCACCAAAAAAAAAAAAAAAAAGCTATGTAATAGGAGAGTTGGGGCTTTGAGCCAGCCCAATTTACACAAAGATTTTCAGTTGACTGGCAAATATTTTTCTTTCTTTCTTTTCTATGTATGTGTGCCTGTCTATATCCAAGGGGATTTGTATTTATTTATTAGTTCTTTGTAGTTATACATGACAGTAGAATTCATTTTAATATAATTACACAAGCATGGAATATATCTTATTCTAATTAGGGCCCCATCCCTGTGGATGTATAGAATGCTGGAATTCACCGTGATATATTCATATATGTACACAAGAAAATTACGTCAGATTCATTCCACTTTCCTTTTCCTATCTCCTCTCCCCTTCATTCCCATTTGTTTAATCTACTAAACTTCTTTTCTTCCCCCTCCCCAAATTTTCAATTATCATGCCTATATAATGAAATCCAAATGAAAAATTTAAAAGTCTAGATATCTAGGCTTGGAGGAGCACAGATATGCCCAGGAGAAAACCATAGCCTGACTCCATAAGGAAAATAAACTCTGTGTTTAGGATTCCCCCAAAAACTTGCATTATAGTCCCTTCATTTGATTGATCCTCATCTATATCCTTTAAAATAAAAATGTTAACTATGAGTACAGTATGTTCCTGAGCTCTGTAAGCCACTGTAGTAAATTATTAAACCAGAGGAGTCATGAACCCCTAAAACTGGTAGCCAGGTGTGTAGCCATGCAGGTGGCTTGGAGACTGCCCCAAAGTGTTTTTGGCATGTGAAATAAAAACAGACTTCTTGGGATAGTACCCTTAAACTTTAGTCTGACACTAATTCAGAATAGTATCCATCCTATTAAAGTCTGTACATGGGTATAAAGACATATAACAATGAATATGAATATTTGAATATGAATGTTTCTACAAAACTGGAAAAACAGAAACATCCTAAATAATACAATAGTTAAATAAACTATGGTACATGTATACTATTGGATTTTAAGTACACAATAATTAAAAAGAAGAGTTGCATTTCTATGTTCCCTCATAGGAAAAATCCCCTAAACACATTAAACAGAAAAAGGTTTTAGAAGACTATCATATGGCTGTATTCTTAGCAATTAACAACTTCCATCTCCATCACAAAATTACAAATAAAAAAAATTAAACTTTTTTCCTATGTACTATAAGTATGTAAGTGTGTTAAAAAGTCAGGAAGTATGTATACAAAAATGATAATAGTTACATTGAGGAGAAAATGGGATCACTAAAGGGGAGAACTAAAAAGTGCCTTCCATTTATCTGAACTAACTGAAATTTGTAGTGATTTTTAATCTCTTCTACATTAAAAAGAAAAAAGAGGATTTCCAACTAAAAATGATTGGCTGAACGTATTCAGCAGCCTCTGTTCAGTCTAAACATCTTATTAAAATAATAAAAATGTAAATTTTAAGGGGAATAAGGTTATTAAAGGATAGACTATAAAAAAATAAAAATAAAAGCAATTATCATTAGACTTTGGAAAGAAAATGTATGAGTGATCACTATCATTGCTGAACCAGGAAAACAGAAAAGCAACTGGATTTACACCAGGGACAAGAACTGGCCAGCACAAAACATCCCCAGAAGCAGGAGTGAAGGCGGGCCTGAAAAGAAATTTTCACCTGCTGGTCTGTGTGAGAAGCTTTAGCTCTTCCAGCTGTCCTCCCTGGCTTCTAGAAGGTAGGCAACCCTGGCATTAGACTGGAGGTTTGCAATTTGGAGGGGGAAAGTTTCCACACTTGGTGACAATGTCAATAGCTGAAGGCAGAGGTACTATGTTGATATATGAGCCCATAGGATGGAGATTAAATAAAAGTATCATGTTGAATGCTGAGACTCCAAATACTTTCACTCTACTCTTAGAACCCCCCAAAAATTATGTCTTGACCTAGACACAGTAGCACATGTCTGAATTCCAAGGAACTCAAGAGGCTACAGCAGAAGGATCACAAGTTTAAGATCAGCCTCGAAAACTTAAGAGACCCTGTCCCTAAATAAAAAAAAAAAAAAAAGAAAAAAAAATATATATATGCCTCAGCAGTAAAGTATCCTGAGTACAACCCCCAGTAGAGCAAATCAAAAACAAAACCCAAAAAAAACTATGAAAATAAATTAGGGCTGAGATTGTGGGTCAGTGGTAGAGCACTCGCCTAATACATGTGAGGCACTGGGTTTGATCTCCAGCACCACATAAAAAAATAAAGTTATTTTGAGTCCATCTACAACTACAAATATTTAAAATTAAATTAATTAAATTTCCTCAATACTAAAAACATGCTAATAAAAAAGTACACCATCAGGCAACACATAGAAGGCAATATTCATAATTCATATTTCTGGAAAAAGATTTTTGTGTCCATAATATATAAAGGATTTAACAACTCAATAATGAAAACCAGAAAAAAGGTTAGAATTGTAGTTCAGTGGTAGAGCACCTGCCTAGCATGTACTAGGCCCTAGGTCCCCAGCTGGGGAGGTGGGGAGTCTTTCATGTAAGAAAAATCATAACTGGAAAATATGACCAAGCCTAAGAGAAAAGGCAATTAATTTAATATTCTTAAGAAAAGAGACCAGACAGATGATTCTACATACAGAGAGAGCTTCCAATCAATTTTTAAGTACCCTACTTTAATGTACCAGTAATCAGCCAAATATCACCAAACACTTAAAGAAAACAAAAAACTTAAGCCAAGAGAAAAATAACTGGGAAGAAAGTAAGAAATTAGGAAGGGAAAAAAGCATACACATAAGTAAACATACATATATGAACATATATAAACAAACATGCAAAAATACACATAATAGTCTCAGAAAAGATGTTGTTATCACAAAACAAAAATGTAATGTATGGACCCCCTAAAGCTCAGGAAATAATGCCCAGAGTAAATAAATGAGGCAGCATCAAATTAAAAAACTTCTGCCCAGCAAAGGAAACTAAGAAATGTGAAGAAAGAACCTACAGAATGGGAAAAAAATCTTTGCTACTCTCTGACAGTAGATTAATGTCTAGAATATATAAAAAAACCTGAAAGACTTTAAACCAAACAAAAAACAAAAAACCTAATTAATAAATAGACAAATGAATTGAACAGTCACTTCCCAAAAGAAGAAATACAAATGGCCAACACATGTATAAAAAAAAAAAAAGTTCAACATCATTAACAATTACAGAAATGCAAATCAAAACTAAAATGAAATTTCACTTCATACCTGTCAGAATGCCAGTCATCAAGGATACAAATCATAAATTTTGGAGAGAATGTAGAGAAAAAGGAAAACTGTTTACACTCTTGGTGGGTCTATAAATTAGTACAACCACTATGGAAATCAGTATGGAGTGCCTCAAAAGATTAGCCATGGCAACACCATATGACAGAAAGAATTAGTTATCACACCATAGTGATACATGCATACCCATGTTTATATAGCAGCACAATTCACAATAGCCAAACTAAGGAACCAGCCTAGGTATCTATCAACAAATAAATGATCAACAACAACAACAACAAAAAACTGTGTATGTACACATGGAGTTTTATGCATAAAGAAAAATGAAATCGTTATTTACAGGAAAGCAGATGCATAGTGAGAACATTATGTTAAAAGTGAAATAAACCAAACTCAGAGGGTCAATGGTCATAAGTTTTCTGTCATATGCAAAAGCTAGAGAGGAAAAAGGAAAAAGAAAAGTGGGGAGTGGGTTCCAGGACCTCATGAAAAATCAAAGGGAGATCAGTAGAAAAAAGACACCAATGAGTAGGAGATACTGAATGAGGGGGGAAGTGCTGGGGAGTGACGCTGGCCAAATTACATTGTTATATTGTGTGTATGTCCAAATATGTTAACAACAAACCATTATGTACAACTATAATGTGCCAATAAAAAAGTGGGAAAAAATAAATGTATGAAAAAAACCTCACAAAAAGAAAATTCATAAAAATAAAAAACACTGAAATCAAAAGGTAAAAATTATAGAAACAAAAACCAACTTAAGTATTATAACAATGGAAGAAAAAACCTTCCAAAAAAGAACAACAAAAAACCAGAGACTTAAAAAAAAAAATCAAGAAAAGATTCAGCAGAGAATCATGCTAGGTATTCAAAATCTAAATGAGAAGAAAATATGTTGGAACACACAGAAATAATTTTTTGAAACTGCCCAAAATGAAGGACAAAATTTAACAGACTAAAAGAGGCTTACAAATATGCTTTAACAATAACACATTCCTTCCAAGATCCATAATAACAAAAATTTATAACCCTAGGAAAAGAACCTAAAAGTTTGGGATGGGGGGGGGTGGTCATACAAAGAATCAACAACCAGAATGACAACCATATACCCAACAACACATCTAAAATCTAAGAGAAAATAATTTCCAACCTAGAACTCAATGTCAAGCCAAAGCAGTAATCAAGAGTGAAGGCAGGCTAGGCACATGCCTATAATCCCAGGTAAGTAGGAGGCTGAGGCAGAAGGGTCACAAATTTAAGGCCAGCCTGGGCAATTCTCTAAGACCCTGTCTCAAAATAAAAAGGGTCAAGGGTGTAAGCTGAGTGATAGAACACTTCCTTAGTATGTGTGAGGCCTTAGGTTCAATCTCCCCACCCTGAGGGAGGGAGGGGATAAATATGTTTTTGTTTTTGTTTTTTTTTTTTTTTTAAAGAGAGAGTTATCGGTGGACACAACATCTTTGTTGGTATGTGGTGCTGAGGATCGAACCCAGGCCACATGCATGCCAGGCAAGCGCGCTACCACTTGAGCCACATCCCCAGCCCATAAATATGTTTTGACTCAAAAACTTTTACCTTACATACATTGTTTCTCAGTAGGACAAAAACAATGCCGAAAAACAATGGAGAATATCAAGAAAGAAAAGACACAACATCAAAGTATTAGAAGATTGATCATAAAAGGGAAATGGATTCTCCTGGACCAATTCAGAATGGGCAGGCCAGAAGGCCCCAGAAGAGACCTTATCAAGATGAAATTCAGAGAGGATCTAATGTATATGAACAAACTGAGATTTACATTACCAAGGGAGGGCTGTAAAACTAAATAATCTTTCAAGAAACTAAGCAAAAATTTTAAAACACAAAGATTGTACAGGAAAAGAAAAGCAGCCAATGTGAACTCTGAATTACTAAAACAAAGTTCGATATGTTCTACAGAATAATGATGTATACAGAATACATAACATTTAAATACTATAACTGTTAAGTAGACCAACATCTCCAAATAATTTAAGGAAATTTATCTACCCTCCTTACTTTTTATGAGACTCGAAGGCGATAGGTTCTTGAGAAATCACTTTCCTCATCTATGAATTACTACATAAAAGCAATGGTATTAGTTCAATATTTATGAAGACATTAGTTGTGGTTTGATTTTAAAGAAACAAACAACAATCCTTAAAAATGCTGTATATGGTCAGATGGAGCAAGAGTGGACAAGGGGAGTTATAAAGGAATTAAGCCTTGAAGGTGCTCGCCTTGTTGTTAGCAGGGATTGAACCCAGGGGCACTCAACCACTGTGCTGCAACCCCACTTCTTATTTTTTTTTTATTATTATTGTTTTTTTGTAGTTGTAGATGGACAGAATGCCTTTATTTTATTTTTACGTGGTGCTGAGGATCGAACCTAGTGCCCCATGCATGCTAGGTAAGCACTCTGCCACTGAGCTACAGCCCCAACCCCTCACCCCTTATTTTTTGAGTTAAGAGTCTTGCTGAGTTACTTAGGACCTTGCTAAATTGCTGAGGATGGCTTTGAACTTGGGATCCTCCTGCCTCAGCCTAGAGTCACTAGGATTACAGGCATGTGTCATCACTCCTGGCTACTGGAAGTGTTTTGAAGAAATACTGTGATAGGGATCTGAGGAAAAACAAATCAAGACTTCGGACCTCTCAGACTAGAAGATGCAAAGGTGGCAGCAGAGCAATGATTAATTGCTTTATTAAAGATGCGCCATATCATACAACAATTATAAAGAGGCTGAATCTGGGATGGGTAGTGTGCTTGCCCAGCATGTGGGAGACCCTGGCTTCAACTTAAAAAATAAAAAATAAATTTTAAAAGCTAAGCCTTCAGATTCTGTCCTGAAGCAGCAGTACATACTTAACAAAAAGTCTGACCTGCCTTATCTTCTTACCAATCATCTTAGCCATCTCCAACCACCCACAAAACAAATTTGAAATAATCTTAAGAATACTTTGTAGCAAATCCAAATGGTTTTTTTTAAAAAAAAAGGCTCTAAACAGCATAATTTTATTCCTAAGGCAATTTTATGATTGTTCCCACTTGTATAACCCATATTATACTTATTTTCTCTGGTTCAAAAATTCCATTTACATATATTAACACAAATAAAGACATAGTCACACTGCTTCTTTCAGAAGCAATGTTTTTCAAGTGATTTAAATATGACAATAATTTTGGTGATCAACAACCTTGTTTAAGAACATATAAAGTGCTTGCTTAGGCAGCACACATTAGAATTGGAATGATACAGGGAAGATTAGCACAGCCCCTGTATAAGGAGAACACACAAATTCACAATCCAACCACATTTTTTAAAAAATTAACATAAATACACAATATTATTAAATATATTTTTGAAAATATTCAATATGTACAAAGTTTTTACCACATATATGGCACAGTAAACGTGCTGTAAAGCTTAATTCAAATATTCACAGGAGAATTTTGTTAGAAAACACATTTTTAAAAATAACAAAAAATAAAAGTTTAGATTCTTTTTGCAAAATCTGAGAAACTGGGAAGGAAATAGGGCATGAGAGTAAAGTACATGGTCCTCCTAACCATGAGCTAATCAGAGTCCTTCTGATAGAGATAGAAATAATCCCCTCTTTTTTAAGCCTCCAAAATCACAAAGGGTTAGAAGTAAAGATGAGCCTGCAGGTCATCAGCTTAAAAGGCCTATATTCAACAGAATAGGATAAAGTAGGGAAAAGCAAAATGAGATTAGGGCATCTGCACAAATTATGTGCATGGGTGTATACACATACACACACACACAATTGCTACATTTTGGTTCCAGTGGTCTTGGTTCTTTGCACCTGTTCCTTCAATTCTGTGCACAACCCTAGGATACTTTCCAATAATTAGAGAACAATATATTATTTTTCACTTGTTTTTTTAAGCTGTTTCCATCATTTAAAACTCATAGATTCTATGATCACAAAACAACACTTTCAGTTAACACTAGAAATAACAACAGGGTATTAAAAATGTTAAAGCTATACTTTAAAATAACTCCCAAATGAAAATATCAAAACATGTAGTTAAAATTTATTCCTCAGAATTGTTTTTAAAAGAAAATGTATATATACATATGAAAACACATAGCATTCAAAGCTATGAAAAGTGACTTATTACACTGAGAGGTAATCATAGCTTTAAATGTTTTAATCATTTAAAAAAATAAGTGAAAAATAAATTAAGAAGCTGAGAGAATGAACAAAATTAATTTTACAAAATAGGAAAAAAAGAGATAAGAAGTTGAACTAATGAAACAGAAATCAACAATAAAAGTGGCACAATGGCACAGGCCTGTAATCCCAGATACTCAGGAAGCTGAGACAGGAGGAAGTTCAAAGCCAGCCTCTGCAACTTAGTGAGGTCCCAAGCAACTCAGTGAGACTGTGTCTCTAAATAAAATACAAAATACGGCTGGGGATGTGGCTCAATGATCTAGTGGCCCTGAGTTCAGTCCCCAGTACCAAAAAAAAGAAAAAAAAAATTGTGCTATAAAAAATGTTATGTTAAAAACTGATGGGGTAAAAAAAAACATGTTATCAAAAAATTGTCCATGGATCCAAGAAATCACAAGGGAAATCAGAAGACATTTTCCACTAAATATTAGTAAAAACACTTCAAAATCTGTAGAAGTAAATTTAAAATCTTATATTAGAAAAATCAAAAAGGTTCAAAATCAAAATATTGTATAGAATGTCCCAAGTTTTTGTATTCCAGATGTGTATAATGAAGAAAATAGACATCAATGTTTTATTCTGGTTATTTTTGGTGATATGATTACAAGTAATTGCAACATCTTCTACATGCTTTTCTGTATTTTATTGTTTTCTACTGAATATGTACTGTATTATAATCTTTATGATTTAAAAAGTTAAGTTGTAATTCAATTCTAATCATGGCCTCTTCCTCTGTCTCTTAAAATCCTTACTCCTAGGTCTGTCTCAGCAATTTGACAACTTGGTGAAAGACTGTTTCAAAATAAAAAATAAAAAGGGCTGAGGATATAGTTCAGTGGTAGAGCACTGCTGGTTTCAATCCATAGTATCAGGGGGAAAATATACATATTTACAAATTCTACCATTATGTATAATTATAATGCACACAAAAAAAATCATAAAATCCTTGCACCTCAGATCCTATCCACTATACTCCTGGTTGCTTGTCTCCAATTAATTCACTTTACATTCTCACTTCCAGACTCAGATACATGACATAATTCGATACATTTTCTCTGGAAATAACCTGCACTAACTACTATTTTTTTTTTTTTTGGTCTCATTCAACTTCCCAACCTCACTGCATTAATGAAGGCTACTTTACCACCCATGCTAATTGTTTTTATGAACATTCACAACTTAATGGGGGAAAAAAGTAGACATAAAGTTGAACAAATTCTGAGATACCATACTAAGGTTTTTAAATATTAGCCTATACCCTTAAAAACAAGCTTTATATTCATCCCTTAGTAATCACCCACTTTTTAGATCCACTTATAATCCTCAAATTGATGATTTCTCAATTTTTTTGTAAAGTCCCAAGTTAAAGAATCATTTTCAACTTCTAAAAGGATGCTTCTATCCAGATGGAAATCCGATAGCCACCCAAATTTAACACACCTAGAAGAACTCATTACTTCTGAAAACTGTTCTTCCCATCTTTAATATTGCTTAAAGGTGTCACTATGCACCTAGATTCTCAATTCTATCATTTCTACCTTATAAATCTAGATCAAATCCAATTTTTCTCCTCCCTTGACAATAATTTCAACTTAGGCATCTTCCACGAATTTTCTTTTTTTCCTTTATTTTGCGGTACTAGGGATTGAATCCAATGGCTCGACCATTGAGTTATATTCCCCAGGCCTTTTTATTTATTTTCAGACAGGGTCTACCTAAATTGCACATGCTGGCCTCAAACTTGTAATCCTCCTGTCTTAGCTTCCCAAGTAGCTAGAATTACAGGTATGCACTAAGGTGCCTAGCCCACCAATTACATTCCAAATTTTTTGCTTACTTTCCTGCTACCACATTCTCTGCCTAAAAAACAATCTGGATCAGGGTTGTACACAGTTCAAAAACTAACACTCCACCACTACAGAAGATTATTATCCATGTACATGTATTATCCTACAATGGTACCTCCTGGCCTAATTATACTACCTTGCTTTCAAACTTGATTAAATAAAATAAATGGAGCACTGTAGAACTTTTCAATGATCAGCCCAAATTTCTATTCTCTAGATTCATGTGTTCATCATTCCTCCACACACCCAACAGTCCAGATATGGTCAACTTTTCAGTATACCCTATCAAAGTCCCAGTCTTTTGTGGATTTTTTCTTTAGTCCATAGTCCCTCTCCTCCATAAAATTTTTAAATCCTTCAAACAGTTGAAATGTTACCTTTCTCAGTTAAGCATTCTTTGACTACCCTGGCTAGAGATCCTTCACTAAATGTTTTGTTAAAAGTCCTATTACAGAACTTATAACATTGTATAATCAAAAAGGTCCTCTAAAACCCAAGGGAACATTGAGCAAGAGCAGGAAGAAGCCTTTCATGTTTATACCCATGAAACCTAAAATTCCCAGCCCCTAAAAGAGGCTCATTCATGTTTACTAATATTGTACTTACTATATGCATTATTGCAACTTTTTAAAAAGTTTTTTTTAAAATGAGCTTTTTAAAAAGTTAAGGCAGTTACATGTTTACTGTACTACCTAAGTCTATTAATCAGTGTGGCACACACTTTAAAGAAACTACTTTGGATTCCTACTTTCTGGTGTTTAAACCTTTGCAAAACCCCCACCCCTTGAGTGTGAACCAGACTCATAGTTTGCTTTTAACCAATGAAACCTGCAATAAAGGCCTGGTATACTGATGACATAGATATAGTACTAGCCCATCTTCCTACTCTCTCTACTTTGCTGGCTTTGAAGAAGCAAGCTTCCAAGAACCCAACTACAAGACAATTCTGCCAAACAATTGGAGGCCATCTGAAGACAGATTCTTCCCCATCTGAATCTCTAGATAATGCAATCCTAGCCAATATTTCAAATGGAGTCTTGCAGAGGACTCAGCTATGCTATGCCTAGATCCTTGACCCATAGAAAGAGAAATAAATGTGTGTTGCTTTAAGCAGCTAAATCTGTAGGACACAAATACAATTGGAATGTAAGACATTTCTGAACCCTTTGTTCAGATAAAGGGCTATGTTTTTTCCAATTTCTAAACATATAATGATGGAACACATGATGCAAAATTAAACATTTTAATTAAACAATGTGCTTAGGAATATTTATGTAAGAAGATAAATCTTAGAAAATACTTTGCTACATAATGTAGTTCCTACACTTCTCTTTTAACCCTTTAATAAACCCAATTTTAAGTATATCCAGTGTATGGAAGAACATTAAGGTAATTTACCTTTCAAGATGAATAAGTAATATGAAAGTGGACATTGAAATAAAAACCTACTTACTGGCTACCAAGCAAAACAATTAATTGGAGAAGAGCAGGGGACTTGCTGGAGACCAGAACTACAGTAGCCAATAAGCATCTAAGTACCTAGTATTTACAGCATGCAGTTCTAAGATCAGATAGGGTCCATGCAACTATTAACACTCCTCCCTCCAGCTCACCTTCTACCTTGCGGTCAAGGTACTTCCAAAAAATTCCCAAAGCAGAAATTTCTATGACAGAGGTCACACTTTAGCATGAAACATATTTAAAAATACATGAGATTATAAGTGAGAAACATTAACCACAAAAGTTCCTTTTCAAGACTGGCAGGGGTAGCAGTTAGAAGTGTCATTTTTCTTAGGAAGAGGCAATTCATTCCTCTTCTGCCACTCCCTATAAATGGCTTCAATTGACTAAAATAAATTTCAGAAATAGAAACCATATTAACTATGTCATCTATCCCAAATCCAAATATTTTGGCACTTGATATTGCTAAGAAGTGATGACTGAGAACAATTCAGTAATTTGAGATAATCTACACCATAAAACCTCATATCCATGTTAAAAATCAGGTGAAGTAAACCTTCTCAAAAATACAGATCTTAAGATATGTAGTTTTAAGAGAAAAACCATACTACTTTGACATGAGGAAACAGGCTTCATAAATAACAGGAGGCACCTGAATTCCAAATAGAATATTGCAAACCACAAACTCAAGACAATTAGACAGTCAAAAGCAACACTGTATTCCTGATTTGATTGTTTTCAATTAATTCACTTTACATTCTCACTTCCAGTCTCAGATACATGACATAATTCCATACAATTTCTCTGGAAATAACCTCCACTAACTGCTATATTTTTATAGTCTCATTCAACTTCCCAAACTCACTGCATTAATGAAGGCGATTTTACCACCCATGCTAATTGTTTTTATAAACATTCATGACTTAGTGGGGAAAAAAAGTAGACACAAAGTTGAACAAATCCTGAGATACCATACTAAGGTTTTTAAATATTAGACTATGCCCTTGAAAGCCAGTTTTAAAACAAAAGGGATGGGCAATATTAGTAGTAATCAAGATAGCTTCTCTTCATCTTAATAGTATTAATCTCATCAGTCCAAACAAAAAGAAAAAATTATTCCATTTTTTAAAAACTCCTATACAGATTCTAATCATAGTTTAATGTCCAAGAACTCACTTCTAGGAAATTTCTACAAACTGAAATATCTGGATCAAGCACCTCTTTTTCAGTTCTCCAGAGAGATAATTAAATAAGAGTATATAGCCAAAATATATGTCTAAAAAAGAGTAAAACATAAAACCATAACAGAAAACCTCCTTGTTCAATTTGGCAATTATGATAAAACTACTAACAAATGGATTTGCTACTAGACTCCTAAGATTTAAAAAAAAAAGTGACAGTTTTTCATTTTCTATAATTACATAATAACCCATAAGAGAAAGATTATTAGCCTCATATTTTTCTTATGAGAATAAAACTAAAATAAGTTTTATAAAACAGTTAAGAACTTTTCATTAATTTAGAAATATTCTTTTTCTCAATTTTCAGATGGAGTTCATTACATATGCCCAAAGTTAAAGGACATGCTAATATCATAATACATATAAAAATTAAGCCAATGTAAAGTGTAATCAAGTTGAATTTTTTAAATTATAAGGTTCATCATTCAGCTCCCTAAGTCTCAAAACAATAGTTTTCCTCATTCCATGCACTGACAGACAAAAATCTCACTAAGACAATGCCATTAAAAAATGGGTTTTCACATAAATCTATTCCATCTGTCTCAAGAATTTAAAGTCACAGCCCTCTATTCTGATCTTTTCATTTAAGAACAGGTATCTTCTGATACTTTTCCAGCCTTTCTCAACTGAGGTTTCTCATGTGAATCAGTAAAACACAGAAAATTGATGGTTTCCTCAAAAGTCCCAAGAATGATACATAACCAGAATCATTCTGAATACACTCGGAGAGAAAACGTTATATTCATTGCACACATTGGATAGACAGGAGTGTTCAATTCTCTACAGAGATCTAGTTGGGAAAGACTGCCCAAAGTTCCTCACACTATCCTGTCTTCCAAACCCAAATGCACTAGAACCATAAGCACATAAACCTAAAATTTAGACTTTAAAAAAATGCTTTACCTCCAACTTCCAGCAACTAGATCTTTTTCACTTACTAATTTATTATGAATTAAAAGCATGGGTGTCAACTGTTTGCTCTGGTCTAAATGGAAGTATTAAACAAAATAAACCCATGTAGATATACTTTTTGTCAAAGTGAAGTATAAGCCCTTTAAAATGCAGTAATCAATATATTAAGTAAATAATTAATTTGACAAAACCTTTCCTATTTCTTTTACATATTCTGATGATTAACAGTGCTAAATGCAAATTTTTATTTTAAAAAGAAAAAAAAATTTTAAATCAGTAACAGTCCTTATCTTCAATTCTCTGGAAACTGCTTTACAGCACCTTCAGCTGTGTTGTAATCAAGGCACAGTAAGGACACCACCAATTCTTTTTATCAAAAACAAGATTTTAAAGATGGCCTAACTGTAGGAAAACAACTGATATTTTCATTTACACAGCAAATATTATCATAAATAGATAACTAAAAAGTTAGCCACTCCTTATTAAAGTGGAAAGCGGTATTAAAAAGGTGAGAAAACTAAGCACGACATCTTTATTTTTAACTTATTCTAGTGTGAATGCTGATAGAAAACCAGAACAGATATGTTCTTACTGAATATTCTATTTTACCAACTTTCTACTCAAAGTAATTACATTTATAAACACATGAGTAAAGAGGCTATAAAAATGGAGGGGATAAGTGTTTTCCCTGTTCTTCTGTGCTCAGTTGTATCAGGAAAATTATGCAATTATATGGGAATACTTATCTTCTATGTGTTTCTTTCTTTTCATAAAGGAGGGAGGAAAGGTGGTCTTGATTCAGCATAAAACAAAGAGGCAGAATTCATTTTCCTCAGATGAAGTGCACCCTTTCTTCGGTAAGCAGTTTCCTACTAATTTTTTTTTTCCCACAAGTGACTTTTCCTTAACCATAGTCAATACTGCTCTTCAAAAGAACCTAGCCAATTACTGCCCCCTTGTAGGCAAAGTTGTGATAATTTTTAAACGCTCTCCTAAAGAAACTGTTTAGGATTATTTAAATTTCTAAATTAGGCAGGGCTGACATTAACCATTATGCAAAGTAGCAATTCACTGAGGTTAACAAAAAAAAAACACTTTCAATCAACAAATGCATCCAATTAACGTATATGTGCTAGGTGAGCCCATTTAAAGACGTAAGGATCCCCGATTTTATTTAAAAAATAAAGTCGGTCCAATGGAAATGATAACTTCTTTCTTTTTCAAATACTCAAACGTCCATTTGAGGCCCTCGACTTTTGGCTGCTCCCCACTGGGTCCCCAGACACAACTACATTTAGCAGCGGGTCTCCGCCTGACTTCCTGGTATTAAAAGCCACAACCACGAGGGCTGTTTCGTCAGCTTGTTTTAAAACAATACTTGCTCCATTCTCCTCACTAGGGGTGGGTGGGGAAGGAACTTTCCCTACAGAGGAGCCGCTACCACCCAGGGAAGAGTCCTCACGAGGTTTAAAAATAGAAACCAGGCGTCTGAGCGGCCCCGGCACCGCAGGGGTTAAGTGCAACTCGGGGGGCAGGACGGGCCGGGGTCGAGCCCCGAGAGCCAAGGCTGAAGGAGAAAAGGAGAAGGGTAAAAATAACCGGCGGCCGTGACCCACGTGCAGCTGCGCAAGGCAGACGGGAGGGCCGGGCGCCGAGTGCGGGGAAGGGGCCGTACCTCCAAACATGTGCGGCGAGAGGTGAGCTGGGAGGGAGCCGATCACCAGGCGCGGCCCGCCGGGGCCCCCGCCCGCCGGCCGGTCCCTGCCGCCGCCGCCGCCGCCGTCCTCGGGGCTGCTGTGCACAGAGTCCTGCGAGCCGTACGGACCGCTGCTGCTGTTGGGGATGCTGAAGGAGGACTGCGCGGCTCGGGCCCCCGACGCCACGCTCCCCACGGCCCCGCCGAGGGAGCGGCTGCGCGGGGCTGCCGGGGCCGCCGAGGCCGCCGCTGCGCCGCCCGAAGCGCTGGGCTGATGTGCACTAGGCACCTGAGCCGGAAACCTGCCCGCGGCCGCCTCCCGAGCCCCGCCGCCGCTGCCCGCGGTCCCATTGGCCCCTCCGCTGCTGCTGGAAGGTAGATCCGAGCCTGAGTACGCACGGGTACGGCCGTTAGCGGCGGCCGGGCCGCTCTGCTTGGCGCCCATGTCCGCCCTGCCCCGGGCCGGGCCCGCGCGTAGGGCCCCGAGCGCCGGGAGGGCGGGAGCGAGCGGAGGAGCGAGAGGGCAGGGCCGAAGCGCCGCGGCCGGCCCACTGGGGCCCCCGCACGTCCAGGGCCACCGCCCGGCGCCCCGAGGGGCGGTCGGCGCGCGTCGCGCTTTTCTCCTCGGGGCGGCGGGCGAGATCGGCGACCTGACTGGGCGCAGGAGGTGAGGTGAGAGGGAGGAGGGCCTGGTTCGGCCGCGGCGGGCGCCGCTCGCTGGATCCGGCGCAGGAGGTGGCTCAGGTGGCGGTGCGGCGGCCGCTGGTTTCGGTTCTGGTGCGCCACGACGGGCCGCTGCCGCTCTCTGCCACCGCGCTCTGCGCCCCCGGCCTCGGCACCGCCTCCTCCCGGGCGGTCGCCGCTACAGCCGCCATCCTCCAGCTCCCACGGCGGCTCGCGGGTGAGTGGGAGGCGCCCGCCCAGACTCCGCGGGGGCCACCTTCCCTCCTCCCCCAGCTACCCAGCTGTTATTAACCGAGAAAGAGGAAAAACGGGTGGCGCGTGAAAGGAGGAGGGAGAAGGGGCGGCGCGCGCTTCCCGGCAACCGTCGCCTCGTTCCCCCCCAGAGAAGGAGGGGCCGCGCGGCGTCTGGGCCGTGGTGGTGGGGGCGCCCGGGAGGGGAGGAGGTTCCCGGGCCTCACACCGGAAGGCGGAGGAGCAGCGGGGCCTCGGGCTGCGGCCAAGCTCGTGTGTTTGGGTCGCGCGCGGTGGCGCCGCCCCCGCCCCTCGTACCGTCCAGTGGATTGGCTCGCGCCTTCCTGGCCCCGCCTCCTGTGCCAAGGCCTGCCCGTCCCAGCTCCGCCTAGCCAAGGTGCAGCGGTGTGGTAGGTGCTGCCACCCGCGGACTCCGTGATGGACGGGTCGTTGGCACCGCCCTCCAGGCCAGGGCGCGCCCCCTCCTCTACAGAGGGCCTCATCCCTATTGGAGGAAGGGATCCCCTCAGGGCGCCAATCAAAAGGCGGCCCCTCCTCCCGCACGTGGTCCGTGGTCGTTGGAGAATAGTGTCCCCTTCACCTTTAGCTGGTTGAATGGCTGTGTCCTGTGTCCGAGTCCATTCGGTTTGGGGGGTGTTACCGACTTTGTTGGTGTTACTCTGATTTTTTTAAAAAATTTAAAAGTCAGAAGCTCAACAATGCTGCTGATAAAAGAGAAGATTGAAAACAAAAGAAAGAACTGAGAAGGCTAAAGCCAGCCTGGTCTGAATTAGACTTATCCCGTGAAGGACTTCAACCCTGAGGAAACGCAAAATTGGAAGAAGTATGGATAATCCAGCCTGACCTTCAGTGGTAGGGTGAAAATTGAGATACAAAAGAAGCTGCACCGAATTTGAGAACTGGTACCTAGGCCCAGCATGAAACAAAGATATGTATAGAGAGCAAGTAATTTTACCTTTTTGGACTTTAGCATCCTTACCTGGAATGTTTGTTTTAAATCCCCTGGTCACCTGCAGCTTTAAAATCCTACAATTACTCTCAAATGAAATTCAATAACATTCTCATTGCATTCCTAGTGATGACATAGTATCTTGATGCAGAGTAGTTTAAATAGCCAGAGGACAGCCCTTTCCTTACCCTCCCATTTTGAAAATGCTTAAGGTGTTCTGTATGTGAAAATAATAGCAAATGGTATTTTTGTGCAAACTATAAAAATAAATATCCTTGTTTTTTTCCTTTTCATATTTGCAATAAGTCATTTATGTAGTGATTTTCATCACTTTTTCAAAGGGTATAAAAATTAAATTTTTAAACATCTACTGGGGAGGTTGAGGCAGGGGAATACCACTTATGGCCAGGAATTAGAGCCCATCTTGGGCAGCATATGGAGACTTCATCTTTAAAAAAAAAAAAAAAAGAAAAGAAAAGAAATATGTGTGTGTGTGTGTGTGTGTGTATATATATATATATATTGCATATGATATGTTTGTAGATACATAAATATATATATATATTTATACACATATAAACAAAGCTACTCAAAGCTTTTTATGTTAAGATGTATTCATCATTTTTACTTTTTCATAAAGATGTTTCCCTTCACCCCAATCCCCTCCTTACAAACATACGTCAATATTCCAACTCATTGCTATATAACTCCTTCACATCATTAATCATGTTATTGTTAAACGTCTTGTTGCTAAGCAGTGGCTAGATAAATTGATGTCTGTACCCCCGCCCCAACACACACACACACACACACACACACACACACACAAAACACAACACAGTACCCGGCACCTATGACAGTACAGTAAATGTTCAGTAAATGAATGCATGAGTGACTGACTATATCCATCTTCACTAGTCCTACTAAAATGATTTGAAAGGTCACTCATGAATTTCACCATGTTCTTATTCTCCTTAACATCTCCCATGTGGTGGGCTCACCTCCTATCTCCTCTCTGGATGGAACTTTTTATTTTTCCCATAAAGATTCTGGAGTGGGGGGCTGGGGATGTGGCTCAAGCGGTAGCACGCTCGCCTGGCATGTGTTCAGCCTGGGTTCCGATCCTCAGCACCACATACAAACAAAGATGTTGTGTCCGCGGAGAACTAAAAAATAAATATTAAAATTCTCTCTCTCTCTCTCTCTCTCTCTCTCTCTCTCTCTCTCTCTCTCTCTCTCAAAAAAAAAAAAAAAGATTCTGGTGTATAAAACTTTGGCCTTCTCTGTTCTTTCCTTGGCCCTCTTTCCTTGCTTTTCAACCATCTTATCTCTCTCTCCAAGTACTAATCCACATAAAAATGACAGTATGTTTTATAGTCAACCCAGCAGTTCTAACTTCAGTTAGAATTTGTAGCTTCTTTATCATACCCTACCAGTTCTTCAAAAATTTAAAGTACCTATGAATATACACATATATGTAGAAATGAAACAAATGTTATACTACTCCTGCTACTTGGGATTCACTACCTTTTCTATTCTGTTTTGTTTCACTTTTGTAAAATGCTAGTCACTGCCTGAATTGATTGTTCAACCCACTAATGGATTGTAATCTGCAATTTGACAAATGATGGTCTAAATCAGTGCTTTGCAAACTTTAGTGCACAAAAGAATCATCTGGAGACTTTGTTCAACAGACTTTTGGACCCCATCCTCATTGATTCTCATTATGTAGCTAAGGGTTGAGTCTCGAGAATTTGCTTCTTAACAGGCTGCTTTGTTCTGGTACTTCCATCAGATCCTGGGCCATCTTTGGAGAAGCACTAGTCTAATGATGTTTTCCTGTACATAGTCAGAACTGTTGTTTCAATGTCTCAGTGATTCTTTAAGGAGACCAGAGCCCTAACTCTGTAAAATTTCTAATATTCGAAGCTTCATTTTTTTCTCAGTGCTGAGAGTCTAACTTGGGGTTTCATGCTTGCTAGGCAAAGGCTTTACTACTGAGCTACATCCCAAGCCCTGAAACTTTTTATATACTGTATATTCTCCCTCTTCACGTGGTCAAATGATGGTATTTTGATTAAAGCTATTGAGGTTTAAAATTAGTTTGAACATATTGTTAAGGCACTTCATTTGACAAAATTACTAGCCAGAGACCCCACTGAAACAGGTGTGCTAGTTGTATGCTTATCAATAAAAATAATAACTGAACCTAAGTGAACAGTGTGTTGTTACCTAGCTTGAATTTCAGATGAAGTAAGCCTCTTTACTTGGACGCTTTTTATCTTTTGTGCTCATTTTTCTTTTCTTGCCCTTGTTCTAAAGCTATGTCAGATCAGATCTTTGAGGTATGGGACAGCAGATTTGCATAAGGCAGAAGACCTGTGGCACCACTTAGACTGGGGCTACACCTCCCAAAGCAGCAGACCTGCTGCCAGTAGCATTAAAATTGCACTAAAATTGTCATTGTTCCACTTTTTTACTCAGTATAGCTTTTAATTCAAATTTTTTATTATTATTATTACAGTACTGGAGATTGAACCCAGGAGTGCAGTACCACTGAACTACACCCCCAGTTCCTTTGTATTTTAAATTTTGATACAGGGTCTGGCTAATTTGCCCAGGATGGCCTCAAACATGTGATCCTCCTGACTCAGCCTCCTGAGTAGCTAGGATTACAGGTGGGAGCCACTACACCTGACTCATTATAGTTTTTAAAAGATGGCCATGGTTTTGCCCTTTTTTAAAAAAAAATGTTCATACACTATCTGCTCTATCAAAATAGGACTAGATATATAATTAACTTATCTTTAAACAGGGTTTTTTCCTATTATATTTTTAAATGGGCCATGTAAACATAAAAATTTATCTTCATACCATCTACAAAAAACACTGTTCATGGTTTGGAGTTGTGGCTCAGCAGTAGAGCTCTAGCCTAGGGTGTGTGAGGCCCTGGGTTCTATCCTCAATACCACATAAACACAAATAAAATAAAGGTATTGTGTCCAACTACAACTAAAAAATATTTTAAAAAACACTGTTCAAGGGCTGGGTAAAGCACTTGCTTCACATGCATGAGGTCCTGGGTTTGATCCTCAGCCCCACATTAAAAATAAGTAAATAAAGATGTTAATAAAATAAAAAAGAAAATATTGTTCAAGATTTTAGTGGTACCAGGTACAGTGCAACTTGGGAGGCTGAAGAAGGAGTATCGAGAGTTCAAAACCAGCCTCAGCGACTTAGCAAGTCCCTAAGCAACTTACTGAGACCTTTTCTCTAAATAAATACAAAAAAAGGGATGAGAATGTAGCTTAGTGCCCCTGGATCCAATCCCCAGTATAAAAAATAAAAAGATTTTAATGGTGATTAGAAACATATCTTAAATTCTAAAACCAAAATTAGAGTATTTAGGAATCACATTGTTGTTTACTATTTCTGAGCACATCAATAGCTTATATAATGTTTTTAACAAACTTTTGTCCTCCCTTCCCTGTACCTTCATTGGTTGTTTAATAAGATGCAAGGGACAGGAACCAATCATGACAGGATTATAAGCAAACACCATGAAATAGGGGCGTTGAAGCCGGATTTAGGCATTGGTTCTGTTCTGGCTAAGGGATTTGGGGCAAGCAACTTAACCTGGCTCAACTTGTTTCTTGTACAGAACACACATGATCTTGATACCAGTCTCTGAGTGGTTGTGAGTCTCAAAAGATTCAGTATCTATTTGAGAATACTCATAAATGTATTAATAGGTAAACAATGTCATCCTAGCAGGGTGTAATAATTTGCATAATGCCCAGAGCAGGTTGTGACACTGTACAGTTTAAAATACACTTACTATGAGGGCTGAGGATGTAGCTCACCGGTAGAAGCACTTGCCTAGCATGTGCAAGGCCCTGGGTTCAATGTCTAGTAATATATATATATGTATACTACACACATGCATATGTATACATATAAATTATACAAAATAGCAAAATCAAACTCTACTGTCATGTATATCTAAAAAGAACAAATAAAAAATACTAAAATAAGTCCCAGTATATGCATGCCAATGGGTATGTGTTTTTATATATATGTATATATACATATATATACACACACACACATATATGCGCATGTGTGTGTACATGCATGGGCCATAAATTGGGGCCCTTAAAGACTTACAGGTAATAATTGCATAGTAGTTTTTACTAATAAGAATGTACATCACTGTACATTATTATAATAATAATGACAATTCTGTTTTTCTCCTACAGAATGGATAGATGTATATATAGAGATGAAATTTGAAAAGAAATTGTCATTAAGAGACCAGAGTAGCTATTTGAAATTTTAATATTTAAAGCTTTTACTTTAAACTTATTTTCCCCCCCATGGGGGTAGTTAACACTTTGACTAAGGAATTTTTGGTGTCCAAAATAGGTTTAAATGTGTCACAGAAATGTTTCATATTTATCAGTTGATGACCAAAGCCCTGTTTATGTTTAATGTTGATTCTGGAATTATTTTCCTTCAAAAAGCAACTGAGACATAATATCAGCAGATGTTCATAAAAAATAATTCTTTTTGGGCACAGTGGTACACACCTGTAATCCCAGCTATTTGGGAAACTGAGGCAGTAAGATAGCAAGTTTGAGGCCAGGCTAGGCAACTTGGTGAAACCCTGTCTCAAGCAATAAAGAGGGTTGGGGATATAGCTTAATGATAGAGGGCTTCTGGGTTCAAACCAGAGTACTGTCAAAATAAGAAAAAAAAAACCTTAATTATTCTTTATCAAAATAGTCGGAGTATTAATAAGAGATTAAATATTTATATTATCTTTCATTCTCAATTCATTCAGTTTAGCTAGCAATTAAAAAAAATCTTTAAAAGCCCTTATTTAAAAACTCATAATACAAAACAACCACAATCCGTGATGTTTTTCCTGCTTTTTAAAGAAATTCTCTTAAATTCCATAAATAACATGGTGTTGTAAAAAGAATCCCAGTCCTTTATTGGGGCATGCTGTTGATAAAACATATAGTTTAGTGGAAAGATGTGTCATGGGTCAATACCAAGGGGATTTTCCCAGCCTACAGAAGTGAAAACTAGCATGGAGAAAAAATAGCTCCCTGCTACATAATGCATGTGGTCCCTCCTCCAGTGCATATGCACTCTTTCCCAGCCTCCTGTCTCTTGCTTAAACCACTATGGTTATACATGAATGATTAAAGTATTAGAGGACATTTTCCCTTACCACCTTCTCCCTCAAGGGTAGCCGAAAGCTTCAATAAAGGCGAGCCCCATATTTTAGGCCTAGATTGCATAAGCCTCCCAAATACAGGAACTCTGTTTCTGCTTTATTTTTAACTCGCCGTAGTGTCTCCTTCTAGAGAGCTCTAAGACAATCTGCAGGCAGAAGTCTTTAACTACTATAGATCACAAGGGGCAGGCAGCAGTGATGAATTCATGCCATGATTTACTACTGACTTAGCCAAATGCCATTCTCACATTAAATTTGTGTGTCAAGTTGTTTGTCTCCTATATATTTCAACCAGGGCCATCTATACCTTAGGTGACCGATTTCCTTTGAGTGACTATTGAATGGTCTCAGCCACCAAGGTAAGCCGGGTGGGAATCGGTAAGGTCATAAATGCAGGATTAATTTTTTCCCAGGAACAAGAAAGAAAATAGTGCACTGGTTAACTTACCCAACTTCTATTTCCCAGAAGCTAGCTGGGGCTCTGGCTGAACCTCAGGGATTAACTGTCTAAACTGGATAGGGTTTGGAACATAGCCCTGAGCTGGGTCATCCCTGGTGTATGGAAACATCAGGATACCTTAGGACCCATACTGGAGATGTCTTCATTCCTTAAACAAATAGCCTGTGCATCTCTAATGTGCTTGGCACTGGTGTTGCAGAGTTAAACTAAGTGAGGTCCCTGCCTTTTACCTTTCGCTTCTAGTGAGGGGGCCTAAAAGCATAGATAAAGAAGTGATTTAGAGTGCAGCATGGTAAATGCATATTGGAGCCATGCAAAGTAATGGGGGTTGGGTGAAGGACAAAGATGATCCTAGAAGTAACACTGAGCCATTTTGAGAGGGAGTTGACTGACTATAGGCATTCCTAGCTGAGGGAACCTAGAAAAAGGAAGAGCATCTGAAGAATTGCAAGCAGTTCATGCTAGCTGGAATAAAAGAGTAGGAGGTGAGGCAACTTGCTGGAAAAGTAGGTTGGGGCCTCGTCTAACCAGCTTACTGTGCTGGCTACAGACTGGAATGGATCCAAAAGGCAAATGGGTAGTAACAGAGCAGTAACATGACTATATTTATAGTTTGGAAGGAGAGCTCAGGCAGTATTTTGGGGATTGGATTGATGGGAAAAGAAAAAAGCACAGTGAAGGGAAAGACTTGTTAGGAGGTTGATGTAGTCATCCAGGGAGGAAGGAAAGAAAACTGGATTAGAGCAGCTGTAGGGCAGTTAAGCCCTTGAGAGACAGCCTTGGCAGGCCTTAGATACTGCCACATGACCAAGAAGGAAGAGGCCAGGGTGGTACTGGCACTAGGGAGGGATATGAAGAGATTGAGCACGATTGAGAAGGGGGAAGTTGAGTTGAGCTTTATGTAAGTGGAAGGAAACTAGCCTGTAGGTTTTGGGGTTAAGTTCTGCTGGCTCCGCCTGGGGATCCACATAGGCTGCTGGGCCTATCTTTTTGAGCACTGAATTTCACTGAATTCAGTGCTTCTCCATGTAGGAATCATGGGTCCTGCTCTCTGCATGTGCTTTCCCTGTGCCTACACAGTGATAATCCTAGGACAGATATCCTCAAAATAAGGGTCACAAGGGGGCAGTGGAATTAGTGCTCAGTCAAGTTGGAAGGTAACCAAATAGTAATATTGGGTGTGGCAAATTTAATTTTCTTCATTTTTAACATTCCATAAGCAAAGGAAATTTAGGCCTTGTTATTTTCCAACACAGTCTACTATATAAACAGCAGTTGTCTATGGCACTGAGTCAGCCTATTAAAAAGTTTATCACCTGAAAAATTGCATCATATGTTATTTTTAAAATATTGATGTGCTAGAAAAATGCCCATCCCAAGATGTTCATGTCCTCATCACTGGAATCTATGAATATGTTGCCTTAGATGGCAAGAAGGACTTTGCAGTATAAGTAAATTAAGGATCTTGAGATAGGGAGATTATCCTGGTCCAATGTAATTACAAAATTACAAGGTTCTTCATAAGTAAAATTGGGGGGGGGGGTGTTAGGAGTGGCAAGGTCAGAGTGATACAAAGAAAGATTCAATCCACCATTGTTGGTTTCGAAGACTAAAGGGGCCATGAGCCAAGGAATGCAGGTGGCCTCTAGAAGCTACAAAAGGCAAGGAAATGGATTCTCTTCAAGTGCCTCCAGGTGGACACAGCCCTGCCAACTTCTCAATTTTAGCCTAGTGAACCCCATTTGGGACTTCTAACCTCAAAAACCAAAAGATGCATTTGTGTTGTTTTAAGGCACTAATAAGTTCATGATAATGTTACATCAGCAACAGGAAACTAATGACTAGTCTTTATGATTTCAGAAATCCCCAGATTAAAACTCTTAAAAAAAAAAATCAGTCGATGCAGTGCTGCATGCCTATAATCCAGCTACTCAAAAGAGGCTTGGGGCAGGAGGATGGCAAGTGCAAGACTAGCCTCAGCAATTTAGCAAGGCCTAAAAAAATCAGTGAGACCTTGTCTTAAAAATTAAAAAAAAAAAACTGAGGGCTGGGGATGTGGCTGGGTGGTTATTTCACCCCCAGTGTGAAATAAATAAATAAAAATAAATCAGTAAACAGAGCCACTAAATCCTTATTTGGTTATTCATATATATTTTGTTTCAGCTTCCTGCTCCCACTGTGATGCAGGGTTGCGTGGGATGCCAGGGTTTCCTCAAGTGGGGCCTACAGGTATATGGCATTTAAGGTACTAAGTGGAACTTTCCATCACCTGCCTGGGAACATCCTTGCAAGATCCTTCCAAATGCAAACATTGAGATAAGAAGGTCACAGTGTTAAAAAAGAACAACTTTGGTTCAGGTGTTCTGTCTGTGCTTTTAAATACTCTGGAAAGTCGAAAGATGTAAGTAGACAAAATATTTGGTGAAATTACTGTTCTAAAAATAGCCCTATGTTGGCCAAAACTTCTGGAAGGGTGATGTCTTTTACATCTCCTCCTGCTAAGGCAAAAAGGTGGCAGTTGGGAAAGTCCACACTGACATCTAGTGATACAAAACTGCACTGCCAAGGGCTCCAAAGGAAACAGTTTGCATCAGTGGACTCCTGGATCTTGCTTCACCTATTACCCCGCAAGAGGGCTCAGGACTCGGTGCCCCTTTCTTGGTTGGGGTGAAGCTGTCAGGGCTTCACTATATTGGGCTGTTTAAAAGTTTTGCCTCTTAGTGTTTTTTTTTTTTTATGTTCTGCATACAAAAGCTAAAGATTTCACTTCTAAAAGCCTCTTTGTGCTTCTGGTGCAAGACCTGTTTAATGCCATTATGTTTTCTATCATGTTCTCAGTGATGTCCTAAGCAAGGAATAACCTATGTCCAAGGATGGGACCTGTGCAGCAGGATCTTGCCTTCTTTGCCCTGAGAACTTTGTCTGCATTTGATTTTCAGCAACTCTGAAGCCCAAAGCACAGAAGAAATGACAAAGAATGCCCCTTCAATTTTTTTCCATGCATAGGTGAAAATAAATCAAGAGAGAGAAGGTTTTTATTTTCTTACTTAACCGGGGCAAAATTAGAAGAAGAGTATATTTTGAAGGCTATTGTAGTAGCAACCAGATTAAAAATACTGATGAGGGGTTACACAGCAATGTGAATGCACTTAATGCCACTGAATGGAACAATTAAAACTGGTTAAAATGGCAAATATTATGTTATACATATTTTATCACAGTTTTAAAATGTGATGAAGGGCTGAACAGTGGCAGTTCCAGTAGGAATAAAGGGCTGAAGAGTGGCAGTCCAGTATTGATCAAATGATTGCAGATCCATTTTCATATTATTATCATAAGCACACTGTGCAGATTAAGTGCAGATGAACAAATACTAAATTCTTGAGAATACTAATGCCAAAAATACTCCTACAAACTCCTCATTGAAACAAACAAACCTAAACATTATGAAAGAATCAGGTTTTACAAGGAAATGTGGTTTTACTTTCATACAGTAGAACATTTTTTTCATGATCTGTAAATATCAAAAGCTTCAAGCAAATCATACAGATGGGAAAATAAAATGTGCTACACTAAAACACAGATTTAGCAGGAAAAGGGCAAAAACAAAAAAGTTCTAAGAGGCATCACTGATTCAGTTTTGACTGTTAAAATTGTATGAGAGAGGCACAAATATTTCCAGAATTCAGTTGTTTCTACGAGGCAAGTATAAAAGGGTAAGATAAATAACGTTAAGAAAGCAGCTCCAGACATGACTTGTGCAAAGAACAAATCCAAGGGTTTGGGAATGATGATTGGTGACTGTTCAGAGTTTGTAATAAATTGAAGTTGTGATTCAGTGAAATACTAGGGAGGCATTAGAAGAGATCTAGGATTTATTTCTTCCATTAAAAATAATATTTCAATAAAATATTCTCTGGTACATCTTTTAACTGGTGGCATAGTACTAACAGATCTTTCTCTGTTTTTCAACCCTCCCATATCAATTACTGACTAAAGAAGTGAAAAGTCCTGTCAAGACCACTGTTGATTAGGAGAATGACAGCTACAATTAGGATTTCATTTTAATACAGCATGCTTTTTATACTGAATTAAATGTCACCATAAATTTATTTGTTGATAATAGCTCATGAATTTCAGCAGCAAAAGAGTTTCTTTTGGAGCTCACAAAGAAACTTAGAATGTACAATATGAAAATATAAAAAGAAAGCTGAATGTGGTGCCATGCACCTGTCATCTCAGCTCCTAGGAAGGCTGAAGCAGGAGGATCGCTTGAACACAGGAGTTCACCACCAGTCTGGGCAACATAGCCATACTCCAGCTCAAAAAATAAAAATAAAAAGCCCCACCATGCAGAATATTGACTTAGCTTGACATCCACGGGCTTCAAAGAAACAAGAGTTTCTAATCAGAAAATACAATTTGCCTAATGACTCTTAATAATGAGTTTCTTAGAAAGCCAGGCTACCTTCTGTAGTATTTTTTTAAACCCAGTCATCCTGCAGAGGAAAAAAAAAGAAGCAAGTGTCTATGGCCTTCAATGCATAGCATTAGAATCCACAGCCAAATGGTGATGGTTCGATAAACCAAATAATAGAAACTGCTTTGTTTTTCATATTTAGTGTAATCTAGTTAATGGTTTGTGTATAATTTTCTAGACTACTTAATGGAATTTTTATGACTTAAAATAATTATCTTCCATGCAAGGCATAGCATAAAGAATCTAAATTTCCTCCTTTGAAGGGTGAACCTCAGGAAGAGGTTTATATCTATTAGAGCAGCAATTCCAGACACTGGTCTACAGTCTGTAAGGAAGTGTTCCTGGTGAAATAAGACAAATCAGGACAGTGTGGTAGCTGCTTTGTTATATATAAAAAGTTAGATGTATTCAAGGTACAAGATTATCTTTAAGAGTATATCCTTCCTACTCTTATGATAGTTCTAGATGGCAATCAATTTGGGAGAAAGATTAGCGGTTTTGTTGATTTTTCCCCCCATTTTAATTTTTTTTAAATTTGGAACAAAAAAATTTGGCACCCTGATATTGATTGGTTCCTGAACTTTTGAATTTGTATTGAATTGTGAAACCATTACTCAAGAGAGGAATATTTCTCACCTTTATTTTTCCTGGTTGCCCCCTACCCGGGAGTGATAGGACACACCCATTAATCAAAATCTCAAGGAAGCTTGTTGTCAGCTGGAATTTAGGCTCTTAAAGTGAGAGAATGTTTCAGAATGGCTCATCAGAGATACCAGGCAAAAGCCCCAGATCATTCTAATGGGGACCTTTCCTCTCCAGTGGCTCTGCCCCCTTCCTAAGGGGAAAAAAAATTGAGAATTCTTACTCAGAAGTAATGATATATCCAGGATTTTTTTTTATTTATTTTTTGGTTTTCAGTGGACACAACATCTTTATTTTATTTTTATGTGGTGCTGAGGATCGAACCCAGTACCCTGCGCATGCCAGACAAGCACGCTACCTCCTGAGCCACATCCCCAGCCCTATCCAGGATATTTTAATAAGACTATAAAATACCTGAATACCTCATTTATTAATCCGCTATCTCAACCTCTCTCCAGGGCTGTGTGATAACTTTCCACAAAGATGAGCAGGACTTCTAGGGTAAGCAAATCCTGAAAAATCCAACAACTAGAGCCACACAGGTCTCCTTTATCTCTAACACCAATCCTTCACACTAAATGTGAATCTTTCTTTATGCTTCTAGGCCAAGCCATTTAGTTATTCTGGGTAGTTTCCTCAAGGAAGAATTGAAGAGATAAGGTCAAGGTTATGACTAGTATATTTTTCTCTCATGACAGAGAATAGTTTTTGTTTGTTTTTTTGTGGTGCTAGGGATCTAACATAAGGCCTCAAGCATGATAGGCAGGCGCTCTACCACGAAACTGCATCCCTACCCCAAGATAATAGTTCTGAAAGACAACAAAATATCAAAGTGCATGCTAATTGGTCAAGGTAAACCTTGTTTGAAAAAAATAGAAAATTGTGAGATTCATTAAATGATCTCTATAACCCATTATGGCTAAAAATTCTTTTTTTTCCCCACTTGTTACTGGGGATTGACCCCAAGGTGCTTAACCACTGAGCCACATTCCCAGCCCTTTTCATGTTTCATTTTGAGACAGGGTTTTGCCGAGTTGCTTAGGGCCTTGCTAATTTGCTGAGGCTTGGCTTTGAACTCTTAATTCTCCTGCCTCAGCCTCCCGAGCCACTGGGATTACAGACATGTGCCTCTTGTACCCAGCTACAGCTGAAAATTCCATAAGCCCCACTTGTCAGCATGGAACTCTCCCTTCACCCATGCTAGCTCACTGTTCCCCTCTACAAATCCCAGAGCTTCTCTTTGTCTTTGAGCCTGACACCTAACATGGTATCCTCCAAACAATCTGCCTTGACCCCTTCAGGCAGATTGAATGCCCAGCCTTCCTCTGGGCTCCCCTGGCCCCTGAGATAATATTTCACTGAGTACTCATTATACTATATGGCAATTGTTTGTTTGTCCCCAGAAATGGTGCCTATACTTCAGTGCTGTTGGTGGCACATAAGAGAGGAAGGAGGGAGGGAAGAAAGGAAGCAACAGCTGTGTTTAACCATCTGCCAGATCTCAGAATCTTTTCCTGCTCCTGCCCGCCACAGGCCGTGGACTGTGGAGATGGATGACAGGGAATGGAAGACTCCTCTCACTCAATTTCAACATGTTACTCTTCAACAGCATGGCTTGTTTTTATTACCCTATTGAGTTCACACGGGTAGGTTTTGGCAGCAGCAATTATTCTCCTTATTACTCTACAGATGAAGAAGAAATAGACTTGGCTCTGACATGTTGGATTTTCTCAAGCAAGTCCCATATGGAAGATAAAAGCTCTTAATTCTAATCAGAGCCAGCTGAAATACACTTGGCTCCCTACTTCTTTAAAGCTTCTCTTTCCAAATGCTTTGAGGACATGCCAGGAGTTGCGCCAGATTCAACAGAGGTTTGGACAAATTGCTACAGGATCACTGGGAAGGGGTGACTTCTGGACAGATGCGGAGGGGAGCAGACATGATAAGCTATTTCACAGAAGAGGTCCTAGTTTGGCTCAGGGGTGAAAAGTAAGGAGTTGACAAGTGGGAAATTGGGAAGAGAATGGCATGGACAGGGACAGGGGTTGGGAATAGCTTGGCATGTTAGAAATGACAGGTGGGCAGATAGAGCTAGAAAGTTAGCTTGAGGCCAGATTGTAAGCCAAGCCAGTCTTTGGATTTTATCCCATTAGCCATGGTAGGATGACCACATAATTCATCACCCTAATGCGCCCCCTTCAAGAGTGAATAGGCAGGCTTACCGGGTAGAATGATGGCACACACAGAAGAAGACAGCCCTGTTCCAGACCAGGAGGACGTACAATCACTCAAGCTTTGGGAACTGTAAGGCCTGACCTTGATCAGATCTGTGTATTGTAAAGGGAATGCCGGCAGCCATGTGGATTGGAAAGGAGAGGAGGTGCCTGCAGTGAGGAAGAGAGCTAGGAAGGCAGGGTAATGAAGAGGAGAGACATGAAGGAATAGTTATGTCAAAAATAAGATGAATTAAACATGGAGATGGCAGCAGGGGTGGGAGGGGTTAATAGGGACTCAGCATTTCCAGACTGGAACAAGAAAAGAAAAGCAAGTCTTGAGGAAACAGTTTGTACAGTTTGAGGCATGGTGATATAAGGGGACAAATAGATGAGGATGGTGGGAACACGGATTCAGAGAATAATTTTAGGGCTGGGATCATCACTCAGTGGTAGGGCACTTGCCTCACATGTGTGAGGCACTGAGTTCCATTCTTAGCACTGCATATAAATAAATGAATAAAATAAAGTTCCATCAACAACTAAAAAAAATAAAAAGAAAAAAAGAATTCTATAAAATGAGCCCACTATACTGACTTCCCACATGCTTTTTTGCCAAAAAGCAATCTGTCTATAGCCCTACCTGGCCTGAAGGCACAGGAAATGTCACATTCCTCAACAAACTGAGGCAGGGGCCTGAAGGCCTGGCAATCAGTGTAGATAATGATGGGGGTGGAGAGAGGATGTTGGCTGGTTATCACTGGGTTGCTAACAGCTAATCTCCAGGATAACACTTCCACTCCTCCCAGGGATGGGAAAGGGATCTGAATTCTCCAACACAAGCAATTACCCCCTGTGCTGTACCTTCCTGCCATTAGGCACTTACATGAAAAAAAAAAAAAAAAGAGATGTCAAGGTTCTGTAAAAGAGCAAGACATACCCACTCCTGGGGGCACCCAGCTCTGGGCCCCACTTCTCCTCAAAGAAGTCTGTCTCTGTTCCTTTCTTAAATAAAACTTGCTTTCTACACTTGCCTTTGCGTTTCTTGGGGAACACCCAGGGAGCAAGGAGCCTTCCTGATCTCTAAGACCCGTATCATTGAGATATTAGTTAAATATCAGTTTGCTAAATATTGGGTATCCAGTAGTCAGAACTAGAAAAATGGAGCTCACATTGGGGGCTTGAGCTATAGATTAGGTTGTTATGCTACTAGGTGGAAGCTGCTCGAAGTCACCAAGGGAGAAGAGAAAAAAATATGAAACCTAGGATGGATTTGCAGTAAATGGCAAAGAGCTGGTGGACAAAGAGGAGCCAGGGAAGGAAGAGGTGGAATCAGAATTGTAGGAAGAAAAAAAAATAGGAAAAAAATATATCCCAGAAGATGAGAAGAAGAGGAGAAAGTTTTAAGAATGAAGATCTATTCATTCAACACTGTTAAACTAATTAGAACAACAACAAAAACTAGCCAACAGGTAGAGAATGGGGAAGACCAGGAGTCTATCACAGTCCATCTTTGTTCTTTTTGGAGTGATGGGCAGAAGGCTGCTGCTGTGTATTGCAAGCTGCCAAGGGACATTATAGACCACGCTTTCCAGAGGTTCACTGAAAGTGGTGGGCAAGAGAGGGAGTCCTCATAGCTTAATGGGAAGGCAGGGTTTTCCTGCTTCAATTTCCTCAACTTGTTTATTTCTAAGTCTTCTGTGAATGTGCAGTTTGAAGATTAAAGAAAAAGCAACTGAATCTAATCCAGCTCCCCTGGGTCTCACTTTTATAGTCTTAAGAGCTGACCCTGAAGTGCTTTTCACAGTCATGGTTGCTGATAGAGTAATGGCAGCATTAAGCAATTATATTGAGAGTGTTTTCCAGCCCCAAATCTTGATGCTATGGTTTGTATTCAGACACAAGTTGGCAATGGCCCAGTTAAGACATTTCAGTGTCTAATGCTTTTTGCACATTAGTGTTGTTGTGGGCAGTTAACTCATGATTACTGCTATAATAAATTGTGAAAAGAGCGATTAAAAGAATTCTGCATAATGCTGGGTGTGGTGGTACACACCTGTGCCCTACCTACTTGAGAGACTGGGATGGGAGGATCATTTGAGTCCAAGAGTTTGAGGCCAGCCTGGGGAACATAGTAAGAACTTGCCTAAAATATATATATTTTTTTCTTTTTACATAAAAAATACACATGGTTACATGTGTAAGACCAAGATAGTTATATCATATCCTCAAGCCTGCAGAAAGCAGTGGCTTTCGAAAAACAAACAATTTGGGGCTGAGTACTATGATTGGATAGTGTTTGTTCCCCAGCCATTCATATGATGGGAGCTTGGTCCCTAGTGTGCTGATCTTGAGGTAGAAGAACCTTTAAGAGGTCAGGCCTAGGGGCAGGTGACTAGGTCATGTGGCCTCCACCTCATGAATGGATTACTGCTATCTCACAGTGAGGTTCAGGGCTGGTAGGAGTGGAGATTATAAACAACCCACTTGCACATGTACCCTTCTGATGTTACTGCTTCCCTTCCACTACTCTGCCATGTTGGGACACAGCCAAGGGACCCTTGGTATTTGGATCCTCTAGCCACCAGAATCATAAATCAAATCAATCTCTTTATAAATAACTCAGCTTTTTAGTTATTTTGATATAAAAACACAAAGTGGACTAATACACTGGGATTCTTCACCAACCTTGGTCTGAAGATATGCAAGTCACTGTCCTGGTCCTGGTGCTCTTATATCATGTAAAGCTAGAGATAAAAGAGGTTATATAAACTCAAATAAAGAAAACTCCCTGAAAAAATGAAATGAGAGGTAAAGCCACAGGAAGATGCAGCTATAAAGGGTATGGTTCTTACCTTTACCTCCTGATACATGAAGTAAAAAAATGTTTGTTGGTTATGAAAGTTTTCTACTAACATTAAGCCATTATTAATTATATTGATAACAACTCTGTTGGTATAATGGAAATTATATTTATTATAATTATAATTCTTTTTAAAATTCCTTGTCATCTTCAGTCTTCAAAATATCTCTATCATTGTTTTCCGTATTGACTGTGCATATAATATCTTTCATTTCCCAATACTGACACTAGCCACTGTCCACCAGTCAGTCACTGCTTCATAGTCAGTAACTTGGATCCCTGGTTCAGTCTCCTTTCCCACTAGGTAGTATCACCATCTGGAGGATTTTAGCATCCATGTGGACACCCCCTCATCAACCTGGCCTTGCAATGCCCCTCACTCCCATTGCTCTCTATTCCAGCTGTCCATTTCCATGGCCTAACCCTGGACCTTGCCATCACTTGAAACCACTCCACCTGAGAGTGAATAACTCCAATGCTTCTTCAAACCGCTCACTCTCTTTTCCCTTTAGAACTTGGTTAGAATAATGTCAGGGAAAATGAAAAAGAATCCCCCCCAATTTTATCCTCCATATAAATGAGAAAAATGGCAAAGATAGTCAGATAGAACTTTTGTAGAGCTCTATAAGGTAATCAAAGCTTTTAGTAATTCAGGGAAAATGTTTGGATCTCAGTAGTAACTGCTTAACTTGCCCTATTCCCATTATCTAGTTTTGCCAGCTCTCTAGTAGCCTCAAAAATCCATAGCCCACAATCACAGTGATTGGCAGCTTACTGGAGAGGGCATATTAGGATAAGAGCACCCTCCAAACCTCATTCCTGAGGAACTGTCAGGATTTGCTTTGTCTGGAAGTTCCCTGCAAGGCAGTCTTTATTTGACTTGATTTGGTAGTCACCCAGTATGAAAACCCTTTTTTCAGGAATTTGTTGAAAATATTTGGAGGCATTGTTAATTTCAAGACTTCCAAAGGTAGTAGATAACATTTTTCAAACAATAGGTCAGCAGTAGAGCGCTTGTCTAGCATGTGTGGGGCCCTGGGTTTGATCCTTAGCACCACATAAAATCAATAAAATAAAGGTATTGTGTCCAACTAAAACTAAAAAAATAAATATTTTTTTAAAAAAGGGAAAAACTGGAAAATGAGATGTCCATTCTTTGAAAAATCTCCAACATATTCCTGAGAAACTAGGAGGTTGCTTGTCTGCTTAGAGTTGTACATGAGTCAGGGGCTATGTGCATGCTCAGGAAAGACCCTAGCATGGCTGAGAAGGCTATAAGGTTTTACATCTGAGCAACCTAAACCAGAAGCTGTATGCAAGCAGGCACTGAAAACTGAGGCAGAATCATCAACTGCTGGTTGCAGACATGCCCTGACATGTCCACAGAGCCCCTTCACAAAGACTGGGAGAGACTTATTGGTTCCTAGTATTTCAGGAAATCTCTGTCATTACCTAACCACTGAGATAACCAAGCAGAAACTTCAGTGGCCAAACATGACACAGCTGTAATACAGACTTTACAGAATCATTTAGAAAAGCCACTAAACTAACAACACTGATGACAAAACCCTAAGGAAGGAAGGAAACTTAAATTTCCATAGCTGCCACATTATAGAAAACCCTTTGAAAACAGGAATTCTGCATCTACAGATTCAACCAACTATAGATAAAAATATTCCCCCACCCCCCCAAAAAAAAGCTTCTGTGCTGAACATGTACAGATTTTTTCTAGACACTGTTCTCTAAACAATACAGTAAAACATCTAGTTACATAACATTTACATTGCAGTAGGTATTACAAACAATATAAAAGTGATATAAAGAATAAGAGAAGCCTGGGGATATAGCTCACTGGAAGAGTATCTGCTTTGCATACATAAGGCGCTGGGTTCAGTCCAAAATAAGGAAAGGGGAAGGAAAGTGAGGCTGTCAGAACCATGTTGTGCTTCTCTCTGTCATGGGAATTCTCACTCTAGTCAGGAAGTCAGAGCAGATAGGGGAGGGGGCCAAGGTACCATGTTCATCTTGGATGGTGAAGAGATAAGGTTTTTGAGTGAACAATTTAGTCAAAATTGACCCATTAGCCAACAATAGTTACCTCTGGGCAAGGCAACTAGATGGCTGGATGATGAGACTTTATACCTTGTGACCTTTTACTTTTGAATCTTGGGCCATATGACAATAGTAGGCAGAACATGTAAGAATTTCTCAAGCTAAGGACTCAGTACTGTGATTTTAATTGCCTTTTATGGAGCATAACCATAGACTTGAAATTGGGAATTTCCAATGATCTCAGACATCAAGGGATTCCAGTGAATTATTGGGTCCACCCATTGCCTCCAGCCAATGCCCCAGCCATATAGTCCAAAAAGGCAACATTTTGTGGTGGTTCATGAGCTCTGAAACCAGAGTGCCTAGTCAGAACTCCTGGCCCTGCTGGTCATTAGCTAAGTTACTTAATCTGTTTGTGACTCCCATTCCTCAATTGTAAGTTAGGGATGATAATGATAATGATAATGATAATAGTACTCATCTCATAGGGTGGTTGCAAATTAATACCTAATAAGGGCCTGCTACATAAAAGTGTTTGCTATTGTTGTAGATGTTGTTGTAATTATTAATTTATGTAAGTAATTTATGGAAAGACTCTGATTTCCTAGTGCTGTACCTCTCCCATTATGATATAAATAAATAATAAATAGTAATCCTTGATGACATCAAATAAGCACTCCCCATGTTCCAAACATAGTCCTAAATTACTTTGCAGGCCTTCTCCCTGTGTCTTCTGTTTATTGCATACTATGAAGTGGTAATTATTACTATCTCTAGTCACACTGTTACTAAGTGGTGGAGTCAAGAACTTAAGCCCAAATGTGGCTCCTGAATTCCACATTATATTAACAACAAAACGAGCAGAATTGTTGGTTCACTTAGTAGAAGAGAGTTTAAATGCCCCCAAACTATCTGCCTCCCTACCCCACTGCTGTTTCTCCTGTATTTGTCCACATGGATCCACAAAGGTATTTTGCTAGCAATAGTAATTAAGTCACATACTGCTCTTTATAAAACTGTAAAACAGTGACATTTTGCAAAATCTTAATAATTTTTAAGGCTTTATTCTCTCAGTTCAGTACCACAATCAACCCAATCCCCCTAAAACCCAAAGCACAGAACTTTCAGGCCAAATTGCAAATCAAATTCTTTAATGTTAGAAAGTTTGTTTGCATTATCAATGATTGGTGCTTTCCATTGAAAACACACTGTGTGGATAGGAGGGTGTTAAGCACAGAATGTTTGTGTTCTAACCAAAGTCACAGGTTGAAGCTCTAATTCTCAATGTGATGGTGCTTGAAAGTGGGGCCTCTGGCTTAGATGAGGCCATAAGATGGGTCCTTCATGATGGGATTTGTGAGAAAATGAAGACACAGCAGAAGCATGTCTCTCTCCACATGTGAATACACACTAAGAAGGTGACTATGAGAATACAAGTAACAATAAATGTTGGCGAGGATGTGGGGAAAAAGGTACACTCATACATTGCTAGTGGGACTGCAAATTGGTGCAACTACTCTGGAAAGCAGTATGGAGATTCCTCAGAAAACTTAGAATGGAACCACCACTTAACCCAGTTATCCCACTCCTTGGTATGTACCCAAAAGACTTAAAATCAGCATACTACAGTGATGCAGCCACGTCAATGTTTATAGCAGTTCAATTCCAAATAGCTAAGCTATGGAACCCAATCTATGTGCCCTTCAACAGATAAATGGATAAAGAAAATGTGATATATATATACACACACACACATACACACAATGGAATATTCCTCAGCCCTAAAGAAGAATGACTTTATGACTTTTGCTGATAAATGAATGGATCTGGAGACTATTAGGCTAAGTGAAATAAGCCAATCCCAGAAAACCAAAGGCTGGATGATATGTGGATACTAACACACAATAAGGGGGTAGGGGTAGAGAATAGAGAAGTTCAATGGACAAAGGGGAATGCAGGGAAGCCGGGTGGGAATAGGAAAGACAGTAGAATGAGTCAGACATAACTTTTCTATGTTCATATATGAATACCTGACCACATAACCCCACATCATGTACAACCACAGAATGGGAAGTTGTACTCCATATATGTATAATATGTCAAATATATTCTACTGTCATGTATATCTAAAAAGAAAAATAACAACAACAACAAAGGTGACTTTCTAACCAGGAACCAAGTCAGCAGACACTTTGATCTTGGACTTCTCAGCCTCCAGAACTGTGAGAAATAAATATCGCTGGCTTATGCCACCCTGTCAATGGTGTTTTGTAATAGCAGCAGCCCTAGAATACTAAGTCAGAGGGTCTATTGAAGATAAGATTCTTTAATAGTTAAGGAAAACATGATTTTTATAGAAATGGCAAAGACCCAGGCTATAGAGCAATAAGGGAGCAAGGTGAGTGGCCTGTCTATACCATTTTCCATTCATTCAGCAGGACACAACTGGGAAGACCAACACTATCACATGGTGCAATGTTTCCAGAGAGCTCAGTTGTGACTGAAAGTGCTGGTGATTACACAGTCATAATTCATGTTAATCTACCATGTCTTCTGTGTGAAGAAGTCCAGTGACAGATGTCATAGACCCTGCCACAGTGACGATGCACTCCAGGGGATTTGAAGGTGACAGTTGGTTCTGAGACATGGGAGAACCTGATGTGTTGGACATCTGTTGAAAAGAGAAAAAGTGATTACCCAGAGAAAGCCAAACTCGTAGGGATTTCCCTGTGTATAACTTTTAGGACATATGCTGAGTGGCACTTATTGCTCATTAGCCCAGATACCTCTGAGATATTCTGCCTAACCAACTATAAATCTGTTACTCGAGCAGCATGCAGATAGTCATGTGTATTCATGAGGAAAAGGCTGGTGTGTGTCTGAAAGGAGAGATTAATAAAAGAAAGGCCAAAGAGAGCAAAATGTAGCCCCACATCAACCAGGGCAGGACCAAGAAGTACCCGACACAAACCCTTTCTTGAGCCTTTGGCAGATATCAGTAATGGATCCTTGTGGATGACCACTGCTGAGACCCACTGTGACCTTTCAGCTCAGAGCTCATCCTTTATCCCTGTGCCACTCATAGTCCAGTTTCCCCAATGAGTTACAGACACCATACTAAGTATGTTTAGCTATTTCCCTTCTCTTCCTCCTGCCACCTTGCCTCAAGGTCCAGCTCTTCTTTCTCATGGCACCCTTTATATCCTTCATTTCTTTTTATTTTTAACTTAAAAAATATTTTCTTAGTTGTCAATGGACCTTTATTATTTATTTATTTATATGCGGTGCTGAGAATCAAACCCAGCACCTCACTCATGCTAGGCAAGCACTCCACCCCTGAACTACAACCCCAGCCCTATAGTCTCCACTTTGAGACCTTTCAAAGTACAAAAAACTTGAAAGACAAACTTGCCCAGGAGGGGCCTACACAGTTAGGAGTGACTTTCAGTATATTTTGTCATTCTGCCCAAGTGTTGATTAACCAGAATGGCTCCCTGCCCATAAACAACCATGAAGATGGCCCTGCACATGGCATGTGTTACTTTGGAGAAGCATGGCAGCCAGCCAGAGAATTGGCATCTTTAGGCACTCAATAAATACAGAACCATCTGGAAATTCCGAAGGACTTTTGAATTAGTGTGATGCTCCATCCAAATTTATGGCCTTCGTGCTGACAGAGCCCAGCACATTCCTTGTCCTAATGAAAAGTATTCACAAATGTGTCCTCTCCTGGATCCTTAGGAGTCCTTGGCCATCACCCCTCCCCCGCCTCAAACCCTGGAACTCTCCACAGGATTCTTCTTTTTGGCTGATTTTATATTAAAATAGACTCTAGAAAGGAGTCATTATTTGGAGGCTTAGCAGTTTCCTCTCAGCATGTAAAGTCAGAAAGAGCTGTTGTCAGCCCCGCACAGCGGCACACACCTATCATCCCAGCTACTGGGGAGGCTGAGGCTGGAGAATGGCAAGGTCAAGGCCAGCCTTGGGAACTTAGCAAGACCCTGTCTCAAATTTTTTTAAACTTTTTTCTTTTCTTTCTCTCTCTCTCTCTCTCTCTCTCTCTCTTTCTCTCTCTCTCTCTCTCTCTCTCTCTCTCTCTCTCTCTTTTGATACTGTGTGTTGAATCCAGGAACACTATGCCACTGAGCCACATCCCCTATTTTTTATTTTATTTTATTTTATTTAGAAAAATTTTTATGGTTGTGGATGAACACAATACCTTTATTTTGTTTATTTTTACATGGTGCTGGGATCAAACCTAGTGCCTCACCCATGCTCGGCAAGCGCTGTACCATTGAGCCACAACCCCGGCTCCTATTTTCTATTTTGATACAGGGTCTCACTAAGTTACTGAGGCTGGCCTTGAACCTGGATCCTTCTGCCTCAGGCTCCCAACTTGCTGGGATTGCAGGCATACACCACTGCATCTGGCTCAAAATAAAATTTAAAAAGGACTGGGGAAGTAGTTCAGAGGTAGAAGGATATTTGCCTAGCATGTGTAAGGCCCTGTGTTCAATCTCAGCACTGGGAAATAAAAGAGAAAGAAAAAACCATCATCCCTGTATCCCTGTCAGTTGAAAAAAAAAAAACTATAACAAAGAAAGCGCTTCCATTTACCAAGTGAAAGATTATATGCCTTTCAATGAAAATGCAGAAATCTTAGAACTGCCAGTGTGTTCCTTGAATCTTTTGCTTCTACTCAGAACCCCAAATTATATGTTAGAGCACTGATTTCAGGGAACCCCTACTGGACCTCCTACATGGAAACTTTAGCCAAGAGCACTAAGACTGTGATTTTTATTATATTAAAATTTGCAGGGCTGGGGATGTGGCTCAAGTGGTAGCGCACTCGCCTGGCATGCGTGAGGCACTGGTTTGATCCTCAACACCACATAAAGATAAAATAAAGATAGTGTGTTCACCTAAAACTAAAAAATAAACATTAAAAAAAATTTAAAAAGATTTGCAAACACAGGGCTTAGAGATTTTTTGTCATTCTTCCCAAAAACTTAGCCTTCCCTTGAACTGATTTCTTATCAATGAAGTCTTGAAAATCAGAATATTAGACTTTCTTTGTCACTTCACAGTATCATTTAATCCTAAGAAAACAGATTTAAGATACAGAAATAAAGGCTGGGGCTGTAGCTAAGTGGCATAGCTCTTACCTAGCATGTGTGAGGCACTGGTTCAATCCTCAGCATCACGCAAAAAATAAGTTAAACAAAGATATTGTGTGTCCCTCTACAACTAAAAAATTTTTTAAAATAGAGAGATACAGAAATAAACACTGGCCCATATATCACTAAATACAAGGCTGATTACTGGTAACAGACCTGCAGGGCAAATGACTATTTTGTTTCCTATGTCAGTCATTTCAGTAGGCATTGATTATTCCTATGAATGTCAAGAGCATCAAGGATAGATGATACCAAAGGAGAGATCATCCAGAATGTTTTGCTCTTAGCTGTGGCACACACTCAGGGCTAAGGTGTGACTCAGGACTTGGTGACTATTGGTCCTTGTCTGCAGCATCCCTGCAGACTCCTCCACAGACTCAGCAGGAGGCCCTGCTTTTGTGAACTAACCAGTCCTGCTCAGTCCAGGCTAGTCTCTTTCAATGGCCAGTCTTCATGCCTCTAAAGTCTTCTAGAGTTTTCTTTGTTGATATCAGGATTAAAATGTCAGCCCCCAAATGGCCTTCAATTGACAATAAAAAATACATCCTAGATTGAAATATATGTTTTGTGGTTTTATTTTGGGAGTCAGGCTAGTGAAGTTTTAAGTCTGTGGACTTTGGGTTCAGACAAGTTCAGTTTGAATTCAGACTTTGCTGGTTGAATACCAGGATCAATCAACTTGTCTTTTCTGAGCTTCCTATTTTAAATGAACATAACACTAACACTTCCGGTCTCAAAGAGTTCCTGAGAGAGTTTAATGCAATAGGACCAAACAGGTCCTGGCACATAGTATACATGCCCTTAGCAAAATTGTTTATGTCCTTCTACTTTCAAGAAGCTGGGTAAATTTCCAAAGCTCAGCGTTATCTCTGCTCGCCAAAGTCAGTTAATCATTGACTGACAAAACCAGGTCACAGAATATCTGGAAACATCAGGGTTGTCCTTCAGCTCAGTGGTTCCAAGCAGACTTTGAAAATTTATGAACGAGTACATTTCATGAATGTTTAAAAACAAACAATTTAACATCCAAAAAGAGGAAAGAGGTTCTCCAACAGCTGACAACCACAGGCAAATTCCCCATACAGATACAAATGACACATTTATCCTTATTTTCTTCATTAGGATCAGACTAGATAGGATTTGGTCCTTGAGGGAAGCCACTCCTCCAAAAACGAACAACACCAAATCTGCCTTCAATGTCCACAGAACACCTTGAGTCAGCACCCTGCTCTAAATGCTCTCTGTGGGACCCCACAAGAGAGTGTCTCAAATCCCTAGTGAGCCCACATCTGCATACAGCCCAGACATCAGACGTCTCTGTGGAATTGGCATGACAACAGCCATGAAAATTGCAATAGCCTTTGCCAAATTTCTTAAGACAAACATAGAGCAAGGTACTCTTCCTATTTCATATATGAAAAAACTAAGACATGAAGGGATTAAATGAATTTTCTGATTTTCATTGCTAAAACAGGGAAGACAGAATGAGACAAGCATATTTTATAGCTGGGTCACTGTCCAAAGACTTGAGGGCAATCTACCCAAGCCACCCATCCATTCTCCAGGTAAGACAAATAGAATAGGCAGCAAAACTGTAAATCTGCCAGCACTCATCGGGACAATACAAATGGCATTAATGCCTTTTTTATTCATTTCCCAAGAATGTGTGTCCTCTATTTAAAGAAAAATTCATATGTGAGTGGTTAAGATATAAACAAGAATAGTTAGAAAATATAATAGATTTTAAAAGCTGATAAAATTTAAAACATCACAAAATATGTGTATTAATTAATTGCCTGACATAGTCTACACTTGATTTTTTTTTTAATTTCCACATGAGGGATTTAGGCATTACCAATATTAGAAAAATTGTATTTAAATCAAGCGGTTACAGTGTCTGCTTAGGAAGGAATTGGAGAAAGGGCTAAGTCCATCTGTAGGGGAGGAAACTGAGGCCCCGAGAGGCAAAAGGACTTTAACAGCTTCTGTGGTTTGACTATAATCTGTACCCATCAAAATTTACTGAAATTTGATTTGTGGCAGTGTTGGGAGGTAGGGCCTTTAAGAAGTGACTGGGTCATGAAGGCTCTGTCTGCCCTCATGTATGGATTGATCCATTCATGGATTATTGATGGGTTGTCTTGGGAGTGACTGTATTTTAAAAGTGAGCTTTCACTGGCTGGTTTGCTCTGACTTTTAATGTGATGTCTTCTCTCATGCTATAATGCAGCAAGAAGGCCCTCAGCAGATGCTGAACAGATGTTGGCACTATGCTGTTGGACCTCCCAGCCTCCAGAACTGTAAGCTAAAAGAACTGTTTTTTAAATATAGTAACCAGTCTGTAGTATTTTATTATAGCAATAGAAAATGGGCTATGATATTGGCAAAAAAAAAAAAAAAAAGGATTCTGGTTTTTTTACTACCAAAGCTTCATTGTAACATGAGAGCAAGTCTCAACAATTCATGGTTTATACTATTGTGCTTCACATTCTGAGCACTGCTGTCACTAACATGTTTGCTCATATGCAAAGTAAAATGCTTTGAATTTTTGTAAAGGAAGGTCTCATAATGATAAAGCCCTCCTGCTAACAAATAGTTGCGGGTAGAACTGGGACATTTCAGAGTGATAATGTTTTTTTCTGCAGGCATCTGCCCTCCAAGGGCCAGGTTAGCACTATAAGGAGAGATGAAGGAGAAAGTTTACCTGTTAAAAAAGTCTCTCCAGGGGCTGGAGTTGTAGCTCAGTGGTAGAGTGCTTGTCTAGCATGCATGAGGCACTGGGTTCGATTCTCAGCACCATATAAAAATAAACAAACAAAATAAAGGCATTCTGTTCATCTACATCTACAAAAAAATTTAAAAATTAAAGAAAAAGTCTCTTCACCATATGCACATGTCAAGGCCTGCAATTCCCATCATTTGTCTTCTCTATGGGTTGGGACAATGCTTTCACTTATGAGTTCAGCTATGCACTTATCCAACAGTTATTACCTAATCCCTGTTGCATGCCAGGCACTGGATGTACCGTGGCATGGTGTTGTCTTGGAGTGCAGAATCTCCTGGGAGAGATGAACATCAGACAATTACAAATGTTTGCACTTTCTGGTAAGATCTTGAAGGACAAGAGAATTTACAGAGGGCTCAATCTGGAGAATGACTTTGAAGAGTGAGGTGTCAGTACAGTCCAGAGTGAAGAAGGAACTCTGCTGAGCAATCACAGGCCATCAGCCAACTCCAGGACAGTGGAGGGCTTGGGTGAGTTCAAATAATTGCCCTTGGGGCAGAAACAACACCTATGAAAGGGTAAGTTGTGGAAAACAGATTGGAGACTTTATCAGGGTTGGTTCCCCAAAAAGTAATTTCACAATTTAAAAATATTACTTTGAATTTGGCAAATGCAGCCACTGGATAACTTGGAGTGAACAAATGAGTCAAGTTGGCTAGTCTCCATGGGGAGTGACAAAGGACAGATGTGAAGAAGGCAGAAGAAGAATGCAAAATCTGTAAGGGACACTTGAGTAGGAGCTCCACTCCACTCTAGGAGGGCCAAGGCACTGGGGAGAAACTGGCATGACACAGGTGGAGAGACTACTGGGGTGTCAGGCCCCACCTAGTGATATGACCAAGTCACTGCTGGCCTTGCTGAGGTTGCCTGATCAGCTATCCACCTGCACTGTGCCTGGTGGTAAAACCAAATCACCATCTTGGAGTCTTGGAGCTGAAGGGACCAGGGGGATAGTCTAGTCCAAGTTGCTCATTTTTTACAGTTTAGACTCTATGGCCCAACTGAAGGGAGAGCCCAGAAGTGGGGGTGGTAAACTCTAAAGGCAGGTCCCTGACTCTCCTGCCCCACCTCACCTAGCACTGCTCATGATCTACTCTACACAGTTCTCAAGGGTACCTGGGTCATATATAGACTGCTAGGAGGTGCTCAAGAAACACGTGTTGAAATAACTTTTTTCTCAGCATGCAAATCTACTTTAGTTTCTTCTCAAGTTTACATAAGTTTTGAAGACTGAACCAGACACCTACAGTCTCATACTCATGAACTTGTGATTCACTGACATTCTCCCAAGAAATTGCTGTTTGGCCACTTTAAAACAATATTTGGGATTGAGAATACTTAAGAAAATGAAATACACCCAATGCATCATTATGCTCATCAAAGAAATCAACTAGGAACTGAAATAGGTTTCTTTTGAAATAAAGCTATATGTATTAAGATCCCCAATATGTTAGTTTAAGAGCTGGGAGGAAAAAATGAGCTAGGTGAAAGGTCAAATAACAGACTACTTCAATTCCAGGAGAGATTATGTCAAAGAAAAACCTAAAATCAATATTTTAAATTTCAAAACAAAAGAGACTGTAGACAACAGTTGGACGATAAGGTTAGTAAAATTTTGGCTCCAAAAGCATCTTTTTAGAAGTCTAAAGAACACCAGAAGGAGAAGGCAGAAAAGGCATTTCCCGAGAATATATTAACATACTGTGCGCGTGCACTTGCACCTGACACACAAGCACAGTGATGTTTCCATGGCAACGTGTGTGTGTATGTGTGTGTGTGTGTGTGTGTGTGTGTGTGTGTGCGCACACACACGTGCCTTGTTACAAAGCAATCTTCTTAGATTCAGACATGCTTATAAAAATCCATGAACTGAACGCTGTAGGGGAGAGATTTTGAAACCAAAAGAAAAATTATCCTAATCTTCCTTGAGATGAGTCAGGCTATCATCCCGTCCTCCTCTAGCCATGCCGTGTGCTGGACCTGTCTGCCACCTCAAACTGAGCTTCAGGCACATTTTTTCCGCACAGTATCATTTCCCACATCTAGCTTAGCCTAGCACAATCTCAGTCACTGTACCATCTCCTGTATCCCTTCAGGGTTCCTCGGACCTTTGAAGACAATGACCTCCTGATTATCATTCTATCATTGCTTCCAAAAATAAATACATAGGCTCTTTTCTTATTAAAATGTGATTGCTAATGTGTGTGAGAAATTTCACATGCCCAAGGTTCTTAATACCAGTGATCTCTGGTCTGTAATGACTGACTTCCTATTGAGATGATTCCAAAATAAGGAAGTCTTAGTTTTCAGGCCTCCATTTTTATTCTTGGACATGATGTTCCCCAAAATTCCCTTCCCCTCAAATTTCTTTATGGTGTTGGAGAGCTTAGTACATACTAGGCAAATGTTCTTCCACTGAACTACAGCCCAGACCTCTATTTAAAAAAAAAAAAAAATATTTTTTGTTGAAGATGGACACAATACTTTTATTTTATTTTATTTTTATGTGGTGCTGAGGCTCGAAACCAGTGCCTCACATGTGCTAGGTCAGCTCTCTACCACTGAGCTATAACCCCAGCCCCCTGACTTTTACTTTTTATTTGCCACATGGTATTTCTAGGTTGTCCAGGCTGTCCTGGAACTAGTGATCCTCCTGCCTCAGCCTCCCAAGTTTTTGGGGTTTACAGGCGCGTATACCATGTTGGCTTCTTTCCCCTTTCTCTGATTGAACTTTTGGGTGTTGACAAAGTTCACTGTAATAATAAATATCCCTTTTGCTTTAAGTGAGCAGTTTAATTTCTGAGGTTCTGTTCATCAAGGGGTGATATAATATGGCTTCTAGCAATGGCTTCTTATTGAACTTTTTTTAATACATTTATTTTGTTTATTATTTTTATGTGGTCGAACCCAGGGCCTCGCACATGCTAAGGATCGAACCCAGGACCTTGCACATGCTAGGCGAGCGCTCTACTGCTGAGCCACAACCCAAGCCCCATGAACTTTTATTATTTACAACAATTCTTCCAAATAATTATAATGTTTCTTATTTATTTCATTTTTCTTGCCTTTTAATGGCTAGAATTTCCAGAAATAATAACCCTGATTATTTTGAATATCTCTGTTTAAATTTACTTTGAAAGAACTATGCTTAGATATTTATCCATAAAGAAACTGCTATCCCATGCTCTCTCAACTGGAGTCTGATGTTAGCTGTACAATGTGCAATCAGGCGAGTTGGAGCTTAGAGAGGGAAGCAAGCTCCTGTTACTGAGAACATAATCCAGTATCAAAGTCCACTTTTAAGAGTGTGCTCCATCAGGGAAAATGGTCCCTGGATATGAGACCATTAAGCCTTCAGGAAGCCGGATCTTCATTCACCGGTGAACATTAACAGTTGTGCCACCTTACAGAAAAAACAATGTCAGGCTGAATTAAAGGACTGTGAACTGGGTAGACAACAGTGAATAAGACAAACAGAGTGCTGCACAGAAGATTCAGTCAGTAAATACTGTTAATGATGCTCATCTCCTGCCCACACTCATCCATGATAACAGATCACATGATGATCCAGTGAATTTAACAGCAAAACACTTTCTGTGTTATACACAGAGGATTAAGGCCACCAAGTCCAGGATGATCGCCTTCCTCAGGCTGGACAACTCATCCTCTTCTCATGAGACAGGGATACAGGAGTGTTAATCCAATTCATCTGGCCACTTTTGTTTTTCAAATTAGCATCTTAGAGATGCAGTCTTTGAGAAAAGAGCCAACCTCCTTTGGCTTCTCATGATCACAAGATGTCCATGGTCACAGGGATCAGGAATAGTTAAATAATGAATGCATTATGTTGCTTCCTTTTCTCCTTTTATTTGCAATTCCCAATGGATTAAATCAGAGTTCAGCTTGGAAAACAAAGAAGCAATGGTTCCTATAAGACTGTTACTCTGTCTATGGACTGTACTCATTGCATAGTCACGAGGGAAAAGTCAGAGGTGACGTGGTTTGCTAGTGAGACTTGCTTTATTTCCCTGAGTACATTGAATTTAATAAGATAAAGAATAAAAATAAGAAATATGTTGTTTTCTAACCACCATGCTTTCTTTCTGTTGTGCCTTTCCAAGTACAGTCCTAGTTAGCTCTATTTCAAATCACCATACATGAGTTCTTGTGTTCTGTTTCTCTATATGATAAAAGCAGCTTTCTTTACCTTGGGTTTAATGACTGGATAGACCTGTGATGTGGCTCCAAGTTAAAAAAAAGTGTGCAGAACTAACCACTCTCACCATCTCCACTGATACCACCTGGAGCCAGCATCCTCTGTTATCTGGATCACTGCATTGGCCTCTAAACTGGCCTCCCTGCCTCCATCCTTGCCCCTTTAGAGTCCATCCTCAAAACAGCAGCCATAGAGTTTCTTCAAACAGAGATGTGAGAATAGAGCATTCCTCTACTCGGATCCCAGCCAGGGTTCCCTATCTCATTCAGAGTCAAAGTCAAAGTCTTCACAATAGCCTAGGAGGCCCACCAGGACCTGGCTCCCCATCACACTGGGGCCACATCTTGTCTTGCTGTCTGTTGCACTCACCAGCACGGCTGCACTGCTTTCCTGCTATCCTCTGAACATCAGGCACTGCCTGTTCCCTCTGTTTATAAGGCTTTTCTCTATTGTTTAAATGACAGCTTCTCTGTGAGATGTTCCCTGAGCACCTCATTTAAAAGTTTATCTTTGGCCAGGTGCGATGACGCATGCCTGTAATCCCAGCAGCTTGGGAGGCTGAGACAGGAGGATCACTAGTTCGAAGCCAGCCTCAGCAAAGGCAAGGCACTAAGCAACTCAGTGTGACCCTGTTTCTAAATAAAATACAAAATAGGGCTGGGATGTGGCTCAGTGGTTGAGTGCCCCTGAGTTCAATCCCTGGTACCAAAAAAAAAAAAAAAAGTGAAAAAAGTTTGTTTTGGCTGGGGGCAAAGCTCAGTGGTGGAGCCCTTGCATAGTGCATATGAAGCTCTGGGTCTAATCTCTGGTAGGAGAGAAAAAAGAAAAGAGTACATCCTTTCTCCGTACCTCGACTCCAGTACCCCCAGTCTCCTCCATTGTACCCTAAGTGTTCTTTTTTCCTTAGAGCTTTATTACTTTCTAACATACTACATTATTTCTGTAAGTGTATCTTGTTTATTATCTGCTGGTCCCAGTGGAATGTAAGCTCCAGGAAGGCAGAGAGCTTTGCTCCCTGATTGTCCCAAGCACAGAACAGCACCTGGCACATAGTAGACACCCAAAAAATACTAATCAAAGGCATTCCCAGGGTTCAAGGCTAGTCGTGGCACATAGTAGGCTCCCTGCTCCTGCTGTGGTACTCGGAATTGAACTCAGGGCCTCAACTGTGCTAGGCAAGTGTTCTACCACTGAGCTACATGGCAGCCCCATGTGCCATTATTTTGAGAAAGGGTCTTGGTAAGTTGCTGAGGCTGGCTTTGAACTTTCAATCCTCCTTCCTCAGACTCCTGAGTAGCTGAGATTACAGGTGTGTGTCACCACACCTGGCCATTGTAGGATCTTACTACTTGTTGAATGTTTTTCTCTGAGGCATGAAGAGGACTAAGTGTAAAAACAGAGAAGACATAGGCAGCCTAGAATGGTGATTCAGAAGATGGCAAGGTGCTGCCTCTGCTGGTTTGGAGTTTTGGCCCCAACCTGTCCTCCTGGTATGATCTGTGTGACTAACTTAACCTCTCTGAGCCTTTGTTTTCTTATCTGCAAATTGGAAAGCACAAGTATCTTCCTTCTAAGGTAATTAGGAGAATTAAAGTGATAACTCAGAAAGTCTGGTAAGTGCTTAATATATTTGAGCAATTATTTTTATGAGCTCTTATTCTTTCAACTCTTTTTAAGGGGAAATAATTTCCATATCCTTTCTTACTCCTCAGGATTATTGGGAGGCAAAAATACACAATTCTGTAAGTGAAAAACACTTTGTAAGCTATGCCCCACTTTACAGGGATCAGGGATGGTGATTATGATTCTTCTGAATCCCCCATAATACCTCACACTGTGCTGGGTGTGTGAGAAGTGCCCCGTGAGCCCCATTCACCAATGACACTGGGACAGCTTACGTCCAGGAAAAGAAAACCATACTGGCCCCAATCGATAGCTAAATTCCTTCTAAGACATGACCCTTCCCATGGCTGTCCAGAGGCAGAGCAGGGCCTTGGTTCTATTTCAAAGCCCTCCTTCTTCTCTTCTTTCTTTCCTCCCAGGCTCCCAGAAACCTTGCCAGCAGTGAAAGCACAACCATATTGCTGGAGCTGAAATCTGCAGCCTGTCATTCAGATGGTTTCTGCAGATGGGCTGTTAGTGCTGAAAGCATTGAACTCTGCAAGTGGATTGCACACCCAGCTCCTCTGAACCACTGATAGGTGGCAGCTCAGTCTCTTCCCCCTAATGCTCTGCTCGCGCTCTCTCTCTCTCTCTCTCTCTCTCTCTCTCTCTCTCTCTCTCTCTCTCTCCCTCTCTCCCTCTCTCCCTCTCTCCCTCTCTCCCTCTCTCCCTCTCTCCCTCTCTCCCTCTCTCCCTCTCTCTGACTTTTTGTTTGTTGACAGCAGCTGGGAACATACTTAGCTGGGCACAATTCTCTTCTAGGGAGAAGCAGCCCTCACTTACACGCAGGGGGGAGATGAGATTGCTGTTCAAAAGTACCAGCCTTTCTCTGAAGTGGTGTCACATCCAGACAGAAAAATAAATGTGCTCTGCCCTCATGGATGATGAGACGTCATCTTTCAGACAGACTTTTGACACAGGGGGATCAAGGTATGATTGCCTTTGACTCTTCTCTGCAGAGAAAACAGCACCTAATTGGACCAAGAGAAAAAAGAGTTAGCTGCTTCTTTCATGATTATTTAAACACCCCTGCACAGTCAAAAATGCTTCATTGTTTCATTACAAGTGAAATCTGATTGCCATTACATTTTCTACTGGCCTCCCCTCTATGCAAATTGGAGAGAAAAAAGAAATTTATAAGTCACTGGAACTCATTTGCTTTTCTAAAGATATTATTTGCATGTAGACATCAGCAGCCTGAAAAAATCCTAACAAGGAATGTCAAACTGACAGCCTTGTTTTCCTATTATTCTCTCTGAAAACATCATTTTGAACATCACATCCACAAAGGCGAGTGGGATTCTGCCTTATCTTGTCTCAGGAAGCGGCGTCATGGTTAATTGTAGGCATTGGACATTAATGAAAATCATTTCTGGGAAAGTCCAGTTTTTATAGACAAGATTAAAAGAATTCATCAGCTAAAAAATATTGTTTTTCTCACCTCTGCTGACAGTCCATGTTTGTGCTGGGGACTGAGTATTTATTATATAATAATTTGTACGACAGTTTATATTTTCTAAACATTTTTGCCTCAGGTACCCTGGATAACAGTCCCAAGGACCCTGGGAGGGAGGCAAGGGCAGTTCTCTCATTCTACAAGAGGAGAAAGTAGGGTTGCAGAAAGATGGGGACATACTGATGGCCACAGAACATGCCCACCCTGGGCGTTCGCCTGACAGTGCACATTCCTCCTCATCTTTCCAAGCCCAGATAAAACGTCTCCCTTTTTCAGTAGCAATTCTTGGTCCCTTCTGACCCCACTCCCCCTTCCCACCACCGCAGAAGACATTGTTCATTCATTCAACCAGTGTCAGTAAAAAACAATTTATGTGTCACCAGAGGAGAAGGGACAACAATGTCCACATCATTGTGGGTCCTGTAGAGGAGGAGCTTGTGGTCCATCTAGGGTACAGGATGTCTAGCTCTCCAGGTCCCTGAGGACCTGTTCTGACCAAGTTTAAAACTTGCTGAGAAATAGAGGATCCAATAGATGGTGCCCAAATTGTATATTTTATAGTTAGAAGGTGAAGTAGCAAAAGGGCTGAAGGGGCCTGCTAAGTGAAACCCAGCGGGAGAAGCTCCCCCCTGCTGGGCCAGCAATGGGCAGGAGAAGGCCACTTCCTGACAGGGGACCTTCCTGAGAGGAAGAGGCAGTGGCTAAGCAGAGCACCGCAGTGGTTGCTCAGTTCACCAATGGACAACTCGAGTTGTCCAGGCCAGGCATAGAGTGGCCAGGGAGGCCAAGAGTGTCCCGAGGAGAAAGTCTCTCCTCAAGGGGAGCGAGGAGGAGGAGGGTAACCTCCTGCCCCAGGAATCGAATTCAGGCCCATTTTGTGGGCTCCCACTCAGAACCCCAGGATGGAGAGGCAGACAAACTCCCACAGGAGCAAGTGGGGTCACTGCTGTGAGTCTGTGTGGTTACCTGCTGTATGCCGTCGGCGTCTCTGTCTGCTGCCCTCCGCAAGGCGAGACTCCCAAGGACAGGGACACTGCTCCAGCAGGACCCAGTGTAAGATGTGTGCAGGACGGTGCCCCGTCACGGCCCGATAACTGCATCTGTAGCACAGTGACCCAACCCAGATCACCAGAAAACAGGATCAGAGCCCACAGTTCTGCCTCCTGGCCCAGTGCTCTCTGTCCTGGGCTACATTATGGTAGCTGTGCATCCTGACCCCACACACCACAACCACAAGGGAGATGGGAAGCAGTAACTAATATGCGTGAGGGCTTACTCTGTTTGTGACAGCATGGGGGGGGGGTTATACACACGTACCTTTTTATAGCCCCCTCTGAACTAGACATGAACATTCCTCATTCTAAGGTCAAGGAAATGCACACTTAAAGAGGTTTAGGCATGTGTCCAAGGGCAAGTAGCTGGCACTGAGGCTGAGTTAGACCCATGCTGTCAACCCCACAGAATATGCTCAGGAATCTAAGACAAAGCAACTCAGAGGCTAAAATGTGCTTATATAATGTGTTACTCAGTTTTCCATCACTGTGACAAAATACCTGAGATGATCAACTTATAAGGAGGAAAGGTTTATTATGGTTCAAGGTTTCAGTCCACAGTAGGTTAGCTCTGATGCTTTCAATCCTGAGGCGAGAGTGGGGACAGAATGTTATGAGAGGGAGCACAAGACAGCAAAACAGTTAATCTCATGGCAGCCAGGAGGCAAGTAGTGGGGTGGGGAGAGAAGAGAAGGGTTAAAGGTCCCAACATCCCCTCCGAGGGCACACCTGGAATGATTTAGTGTCTTTCCTCTAGGCCCCACCTCTTAAAGTGTCCACCACCTTCCACCGAACATCATCACTGAGGATCACGATTTCAATGCATAAGTTTTTGCAGGACATTTAAGATCCATACAAACCATAACATATTAATTACACAGGGATTTTTTTTTTCTGGCTGAAAGTCTTCACTTGGGGTTCTGTATGACATGGTAGGGAGCAACCCAAAGCTGGATAGGAAACTGTCACCAGTCTGTGACAAGAAGAGAGGTTGAGAGCAAATGTTTAAAACCCTTTATGGCAACTTGATAGTGCTGCTGCATTCAAGGGTGTGATGATGGGCACATCTTGTTAAACAAGGTGAAGAACATTTGGATGATATAAACCACACGGATGAGCCCCCAAGTGATCTAAGTTGTATATTAGTGTCCATCTGCAACAGATCAAAAATTTCAAAACTGGTCATTCATCACAGTTTGAGAAACACCAACATTTAGTTCGAGGTCATTTACCTTGGGAGTTGTATTAGTCAGGGTTCTTTGGAGAAGCAGAATCAACAGAATTAATGCTTAGATAGGATTCTAAAAAGGAGATTTGTTGGATTGGCTCACACAACCAGAGGTTGGGTAGTCCTCCAATGGCCATCAGCTAGAGAGCCGGAGGAACCAGTAGCTGCTTAAGTCTAAGATGCCGGAGCTTCAGAATAAGAGGGATCAATGATACCTTCCTAGTCCAGGACTGAAGGCCGGGAAACTCTCCGGAGAGTCCCTGGGCAGCCATCGCAGCAGCAATCAAGAACCCGTTCAGGAAGAATAGAGCTTGCATCTGCTGCTGCTTCCATGGAGGGGACTTGGAACATTCCTCCTATGGATAAGGATGACTATGTTGTTACGGTTTAGATCACTTATTTTAATTTAACTACCTATCTATTTATTTGTTTACTTGCCTAGGTACTGGAATTGAACCCAGGAGCACCTTACCACTGAGCTACATCCCAGCCCTCTTCATTTTTTATTTTGAGACAGGGTCTTGTTAAGTTGCTTAGAGTCTCTCTAAATTGCCAAGACTGGCCTTGAATATGATTCTCCTGCCTCAGCCTCCTGAGTTGTTGGGATTACAGGTGTGTGCTATGGCTCCCAGTTTAGGGTTTGGATCTTAAATGTCTCCCAAAGACTCTTGTGTTAAAGGCTTGGTCATCAACCTGTGGTGTTATTGAGAGGTGGTGGAATCTTTAAGACATGAAGTCAAGTAGGAGAAAGTTAGGTGCCCTTGAAAGGGATACTGGGACCTGGCCCTTTCCCCTCTTGGCCACCATGAGATGAAGAGGCCTCCTCCATCATGCCTTCCTGCCACCATAAGGCACGGTGCTACCACAGGCCCAAAACAGTGGGGCCAATAAACCCAGGAACCCAAATAAATCCTTCTTTTCTTTTAAGGCGATTTTCTCGGGTATGAATAGCTAATAAAACTGTGTCATTCCTCACAGTTCACTCTGTTAGCTATTTTAGTTTTGTTTTATTTTTAATTTAAAAACTTTTTTGTTTTGTACTGGGGATTAAATCCAGGGGCACTTTTGCGTTGAGCTACATCCCCAGTCCTTTTTATTTTTCATTTGCTCAGGGTCTTGCTAAGTTTGGAAGCTGGCCTTGAAGTTTGGGTCCTCCTCCTGAGTTGTTGGAGTTACAGTTGTATAGCACCACGCCTGGCTTATTTTAACTTTAAATATAAATAAAATTCCCCTTGACTTGAAGTTCTTGTTGATTGGGTATACTGTTTCCTCTTAGGGTTTAGAGGCAAAAAGTGAAGCCAGTCCAATGATTACAAAATGTTACAAACTGAGTCTGTGGGGGCCAGTCTGACTACAGACCTGGGAGCTCTGCAATAGAACATGACATTTATTAAAAGGACTACAGATGTACTAACCTGAAGCTCACCTATCCATTCCTAAAACTCAGTAGTAATTGCAGCAATCATTTAGAACCTCAGCAAACAAGTCAGGCTCAGTGACACACGCCTAATCCCAGTGACTCAGTACACTGAGGCAGGAGGATCACAAGTTGGAGGCCAGCCTGGGCAACTTAATGAGACTCTGTGTCAAAATAAAATAAAATTTTAAGACAGGCTGTGGGTGTAGCTCCATGGCAGAGCACTTGCCTAATCATGTAGCCTGCCCAAGGCCCTGGATTCAATCCCCAGCATGGAAAAAAAATATCCCTACAGCTTATGAACCTCCTTGTAGCCTCCATCCAGGGAAAGTCCCACCCTAGCTTCCACTCTTGGTATGCTGCTGCTTCCAGTTATAATTGTTTGTGTATTTTAAGGGCTTGAAAATGACATTGTCTTTTTTATATATTTATTTTTTGGTAGTTGTAGTTGAACACAATACCTTTACTTTATTTATTTATTTATTTATATGTGGTGTTGAGTATCGAACCCAGGGCCTTGCACGTGCAAGGCGAACGCTGAGCCATAACCCTAGCCCCATGACTTTGTCTTTTAAAAAGAGCTTCCATAGCAATGTGCTTGCTCTTTTGGTCCAATGCATTTAGTTCTGCGCCAACAGAGAAAAAAATGCAATTAATATTCATAATAGCTGACATCTACTATGTGTGTACTTGGCACCAGACATAGTGCCTGGCGATTTATGTGCATTATCTCTTTTCTTCCAAATGTACCCTAGAAGATATGTTCTGTTCTTGTCTCCAACTAATAGATGAAGGAACTGAAGCTTAGAGAGGTCAAGTAACTTCTCTGAAGCCCTACAATTGGTGCACGGTAGACAGGAGATCTGGACCCAGTGCCTGACTTAGGGCCTGCGCTCTTGACCTTCAGGCTCTGCTACCTTCCACTCTGTCCACACACCACTTGCTCATCAAACAGAATACGGAACACTACATGGAGTGGTAACTCCCGGGCTCTCTCTTCAGGGCCAGGAGCTATAAATATGCTATCATATTTAATTCTCACAGTAGCCCTGCAAACCCTTTTACCTAGCAGGAGAATGACATTCAGCAAGGTTAGTTACTTTTAGATGACAGTCAGTGAATTAAAGAACCCATATTCAAATCTACACTATTCTGTTTGCTTTTACTGTTATCTTATATTTCCTTCCAAAGGAACCCAGTCAAATATGGTGCATTGAGTCACAAATATAGAGGTCAACATACAATATGAAAAAAACTCTATGCATAAAACAAGATGTTGTCAACCTAGTTGGAGAGTTAGGCAATTGATTTCCCAGACTGCCTTTCAGTTAGGGTGGCACTGACTGGGTCCGTGATGGTTATAGGAAGTGGCAGGTGGTGTGATGAGTTCTTGGAGAACTTTTCCTTAGGGTCTCACTAAGTTGCTGAGGCTGGCCTTGAGTTTGTGACCATCCTGCCTCAGCCTCCCGAGTCACTGGGATTACAGGGCTGCACCACCATGCCCAGCTTAAATAACTTTTTAAACTGGCCTCTTCTATTTCTTTCCTCGTCTGTGTAGTGAGAATCCCTCCCTGCACCTTCCTGATTTCTCTGATGATTTGAATTCTGCAGTCAGCAGGGTTTACAGGACATAAGGTATCACTGCCATGAGAAAAAGAATAACTTGCACTTTGTGGCCCCACTCTGCCAGACAGAGGGTAGTGACTCAGTTCACCCCTGCAACAATAGTGGAGACCATGCCAGAAATGGAAATACTAGTTGCCATCAAGGTGCAACTCAGAGTGTCTGTGGTCTCAGGCAGTGTTGGTCAGCATCGGACTCAGGCTTCTGGGTAATTGTAAGCCACGATCATGGTAACCTTCCCTACATTGCCCAAGCAGATATTGCAAGTTTGACGAGAATAAAGTTGGCTAGTGATAGGATGGCTGAGGACATTTCAGTGGCATAAACTGCCCCTTGTTTCCCAATGCCAGTTCTCCCTTCTCCCTTCCACAGGGAGAGAACCCCCTAATGGTTAGATGGGAACAAGGCACCCCAGCGTAAAATCTACATTTACCAGACTCTTGATAAAGTTCCACCAATGGGACATAAGTGGAGGTGTGTAACCTATAGAGATGGGTGTGCCTTTCTTAACTTTTTTTTTGTACCAGGAATTGAACCCAGGAGTACATAACCACTGAGCAACATCCCCAGCCCTTTTTTGTATTTTATTTTGAGACAGGGTCTTACTCAGTTACTTAGAGCCTCATCAAGTTGCTGAGGCTGGCTTTGAACTCGTGATCTTCCCAGCCTCCTGAGCCACTGGGATTACAGGTATGTGCCACCATGCCCAGCCGCTGTCCTTTTTTTACAGCTCTTCCTCTTTCCTGCTGATTCGGATGTTGATGTAATAAATGGAACTTCAGAAGCCATTTTGGACCATGAGGTGAACTTTGGATTGGAAGCCACTTGTGGCCGAGCAAAAAGATACAAGAACCTTGAGTCCTTGGCACCATAGGGCTATATTTTAATCCTGGGCTGCCTGCCTCTATATTCCTTCAACATTAGAAGAAAATAGATTTAATTTTTAAGCCACTCTTATTTTGTTTTCTTTCTGTTACTTTATAGCAAAAACTTCCCCAACAATACAACTTCTTATTGCAATGACTATAATTCCAGTTCTTACATATCATCTGCCATCAATGCAAGCATTCAGCAGCTGTGGGGAAGTCAATAGATATGATTCCAGTTAGAAGAAGAGATGCCATCATTTATAGTTTCATGCAATATTTATAGAGCTCCTCTTACTATAGGAAAGGCCCTGAGAGGCAACCAAAGATGAGTGAGTCCCATCCCACGAAGCTTAAATATCAAATTAACATGGAAGAGACCAGACAATTGTATATAGAGTTTGTTGTGAGTTTCTCCTCTATCTTGAGCCTTCTGTTACTACCACTTTTCTTGTTCTTACATTTATTCATTCATACACTTAACAAATATTTATAAACAATTTTCACATGACAAGAATTATGTTAAGTGTTAGAGTTATAGTAATGCACCTTTGTAACCACATCTTTATGTGGTTACATGTTCTTGTGAAGTTAAAAGCATTGTTTTGCATTGCTGTAATGAAAAACCCAAGGCCAAGTAACTTTATAAAGAAAAGAGTTCATGAGTCTGGAAGTTCAAGGTCCAGGGCTACCTCTGGTGAAGGTTTTCTTACTGGCTAGTCCTAAGGCAATGCAGGGCATTACATGGCAAGAGACATGGAACATATGTATGTATCCTGGTCTTTCTCCCTCTTCTTACAAGGTCACTCAGAGTCAGTCATGAGGGCTTCAACCTAATGATCTGATTTAATTATAATCACATTCAAAAGGTTATGCCTCTAAATATTATAGTTGGACTAAATTTTCACCCTCTTACTATCTCACCATGGGGATTAAATTTTAACACATGAACCCTTGAGGGACATACTTGAGCCATATCCAAACCATAGCACAGGATGTTTTATAGGATAGGTATATTTTGGGTTCCCTTGCCTTTAAAAAATAAAAGCATAATAATATTATTCATTTCTAATTTCAAAAGTGACATGTTCACCAGGCACAGTGGCACATGCCTGTAATCCCAGTTATTTGGGAGGCTGAGGTAGGAAGATCACAATTTGAAGTCAACTCAGCAACTTAGTGGGGCCCTGTCTCAAAATAAAATAAAAAGAGCTTGATTGCAGCTCAGTGGTAGAGCAAACGCTCTATGTGTGAGGCCTTGGGTTCAATCTCTAGTACCAAAAATATAAATACATATATATATATATATATATATATATATATATATATATATATATATATATATATTCAAGTGACATTCAGTAAATATAGAAAAAGATCATCATATATAAGTCAGGGTATTTTTAACATTTTGCTTTTATTATGCCTTTTTAAAATATATTTATTTTTTCATTTTTTGGTTGTGGATGGATAATGCCTTTATTTATTTATCTTTATGTGGTACTGAGACTTGAACCCATTGCCTCACACATGCTAGGCAAGTGCTCTACCACTGAGCCACAACCCCAGCCCTTATTATGTCTTTTTAAACATTGGAGTAATTTTATTCTGGGACCTAGTTTTTACACTGACATCATATTATGAACATTTTACCATGACAATAAACATAAACCTATACAACAATATTTTGGGGGGAGACCATACATTCCATTGACAGGAGCTAATGAGATTTATCTAACTCTGTATTCTTAGACATGGAGGTGAATCCTAATTTTCATTATTATAAAAAGCTGCTTTAATCAATATTCATATAGTTAAATGTTCTATATATTTATGATTATTTCCTTGGATTATTTCCTCTCTCTCTTTCACTCTCTCTCCCTCCCTCCCTTCCTTCCTTTCTCTCTTTCTTTTTCTCTTTGGTGCTGGGAATTGAATCCAGGAATAAATACTCAAAAGTGGAATTGCTAGGTTAAATTTTTGTACAATCCAAAGTTTTGGTACAACTCTAACTTCCAGTGGTTAGGCAGATTTACTTTCCTTCCAGCACACCAAGTGTATCTCTGAATGGCTCCTTTTTAATATAAAGCCATGCACGGTGCTCCTATGACTCCATGAATCACCTCCACCTCCACATGAATCATTTTCCAGATTGCGTCCCTCCCTGGAGGAAAGAGCAGAGCTCCCAGACAGGCAGGAGTCTGACGAAGGACACAGACAGCTGGGCCTGTCCTGGGAACGCCCTTGCAAGGCCTGCTCCAAAAGCACACCTGCTTGACCACTGAGGAGCATTCCTCACGCTCCTGGAGGTGCACATTTCCTTCACTCTACATGCAGAATTCCCAGGTTCAAGTCCAAGTCCTGCTGGCAGCAGTCAGTTCTAGAGAACGTAATCATCCTCCCCTGCCTCAACCTTGCCTCTCACTTTCTTCTTCCTCTTACTCACTCTGTGTCATCTCATTATTTTAAAAAAAATAGCTTCACTGGGTTTTCTATTTATATATTTCTAGGAAAGAAATATGGATTTACCTCACCTTTTAAATGATTGTTCGTTATTCTATGGTGGGGATGCAGTCTGGTTTATATAATGGATAGTCAGTAATGTCTTGTCCTGACAGATGCTATGTTGTTGTCTCCGTGCTTGAATTTTTCACTAATATGCATCCCAACACTTCCATTTTGCATGCTTGCCCAGTTGTCTCCATAAATTCCTATACAAGGAATTGGGTCAAAAATCTATGTGTATCAAAGTCAGGCACAATAATGCATGCCTGTAATCCCAGCTACTTGGGAGGCTAAGGCAGGAGGATTGCAAGTTCAAAGCTAGCCTCAGCAACTTAGCGAGGCCCTAAGCAACTTAGTAAGACCCTGTCTGTGAATAAAATATAAAAAAGGGCCAGGGATGTGGCTCCGTGGTTAAGAGCCCCTGGATTCAATCTCCAGTATAAAAAAAATTAAATTAAAAAGAAAAAAATTGAGGTGTATCACCAGCCTGCCCTGCAGTGGGACTGTACTAACTTCCTCCAAGAGAGAGGTTCCCACCAGAGCATAGCTTCAGAGCAGTCAGGTCTCCCCTTCCATTTCTACTTCCTTCTTTCCTGTAGCCAAGAGGCAAGTTACCTTCTAGAAAACTCCACCACCCAATTAGCTCTGCTAAAATCTTTCCTTCCTGTGTTAATTAGCTTTCTGTCACTGTGAAAAATCGGTGAGATAGCCGGGTGTGGGAGTGCACACCTGTAATCCCAGTGATTCGGGAGGCTGAAGCAGGAGGATCACAAGTTGAGGCCAACCTCAGCAACTTATCAAGACCCTGTATCAAAATAAAAAATACCAAAGGGACTGGAGATGTTTCTCAGTGGTAGAGCAGCTCTGGGTTTAATCCCTTGTATCATCAAAAAAAAAAAAAAAAAAAAAGAAAGAAGAAGAAGAAGAGGAGGAGGAGGAGGAACCTGAGATAGACAACTTAAAAGGAGGATAGATTTATTCTGGCTCATGATTTCAGAGGTTTTAGCCCAGGGTCTCTTGGCCCATCACTTTTGCCTGTAGTTAGGCAGAATGTCATGACAGGGTACCTAATCCATGATGGCTATGAAGGGAAAGGGATAGAGGAAGACCCAGACTCCATACCCCTTTAAAGGTACAAGCTCAAAGACCTGACTTCCTCCAACTAGGCCCCACCTCTTAAAAGTCCCACCCCCTCCCAACGGTGCTGTGAACTGGGGACCACGTCCTCAACACAGGAGACTCTGGGAACATCTCAGATCCAAACCATAATAGTCAGATTATAAACACATGCACACACCTACACCCACACCCTTGTTTTTTGGTGTTACAGCCAGAAGCTCCCATCTTCTGTTACAAAGGGGTAAAATTAAAGGTGCTCTGATTCTATGAAAATGAAACAAATCGCTGAAACTCAGTTCTGCTGAGTTACATTCCAAGCCTGTGCCAATGTTTTTAACATGTAGGTCATTTTCATACGTAGGCACACACACTGGATTATTTATACAGGGAACAGCGTGTATCGAAAGAAAATACCCATGCATATATATGTGTGTATATGTGTGTACATAAGTGTTACATGCACAACCAAAACCTTAAAGCAGAAAAATATAACTGCCTTTTTTCAAGGCCTGGATTGACATTTCCCACTGAAGAAATAAACCACCTTTTGTTTTATAAACACTAAAGTATAGTAAATATTTATTTTCCTGATTTTCACAGACTTGGCTAATCTATACCTGTCTTGTTTTTGCAGAGTTGAGATGGAACCCAAGGCCTGTCACAGGCCAGGCAGGTGCTCTGCCCTGCTCTATCCTTGGTGTTTGGGGTAATAATTTTGCTACCTAAAGTGAAGAAGAATAGCCAGGAGTAGTGGGGAGCCATCAGGACATTTTATAATCTATCAAGAGGTGAAAACTGGCAGCTGACTTTCATGTTAGATCAATCCCCTGACACCTTCCTCCAAGACAGAAATCTCCTCTGAATACAGAGACTTGGCTACCTCTTTTTTTGAGTTGATATCCACAGGAGAGATATTAAAGAGATTTTGATTTTTAAAAAATGTGCTTTTGGGACTCCCAACATGGCGGCTGGCGGGGAGGCAGCACTTTCAGTACCTCCGCATTAACGGGATCAGAGACACATTAATACGCCCAGATTCTTCCTGCTGAGAAACTTCTAGCAAAATTCCACTGAAAGGAGACCTGCCAGGAATTAGTAAGTTTATTGGAGGTGAAAGTTTGCCCCAGATGAGTGAATCTCGGCCACATGGCACAGAGGTCCAGTCCCACCGGCCACCGCCGAATGGCCACCGCCCGCCCATTGCAGCGAATGTTTGAACAGCCCCCGCTGGCCCGGCTCATGGAATGGCTGCCGCCCGCCCAGCTCAGCAGGTGACGTGAAGGGACTCTAACCAAGCCTTTATGAAGTAGCGAACTGAAAACTAAAAGCAGAGATTGAGTCAGACCAGAGACAAGCCAGTCCCACCCCTCCCTTCGGACACTCAGGCTAGGAGCCTGGGGCCCGCCATAGCAGAGAGGTAACATTACCAGTGTTCGGCCAACAAGATTCCTTCCCAGCGGAATCCACTTTAGCAGGATATAAGGGGAAGAGCCGGCCCCCCCTCACGTGCAAGGTAGACAGACCTGCAACCAACAGACAGAACAGGCCCAGCGGCCCGCAGAAGGGCAGAGCCACCGCCCGTGCCTGCAAGGTAGGCGGACCTGCTACCAACCGGCATTACAGGCCCAGCGGCCTGCCGGCGTGGTAGGCACATTGCCCCAATTGGAGGAGGGGCAGAGCCGCCACCCGTGCCTCCAAGGGAGACTTTGCAACTATACAAGAGCAATATAAATATATAGGGGGAAAATTCAATAACACAACAGTTTCACCAAGCAGAAAGAAACGCGAACAGTATGAAAAGACAAGGAAAGAAAGGACCACAAGCAATGCAGGTCAACTCAACTTTAGAAGAGGTAATAGCTGCAGCAGATGGAATGTCAGATAAAGAATTCAGGATATACATGCTTCAGATGATCTGGAGTCTCAAGGAAGACATGAGACAGCAAAATCAGACAATGAAAGATCACTTCTACAATGAATTACATAAACAAATCCAAGAAGCAAAAGATCAACTATACAGGGAGATAGAGGTTATAAAAAACAAACAAACATAAATTCTAGAAATGCAGGAAGCAATAAACCAACTTTAAAAACTCAATTGAGAATACTACCAGCAGAATAGATCACTTAGAAGATAGAACATCAGACAATGAAGACAAAGTATTTCAACTTGAAAAGAACATAGACAGCTCAGCAAGACTGTTAAGAAACCATGAGCAGAACATCCAAGAAATATGGGATAACATAAAGAGACCAAACTTAAGAGTCATTGGGATACAGGAAGGTATAGAGGTCCAAACCAAAGGAATGAGCAATCTATGCAGTGAAATAATATGAGAAAACTTCCCAGACTGGAAGAATGAGATAGAATCCCAAATCCTAGAAGCCTACAGGACACCAAATGTGCAAAATCATAAGAGATCCACACCTAGACACATTATAATGAAGATGCCCAACATACAGAATAAGGAGAGAATTTTAAAAGCTACAAGAGAAAGGAAGCAGATTGCATTTAGGGGTAAACCAATCAGGATAACAGCTGATCTTTCAACACAGACTCTGAAAGCTAGAAAATCCTGGAATAACATATTTCAAACACTGAAAGAAAATGGGTTCCAACCAAGAATCGTGTATCCAGCAAAATTAAGCTTCAGGATGGAAGATGAAATTAAAACGTTCCACGATAAACAAAAGTTAAAAGAATTTGCAGCTAGAAAACCATCTCTCCAAAAAATCCTCGGCAAAACATTACAGGAAGAGGAAATGGAAAATAACAATGAAAACCAATAGTGGGAGGTAGTACAGTAAAGGGGGGGAAAATAATCAAAGAGGAAAACAAACCATGTTTAGTAACATAAATAAACAAATATGGCTGGAAGAACAAACCATATCTCAATAATAACCCTAAATGTTAATGGCTTAAACTCACCAATTAAGAGACATAGGCTAGTAGAATGGATCACAAAACAAGACCCAACAATATGCTGCCTACAGGAGATGCATTTGATAGGAAAAGACATACATAGAATGAAGGTGAAAGGTTGGGAAAAATCATATCAGTCATATGGGCTTCAGAAACAAGCAGGAGTGTCCATACTCATATCAAATAAAATAGATTTCAAGCCAAAGTTAATAAAAAGGGATAAGGAGGGACACTACATACTGCTCAAGGGAACCATACACAACAAGACATAACAATCATAAATTGATATGCCCCAAACAGTGGTGCAGCTATGTTCATCAAACAAACTCTTCTCAAGTTCAAGAGTCTAATAGACCACCATACAATAATCATGGGAGACTTCAACACACCTCTCTCACCACTGGACAGATCTTCCAAACAAAAGTTGAATAAGGAAACTATAGAACTCAATAATACAATTAATAACCTAGACTTAATTGACATATATAGAATATACCACTCAACATCAAGCAGTTACACTTTTTTCTCAGCAGCACATGGATCCTTCTCAAAAATAGATCATATATTATGTCACAGGGCAACTCTTAGACAATATAAAGGAGTAGAGATAATACCATGCATCTTATCTGACCATAATGGAATGAAACTGAAAATCAACGATAAAAGAAGGAAGGAAAAATCATGCATCACTTGGAGAATGAACAATAGGTTACTGAATGATCAATGGAGGAAATTAAAAAATTTTTAGAGATAAATGAAAACACAGACACAACATATCAGAATCTATGGGACACATTGAAAGCAGTTCTAAGAGGAAAATTCATTGCTTGGAGTTCATTCCTTAAAAAAAGAAAAAGCCAACAAATAAATGATCTCACACTTCATCTCAAAATCCTAGAAAAAGAAGAGCAAAACAACAGCAAAAGAAGTAGAAGGCAAGAAATAATTAAAATCAGAGCTGAAATTAATGAAATCGAAACAAAAGAAACAATTGAAAAAATTGACAAAACTAAAAGTTGGTTCTTTGAAAAAATAAATAAAATAGACAGACCCTTAGCCATGCTAACGAAGAGAAGAAGAGAGAGAACTCAAATTACTAGCATACGGGATGAAAAAGGCAATATCATAACAGACACTTCAGAAATACAGAAGATAATCAGAAATTATTTTGAATCCTTATACTCCAATAAAATAGAAGATAGTGAAGGCATCGATAAATTTCTTAAGTTGTATGATCTGCCCAGATTGCAGATCTGCTCAGATTGAGTCAGGAGGATATAGACAACCTAAACAGACCAATATCAATTGAGGAAATAGAAGAAACCATCAAAAGACTACCAACTAAGAAAAGTCCAGGACCGGATGTGTATACAGCAGAGTTTTACAAAACCTTTAAAGAGGAACTAATACCAATACTTTTCAAGCTATTTCAGGAAATAGAAAAAGAGGGAGAACTTCCAAATTCATTCTACGAGGCCAACATCACCCTGATTCCTAAACCAGACAAAGATACTTCAAAGAAAGAAAACTACAGACCAATATCTCTAATGAACCTAGATGCAAAAATCCTCAATAAAATTCTGGCGAATCGGATGCAAAAACATATCAAAAAAATCGTGCACCATGATCAAGTAGGATTCATCCCTGGGATGCAAGGCTGGTTCAATATACGGAAATCAATAAATGTTATTCACCACATCAATAGACTTAAAAATAAGAACCATATGATCATCTCGATAGATGCAGAAAAAGCATTCAACAAAGTACAGCATCCCTTTATGTTCAAAACTCTTGAAAAACTAGGGATAACAGGAACATACCTCAATATTGTAAAAGCAATCTATGCTAAGCCTCAGGCTAGCATCATTCTGAATGGAGAAAAATTGAAGGCATTCTCTCTAAAATCTGGAACAAGACAGGGATGCCCTCTCTCACCACTATGTTTAACATAGTTCTCGAAACACTGGCCAGAGCAATTAGACAGACGAAAGAAATTAAAGGCATAAAAATAGGAAAAGAAGAACTTAAATTATCACTATTTGCAGATGACATGATTCTATACCTAGCAGACCCAAAAGGGTCTACAAAGAAACTATTAGAGCTAATAAATGAATTCAGCAAAGTGGCAGGATATAAAATCAACACGCATAAATCAAAGGCATTCCTTTATATCAGCGACAAATCCTCTGAAATGGAAATGAGGACAACCACTCCATTCACAATATCCTCAAAAAGAATAAAATACTTGGGAATCAACCTAACAAAAGAGGTTAAAGACTTATACAATGAAAACTACAGAACCCTAAAGAGAGAAATTAGAAGATGGAAAAATATACCCTGTTCATGGATAGGCAGAACTAACATCATCAAAATGGCGATATTACCAAAAGTTCTCTATAGGTTTAATGCAATGCCAATCAAAATCCCAACAGCATTTCTTGTAGAAATAGATAAAGCAATTATGAAATTCATATGGAAAAATAAAAGACCCAGAACAGCAACAACAACTCTAAGCAGGAAGTGTGAATCAGGCGGTATAGCGATACCAGACCTCAAACTATACTACAGAGCAATAGTAACAAGAACAGCATGGTACTGGTACCAAAACAGGCGGGTGGACCAATGGTACAGAACAGAGGACACAGAAACCAATCCACAAAACTACAACTATCTTATATTTGATAAAGGGGCTAAAAGCATGCAATGGAGGAAGGATAGCATCTTCAACAAATGGTGCTGGGAAAACTGGAAATCCATATGCAACAAAATGAAACTGAATCCCTTTCTCTCGCCATGCACAAAAGTTAACTCAAAATGGATCAAGGAGCTTGATATCAAATCAGAGACACAGCGTCTGATACAAGAAAAAGTTGGCTACGATCTACATACTGTGGGGTTGGGCTCCAAATTCCTCAATAGGACACCCATAGCACAAGAGTAATAACTAGAATCAACAAATGGGACTTACTCAAACTAAAAAGTTGTTTCTCAGCAAAAGAAACAATAAGAGAGGTAAACAGGGAGCCTACATCCTGGGAACAAATCTTTACTCCTCACACTTCAGATAGAGCCCTAATATCCAGAGTATATAAAGAACTCAAAAAATTAAACAATAAGAAAACAAATAACCCAATCAACAAATGGGCCAAGGACCTGAACAGACACTTCTCAGAGGAGGACATACAATCAATCAATAAGTACATGAAAAAATGCTCAACATCGCTAGCAGTCAGAGAAATGCAAATCAAAACCACCCTAAGATACCATCTCACTCCAGTAAGATCGGCAGCCATTAGGAAGTCAAACAACAACAAGTGCTGGCGAGGATGTGGGGAAAAGGGTACACTTGTACATTGCTGGTGGGACTGCAAATTGGTGCAGCCAATTTGGAAAGCAGTATGGAGATTTCTTGGAAAGCTGGGAATGGAACCACCATTTGACCCAGCTATTCCCCTTCTTGGTCTATTCCCTAAAGACCTAAAAAGAGCATGCTACAGGGACACTGCTACATCAATGTTCATAGCAGCACAATTCACAATAGCAAGACTGTGGAACCAAACTAGATGCCCTTCAATAGATGAATGGATAAAAAAAAATGTGGCATTTATACACAATGGAGTATTACTCTGCATTAAAAAATGACAAAATCATAGAATTTGCAGGGAAATGGATGGCATTAGAACAGATTATGCTAAGTGAAGCCAGCCAATCCCTAAAAACAAATGCCAAATGTCTTCTTTGATATAAGGAGAGTAACTAAGAACAGAGTAGGGACAAAGAGCATGAGAAGAAGATTAACATTAAACAGGGGTGAGGCGGGAGGGAAGGCGAGAGAGAAGGGAAATTGCATGGAAATGGAAGGATACCCTCATGGTTACACAAAATTACATGCAAGAGGAAGTAAGGCGAAAGGGGAAAAAAAACAAGGGGGAGAAATGAATTACAGTAGATGGGGTAGAGAGAGAAGATGGGAGGGGAGGCGATGGGGGATAGTAGAGGATAGGAAAGGCAGCAGAATACAACAGACACTAGTATAGCAATATGTAAAACAGTGGATGTGTAACCAATGTGATGCTGCAATCTGTATACGGGGTAAAAATGGGAATTCATAACCCACTTGAATCAAAGTGTGAAATATGATATGTCAAGAACTATGTAATGTTTTGAACAACCAACAATAAAAATTAAAGAAAAAATTAAAAATGTGCTTTTATTCTCTCTAAATATATTTTCTATATATGTATATATTCTCTTGTTCTCTCTCTCTCTCTCTCTCTCTCTCTCTCTCTCTCTATATATATATATATATATATATATATATATATATATATGCCCATATATATTTCCATATATATTTTTTGGTACTAGGGATTGAACCCAGGGGTGGGTGCTTAGCCACTGAGCCACATTCTCAGCCCTTTTTATATTTTATGTAGAGACAAGGTCTTGTTGAGTTGCTTAGGGCCTTACTAAGTTGCTGAGGCTGGCTTGGAACTCATAATCTTTCTCCTTCAGCTTTCCCAGCTGCTGGGATTATAGGCATGTGCCACCACGCTGACTTATTATTCTATATTTCTTAAAGAAAGGGTTCAAGATGATAAAGCTATAATTAGATCATCTGGTCTACCTGCCTCCAGCAAGGCTGGGCATTTCCCAACAATATGTTCCTCTGAGTTCTCTGGTTTGGAGTCAAGCCCCTTAGGCATTACCTGACAGTTAAGTAAATCATGCAATTAAGCAAAGGAGAGTCTCTCTCTCTCTCTCTCTCCCTCCTTCCCTCCCCCACCCCATCTCTCTCTCATTGCATCTGCAGTTTGCATCAATTCTAATAAGGCTCAGCCGGACACGGTGGCTCACTCCTGTAATCCCAGTAATTCAGAAGATGGAGGCAGGAGGAAGAGGATCACAAGTTCATGGCCAGCCTGGGCAACTTAGCAAGATTGTCTCGGGGGAAAAAAAAATTCAAATAAGGCTGGTTACAAGCCAAGCTATCCTGCCCTCTTGGCAAATGTTCACAGGAGATAATATGGACAATCTATTTTTTAAATAAATAGAAATTTTTCAGAATGCAATTTAAACTGTAGTGGAATCCCTTCCAGCAATAACATTCCACCAGATTCACAGCCTCAAACATCAGTTGAAAAGAGACCTGTGAGAGCCCCACTCTGGGTCCTATGCCAGCCAGCTACAGGAGCATGGCTACCAACCCTGCTAGGGTCTCTTCTGCCAAGAGAGCTAACAACAGGAGACTTCCCATCTAAGACTGCCTCTGTCAGCACCAATTGAAGGAGTGTGAGTGTCTTGGGGAAATACACAACACAAGACAGTCATTACTGCTGCCATGGTTTATTGTAGTTGCTTGAGAAGATAGAGAAGGGAAGGGAAGATGGATTCTATTCAGCTATCTGCTCCTCTTTCCCTCAGCAAGATGCAAAAGTAATTCTTCCCTCTCTGTGCAGCCAATCTTCCCCCTGAATCCTCCCTGAATCTTTCACCCACCTTTAAAGACCTCAAGGCAAGGAGATTGTATCCCATCCTGGAAACTCATTCCAGAGTTCAAAAATCCTCATTACCTGGACGTCCTTTCAGTGTTGACCCACAGGCGGACTGCCAAGTAAACTAATTGCCTCAGATTTTGATCTCACCGATGATAAGGATTGTCTGCACCCTGCCCTGGCCTCCAAGGCTGTTGAGACTCTTCCTCTGGCCCCCGCTGTGTTTTCTTCCTTCCTTCTCCAGTCTGAGGAGGGCAACAATCACATGCAGTTACAGGGAATGTTCAAGAATTTATTTTATCAATACACCCAAGGGTAATGCTGCAAGGACCTGAGATTCAGGATAAGGCTGAAGACAGGCTTCTAGATACAAGGACAATTTAATGGCATGTCCTGGAGTCAATTCAACTGTTCCCATCTATTGCCCAGGACAAACCTAGGGAAGGCAGAGAAAATAAAATGAAACAAGAATAACAAGAATTCTTCACAGCCACAGTGATAGTCCCAGAGATCTAGCTCCTGAAGATCTTCTGTTCCTGGCCCAGCAAGAGAAGGGGTCCTGAGATTATTCTGTTTTCCAGAATCTTCCTTTGTAAGACTTGCAGATGCTCTCCAGGTATTCAGCAAACAAGGCTGAGGGCATAGATCACCAACATCATTATTCTACAGAGAAATTCAAGTACATTATTCTTCCTTTTCGCATCTTTCTGCAACTATAAAATGGAATCAATTAAACATTATAGGGGTCCACTTTTGGACTAAGCTTCTACACCATCTCCTAATACATCAGACTAAAAACCAAAACAGAATCACTCATGCTAAACTTCATCAAGATGAAACTAAACTCTTTATATGAACTTTCAAAAAATCAGGATTAGAGATATAACAACCAAATTTCCCAAACTTTGACTTGTTTCAATGGGTGTAATAATGAAGTTCTTTTGCCTTAATTCTTACACAAAAGAAGCAGTTTAAAATAATTTGATGTTAACTACCAGTTATGGTCCCATGTCTCCCTGTCTCTGAGAAATAGAATTCGGTGGTCCATTTTCAGAATGTAGCATTTAGATTTTATTGGGCTGTAAGATCCAATTGTAGCCATTTTAATTATACCCTTCCCTTTGCCCGCTCTAATTTTGAAATTAGCTAATTGCGTAGATTGTAACCCGAGCTCCTCCTATCAGGAAAGGGGAAGTGCTATGTTAGGGATAAAGGCAGGCAGACTGCCCAACCAGGTGTGCTTGCCAGTCAGGTTAGGTAGCATGCCCTTCTGGCATAAGTAAAGTTTGCCTTGCAGACCCACTTGCAAGCATGTGTTTGATTTCTTGCAGCACCTGGGCATTTCTAACATTGTCCCTGCCTTACGAGAAATATAGCCAATCAGTTTTTTGGTTTTGTTTTCCTTCAAGCCTATTCCGTCTATAAAACCAAACTTCTTTGCTTGGATCATTGGAACAATTATTCTATTTTAGGATTGACTGAAATGTTGCCTGATTCCAGAATCGAAAATAAAGCCAATTAGGATCTTAAAACTAAATTGTTTGCAATTTTGGTGATTCCTTACTGAAAGTGGGACGTTTTAAGTCTCAGCACTGTGGTTTATTTCTACATGGGCTTTCATTTATTTGTTTTCCAATAAATGTAAAGGGACCACTTTCCACCAGGCAGATCATTTTGATCTGAGCACAGAGCGGTCAACTGGGAGGCAGGGATGGGAAAGCACTACCTTTCCTGTCTGCCTATGACTAAGGCAGGGAGGGGGCTTCGGCAGTCAGAGTCCCCCTGGCCCCCTGCAAAGCTGCAGCAGTACTTTTCTCTGTGGTCGAGGGTGAGTCTCAAAGGCCAGAGTGACCAGCAAAACTTAGAACAAGGCCCACTGTGGAGAGCAGAAACCATAGAGAAAAGCAGTTTCCAGCTGTGCCTGACCCTAAGTTATCCCATTTTATAGAGCAGTAGTTTAGCATGAGTTACTCCATTTTGAGTCCAGTGCCAAAGCAGAATGGCTCTATACCTTGTTTGTACAAGTAAACAACCACCAGATGCACAGCACAATCATAAGGCACAAACTGATAAATTATTTGTGCTAATGAATAAAATAGGATAGATAGTAAAAGAAGTAGACAGCTAAGAAAAATGCCCCCCGACCCCACCCCAAAAGAAGTTTCTCTAAATGAACAAGCTACTTCATGAAATTATTTTTATGTTCATCTTCTTTGCCTATGAAATTAATGTAGAAATATTCCAAACATTCCAGCCAACTCCTTTTCCCTGGGTGGCAGGAAAAGGGAGGCTGAACAGACTTAAGTGAAGGCTACAGACTCAAGATCTAACCAATCAGAATATTGCAGGCCAAACCAATAGCCTTAACACTTTTCCAATATAACCAGTAGTTATATAAGCCCCTGGACTAGTGTTCTTAAGTGGCAACATGTTCTCAGTTCCCCACTCGCCCAGCAGGACCTCAGCTTCTTTTCTCCTCACTTGAATAAATCCTACTCTTTTATGTTCACTCTTCATTGCCCATGAATTTCATTCTTTGAATTCACAGGATAAGAACTTGGAAAGAAGGCACTGGCAGGTGGCTGAGGTCTACTGCAACACATATAATAGAAGAGACTGAAAATCTGCTTTCATTAATGAATAATGAGCTGGGTGCAGTGGCACACGCCTGTAATCCCAGCAGCTCAGGAGGCCGAAACAGGAGGATTGTGAGTTTAAAGCCAGCCTCAGCAACTTAGGGAGGTGAGGCCCTCAACAACTCAGTGAGACCCTGTGTCTAAATAAAATACAAAAAAAGGGATGTGGCTTAGTAGTTGAGTGCCCTTGGGTTCAATCCCTACTGCAATAATAGTAATAACAACCACCACTACCACCTGTGAACTTATCGAGTTAAATCAGAGCTATATCTGTCTATATCTGTTAAATATATCTGTTAAATCAGAGCCCACTGTCTCCAGGGCTGCTGCTCAGAACCATAACCCTGCTGGATATGACATACTTTGTAACTGCCTACTGTCCAGACTCTGGCCCAGGATTGTTCTGTGGCCTGAACAATTTCTTAGGCTGGTTCACAATCTTATCTGATCACCTGCAGTGACACTTTTGCACTTGTATGTGCTCTCTTTCAGGACAGTCTTCTGAAACCTTGGGGCCACCTCAATCCTTTCTTAGTCTTTCTCTAACCTAGTTTTACTATTATGTACAGTGTGATGTGTCACTTGAGTGTTACAGATATTAGTAAGTAAGATTGGAATAAAAGAACCAGGGATTCGCTGGCCTTAAAGCTACCAAGTGCTGTGTGAGTACTCTGAACTGCAGCTTATGAAAGTCTAAGTGAATGGCATCACCCAGGACATCCACCTTCAGCTCAGTCAGCTCTTCGGCACCCGGGCCTTGCCATCAGATCCTGGTCCGAGATCTGCCCCTAATGTTAGTGGGGGCTGGGACAAGAGTACAACTGGAAGCTCCAGCACTGTCCAACTCTCTTCCTACCCAGGTTCATCTTTCCCTGAATGGAATTTTGCACCTAACCTCCATCCATAGCCCCCTGAAGGCTGCCCTCAGCCATCACTCAGACCAATGGGGAACATTCTAGAGTCATAGTCCACTCTTGGGGGGATAGATCCAGGGAAGAGACCCACATAGGGTCATGTGGTTCAGGAATTCTGGGTAAGCATAGGATCTTCTAGAACAGGGTGAGGGCATGAGCTCCAGGCAGGTATATCATATTGCCTGTGGTCTCTGCTCCATGGTGGTAAGACAGAAGAAAAGGACCCAGTGCTCCCTGAGGGCTACTTTTTATTTTTTTCTCCATCTTTCTTTCCTCTCTTTCTCTCTCTCTCTCTCTCTCTCTCTCTCTCTCTCTCTCTCTCTCTCTCTCTCTCTCTTTTTTTTTTTGAGGTGCTGGGATGGATCCCCTGCTTCAAAAGCTACAGCTGCCCCAAACATCTTCATGGTTGGAAGATGCGACACCAGATCTCCTGTGGCCTCTAGGAGACTTTTGCTTTGGCTGTGGCAATCTTCAGTCACAGGTTCATCCCAGATGACTCTGTCTGTAGCCTCTCTGAATGGCTTCACCTACTGCAGCTGCTTCACCTGTCCCTAATCGGGTTCAGAAGGAGCCCTTCCCCTACCCACAGCTAAGCAGAAACCTGTGGTTAGCCAGTAGGACACTGCATGTGTGAGCTCCCCTTTCTTCTATATAAGTAGCCTTCCCCACACCCTTATCAGTCATGCATTGCTACCCCTTTGTGCTGCAGATTAAGTCCTAATAAAGCTTCTTCTAGGTGGTTTTATGTTGCCTATTTGTGATTTCTAGCTCCAGTAAAATAGGCTAAACCTATTACTCTAATAGCATAACATTGAGGACATTGACATTGAAAGTAGCCAGCAATCAGGGCTGGTCATACTGAGGGCACCTAGCACCTGGCAAACAGCAGGGAACAATGGAGGGTTGCCAGCTCTGGATGCTGGGGGAGTCCCAGAGAGTTGCTGGTAGCTGCTGGTTCCAGTTGTCAGGACAGCAAGGAGGAGGGCAGATAACACTAAGAGCTAAGAGCTGCTGGCCTTCAACGCTCAGAAATGCTAATACTAAGGGAGCTGCACTTTGCCTATTCATAATTTCTATATATAAATTGAACAAAAAAGCCCTCAGATGATTGGTAACAGTGGGGACCAGTAGTAGAGTTATAGTACACAGCCTTCTAAAGCTCAAGCCTAAACCTTTTCATTTGTTAGCTGAAGGCAAGTTGCTCCAGCTGTCTCAAAGTCCCCCATCTGTAAAATGAGGCTAATAGTAATGCTTGCATCTTGAACCATTGTGATCATCAAATAAGATAATTCATATAATGTACTTAAGGGTACATAGTAAGTGATATCTGTGATTATTTTTTATTAAATTAATTGATCTGCTGGGTGCAGTGGCACACAGCTCCTTAGAAAGCTGAGGCAGGAGGATTGTAAGTTGAAGGACAGCCTGAGCAACTTAGCAGGATTGTGTTTTCACAATAAAAATAAAATAAAAATAAAAAGGTATGAGGATGTAGCTCAGTGGTAAAGCACCTACCTAGTATGTGTGAGGCCCTGGTTTCCATCCCAATAACACACACACACACACACACACACACACACACTATAAATTTTTTTTTTCATTTTTCTCTCTCTCTTTTCTACTGTTCTGGGGATGGAACTAAGGGCCTCACACATGACAAACAAGTGCTCTACCATTGAGCTACTTCTCCAGACCTAGAGATCTAGTAGCAAAGTTGTTTTTTTTTTCTTTTTTTAAACAGGGAAGAAGAAACAGATGAAATTAAATTTTGTAGTGCATTTTATTTAACTGGATATATCTAAGACAATATAGTTTTGGCATGTGATCAATATAAAAATCATTATTAAGATACATATGTTTTAACTAAAGCTTCAAAAGCTGGCATTTATTTTGTACTTAGAGTGCATCTTAACTTGGACTGGTATCAAAAGGAAAAAATTTCAATTAAAGATCTTAACTGATTTTATTTGCAATTCTAGAATTGGTCAACACTTCATCCCATAAATAAGTGTTCCATCCCATAAAATAAAGCGAGCTAAGCAGAAGAGGTTGGTTTTATAAACAGAGGAGGCTGGAAAAGGAAGAAACAAAAAACAAAAATCAGATTGGTCATTTCAAAATTACTTTTCTTGTAAGGCAGGGACAAGGAGACAGAACAGTCGAAAGATAATTGACTAGTTAACATCAGATTACTTCAGGTTACCTTCTTTGTGTAAAGATTAAACCAGAGGAAACTTGATTATTACACCAATTGAAACTGGCCTGTTTGGGAATTTGACTCTCTCCCTCCCGAAAGTCAGAGAATTTAGCCTGGGTTTGGTGATATGGAACTTTAGCAGGGGTGGTTCCATAATGAGTTTTCATCTGGTCTTTTGGGGCCCAGTTGGTGGAACTTAGTCTAAAACAATGGCCTCCCATATTTAACATGCGTCACATGCCTAACAGCCACAGGTGGCTTGTGGCCACCAAATCAGATAGTGCAGTTCTGCATCCTTGCTATGCAAGTATGGACTGCTAACAAACTACATCTGCACCAGTGCAACAGACCAAAATGAATCCAAATCTGCATTACAGCGACAGCCCCAGTTGATGAGGGCCACATTAACATTTGATATCCAAGCTATGGAAACAACCTAGGTATCCTTGATTGGATGAATGCATAAAGAAAATGTGGTATGTATACACAATGGAATATTACTCAGCCATAAAGAAGACTGCAGTAATGGCATTTGCTGGTAAATGGATGGAACTGCAGAATATCATGCTAAGTGAATAAGCCAATCCCCTGAAACCAAAGGCCAAATGTTCTCTGTGATTTATGGATGCTAAGCCAAAACAAGGGAGGTGGTGTGGGGGAATAATAGAAATCCATTGGCTTAGACAAGGGGAAACAAAGGAAAGGGAAGGGGAGGGGAATAGGAAAGCCAGTAGAATTAATTGGACTCTCCGCATCAGCTACAACCACAAGAGTGGGATCCTAAATAGAATAAGTTACACTTCATGTAAGTACACATAGAATGCATACATTCTACTGTCATGTATAACTAAAAAGAACAAACCAAAGAAAACACCAACTTTTGACATTGTTGGGTGTACTGCTGGCTGAAAGCAAACTAGGAGTGGGCAGAAAGCCGAAATGCTCTCTCTTCCCACCCACCCATTCTTTGTTCTTCTTTGGAGACCTCTCTAGAGAGTTTTAAATTATAAGACCTACTCCCAAGACCTGATTTAATTGGTCCAGGGAGGGATGGAGGCAATAGGTATTACGACGATGCTCTACAGGTGATTCTGATATGTAGCTGGATAGAGTCACAGGCTAACCCAACACCAACACTCTGGCCTCCCTTAGTCCTGCCAGGTGTCACGATAAACACACCTGAACTTATATCCTTGGGGACTTTGAAGGAAGTCAAGATGAGTAATACAGGTAAATCCCTACAACATTGTATGAAATACTCCTAATTGTCTCACAAACTCTGAGAAATTGATGCCATATGTGAAGATAGGAACCCTTTGGGAAAATAAGGCAGTCTTAATTTAACTGCTGCTGTAGCTAGCTCAGCTAATTCCCCTTTGGTTACTGGAATAGGAAGAAAATAATACAGGATTTGTACATTTATGAAATAATTGTCCTAATAAAGATGTCCATGTCCGGGCTGGGGATGTGGCTCAAGTGGTAGCGCGCTCGCCTGGCATGCGTGGTGGGGCACTGGGTTCGATCCTCAGCACCACATAAAAATAAAAAAAGATGTTGTGTCCATCTAAAACTAAAAAATAAATATTAAAAAGTTCTCTCTCTCTCTCTTTAAAAAAAAAGATGTCCATGTTCAATATATTAATACTGTTGGTCTTTTCCTGGAAACAGTTAAATTCCACAGACATTTATTGAGTCCCTACTGTACCCCAGACATAATGGGGCTACAAAGATGTTTCTACACAACAGACATGGCCTCCAAGGACCTCACCTTGTGGGGACCTGTAAGCATCTGGGATTTAGGGGAATTGAGACCCATCTGACCTTAAGTTTCTCAATTTGTGAAAACTAAAATAAAATACTGCATGACATCCTTACTGCTAGTACTTAGAGTGTCTGAAGGATTTCAAGCATCATCATTTTACATTATGGTTAGCATCTTTCTTTTTTTCTCTTTTTGCAGTACTGGGGATTGAACTAAGGCCTTCACATTACTTTACTACTGAGATACATCCCCAGTCTTTTTATTTATTTTGATTTACAGGGTCTTGCTAAGTTACCCAGGCTGGGTAACCTGTGATCCTCCTGCCTCAGCTTCCTGAGTAGCTGGGATTACAGGTGTGCACCACTACTCCCAGCTTCACAAAAGCAATCTTGATGTATAAATTTAACTCCTAAAGTCATCTGGTTTCTCCTTGCAAAGAAACTTTCTGAATGAGGAATAAATACAATTTTAACTCATTGGGTGTTGAACATGATGATTTTCTCCCATCATTTTGAAATGCTGCAGATGTATCTACATAATAATGAAATAATTTGAGACATACAAATTTTCAAATTATGCAAGTCATGAACTCAGAAAGAGAGATCTGTTTGGCATTCCATTTCTTTCCAGGATGCAAGGGATGGGCCAGTGGGTGTGCGCGCGCGCGCACACACACACACACACACACACACACACACACACACTTGGATTTTTACTTGCCCTGGCAGAGGAGGGAAGGGTCGTAGGCTGTTTCACATCAGGTTATCATTTCTGCTTCAAACTGAACCTCAGCATTAAAACTGGTCATAGCAAGTGTCACTTGCTAAATGTACTTCTGCAAAAAGTTTTGTGCTAATTAGAGCAGAAAGACAGGGGGAGAGGCAGAGGAAATGTAAGCAGGAAAATAGAAGAAAGGATGGCTTTGAAAGTCTATGGTGAGAGGGAACTCAAGGACTGCAGAGACAAAGGAAACAGCCCAGAACAAAGACCTAAAATTTCTCCAGGAGTGAGTGGATGTGGATCACGGCCCTTGCTGGAAATTGAGAGAGCTCCCTTTAAAAAATCACTATATTTGGGGACTGGTGATAGAACCCAGGGGTGCTCTACCACTGAGCTTCATGCCAGTGCTTTTTATTTTATTTTATTTTATTTTATTTTATTTTATTTTATTTTATTTTATTTTTGTGACAGAGTCTTGCAAAGTTGCCGAGGGGCTCACTAAGTTGTCCAGGCTGCTTGCTACTGAGCCTGGCCTAATAAGTTGCATTTTAAGAGCAAATCAGTTTGACAGCACAGTGGCCATTGTGTTTTATGAGGTTGAGCCTTAGCAATGGCCACCTCCAGGAGCAGATTAAGTGACATCAGGCTTCCTGCTTTTAGTTGAAGAACCTCCCCCACAGAACACATGGCTTAGGGCTGGCTACTAATGTGGTACCCCGCATTCTTCACATACTCCTCTCTGCCCACCCCTGACAGCAGCCAGGTGGCAGGGGCTTGGCAGTCACCTCTCTTGCTCTTGCTACCAATTCTGCTGCCCACACATCATCCTGGGCATGTCGACAGCAATTTGGTCTATGAGGATGGAAATGTCAACCTGCCATCACCTGTCTTTTGTGCTCCTCCTGCTGAGAGGCAGAGCTGACCTTAAGCAGACAGTGAGCATCATCACGGCAGGTATAAAGGATACTTAGAGCCAATAGGGGCTGATAAAAAGACCTGACTCTCTTCTCTCCCCATTGCTGGGCACCTGCAGAGCCTGTCTTCCTGGTAAATTGCCTTGTGGTGGTTTGACACCTAGGAAAGAGTATAGCAGGTTTCCTCAAGTAGCTTCAGTTGTGAAAAAAATAATGTGTCAGGCAAGAGGGAGGGGCAGAAGGGAATCTTAGCAGCAGGCACCGGCTGTAGCTGGATCCTGCCAAGGTAAAGGGAGCTTCTGCTAAACAGTGGGTGAGCAGCACAGTAAGACTACCAGAGCCCAGACACCAGAGCTGGCTAAGCCAGGGGATCTGAAAAGGAAAGGTGTCGTGAAAAGGAAAATGGAAAGGGAAGGGCTAATTAGGAAGTGATTATGTAGCTGGTGTGACAGGCCCAGGTGGGAGAGGAGCAAGCCTGTTATTAGACCAACTGAACACAGAAGAGCTGTGCCACTCCTCGAGAGCCCTGTTTCTGTCTCAAGCCTGGCACAAGAGCCCCCGCATCAGGAGGGAACCACACAGGAACCGAGTGCTTCCGACAGTGGCCAGCTACATGCTGCTCAAGGCTGAGTAAAGAGGCATGACCCACTGAGGACCTCAGACAACAGGCTGAATGCAAACATGGAAGGATCAAGAGGGCAATTATAAAGAAAAAGCAGCACCAGGACAACATATGGACAACTACAGGGAAAATCCATGCTAATCCTCCTCCCTGGTAAAGGCATTTTCATCTTGAATAGGATTTTCTGGGCTTGCCCTCAAATACATATTTGTACAATTTTTTCAATAAACCCAGAATTTCATACCTACTTTCTTCATTTGTCAATACATCAGAAACATTTCTCAGTGTTTTTTTCATACTCTCCCCACCCAACCTCACCCAGTACTGGGGATTGAACCCAGGGATGTCTACCACTGAGCTACATCCCCAGTCCTCTTTGTTTTATCTTGAGACAGGCTGATGTCGAGTTTGTGATCCTCCTGCCTCGGCCTCCTGAGTTGCTAAGATTACAGACATGAGCCACCTTGCCGGGCTCATCCTCTTTATCATTGAAAATTGCTATGCAATATTCCACTGAATGTATAGACTTCCACTTACTGAAAGATTTCTCTTTTCAGGAAGTAGATTACTTTCTTTTTTCAAATGGCTGCCTTGAGTGAAACTGGTACACAATAAGTTGTGTACATTTAAAGCTTGTGCATGTATAGACCTGGGAACTCTTCACTATAATCAAGATAATTATCACGATAAGAAGCTTATCACTATAATCAAGATAAAACATGCCCCCATCCCCTGAGTTTTCTCCTGCCCCTTGTCATCTCTCCCACCTCTCTGGGTCATTTTTATTTGGTGGATTATTACTCATGGTCCCGGTGCCTGTTGTATTCATGTGCTTATGCAGTTTTTCTCCCCTTGCCCTGTGTTCTGTTTGAAACAAAGCAATGTGGTGAAAGTGATGTCATGCTGGTTCCAGGCCAAAGTCTTAGGAAGCACTAGCAGCTTACGTTTTTTGCACCTTTGGAATGTTTCTTCTTGGAACCTTGCTGCCATGCTGTGAGGAAGCACAAGCAACCATGTAGCAAAGACCTCTGGAGGAGAACCCAGAGCCCTGGCTGACAGCTCCAGCTGAGCTTCTGCAGGAGGCAGCACCCACAAACAGGCATCCCAGTGCTCCAGCCCACACTACATGAAGCAAAGAACTGCCCATCAACCCACAGAATCCAGAGAAGTGAGTTACTATAGCTGAAGTCGCTACGCTTTGGATGGTTTCTTGTATAATCGCCAATAAGTAAAACATTATGTAGGTTGTTAGAGTCATTATGAAAACGTAAGAAATGACGATTAGGATGTCTTCTCATTCTCACCCTATGTCGATCTTTACCTCTTGTCTTCTTTACAGGTAAACTTTTTGGTTTTGCATGCTGGGCAAGAACTCTACCACTGAGCAGTCTACGGCTAAACTTAATGAAGGGCATATACTTGCTGTCCATCTTTCCCTACCCTGGGTCTTCTCTTAGAACTGGGATTCTCATCTTATTACTCCTTGGAAATGTTCTCACCATGATCTCCATGAATTCTCTGTTGCTTAATCCAGAGGATATCTTTTGGTCCTCATCTTATTTGATCTCTTAGTAGCATTTCTCTCCGTCAATCACTCCTTTCTTTAAATTGTCTTTTTCCTACATGCATTGAATAAGAATGATCATGCAGACACATTTCACAGACCTAAAGAAATAGTTGCCACAGAGGTTGGCAAGTGTAGTCTTTAGATGGTTGGCCATGCATCCAGCTAAAAACTCCACCAATATGGAAAAAGGGAAAGAATGGATACTGCAACAATAGCAGGTTCTGACACAGCTATAGAAGTTTCTATTCCTTCTCATGCTCCTTTAAGAGCATTTTTGGCTCTACCTGGTCCTGCAATGATATTCCATGGCTTGTCCCACCTCTTTGCCTTTCTCAATCTAGAGTCCTTAGACTCTAACAACCTACATTATGTCCTCAGTTTGCACCCTCCCATGGATATCCTGCCAAGCCCCCCCTCCTTTACCCACTGCCCAGCCCTACCATCATGCTTCTAAAAAAAAAAAAAAAAAAAAAAAAAAAAAAAAAAAAGACTTGTTTTAGGATAGGCATGGTGTTGCATGCTTGTGGCCCTGGAGGCTAAAGCAGGAGGATCTTGAGTTCAAAGCCAGCCTCAGCAACTTAGCAAGGCCCTAAGCAACTTAGGGAGACCCTGTCTCAAAAAATAAAAAGGCTGGGGACATGGCTCAGTGGTTAAGCACCCCTGGATTCAATCCCTGAAAGAAAAAGGAAAAAGAAAAAACAGACTTTTTTTTTTTTTTAAACCGTTAGCCACAGCTCATCTACAGAGCCTCAGCATATATATGAGAGAAAGAGGAGGTTTGGGAGGACTTAAAAATGTATTTTCCAAACTGAATAGAAATAAGTTATAAAAATAGATACTTTTTTGTTGTTAGTTTTTTGTTGTTAGTTTATAGATCAATTTAGGGGGGGAAGCACATTAGCAAAAGTGAAACTTTTCTATAGAGCAAAGCCATATGGAATCTGAATTCCTGGGTATGGTTAATAATAGTCAACTTCCATACCATATAGCACTTTATGAACCCCTTTATCTCATGTTATCTATATAGCAGATAGGTAAGGAAGGTATTATCTACACTTAACACTGGTACTCAGATGGGCGAGGTCCCCTGCCAGAGCCACTCATCTAGCAGAGGTAGTGCTGGAATTTGAGCTTGTGTGTCACCTGGGTCTGCATTGCCACCTGCATGCATCCAATTGGGACTGACAGGGTATCCTGAAGGAACATTTGGGCTAGACACATCATAAAGGCACATTACAAAGGGGTCTGCTCCGTGAGGAAGCACATAAATGGACAGAGGACAGGTTCAACTGCTAATTGGTGAGTGGACAATATCTGTAGAGATTACATTTGGAAACCAAGTTCTAATTGACCCTTTTGTCATTATGTAAATCTCTTTTTTTATTGTTGATAATTTTTCTTGCTCTGAAGCTTACTCTGTGTGAAAATAATAAAAGTACCCAATCTGTTTGTTTGTTTCTGGTACTGTGGATTGAACTCAGGGGTGCTCTACCACTGAACTATACCACATCCCTTTTTATTTTAAATTTTGAGACAGGATTTCACTAAATCGATGAAGCTGGCCTCCATCTTGAGAGCCTCCTGCTTTAGCCTCCTGAGTAGTTGGGATTACAGGTATGCACTATTATGCCAAGCTAGTTTTCTTTATTTTATTTATTTACTTATTTTAGCTATAGATGGACACAATACCTTTGTTTTATTTATATACTTTTATGAGATGCTAAGGCTCAAACCCAGTGCCTCACACATGCCAGGCAAGTGCTCTACCACTGAGCCACAACCCCAGCCCTAAAGCTAACTTTCTTTTGATTAATGTTAACATGATAAATCTTTCTCCATTTCTTTATTTTTATCCTATGTGTGACTCTATATTTAAGGCAAGTTTCTTATGGACAACATATGATTGGGTGTTGCTTTTTGAACCATTCTGACAATCTCTCTCTCTTTTTAAATTCAAGCTTTTTAAAGTAATTATTGTGAAGAACAATATTTACCTTATTTGTTCCTGTTTTCTAATAATGCCTCTTGTTCTTTGTTCTTATTTTTGTCTTCTACTCTGACATTATGGTTTTCACTTGAACATTTTATGATTTCATTCTCTGAATCAATTATAATTTCATTCACCGTATCAATTATAATTTTGTGTCTGTATGTGGAACTGAGAATTTAATCCAAGGGCTCTTTGCCACTGAGCTATACCTCTAAGTCTTTTTTTATTTTTATTTCGAGACAGGGTCTTGCTAAATTGCCCAGACTGGCCTCAAACTTGTCATCTGTCTTAGCCTCCCATGTTTGCCAAGATTACAAGTGTATATTACTGCACCCAGAAATTTTTTTTTCTTTTGCTTGTATTTAACATTCTTAGTGGTTACTCTGGGGTTTGTAATATACATTTACAATGAATCCAAGCCCACTTTCAAGTTACAATACACCTTAGAATGGTGGTTGCCAGGCTCTGAGGTTTGGGGGCCATGGAGAGTTATTATTTAATGGATTCAGCGTTTCCATTTGGGCTGATGACATATATCTGGAAACGGATAATGGTGATGGTTGAATAAAAGTGTAAATATGCTTAGGGCTCCTGAATGGAAACTTTAAGATGGTTTAAAATGATACATTTTATGTTATGTTTATCTTCCCTCCATGAAGTCAATAAATAAGAAATAAAGAAGTAGAGGGCAAGAGAGAAAAAGAGGAAAGTCAAGAGAAAAGGGCCCACATCTGGGATGCTTCTGCTTTTCAACCCAGCAGCAGAACTTGGTGTTACAACAATCTATTAAAAAGTAAACCAGCCCGTCTTCAGCCTTAGAACTGTGAATTCTCAGCTGAATGAGGAAGTGTTTCTCGGTTTGTTTAATTTGCATACTAATGCAATGCAAATACCGGAGTGTGTGTCTGTGTTGTGGGGGGGGGGGATGCCACCAGCAATAAACCCTTGGTTGCAAAGTGGAGGACAGTCAGTGAGTGCCCAAGGTCTGGAGGTGACAGATGAGGACACAGGAGGTCTGATAAAATTCAGTCAGTTCATTCCAAAGATCTAAGGACAGACAGAAATGTGACAACAGACAAATGGCAGCAGGCTAAGTGGGCGTAGTGAGGAGACACGTCTTTGTTTAAAGTTCCTTTGAGATTGGTGTCAGTAGAACAGCAGTGATAGGAAAGGCAGAGAAACGTTGGCAGGGGAAAGCGTGGCTGTCGCTGTCTTGACGAGAACTCGAGTAAACATGGGTTTCACACCAAGCTGTGCACAATCCTGCTGCAAATTAAAACTTCCTTAAAATCCTGCGCTGCAACAGCTCTTTGTTTCTGCAGGCGGCTTTGTTAAGACTGGAGTGCCAAGTAGTTTCTTTCCCCTTCAAGGATAACAATTTTGTTTTTCATTGGCCAAGCACAAACAAAGACCTCTATTAGATACTCATGACATTGTCCTTAAGTGCTGCTGATCAAGGTATGCTGGCTCAGATTTTGGAGGAATGGGTATTAAATGCTCTTCTCCCAGTCTTTTTTAAAAATTTATTTTAATTAATTACACATGACAATAGAATGCATTTATGCACTTTTACATATCATACATAGATGGGATATAATTTCTCATTTTTCTGAGTGTATATGTTGCAGAATCATATTGGTCATGCAGTCACATATAAACATACAGTATTAATGTCTGTTTCATTCTACTATCTTTCCTATCCCCACATCCGCTCCCCTCTCTCACTTCCCTCTACCTAATCTAAGGTAATGCTATTCTTTCCTAGTGCCCCCCCACTTATTGGGAATTAGCACCCATATATTAGAGAAAACATTCAGCCTTTGGTTTTGTGGGACTGGCTTATTTCGCTTAACATGATATTCTCCAATTCCAACCATCTACTATCAAATACCATAATTTCACTCTTCTTTAAAGCTGAGTAATATTCCATTGAGTATATATATCACATTTTCTTCATCCATTCATCTATTGAGGGACACCTAGGTTGGTTCCATAGTCTAGCTATTGTGAATTGAGCTGCTATGAACATTGATGTGGCTGTATTACTGTAGTAGGCTGATTTTAAGTCCTTTGAGTATAAACCAAGGAGTGGGATAGCTGGGGCAAATGGTGGTTCCATTCCAAGATTTATAAGGTATCTCCATACTGCTTTCCATAGTGGTTGCACCAATTTGCAGTCCCACCAGCAATGTATGAGTGTACCTTTTTCCCCACATTCTCACCAACATTTATTGTTGCCTGTATTCTTGATGATTGCCATTCTGACAGGAGTGAGATGAAATCCTAGAGTAGTTTTGATTTGCATTTCTCTAATTCCTAGAAATATTGAACACTTTTTCATATATTTTTTGATCAATTGTATTTCTTCTTCTGAGAAGTGTCTGTTCAGTTCCTTGGCCCATTTATTGATTGGATTAACTGGTGGGGTTTTTTTTGGTGTTAAGTTTTTTGAGTTCTTTATCTATCCTAGAGATTAATACTCTATCAGATGTGCAGGTAGTAAAGATTTCTCCCAATCTGTAGGCTCTCTCCTCATGTTATTGTTTCCTTTGCTGAGAAAAAGCTTTTTAATTTGAATCTATCGCATTTATTGATTCTTGATTTTACTTCTTGCGCTTTAGGAGTCTTATTAAGGAATTCAGATCCTAGGCCGACATGGTGAAGATTTGGGCCTGTTTTTTCTTCCATTAGGCGCAGAGTCTCTGTTCTAGTGCCTAAGTCTTTGGTCCACTTTGAGTTGATTTTTGTGCAGGGTGAGAGTTTTTTTTTTTTAATATATATATATATATATTTTTTTTTTTTTAATTGTCAATGGACCTTTATTTTATTTATATGTGGTGCTGAGAATCAAACCCAGGGCCTCACACATGCTAGACAAGCACTGTACCACTGAGCCACAAACCCAGCCCCATGAGCCACAAACCCAGCCCCAAGAGATAGAGGTTTAATTTCATTTTGCTACATATGAATTTCCAGTTTTGCCAGCACCATTTGTTGATAGGCTATCTTTTCTCCAGTGAATGTTTTTGGCACCCTTGTCTAGTATGAGATAACCATATTTATGTGGGTTTGTCTGTGTCTTCTATTCTGCACCATTGGTCTACAAGTCTACAATATCATGCTGTTTTTGTTACTGTAGCTCTGTAATATAGTTTAAGGTCTGGTATTGTGATGCCTCCTGCTTCACTTTTCTTGCTAAGGATTGCTTTAGCTATTCTGGGTCTCTTATTTTATGACTGCTTTTTCTATTTCTATGAAGAATATCATTGGGATAGGAATAGGAATTTCATTAAATCTGTATAATGCTTTTGTTAGCATGGCCATTTTGATAATATTAATTCTGCCTATCCAGGAGCATGGGAGATCTTTCCATCTTCTGAGGTTTTCTTCAATTTCTCTCTTTAGTGTTCTATAGTTTTCATTGTAGAGGTCTTTCACCTCTTTTGTTAGATTGATTCCCAGTGGGTTTTTTTTTTTTTTTTTTGAGGCTATTGTGAATGGGAGTAGTTTTCCTAATTTCTCTTTCAGTGGATTCATCGCTGATGTATAGGAATGTGTTTGATTTATGGGTATTGATTTTATATCCTGCTACTTTGCTGAATTCATTTATTAGTTCTAGGAGTTTTCTGGTGGAAGTTTTTGGATCTTCTAGATATAGAATCATGTCATTAGCAAATAGTGATAATTTGAGTTCTTCTTTACCTATTTGCCTTGCCCTCTACTATAGCATCTTCCACTCCAGGAGGATATTACTTCTCCTCCCGTTTCTCAGATGTGCAGTTTTTCTGATGGTTCAGCCTACCTGGTGCTTACTTACAACAGAGAAAGCACCAACTGTAGAGACCAGAAGGAGGCAGGGATCTCTGATGTTAGCAATAGTCTGAATCAGGGTATTGGGAAATTCTCTGAAGCCTTAGCCTGGCCTGTGAGGGGGGGACAGGATCCACTAGCTATGTCTACCATGGGCAGGGGTCTTATGATACCTGAACCACCTGTTTGCTGGTTTGGGACCGGGGCTAATCCCTGTCACTTGACTAGTACCTTTTAGTTATAGTCACATCCAATTCATTCTTTTTTTTAAATATATATATATTTTTTTTAGTTGTAGATAGACACAATATCTTTGTTTTTATTTGTTTATTTTTATGAGATGCTGAGGATCGAACCCAGGGCCTCACGTGTGTGAGGCAAGCACTCTTCCACGAGCTACAACCCCAGCCCCAATTCATTCTTTTCTGGGGTCAGAGAAGCATCTCAAGGCCGCTCAGTGCTCCCCCGTCTTCTGCATTGGTTCTCTCCAGGGCTCCTGTGCAGCTGAGAGACTCTTCTCTCCACCTGCTCTTGCAGGAGGTCCATCCTCATCACTATCAGTTCCTAATGAGGAACTGGAAGCCTTGCTCAGTGGGATACAGCCTACCCTGAATTAAGAGCTTCAAACAAGGCTCTGCCTGCCTGGTGTCCTGACTGATCTATAAAGGGGAAATGGATTTCTATGTTCCATAGCTTTATTTTTGTCCATTTGCTTCTCAGTGGTGTCTAGGCCATAGGCCCACCCTTTGATAGTGATCAGTCTGCTCCTGTTAATTGGTGGACATGTGGGATATAAGAATGTGTCCCTACCCCAGATTCTACTCAGTGGTATCCTTTCATTCTGGTGAGTGATCTTCAGGCCCATATTCCTACCTTTCTCTGGTATTGTTGATTTTTCTGAAATCCTTCAAATCAGGGAAGCATATTATCCACCTTCCCCCTTCCACCTCCTACCTCCTTTAGTGAAGCAGCCTGAAAAAAACAAACACCTTGCCTGATTGATTTCAGAGGCCATTGATTTCAGTTTTGCATATTAATCTCTGCCTCCTGTGGGCAATGTGGATTAACAACCTGCATGCAGCAACTCTGACTCTGAGAATCTAGACGTGCATGGAGTGGCCTGAGCAATTTAGCAGAGGCTCTAAGCAACTTAAGGAGAACTTGACTCAAAATAAATGAATAAATAAATAAATAAATAAGGCTGTGGATGTGGCTCAGTAGTTGAGTGCCCCTGGGCTCAATCCCTGGTAACAACAAAAACAAAACCAAAAAAGTGCATGGGATGTTTTACAAGGGAGGAGGGGTGGAGTTCCCTCTCTGCAAAGATAGCCAGGTAGGGCTAGAGATGTAGCTCAGTGGTAGAGTGCCTGCTTGGCATGGGGGAGGTCCTGGGTTCCATCACCAGCCGCATACAGAAAGAGTAAGAATAAGTTTGTCAACACTTAAGAAATGTTCTGATTTATTTTATTTTTTGAGACTGGTTCTCATTATGTTGCCCAGGCGGCCTCCAACTATCAATCCTCTTGCCTCAGCCTCCTAAGCAGCTAGGATTACAGGCATGGGGGGGCATTATACCTGGCTTTAACTTTTTTAAATTTTTAATTGACAAAAGTTGTATTTATTTATGGGATACAACAGAATGTTTTAAAATAGACATATATTGCTGAATAGCTAAATCAGGCTAATTAACATAGGCATTAACATCACATATTTGTCAGTTATTGACTAATTATAAAAATTCAAATCAGGGGCTGTGGCTGTGGCTCAGTGGTAGAGCGCTTGCCTTGCATGTGTGAGGCACTGGGTTCAATTCTCAGCACCACACATAAATAAATTAATAAACTAAAGGTCTATCAACAACTAAAAAATATTTTAAAAAATCAAACCAACAGTGGACATCTGTAAAATGTAGTTATTCTCAAGTCCGAGAAATGATAATCTGTCTCATCTCGTCTTTACATAAATCCTTAAGAATGTGTAATTTTATTCCCATTTTATAGAAGAGAAAGCTGAGACCCAAATACATTAAGTGATCCAACCAAATCCACATGAAAGGTAGAGCTGGGATTTGAATCTGGATTTCAACCAGCTCTAAAATTCCTGATGTCTGTTCTAACTCCCAGATTAGCAACACTGGGTTTGTGAATGATACGGTCAGGGGACAGACAGAAGAGGATGGCGGGAACGCAAGGTTAAGCAAATAATTCTATAAAATGTGCCCACTGTGCTTACTCCTACATGCTTTCTTTGACAAAAAGTAAGTTAGCTACAGCCCTGCCTGGCCTAAGTGGACAGGATATGTCACATTCCTCAGCAAACTACCTATTATCTACAAGGAAGTGCAGTCAGGAAATAAAATCCACAAAAGGAACCCAAATTACTTTGAAGGGAGAGACATTTGTAACCCTTTTCACAGACCAGATTCTGGAAGATAAGGATAATTCTCCTAACCATAAAACCTGTAAAAATGATTAAGAATCCAATTAGAACCAGTCAGCATGGGCCAAGGTGACCTAGAGTTGCCATGATAATGGGGACTTGAAAGTCTGATGTCACCCTGCTGTCAGTCGAAAGTCAAGAGGTAGACCTGAGCATAACTCTCTGGAAACTTCTTTGGAATCCCCAAAAAAACTAAAGGGCAGGAGAGGCATGTTATTCCTGTCCTCTCTGAGAGGACCCACTCCCTCCCTTGAGAGTGTCCTCTTTCCCTTTAATAAACTCATTCCTATTACTCTGAGCAAGATGTCTGAAATCTTTCTGACTTGACCACAAGAACTGGCGTTTGAAGGGTGGGCCTTCATGCTACCTCAGTTTCTCTGTAGGCCCCAGCTCTGTCATTGTACCATGCCTCTCCCATTTGAGTCCTCTCACCTTGCTTTTGACCTTTACCTATCATTGATCTAATCAAATCTTCACACACTTGGAATTTAGAGGGGCCCAAGACATGGGGAAAGAATCTCAGACCTGGGCCTTGGGTCTCAAAACCAGAATTCAGAAAGGCTTAGGATGAACCGGTATGCAGAACTGTCATAGATGATTTCTAATTTACATTGTTGGTTCCCTCCAATTTTGAGAGCTAGCCTGGGAATCTAACTATAATTTACAATCTTATTTTTAGAGATGGATATCATGTAAGGTCTAGTAAACTTTTGGGACCAGCTCAATGTCATTCAAACTGCCAGCATCAGTATTATGTATGATTGATGAGAAATCAGCCAAGAAAGGAGTGGGCTGGTGTCTCCTATGGGCAAATTAGCTTTCTTCTGCTCCATGTCACAGGGTGTTCTCTGAAATTGGTCAGCTACTCTGTGAATGCGAAGGGCTTGGTTGAGGTTCATCAGCACACCTGGGCCATGAAACCTGAAATCTCAAGGTACCTGGCTAAAGATAGATTAAACTATGAACAAGAAAAAAGCACTGTTAACGCTAAACTGTTAACTGTGATGGTTGCAGCACTGGAGAAAATTGTAATTTTTTTCTTTTTTTCTCTTTCTAAATAGTGCTGGGAATTGAACCCAGGGCCTCTTACATACTAGGCAAGCACTCTACCTCTGAGCTACATCCCCAGCCTATATTATACTTACCTACAACATAATATATATATATATATATCAGGCACAGTGGTACATGCCTGTAATCCAATGGCTGGGGAGGCTGAGGCAGGAGGGTTATGAGTTCAAACCAGCCTCAGCAACTCAGGAAGACCCTGTCTCAAAATAAAAAGGAAAAAGAGTTGGGGGAGTACCAAAAACACAACCAAACCAAAAAAAAAAAAAAAACCCAAAACAAACCCATATATTAAGAGTTTATTAAAAAAAAAAAAAAACCACCCTGCCAATGGGGAGGGGGCACTATTGCCACACACAGCCATCTGCTGCATCTTCTTATGAGTCCCACAGTGTGAGGAGACAATAGAAGCCCCAGATTGGATGTGGGGTGAAATCTGTGCAGCGTGAGTGCTGGGGAGGGTTCCAAGGCATTTATTAAAGGTGCAGGCAGTGACACTTCTTTGTTTCTTCCAAGTTGATTCACATCCAATTCTTAGCATGTATTCCTCCCCTTCCCCTTGGCCCAGGCTCCCCCTCCTCCCTCCAGTGACTAGCACAAAAATAGGAAGCTGAGATAGTCCCAAAATTAAAGTCTGTCCCCAAATCCAGGCTGTTGTCCTGGGTGTGCTGCGCCTTTTGTCACTTGCTGGTGCTGCCATGTCATTAACATAGACCAAACATGTTTGTCTTTTCCCATGTCAGAATTTATTGAATAACGATAAATTCACAGACTACACCACTTTCATCAGGGCAGTTCACTGAAGACTTGTGGGTCACCTGGTAGTTCTAATCTGGGTAACTGCAGGCTCTTTTATTCCAATCTTAATTTCTAATATCTATAACATCCAAGTCACACATCACACTTCACACAATTTTACACACACACACACACACACACACACACACACACACACATACACATATGAGTTACAGAGGGGCTGAAGGATTAAGGCAGACACAAGGGCTCAGAAGGCTGGACTGAGAGCCCATGCAAAGAGCAGATATGAATGCAAAGAGTCCCTGTAGGTGGTCAAATAAGATTAAGAACCAGCCCAAGAACTTGTTCAGAGTGCAGAGCTGTCAAAGTGCAGGAACTTTGCCAGGGTCCAGACAGTTGGCAGTTTCATAGTGTCAGCTTGGGGTATCAGCTTGGAATGGGACTTGTGTGGTCGTCACAGGCATGAGAAACCGCCTTTTGCTAAAGCACAAGTTCAGAGATTTGGAGGTTTGAATGTTGTGGGGATTTTCCTGGGCAAGGCTTGTGACAAGTGACCAAGTGATTGGGTCAGGGTGCCACCATGGCCAGTCTTGGTGTATCCTTCCTTTTATGGGTCTCAAGTAAGGGGGTTGTATCACTTGGTGGTCTAGTGTGAGTCTGATATTTCCCATATGAGTTTGATACACCCATACATCCATGTGCATCTGACTAATTTGATAAGTTCATGGGTGGTCATTCTTATCAGCATGATTAATTTATTTCTCTTGATGCCTTATGGTTGTGTCATAAAGCAGGTGGTGGTTGTTTACTTGCAAAAAGGATGGAGTCATTGCACCTCAGCACTGAAACTCAAAATGGAGCAGCTTGTGGCAAACTGCTGCTTTATGAAATGGAGCAACGAAGGTTTAGGCACAGCCTGAAAACTGCTGTTCTCTAATCATGGAGGAACTCAGAGGAGGGCACAGCCTGTTCTCCACAGACAGGAGGGTGCTCCTCCCGCTGGTTGCCAGCTACAGTATGTGCATGAGTGCGCACCTCCCTGCTGACCACAGCTTCTGCCTTAAAAACCTTTGCTGTGATCAGGGGGTCCAGGTTTTTCCAGGTTTCCCAGTGGCCCCCCAAAATCCACAATTTTAGGACCCCTTCCTAGCACTGGGGCCACAACCCCTCCTAGCCCTTCAAAGCCCAGGTTTGCAATCTGAAATTCCTAGATTCCACCTCTCCACTCCAGCCCCTCCCCACTGGGGAAACACCTGATCCTCCCAAACTGGGTCATGAACACCCAATAAAGACTTGGAGAGGTGCTGATCTTCTTGGCAGCCTTTAAAACACAGGAAAGGAGGTCATTCTCCATGGGACAAGGGAGCACATGCTTTGTAATCCCAGGGACTCAGGAGCTGAGGCAGGAGGATTACAACTTCAAGGTCAGCCTAGGCAATTTAGTGAGACTCTGACCGAAAATAAAAAGTAAAAAGAGCTGGGGATGGAACTTAGTGGTAAAGCACCCCTGGGTTTAACCCCTAGGATAAGAAAAAAAGGACGGAAGGAAGGGAGGCACAGAAATTAAGAATACAAAAGCCTGGTTTGTTTCTTTGAAGGTAAAAGAGGAAATTTTATTATTTTGCTCAGGAGCTCAAAGCAGCAAAATAAATTACTAAATGTGTGCTTATGTGCAAGCAAAACACATAAGTTAATGAATTACTCCAACTGCAGAGGCATATCTGGGGGGTTGGAGTAGTTTTAGAAAACCATGACACCCACCTAACACACTCTTCCAATATCGTGCTTCAACATTTTTCTTCAGTAGCTGGGGATTGAATGTAGGGCCTCATACATGGTAGGCAAGTACACGACCACTGAGCTATGACCCAGCCCTTTTTTTATTTTGAGACAGAATCTCAGTAAGTTGCTGAGGCCAGCCTTTAACTTCTCATCCTCCTGCTTCAGACTCCTGAGTAGCTGGGATTATTGGCCTGTGCCACTGCATCTGACTTCTTCAACAACTTTTAAAAAATCGCAGCCAGGCCCAGTGGCTCCGGAAGCTGGCAGGAGGATCGCGAGTTCAAAGCCAGCCTCAGCAAAGATGCGAGGCAGTAAGCAACTCAGTGAGACCCTGTCTCTAAATAAAATACAAATGGGGTTGGGGATGTGGCTCAGTGGTCGAGTGCCCCTGAGTTCAATCCCCTATACCAAAAAAAAAAAAAAAATTGTAGCCAGGTACTGGGGGAGCACACTTATCATCCAAGTGACTCAGGAGACTGAGGCATGAGGATCACAAGTTGAAGGCCAGCCTCAGCAATTTAGGGAGACCCAATCTCAAAATAAAAAATAAAAAGAGTTGGGAATGTAGCTCAGTGACAGAGCGCCCCTGGGTTCCATTCATAATATTGAAAACAAAATTGTAGTAAAATGCACACAACATCAAATTGACAATCTTAACCATTTTTCTGAAGACAGTGGCATCGAGTACATTCACATCCTTGAGCTACCATCACCACCATCCATCTCCTGAATGTTTTAATCTCCTCAAATTGACACTCTGTATCCATCACATGATAACTCCCTGTTCTCCACTCTACTCAGCCCCTGGGCCCACACAGTAAGTACCTTCCTGTGGAGTGTGGATCAGGAACATCCCCCCAAAGCCCACAGGTTAGAAGCTTGTTACCAGTGTGGCATTACTGGGAGATGGTGAGACTTTAAGAGGTGGAGTCTGGTGGGAGGTCTTAGGTAATTGGGAGTGTGTCCTTGAAGAGGACTGTGGGACCCAGCCCCCTCCTCTTTCTCTCTTTTGCATCACCCCAGGCCCAGAACAACAGAGCTAGTTGATCATGGACTGAAATCTCCAAAACTTTGAGCCCAAATTAATCTTTTATCTTCATAAGTAGGTCAATCATCTCAGGTGTGTATTACAGTAATGGTAAGCGAACACATTCATATAAGTAGAATCATATAATATTAGTATTTTTGATACTGGATTATTTTGTTAATGTAATGTTCTCAAGATTCATCTAAGTTGTAGCATGTTAGAACTTCCTTTCTTTTTAAGTGGAATGATATTTATTCCATCACATGTATTGTACTACATTTTGTTTATTCATTCATCCATCAACAGGCACTTGGGTTGTTTCTACCTTCTTTATTTCTTGTAGTACTGGAGATTGCCTTGTGCACACTAGGCAAGTGCTGTACCAGTGAGTTATATCTTCAGTCCTTTTTATCCCTTTTTTTGAGATAGGGTCTTGCCAAATTCACAGGCTGGCCTTGAATTTTCGATCCTCCTACCTCAGGTTCCCAGGTCTCTGGGAGTACAGGAATGTACCTATGTGCCCAGCTGAATCTACCTTCTGGTTATCATGAATAATGATGCTGTAAACGTGGGTACACACACATTTCTTGGAATTCCTATTTGGCGTGTCAACAATTTTTCTGAAGGCTTTACAAAGTTGACCTAATTGGTCACTTAGTCTATGGTGAAGATCACAAGGTAAGATTAACACAGCCAGATGCGAAGAAGCTGCCCAAAGTGACTCCTTTTTTATGATTACCCCTTGATGTATGGTGCCATCTCTGCTCACAGGCTCTGCCTCTGACAATTATTGTCTCCGTGATTCACCTAGATCCAGGTTGAAACTCTGAAAATCCAAAATTCAAAATGAATCTCAAATTCCAAAACTTGGTGAGCACTATATGATACTACAAATAGAAGATTCCACACCTGACCCTCTGTGACAAGTTGTAGTCAAAACACAGGCACATGTAAATATACTGTAAAATTACCTTACAGCTCTGTGTACAAGGTATATACAAAGCATATTGAGCTTCATGTTTAAACTTGGGTCTCATCCCCAAGATATCCCATTATGTAAATACAAATATTCCACAATCTGAAAATAAAACCTACAACAAGTCCAGAAAACTGCTGGTTGCAAGCACTTCCAATTAAAAAAAAAAAAAAACTTAACCTATGCATCATTAAAGATTTGCAAATCAGAATCCTTAGAAAAGATGAAGAAAACTGGATGTTTTCAGTTTGGGGCGGAGACTCACAGAAGAGCAGAGCACACACAGAGCACTACCTCCTGATCTAAGGTAGTCTTAATGGATTCCTGTGGGGAGATCAAGTGTTGACCTAGTGATGTTTCAGGGTCAAAAATGTGACTCTAGCATGGTCTCACCTTCTTGAACAGTGTGACCTTTGTCAGAGTTCTTTGAAAACTCACTGACATCTAAATATAGGGCAGGAAAAAGATATCAGCCATCTTCACACCTCATCTGCCTTGTCCCAGAGAAGGAATAAGTCTCCAAACTTTTTTCCTTAATATGCTCTTTATTTTTTGTGAAGCTAAGCTATTAAACATTTAAAATGGTTTCAGCATCAACAAACAATGGAATCAAGGGGTTTTATTGTTGATTTGGATTCTGGAGCTTGAACCCCAGGGACTCTAGTACATTCCCAGCCCTATTTATTTTTCTATTTATTATTATTATTATTATTATTATTATTATTATTATTATTATTATTATTATTATTATACTTGGGATTGAATTTAGGGGCACTTGACCACTGAGCCACATCCCCAGCCCTATTTTGTATGAGTTGCTTATCATCTTGCTTTTCCTGAGGCTGGCTTGAACTCACAATCCTCCTATCTCAGCCTCCTAAGCTGCTGGGATTACAGCCATGCGCCACTGTGCCCAATTTTTCCTTTTGAGACAGACTCTTAATAAGTTGTTATGGGTTGCATCAAATTTGTGGTTCTGCTGCCCCAGCCTCCCAAGTAGCTAAGATTACAGTCGTGCACCAGGCCTGGTCGGAAACCAATTTTAATATGGTATTGTTTGGAGATGTCCAGGCTCAGGTTAAATGTCAAGTTAACTTGAAGGTTAAATTTTTATTCATATTGTTTTGATATTAAAGCAAGCATGAATCTGTTGTAGAGAGGAAGACAAATTTATCTATTTAGGAAACTCAGAGGAAATTCTTAAATTTAAATTTAAAATCAGTTAGGCCATGAGACTCTGTCTGTGGGGATATGTGTTTTCACTTATTTGCCCTTGGAAACTTCAGAGGAAAACTTCCAAGAAGGAAGTAGATGACCTTGGCCACTCTCTTTCTCCATGGTGACTTCTCAGCTTCAGCTTCACCCCTGTAGTAGTCAGTATGGAAGCAGGGTCACAAGCAAAGTCTAGATCTCAGTGGTGGAACACACAGGGTTTTAATTTCCTTCCTCCGGGTCCTCTGCCTCTGGGCTGCTGATGAAAGAGGGTATGGATGCCATGGCAGGGTTTAGGAGCCAGGCCTGAAAGTGGCACCTAACACTTCCACCCATACTTCACTGGCCAGGAACAGTCAGTCACACAGTTGTGCACAAGGGTTGGAAAGCGTCGGCTAGCTGTGCCCACAGAAGAGCAGAGCACACAGAGAGCATTTTCTGTCTCAAACTCTTACCTGACTCCGTCTTTTCAATGTTTTTCATTCATTCTCCTTAGAGTATTTAATTGCCCGCTCATTAATCCATACTGAGTTCCTGGCTAGCCTGGGTTGCTCTATCACAGGTTCCTGTACTCAAAGTTGCCAGGCTTCAGGGGGCCAGACAGAAGCTGAGTTTTCTGCAGTAGGAAGGAAAGTGATCTCTCTCTGGTTTTGCAATATATTGTCACCTGTGGGGGGTGGGTAGAAGGACTAAGCAACATTGTTGGGGTATCTCCCTTAGACCCTCCATCCTATAATCATGTCCCAGAGTTACAGATCACTTTACAAAAACAACTTGACCAGCATTTCTCTCTTTGAATGGCTTAAACATTGTCCACAGAACCAGAGAGGTGCAGCCATACATATTTTAACTCCTGATCAATAAGTTTAGGCACCACACCTCCCTCTCAGTCCAAGCAAAAGATTCCAAACCACTCAAAGGAACCCAGCAGACACCTGCCTCAGCAGGTCACCCAACAAAGCAGGATAAGTCTGAAGTTCCTTGTTTAGGCTCAGCAAGGGTCATCTTATTAATCATCGGTTGTGTCTTCAGTTACAGATGGAGAAAAACATGTATGAGTGCATGAACGTGGCAAAATCAGATGAGGTGGCTCCTAACAGAGTGACAGTACACAGCACAGCCTCACCAAGCCTGCTGGCCACACAATGGTGGCCACAGTGTTAGGAGGCCAAGACAAGACCGGCTTCTGCATGAAGGACAAGAGAAAGGAGCGATCTCAGAGATGTTCCTTAGGAAACTGCAGGCCTGCAGATGGATGGGCTGCCTCTGTGTCCTTGGCAAAGGCATGCGTTGAATCGGTTTGCTGAGCTCCTTTGAAAGCACTGAAATGGTGTTAATCCAAGTCTATTATTACCACTGTATTTGCATTTCCTGTTCTCTCTTCTGTTTGTGTTTCCTGTTGCCCACGCTAGTTGTGAATGGCTTACCTGCCATTTTACATACAACAATACAAATGTTTTTATTCACAATGAGGTCATATCCTAACATTATTTACAGGCTTTTTGTTTATTTCACGTAAGAGAAAACTCTCCAGTTTTTCACACAGACCTTACTTACGCTTGAATGGAAAAGTAATTTTATCCTTTCCTTTCATGTTTACTAAGCATCATATCATGTTAACATTTCCCTGGGGAGTCTAAATGATTTGATGGAGTAGTGGATGGAAATAAAATGTCGACCCCTAATTGTTCCTTTTTATCCTTTGTCTTTTATTTTCCTACTTCCACCTGATTTCCTCTGAAGAAAGTCACCATGTGAGTCAGTCAGAATTTAAGTGGAATCCTTCTGAAAGGGCTGCACAGAGCCAGCCCTCTTGCTCCATGGCAAATCCGTCATGCAGAAGCCTGTCTGCTTTTCCTCACCTACGTGATGAAGCTTATGATTTATTTATTTTTTATTTTTTTAAGCTTATGATTTATTACAAACTTGGTTCGAGGCCTAATTTCTGTTCATAAAAACCCTGTCATCCTTGGATGAACTGTGCTGTCTGAGGGCCAAGATTATAATGAAACACTGGCTTGACAGTTCTCAGTGGTGGGAATTAATACAGGAGATGCTATCTTTACCAGTGAACAAAGAGGTCTAGGACCTCCAGTGTTACTGCCTCTAAGCTGTAGGTGCTGATCGTCTCTTTCCATCCACTATCCTATCATTTCAAGCCTGAATCATTATTAAACATTTTGTCTTAAAATTGGCTCGGTGTCCTTATTTCAGATCTTTTGAAATGCCACTTTTTCCAAGAAGTTTACTGAAATTAGGCAAAAATGAAGTCATGATTTTCCTCCCTTATCCTGCAGCCATGGAACAGTTTCTCACCTCATAGCTCCCAAACTGAGGAAGATGCTTACTTCATTCAACTCCAATTGGGTCCCTTTATCTACAAAGGAATTACTATAACATTTCTTTTTTCTAGAATATAAAGGGCTGAAGATATCAAGTAAGGGGTATTGAAGATACTGAAGGGGTAGGAACAGGAGATATTGAAGGGTAAGAAATATGCCTTACTCATAGTAGGGGCCAGAACATAGTAGGGACTGAGTAGGGGTGGATGGATTGATTTAATAATGAATTAATGACCAGTTTCTCATCTGAAAACACACTGAGTTGCTCCATATGATACCTGACATCTTTGTGTGTGTGTGTGTGTGTGTGTGTGTGTGTGTACTGGCATTGAATCTGGGGGTGCTTTACCACGTGCTACAACCCAGCTCTTTTTTATCTTTAATTTTGAGATAGTTTTGCTAAGTTGCTGAGGCTAGGCTTGAACTTGCAATCCTTCTGCCTCAGCTTCCCAAATCACTGAGATTAATAGGTGTGCACAATAGTACCTGGCCCCACCATCTTTTAGAATACTGAAGTTTGTTGGTTTCAAAAACAAATAAGAGAAACAACTTGGTCCTTAGACAAGTTAACAAAGTCAGAAAAACTCAGCTGTGAAATGAGCAGTGGCAATAATCCAGCCATTGATGTCTTAGTATCTGGAAATTTATAGGAAAGATGAGTTGCTGCTCCAGTAGGGATACAAGTTGCTGCTTCTCAGTGGCTTAGCTTCAATAAGCCAATATCATTTGTTTCTCCAAACCACAGTGGTCAGAACCACTGAATAACATAACTGTAAAAGAGAGGTGTGAGCTGCCATTGCATTTGTCAAAGTGTTCTGCCTGGCAACAGCCTTAGGAACTATGTGCGTCAAAGTGTTTGGTGACCAAGTAAATTTAGTTAATAGCACCTATTGCAAATATCCCCATCTTGGGCATTTACAACGTACAGTCGTATATTGAAGACAGAGAAGTTGGTCTGCTAGATATACTTGATCACAAAATGCTATTTTCACATGATGTCTATTACTTTTGCACAAAACCCATTTAAAAAACACTGCTTTGCCCTGAAGCCCACTGATTGCATATTCATGCATGTGAAGAAGGGATTTGCAACCAGGAATATATTTATGCTGGAAATGGGATGCAAGCCCCTGGCTATCGATATAAATTCCCTTTTCCTAAAAGGTGACCCTGAACATCTGCCTTAAGAGTTGACATTTAGCCACACATTCTGCAAGTGAGGCTTGGCAGGTAGACCAGAAGAACTAGAAACTGGGAGATTTATGCCTTATCTTACAAAGGACAGTAGGCCTGTAATACAGCAGCCACATCCCTGGTAGGACTGACTGTACCAATTTCTAGAGGCACAATGGTGCCACAGGATGAATGACCATCTGACACTTATATCAGTGGCAGATCAGAGACTGGCATATTTGGTGCAAATAGTGGGTTTGAGAGAATATTTATAGTATTCACTGTTACTATAAAATAGGTATTCAACTTATCAGATTAATGGGCAACTATGCACAGTTTTTACTGCAGAATTCAAATAGTCTCAGGAGTTATGCGGGTTTAAAGGGCAAAAATATGTACTAGACTCTGGGGTATAAAACAGGTTGCTTAATCCTGGTGGTAGCATATGGTTCTCTTGGAGTAGTCAGATGCTTGATAATTTTTTTTACATAAGCAAAAAAGGGTATTTATTGATTCACATAATGAGAAAGTTTAGGGGATATACTAGCTTCAGGCACAGTTGGATCCAGGTGCATAAATACTGGCATTAGAACTCAAATCTCAAATCTCTCTGCTTTCCTCTGCACTGGCTTCATTCTTAGAGTGGCTCATTCAACATAGTATGCCTTGTTGTTTGGGTTTTTCATTCTACAAAGCTAAAGCACATGGGTAAAGAAAATTTCACAATTCAGTGAAACTCCCAGGGTTAACACTGGATCAACTTGAGCCACACAACTATTTCTGAACCAGTAGCTATGATCAAGGAGATGGATTTTGCTGATTGATGAGGACTGAATTACATGTATACCCATGAAATCCAAGGTTGGATCACACTATCCAAGTCACATGGACTACAAATAGGAAGATACAGTTCCAAGAAATATCATGGAATTGTTACAATGAGATGGAATGGATGCTGAGCAATCAAAAACAAATGATGTTCAGGATACAACCAGACATTGAAAAACTTAATCTCTGATCATGAACTTGGATTCTGGCATTGTTTCTTCACTGGTAATAAAATTGTTCTAAAAACAACCATGAGGGATGTTTTTCCTGTCCTCAGAAAGCCTATAATCCATTGGACTGGAATAGTAATCATGCCCAATAGCATAGTTTGCATGATACCAGAGTTTCAATGCAAGAAAACTCAGCTGAGCCTGAGATACCCCTATCTTGGTGACATGAAAGAGTACCACGAGGTTCCTACTGGCAAATAGTTCTGCAAGGCTAGTTGAGTCAGTGGTAAATTACTAAGTTCAGTGGAAAACTTTTCTTGTGTTCCTTTAAGTCTTTTGCCAAGTTGAACTGGTACCTTCCTGTGAGTACTGGTGAACCAGGCTCATCTCTTTTGTTGCAGAAGAGAGAAATGGATGTGCTTTCAGTGTGCTGTACTTTCCCTTTCAGATCTGGCAGAAGAGATCCCAGGTGCCCAAAATGGTCAAGTGTAGCTTACTCCCTATTAGGAGCGTGCAGCATGATGCTTTCCTGTTGTGAACATTAAGTCCTTTTGAGGGGAAGTGTGGAATCCTTGATGGAATTGGCAGTTGTCTTCTCAAAGTCAGGCAGTCTGATTGCAGCAACATGTTAACAAAAGCATGAGGAGCTGAGACAGGTGAATCGAATTGCAGAGTAACTTCAACAGGGCCAGCCATACCAATAGACAGGATATAATATGGCAGATTAATAAATGAAGATCTATAAGTTAGTTTTTGCCCTGGGTACTCCTGAGTTATTCTATAGGACTTACTCTGGATTATGGTTTGGATGTGAGGTGTTCCCCAAAAGCTCCCATGTGGGACAATGCAAGAAGGTTTGGAGGAGAAATGATTGGGTTATAGCCTTAACCCAATCAGTGAATTGATCCCTGATGGAATTAACTGAGAGGTAACTGGAGTCTGGTGGGGTGTGGCTGGAGGAAGTGGTTCACTGGGGATATGGCTTTGGGGTATATATTTTGTATCTGGAGTGTGGAGTCTCTCTTTCTCCATTTTCTGATCATCGTGTGAGCTGCTTCCATCTGCCACACTCTTCCTCCATGAGGAAGCCTCACCTTGAGCCCTGAGGAATGGAGCTGGCCTTCTATAGACTAAGACCTCTGAAACCGTGAGCCCTTAAATAAACTTTTCCTCCTCTACAATTGTTCTGGTTGAATTCTTTAGTCACACAGTGTTCCTTTAAGTGAAAAAGCTGCTTAAAACACTCTGAATACTGTTTTCTGATCTAAGATGGCCAGTCAGGTATAGTAGCTCTCATTTTTCTGTTCATTTGCCCAAGAACAGTCAGCTCAGAAGGCCACATTCAATCCAGACCTGAGAGTCTATTTGTCAATCTATACTTTGTCTGGGAGCACCAGGGTTGGTAGAGCCAGGTATGTTGAAACTGTCCCTCCTTTCTTTGGTAAGAAATCTTCATCTTCTGTAACTGAGCTCATTTTTGAGTATGAATTTATAAGCAAGTCAAGGCCTCAGACTGGTTAGATGGCACTGTTGAAAGATTTAGATAAGATATAAGACATGGAGAGAGTAAGCAAACTCCTGGGTTTAATCTTTGGACTTTTTGCTTTTCTAATTACCAATTCTTGAGCACATATGTTAGACTCCTGAGCAGATGATCAACCTTATTTTGACTGAGCATGACAGGATCCGTCAGAAAAACTGGCAGTGTAGATCAATGTCTTCTGTAAGATACAGGAAAAGCAGAGGGGGCAAAAAAGAACTGACAATTTGAAAATAGTAGAAAAATGAGCTTGAAGTTTTTGTTTTTAACAAATAAAAGTTGTATATATATATAAGCAGAATATTCATTCAGATTTTAATGTGCTGAGGGTGAACAGTCTACAGCAACAGAACTAAGTCTTGTTTAAGGATTTGTAGAATGAATCATATAATCAGGATTAGTCTAAGGATAAAAAACAAGGATATAAAGAAAACACTTCCAGCATGGAACCTGTACATTTGTTAAAGTGGCTGAGGATGGTTGGCCCTTAATTTGACAGTGCAGTACAGAATGAGATTTTTCTCAGGACACAAACTGAAGTCTCTTCATTTGATATGATATGGTCTGGGAGTTCAAGAATTGAATCCTTTTCAGAAATAAGTTGTCCTAATGCCTAAGACTGCTAAGAGCCACAGCCAAGTAATATGATGCATGGCACTTTTGGTTGAAAGGTGACGCCAGCTAGCCATTGAGATGATATGATTATGTTAAGATTTGCATTCATATGGACATTGGACTCCTGCTGTTCACCTGGGCCTGCTACAGGACTCCTGGAGAGTTCCCATTGGTTGGGGAAGTACAGTAGGAGGGAATTTCGGGGGGAGGAACTTGTTCTGGGGTTCCGGGAGAACGCGGCCCGGTGGGTGGATCGGCTTCTTCTCTTGTACCGGGTATTGGCGGCAGTTTCAAAAATAAAGTTTGTTCCTGCTTGAGTGGCTGGTTGTTTTGTGCCCAGCCAGACTGCGGCATAAGACTATCTCACAGAAAGGAATCAGTGTAAAACAACAGTATTGAGACAGATGTAATTTAAGACATCCATGCAGACAGAAGTTTGAGTATTAAAATCTTTAGCCACTGTCTTTGTAATTTTGTGTTTTTTCCAAATAAGTTTGACAAAAGGAAGACAATATATTACTTGATGTAATAAATTTTTCCTGATGTGCTCAGCAAGTCAGCTACCATGCCTGATCAAAGGACTATGCCAACTACCCCTACCATATACACTTGATGGTACCAGGCATCAAAAGATTCATATTACAAGAACATCTCTTACTGGCTAGAAGGAAAGTTTTCTAAATGGCTACATTTAAAATCACACATATGAGAAGGGATGTCCCAAGATTGTGTCTTGAAGATCAGCTGTTACATGTATTTAGTGACGAGTATTTATGCTACTTTGGAGAATAAGCAGAATATGCCAGTGATGGAGAAACTTAAAAAAAAAATTGTTTTTAAAGACTCTTGGCTCACTTGTCCTGGAAACAACAGCTAAACTGAATATAAATCAAGGAGCAGTAGTCACTAACACTGGTTGAGTCACATAGTTATTTGTAGTTTGAAAAAAAAATGGATGATAACCAGGTACTGAGCCCCTTTGGGAAATGCTACCAGTATTTGGATTCTACTTTCCACTTAATGGTTATCCCTTGTAGTATGAAGTAGAATAAGTACCATGGTTAATGACAAGAGGTCAAAGGTACAAGTTGGTCTAAGATGGCTTCAATGAGGCATTGGTTTCAGTATCAGCCTACAGACAATTCATGTGTCTGGGGAAGGTCCAAGACTTTAGTCACATACTTCAAGTACCAGTAGGACATCTGGTGTTTATGAAGTTTGGTGAATGGGGTTTGTCAGTGTAGATGCATATTAATATAGGGTGCATATTAATTGTTTTCTGGGTGTATCCAATTCCAGGAGTGACTATAAGTCCATTTGGGGTGGAAGGCTATTAATAAAGGTTCGTTTGACACCAGTTTCAGTCTATATGACCATTCGGGTGGGGGGGGGGAGGCATTTCTTGCACTTTTCATTTCTTGCACATTTCTAAGTCTGCAGTAAGTATTCATAAGAGTGTTCAGTATCTTCAATGGAGGTACACAAAAGATTAGAATGCCACTCCGGTCGAACATGTTGTCTAGGGTAGTTGTTTTCAAACTTTGTCCTGAAGAGTTCTACATTTTTCAAGGAAGTCTGTTTTGGTGTCACCGTGGTGGTAAAGGAGGATGGTTATGGCAAGCTGCAGACCCCCACTCCTGCTTCACCACTTCATTTATAGCAACTTTACTTTTACTCTGAGCTTCCACATATTTTCATTCAAAGGGCTTCATGGCCACAAAGCCTTTGGAAAATCAATGAGCTAAGAATAAGCTGTTCAAAAATGTTATAATCACAGCAACTTGGGAGGCTAAGGCAGGATTAGAGCAAGTTTGGGGTCAGCTTTGGCAACTTAGTGAGACTCATATAGGTGCTCTCTTGATGTGTCATGAGGCCTTTTCTCGCGTCTGTAGTCTTGTGAGATGCCATTAGGTAAAGGGATTCCTTGGTAGAATTTTTTTGTTTTGTGAAGAGTTCTGGTGCCTGAGTAACCCCAAAGAAGATGCTATGAGGAATTCACTGTGCCTTCTTTTGATCCCAATGTGGTCAGAGCATCTGCTTTCTCATTCAGGAGGCTACTACAAATATAAAGCAAAAAAAACCAAAAACAGGGTTTAGTGACCTTGATGGGTTCCCATCAAGACAGTTCATGCACATCAATCATTAGAGATTGTGGGGGTATGGTCTAATGCTGTTCTCAAAGAGATGTTTTCTTTCTTCAGATGGTGCTGACAATTATAAATCCCCTGGTCCAAGTTTATTGTGTACCTCTGAAGGCTTTAACTGAGGAAATGAAATGCACACTCATGGAACAAACTGGGCCTTTGTGATAAAATAGTTTCAGCCATTTGGCTTGAGGATTTTGATTATACTATAAAGGGCTGTGCTGAATCTGGGTACAACAGGAAAGGAGTGGAGATAAAGGCCACATCATGACAGCTGAATGCCTCTTGGGTCACAGTGTCCACTGAAACGATGCCTTTGTACAGTAGTAAGGTGGTAGGAATCACCATGAGCAAAAATCCAGGTACCATGTCTATAGGCTGATGGGCTAGCCGCAGAAAGCAGGTGAACACTCAGCAATCAGGAGGCACAGGATGCAATCCACTTTGGATGAGTGTGGTCAGTTTGCACCGAAGGTCTGAAGAGAAGCTCAGGTCTTCTAATTCCCAGCATCAGTGCTGGTGGCAGTGCTTGCTCAGTCATTGCCTCTTTATTTACAGCAAGGTCAACATTCCTCAAAATAGAAACAAAACAAAACAAACAAACAAAACCAACTCCAGAGTTCCTGCACATCCTGACAAGCTCTCATGGGTTGCCGGTCCAGTTCTTGAAAATCTGGAGTCCAGGGCTGTAACTACTAAAAGTTATCTGCTTCAGTGATTGCAGGACACTGTAGCAAAACCTTTTCAGCCTCCACTCCTGGACATCTCATGTTTTGTCACAGAATTTCAAGCTTTGAGTTCCAATTGTTTTTTGCCTCCTTTCTCTGGAGGAAAGCCTCTTATCACCACAGTCTTAAGATTCTATTGAAGTACATCCAGATTTAATTACAAAAGAGCTAAAGACCAAAACAGTTTTCTCCAAAAAAGTCATTTTTCTGGAAGTGAATCATTTGTCTCTGCCCTTTCAGTAAAGGGATTATTCAATTGATTTTTTTCCCCTAGACCTTTGAATGAAACAGCAGAACAGGCTAACATCTAATCAGACAAACTACACTTAAAAGTGTTCACGTTCACTTGCTTAGGGCTGTACCACTTGGTAAGCACCACTCCACAAAATCAAAATGTTTGAAATCCAACTGTTCAAACATTTTAATTTATTTTTTAATTTTATTTTTTTGGTACCAGGGATTGAACTCAGGGCACTCAACCACTGAGCCACATCCCCAGCCCTATTTTGTATTTTATTAGAAACAGGATCTCATTGAGTTGCTTAGCGCCTCACTTTTTGTTCAGGCTGGTTTTGAACTTGTGTTCCTCTTGTCTCAGCCTCTCCAGCCACTGGGATTACAGGCATGTACCACCGAGTCCAGATGTTCAAACATAATGTCTGTGTTTTTGTTTTAGTGTTTGCTACATAATGGTCTGGAATTTGATAAAAGCAGCTGACAATTAACAAAGAAATTTTAAAAAATTGGCATTTTGGCTATCTCATTATCATACTTATAAGCATTTAGAATACCAGGCAGGCCAGGAAAAAGTTTCAAATCACTTCCAAATCTGATTTTTGAAGTTCAGCAGGAGTTTTAACAAAACTTTTCAGAGTATGATAGCTTTCAAATAATAAAGAAAAAAAACCAAAACAGGAATTCCATGCCTGGTGTAGTTTGTTCCATTTTGCTAAAAATCCATGTGCACCATTAATTAGCTGGGCATAGCAGCACCATTTAAAAATAAGCCTGTTCACTCCCAGCCACACAAACTGGGGACACAAAATAGAAGCAAGTGGCACATGGGAAAATGGTCAATGAGAGAAAGGTAGTAGTATAAAGGCACTAGTATAAGGAGCAGAAAACAAAGAACTGCTGGGCCAAGGACTAAGTATGCTAATATGCTGCTTCTTCTTTTAAAAAGAATATTTTTAATTGTAGATGGACACAATGTCTTCATTTTATTTATTTATTTATTTATTTATTTATTTATTTATTTATTTATTTATTTATTTTTATGTGGTGCTGAGAACCCAACCCAGTGCCTCACATGCTAGGCCAGTGCTTCACCACTGAGCCACAACCCCAGCCCCTAAATATGCTTCTTGATACTACAGAACACACACACTCTTAATTGTAGCTGCTTTACATTGGGTGCCATTGTACCATATGCATCAGCCATCCTTTGGGCACCCCATGGTGAAAGGAGAGGATTCAGAATAGAAGCTAGCAGGGGAGTGTTGCTACCCCAAATATCCATTATGCATAGAATCAGCTTGCATATCCCAGAAACTCAAACAGGCTTAAAACTAGTACTGAAGGATCCCAAATAACATCTAGGCCTCAGTTTCCTCCTTGTGGCATAAAGGAGTCTTCTTAACTCTTCTGGGTCACAGGTCCCTTTGAAAACTTGCTAGTGGTAGATCATCATTCCTTACAATGCATGTGCCCACAAATTATCTGCATACAACATCTGGGAGCTTGGATATCTCCAACTCCAATCCAAAGTTCCCAGGATCAAAATCCCACGGACAAGCAATTGTTAAGTTTTCTTACAACTCAAAAAACATTACAATACTCATCCTTTACCTGTACCAACACTTCATAGTTTGCCAAGCACTTTTCAACACCTGCCCCACCAACGACAGACAGAGGAGGAAACTGAGGTGCAAGTTCCAGAGTGACTTGTAAGCCCAGAAGCAAACCCAGCTCTTCTACTCTGGAGCTCGGATCCCCAACCTGGAGCTGCTGCCATTCCTCCCGCATTGGCATGAGGAGGAAAAGACAAAGTAGAAAGCCCACCACCAACCATCCTCCAGCTCCCTCCTGCCCCCAACTGGGTTCTTGCAGGCAGCGAAGGGTGGCTCCAGGCCAGCCACCCGATCTCCCCAGCTGCACCAAATCCTGCCGCTGCCTCCCCAGGACCGAGCAGAACAGCTGTCCCTGCCACCAACCACCTGCCACCGACCACACTGACGACTTCTGGTCCAATCTGCGAACTGCGAACAAGAAGAAAGACGTGGCCTGAACATCAACAGCAACCAGCTGGCCACCAGATGTTGCAGCAACAGCGACAGTTAATAAAATCTGTGCCCCCTCTGTGATGTATTTCCTGAAGTGTTTCTCTCCTCACTTCATTCTCCCATCCTGTGTCCTTTCTCCATCACTCAGCTTGACATAGTATCCTCATCTGGGGGATGAGGAGAATCTGCAGAAAACTAAGAATATGCATTTAAAACAAGTTTTTGTTTTCTGTTTTCAAAAGCCTAAGTCTCTGGAGAAACAAGAAACATAGAATTGGGAGAAGGCTCAAGAAGCAGGCACACACATTCATACATGCACACACTGTATCAATATAATGTGGTCACTATCATTCCCTAGTATCCCCCCTGCACACACATATCCCTTTATTTATTTTTTTGGTAGAGGGGTTCTCACTAAGTTGCTCAGGCTGACCTTGAACTTGTGATCCTCTGCTTCAGCTTCCAGAATCACTGGGATTTGTGAGAGTTTTGAGTTTTAAGAAGAAAATAAATTCCTCATTTCTGCGGGCAGATGGGGTTGATGCAGGCTACAGACCTCATCCATTTCCTATTGGGTTCTTGTCTCCCAAATTTGAAGAATAAAATCCATGGATAATAATGATAGGGAAAAAAAAAAAGAAGCAGGCACACTCCACCCCATCCCTGCTCCCTCACCTAAGATGAAGCATTCCCAGTTTGAGAGAGGAGAACCAGAGGTAAGACTGAGGAGATGCACAGCAGTCATAGATGGGTGTACTGTACCTTGATCTCAGTTCTAGACTGAGGGCTTGGGTGACCAGACCTGGGAGGTCTGAGTGTGCAGGAGATTTGTGCAAGTGGCAATATGGCACTTTACTGAGTTCTCCATAAGAAAGGCTAGGTTATCTGCTGCATCTCTTCTGCATCTCTGGTCACTTTTTTAAATTTTAAACTCTTTTCTACCTTCCTACACATGTTCTTTTCTCTTAATTAAATGTATTTTCTCGTCTTTTAGAACTAATTGATTTATACATCTCCTGCCCCCACTATTAATGCTGATTATTGGATGATATAGTTGACACCTGTTTGCTTAAAAGCCAGATCTAGTTCAAGGTTATTATCTTTGCTGTTGACAATTGCTGATCCCACCGTTCTTGCTTTTTGTGGTAATTAATGTTGTAGATGCCATAGTAGGAACTGGGTATTTACTTTAAGGTTGTATATTGTTTGCATCAGTGCTTGTTATTGTTTCCCCCTATTCTGTGAGGTGTGGGGAACCTACAGGGACACTACAAATTCACAGGGTAAAGACTACTGACCTAAATTCAACCAAAAGACAATGTGACCTGCTCCACACACTAATCAACTACACTAGATCTTTAGCTATACTTTAATACAAGAATAGAGGAGACCAAAAAAAATCAAACTAACACCAAGGCCTCAAGTAGAAATGTTTATAGGAGGGCCCCCAGGTCCCACCTACAGACATCCACTACTATAGGGGTCTCAATCTAGATCATCCTAAGATAATTTGGCAAGTGAAGACTGTTTCCTAAAGATGTCCACACATAAGAGTGGAAAAGAAATCCCAACAGATGCATAAAACCAAACACAAGAGTACAAGAAATATGAAAAAACAAGCTAACACAACTCCTAAACTTCATAATGTTCCAGCAACTGACTCCAAAGATATTGAAGTAGATATAAATATCAGGTAAAGAATGCAAAAGAATCATTACAAAAATAATTAATGAATTCCAAGAGCACACAGAAAAGACCACTGAATGAATCAACAAAGTCAGTATAGGATAGGAATGAGAAATTCAACAAAGAGATAGAAATAGCAAAAATGGACCAAACAGAACTCTTGGAAATGAAAGACACAATAAAGCAAATGAAATGTTCAGTTGAAAGTCTCTGTGACAGAGTAGACCATGCTGAGGACAGAATCTCAGTGCTAGAAGACCAAGTGGTCAGCCTTCAACATTCAGACAGCATTAAAGAAAAGAAAATAAGTAACAATGATTAGTATATTTAAGAACTCTGGTACAACACAAATTTAAGAATAATCAGAATTGATGAGGGATGTGAGATGCCAGCTAATGGATTGGATAACCTCATCAGGGAAGTAATTAACAGATTTCCAAATGTTCAGAATGAGATGGACATCCAGATACAGGAGGCATTCAGAACCCCAAATAGACAAGATCAAAAATGAACCTCTCCACTATACATTATAATTAAAATGCCCAACATACAGAACAAAGATAAAATTTTTTAAATGAGAGAAAAATATCAGGTCTCATTTAGAGGCAAGTCAATCAGAATCATTTCCAATTTCTCAACATAAACTTGACAAGCCAGAAGGGCTTGGAAGGATGTGTTCCAAGTCCTAAAGAAAATAACTGTCAAACAAGACCGCTATATCCAGCAAAGTTATCCTTCAAATTTGAATAAGAAATAAAAACCTTCCAAGATAAGCAGAAACTAAAAGAATTCATGCCTATCAAACCAGAACTACACTACTTATTTCAAGAAAAACTTCCCACAGAATAAATAAAAAACAAACCCCAGAGCTCACAGATGAACAAATTTCATTTGAAGAGTAGCTAAGCAAATGAGAAAAGGACCAAATTAAACATTATAAATACATCAAAATGGCAGGAAATAATAAACATCTCTCTATAATAACATTGAATATAAGTGGTCTCAACTCTCCAATTAAAACACATAGGCTGGCAGAATGGATTTAGAAACAGAATCCAACTACATGTTGTTTGCAAGAGACACTTTACAGGCAAAGACAGTCACAGGTTAAAAGTGAAAGGATGGAAAATGATATATCATGCAAACAGAGACACCCTCCCCTCTCCAAAAGCAGGAGTAACTACTCCTATCTGACAAAGCTGAGTTAAAGCCAAAGTTAATCAGAAAAGATAGATAAGGTCACTTCATACTACTAAAGGGAACAACCCAACAAGAAGATATAACAGGATCCCTGCAGAGCATAGGGAGACTCAGGACAGCCCCACCGACCAGCGTGGAGGTTGGTCCCACTGTGTGGTCCCACTGTGCTGAGGACCACACCTGCACACTTTAGTGCTGCATCTCCAAATAGGCTACCCAAAGCCATCATTCAGCTCATCCATTGAACCCCACCTCTAAAAGTAGTCACTGCCTGCCATCTTGGGATACCTCCAATACCATCTCAGGTTACTTCTGCTTCTGCCACCACTATCTTTAGTTGTGACAGCTTCTATCTTGGGATATCAGCCAGTGGCTGGAAGCCCAACACCAAGGTACTTATAGGTTTGATGCTATCCCACCACAAACTATGGATGTAGACACTTCCATCTAGGGATAACAGTCAAGACCCAGAAGATCATCATCCGCGTTCCTGCAGCCTTGGTTACACCACAGGCAGGACATCCATAACCTGCAGGGACACTATAAGATTATAGGGTAGAAACTGTAATACTGCAGATCTGCACTGCTAGAAGGGAAGACATACAGAAAGCATGAAAAGACAAGGGAAGAAAGTGCCCCAAACAGGGCTGAGGATATAGCTCAGTTGGTAGAGTGCTTACCTTGCATGGGTTCAATCCCTGTACCACAAAAAGAAAGAAAGAAAGAAAGAAAGAAAGAAAGAAAGAAAGAAAGAAAGAAAGAAAGAGAAACTGCCCCAAACAAACCAAGATGATACAATAATAGAATCCTTGGAAAGCTTAGTGGACAGAAATGTCAGAGAAGGAGTTCAGAATGTACAAAATTAAAATGATCTGCAAATCAAACAATGACATAAGAGAGCAAATGTAGGCAACAATTGATCACTCCAACAAAGAGATAAGAGAGGAAATACAGGTAGCAAAGGATTACTTCAAGAAAGAGAGATTCTGAAAAAAAAACAAACAGAAATCCTTGAAATGAAGGAAACAATAAACCAAGTAAAAAATTTAATACAAAGCATCACCAACAGACTAGATCACGTGGAAGACAGAACCTCAGACAATGAAGACAAAATATCTACTCTTGAAAATAAAGCTGACCACATAGTGAAGATGGTAAGAAACCATGAACAGAATATCAAAGAATTATGGGATAACATTAAAAGACCAAATCTAAGATTTATTGGGATAGAGGAAGGCACAGAGATACAAACCAAAGGAATGCACAATCTCTTTAATGAAATAATATCAGAAAATTTCCCAAACATGAAGAGTGAATTGGAAAATCAAATACAAGAGCCTTACAGGACACCAAATGTACAAAATTACAACAGATCTACACCAAGGACATTATAAGTAAAATGACTAGCATATAGAATAAGAATAGAATGTTAAAAGCCACAAGAGAAAAGTTTCAGATGGGGGAAACCAATTCGGATCTTAACAGATTTCTCAACCCAGACCCTCAAAGCTAGGAGATCCTGGAACAACATATACCAAGCTCTGAAAGGAAATGGTTGTCAACCAAGAATCTCATATCCACCAAAATTAAGCTTCAGATTTTGTGATGAAATTAAAACTTCCCATGATAAACAAAAGTTAAAAGAATTTAGAGAGAGAAAGCCTGCACTACAGAACATTCTAAGCAAAATATTCCATGAGGAGGAAACGAAAAACAATAATGAAAATCAGCAAAGGGAAAAACTACACTAAGGGAAAACCAATCAAAGGAGAAACCAAGTAAAAAAAACAAACAAAACAAAATAACTGGGAATACAAACCATATTTCAATAATAATCTTGAATGTTAATGGCCTAAATTCATCAATTAAAAGACATAAAGTGACAAATTGGATTAAAAAAACAACCCAACAATATGCTGCCTCAAGAGACTCATCTTATTGGAAAAGACATCCACAGACTGAAGGTAAAAGGATAGGAAAAAATGTACCACTCACAGGGACCATGTAAGCACGCAACGGTTTCCATCCTCCTATCAGATAAAATGAACTTCAAGTCAGAAGAAGGACATTTCATACTGCTTAAGAGAATTATACACCAACAAGACATAACAATCATTAATATTTATGTCCCAAACAATGGAGCATTATGTACATCAAACAAACACTTCTCAATTTCAAGAATCAAATAGACCACAACAAAATAATACTGGGTGACTTTAACAAACCTCTCTCACCACTGGATAGATCTTCCAAACAAAAACTAAACAAAGAAATTATAGAACTCAATAATACAATCAATAATTTAGACTTTATATATATATAATATTTCATCCATCAATGAGTGAATACACTTTTTTTCTCAGCAGCACATGGATCCTTCTCTAAAATAGACTATATGTTATGTCACAAAGCAACTTTCACCAAATAAAAAAAATAGAGATACTATCCTGCATTCTATCAGACAATAATGGAATGAAATTAGAAATCAATGATAAAATAAAAAATAGAAGCTACTCCAACACCTGGAAACTAAATAATATGTCATTTAATGATGCATGGATAGCAGAAGACCAGGGAGGAGATAAAAAAATTCTTACCGGTAAATGAGAATTCTGATACAACGTCCCAAATTATCTGGGGCACAATGAAGGCAATGCTAAGAGGAAAGTTCATTGCATTGAACTCATTCATTTAAAGAAGAAAAACTCAACAAATAAATGACCTGACATTACATCTCAAAGCCCTAAAAAAAGAAGAACAAATCAACACCCAGAGTAGTACAAGATAGGAAATAATTAAAATCAGGGCTGAAATCAATGAAATTGAAACAATTGAAAAAATTGACAAAACAAAAAGCTAATTTTTTAAAAAAATAAATAGATTTGGTAAACCTTTAGCCACTCTAATGAAAAAAAGGAGAGAGAAAACTAAAATAATCATAACAGACAGCACTGAAGTACAGAGGATAATTAGAAACTATTTTGAAAATTTATACTCCAATCAAATAAAAAATATTGATGACACCAAAAATTTTTTTAGAGAAATATGAGCTGCTCAAACTTAATTGGGAGTACATACACAATTTAAACAAGTCAATTTTGAGCAATGAAGTAGAAAATGCCATCAAAAACCTATCAACCAAAAAAAAAATGCTCAGGACCAGAGAGATTCTCAGCTGAGTTCTACAAGACCTTCAAAGAAGAATTAATACCAATACTCCTCAAATTATTCCATGAAATAGAAAGGAGGGAATCTTTCCAAACTCATTCTATGAGGCTTGTATCACCCTGCTATGTAAGTCAAACAAAGACACAACAAGGAAAGAAAACTTCAGACCAATATCCCTCATGAACATAGATGCAAAAATTCTTGATAAAATTCTGGCAAATTTCATACAAAAACATATTAAAAAGATAGTGCACCATGATCAAGTGGATTTCATTCCACGGATGCAAGGTTGTTTCAACATATGGAAATAAATAAACATAATTCATCACATCAATAGCCTTAAAGATAAAAATTATGATCATCTCAATAGATGAAGAAAAAGCATTTGATAAAATACAACACCCTTTTATGTTCATAACACTAGAAAAACCAGGAATAGTAGAAATATACCTCAACATTATAAAAGCTATCTATGCTAAGCCCAACACCAACATTATTCTAAATGGAGAAAAATTGGAAGTATTCCCTCTAATAACTGGAACAAGACAGGGATGCCCTGTCTCACTACATAATTCAACATAATCCCTGAACTCTAGCCAGAGCAACTAGACAGGCAAGAAATTAAAGAGATATGAATAGGAAAAGAAGAACTCAGACTATCACTATTTGCTGATGACATAATTCTATATTTAGAGGATCCAAAAACTCCACCAGAAAACTTCTAGAATTAGTAAATGGATCAGCAAATTAGCAGGATATAAAATCAACACCTAAATCAAATGCATTTCTATACATCAGTGATAAACACTCAAAAAGAGAAATTAGGAAAAACTACCCCATTCACAAGAACCTCAGGAAAAAATAAAATAAAATCCTTGGGAATCTATCTAACAAAAGAGGTGAAAGACCTATAGAATGGAAACTAAAGAACACTAAAGAAAGACATTGAAGAAGGCCTTAGAGGATGGAAAGATCTCCCATGTTCTTGGATAGGAAAAATTAATATTGTCCAAATGGCCATACTAACAAAAAGTTTATATAGATTTAATGTAATTCCAGTTAAAATCCCAACAACATTCCTCACAGAAATAGAATAAGCAGTCATGAAATTCATTTGGAAAAATAAGAGACCCAGAATAGCCAAAGCAATCCTTAGCAAGAGGAGTGAACAGGAAGCACCACAATACCAGCCTATAAACCGTACTACAGAGTTATAGTAACAAAAAAAAAAGGCATATTATTGGCACCAAAATAGACATGTAGACCAATGGCACAGAATAGAAGCCACAGAGACAAACCCACATATGTATAGTTATCTCATACTAGATAAAGGTGCCAAAAAATACATTGGCAAAAAGATAGTCTTTTCAACAAATGGTGCTGGGAAAACTGAAATCTATATGCAACAATATGAAGTTAAACCCCTATCTCCCACCATTCACAAAACTAAACTCAAAGTGGATCAAGGACCTAAGAATTAGACCAGAAATCCTGCACCTAATAGAAATATAAAGTAGGCCCAAATCTTCATCATGTTGGATTAGGTTCTGACTTCCTTAACCAGACTCGTAAAGCACAAGAAATAAAATCACAAATTAATAAATGGGATGGATTCAAACTAAAAACTTCTTCTTAGCAAAGGTAACAATCAATCACATGAAGGGACTGTCCACAGAGTGGAAGAACATCTTTACTACATGCACATCAGATAGAGCACTAATCTCCAGGATATATAAAGAACTCAAAAAAACTTAACACCAAAAAAATAAATAAAATAACTCAATCAACAAATGGGCTAAGGAACTGAGCAGACACTTCTCAGAAGAAGATATATACAGTCAATCAACGAATATATAAAAAATGTCCAATTTCTCTAGTAACTAGAGAAATGCAAATAAAAACTACTCTAAGATTTCATCTCACTCCAGTCAGAATGACAATTATCAAGAATACAAGCAATAATAAGTGTTGGTGAGTATGTAGAGAAAAAGGTACACTCATATGTTGCTAGTGGCACTGTAAATTGGTGCAACCACTATGAAAAGCAATATGGAGATTTCTTAGAAAACTTGGAATGGAGTTACCATTTGACCCAGCTATTCCACTCCTCAGTCTATACACAAAGGACTTAAAATCAGCATACTATGGTGACACAGCCACATCAATGCTCATAGCAGCTCAATGCACAATAGCTAAACTATATATATTATAATATATATTATATATAAACACACATACATACCATGGAATATTACTCAGCATTAAAAGAGAATAACATTATGGCATTTGCAGGTAAGTGGATGGAGTTGGAGAATATAAGGCTAAGCAAAATAAGCCAATCCCCCAAAACCAAAGGCCGAATGTTCTTTCTGAAAAGTGGATGCTGATCCATAATTGGGGGTATTTTAGGGGGAGGATGAAGGAACTTTGATTGGGCAAAGGGGAGGGAGGGAAGGGGAGGAGGCAGGGGGCAGGGATGTGGAATGAGATGAACATACTTACTCTAGGTACATGTATGACTGCTCTTATGGTGCAATTCTGCTTCGTGTACAACCAGAGAAATGAAAAGTTGTGCTCCATTTGTGTACAAGGAATGCATTCTACTGTTATGTATAACTAATTAAAACAAATAAAAAAAATCACACAATAAAGTATAACAATCATAAATATGTACTAAACATGGGTGCAACTAATTAACGAAAGAGACACTACTAAATTAGAGCCTCAACTAGACCACAGTACAATAACACTGGGTGATTTCAACACATCTCTTTCATCATTAGATAGATAATCCAGACATAAATTTGGTAAAGACTCTTTGGACCTAAATATATTATAAATCAAATGGTCTTAACATACAACTATAAAATAAGTCATCCAACAACATCTGAATACACTTATTTCTTTTTGGCTCATGGAACCTTCTCAAAAATAGACCAAAAAAAAAGCAACTCTTATCAAATACAAAAAGTAAACCCCTGATATAATTCCTTGCATCTTATCAGATCATACTAGAATGAAATTAGAAAATCAACATGACAAACCCTAGAGAAACTATATAAACACAGGGAGTTTGAACAACACACTATTGAATAATGAATAGGTGATTGAAGAAATCAAGGGGAAAATTTAAAAATTCTTAGACTCAAACAAGAATAGTGATACAATATACCAGAACCTCTGGGACACTAGGAAGGCAGTTCTAAGAGGAAAGTTTATAGTCATGAGTGCCTACGTAAGAAAATCCGAAAGATCCCCGATAAACAACTTATTGATGCATCTCAAAGCCCTTGAAAAAGAACAAACCAGTTCCAAATCAGTAGAAGGAAGGAAATAATTAAAATCAGAGCTGAAATCAATAGAATTAAGAATAAAAAATAATACAAAGGATCAATGAAACAAAGAGTGGGTTCTTTAAAAAGATAAACAAGATTGATAAGCCCTCAGCCAAACTAATTAAAAGAAATAGAGAGAATCTCCAAATTAATAACATTTGAGATTAAAAAAAAGGAGAAATGACCACAAACTTCTCAGAAATCCAAAGGCTCATTAAGGACTCTTTTTAAAACTTTCACTTCAATAAACTTTCACTAGAAGATGTGACTGCATTTCTAGGCAAATACAATCTGCCAAAACTGAATCAAGAGGACATAGGAAACGTGAACAGACCAATAACTTGTAATGAGCTAGAAGCAGTAATAAAAAGCCTTCCAACAAGGGAAACCCCAGGACCAGATGGATTCTCAGCTGATATTTACCAAACCTTTAAAGAAGAACTAATGCCAATATTCCTCAACTTATTCCATAAATAGTCATGCTTGGGTAACATTCGATAAAAAGAATTAGAAGACTAAAAAGAACAATAGCCAATATTTACTGAGAACCTACATTGCTGAGAGTGCTTTATGAGTAGTATCTCACTTAATTTTCACCATATTTTTATAAGGTTGGAGAAATTACAATCTTCTCTTTAGTTGGGGATACTGGGACACAGAAAAATAAATAAGTTGTACAGAGTCACACAGGAAGCACCAGCACTGGTATTCAAACCACAGGCCTGCTTTCAGAGTTCGTCTGTCTGAGTTTGAGTTTTCCCAAAGTAGACCATGAGGTGATGATTTGGGTACAAATGGTTGACTTTGGGAGTGACCCCAGGAAGCCAGGTGATGAAGTTAAGAAGTGAGTCAGAGGAAGAAGAGCCAGGAAAGGGTGCATTCATGGGCAACTGGGCTGAACCTACCAAGGGCATTCCAATGAGCTGAGCAAAACAGACAGATTGTTCCCCTAGGAGTGTGTGTGTGTGTGTGTGTGTGTGTGTGTGTGTGTGTATTCTAAATGCAGTGCCCCCTTTGTTGAAAGTTGGTCCTCAGGGACCTACCCCCTCAGCATTTCTGGCCTCTCCTGTGCTTGGGCTGAGTATGCACCAACACAAGGTGCTTGAGGTAGGAAGCCATGTGTGTGGAAAAGATCCTGTGATATGGCAGGGGACATACACGGTGAGTGAAGGGGAGATGAGTGGCGGCTGCTCTTGCTTAGTATGCTCTCCTGCCTCCCCTTGTTCCCTTTAGTAGGATGGAATCATCACATCATTGAAAAGTGGGCCACCTGCCTGCCAGCTGTATTAATCAGAATTGCTGTTTGTAAGAGAAACAAACTCCAACTTCAATAAATTGAAACAAAAAAGTGAGTTAGCTGGTTCATGTAACCACAAACTGACTTCTTTCCCTTAAGAAAGATTATTGTTTAGAGATTATTTCAGACCCTGCCAGGTTGTCTGGACCTTTCCTTTCTCCTAAACTACAGATCCCTCAATCACCCTGGCAATGGAAACATGGAGACCTCACAAAGAAAACTTAGGGCTATTTGAAAGGTGAAAAACCAATTAAGGGGGCAGGAAATTGAAGCAAAAAAAGGATTCAACTTCTTAATTTCCTTGAAATGCCTGAACACCACATCATCCTCTCTTGGAGGTTGTCCATGCAGCTCCTATGCTGTCAGTCAAAAGTCAAAAGATAGACCTGGTTGGAACTCTGAAAATTTCCCTGGGACCCTCAATAAAACTGGAGGGCAGCAGGAATGTGCCATCCCTCTCTTCTATGATGCCACCCCCTCTCTCCTTTCAGGGTGTGCCCCTTTCCTTTTCTTTCTAATAAATGCATGCCTATTACTCTGAGTGATGTGTCTGAAATCTCTCTGTTCTAATTGCAAGAATCAGGGTCAAGGGGTTGTCTCTGTGCTGCCTCAGTTATGCAGAGGACCTGTGACTTAAATTGTTTTTTTTTTTTTTAAAAAATAAAGATGCCTTTAAAATTACTAATCCAAATGTTTTTCTAGGTCGTCAGCCAATAAAAAGAGTGGGGGTTTCTATAAAATGTAATGTCCATTGCTTGAAGGATTTTTCGTTGGAAGGAAATAGATTCTTTAAAACATTAACTAAGCTTGTTTGATATTTTGGTTTTCATGGGTCACCTAAAACTAACAGTTAAAATGGTAAATTAGTTTTAACACAAATAGGATAAACATTTATATATATTGTTAGAGGAGACATCTCTTTAGCTTGCAAAGTTAAAATGCTAAAACATCAACTGCTAAATATAAGCTCAAGTACTCTTTGGCTTCTTTTTTTCATTTTTTTAAAAGAGAGAGAGTGGGGGATCTTTTTTTTTTTTTTTTTTTTTTTTTTTTTTTTTTTTTTTTTTTTTTTTGTAGATGGATACAACACAATGCCTTTATTTTTATGTGGTGCTCAGGATCGAACCCGGGTCCCACCCATGCTAGGGGAGTGCTCCACCGCTGAGCCACAATCCCAGCCCACTCTTTGGCTTCTTGAATTCTATAATACAACATATGTATTTGGATCTATTAAATGTGTTTTTATAAATTGTTGGTGAATGGAAAAACAGTTCAAGGTTGCGTTGTTTGGGGGCCTAAACTAAAAGCAAGATAACTAAGAGTTAAAATTCTAACTATCAGATGTAATTCTATATGCAAAGAGTACAAAAAGTTTCAGTTGTGTTTTGATTAAAATATAAAAACAAGTATTTTATTTATTAAAAATGAATGGCAAAAAATCAGAAATTTCATAAGGACTGTTTCAGAATGTAAATGTAAGAGTTAGCAACTGGAAAAAGAGAGTTGTAAAAGTTATAGGTATGACAATGTCTTTTGCTAAGATATGTATAAAAATTTGGGTTATTATTTACACTGGAATGGGAATTTAAATGTAATTCTGGAAGGTAATAAGAAGAAACTGGACCGTAATGCCCACCCCTAAGCATCCAGTCCTCTCTTCACTCTGCCTGGGAGAAACGCCTCCCACCACGTCCTCCACTTCCCAGTTGCTTCCCCAAGACCGATCCCCGCAGTCTTACCCCGACCTCAACAAGCACACTCCTAGAAATAACACTTCGACACCTGCCGACTGGATGAGTGATCGGCAGCAGCACTTTCATGACACTTTCGCGATTGCCGTAAAGGCAGCACGGAATGCTGCACTCCTGAGGAAAAAGGCAGTGGTCCAAGTATTTTCTGCGGTTTTCAGCGGCTGCGGATAACCTTCCCTCCAGTCCCACAAAAACTAGATTTGAAATTCAGGATTTACAAAAGGTGCAAGTTTGGGCAGTTCTGAAGACTACAATTTTGTGAACTTATAAAACAGTGCAGACGGGGAAGGAAGCAATACAGTCCCGTCCCCCACAACGGAAACTCCACCAAGGCAATCAGCGGCCACCATCTTGGAGAGCTGAAGTATCCACCGCCACTCTCCGACAGACTGCAACAATAAAACAGGTCTGTGTCACTCAGCCCATCCCCCATACATCGGGGAATCCACATAAAACCTCTCCTAGGCTTTCCGGGGAAGGGAGTATCAGAGTGAGCCCGCATAAAGACTAGGGGAAAACTAGAGACACCTGACCTTCAACTCCCCCTCCCATCAGCAGCCAAAATGAAACTGGTCTAGCCAGCGCTGGGGGAGGGGCAAGCAGAAAAAATCAAAACGATAGAGTGCCAGGGATCCCAATAGCCAATTGTGCGACCCCAGGGATCCGGGCTGACTGATTCACCCAGCCTTCCCCACGGCTACAGAAGGCGGGGTGCCGCAGAGAAGTGATTAATTAGCAAGCAGGGAGAAAACTGGCTGCAATTCTGTGGAATCCTGCCGGATGAGCCCGCACTGACCCCCGGGCTGAGTGCGGGATTTCAGAGGGGGAAGGAAGCGGTACAGTTCTATCCCCCACAACGGAAACAAAACAATAGAGTGCCGGGGTCCCCAATAGACACCCTCCACACCCAACAAACGGCAGGTCCAGAGTACAGTTTGAACTGCCGAGAGCCATCACTCAGGGGAAATCTGGTCTAGCAGGAGAAACCAAGACTAGCAGGAGAAACTAGGGGACTAGAGGCCAGGCCCTCGCGACTGGGCGGCTGGAAACCGCAGGCCCGCCGGCGACAGTTCGCCCACTGCCCGCGTAACTGGGCGGTAGGAGAACGCCCGCCCGCCGACTACCGACCGCTGGACTGGGTGCCTAGAGATCGCCCGCCCACCGGTGACAGCCAGCCCGCTGCCCGCACGACTGGGCGGCCGGAGTCCACTCCCCCGCCAGGACCGATCACCCGCCAGCTGCCTGAGATACTGGGCGCCTGGAGACTGCCCGCCTGCCTCGACAGGGAGCTGAAACCAAACAGAGACAGTCTAGTCACACAGCCCCATTAGGACACCCCAGCAAGGAGCCTGGGGCCTGTCATAACAGAGTAGTGACGTCACTGGAGCTCGGCCATCAGAATTCCTTCCCAGCAGAATCCACGTTAGCAGGCACAGTTTAACAACACAAAGAAGAAACAACAGAGTAATACAGAACCAAAACAAATCTATAGAAGAGAGCAGAAACACGGCAATCAAATAGAGCTAGAAAGTAACGTGGACAACATGAGAAGACAAGGGAAAAAAGGAGTACAAACAATGCAGGACAACTTAATTCTACAGGAGGACATAGAAACATCAGAAGCAGGGATAGGGAAAGAACTCAAGGCATACCTAACTCGAATGGAAAGGAATATTAGGGAAGACATGAGACAGCAAGTCCAAGCAATAAAAGTATATTTTGAAAATGAATTAAACAAACAAATTCAAATGGCAAATAATGAGCTCTACCAGGAGATAGAGATCTTAAAAAAAATCAAACAATAATCCTAGAATTGCAGGAAACTATAAACCAAATTAAAAACTCAAACGAGAATATTACAAACAGACTTGATCAAGTAGAAGTCAGAACATCAGATAATGAAGACAAGGTTTATCAACTTGAAAAGAATATAGTCAACACAGAAAAGATGCTTAAATCCCACGAGCAATCTATTCAAGAGATATGGGATGTCATAAAAAAAAACAAATTTGAGGGTCATCGGGATAGAAGAAGGCACAGAGACTCAAACCAAAGGAATGGACAGCATATTAAATGAAATAATTCTAGAAAACTTCCCAGTGATGAAAGATGAAATGGATTGCTGTTGAGAGCCACAGCCAAAGGGGCCCCAGCAAACTTCCAGCTGCCAGCAAACTTCCAGCTGCCGGTTGATGATTGGCTCACAGCGGCCCCAGCAACATCTAGCTTATTGGCTCCTCTGCGGTGATGTTCATTGGGCTGTTTCCCTGCCCTTCAGACTGCCAGCTGATGATTGGCTCACAGCGGCCCCAGCAACATCTAGCTCATTGGCTCCTCCAGGAGCTGCTCATTAGGGGACTTCTTTGGCTCCACCCACGCGACCCAGCCAATCAGCCTCAAGAGCAGGAGGATTGTGGGAGGTGGTGAGGTTTGTGTGGGGGTGAGAGGCTTGGGGAAGCCAGTGGTGGCAGTTGGGCTCTGAGGGTTTTTTCCTGAGGAGCTGTTTTGTTTGGCGTTTGTAGTTCTAAAAATAAAGTTAGTTTCTTTTGACAAGTGGCTCCTGAATTGTGCCCAGCCAGACTGTGGCAGATTGCCAAATCCTGGAAGCCTACAGGACCCCAAACACTCAAAACCATAATAGACCAACTCCAAGACATATAATTATGAAGATAGCCAACATACAGAACAAGGAGAGAATATTAAAAGCTACGAGAGAAAGGAGGCAGATTACATTCAGGGGTAAACCAATTAGGTTAACGACTGATTTCTCATCACAGACTTTGAAAGCTAGAAGATCCTGGAACAATGTATTTCAAACGCTGAAAAATAATGGATTCCAACCAAGAATACTGTATCCAGCAAAATTAAGCTTCAGATTTGACAATGAAATTAAAACCTTTCACGATAAACAAAAGCTAAAAGAATTCGCAGCAAGATAACCAGCACTGCAAAGCATTTTGAGCAAAATACTACAAGAAGAGGAATTGAAAAATAGTGCCCAAAACTAACAGCAGGAGGTATCTCAGTAAAGGGGGAGGAAAATAACCAAAAAGTAAAACCAGCCAAACTAAAATAAATAAATAAAGAAGCATGACTGGAAGTACAAATCATATCTCAATTGTAACCTTAAATGTTAATGGCCTAAACTCACCAATCAAGAGACATAGGCTAGTAACCTGGATCAAAAAAATAAATCCAACAATATGCTGCCTTCAAGAGACTCATATGATAGGAAAAGACATACACAGGCTGAAGTAAAAGGTTGGGAAAAATCACACCACTCACATGGCCCTCAGAAGCAAGCAGGAGTGGCCATACTCATATCGAATAAAATCAACTTTAAACCTAAGTTAATCAAGAAAGATAAAGAAGGACACTATATCCTGTTAAAAGGAACCATCCACCAACAATACATAACAATTATCAATTTGTATGCACCAAACAATGGAGCTGCAACATTCATAAAACAAACTCTCCTCAAGTTCAAGAGTCAAATAGACCACAACACAATAATTATGGGTGACTTCAACACACCGCTCTCGCCATTAGACAGATCCTCTAGACAAAAACTGAATAAAGAAACTATAGAACTCAACAGCACAATCAATAACCTAGACTTAACCAACATATATAGAATATATCAACCATCATCAAGTGGATACACGTTCTTCTCAGCAGCACATGGATCCTACTCAAAGATAGACCATATATTATGCCACAAGGCAACTCTTAGTAAGTATAAAGGTGTGGAGATAATACCATGCACCATATCTGATCACAATGGAATGAAATTGGAAATCAATGATAAAAGAAGGAAGGAAAAATTCTACATCACATGGAAAATGAACAATATGTTACTGAATGATCAATGGGTTACAGAAGACATAAAGGAGGAGATTAAAAAATTCTTAGAGACAAATGATAATACAGACACAACATACCGGAATCTATGGGACACAGTGAAAGCAGTTTTAAGAGGGAAATTCATTTCTTGGAGTTCTTTCCTCAAAAAAAGAAAAAACCAACAAATAAATGAACTCACACTACACCTCAAAAACCTAGAAAAGGAAGAGCAAAACAACAGCAAATGTAGTAGAAGACAAGAAATAATTAAAATTAGAGCAGAAATCAACGAAATTGAAACAAAAAAAAAAACATTGAAAAAATTGATAAAACTAAAAGTTGGTTCTTTGAAAAAATAAATAAGATAGACAGGCCCTTAGCCATGCTAATGAAGAGAAGAAGAGAGAGAACTCAAATTACCAACATACGGGATGAAAAAGGCAATATCACAACAGATACTACAGAAATACAGAAGATAATTAGAAAGTATTTTGAAACCCTATATTCCAATAAAATAGAAGATAGTGAAGATATCGATAAATTTCTTAAGGCATATGATCTGCCCAGATTGAGAAAGGAAGACACACACAATTTAAACAGACCAATAACAAAGGAAGAAATAGAAGAAGCTATCAAAAGACTACCAACCAAGAAAAGCCCTGGACCGGATGGGTATACAGCGGAGTTCTACAAAACCTTCAAAGAAGAATTAATACCAATACTTTTCAAGCTATTTCAAGAAATAGAAAAAGAAGGAGCTCTTCCAAATTCATTCTATGAGGCCAACGTCACTCTGATCCCAAAACCAGAAAAAGACACTTCAAAGAAAGAAAACTACAGACCAATATCTCTAATGAACTTGGATGCAAAAATTCTCAATAAAATTCTGGCGAATCGAATACAAAAACATATTAAAAAACTTGTGCACCATGATCAAGTAGGATTCATCCCTGGGATGCAAGGCTGGTTCAATATACGGAAATCAATAAATGCTATTCACCACATCAATAGACTTAAAGACAAGAACCATATGATCATCTCGATAGATGCAGAAAAAGCATTTGACAAAGTACAGCATCCCTTTATGTTCAAAACACTAGAAAAACTAGGGATAACAGGTACTTACCTCAACATTGTAAAAGCTATATATGCTAAACCTCAGGCTAGCATCATCCTAAACGGAGAAAAACTGAAGGCATTCCCTCTAAAATCTGGAACAAGACAGGGATGCCCTCTATCACCACTTCTATTCAATTTAGTTCTCGAAGTACTAGCCAGAGCAATTAGACAGACAAAAGAAATTAAAGGCATAAAAATAGGAAAAGAAGAACTTAAATTATCGCTATTTGCGGATGACATGATAATATACTTAACAGACCCAAAAGGGTCTACAAAGAAGCTGCTAGAGTTAATAAATGAATTCAGCAAAGTGGCAGGTTATAAAATCAACACGCATAAATCAAAGGCATTCCTGTATATCAGCAACAAAACCTCTGAAATGGAAATAAGGAAAACCACTCCATTCACAATATCCTCAAAGAAAATAAGATACTTGGGAATCAACCTAACAAAAGAGGTGAAAGATTTATACAATAAAAACTACAGAACCCTAAAGAGAGAGATAGAAGAAGATCTCAGAAGATGGAAAAATGTACCCTGTTCATGGATAGGCAGAACTAACATCATCAAAATGGCGATATTACCCAAAGTTCTCTACAGGTTTAATGCGATGCCAATCAAAATCCCAATGACATTTCTTGTAGAAATAGATAAAGCAATCATGAAATTTATATGGAAAAACAAAAGACCCAGAATAGCAAAAGCAATTCTAAGAAGGAAATGTGAATCTGGAGGTATAGCGATACCAGAGTTCAAACTGTACTACAAAGCAATAGTAACAAAAACAGCATGGTACTGGTACCAAAACAGGCAGGTGGACCAATGGTACAGAATACAAGACACAGAGACTAATCCACAAAGTTACAACTATCTTATATTTGATAAGGGGCTAAAAACATGCAATGGAGGAAGGATAGCATCTTCAACAAATGGTGCTGGGAAAATTGGAAATCCATATGCAACAAAATGAAATTGAATCCCTTTCTCTCGCCATCCACAAAAGTTAACTCAAAATGGATCAAGGAGCTAGATATCAAATCAGAGACACTGTGTCTGATAGAAGAAAAAGTTGGCTCCGATCTACATATAGTGGGGTCGGGCTCCAAATTCCTTAATAGACGCCCATAGCCCAAGAGTTAATAACAAGAATAAACAAATGGGACTTACTTAAACTAAAAAGTTTTTTCTCAGCAAGGGAAACAATAAAAGAGGTAAATAGAGAGCCTACATCCTGGGAACAAATTTTTACCCCTCACACCTCAGATAGAGCCCTAATATCCAGAATGTACAAAGAACTCAAAAAATTAAACAATAAGATAGCAAATAACCCAATCAACAAATGGGCCAAGGACCTGAACAGACACTTCTCAGAGGACGATATACAATCAATCAACAAGTACATGAAAAAATGCTCACCATCTCTAGCAATCAGAGAAATGCAAATCAAAACCACCCTAAGATACCATCTCACCCCAGTAAGATTGGCAGCCATTATGAAGTCAAACAACAATAAGTGTTGGCGGGGATGTGGGGAAAAGGGTACACTTATACACTGCTGGTGGGACTGCAAAATGGTGAGGCCAATTTGGAAAGCAGTATGGAGATTCCTGGGAAAGCTGGGAATGGATCCACCATTTGACCCAGCTATCGCCCTTCTCAGACTATTCCCTGAGGACCTTAAAAGAGCGCACTATAGGGATACGGCCACAGCAATGATTATAGCGACACAATTTACAATAGCTAGACTGTGGAACCAACCTAGATGCCCTTCAATAGATGAATGGATAAAAAAAAAATGTGGCATCTATACACAATGGAGTATTATGCAGCACTAAGAAATGACAAAATCATAGAATTTGGAGGGAAATGGATGGCATTAGAGCAGGTTATGCTAAGTGAAGCTAGCCAAGCCCTAAAAAACAAATGCCAAATGTCTTCTTTGATATAAAGAGAGCAAATAAGAACAGAACAGGAAGGAAGAGCATGAGGAAAAGACTAACAGTAAACAAAGACGAATGGGGGGAGAGAAAGGGAGAGAGAAGGGAAAGCATATGGAAATGGTAGGAGACCTTCAATGATACACAAAATTATAAGAGGTTATGAGGGGCAAGGGGGAGGCGGGAAAAAAGGGGAGAGAATTGAACAACAGCAGAGGAAGTAGAGAGGGAAGATGGGAGGGGAGGGGAGGGGAGGGGGGATAGTAGGGGATAGGAAAGGTAGCAGAATACAACAGTCACTAATATGCCATTATGTAATAATGTGAATATGTAACAGTTGTGATTCTGCAATCTGTATTTGGGGTAAAAATGGGAGTTCAAAACCCAATTGAGTCTAATGTATGAAAGATGATATATCATGAGCTCTGTAATGTTTTGAACAATCAATTAAAATAAATAAATAAATAGTCTTTTTTTTTTTTAAAAGATGAATTTCCAACTTATTTCTTCTTGGCATTTTTTATGTATAATATTCATAAAAATATGAATTTGTAAAGAACCTTTTTTTAATTGCAGTGATCATAAGCTTATGAAGTATGGGCCTAACAAAAATATGAATCTCCTAATTTTTTGTCTTAAATTATGTACATAATCTAAACCTAGAGAAAGGGAAAATTATAGTACAATGAACAGTTCACCTGGGTTCAACAAAAATTGTTGACATTTTTCAACTTTTGTTTAATATCTCTCTCTCTATATATATATATCCAGATTTTTCCAGTTTCTACATTGTTTTTTAATGCTTTTTAAAAAAAATTTAGAATCCAGTAAAAAAAAATATATAGTTCCTTTTGGGTGTTTCAGTCTTTTAGTTCTTTAATTTTAAAAAGCTCCTCTGGAAGTGGGGATGTAGCTCAAGACAGAGCACCTGCTTAGCCTGTGTGAGACCCTGGGTTCAACTGCCAGCAACACAGTAAAAATAAAACACTTCATTGCCTTCTTTGTCTTTTTCTTCTTCTTTTGCGATATTGACATTTTTGAAAGTCCAGCCAGTTTTCTTGTACATTATTCCACAGTCTAGATTGATCTGATCTCTTCTTCATTATTAGATTCAGGATAAAACTTTTGGCAAGCAAAATACTGAAGTCATATTGTGACTTCTCTCCTGCGTCAGGCCAGGAGATTGACCATGTCTGTGCATCCTGTTCTTGGTGCTAAATTTGATCATGTTTTAAACAACAGATTTATCTATGATGAGGTTCTATCTTCTAAATGTCATCTGTTTCTTTGATAATTTGAAGTTGAATGAATATCTTCTGATTTTAGTGTCCTTTAATGATCCTTGCCTGAATCAGTTAATATGTAATAATTGAAAAGTGATTTTTTTTTCTAATTTTGTCAATCCTTCCTCATTTACAAACTATAATCCATTCATTTTATATTATAATGAAATATGCAGTTGTCATAGTTACTTGCTTCATGAGTTTTAAGCCTCGCAAGTCTATGCCAGTAAAGTTAAGTTAAAGTCTAAAAAAAAAAAAAAAGAAGAAACTGATTGCTTTAAAGGTTGATGATGTAGAACACAAAAACATTTTGCCACTTTTTTTTCACAAAAAAGGAATTTATGAGCTTTTTACCTTTCTGTTTGATTCATGTTTCAGATATAATATTGAATTATGTTAACTGATATTTGCACAGACTCAGAAAACAATATATGAGAACTTTGTAGAATGATATTTAAAAGAGGCAAAGATTAGCTTCAAAAATAATACACTTTTACAAATTGTCAAAAGGCCAGTCTCATTTGAGATAAGGCTCTGCTTCTTACCCTACTCCACGCTAGGATGGCTCCAAAGAAGCCTAGAATTAAGTTCACTTAAAATGATGTTCAAAAGATAGATTCTTGTTGTAAAGATTACTGTGACCTCAAAATAAAAGGGATACAAATCAAAATGAAGAAAGGTATTTGCTTCCTTTGGGTAAATTATAAAAGGTATTTGAGATTGTAGAAGTACTTTTTGAAAAGTAAAATATGATTGAGTTAATAAATCTATGGGTCTTTGGAAGGTAAATAGATACTAAAGGCACATTAGTGTTATTATAGAAATGATATTTATTGGTTAAAAAGATACAAACTAAATGTTTCTGTTCCTGTTAATTTCATTTTGCATTTTTCCTGTAAAATTTTGCCTATTAGTGTTTTGTAGAAGTACTTCTTTTAACAGAACAACTTGCGTTAACTTAAGAGAATAAGCCATTACCTACAGGACAGGGAGGATGCTCCCCAATACTAATGTGGACCCCAATTAAATAGAAGGGGTGACCATAAAATTATATGCATGAAGACATCCCACTTCAAGACTGGTGACACTGGCCTGCTGAAACCAAAACCTGGAGACTAAAGTCAAGGCAGTAAAAGGGAAGGAAAAAACAGCCAAATTTTGGCTCTTACCCTCTAAGTTCAGCCAGTAATTCTGAGACCCATCTAAGGGACCTGTAATTCCAGTGAGTCACCAAACCTCCTGATTCGGGGATAGAGAGAATCTAGAGATGTAGAAATGTAGAATGTAGAAAGCCAACCAGTGCACAGTCTGCAAAAAGGAGAGTCATGTCCATGATTCTTCCAAGGGAAGCCACATATGATCAGCAAGACACTGCCCATCCTGGAAGATGGCCCAACTAGTAGAAGAAAGCTAAAGGAGCCAAGAGGCTTTGCACAAGTTCCCAAGAGTGACCCCTATGGAATTCCAGCAGACCTTAATGATAAATAGGAACCAGGTCAATTTTGATCAACTTGGTCTTAAATACCTGGCATGAAACTATAACCACAGTACAGTAAAACATGGACATTTAAAAGGAGAGACAATAATTCTTTTAATGTAAGTTAAGATGCACACTCACATCAGTCCTCCCCAAAGTAAGTAAAACTGGGAGGTTATAGAGGTTTTTAGTTTGTTTGTTTTCTGGTATGATTATCTAGCTCTGACATTTAATCTGTCAAATTGGTCAGATGTCAAATTGGTCAAATGTGGCACATGAAAGTTCTTACATCAACAAGAGAGCCCTAAATGACACAGCTAAACGGATCCTTCTATTAAACACAGAAGTAATACCAATGACAAAGAGCTATTTTATAAAAATCAGATGACATTAGATAGCTTAAATATAGCTCAAGGTGATGCCTGTTCCATTATAAATCTAAATGTTGTGCATATTACTAGCAACTCTGCTAATATTTCTAAAGCCTTAAATGGCCTCCACTCATAAGTAATGCCATGTTGAATCCCACTTTAAGCTGTAATAACTTATTGGTTTTTTGGTTTCCAGAGATTGGCTGATAAAAAGCTACTGATTGCTTCTTCTTCTTTTTTTTTTTTTTTTTTTGCTAATTATTTACAAAAAAAGTAATGCAAGGCTGTTTTATTTGTTGTCCTAGCATGATGCCTGTCCTATGTACAACTTGTCCATTCACCCACCAATTGCCACCATGGGCCTCTGGACTGCCCCAATGCTATATACTTTTAACTTTCCATGCCCCCACCGATAGAGAATATGAGATTCAGGTAAATTCTCCAAACTTTGTCCTCTCTCAGTAGAAAAAGAAGCCGGACATAATCTATGCCCCAGTACCCTAAAAGAATTTAGGGACCCTAAGTCCTTGAAGGGGCAATGATAAGGAAGAGAGACATGAGTGCTGGTTACCATGAGATTAGGGGAATAATTCTTAATCCAGAGCCCACTGTATTGACCCCCACATGATTTCTCTTCCAAAAAGCAAATTGCCTGTAGCCCTGCCTGGCTTCGGTCTACAGGATATATTAAGTTGCTCAGCAAATTACCTGTTATCTGTAGAAGAAGTGCTGATAAGAACACAAGTTACCCTGGAGAACTTTTGTCACCCTCATACAAACCAGATTCCAGAATTCAAGAAGATAAAGATAATTCCCCCTAACCATAAAATCCATAAGAACAGGTTCTAATTAGAACCAGTCAGCATGGGCCAAAGTGACCTAGAGTTGTCATTGTAGTGGGGATATCCTGCTATCATTCAAAAGTCAAGAGATGAACCTGGATGGGACGCTCTGGAAATTTCTCTGGGACCCCTTAATACAACTGGAAAGCAAGAGAAACATGCTATTGATATCCTCTCTGAAAGGATCTACTACTTCCCTTGAAAGTGTCCCCCTTTCCTCTTTCTTATCCCTTCTAACAAACTCATGCCTGTTATGCTGAGTGACATGTGTGAAAACTTTCTGGCCTGATTGCAAGAGTCAGTGTGTGTGTGTGTGTGTGTGTGTGTGTGTGTGTGTGTGTGTGTTTGATGGCAGGGGTTATGCTGCCTTGGTTTCACAGAAGACCCTTCCCTGTAATAGCAGAACACCTCATCAAGCACATCATCTTATTGTATTAATTTGTTTCACCTTCCTTGCTACACTGTAAGCTTATTGGTGTGAGGAAAATGGGATGTCTTTTGATACCAACCAATATTTGGACACCAGCTGGGTGTCCTACAATTTGCTTCAATTCTGAAACCATCTACTAATAGTTAGTGGAGACCACAAAGGTTGAAGTCTCAGTCCTTCAAGAGTACCCATACTTCAAATGTCAGTCACAAGTCCAGGCCACCTGTATTTCTGACTGACTGAGATAGGGATTTTGGATAAAGAAGGAGAGTAATACTGAGCATTGAAAGGATCAAGAGTCACTGAGATGTAGAAAGTATAGTTGTCCATTTTAAGTGACATGCCCTTGGAAAATGAAGAAAATGTGCAAGCAAAGGGGAAACTGATACAAGATTGGGTAGCTCCACTTTACCTCCACCTCCTTCCTGTCCAGCCTCCAACACTGATCCTCCATAGGCAGTCCTGGAATCTCTGGAGAAGCAGCCATATCATAATCTAGTCATTGAAAAAGAGGCCTGGACCCACAGGAAAGCTATGTGAAATGGATCATGCAGTCCCAAAATGGGAGGGAACTTCACACCTGCCTTTGTCTTGAGAAACAGATTCCCAGAGACTCCCTAGGATGGAATCTACCCAATTTCAACCAGAGAGTTCTTATCAGGACTTTAAAGCGGGGGGGGGGGGGGGGGGGAAATAGGCACATTAATTATTCTGTTCATTCACTTTCCCATCTGTTGCCTAAATTTAAAAAATAAATATATTTCTGTTATTGCCAAGACCACAAAAAGCATGATTACTATCATAAGTTAGAAACCAGGATTTTATTTCACTGATAGTAATTTTCAGAGGATTATAAAAAAAGATGTAGCAATATCCAAAGTATATAAAATTTTATTATGTTTTCACCAAATAATATGACTAAAAATAAGTTTTAAAAAAGACAAAATTTAAAATACTCATGTTTTCAAATATGTGTTTTTCTTCTACAACTTCAAACCTTTAAATTAAAGGGGGAAAGTACAAACTATAATACACATTTATGAATGTTTAAATCAAAATTATCTAAATGAAATCATTTTAGAAATTTAACAGTATTTTAGTTTTCAAGTCCAATCTAGTTGCCAATATGTATCACTGTTAAATTGAAAACTGCTTAATTAAAAAAAATGAGTTCTTTAATATCACATAAGTTTCCCCAGATGCCATACATAAATACTGTGCCAGTTTGAGAGCACCCCAGACCCAAATCCAGGTCTGAAACTCAATGAAAAGCAAGGATGCCTGGCTTCACTGGAAACTGATACTTGTTGATCTCATAGTATCCCTTGGAATCATCAGGGCCATTTTCTTCTCCAATAATCCTCTACTTTGTGGTATTTGCACTGGCTGGCTTTCTGTTCTCTAGGGTCTCATTGATCCCCCTGACCAAGTGGTCATGTGACCCAGAGTTGCAAAGCCCTTAGAGAAGTCTCCTCATTCCCTGGGTTTGAGGTGACCTCAGTGGGCAAGAGCCAAATTTTGGCTATTTCCTTCTTGGCCCTTTTACTTCCTTAACTTTAGCCTCTAATTTTTGGTTTTTAACATCCAGCAAGCCAGTTTCACCAGTCTTAAAGTACAAGTAATAGGTTTTAACTTTAATGTCTATAACTTTACAGTTATTTACCCCTTCCATTTATCTGGGGTCAGTATTAGTATTGGAAGTCAGTCTTATATCTTGTCCTTTAGGATGATGGTCTGCTATTTCAAATTAACTTTTGTTATTATATTAGAAATTGTACTTTTGTAAGGCACTAAAGGACCATAGTTATAAAGTTTATAAGAAGCATATAAAATGAATTTTTAACAAAAGTAAAACCATATTTAGTTTGTATAATAGCTATGAACCAAGAAAGATAATTTTTATAATATCAATTCTTTACTTCAAACTTTAGTTTGAAAACACCAGCTTGGTAAAATTCTCTTCTAAATCTTATATTTTGAAGACTAGTATACTTTTAAGATATGAATACATCTATGATACAAATAATCCAGTAACATCACCATAGTTACACTGATGTTCTTATATTAAATAAGTTTAGCTTTCAAGGAAAAATTCAGAATCTGTAGTGTAGTGTAATACTCTAAAGTAACAGTTGTTACTTAACCAGAGTTGTACAAACCCTAATTCCTTGGAGACTATTTAGTTTCTCTAAATAATAAAACTTAACAGACACAAAAAAATTATCTTGTTGGATAAGAATAGATTAATGTATAAAGAAACTTTTATTACTTTAACACATAGAGGATTAAACTTAGGCTTTTATCAGTATATTAATGTTTGACTTTAGGAGAAACACTTGAATAGCTTTAACTGATTGTACCAATTATGGTCAACTTAGTTACACACAACAGTTTGAGATTTACCCTCCATAAATACTCTGCAACTTACTCAGGCATTCTACAACTTTTTATTTTACCATACAAAAGAATTTCTCATCCAGAAACACTTCATTTTCCTTATCCTTTCATACTAAAATATATTTTCATACCTAGAACCTTCTTATACTCTTTCCTGGGTGTTTACCTCTTTTAAAATTCACAATTTGAAACAATACTTATGATATTTCTTAATTTAGACAAATTACTACACTTTAATAAGATGTATTAAAGTTTATATATTTTATAAACTCTAAAGTAATCTTATAGTACTTTAATAGAAACTCAACTGTAACTTTTTGTGCTCTCTGTAGAATGACTATTGATAGAATCAACTCTTAGTAACCTTGTTTTTAATGAAAACACAGAAACAAAGCATTCTTAACTACTTTTCTTTTTATCAATTTATGAAAACACATTTAATGTTTAAAAATATTACCTTATGGGCTGGGGTTGTGGCTCAGCAGTAGAGTGCTCACTTAGCACATGTGAGGCCCTGGGTTTGATCCTCAGCACCACATAAAAATAAATCAAATAAAGGTATTGTGTCCAACTACAACTAAAAAATAAATATTTTTTTAAGAAACATTACCTTATATGGGCTGGGGTTGTGGCTCAGTGGTATAGTGCTCACCTAGCACGTGCAAGGGCCTGGGTTTGAACTTCAGCACCATATAAAAATAAATAAAATAAATGTATTGCATCCAACTACAACTAATATATATATATATATATATATATATATACCTTATGGAATTTCAGAAGTCAAAAAGAGTACTTTGTTTTATATTTAGCAATTGGTATGTTAGCACTTTAACTTGGCTAATTCATCTGATGTTTCCTCTACCAAACACATTTATGATTAATCCCATTGAGGTTAAATCTGACTTACTCATTTTTAACTATAGAAACCAGGATATCAAACAAGTGTAGTTAACAGTATTTGCCATATCTTCCTTATAGAAGAAAAATCCTAGAGGTAATGAATATTACATTCTAGACATTTTATAGAAACCAACACTTGGTTAATTGTCTGACCACCTAGACAAACTTGTGAGTTAGTAATTTTAAAGACGTCTTTACTCTCATTTGTTTGCCCAATTTAAATTAAACTTTTTAAAAAGCCACATGAACTAAAGTATTTGGGTCCATTTCTCATTTAAATTTTGATTTATTAGTGCTCATTTATCTATATGCCAATTTGATACCATATACATTATATATGGACACAAGTACATATGTAGACACAAAAATACTATACACAGGGGTGCACACATACCTGAAAACTGATAGGAAATATATATCTTGTAGCTTTTTGTAAGTAGATCTCCACAGGTAGGAGGCATCATTACACATATTTATTAAAGCCTCTATTATATCTAACCTGTTAGAAATTAAAATAGAGCTTATCTGACGTTCACATGATGATTTAAATATAGGGAAGAACTGTACAGTTGGAAATATTAGGTGTAGAGTCTGACAGCCACGGTGGACACTGAAATTAAAAGTTCAGGTGGCCACTTGTTCTTGATGGCTATCAGATTTATATCCAACATCACCAGGTCAATGTCCTGCTTAGGGTTTTGTAAAAGGAGATTTTTTTCAATGTATTTGAGAGCTGACCCTTGAAAAATTATCCCCTGAACAAAGACATAGTGTAAAAACTTCTGAAGTTAGATTAAAATAAGGCTGACCAGAAAAATATATTAATTTAAGCATGCAAGATCAAGTGTGAATTGACTATCAAACCATGAACTCAAAAATATAGAAATTTAAAAAAAAACAGGAGATCTAAGAAAACCATGACACAGCTATAATTACTCTAATAAAGGAGCATGAAGAACATCTTTATCAGATCAGAGTGTACTTTTGGATCAGATTACAGTCAGTCCATATATTTAAAGAATATGAGAGTCCTGAAATCCTCAGGTAAAGATTCTCAAGGTAAAGAAGACTTACATATGTGCGATCATTCTATTTTTCCTCCCTGTTCTTTACTGTTTAGGGAAGAACTTATTAAGAAAAGAGATGGTAGATTGCAAGAACAGATAAGATAGCCAGCCATTTAGGTCCCACAGTGGTTTGAACACCTTTTCCCCCTTTGGTTTCAAACTGGTTTTGGGTAATCACCTCTGTTGCTTATAGTTCCAATGCAAGCCTTGGAGAGAGAGAGAGAGATCTGACAGAAGGCTAACAAGTAATGTGAACTACTGTTTTGAGCTTGCAAAACCTCATACAGAGGGTATTTTAACCATTTTTTTCTTTTGTAAAGTCAGTCTCTTAATGTGTGGTGCTATAATTTATGTTTTCTCTGGAGACTGTTTTCCATTCCCCTAGTTGGTAATGAGGTCAGGTTTAGATGCAGAAAATTATAAGACATTTCCTTTATCCATCTGTGATTAGGTCACTTCCCAGACCTGACAGCAGAAGAAAATGAGGCATAATTTTGGGTCAAACTTATCCTGGTTTCTCAATATGCAAGCTAGTGGTGAACCAGGCATAACTGTTGAGAATCAAGCACCCATCTGAGTCCATTTTGTTAGGAATATTTCCCTAGATGAGCTTCTGATAGCCAGCAAACCCATCTCTCACTACCTGATTCTGCTGGATTTATTGCTGCCTCACCAGCAAGAATGGACAAGTGTCCCTGTTTCCCACATGACAAAGACCCTGGTGGAATCAGACTCAGTGGCATGACTGATCTCTTGCCGATATTAACTTTCCAAATTGATGCTGTCTTACAGCATATAAATATCTTACTTTCATATACTAAAACATTTCTGTCTGAAACTGTCTAATCATGTAACCTATTTTAATACTGTACATGAGTATTATTTTTCTCGTGATAGAAAAAATATACACATTGTTTTACATGTGTTTTGTTTGTTCAGAGAACCAAACTACAAATGAATTCTGCATAAAACTTGCCATCTTATGTTACACTGCTAAGCATTAAAATTTAAAAAAAACACAAGTATTTCTGGAATAAACAGATCTGCTTTTTCCTCAAGGACATTGGCTTTTCCAATATGAGAGTATAAGCAGCTTTCACTATCATTAAAATCTGTTTTGGATATTATTGCTAAATAACAAATGGTCTCAAAACTTTGTAGGGAAAACTATTGATTGAATTATGGTTACAGGCTCTGTTGGGTCAGAAATTAAGATAGAGGAGAGGAAGGTGGCTTGCTTCTGCTTCATGTTCTCTGGCATCTTATCTAGGAAGACTCAGAAACATGAGGGGGACTTGACAGCAGGGGACTAGAATCATTGGGAGTCTCCATTCACATGTCTGGCACCTGGGCTGAGATGTCTTGCACACTGAGCTCTGTGGGGACCATCAACCAGAGTGCATTTATGAGTCCTCTCCATGCAGCTGTGCTTTCCCCAAATGTGGCAACCTCAGGATAGTTGAACATATGACTCAACAGCTTGTGGTTCCAGTACAAGGGTTCCAGTGGGCAAGGCAGAAGCCTTATTGCCTGTTATCACTCACTCTTGGTGGTCACATAGTACCACCTCCATCATATTTTATCATCTGAAGTAGTTACCAGTCTATCCAGCTTTTTAAGCAGCAGATATATACCTCATGCCTTGATGGGAGGCATGTAAAAGAGTTTTACAGCCATTTTTTGAAACCCTCACCCCATGTGTTAGAAACTGAACCCTAGAATCCCTATTGATGGCAATCTTATCTTAATTCACTTCATTCCTATTTGGGCCTCATTTTCATTAATGTATATCATTCACTTTTCCTAAGGGATCTGATCTCTATCCTCCCTATCATGCATGGAATATGCTGGCAACATGAGCAACAAAATTCTACCTCCTTTCCTGAATTCAGTGCTTATCATGGATTATGTCAACTTTTTAAAGAAATATTTTCAGTTATAGTTGGACACAATTCCTTTATTTTATTTATTTATTTTCATGTGATGCTGCGGATTGAACCCAGGACCTCATATGTGCTAGGCAAGTGCTCTACCACTGAGCCACAATCCCTGCCCAGATCATTATTTGAGAGAGGAGCTCTTGGTACTGGTTGAATCAATGGCAGGGAACTTTCCTAATGTTCTGAACATTGACAGAACCCAGGTAAAAGCAGTTGGACACAGAATAACTGGCCATATTTGGGCAAGCATGCCCCAAATCATGACCCACACCATACTTCCACCTACCCCACAGCACTCCTCCTTCTTAGGAAATTGTCCACTGGCCATAATGCTTCTTCCAGAGTATAACAGTTTTGTGGAAAGTCTCAAGAGCCAGGGGGAAAGCAGCAGTCTCCTGTGGATGCAGATTGTTTGAGATATGTTGTTTGGGGCTAAAAGACACCTGTAGAAACTCTTCCTTAGCCTTATCAGGGGTCTTTAGAAAATAAGGTGGGTGGGTGCCAGGACCTTGGGTCAGGGCACAGAGATCTTGGGACTTGTAACTCACAGGAATCAGGGAGTTGAAGAAGTCAAAATGTGGAATGCCAGGATTCTGATGACATTCTACATCCTGTCCAAGAAGACATCAAAGCAACTCAGAGTGACCCAGGAGAACCAGAGGTGTGTCCTGGTTCAGCTGGTGTACACACCTGGGACTGAGTGCCAGAGGTGGTACATCCAGCTGCCCTGCCAGAAACTGATGTGCTGAGTGTCCTGTGGACCATCAGCTGTGGCCAGTAACCCTGTGCTCTCCTGGATTTACATCACCTTGTCCACTGGCCCCAGATGAATTACCATGTAAGAGAAAATGTGTCACCCAGGAGTGCTGAGGGCCATTACCAAGTAGGAATGACGCATTGAAATTTCCTTGCCAGCGTACCCCATGTTAATTTTGCTGTTGACCTTGCATGTGTGTTTGAGAAAGGTGACCCTGCTCAACGACCAGGGAGGATCCAGGATTAGGGTGTATCCTGCAGTTTGAGGAAGTATAGTATCCCGGTCCTTGGGTTTAGGGCGTTCCCAGTTTAAGACCTTGGGTTTTAGGGAAGTTCGATGTTGAGGATTATTGCTGCTGGAAATAGGGCGTTCCTGCTACCTGAGCTCCCGTTGAGCTCTCGTGAGATTCAGAGAGCATTTTGGGAAAAAAGCCTCGTGTAGTAGGTGAATTGGGTGGCAGCAGAACTGGGATTGCCACAGAACGTGTGTGGAGGCCGGTGTGAGTTCGGGAATAAAGAATTGCTGTTTGAATTTACAAAGCTGTGTGGTGGCTCGTGATTCTGTGCCCAGCCGAGACTGCGGCACAGGAGCATGTGGCAGATCCAGTTGTATTCTTCTTTTGTATGTGTTGCTCAGCATAGGGCAGGACTTTACCTAAGCTTGATAACAATCACTCTGCCTTTATTGAGCCTTGATTATGTTTTTTTGCACTGGAAACTGTGTGCATTCTTTGTTTTAATCAACATAACAATCCTGAACTTAAATATCAAGTATCCCACATATGAGTACTGCTAAATATGCATTGGTTTTACATGGTGACAGATAAGTTTAACAATGCTGATAGTCTAAACAGTGATATAAATGGTAATTCTCCAAGAAATGAATCTACATGCAACTTTCCAACCTTACTTAGTCATAGAGCAATTTGGAATAGCTGGGTATTTTAAGGAACTCAAATTTAAAGCTTGAGTGGATAGTATAGAAGTGAATCAACAGAAAATATGGTGTCCTAGGAGGAGTGGTCTAAAAAGCATTTGGAAATGGGTAAAGTTTAAGCCATTATGGTGGAACTCATGTCACTATCTTTGAAAAGGGACACTCATGATATACACAGGATGACTAGTAACTCCTGAAGGTAGTTATGGTTTATCCTTAGAGGTGTGGCATCTACTTTCAAACTCTCCATAGAAGTCTGTGATTTCATCACAGGAGTGAAGAGCTTCATCTGCATGTCACTTCCAGTCACACGCACAAGGTAGAAAGATACTGTGAGCCATTGAGATGTTTCCATGCTGCCTCCTCTGCTGAGTCCACCTTCTCCAAGAATGTGCAAGGCTTTTTCCTGCATACAGCACTACATGGAACCCAAAACCAAAGCCACTAGGTGTATTGACAACCCAGGACCATACAAGCTCCTTTTTTTCTAAATTTGCACACTCAATACACCTGTATTTCCTTTTCTTCTTCTGATACCATTAAAATATTTCAGCCTGCTTTTGCAGCATTTATACAACTTCATATTCACTCTACAAAATACCTTTGAAGAACTTCCATTTGTGATTAAAATACTTCACGTCTTCTTAATCCTTTAGTGATTCTGATCAGATTAAAATGATCATATGTTTAGGAATTGTAATGGTTCAGGAAGGAAATTTCCTATCACATATAGCAAAGGTAGCCTCAGTAAAACTCAACACTTTCCTAAAACCAGGCCTTATTTTGAAAATGGTGTAATCATGAAAGTTAGTTTATTCATTAATTTAGGTATGCACAAACATTTGTGGGATGGTGGCAACATCCGACTTATAACTGAAGTTGAACTTTTAGTTCACTCGAGGGACCCACTGCTTCCCACACTTCACATTTGTGAAAATGAGGCACAAGGAGATTAAAGCAGGAATTTTAGCTCAGACAGCCTGGTGGCCAGAGTCTTCAGTGTTAACAAGGAATTACCAACAAACAGAACCTGCTACCATTTTTAGAGTAATTGCCATATCTATGACCATGGGCTTGATAAGCACTCAGAATTTTCCACTGAAATAGCACAAGGCCCATTATAGGGCCGCCTTCTTACAAACTCCTCAGGAGATCCTTGGAAACATTTTGCTATGGACAAAATTTTTTAATGGGCCCATGTTATTATAAGACTAAAGTTTTACAAAATTGAACTATAAAACGTGGAGTTGTTTAAAATGCTTCCAACCCAAATCATTATTGAAATGCTACAAAACTAAAATTCTAAAAGCTATATTTTACAGATGGAGAGCAATTTTCTGGATAAACTTAATTATATGTTATATGAACATAATAATACTCCTTCTTTTATCTCCTGACTCTTGCAAATAACATATATGGTTAAAACAGCGTTATAGAGTATTTTTACTTTAAAACGTTTTTGTTGGCTCAAAAAAAAGGCAAACTATTAAAATGATGACTCATGGGACATCTTTTTTGTTTTTTAAAGGTATCCATTTCTGACCACTAAAGGGAAGGGCAGGAAGAAGGTGCCAGAGCTGCAGAGATGCCAGGGCTGGAAGGTGCATGAAGCCTCCTGTCCTGACCTGAGTGTCTTTTAGTTGTGGGCACTTCACTTTACAAATTCACTCCCAACAAAATCAAAAGATAAGAGAAATTCCATGTGGGTGCACTATGCTTATGTAAGTAGCATCCCTGAGATTTCATATCTCCGCTCCCCAAATCCTATGTGTTCTCTCTTCACAACCTTTAGCTGTGACCAGGAGGAGCTTTTGGGTGGGCAGGCTGCATGGTATGTGGTGAAGCACTCAGCCACTGCTACAGGAAGACCTGCCCCTGTCCACTGGCCCACTCTCACTTCCTTGAACAGAGGATTATGGAGATGAAGCCATAGAACACCCTGGAATCTCTAGTGCCTTGCCACCAGTGTCTTCTTCAACAGCTGCACCCCACCCTCCACACACACTTCAGGGAGGGTCCTGAAGACCATAAAAAGGATTCCTCCTGGCCAAAGTGCCCAACTTAAAGTGAAACAAGTCTATACTGGCTCAAGGGGAGAATTTCCATCTAAAGAGGAGCAAGTCTGGCTAATTTGACTCAAGGCAAGTGAGTCCCCATCTACCCTGGTTCAATGTGAGTGAGTATCTACACTGAGCACCATAGGGAGGCACAGTGGTTGAGGTCATGGAGAGGGTGGCTCCTGGACTTGGGCCTTTGTCCTGAGGCCTCCCGCTTAAAAACAAAAACAAACAAACAACAACAACAACAAAAAAAAACCCAACCAAGCAAACAAACAAACAAAAAAAACCCTCAGCCTTTTAAAAATCTTTGAAACATCAATTTTATTATATAATTTGTGGAAACCAGAAATTAAGAACAAATTTATCTCAAAGCATGGGAGAAAGGACAAAGAGTAGGGCAGGGGGAAGTGTCCCAGGGAAGAGTCTCTATGAGGTGTCTTCGCAGGTGGGGGCAGAGGAGACTCCTGGTGGAAACAGAGGCTCCTGCCTGGAATCCACAGGGAGAAGCCTGAGCCAGTCAATGCTCTTCAGGGTCTGCTGGCTGTCCCCTGGTTCTGTGGGCCTTTGTTAGAGTCTGTAAACAAGTCTGGATGGCGCCTGGCAAAACGCTAGAGGAAGTGGTTTGTGAAGTAACGCCAGCGAGCCATTAAGTGTGGAGATTCCTTATTGGTTGACTGCTGTATCGAGTTTATGCTAATTAAGATAAGCTGTGTGGAATGTATAAATACCTCTCCTGTCCTACAATAAATGGCTCCCACTCCAGCTGTATCAATGAACACAAGTTGCTTGTCAACCCCCGGTTATTTTGCTGCAGCCGGACTGCGGCAGGCCTTGGCTTGGCATTTCCACTGGAGCCACTCTGTCCCTCACTGCCGACCCACTGAAGCAGGGTACACAGCAGAGCTGAGGAAGGCAGGTGCTGATCCTCCTCCTCACCCTCTTCCCACCCCTGATGCGGTCCTGGGATTGCCCTGTGGTGGTACCTCCGGAGGATGAGCTGCCTCTTCTGCAACCCTAGAGGGGTCAGGCCTGTAGCATCCTGCTGGGAGGCTGGGCTGGGAGGGGTGTGTCAACGTGGAAAAAGCTGAGAGGAATGGCAGGCACACTGGCACTGCCACCACCCTCCTGCCAGGACTGCTTGGCCTCCTCTGGTTGCTGCTGCTCACAGGGCAAGGGCAGGGCAGGCTCACTGGAACACTTCTTGGAGAGGCTGCTGGAAGGATCCACAGGGCACAGGGGAAGCCCAACCACCCTACCACTCAAGTGCTTCAAGTGGCACTGCCCTCCCCTGGGTTCTCTGGTGCTGGAGCAGGAGCTATGTAGCCATTGTGTCATCATGTTTTTTATTTGACAGGGGCACCCAGATGTTATAAGGGTCGTAACCCATGTGGAACATGGTTGTTATAATGGTGGGATCCTGGAGGTTGGGGAGAGCCTCACCAGAAGGTCTTCATAAAGCTTCCTTGCCCTGGCTCAGCCATGGGTGCCTCATTACCTGCTATAGGCTGGGCCTCTACGTAGGGTCCACTGTCAGGATCTCATGGATGAGGATATGAGCTCCCTCAGAAACATGCAGAGGCATGCCATACATTCCCTCCATGATCAGGTTCCTCACCTCCCCAGTGTGTTGGCCATAAATGGGCAACTTCCTGTCAGCATGAAATAGAGAAGGATGATCAAGCTCCAGACATTGGTGGGGGGCCCTCACATCCTCCCACTGAACAACTTCAGGGGCAAATTATAGGAGTGTGCCCCAGAACCTGCTCAGCTTCTGCCCAGCTGTGAATCTGGTGCTCAGGCCAAAGTTTTACATTGCCGCCTGCATGGAGCACAACATTCTCTGGCTTCAAGTCCAGGTGTGCAATACCCTTTTTGTGGCAGTTCTGCATGGCATGCACAGTCTGCCTGAAGAGTCTGTGGGCCTCCTCCTCTGGCATGCCTCAGAGATGAGGCTCCTTAGAGGTTCCCCACCTGCATGCCCCATGATAATGTAGACATATTTGATAAGTCTCAATGACCTGGAACAGTTGGATCATGTTTGGTTGGTCCAAGCCTGCCATCAAATTGGGTTCAGATAGGAAGGGGAGGTTTCAGGCTAATTTTGCCATGACCTTCACCACAACCTCTGCCCCAGTGAGGAGATGGTGAGCAAGCTTCACCTTGGCAAAGCCCCTTTCCTCAATGCCCTGCACAACCTCATAATGGTCCATGAAGGTGGGCTCATAGGAGCCTGGCCCCTGCAGCTCTACACTGCTCTGACCACTCTCACCGCTTATCCTAAAACAGAACACCATCTTAGGATGCTAGCTAAAAACAAATAATAATAAACAAAAATAAATACATAAATAAATAAACCAAAAAACAAAAGCAAAGAAACGCCCAAATCAAAAAGCCAATATCCAAAGAGCACAACCACCAGCCACTAAATGCACTAACTATCTGGGAGTCCGTCAGGTCACCACCAAGAGCTTCCTGGACAAAAACCCAGTTGCTCTTTGAAATTCCCTCACAATGGCTCTTTGTCAGATCAGGGCAAGAAATGACCCAGTCACACCTGGGCATAACCCCCAGCATTCATCTCACTTTTGGGTCTCCAGGACCTTTTAGACTTTCATAATAAGAATAAGAAAGGACTCTAGAAGATTTCTTGCTTTAGTGGATTATGGAGGGTGATATTTATTTGTTTAGAAATTAAGATTTGTAGAATACTTCAGCAGTCTTTTCATTTTGAGTCTGAAAATCTGTAATATCTTTGTGGCCTTGGAACACCTCATCATATCTACAGTAGAGGCTTCTGCTTCTTTGCTGCCCTGCAGTGAGCAGCTTTCCTCCACTGGGCCCTTCCCCCATGATGGATGACCTCACCTTGGGCAGAGCAATGGACTCAGCTGTCTGTGAACTGAGACCTCTGCAACTGTTAGCCCCAGAGAAGCTTTTCCTCCACTAAGTTGTTGTTTTGTTCACAGGGATCAAAAAGCTAATTAAAACAGCCATGGATCATCATGCCATGCTTGACAAGTGTACTTGTGTGTGTGTATGTGTGTGTGTGTGTGTGAACATGCGCGTGTATAAAGTGCTGGGAACTGAACCAGGTCCTTGCACTTGCTGGAGAAGCTCTCTTAATGTGCACATCCCATCCCTGTGGGTGGGAACTTCCTGGCCTAACCAGCTGTCAAACTGTTACAATGAGGTTGAACTGTCAACAGGTATTTTGGAGAGAGACACACATTCTAACTGCAGCACCCAATAAACAAGAGCCCAGGGAGTTGGTCCCCCTAGGTGTGCCCTGTGTGAGGGAAGTCCTTCAGGTTGCACTGAACAGCCTTAGATGGGAACTCAGATCTTGATGAAGCCAGAAAGATCCTGTTAAAGCAAGTTCATGACGATTATAATAGCTAGTGCTGCTATTGTTTTCTACAGGGAATAAGAGAATAATGTATCTAAACACTCCGATTTTATTCTATGGTATTGAATAAATACCGTATATAACACTGTAGTATCAGTAACTGAGGGGGCAGGGTTGGAGAGGTACAGCAGCTGCATCTGTACCCTACTGAAGTCATGTTACTATAGATTCATATCTAAGCGGCATCTCTTTCTCACATTTAATGGAACCCCCATGGGAACCACAAAGAAATACTGGTAGAGCATACCCAAAAAGTGAGGAAAGGAGGGGACCCAGCAGATGTGGTGCTCATGGGAACAGGCGAGTCTTTTACCCCTTTATAGATTTTTGTTGAGAGCCACAGCCGAAGGGGCCCCAGCAAACTTCCAGCTGCCAGCAAACTGCCAGCTGCCGGCTGATGATTGGCTCACAGCGGCCCCAGCAACATCTAGCTGATTGGCTCCTCTGCGGTGATGCTCATTGGGATGTTTCCCTGCCCTTTCAGACCACGGAGCTGCTCATTGGGGGACTTTTTTGGCTCTGCCCACGCGACCCAGCCAATTGGCCTCAAGAGCAGGAGGATTGTGGGAGGTGGTGAGGCTTGTGGTGGAGAGAGAGGCTTGTGGGGAGCCGGTGGTGGCAGTTGGGCTCTAAGGGTTTTTCCTGAGGAGCTGTTTTGTTTGGCCTGTGTGGTTCTAAAAATAAAGTTAGTTTCTCTTGACAAGTGGCTCCTGATTGTGCCCAGCCAGACTGCGGCATCGGGGAACGACTGAGGGTAAGTGATAAGGTAAACTACTCGCCCCTGAGGGCAGGGCGAGAGGATGGGTAGCCATTTTAAGATTCCTCTTTTGTTTTGCTTCACTTTTGTTTTAAGTTGCCTGTCCCTGGAGATGTGTAAGATGGAAGAAAAAACTCTCACATCTGAGGAACAGATAGAGAGAAAGGACGGATGGACATTTCAGGAGAATAGAAAGGCTATAATGATTTTCTGTTGTTCCAATTTTGTTTCACTCTGTTTCAGTTTTGTTTGGCATTATCTTCTTGGGTTGTATTATAGTTATAGTAGAAATATTCAAGTAAAAGAGAAGGTCTCTCGAGCTAGTCAGAGAAAAAAATTCAAGTAAAAAAGAAGGTCTCTCGAGCTAGTCAGACAGAGGAAAAAATTCAAGTAAAAGAGAAGGCCTCTTGAGCTAGTCAGACAGAGGAAAAAATTCAATTAAAAGAGAAGTTCTCTCAAACTAGTCAGACAGAGGAAAAAATTCAAGTGAAAGAGAAGGCCTCTCGAGCTAGTCAGAGAAAGAAAGTGTAAAGCAGAAAAAGCCATCAGGGGGAAAGTTACAACAGGAGACTGCTACTAACACCTTTCTATCACCAGAGGACGTAAGTGTCCAACTAACAAGGCCACCTCCATATGCTGGGAGGCCCCCAACCCCCGCAGTTGATAGTTGGGATCCTGAGACAAGAACTCAAATATTAACATGCTCTGTAATTGAGGCAGGAGGGCAGCGAGTTCACCATGCTTTAAATTTCAAAATAGTGAAGCAGCTAAAAGAGGCTATAACAACCTATGGTCCTCAAGCACCCTTCACTGTAAGCTTGGTCGAATCCATTAACAACTCGAACATGATGCCAGCAGATTGGGCTAATATGTGTAAAGCTGTGCTAACTGGAGGTCAATACCTGTTATGGAAGGTTGCCAATGAGGAATTTTGCAAGGAGACGGCTAGGCGAAATGCAGCAGCTGGTTATCCTCAGAGAAATCTAGATATGTTGTTAGGAAAGGGACCTTATGAGGATCAGCAGCAACAAATTGCATATGATCCTGGTGTATACGCACAAATTGCTGTAGATGCAATTAAGGCATGGAAGACTTTACAAGGACATGGAGGTTTACAAGGTCAATTATCTAAGGTAATACAAGGAGCTAATGAACCTTATGCTGAATTTGTAGATAGGCTTATTCAAACAGCTACCAGAGTTTTTGGGAATACAGAACAAGCAATGCCATTACTAAAACAACTGGATTATGAGCAAGCGAACCGTTGGTGCAGAGAAGTCATTAGACCAAGGAAACATGAAGATTTAAACATATATTAAATTATGTAGAGACATTAATGAACAAGGGCAAGTCGGGGCAACTGCAGTAAAACAGGCTTTAGAACAAGGGCAAGTCGGGGCAGCTGCAGTAAAACAGGCTTTAGATGCCAGCAGATTGGGCTAATATGTGTAAAGTTGTGCTAAATGGAGGTCAATTGTGAACAAATAGGAAATTTTAAAAGGAATTGCCCCATAGTAGGAGGGTTTAACAAAACTAGGTATCAAAGGAGTAGAATACCGGGTATTTGCCCACAATGCCATAGAGGGAGACATTGGGCTAATGAATGCTGTTCTCAAACCACCATAGAGGGTACTCCATTATCAAAAAACAAACAAGGACCAGGTATTTATCCACGATATTGTGGAGAAAGGCATCGGGCTCCGTTGCCAAAAAATGGACAGGGGGGCCCAATGCTCCGGGGCCCAAAACCACAAATATACGGAGCACTGGAGGAACCCAGCAACCCCATCAGGGTAGTGCCCAGGACACATTGTCCATCAGATCCCTCATTATACAAACCAGAGGGAGCGCAGGGTTGGACATCTGCGCCTCTGCCAGAGCAATACTAACTCCAGAGATGGGAGTTCAAGTCATTCCCACAGGGGTAAAAGGACCTCTTCCCAAAGGAACAGTAGGCTTATTATTGGGACGCAGTTCTTCTACTCTAAAAGGACTTATGATAGGTCCTGGGGTAATTGATCCCGATTATGAAGGTGAAATAAAAATTATAGCCAGTTTTCCAAAGGGTATATCAGTAATTTCACCAGGAGATAGAATAGCACAGTTACTAATAATACCCAGCCTACATGATAAATTTTCCATATGTACTATAGAAAGAGGTTCCAAGGGATTAGGCTCCACAGGTGTAGATTGGGCTATGCTTTCTTTAAATTTAGAATCTTGCCCCATGCTCAAACTAAATATTCAAGGACATGAATTTAATGGGCTACTGGATACAGGTGCAGACCTTAGCATCATCTCTCATCAAGAATGGCCAAAACATTGGCCATTACAACAAGCCACTCAAACGCTTCGAGGCCTAGGAGTGGTGACTAATCCCCATAGAAGTGCAATGGTATTAGATTGGAAGGATCCTGAAGGATGTGAGGGAACTATACAACCATATGTATTGGATCATCTTCCCGTAAATTTATGGGGACGAGATGTCCTAGATCAATTAGGTTTGACATTAACAAATAACATCAATCAAAATGCACCCACTATTATGGCTAGACAAGCTTTTAGGAAAGGAAAAAGATTAGAAAAACAAGAACAAGGTATAGCAGCACCAATACAAATAGATCAAGGAACAGACAGACATGGGTTGGATTTTCAGAAAGGGCCACTGAGACAATAAAAATTACTTGGAAATCAGAAAGAACACTATGGGTTCCTCAGTGGCCCCTGACTAAAGAAAAGATACAAGCAGCCCATGACCTGGTCAAACAACAATTAGCATAAGGACATATACAACCTTCTGTATCTCCCCATAATACTTCCATTTTTGTCATCAAAAAGAAATCTGGTAAATGGAGATTACTGCAAGATTTAAGAGCCATTAATAATGAAATGGTTATTATGGGACCTGCTCAGTCGGGGATTCCTCAATTGTCTGCTTTGCCAAAAACCTGGTATGTTTTAGTTATAGATATTAAAGATTGTTTTTTGCAATTCCAATTCATCCTGAGGATAGTCCACATTTTGCATTTATTATCCCTGCACTGAATCATGAAGGTCCTGATCAGAGATATGAATGGAAAGTACTCCCTCAAGGGATGGCTAACAGCCCAACTATGTGCCAAATTTATGTTAACAAATTAATCCGGCCACTTAGAAATCAAAATCCTGAACTACAAATATTTCACTATATGGATGATGTATTATTAGCACATAAAGATAAAAACACATTGCTAGAATGTTATGCCACACTTACAAACTTATTAAAAAATTATAATCTAGAGATAGCAATAGATAAAGTATAATTAAATTTTCCAATTAATTATTTAGGAGTTCTATTATCCTCAACCATGGTCCATCCACCAAAATTTTAAATACGAGTAGATCAACTCAAATCACTTAACGACTTTCAAAAGTTATTAGGAGACATAAATTGGATAAGGCCTTATCTAGGTATACCAACAGGAGAGTTGGGACCTTTATTTGATATCCTAAAAGGTCCATCAGATCCAAATTCACCCCGAATGTTAACGCCTGAAGCAAGAAAGGCATTAAAAGTCATTGAAACATATATGGAAAATATGCATTTGGATAGAATTGATATAAGTTTGCCTTTATTATTTATTGTACTACCAACAAAAAATATTCCTACAGGAGTATTTTGGCAAGAAGGTCCATTATTATGGATACATTTATCTCATTCTCCTAACACTATTCTTACTAGGTATCCTGAGGCTGTAGGACAATTAATACTCAAAGGAATAAAAGCAGCAAAGGGAGTGTTTGGAATTTCTCCCAATAAAATTATTACTCCATATACTATGAATCAAATTGATGAGTTAGCTAATGAGTTAAATACTTGGGCAATAATCATGTGCAAATCTAATGTTTCATTTGATAACCACTTACCATCTAATCCTTTATTGTCTTTTTGATCATTGCATCCTGTAATTTTTCCAAAAATGACAAGAAAAACACCTACCATGAATGCTCTGAAGATATTCACTGATGGGTCAAATAATGGTACAGCAGCAATAGTTACACCTGATCAGACTTTTACATTTTTAGTACCCAAACAATCAGCTCAAAATGTAGAGCTTAATGCAGTATTACAAGCTTTTGTGATGTTTAAAGATTCTGTATTTAAGTTATTTTCCGATAGTCAGTATATAGTTAATGCTATAGTATCCCTTGAAGATGCTGGTAGGATTTCCCCTTTCTCTACTGTTTTCTCGTTGCTTTCCACTATACAAAGTCTAATCTGGGACAGAAAAGATCCATTCTTTATAGGACATATCAGGGCACATACAGGATTTCTTGGAGCCCTTAGTTTGGGCAATGATTTAGCAGATAAAACTACACATGACATACATATTTTCTCTACACTAGAAGAAGCTATAAATTTTCATAAGAGGTTCCATGTCAATGCTAATACTTTACAAAAGCATTTTAAAATAACTAAGGAACAAGCTAGACAAATAATAAAACAATGTCAAAATTGTGTGACCTTTTTACCACAAGTTAATCTTGGAGTCAATCCTAGAGGACTGATACCTAACCATATTTGGCAGATGGACATCACACACTTGCCAGAATTTGGAAAATTAAAATATTTGCATGTTATACTTGATACTTCTTCTGGATTTTTGATGGGCTCCCTTCATGCCGGAGAAAAAACTAAAGATGTTATAGCTCATTGCTTACAAAATTTTGCCACTGTGGGCGTTCCAAAATAGTTTAAAACAGATAATGCCCCTGGTTATACTTCTACCTCTTTTAAACAATTTTGCTCAACATTTGGCATCACTCATATAACAGGAATCCCATACAATCCACAGGGACAAGGCATAGTTGAAAGAGCTCATCAAACTATTAAAATGTACTTATTAAAGCAAAAAGAAGGAATTGGGAAGGGGTATATATTCCCAAAGATAAACTTAAAATAACCCTTTTTACTCTAAACTTTTTAAATTTGGATTCATCAGGGCTTAGTGCTGCAGAAAGGCATATGTGCCCAAAAAATGTACATAAGCCCAAGGTACTTTGGAAGGATATTCTAACAGGACAATGGAAAGGTCCTGACCCAGTAATTGTCTGGAGTCGGGGGTCTGTTTGTGTGTTTCCACAGGGAGAACAGCAGCCGATTTGGATTCTAGAAAGATTAACTAAAGCGATTTCTACAGACCAAAAAGAAGATGATTTGGCTCAAATCCATAACAACTGATATCCAAAACTCCAGTTTGGCTATCCTTACATCTGGCTGAACCAGGATGCTTTTTACAATTTCTATTTTATTATTGCCCTTTGCCATATCATGAAGTTCTATTTTGTTTTTTGACCTAGGTTAATGTTTTGCTGATCAGTTCTATTTTTTTTGACTATAGAGTTGTTAAACATTGCAATGTAGATTTCACCTGTAAAAAGTTATAAGGCCTTTACTATTATGTTATGTGTTGTATGTATTATATTATGTGTGCACACTTGTGTTTTCTGTTATATGTTTGAATGTACATATGTCCATATATCATATATGATGAGCGCTCATGAAAAAATGGATCCAAATATTTTTTTTCACGTGATTTAAATGGTTTAATTTAAATTGGGTAAACATCTGTTGAGGATTGTTTTAATATATGAACAAAAAAAGAGGTTAACAGATCTGTTTGTTTACTTTTTAGATTAAATTGGGTAAACAGCTGTTGAGGATTTTTTTAATATATGAACAAAAACAGAGGTTATCAGATCTGTTTGTTTACTTTTTTTTTTTAGATTTCTTTTCATGTTTACATGACCAAAAGTGACCAAAAGGTAGGAAGAGAGCCGTCCATAAGGTGATTGGTTGTATTGGAAAGTGCGATCCTTCCACTTCCCTGAGTCTGTTACCAACTGGTTTGATAGGGAAGTATTATCAACCCATTTTCTTTTTTTCTTTTCTTTGTTTGGGGGGTACCAGGCATTGAACCCAGGAGTGCTTAACCAGTGAACCATATCCCCAGCCCTTTTTATGTTTTATTTAGAGACAGGGTCTCACTAAGTTGCTTAGGGCCTCATTAAATTGCTGAGGCTAGTTTTGAACTTGCAATCCTCCTCCCTCAGCCTCCCAAATTGCTGGGATTACAGGTATATGCCACCACATCTGGTTTATCTACCCATTTTCTTTAGTTTGATAATCATCTACTTGTGCTTTGCTTGATTGTTCAAATATCTACATTTCTGCTGGATTAGTCAAATCAATTTTTTTGTCATTTGTTTTCTAAGTCCTCATTGTTGCTCAACTCTTCTTTGCATATCCCAAAACTATGTCGGCTCAAGTGAGTGATAACAGAAGTCCCAAACCTTCCTGGTTTCTAGATGTAGTCCTTTTGACTTCTAGGACACAAGCAGATGTGGAGATCTGGGTCTGAGGGCGCAGGGGTGCTGATCACAGTGGCAGTTTTAGTGTTATGGGTCATGCTCTTCGGGCGCTGATTGACAGATACTGGGGGATAGAACAACCATGTTCTATAATGTACACAAAGTATATATAATGTATATAAGGTCTACATTAGACATTGTTTAATGTATTTTATGTGAGAAACTGGGCCTCTAAAGCAGCAGTCAGAGCAAGCCAGATGGTACATTTGGGTTTGAGGGTCATGCAGTCTTTGTTGCAGCTACTCAACTTTGCTGTTTAATACAAAGCAACCAAAGACCATTCAGAAGTGAAAGAGTATGGCTGTGTTGTAATAAAACTTCATTTACCAGTGCAGGCCAGTTTGGGTCTGCTTGGCTACTCTTTGTTATGACCAACACACAGGCCCTGGGTGAGGGCTCTCCTGCCTGTGGGTCAGGCACTCCTGACTCTTCTCATCTACATTCTAATAATTTCAAGAATTTCTAGAACAAGGAATCCAAAAGAAGTATAAAACTTTTGTGTTCATCATTTGAGTTCCATCCAATTTTCCATAGCCACATAGAATGCTGGTCCTCTTAAGCTGTGTGATCTTGGGCAAGTCATTCAGCACCCTTTGGCTTCAGTTTTCTCACAGTCAGCTTGCTGTCTAGTCCTTCAGAGGATTATTGAGAAAATCAAAATGACGACAATGATGATGATGATGATGACAACAACAATGAAGATGATAACACTTTTCATTTGCAGAGTATTTTATAGCTTTCCATGTAACCTTTAGAAGAATCTTATGAGGTAGCTAGTGTTAGAAGTTTGCTGAAGGATCCCAACTTGTAGTCAGTAGAACTAGCTCTCAAAATCAGATCTCGAGAGCTGCCCCACGTGCCTGCAGGGTAGGCGGACCTGCGACCCACCAGCAGAACAGGTCCAGCAGCCTGCTGAGGGGCAGAGCCGCCCCCTCCCCCGCACCTGCAAAGTAGGTGGACCTGCGACCCACCGGCAGGTCAGGCCCAGCAACCTGCGGAGTGGCAGAGCTGCCCCACACGCCTGCAGGGTAGGCGGACCTGCGACCCACCAGCAGAACAGGTCCAGCGGCCTGCGGAGGGGCAGAGCCGCCGCCTCCCCCCGCACCTGCAAGGTAGGTGGACCTACGACCCACCGGCAGGTCAGGCCCAGCAACCTGCGGAGTGGCAGAGCTGCCGCATGCGCCTGCAAGGTAGGCGGACCTGCGACCCACCAGCAGAACAGGTCCAGCGGCCTGCTGAGGGGCAGAGCCGCCCCCTCCCCCCGCACCTGCAAGGTAGGCGGAACTGTGACCATGGGCAGATCAGGCCCAGCGGCCTGCTGAGGGGCAGAGCCGCCCCCTCCCCCCGCACCTGCAGGGTAGGCGGACCTGCGACCCACCGGCGGAACAGGCCCAGAGGCCTGCCAGCGTGGTACACACGTCACACCAATTGGAGTAGGGACCGAGCAGAGCCGCCACCCGCATCCGGATCAGGCCCAACGACCCGAGGGCGTGCTAGTCACTTCACCACAACTGGAGTGGGGGCAGAGCAGAGCCGCCACCCGCGCCCGCAGGGTGGGCAGACCTGCGACCGACCGGCAGAGCAGACCTAGTGGCCCGCCAATGTGGTAGACGGATCACCCCAATTGGAGGAGGATCACAGCCACTAACCGCCCAGCAAGGGAGATTTTTCAACTATACAAGAGCAATATAAATAAATAGAGGGAAAATTTCAAAAACACAACAGTTTCACCAAGCAGAAAGAAACGCGAGCAGTATGAAAAGACAAGGAAAGAAAGGACCACAAGCAATGCAGGTCAACTCAACTCTAGAAGAGGTAATAGCTGCAGCAGATGGAATGTCAGATAAAGAATTCAGGATATACATGCTTCAGATGATCTGGAGTCTCAAGGAAGACATGAGACAGCAAAATCAGACAATGAAAGATCACTTTGACAATGAATTACATAAACAAATCCAAGAAGCAAAAGATCAATTCCACAGGGAGACAGAGGTAATAAAAAACAAACAAATAGAAATCCTAGAAATGCAGGAAGCAATAAACCAACTTAAAAACTCAATTGAGAATACTACCAGCAGAGTAGAACACTTAGAAGATAGAACATCAGACAATGAAGACAAAGTATTTCAACTTGAAAAGAACATAGACAGCTCAGCAAGACTGTTAAGAAACCATGAGCAGAACATCCAAGAAATATGGGATAACATAAAGAGACCAAACTTAAGAGTCATTGGGATACAGGAAGGCATAGAGGTCCAAACCAAAGGAATAAACAATCTATTCAATGAAATAATTCGAGAAAACTTCCCAGACTTGAAGAATGAGACAGAATCCCAAATCCTAGAAGCCTACAGGACGCCAAATGTGCAAAATCATAAGAGATCCACACCTAGACACATTATAATGAAGACGCCCAACATACAGAATAAGGAGAAAATTTTAAAAGCTAAAAGAGAAAGGAAGCAGATTACATTTAGGGGTAAACCAATCAGGATAACAGCTGATCTTTCAACACAGACTCTGAAAGCTAGAAGATCCTGGAATAACATATTTCAAACACTGAAAGAAAATGGGTTCCAACCAAGAATCGTGTATCCGGGGAAATTAAGCTTCAGGATGGAAGATGAAATTAAAACCTTCCATGATAAACAAAAGTTAAAAGAATTTGCAGCTAGAAAACCATCTCTTCAAAAAATCCTTGGCAAAACATTACAGGAAGAGGAAATGGAAAATAACAATGAAAACCAACAGAGGGAGGTAGGACAGTAAAGGGGGGAAAATAATCAAAGAGGAAAACAAATCAGGTTTAGTAACATTAATAAACAAATATGGCTGGAAGAACAAACCATATCTCAATAATAACCCTAAATGTTAATGGCTTAAACTCACCAATTAAGAGACACAGGCTAGTTGAATGGATCACAAAACAAGACCCAACAATATGCTGCCTACAGGAGATGCATTTGATAGGAAAAGATATACATAGACTGAAGGTGAAAGGCTGGGAAAAATCATATCACTCATATGGACTGCGGAAACAAGCAGGAGTGTCCATACTCATATAAAATAAAATAGATTTCAAGCCAAAGTTAATCAAAAGGGATAAAGAGGGACACTATATACTGCTCAAGGGAACCATACACCAACAAGACATAACAATCATAAATATATATGCCCCAAACAATGGTGCAGCTATGTTCATCAAGCAAACTCTTCTCAAGTTCAAAAGTCTAATAGACCGGGCTGGGGATGTGGCTCAAGCGGTGGCGCGCTCGCCTGGGATGCGTGCGGCCTGGGTTTGATCTTCACTCAGCACCACATACCAACAAAGATGTTGTGTCCGCCGAGAACTAAAAAATAAATATTAAAAAAATTCTCTCTCTCTCTCTCTCCTCTGTCACTCTCTCTTTAAAAAAAAGAGTCTAATAGACCACCATACAATAATCATGGGAGACTTCAACACACCTCTCTCACCACTGGACAGATCTTCCAAACAAAAGTTGAATAAGGAAACTATAGAACTCAATAACACAATTAACAACCTAGACTTAATTGACATATATAGATTATACCACCCAACATCAAGCAGTTACACTTTTTTCTCAGCAGCACATGGATCCTTCTCAAAAATAGATCATATATTATGTCACAGGGCAACTCTTAGACAATATAAAGGAGTAGAGATAATACCATGCATCTTATCTGACCATAATGGAATGAAACTGAAAATCAACGATAAAAGAAGGAAGGAAAAATCATGCATCACTTGGAGAATGAACAATAGGTTACTGAATGATCAATGGGTTTTGAAGACATCAAGGAGGAAATTTAAAAATTCTTAGAGTTAAATGAAAACACAGACACAACATATCGGAGTCTATGGGACACATTGAAAGCAGTTCTAAGAGGAAAATTCATTGCTTGGAGTTCATTCCTTAAAAAAAGAAAAAACCAACAAATAAATGATCTCATACTTCATCTCAAAATCCTAGAAAAAGAAGAGCAAAACAACAGCAAAAGAAGTAGAAGGCAAGAAATAATTAAAGTCAGAGCTGAAATTAATGAAATCGAAACAAAAGAAACAATTGAAAAAATTGACAAAACTAAAAGTTGGTTCTTTGAAAAAATAAATAAAATCGACAGACCCTTAGCCATGCTAACGAAGAGAAGAAGAGAGAGAACTCAAACTACTAGCATACGGGATGAAAAAGGCAATATCACAACAGACACTTCAGAAATACAGAAGATAATCAGAAATTATTTTGAATCCTTGTACTCCAATAAATAGAAGATAGTGAAGGCATCGATAAATTTCTTAAGTTGTATGATCTGCCCAGATTGAGTCAGGAGGATATAGACAACCTAAACAGACCAATATCAATTGAGGAAATAGAAGAAACCATCAAAAGATTACCATCTAAGAAAAGCCCAGGACCGGATGTGTATACAGCAGAGTTTTACAAAACCTTTAAAGAGGAACTAATACCAATACTTTTCAAGCTATTTCAGGAAATAGAAAAAGAGGGAGAACTTCCAAATTCATTCTACGAGGCCAACATCACCCTGATTCCTAAACCAGACAAAGACACTTCAAAGAAAGAAAACTACAGACCAATATCTCTAATGAACCTAGATGCAAAAATCCTCAATAAAATTCTGGCGAATCGGATACAAAAACATATCAAAAAAATTGTGCACCATGATCAAGTAGGATTCATCCCTGGGATGCAAGGCTGGTTCAATATACGGAAATCAATAAATGTTATTCACCACATCAATAGACTTAAAAATAAGAACCATATGATCATCTCGATAGATGCGGAAAAAGCATTCGACAAAGTACAGCATCCCTTTATGTTCAAAACTCTTGAAAAAGTAGGGATAACAGGAACATACCTCAACATTGTAAAAGCAATCTATGCTAAGCCTCAGGCTAGCATCATTCTGAATGGAAAAAAATTGAAGGCATTCCCTCTAAAATCTGGAACAAGACAGGGATGCCCTCTCTCGCCACTTCTGTTCAACATAGTTCTTGAAACACTGGCCAGAGCAATTAGACAGACGAAAGAAATTAAAGGCATAAAAATAGGAAAAGAAGAACTTAAATTATCACTATTTGAAGATGACATGATTCTATACCTAGCAGACCCAAAAGGGTCTACAAAGAAACTATTAGAGCTAATAAATGAATTCAGCAAAGTGGCAGGATATAAAATCAACATGCATAAATCAAAGGCATTCCTGTATATCAGCGACAAATCCTCTGAAATGGAAATGAGGACAATCACTCCATTCACAATATCCCCAAAAATAATAAAATACTTGGGAATCAACCTAACGAAAGAGGTGAAAGACTTATACAATGAAAACTACAGAACCCTAAAGAGAGAAATTGAAGAAGATCTTAGAAGATGAAAAAATATACCCTGTTCATGGATAGGCAGAACTAACATCATCAAAATGGCAATATTACCAAAAGTTCTCTATAGGTTTAATGCAATGCCATCAAAATCCCAACGGCATTTCTTGTAGAAATAGAGAAAGCAATCATGAAATTCATATGGAAAAATAAAAGACCCAGAATAGCAAAAACAATGCTAAGCAGGAAGTGTGAATCAGGTGGTATATCGATACCAGACCTCAAACTATACTACAGAGCAATAGTAACAAAAACAGCATGGTACTGGTACCAAAACAGGTGGGTGGACCAATGGTACAGAATAGAGGACACAGAAACCAACCCACAAAACTACAACTTTCTTATATTTGATAAAGGGGCTAAAAGCATGCAATGGAGGAAGGATAGCATCTTCAACAAATGGTGCTGGGAAAACTGGAAATCCATATGCAACAAAATGAAACTGAATCCCTTTCTCTCGCCATGCACAAAAGTTAACTCAAAATGGATCAAGGAGCTTGATATCAAATCAGAGACACGGCATCTGATAGAAGAAAAATTTGGCTACGACCTACATACTGTGGGGTCGGGCTCCAAATTCCTCAATAGGACACCCATAGCACAAGAGTTAACATCTAGAATCAACAAATGGGACTTACTCAAACTAAAAAGTTTTTTCTCAGCAAAAGAAACAATAAGAGAAGTAAATAGGGAGCCTACATCCTGGGAACAAATCTTTACTCCTCACACTTCAGATAGAGCCCTAATATCCAGAGTATATAAAGAACTCAAAAAATTAGACAATAAGGTAACAAATAACCCAATCAACAAATGGGCCAAGGACCTGAACAGACACTTCTCAGAGGAGGACATACAATCAATCAACAAGTACATGGAAAAATGCTCACCATCTCTAGCAGTCAGAGAAATGCAAATCAAAACCACTCTAAGATACCATCTCACTCCAGTAAGATTGGCAGCCATTATGAAGTCAAACAACAAGTGCTGGCGAGGATGTGGGGAAAAGGGTACACTTGTACATTGTTGGTGGGACTGCATATTGGTGCAGCCAATTTGGAAAGCAGTATGGAGATTTCTTGGAAAGCTGGGAATGGAACCACCATTTGACCCAGCTATTCCCCTTCTCAGTCTATTCCCTAAAGACCTAAAAAGAGCATGCTACAGGGACACTGCTACATCGATGTTCATAGCAGCACAATTCACAATAGCAAGACTGTGGAAGCAACCTAGATGCCCTTCAATAGACGAATGGATAAAAAAAATGTGGCATTTATACACAATGGAGTATTACTCTGCATTAAAAAATGACAAAATCATAGAATTTGGAGGGAAATGGATGGCATTAGAGCAGATTATGCTAAGTTAAGCTAGCCAAGCCCTAAAAAACAAATGCCAAATGTCTTCTTTGATATAAGGAGAGTAACTAAGAACAGACTAGGGAAGAAGAGCACGAGAAGAAGACCAACATTAAACAAGGATGAGAGGTGGGAGGGAAAGGGAGAGAGAAGGGAAATTGCATGGAAATGGAAGGAGACCCTCAGGGTTATACAAAATTACATACAAGAGGAAGTGAGGGGAAAGGGAAAAATAATACAAGAGGGAGGAACGAATTACAGTAGAGGGGGTAGAGAGAGAAGAGGGGAGGGGAGGGGAGGGGGGATAGTAGAGGATAGGAAAGGCAGCAGAATACAACAGACATGAGTATGTCAATATGTAAATCAATGGAAGTGTAACTGATGTGATTCTGCAATCTGTATATGGGGTAAAAATGGGAGTTCATAACCCACTTGAATCAAAGTGTGAAATATGATATATCAAGAACTATGTAATGTTTTGAACAACCAACAATAAAAAAAAATCAGATCTCTTCAATTCCAGTCCTGGGCTACTCTTACTCCAACCACATAGGATTTCTATGTAATCTATCAAGTGCTATGTAAAAACAGTGCTTTTTGAAACATTATTTCTATATTATTTCTTCCATTTTGGACTCTCGATGCCTCTGTATTATAATTCTCCTATTATTTAGACTTCATCCAACTAAACATTCTGTCAAATGCACGTTAACACATTTGAGTTTTTACTGAACAAACACCATTTATACCTATATCTTGGATAGTGCCAATAGGAAGAAGACACATGCCAACTTTCTTAATTTCTGCCCATATGGGCTTTTTCATTAGGCTGCCAATGAGGAAGTTCATGGCCAACTGAGCAGTGAGTGACATAAACATTAGTTCATCTATTATCGTTTGCCTCAAAATGGCTCTCACCTGCACAGGTTCAACATGTACTTGAAGGAGAACATTCAGGAAATTCTTCTGCACTTGATGGGGTTTGGTGATCAGATTTGTTGCTGCCTCCTTTGTTCATTATGGCTGTTAACCAAATGGCACAAACTTTGCTATTGCAAATTCTAAGTCAAAGTTCAGTCTCTTGCTGGAATTACAATATGTCAAACAGCTATTTAAACCAGATTGTTTGAAGATTTAGAAATGGTTTATATTTTGCTTGCCCATCACACCAGCAGACCTTACAAGAATGATGCCCATCACTCTTTAAAAATTTGGTTCTAACTTGTTCAATCTTATATTCCCATGTAACTGCTTTGTTATAGCATTTGCTTTTTCACACATAGATTTGGCAATTTTAATCGCACAAAGCTGTGCTGCCTAACATGGTAGTCATGATCACACATGGATGGTTATTTATGTTTAATTAAATTTGAAAAGTCACTTCCTCTAGCCAAATTTGAGAGCTTGAGAGCTACTTGCAGCAAATAGCTCTCCTATATTGAGCAGCACAGATAAGGAAAATTCTATTTTTATAGAATGTTCCATTGGATAGCACTGTATAATGGATTCAGAAACTAATTTTGACAAACTTCATAATCTGGTGCAAATACATCAGAAGACTGCTCTTTTAAACCACTCATATTAAGACAAAGACTGCCAGTAATAACAGGTACCTTTAGTAGACACTCAGCTAAGCTCTTAGTGTGTATTGTCTCACTGAATCGTTATGATAAGCTCATATTGGGCTGAGAGTGTGGCTTAGTGGTAGAATGCTTGCCTAGCATGCTTGAGGCCCTGGGTTTAATCCCCAGCACTGAACAACAAATCATCATCATCATCATCAAGACTTATTTAGAGATGGAGGCCAAGGGACACATAGTAAGAGGTAGATTTGAAATTTGAACCCAGGTCTTTCCTGCTCCAGATCTGAAGCTCTTAAACACTCAGCTATGCCACATCCTCCCTCTCCTTCTCCACCACTTACTGGGATGAGGTCCTGGTCAGGCCATGTGGGGATAATGCCAAAGCTGAATGTTATACTATTGGAGATCCTGCCAAGAGGAAGGGGAGAGCTGGGCATGAGTAGGCAGAATTAATTATCTTGGTGGGGGTAAATCCGGCCAGTCTAGTTTTATGCCAAAATGAAAGCTGTGTCCTTCATAACAGTCTGCAAAGTCTTTACAAAGCCAAATACCTTTTCACTAGAAATACCCAAATAAGAGTAATCACTTAGTGGCTCTGTTAGGAGGGAATAAAATTTGACATTCACCAAAATAACTGAACGTGTGGGCTTATTATTGTCATTCTCTGTTCATTTTTTTTCTTTTTGAAAGCACTCATTTCATTCCACACATCTAAGTGCCAGCTATAGTGACAGTCTGTGTCTCAGTGTTCCCTGGGCCAGCTCTGGGGGAGGACTGGCTGCAACCACTCGTTCAAAGCAAACAGTTCATATGGGTTTCAACGCTTAAATTTAGTTTTGCCTTTAATGCAAACAAATATGCAGATTGGATGGCAGAATCGTGTGTCTCCAGGAGACAGCTATAACTTTTCTATAGCTCATTATGAAAACTCTGTGTTTACCAACAATCATGGCTCTGTTACCACAGTCCTTGTATTCCTCTCATCCCCTTTTCCTTCTTCCCTTCACATGACTCCTTGAAACTTGACTGAGTGTCAAGACTTAACCATGTCTATGGTTACTTTATAAAACAGGCATAGTTCTGCTGGAATAAGTACATTCAACTTAGTGCCAATAAGGCTGAGAGTTTTCCCCAAAATGAATTTTCACAGAAAGCATGTTAAGTCTGGATTCAGGGAAATTTTCCTTAGAATCAAAAAGAGCAACACGATCTTCAGGATCTAATTCTGCCTCCTCATACCTCTCTAGAAGCAAAGGCACCAGACAGCAGTTGGGAATCTGCCTGACCTCCTTTCGTCCCAGGTCCATGATTCCCTTGACCCTCAATACGTTATTTCAGATCCAGGTGTTAGACCATTCATTAAGCATCCATTTGGCATATCAGACACGTTGCGTAATCACCAGTAATGAGTCAGAATACAAGAGCAGACCAATTAAAAAACTTCCATCTATGAGTCATATTTGCAAGTTAGCAATTGTCAAACACCAGCCAAATCCTGTCCATAATCAAGAACAAGAACAACAACAAAAAAAATCTATTGACAAGGAAGGCTTTTGACATCAAGATGTCAGAGTTGGGTTGAATTGCATGAGGCAGAATGGAAATGCATCAGATCAACAGACAGAATGAATAACACAAGCTAGAAAACTCAGAAGAGCTAGAACCAAAAGGGCTGAGACAGAAGAGAAGAACACGGCCGAAGCTGAATCTTAAGGTTTCAAGACATGGCCAAATTGTTACTTGACTCAATATCATTGAGTGCTTTGTGACCTTTGAGGAACGTGGGGCTTTGTTTAATTCTTGGTGCATCAAATGGCACCCTGCTTATAGTAGGCAAACAATAAGTAAATTAGTAAAGTCATTAAAATGAATAAAGTGAAAATTGTCCTTTTGATTATTCTTTCCATCCGTCCTTGGTCACAAGCATCATCTTTTGGGGAAATATCTCCAAGATGATGTTGCATTCACTTACTTTTTCTGGCTCAATGTATGTAAACAAGTGTACCCATCCCTTATACTATGTTTTTACTTTAACATTTTAACAGCATGGTTAAGAGTTAGGATGTTTAAGTCAGATCTGGACCAGAATCTGCCATTTAATAGCTGCAAGTTATTTAGACCCTATTTCTTTCCTCATCTGTAAGTAAGGGATTTGAATAGTAAAACAGCTACCTCATCAAGTGGTTGTAAGCATTACTCCTGTGGAGTGCTTAGCTCAGCACCTAATCACAGTAAACCAGTAGCTCTGAGTGTGTGTGTTCCCATATTCCAGCACAGTCATCACTAGCAGTGTATTAGAAGTTTGAAGTCTTGATCCCATTCCAGACCTATTGAATCAGAAACGGGGAGCAGGGCCAGAGCAGTCTGTTTCAACAAGATTTCCAGGTGATTCTGATGTAAGCTAAAGTTTTGGAACCAATATAGTAAATGTAAGCTGTAATAATAATAAATAACAGCTAGCATTTCTATTATAATGTGCTGATATTCTTATTACTTTGATAGGGGAACCATCTAGGAGACTATTATTCAGTTGTTTTCCATCTAAGTTCTGGGAAGCTTTAGGGCTCAGAGACATGTATGGGAAACCACCACAAAATGTGGTGGGACAGAACACACAGAAAGTTTTAGGCTGTCTCTCAGCTAGTTCAGTTCTACATTGCTTGCTAGACCAAAAAGTTCTGCTGAGATGAATCTTAAAAACCACTGCTGTGTCCAAAGTGCCAATGGGAATTAGAAATTCCCCTGGGCTTGTTACCATGTAGGATGATGAGCACTGGCCCTGCGTTCAGACCCAAACTCCATAAGCATTCTTTGGGAACTGTGCAGGCACAGACTTTATGCCATGTCTTTAAAGTCTTTTTTAAAAAAAAAAAAATAAATATATTTATTTGAGTAATGGCCTTTATTGAGCAATGTCCAGCAGTTCTGCTCCCAGTGGGCTCCGCTCTGGAGCAGCAGCACCCTTCTCTCCCGGGCTGAAGGCAGGGCCAGGCCAGGATGCACCGAGCCCAGCTCTTGCTTTGTGGGAGGGCGTGAGGCTCTGAACGCAGAGCTCCTTGACGCCGTCTGGGCTGCAGCACGGGCCTTGCCGGCTTCCTCAGTTGGCTTTGTCCTGGAATATGTACAGGTTGTTGGTGGCGGCCATGGCAATGTTGTTGTCCACGGGGTGCCAGGCTGTGTGGAGGATGTTCTTATTGAAGTCCAGGCTGTCCACACTGATCTCATCCTTCTTCCTCTTCCCACCTGCACAAACTTTCCGGGGCTTTAAGCTGGCTCAGGGTTTGCTGCTCTCTTTTGAGGCTTCCAGGGTGACATCCCTGCGCGTGCTTCTGTCGAACATCCTGAAGAAGTTGTTGTAGGAGCCCGTCACGACAGCACTGTCGGAACCGTTCCAGCAGCACTCAAACTTGTCGAAGATGCAGTCGTTCTCGTAGAGGGAGCAGAGCTTGCTCCGCAGGTACTCATGTACCTGGTGGGTCTCCACTGGCCTGCTCTCCATGTTGAGGTCCCACACCTTCACTGACAGGTAGTCTCGGGTCATCATGTACTGAATGGCTGAATTTGACGTCGGATATGGATGAGATTATTTCTGAGAAGAAGGACCTACTACTGGGATCTTCAGGCTCTTCAAAAAACTTAGAGAGTGCTGGTCGCACAGGGCGGAGGAGCGCATGTCACACAGCCGGATGGTCCCTTTGCTGCTGCCGTACACGACGTTGCACTGGTGTGGGTGGACCTCGGCGGCGTGATCACCTCGGTCAGCTCCTCCATGTTGGCAGGTTTGATGTCCACGATGTTAGAACTTCTATCTGTGATTTCTAAATGCCACAGGTTAATTCTCAGGTCATCTGCAGAAAGATATGTTTCATGATCACTATTTACTCAAATGGAATTTATATGATACGTATCAGCATTTGCAAAAATTGGTCGTGGGCTTGCTTCTACCATGAGGTCCATGGGCTTCAATATTGGAACCTGCAGTGCTGTGATTCTAAATGGGTCTCAGAGTGTCCATCTTCATCTTTCAAGTTATAACCTTCTGCTCTTTTATCCTGTTCAGACTTTAAAATCTTTACAAGGTCTTGTTTCCCCCTCCTTTCCAGATGAGAAAAATGAGAGTAAAAAGAGTTGAGTATCTCATCCAAGGTCACACAGCTGGTGGTCCTAGGACTACCAGCCACACTGCCTGATACTGGGTTTTTTGATGTCCTGCAGGAGTCTCTTCTGATCATGTGGGGTAACCAACATCACCACGTAGGGAAATCACCTCTGGGATACTGGGCCAACTCTGCCGGGATGCTGGATCCTGCTCTTAACTAACTAGGAGCAGACAGCTAAATTTTGTTTCACCACTTGCTCAGCACTAAAATGACTCATGGTCACCAAGAACTAGAAAGCCCTCAAATTTAGGGGTTCAGAGGGGCTTTTCCATATTTGCTGAATTGGTTGGACCAAGAGGATGATCTTATATTGGATTTATAGAAGCAATAAGCCAAGAGTTCAAGACTCTGAATGTCAACCCTACAGCCATGTGGCCTTATAACCAGATGTGTTGTGAGGTCTTGGGCAAGTCAAGTTTAGCCCTTCAGTTTGGTCAAATGCTTAAGTCAATGGTCATACTTGTTACTTATCATCCAAAATGGACTTTGAAACTGAATTAAATAATTTTGAGAGATCTTTGAGCTCCTGGGAAAGTTGCACCAGGTTTAATAGTTTTGTCATTACTGAAGTATCACTTATTCACTATTAGCCCATTTGACACTCATCACCTGCCAGACCTTGTGCCAGGTATTGAGGCTATAAAGGTGAATAAGACAGGTGTGGTTCCAGCTCGCACAGAGCCTGCAGTATGGTGGGAGTGGGAATCTGTTCCATGCTGACTACACAGGAGTGTTGTTAAGTATTTATTATGTGTTAGGGACAGTGATAAGTGCTGCACATGCATCAAATCATTTAGTCCCCACAACTGCCCCTTGAGGTAGGAAAAACCGTCTCCATATTACTGAAGAGAAAACTAGTGTTTAAGCAATTTCTCAAAGTCAAGGTCACTATTACTAACTGGCAGGATCTATTTGACTTCAAAGTTCTTAGCCTCTATGTTATAGGTGACTGTGTACATAAATACCTACGTATAAAGAATATACAGAATACACACAGGCCTCTAGTGAATTTTTAATAAATATTTATTAAATCACTACATTCACCTAAAGTCAACCTCAAGACAGAAGACAACAGATAAAGAGATGAATGGGGGTTGAGGGAGCTGGAGTGACCCTTCTGAGGAGTGGGGCAGTAGGCAGGGAGCTTCACTCAGTGGCAGCCTGGGAAACAGACCAGAGACAGAGGGAGACCTGAGCCACTGCGTCCACTCAGCCCAGAAGCCTGGGCACTGGATCCATCCCAGTCCCAGGCTTTCTGGGAGTGGTGCGGGGGCTGGGAGTAAGATGGGGAGAGAGGACTGACACTTCCCATCTCTCCCAGCTGCAACTACAGAAGTACATTCTGCCATCTGGGGACGGTCCATGTCCATCCAAGGAGCTCGGAAGAAAGTGACAGTAAAAGTGCTGTGCTGGGGCCGTTTGCCCCTGCTGCTCTGACCACCACCTTCCCCAGAGAGGTAGCATTAAATAAATGACCTAATTGGTGGGGGCTGGGCTAGAGAGATGGCTTGGCAGCATCCAGAGTACAAGACTAGTCTGAAAAGTAATGGCCACTGTCATTCGTTGCCTTCATAAACAGGGCACCTTGAACTTCTACCACCATCACCTTGCTACCAGGCTTTAATCACACTCTGGTTTGGAAAAGCATGTTAACTTGAAAGTCCCACTTTTTGGTTGCTCAAACAAGATTACCCAACATCCCTGGCTACAAGAGTCACATTAGAAAAACAACATCACTATCATCTTTTTGTTCAGGCCCAGCAGAGTACAAACATGGAGGCCCAGGCATGCAGAGAAGGAAGAACCCAAGCACTGGGGGGCCCACAGATCTGAGTTAAACCCTAGGTGTTACTTCCTGTGGTGGCTGACTCTAGGCAGGCCCCCATGATCCCTCCCTCCTGGTATTCACACCCTGTGGTGTCTCTCCCCTTGAGTGTTGGCTGGGCAGTTAACTTGCTTCAAACCACCAGAACACAGGGACAGTAACGGGATGTCACTTCCGAGATTATGTTGCAAGACATTGCTTGCAGATACCCTAACTGCCTTCTCTGCTCACAGGCACTGATAAAGTAAATAGAAATAGGCTCAGGGGGCATGTGACTCCAGCCAGCCAGCAGTGGAGGCCCTCAGCCCAATAGCCGGAAAGGAACTGAATTCTGTCAACACACACTGAGTACTTTGGAAGAGGATCCTTGCCCAGTGGAGCTTTCAGATGAGACCCCAGCCTGGCTGACATGCTGAGTGCAGCCTCAGTAGAGCCCCAGCTGCAGAGGACTCCGCTGAGACATGCCCAGATTCCTGACGCACATAAGCTGTGAGATGATCCGTGTGTATTGCTTTCAGTTGCCAAGTCCATGGCAATGTGTCAGGCCACAATAGAATATGAAACACTTTCCATCTTAACGCTATTCTTTTGTCTTTCAGGAGGCAGGGATAAGGTGACAATGATGATATATCTGCCTTTTGACAATTAAGTGGAAACAATGCCCCCCCCAAAAAAAATGTGTACAAATGTTGAAATCTCCTAAGAGGTCTCAGCTCAGCGTGGGCTGGAGCTTGAAGAATGAGGGAGCAGTGGCTGGTTAGGGGTGGGCAGGGCTTCTAGGCAGCATGAAGCTTGCACCTAAGGGGGTCCACAGACAGGACACCAAGGGAGGGCCAAGTCGGGAACCCCAGAGACCATCAAAAGAGTGAAGCCACACACAGCTGTAGATTGGAGACAGAAAGCAGAGAGCAACGCTAAGAATAAGATGGCGGGGGGCCGGGGGAAGCTTTTAGAAGATACTAGTGATGTCAGTGAGTGGGAAGAATTGAAGAATCGATGCGGACACTACACTTGTTTAGATTCATGGCAGAAATCCATTCACATTAAGGGCATTGGATCCCGAGTCTTGGGTACCCCCCACCCTTGGCTCCATGTCTTCATCCTATCTCATTGATGAAACCCTTCTCCCATTGTCCATGAGTCCTAGGGGGCTGGTCTTCCATTGTGGCTCTCCAACCTACACTGTCCAAGCTGCAGACTTCTCTGTCCTGCTCAGCATCCATGCCCAGTTATCTAGCAGGCATCAAATTCATCATGCCCAGATCTGAACTGATACCTCCTCTAAATTCTGTTCCTACTGCAACCTTCCTCTTGTCAGTTTTGTTCTGACAGCTTTATAAGGACTGGGGGTGACAGAACATAAGAATAACCTTGCAATACATATTGGAAAAGATGCAAAACCCACACATTTAATTATAGAGTGAAAAGCAGAAGTCTCCCTGCTCCCTCCTGCTGCCCACGGCCCTCCCACCATCCCTCCCTTCCTTCTTCTCTTTCTTTTCTTCCTTTTTCTTTTCTTCTTCTTAGATATTAAAAACAACACTCCATATCTATAAGATGCCATTATTTCTTCAGGATAGCTTCTTAGAAGCAGGACTGTGAAGCCAAAGGGCTTGCATATCTAAGTGCATTTAATGTGCATACAGTTTCCAATCCAACCAATTTCCAATCCCAGCAACAGTGTATGACGGTGCCTCTGTTCCACTACTGCACAGTATCAATCTTTTTCAATTTCCTAAGGATGAAGTCTTGTTTTAATTTGCAGTTCCCTGATGGCTAGAGCTTGAGCGCATTTTCATATATTTATTGGCCATTCACATTTTTTTTTGTTCTATGAATTGCCTCTCTGTATCCATAGTTCATTTTTCTATTGGGTTATTTATCTCAAATTACTAGTGGAAAATCTGATGCCGGGGAAAATTTGCTAGCATGGAGTCCCACAACTAGTAAGGGCTAAGCTGAGACTGGAGTGTGTGCAGACCCCAATCACCAGGTGGGTTGTTCTGCTTTCTCAGGGTTAACTACTAAATGAAAATCTGTAGGCTGCAAAAGGAAACTAGTATTACTGTTCTGCAGAGGTGGAGCCCTTTCTGGGTTTTTTTTTTTTTTTTTTTTTTGAGAAAAAGGAAAAAGAAGGTTTATTGTTTTGCCAGCAAAGGAAAAACACAGGGGACCCCTGTCCCACAGGCTGTGATTCTGCCCATCAGCAGGAACGGGGGCTTTCAGAGGCGACTCCAATGCTACACTTTACTTGTTCTCTGTTGGAGTTGAATTCACTTGTTAATGTGGGAGACAGTCATTTCTGAGACCTTCTGGTACCATCCCCAAAGTCTTGATGACTTCCTGCCTATGGAGGGTGTGTGCTCAGGGACAGATGAGTCTGCCTAGGATGGGAAGAAAGGTGAGCCTGTTTCCCTGAGATTAGGGAGGGGAAGAGCTCAGGGAGGAGCAGGAAAAGAGGAGGAGAAAGAAACATGTCCCTTTAAAAACTGAGCTGCAGTGGCAGAGCAGCTAGGGTGGTGTCCCACACAGTCTCACTTCTGAGTGGTGAGTGTTCTGTGAAGTGCAAGTCCTTTGTATAAGCGGCAATTTGCAAATATTTTCTCCCAAGTTTCACTTCCTTAATGAAATCATCGAGCATGCAACTGTCAATGTGATGGGTTCAGTCCCTTTCCTTCATAGACCCTACCTTGGTGTTTGTCTAAGGGACTTTGCCAGCACAGTCATGGAGATTTCCCTTTTTCCTTTGAGTTCATGGTTCCAGGTCTTCAAGTTTCATTTGAGCTCATTTTTGTGATGAGCATGAGGCGAGGGTCTTTACCATGTTTGACACATGGTCACCTGGTCACAACAGTGTCATTTGGGACAGACAGCCCTTTTCCCCATGGGAATCCTTGGCACCATCGTTATGTTAACTGACCAGTCCAGAAGGGCCTACCTGGGCTCCATGGATCTGGACGTTGATCGCTCACTTTATTACTATAGTTTTGTAGCAAGTTTTCAAATTCAAAATTTTTAGTTCTCCAACTTCATTCCTTTTTGAAATTGTTTGGCTATTGTGAATCCTTGCACTTTTTATATACAGATTGATAATTTTTTTCCATACACACACACACACACAAATAGATCCTGCTCACATTTTGATGGGCATGGGGGGGGGTGCATGGCCTTTGCAACAATACTGAGCTTCTGATCCATGGAAGTCGAGTGTCTCCCGATGTTCAGAGCTTCTTCAGCACCACACACTGGGAACGCTATGGGACTTTAGTGTGCCAGCCTTGCACTGTTTTATTAAGCCCATTTCTAGGTATATTTTTATTTTTGAGGCTGTTGTGAATGGAATCGTTTTCTCAATTTCGTTTTTGGCCGTTCTTTGCCATCGGGTAGACCAGCACTTGCTGATGTGTGTCACTCTTGGTCTGGCAACCTCCCAACTGGCTATTCCCCTTACGTCCTCCTGCGTTTGGTCGCAGCTGCATCACAAATACAGAAGTGATAATGTATTTATGGATCTGAAGGCTTAGCACAGGCAGATGTCAGCTCTTCCCAAAGTGCTCTGAGCGCATGGCTGAGTGTGGACGTCTGGGGCCATCTCTCCTGGTGAGGGAAGCCTTCCATGGGCCAGGGCCCAGGGGACATCAGCCACTCTTGTCCTGGGAACCATCTGCGTGTGTCCCGTCCCTCCTGTTCTTGTGGGACCAACGAAACCCAGAATCCATAAGCTTGTTGTGCAGTTCTTGGGCAAGCGACCTGCAGAGCTGTTGAGCCCTTGGGAAGCAGTGTTTTAATGAGGATGGAGGGCTTCGGGACCATGGTTCCAGGTGGCTCCCAGACTTCGAGAGCCAAGCAAGGGCCAGCCCAAACTCGGCGGAGCCAGGAGTAATTCCAAGTCCCTTTAAAGTAAATCGGAACCCTAACTGGAAGCTGGGACCTGATGACTCCTGGGCGTTTTGCGCTGCAGGAGGCCGACTCCTCCCCACACCACCCAAATGGGCGGCCAGTGGGGTAGGCAAGGGGGTGGGCCGCCCTTGCTGTTTTTATCTGCTGTATGTTTAAGCTCTACATGGGGCTCGGGTGCCACCAGCTAGGCCCCTAGGGGCTGTGGGAGTCCAGGGGAAACTGGGCCTGAGGGAAAGAAGGGCCTTCCCTCCAGGCCACCTGGCCAACCTGCCATGACAGGGCCCCTGTGCTGGCTCTGACTGCTCATTCTACTGCCTTTAGCAATCACGTGGCCTCTAAAGATACTGGCAGCCAGAACTGCGTAATGACCTATGGCCTGAGGCCATTTCCTTACTGAGCCAACTGGAGCCAGACAGTCCCTGCCTTTTGGTGCAATTCATTTTCCAAAATCCAGACCCAAGACTTGGGACTGCTCACTGGATTTGGCAGGACTCAGCTGTCACTGCGGAGAGGGAATGTGCAGGCAGCTGCTGCTGTCAACTCATCTGACATCACGCCAGGGCCATGCTACCATTGTCTGTGGCAGAACAGTGCCCTTCTCTGCCAGAGGAGATTTGCAATCCCACCCTTCGGTGTCTGTCAGGGACTCTGCTGACTGCTCAGCAGGCAGAGAGTGCTGTGTGGGCCTGAGGAATGTCCCTCTATAAATAGAAGTCATTTGCAGGCTTCCACTGGGCCGGCAGCGGGGAACAGCCTCAGCACTGTGCTGTACATTCTGCACAGGACCAGCTGCAGGCATGGCAGGGAAAGAAGAGCTGCTGGTGCTGCTGGTAGGCAGCTGTTCAAGTTCAATGGCCTGCGGCCATAACAGACCAGTACTCACAGCTGCGGCCAGTTTCACTGGGAGTCTAGGCAGATTGAGGATTTTGTTTATTGGCAAGAAAACAAATTTGATTATTTTACTTCACTCCAGACTCAATGACCTGTTGTGGATACTGGTACCATTTGTATCTTTATAAACACATACATGACTCCGTGCTGACTGAGGTCAACAGACTCCTGGAAGAAGATGCTACAGGTAGAACATGATCCCAATCAGAACCCGATTCTGCCACCCAGTGGGGAAGATGTCAGAGCTCTAATAATGCAGGTATCTCAAACCCAAATTCTCAATCCCATCTTTGGAAACAGTAGGGTAAGGCTCCTCAATCTCCTGTGGGGTCTGAAGGGTCAAGTCTATGGTTTGTGGGATCATACCTGTTAATAAAGGCCTGCTTGAATAATCACCAGGGAAGAAGGGTGGGCCTGGCAGTCAGCCATGATAAAGTGTATCTGAGTAGTACCGGGAAGGGGTGGGGGTTGAACCTCAAAATGAGAAGCTAGCACCAATTAAGCAAATGGAAAGGGAAAGCAGGTAGAAGCGTGAAATGGTATGGTTCTTGTTTCAAAATCCAGACCCTAGACTTGGTGAAGCCAGAACTAGACAGGCAGATAGGCAAGGGTTGGATCCGGAGAATGGAGGGATTGAAATGTTAATTCCTTCAGAGCCCTTGTCCACCCTTATCAAGAACTGCCCCTGCTCCAAAGGTAACCTGTCCCAGGAATTGTCCCTCCCAACATGGATTTGTAAACATTGCTAATTAATTAGCCCTGAGCCCCCTTCCTACCCAGATCACTCCTCCCTGGCCCCTCCAGCCCACCTGTTTCCCACCTTTGGCCATCCCACGGAGCATTTCCTGGGCCCAATCCAAAATGCAGGAAGGAGAGAGACAAGAGGGAAAGGAATAGGAGAACAAAGGAAGCCTAGGACATATAAAAAGGCAGAGCACCCTCACATTGGGGGATACCAGGACACTAGCTATGGCCCCTCCTCCCTCCTGGGAGAAGGTTACCCTTTTTAAAGTAAACCCTGCTTTATATACTTGCCTCCGCGTGCTTCCCTAATGTTACACTTCAACACGTGAGGAAGCGGAACTCGTCAAGGTAACTGGTAACCGGCAGCATCATTGGGACTGCTCCTTCCTTTCCTCCCCTCCTCCCTTCCTCCTTCCTCCCTTCCTTTCCCCCACCCCAGCTCTTCATGATCATGAAATTTGTTGTGGGGCCTGATGGCAGATGGTGAGGATTTTCTGAAAGATGCTTCTAAAGAAGGAATGTTTAAAAAGAGGCCTGGTGGTTCCAGACAGGGTTCCTGTGATTCTGACAGTACTGGGAGCTGGATATGGACCCAGAAAGGTAGGTGACTTCCGTAGAGCAATGCTACCCACTCTCCCTACTGCCTGGGAGGCACATGGAATGTTTATCTGTCCCTGGAGCACTCTGATAAGGCCGTTTCTCAGCCTTCCCAGAGAGGGTTTGCAGGCTGGCAGCTTGGGCGAGCTGCTCCAACCACCAAAAAGTGTTCTTGTGCCTAGGGTGGCCTCTGGGCTGGGAGGGGGGAGTGATGCAAAAAGCAGGAGGGGCCTACAGCACACTTGGAGCTTTCTCACCAGGATGCATGAAGGGTTTCTCTGCTTCCTGACTTTGCCATCTGCAGATGCTATTTCCTGAAGGGTCATCCAGGGATAGTGCAGTGGGGATGCAGAGATCCATTCCATCCTCTCACTCCTACTCCTATTCTCTGATATACCTGAGCATCTTTGAAACAGACCAACAACTCTTGGAGACATGAAGACAAAGGTAGGGTCATGGCAGCTTGTGACTTGGGTCATTTGACTTCCAATACTCACTTCTCAACCTGTGAATGAATGAGAGCAAAGCAGCTTCCCCATGTCCCCTGGGAGGAAACACAGCCTTGTCTTTCCTCTCCTCATGCCCCACTTACCCGTTCATTCATTCATTCATTCATTCATTCATTCATTCCACAAAGATATCTTGAAAGCCAGTATGGTGCTAAGTACAGGGGATAACTGCAAAACCAGACAGAATATTCTCCCTCATGCAGTAAATGGGGCAGATAAGCAATAAAGAAATGAATACATCATGGCACGTTTGGATAATGAAGCCTGCTTCTGTCCTCTTCTGCTGTGACCTTCAAGGGGCCAACCTGAGTGCCTACTTATTTGATGGAGGAAGTCTTCTGGTCTTGCTAGACCCTTTGCAATACTTTTCTTTCTTTCCTATTGGGGCCACAGATGTGCTGAGGGCAGTGTAGTTTTCAATGGTAATAAAACACTGTTGCCAAATATAACTTGGCCTCTACTCATTATTGTTCCCCATATGCCACCAAAGCAACACCCTGTGAAGAGAGACCAGGCTTTAGAATCAGGAAGAACTAGCTTCTACTCCCAGCTGTGTCACCAAATGAGCTTAGAGGGAGGGCCTTCTTGTCCTCCAAGTCTTGAGATGTCAATGGAGATAACTGTGGCAGCTCTATAAGGATTTTCTTTGTGGAACAAGATGTGTCAGAATCAGAACGGCATTCTGCCCAGCACCTGGCACCCGGTAACCTTGTGATGAATCTTGGCTCCTTTTTGACACGGTGAATGATGTGGTGAGTCTACAGGCTGGCTAAACCCCAGGGTTTCTCAAAGCATGGCCCATGGACCACCCACATCAAGACCACCTGAAGTATTTGTAAACATGCAGGACTCTGGGTACATGATCTACATGTTTCACAAGTTTTCTGCGTAGCTCTTAAGAGCAGTAGGGCTTCAGACTTGTTGGTCAACCACTCCGAATAGTGGTCCATGCTTTTGACACTCTGAGGGTCTAGAAATCCACGCAAAATAGCTTTTCTAAATGTGAAGAGTCACTTGATGAGGTGGCACATGCCTGTAATCCCAGCAGCTCAGGAGGCTGAGGCAGGAAGATGAATACCACTAGCTAGGCGTGGAGGTGCACACCTATAGTCCCAGTGACTCAGAAGGCCAAGGCAGGAGGATCACAAGTTTGAGGCCAGCTTATGCGATTCAGCAAGGCCCTAAGCAACTTACCTAGAATTATTTTATTGTCTCAAAATAAAAAATACAAAGGACTGGGGATATAGCTCAGTAGTAATATGTCCCTGGGTTCAACATTGAAAAAAAATGTGGAGAGTCACCTAATCCACAGCCCCCATCCCACACTTCACATCAGCTGGGGCCTCAGACTTCCTCTGTGCTCAGCACCTTGAGATCACCCAAAAGATTTATCCACCCTATTCCAGGAGGGTGGCAAGAGTCAGTTTATGACATTTCTGGACATATTGGCAGCAACACAGAGTGGACTGTGTTTTTTGTTATGTTTTGTTTTGTTTTACAGGAGAGGTTGAGCAGGCTCTGTGGGTAGAATTCAACTAATGGGATCATGTCAGGCTCATAGACTGGGTTCAAGGTCACAGTGTCATGGCTGAATGAGAAGGTGAGTCTGTCACTTGAGGCAATGTGCAGATGTGTGTACTCACGCCCCTTTAGTGAGGGAGTAAAAGATGAATACAAAATAAAAACGCTGTCACTGGGTATCACCTTCATTGATGCTGACACCCTCTATGTCACTGGCAATAGCACCCTGGCCCACACACTCAGGGTCACTGCCTCGAAGCCTCAGGGCAAATACTAGCAGATGGCAGCAGCAAGTGGGCAACTTTGTGGATGACACCTGTGTTCATCTTCAGGAGTGACAATCCGGCTGCCATTTGGGGTTCTGCAGCCATGGCAGAGAGCTGGGAGTTAAAGCCAGAAAGGAGAGTACCAGGGACCCCAGAAGACAAGCTTCTAAAACATACACGAGTCAGCCCCTCAGAACCCCACCCCAGAGTATTTGGGAGGAAACTGGTAGGGCTGGGAATCCCCCAAATAAATGACAGATTCAGAGAAATGTGATGACAGTGAATGTGGTTCTCTTACTCCCAGGCTGGTGTGGTTTGGGGAAGAGGGATGACATTAGTGCTCAGAAGTTGGGAAACAGAATGAATCGCCCTGCCCCAGAGCATGCCCCCTCATTTTTGCTTCCTTAGTGACATCACTGTTACAAACTGTAGCCCACAGTGTAGCCGCAGGAAAAGTTCTATTTCTTGAGGATTCTCAAGAGTGCTATTATTCTGATGATGGACTAACAGATCAAGGTCATGGTATTTCCCAGTAGCTTCTTGGCTCAACTTGACATCAGTCCGGCTCTTCCTCAGCAGTCAGAGACAGTCCTCCAGGGAGGCAGGTCTCCAGGGAGGTGAGCAGCATACACAACTGGATATTTCTTTTCTTTTGTCCAAATTCTACCCGTGGTTGCCAGTGCCAGCTTCTAAAATAAATTTTCAAAAGCATGTAGCCAATTTTGTTCGTGCTCTTCCAGAGTTCAAGAGCATGGGTGAGAGCAAAGTTTGGAACACACCCCAGGGAGCACTCTTTCATGCACTAAGCAAAGGGTTGGCCAGAGTTCTGAAGAGACAGATTTTGGGGATGGGTTAGATGAGTTCATTGGCACCACACTGGGTGCCATTTTGGGCTTGCTTCAGGATGACAGGCTTTTTTCAAGAGCTTGGGGAGGTATACATGGAGATGCTTCCCAGCTTGTTAACACAGAACCAAAGGACTCATTATCATGCTTAGCCCTTCCTGGATCCAATTACAGGAGCTGCTGAGGAGCTGATCAGGCTCAGTGATGGAGTCTTTGAAGGAAGGAATCGGGATGGTTTCACTCTCCCATCGAGCACAACCCATCTCTTGGCCAAACTACCACTTTTAAACTAGGGATGACGGATAGGAACGAGGGTGGGAGAAGATGGAGGGAGCTTGGGAGAAAGAAAGTGGACCTGATAATAACAACCTTTATGAGGTTTTGATCAGTTTTACTTACATTTGGCCAAAAGATCTGAAAAGAGTGATGGAAGCCCTCTTGTGTCCCTACCCTGAACACTCAGGGGAGCACCATAAGCTTCCACCCAATTAAAATGACAGCCTAAGGCCCCCGGAGCTGAAATCTCTATAAGACAACAAGGACACTATAAGTTGATAGATAACTTCATTCATCTCTTTCCTCACCTTTTCCACACTCTCTTCTTCCACATTCCTACCGGGGAGGAAAGAAAAGAACTAACACTGGTGTCCAGTGTTCTTTCCAACTGGGGGCTGCTGTGTACAAGCCAGCTGGCAAACGGCCTGCTGTCAGGGAGTCGTTTTTCATACAGGGATATTTTTAATTTTTCTCCCAGTACACTTTGAAAACTAAGGCCCCTTGTAAACAGAATGGATTTGCTTTTGAAGTCAGTGTTGTCAAGTAAAGGATTTAATGATACCCCAAATTAAATTCAGATGATGGATTTTGAATTACAGTCATCCCTTGGCACCTGTAGGAGATTGGTTTCAGAACTTCCCACAGAGACCAAAATCCTGAGATACACAGTCTCTTATGTAAAATGGTGTAGTATTTGCATGTCAGCTATGCAATCCTCCCATACACTTTAAATAAACTGTAGCTTACATATACTTTATACAATGTAAATGCTATGCAAATGGTTGTAGTACTGTGTTATTTAGGGAGTAATCACAAGAAGCATCTGTACTTCTTCAGTATGGGGCCATTTTTCCCAAATATTTCCTCAAGTCCACGGACGCAGAAGACATACACATGAAGGACCACTGTTAAAGTGCTCCACGGGAGGCAAGAGGGCAAGGAGAGAATGGGGGAGGACGGCGGATGGGAAAGACAGACTCACGGACAGTTCTTCCAAAGACGCTCCTGATGAGGGGGAGCGTGTGACCACAACCCCCCCCACAAGCGAGACCTGGGTGCGGGGGGTGGGAGGGGCAGACTGCATGCTCTGTGTGCTTCCACTTCTGGTATCAGATGATTCTGGAATCCGAAAATTTTAAGTTCCTACTTTCCAGGCCCATTCGAGAGCTAATCTTCTACAAGTTTGTATTCTCATGGCCCCTTATATTCTCAGGCTCAAAGGATCCCTTAACATTTCTGCATAGAAGAAACTAAAGAACTAAAAGCAAGGGGCAATCCAGAACACCAAGCCTTCTGTCCCACCATGTGCTCCCTCCACTCTCCAGGGCAGGACAGCTTTATGTTCTTTGAGTATCCATTTCCACCCGCCTCTCCTGACTCACCTCACCTGTGTTCCCTCCTCTCACCTCGCATCATTTGGAAACCAGAGAAGCTGAGCATGTGGGCTCCGCATGCACTCCCCATAGCCACTCCCCAGCGAGCCCATGATTCTGGGGTCGGTGGAGGGTTCCAGTCACAGGGCTGCCTATACATGATGACACTCAGGACCCCAGAAGCAGGAAAGGTGAGTCTGCGTACCGACCTTCCTTAAGGGATACTGACCTGGCAGGCTTTTCTTTCCCTGTGTTTATGAAGGCAACAGGGAAGAGATGAGCCGAACAAGCAGAAGGGCACATAGTGAATTCAGTGTTCTGTGACATGTGGTATCTGGTTTCTATTCATTCCCTCCATGCATGGCCAGCACAGAGCAGCAGTGGGAACCAAGGGTCTGTGGGCTCCTACCTATGCATGGAGAGGGGAAGGAGAGGGCTGAGAATGTGCTGGGATGCTTCAGGGGTTTTTCAGAAGACAAGACCTAGGAAGGAGCCAAAAAGGAAGGCCAAAGGGTTTTCTCCCCAGGGCTTGCCCATGCCTGAAAATCCTGTTTTATAAATCTGTTGCCATTCATTTTTTAATCTTTTTTTTTCCAAATCTTTCTTCCAGCCATTGTCCAATCTTTGCAAGTATGTGGATACCTGGGGGTGGGGTGGGGGAGTATCAGGTTTGGTTTTGGTTTTGGTACTGGGGATTGAACTCAGGGGCACTCAACCACTGAGCCACATCCCCAGTCCTGTTTTGTATTTTATTTAGAAACAGGGTCTTGCAGATTTAGAAATAGGTTCTTGCAGATTTGCTTAGCACCTTGCATTGCTGAAGCTGGCTTAACTCACTATCCTCCTGCCTCAGCCTCCTGAGCCTCTGGGATTACAGGTGTGCACCACAGCACCCAGCAAAAGTATCAGTGTTTTTCCTAATTTCCCCAGCATGGCCAAAAGGATCTAAATTGTTGAGGGCCAAGTTGCCCAGGCTGCCCTTGAACTTAAGATCCTCCAACCTCAGCCTCCTGAGTCACTGGGATTACAAGCATGCACTACCACATCTAGCTTATCATTTTGAAATTTAATGGTACTAGTGAAATTGCTGTTAAGGCACTGAGCATTAAGATATTTTTCTGGGGAGCCCTGGCTTCCATTGTGCTGAGAACTGTTTTCTTTTCATCATATCCCTTCTCAGTGTGGGTCCCAGGCTCAGGCCAATCCTCTAACAAAGGACAACCCACCATACCCTTTAGTCAACTGTGGTGTAGGTGAAGCCTCTTTGGGAGACCTGGACAAGAAGGAGCAACAGAAAGAAAGGGAGGAAATCCTTTGTCCTTTCCCCTTCTGTTCCTTACAGGGCTAAAAGAAAACCCTAGGCCACTCTGGGAGCCTTTGGGGACTCCCAAGGTTACCTCTGGATCAGGATCTGGGCCTAAGTGGTGGGGAAGCCTGTGGCCATCCCTGCATGGTGTTCTTGCCTATTGTGCCTGGGAGCCCCCAGGAATGCCTGCCAGTTTTCAGAGGGTTCCCACTACAATTCTGGCCACATCTCTCAAAGATGCTCAAATTCTCCCATTTGCACTCCTGACCCGTGTAGACCTCAAGAAGGTGGACTTGGGTTCTAAAAAGAAACCTGTGGTCCCTGGAGTCCATTGGGAGCTGCAAGGTTTAGGGAAGTCTGTGGGCTAATAAGCAGGAGACAGACAGAATGCAGAGCGGCTTTGCACCTGCCCAAAGCAAAATGCAGCATGCCTCCACCTCATCTTTGACATTTCCCTACCCCCTCCCAGAGTGAGCTAAATGCCACACTTCATTGATTGGTCAATCAACTAGCAATGTGTGATACGTGGGTGTAGGAGCTGCAGAGAAAGATGGGTGAGAAGAGTCAAAAAACAACACAAGCCAAATTGGAGGGGCTTATATATAAAGAAAAATATACATTTTCCTCTCCTGTGCCCCGCTGGGACAGCCCCTCCTCTCGCAAAGCCTTCACAAAGAGAAAAGGAAAGGGCGTGGGTATCCAGTGCCGGGAAGCCCTTTCTTTATGTGGTGCTGACCTCTAGAGGATTCCAGTTAAAAAGCATCCCGAAGGACCAACTTCACTTCCCTGCAGGTGTTTCCACTCCATGTTGTTTCAGTATTTCATTAGAAAATATCTTTGCTACTTAAATGCTCTCTCCTAGAAAATGCCTACCTTTTCTTTGGCTACCGACTTACAGCTTGCTCAGATTTTTATAAATGTCACGGTTTTCTACTTCAAAGAGGGGGAAAAGGTGGATCAATGAATGGGACAGTATTTCAGAGTTGTTTTTTTTCTTTTCTTTCCCTAGCATGGGACTAAGAGGAAAAAGGTGCAGTGCCTGCTAATTCAGGTTGCATTTATCCAGTTTCCAAACTACCAGATGGCCACATCTGCAAACAGGAGAAAAGAATATTCATTCATCCCAATTCAGCCGGGCACCGGAGAAAACTATTCCCCAGATACTCCTGCTGGTGCACGCGTGCATGCGCACGCTTGTACACACACACACACACACACACACACACACACACACACACCAATCTGCTTGGTCTAACCCTGGTGCAGGCTCAAACAGTGTGTAGTGGGTTTTACTTTATTTCTTGGGTTGCACATCCATCCACACGTGTGCATAATAAGCACTGAGGACAACGTGGTATCACACTTGGCCTGACTTTACAATGGAAACCAGGTTTGTTTCTAAAGGAAATGAGACTCTATTGCATCCTGGAGCAAGACTCTCTGCTCCTCCTATTTTGGTACAGCTTCTGAATTCTTATTACTGACCACAAGGAGAAGGGAAGCACAGGAAGGCAGGAGAGGGTGTTGAGGGATTGACATTTTGGCTCATTATACATCCATGCCACCAGCTGGGGCCTTTGTTTCTAATAAGGGATCCTCTGGACACTGGAGAACAGCTAGTCAATGCCGGTGGCTCTGGGAGACTTTGTGTCCCTTGTGAATCACATCCACCCTCCCTGCTGGCTCCACAGCCAGGTCAAGGCGCACTCCTAATGCCAGTGTCAGAAAGGGGCTCAGCATTGCATCCCCCACTCTTCCTTTTACAAATGAGGAAACAAAGGCTGAGTGGGCACAGAAGGGACAGGCTGAGGGGGTCACAGTCAGTGAGGGCCAGATCTGGGCTAGAACCTTGAGCCCAGCCAACCACTTACAGAATGATTATCTAAAAAGGGAATGTATTTTCAATTTGGTGAAGGGGTGGGTAGAGGCTCAGACACACCCAGCTTGGAAATATATGACTAATACTAGTCCCTGCACTCAAAGGGGCCATCTGCATTTTATAAAATACATTCACAAGAGCAATCAAATTGCAGTAAAAAAGAGATTCCCTCATAAGAAAGGCTTGGTCTGCACCAGACCTGTGAGGTCTAGAAAGGTTTATGAATGGTCCACCTCTTTGAAAACAGCCACACCAGAAAACAAGAACCCCAAATCAAGTTATTTAAAACACACACAAGAGCCTCTGGGCTCTCTATTAAGCCACTCTCAATCTAATTTAACAATCTATAGAGACCAATTTATTTGGAAAAAGAAATTTACTCTTAATCAAATCATGAAACTTACCGCCAACTTTCAGATGTATTATTTAAGTGCTATTGTTTAGTGAATAACGACAGTTGGGAGGAAAGTCACAGGGAAGTGGTGTCACAGAATGGCCACAGGATACAGATTTCTAATTGTGTCATAAAGGACTGCTAACTAAAAGTAAGTCCGCAGGGCATGGTGGCACACATCTGTAATCTCAGTGGTTGGGGAAGCTGAGGCAGGAGGATCACCAATTCAAAGCCATCCTCAGCAAAAGTGAGTTGCTAAGCAACTCAGTGAGACCATGTCTCTTAAAAAAAAAAAAAAAGATAGGGCTGGAAATGTGGCTCAGTGGTTCAGTGCCCCTGAGTTCAATCCCCAGTACCCCCCAAAAAGTCCTCACATACTAAAGTACTAGTTCAGAGGTAGTATAGAAATTTACTAAACACCAGCTACAATGCTGGTAAGAGCTATGGATACCCCCAAACACATATATTATTAACCTCTGGATCTGTTTTATGTAACCACCACCTCCTTCTCCTCTTTCTCCTATTCTTCTTCTTCTTCTTCTTTTTTTTTTTTTTTTTGGCTTACATTTTTTAATTGGGTGACATTCTTTTTTTTTTTTTTTTTTTTTTTTTTTTTTTTTTTAACTACCTCCTTCGCAATCCCTCTGCTCAGCTTTCCTTCCACCTCCACTTCTGCCCATGGTACTTAAGTGTCCATTAGGACCAAACTTTGTGGAGAGAGTAAACAAGAGGCACACACCAGCAGGGTTTGGAAGGCTCTTTAATAGCAAGCGTATGGTAATTACATCGTTGGATGAGATCCTCCCTCCAGGGAAGGGAGGAGGGAGCAGATGTGGACAGGGTGCAGGAGAGATTTTTTTCCACTGTTCGAGGCATCTAACAAAGGGCAATGGTTTTTGGCAACCCATTTCACAGTTTTGTAATTTACAAGAGATTTCTTTCAAAGGAAACGTGAAGGCAAAGAAAGTACACACACCCTACAGGAAACACGTCTTGCCTTAAAAAAAACCCAAAGAAAACCCCCAAAACCAACAAAAACAATTGTTCCTTGCTTCTGCTTCTCCTGTCGATGGCTAAATGTGCTCTCATACACCAACTGGGACTGACAGGCAGATGGGTTCCAATTTGCCTGGCATTAAAGGTTTACTTCCTCCTCTACAAAGCTGACGCTTGTACAGAGTACTCTGCGACTTGACGCTTGTATCAGAAAGTACCTGGTAAAGAAAAGAATCTTGAGAAACAATAACAAAATGGAAGAAAAAACCAGGGGAAGGTAGTTTACCAAGAACAGACTGTCAGCTTCCTCTCTAGTACCAAACAACTTGAGTACAGTTCCAATTCAGTATTGATTTTTGTGTGGCCTGGTACACACCATGAACTGCTTGTGCCTATTCAGCCTTCTGGTGCTGTAAGCGGGGTTTCGAACATGAAATGCTGACAGCACACTGCCACGGACACCCTGGGCTACTGGCATTCTGTCAAGTCTTAGAATTATTCCATATAAAACCTAAAAGACCTCAGCTTCTCATGTCATACCTGTTATAATAAAACCAAGAAAACTGGGTCTTTATGAAAGAAGATTATTTTTTTAATGTAAAAAAAAAAAAAGAGTTAGGCTTCTCTGAAGATGAAGCAACCGACAGGCAGTGACATCTCTTTGGAGTCAGCACTCACTGGGATTTTCATTGTGCTCTTTCTGCAACCCTGAAGCAGGTGAAGCAGATGGTTGTGCCCGACAAGGGCCTCTGGCAGCCTTGGTGAGACCCAAGTTGGGTTCCTGTTCTACCTGCCTGTGATGATAGCTGCTCTTGGATCTGTCAGCACTCTTGGAAGACAGGCTTCTCTGGCCGGCAGCTGGTTTTATTAAGGGAAGGAATGTCACCAGATGTGCAGAACACCTAATGCATCCTTTGGCCTAGGGACCGGGGGGTGTAGGGGCACTTTTAAAATCACAAAGCCATCACCAGCACAAGGCCTTTCCTCTCAGTCCTCTCCGCAGTCAATTCTCTAAAGCTAGGAGGCCCCTAGAGTCATCCAGGAGAACAGTTTTCCTGCGCCTCATGGGGTAACTGTCAAGGGTGCCCCCCCAACTCAAGACACCTGACTTAGAGACCTAACTCCTTCATTGTGCCTATTCCTCTCCTCCCACCCCAAATGAAGTCCTGTGGATTCCTACGTGCCTCTCGCTGTGCGAAGCCAGATTTGTTCATACTAGTTTCCCAGCTCATGAATTTAAACATGCCCAGCAGGTTCCTAAAATATCAACTGCACCGATGCTCTGGGATCACAGCTCCCCTAGGACCATCCACTTTGTGCTCTTATGAAACTGGAACAGTATTCAGAGACGCATATTGTGCTAGAGAACAGTTTCCGTTTATACATGAACAATGACAGTTGCTACTAGAGAAGTTTTCTCTTAAGTATACTGGGAGCCCAATTCTGGCACCAGGACATAAGGACAATCTCCCAACATAACAGACTTTTTGTGTTCTGCTCGTGGAAGAACAATGTACTATGTGCTGCTGTGGGCCTGGGGGACACGGGTGGACACCTCGGTGCACTGAACCCATGGTGGTGCCAGGCACTGCGTGGAGCTTCACCCTCCCTGGGCCTGCAGTCCCTGCAGTTCCCTGAAGCCTGCTCCACACATCAGACAGAGGAAAGCAACCAGGCAGCCAGGAAAAACGTCTCCGTGGTTCACTCAAACCCAGGATCAAGGTTTGGTGTATTATCACAGGCATGATTTCAGATTTCACTGCTGGCCACAGGGATCAACAAGCAATCAGCACATCCCCCACGTTCACCCCCACTCCCCCACTTTACTTTCTCTCTCCTGAATGACAGGGTAAAAGTCAAAGGACTCTTTCACAGTCTTTCAATTGTTCTACATGCAAATCTCCCCTCTCAGTTAAGCTAAATGCATACCACTTCCAAAGCCTCCAATGTTGGGACACTAAGAAGCTATGCCCTCCACAGGCAGCATATGTACAGCTGAGACAAGCACATCTTCTGGGGCTTTCCCTATGCCCTCTCCTAGGAGAAACAGGATTTCATCAGCCACACAGGCAGGGGCCCATCCCAGGCTCCAGAGGTTTGGACACTCACAAATCAACACTTTCTAAAGCAGTCCATGGGGCCAGCATCCTAGGGACAGTATCTTTGGCAAGATTCCAAACACCTTTCTTTTGTGTCTCTAAGTGTCCTTCATGGTTGCTCCTACATACATACAGTTGGTTAAGCAGGTAAAGAAGGCCAGTCTTAAAAGCTGGAAGAGCAAATACCCCTGTTCCAGAGACTAGCCAAATGACTCATCAAGATCACACAGTCAATGGCAGAGGCAAGCCAGGTGTGGCAGTGCACACCTGTAATTCCAGCAACTGGGGAGGCTGAGGCAGGAGGATCTCAAGTTTGAGACCAGCCTCAGCCATATAGCAAGGCCCTAAGCAACTTAAAATAAAAAATAAAAAAGGCTGAGGATGTGGCTCAGTGGGATAGCCCGTGGGTTAAATCACTGGTACCAAAAAAAAAAAAAAAAAAAAAAAAGGCAGAGTCAAGGCTAGAACCTAGGGTCTTTCCTCACCCCAGCACACAGCTGTACCTCCTAGTGAGTGTCTAGGAAAGGTCCCACACCTGTTGCACCACAGAATCAATTCCCTAACATAGGCTGCCCAATCTAACTGACCGGCAGGTGCCAATCCACGGTGTGGGCTGGAGGGAGTGTTTGAGTAAGCACACCAGAGCACTGCAGGGATGTGCACACTGTCAGAGAAGGAAGTTTTAGAGGAAACAATTGGATCTGCTTAAAGCCTTTGGGGTTTTACCATGAAATAAGTCACACAGTGTTCTCTCCCCCATCACTGAGGCAGAACAGAGACCAGAATTCTCAGTGAGTGGCTGACCATTTCAGCTCAATTTTTATACACAGAACATTAACATGGTGATACCAAAATGTGTCTGGTTCAAGTCTAAACATTTTTTTTTTGATAAGATATATTCTACAGTAACAACCATTCCATTCCCAAGCATATGTAAATTTAGATGTAAAACCCTGTGTGTGTAAATTCCAGTTTACCTTAGAACTGGAGCAAGCTTATCACTTATCTTCCTTTTGGTGCAGAAGTCGTTCTTGCAACCATTGTATTAAAATGAAGGGTACCAAACCTTGACACTCTCTGCAGATGTCAGCTCATGATGACCTCTGTTCAGGGCAGAGCCAGTGGGCACGGGGCAGGGCTGCTGAGGCAGGACACACCCCAATGGATGAAACTCTGAATCTGCTTTTGCTAATAGGTTACTCTAGGGAAATTGATCTGACTTGAAATTAACCTTTAATGTGCTTTCCCAATAAAAAGAATAAAACATGGAGACCACCGTGTTATTTACCCGATGACAGAAAAGTACAGCACACTATTAGACCACGAGCAGCCAAGCTCCTCACAGCACCACTTAATTAAACAGAAAAATGCTAAGACGATCAGGTTCACACCAACATGCCTGGAAGATGTACAAGACTCCCATGATTTCTGTGGCCTCTGCTACTGATTTTTTTTAAATTCAAAATACTGACAACCTAACGGGCACATGTGGGCATGTTTGGAACATTCCCAGCCCAGATGCTAGAGGAAGTCAAGTGCTGTAAAAGAGGCATTCATTCCACATCCTACGTGATTAGAACCAGAGATGATGCCCGAGGTCCAAGAAAACGAGTATGTCAAATAGTTCCAACCTGGCATTACAGAGATGTCCCCAGTACGCATTTGTTGGCTAAATGAAGACAGCAGTTGTTTCTGTGAGTTGTCTGAGTATCTTGATCATTAAATATGCCCCCTTTAACCAAGCCACCCAATAATCAAGTTGCCTATTTTCATGTTACTTTAAAAGTTCACTACTATTAGGTCCCTTAAAGTACTTGTTATAATTTTAAACAAATTATAGAACAGGAGCCTTTTCTTGGCTTTTTTTTTTAAGAATAAATGATTAAGAAAGTAAAGGATTCCGTTATAGTTTTTTAAAAAATTTTTATCCCGGTTTATTTTCCTACTAAATTTATCTATGGATCTATGGCTTCAAAGTTTAAGTGGCACTTACTTGATTCTGGACTTTTTTTTTGATTTAACAAGTGGCCATCTCATTAGAAAGACAGAAGGTAAATGTCTCATTTCATATATGGGATGGTTTATAAACTGCTTAAAGAAATTGTTAGTTTTTGTCTTTCACCCCTTTATATTTTCCACTATTAGACTAAATAGTGGCTTTGGAATTAGCATTTTTAAAAAAATTGAACAAGCAAGTAACATTTATATCTAACCAGGAACCAGCTGCTATGTACCAGGTAACCAGCTCAGTGATGGCGAAACACTCCAGGCTTCTCTGCCTCTCTTACCCTCTTAATCCAAAGCTAAGTGATCATCCTTTTCTGCCCTTGTATTTGCACTTGTGCAGTTTAATGACTAGATATTTAAACTCATGCTTTATAAGCAAAACCTTTCACTTATGGACACTTAAAAGGTACATAAAAGTGCAGACTGCATTGCTTCTCTGCCATGCTGTTCCTCAGCCAGGTCACCTGCGAGGACTCAAAACACATCCTTAATACATTCAGAGTTCTCTACATTCCAGTCAGCGAATGTTAATTCTCCAACATAAACTCAAGAGAGAATAGGCAGCCACAAAAGACTCTAAATTCAAAGTGGCAAAGGCTACCAAGACAACTCCATAGAAACCCCACTGAAGCGGGACTGAAATTCAGGTCACTTCTGAGCAAAGCTCATCACAGATATTGTGTGGTCATTAAAAAGGTAATTCATTTTAATTTGGATGCTGGGAGCCAGACGTCCTGTTTCGAAGTGCTAATGCAAAATGCTAACCCAGGAGCACAGAACCCCACCTAGGGTACAGCGGGCTCACTTTCCTTCTCCAGAAGGTGCCCTTGGAGGTTTACTGCTGACTGACCCCCATTTGGGGGTGGTCTGCCTCTGGTTCCTCCTCCTCCACATCTGCACTGTACTCTTCAAATGCATCATCATCTGCATCCGGAAGCCCCAGTAACTAAAGGGAGAGAAGGAGAGAGAAGCAGCTGTGAGCACCAAATGGACCATAGGCAGGAAGACAAACAAAGGCATCACATCCCATTACATAGCACCTCACAGGACTCAACAGAGAAGCTACAATTTGCTCTCCAAGACTCAACTACTCCTACTGCTGATTTTTACTTTGCTTTTTGCAGTACTGAACATTGAACCCAGGGGTGCTCTACCACTGAGCTACATCCGCAATCTTTTTTTTTTTTTTTTTTAGTACCAGGGATTGAACTCAGAAGCACTCAATCACTGAGCCACATCCCCAGCCCTATTTTGTATTTTATTTAGAGACAGGGTCTCATTGAGTTGCTTAGCGTCTCACTTTTGCTGAGGCTGGCTTTGAACTTGCAATCCTCTTGTCTCAGCCTCCCAAGCCTGGAATTACAGGCAAGCACCCCTGTGCCCAGCTCCCCAGCCCTTTTCACTGTTTATTTTTGAGGCAGGGTCTCACTTAGTTACCCAAGCTAGGCTTGAACTTGCAATCCTCCTGCCTAAACCTCCTGAGTAGCTGGGATTACAGGCATGCACCACCCTGCCCCGCCCACTACCACTGTTTTTATAATTTACTGGAAGAGAATATTAATTCTTTATGATTAGTGTCTCAAAGGCTCAGTTTTTCTGGGCAGCCGGTAGAGTCCCTTTTTTTAAGTATCAAACATGCTAGGCAAACATGCAAAATGAATTCTTAAAAAATCATTTTACGTGCATATATAAATATACCACAGGGAAGCTCACCTTTATGCATAAGTAAAAATAACCAATCAAATGTAAATAAATAGAAGAGTGAAAGGAAGTCTAGTAAAGTAGAGGAAGGAGAATGGGGGAGGGCAGGGAAAAGGGAGATCATGAACTGAAGTTGAATTCCATGCATGTATGAGTCTGTCAGGAAGAACCCAACTACTATACACACCCATAAAGCTCTAATTTAAAAAATGCTTTTTTTTTATCAGGGGAAGTGGCACATGCCTGTAATCCCAGTGGCTCAGGAGGCTGAGGCAGGAGGATTGCAAGTTCAAAGCCAGCCTCAGCAACTTAGCAAGGCGCTAAGCAACTCAGTAAGACCCTGTCCCTAAATAAAATACAAAATAGGGCTGGGAATGTGGCTCAGTGGTTAAGTGCCCTTGAATTGAATCCTCAATATAAAAAAAATGCTTTTTGAGCTGTAAAAAAAAGCATACTGTATATCTATGCAGGAACATAAAATCTATGTGCACATGCATATATCTGTGAGGTTAGTGATAGCATATGATGAACAGCACTGACATTCCATCAAGACATTAAAAACTCTGTCTCCTACTCTATTTTCTGCCCCCAAACACATGCTATTATGAATAGCAATTCATAAAAATGTTGAGACAACTAAAATGTTCAGCAGCAAAAGAGTTAAATAAATTATGGTGTGTCAGTAAGATGAACTCTTAACATATCCACTTAAAATGGTGTTTTTGAATTATTTAATGATATAAAAATTGGTACTTAAGTGTAAAATTGCATGTTCATTATGAGACAGTTTTCTAAAAATTTATACATAGATGCGTTAAAAAGACTTCAATAAAATATATCTAAATGTTGAAATTTTTTGGTTCGTTTATGGGATGATGGATATTTTTTTTTTTTTTGCTTTTTCATCTTTTTGTATTTCCCAAACACTCTAAGGATGATCAGGAACATTCAGAGTGAATTCATGATAAACATTTTTGAAAGGCACAGTCAGGTCTTTGGTTGGAAACAGTGCCATTTGCCAGGCCTGGTTATTATGAATCCAAAGCTCTTGTGCCAGAAGGAAGTCTTGACCTTAAGGGATCCTGAGTTTATCGGTGACAACCTGGCAGTGAGTGACCAAAAGACTTTTTTATATAGTGGCCTAGCAACTGATCACTTTCAAGCCACTTCACCAAGATGCCCTAATGGCTGAAACACGAACAGCATTAAGACATAAAAAATCACAGGGCACGGTAGTGCATGCCTGTAATCCCAGCAGCTCAGGAGCCTAAAACAGGAGGATGGCGAGTTCAAAGCCAGCCTCAGCAACAGAGACACTAAGCAACTCAGCGAGACCCTGTCTCTAAATAAAATACAAAATATGACTGGGGATGTGGCTCTGTGGTTGAGTGCCTCCGAGTTCAATCCCTGATACAAAAAAAAAAAAAAAAAAAAAAAAAACAACCAAAAAAAGTCAGCGTCAACGTTATCATTCTGTTTAGTCTGTATTGCCTGTCTATTGTCCTGCCACCTTCTCCCCAACTTCCTCCTAATTGCTCAAATGGGGAAAGAGTAAAAGTAGAGGTCCAATCGAAATAATGCCTGTGCTCTGAAGTTCTAGAACTGCAACTCTCACAGATCCCACAGTGCCCTATAGACATACTCAGGACAAAATCATCTATGAGGCATTATTGGTCATACTATGTACATGGCCTACTAAGGTAGACATAGACCACTGCAGACACATACTGTCCCCTTGGGCATGTACTACAGCTGTCTCAGAGCAACATGGTTACCTTGGAGGGGAAGGGCAGGAAGGGTGGGTCTCAATTTGTCTGGACAGGGTGTGCTAATCTCGGATGTGAATGGGAGAAAAGGGAAGCCCCCTTTTTCTTACTACTGTCTCACTTCTAGGTTTTAGTGGACGGAATAAAACAGTTGCCTCCAAAGAGAGAAAAGATGGCTGGTCACAATGAACACAGATGACCACTGTGTGCCAATGAGGTGGCCAAGTTTTATTTGAAGAGCTGCTTGATGATACAGCAAAGTGGAAGTGTCAGAGTGGTCACATCCCTAATAGCTGGTAAAATACCTTGTTGCCATGACCAGGAATTCCCGAGTCACCTAAACACCAAATGAAGATGCAGAAATTCAAAATAAATTAACTGTTCACTTCACTGAAGGGATGCCAGTAAATGAGAAATGGACAATGGGATCCTCTCACTTAACAGATGTGACTGGTAAGAGCTGCCTGGAGTCCTGGGTTCAGAATTCTGAGGCTCAGGGGGAAAGATTAAGGTCAGTTAGCAATGACTGTCATGGATAAGGAGGGTGCAGCTGAGCCTCCTTGTCCCAAACAGACATGCAATCCACCATTCTTCTTGCTAGGACACAGGTGATACATATTGACCCAAGCTGAAGAGCACTTAACGCTCTCCGGCTCATCAGTTTAGCACACCTTGTTGAAGTGGACCCAGCAAGCCAAGCATGAAGCCAGCTCTCTCCCCCTCCTCTTTCTAGCTCCCTACCTTTACCTTCAAAGCACATGATTTCAAAGCACACAGTCACAGGTCCTAGAGCACCAGCCACATGGGAAGCCCTCCACTTTAGCAGGAAGCGTTTTGATTGTTCTTGGAAGAACTGCTCACCCCTTACATTTTGTGGGGGTTGAAGAAGAGAAGCCCATTCTTGATGGCTTTCTGGGTTGTTCAGGCACTTAGTGCAGGGGATGCAGATCCACTGAGAGGCTGGGAGGGAAAAGACACTGGATCTGGAGTCCTGAAGCCAGGGCTCTATTTGGTGGGGACATCTGCCAAGCCACTGCCTCTGCTGAGTCACAGCATCCTCCTCTGTGAATCGAATCATGAATCATGACGCCTGCTCTAACTCACAGAGGAACAAATGATGGAGCTCAAAGACATGCAGGTGCAGTGGTCTGCAAACAGTCCAGCGTCATGGAAACACCCAGCCAGATTCTCCTGCTTCCCTTATGCTGGGCACAGTCAGCTCAGTTATTCAGGGAGTTCCTGCTGCCTCAGTAGACTGCTTCAGCCAGGCTTCTCTGCCTCTTTCCTGCTGTGCTGCTTTCTAGACCCCCCCTGCTGTGAATCAGTACTCTAGGAAGTAAAAAGTGGTGAACCTCAATCTGTGAGCCTTTTTGGTTTGATTCCAGGCTTGCATTCAGCATCCCACTGAAGGAGGGGATGTCTCATACTTCAATAATGGTGAATATTAACTCACTGTCTGTTAGATATGGTCTTGAGCAGCTTTACATATGCTGATTCCTTTGGTCCTCATAATAATCCTGTGGGGAGGTGCTATTGTCCTGAGGAGGTGCTATTATTATCCCCCTTTACAGGTAAGACCTGGAGAGGCTAAGTAACCTGCCAAACTCACCTGGTAATAGCAAAGCCAGGATCTAAACCCAGGTGATCTGACTACAGACATTCCACACCTAATCATCAGGCTACCCTTGAGATGCTAGTCAATGCTGTGCCTAATAGCTGGATGTTTTAGTGTTCTCTACTGAGAAATACATGTTTTTAAAATATGTAATGCCAGGCTGGGATGTGGCTCAGGTGTAGAGTACTTGCCTACCATGCATGAGGTCTTGGTTTCAATCTAGATGGGCAAAATATTCAAACTGGGGCTAGGGTATGGCATAATGGTAGAACACTTGCCACAGCATATGAGAAGCCCTAGGTTTGATATCCAGCACCACAAAATAATAAAAAACAAAAAGAAGAGAAAATGTGCAATGCTGATGTCTACATTTATGTATACCTATGCACAGTCTAAAATACCAGAATGAGAATTTGCCTAGAATTCTGAGAATATCATGCAGATATAATCTAGCATTCTCATCTGTCTCATTACCATCTATGGAAGCCAAATCTAAATTTAACTCCTGGATCCAAATCTTTCACAGCCAAGAAGAGCCAGATGTGGTGGTGCACACCTGTAATCCCAGCAACCCAAGAGACTGAGGCAGGAGGATCACAAGTTCAAAGCCAGCCTCAGCAACTTAAGTGAGGCCCTAAGCAACTTAGTAGGACCCTGTCTCAAAATAAAAAATATAAAGGGCTGGGAATGTGCCTCCCTGGTTTACCACCCCACCCCAACCCCCTGCATAAAAAGACTGGGAACATAGTTCAGTGGTAAAGTGCCTCTGAGTTCAATCCCCAGTACAGAAGGAAGAGGAGGAAGGGGAGGAGGAGAAGCAGCAGCAATTTTAGAGTCAGGAGTACACCCTGGTGGGTCCTTCCTTTTATTGTGCCCATGCCTTCTGGAAAAGGAGACAGGTGAAAAAAGCTGAAGTGCTGGTATATTTACATTATTCCTGACAGTTATAATCACACATCCCCCCCCCTTTTTTTCTGAGTAAGCTGGGAAATAACAAATTTCTGCTCCTTCTGGCAGGAACCATGGCATTTCCAGAGCCCTGCTGCCCACAGGCTCCCTGGGAGCAACCTCCCATCCCACAGGACCGCAGGCCCCCCATCCCAGCAGGCTGTGTGTGAACGGGATGCTGCCAATGCTGAGAATTAAAGTCCTAAGACCCAGAAACACCAGTCACCTGTGGGTCTGACGAGAGGGCCTCAGGACAATGATATAATCTATCTGACACCACATTCAGCTGACATTTGGCATCACTCTGAAGAGGGCACTCTCTGTATACAGTGGCTAGAGTCTTTATCAGAGGGAAGGCGGTGCCTCTGCCTTGGACAGCAGTCTATCAGTGAGGCCTCTAGTGCATACATTAGGTGCCCTGGGCCTTCATGAAAAGTTCCCTTATGCTGCTTCCAGAGGCTCCCCTCAGCATTTCTTGAACCTTACTGTGTAGGTAATGCACCCAGAAATCGACCTAAAATGCAGTGGGTCTCAGGTGGGACCTAATTCTGCATTTTGAAGAAGCTCCCAGGTAATGAAGATACTTCTAGTCCAGTAGCTACTCTGAGTAGTGAGAAGCTGAAGCATTTGGGTAACCTGACACTACTGATCTTAGTGATCCATGATGTTTGGTACCATCGTGATTCCAAGAAACCCATGATTGAATCCTGATTGGGTTTTTTTTTTTTTTTTTTTTTGGTACTGGGGATTGAACCCAGAGGCACTTAACCACTGAGCCACACCCTAGCCCTTTTTTATACTCTATTTAGAGATAGGGTCTTGCTGGGTTGAGGAGGCTGGCTTTGAACTCACAATCCTCCTGCTTCAGACTCCTAGGCTGCTGTATTATAGACATACACCACCACGCCCCGTTCAGTCTCCTTGATACCAGGAAAAAAAGAGACAGGCAGCAAGACAGGATGTAGGAGCCAAATGGGCAAAAGAGGTAGATGTCTCTTACTTCTAGGGGTCATTTTCCTTTTAAAAAAAACAACAAGGGTTTGAATGTTTCCAACACGAGCAGAAAACAAAAGCCATGATAAAATTAAATTTACCAACACTCAATACTGTTTCTTCAACCCATTAAGTGTACAGAATCTTTTCTCATGGGACTTTGGGACCCACTGGGGCAGCTCCACACAGGTGGCTTCCTTCTCTTCTCAGGCTGTTGTTCAGACAATAGGAGCAGAAGCAAGAATTAAACTATTTTGGGCCACAAAAATTTTTCTGTTGGGAGTCACCCCTGAGTCGTCAGCCATTAGTGGCCACATGAAAATATCAATCTTGCTCATGTCAGTGAGCTGGAATTAGGGGATTTTTTTCTGACAGAAGCATCTTTGTTTCTTGAGAGAAGAAACAGAGTCGCACTGCAACCTCAGGCAAAAGGACCTGAGTCGCTTGGAGGGAGAAACCAAGGGCACCACAGGATCTGATGCCAGGTGGGACCGTCAGAGAGGCATCAACCAGAGCAGCACACTGCACTGCAACAGGCACAGGCTCCGGGGGACCCTGAGGTCCACAGGGCAGAAAGGGAAGGAAGACAACCCTCTAGGAAAGAGCAGTCCCTTGCTACAAATTGGCAAGGATTTGCAAGGGCAAAGATGAGATTGAGTTATGCAGTAAAGTTGGAAATAGTAGGCTATCTCTTCTCATTTATTCAGAGTCAGTCTGTCAATCATCACAAAATAAAAAGATACAAAAACATTGAGGAAAAAAATGAATGGCACAATCACCATTATTGAGATCCATAATCACTGTTTCATTATCTAGCTCAATCCCATGACGGCAGCTACTGTCATCTGAGGGTCACTTAATGCAGGGCTCCAAGAATGGACTTGCAATTTGCCAGTTATTGGTGGAGTTTTTGAAGCCATTTATGGGGAGTAGTGCCTGCCATAGGATGGCAACAACTCCTGCATGTCACTGTCGTTTCCATCCATGTACCACTGGGATATGATGGGCCATATGAAGAGAAAATGAATCACACCTCTGAGCCCCTGGAGTGGAATAGGATGTGGGCCACTCTGGGAGGGAAGATGGTCAGCTGAATCCAGTGAGCATTCCCTAACACCAGCCGTGAGGAAGAAACTGAAACCAACCTCAGCAGGGTGGCTGGACTGTGACAGTCCTTTGTGTCCTCAGTCTGATTTCCTAATGCCCCACTGATCCACAAGACAGTGAAACAGGCACTGTCCCCATTTTAAAGATGGGAAACTAAAGTTGAGCAATCTCCAGGAGGCCACACAGCATGGGGGCAGGGTAGGGCAACTGATCCCACTCCCCAACCTGGGGACATTGCTAAGGACTTGAGTTGAGGAAGCCAAGATGGGCTCTTCCTGGACCTTCTCCTTGGCTAGACAGCTTCCTGCTCTGAGCATGTCTACAATGGAACCTTCTCATGAAACCACTTCCTGGCCCTGTGTGCCTCCACTGGCCCCCTGACTCTGACATTCCTAGCACTTCTAATACATCACAAGCAAACAGCTTTTAAAAAGTATAATGTATAAAAAAGTATAAAGCATCCATGCATCTTTCCTGTAGCCTTAGCACCCAAAGCAGTGAGCCACATGGACTAGCTACTCAGAGTGTTTATTCTGCCCAAAATCAGTGTTGATAAACTTTGTCTTACTTTTAAAAATCCCTTGCCCTAACCAGATGCTTCTGTCAAGCTTGTGATGAAATTAATTAGCAAATTGTTTTCTTTCTCTACCAAAAATCTAAGCCTCCCACCAAAGTTTTCAGTAAGTCCTGATCACCTCTCACAGTATTTTGCCTCATGTCTTCACCTCATCCACATCAATTCTAACATTTATTTAGTGCTTATCACGTATGATGCTCTATAAAAATACCCCAGCAAAATGTGCTGTTTAATCTTCCCAGAATCCCTAAGGTAACTATTATCATTAGCTTACTCAGTTTACCAATGAAAAACTGAGAAACAGAAGAGAATATAAGTAACTTGTCTAAAGATGCCCAGTCAACAAGTGATCCAGGATTCAAACCCAAGTGGCTTGAGCCGGGTGTGATGGCACATGCCTATAATCCCAGTGGTTCAGGAGGCTGAGGCAGGAGGATCAGAAGTTCAAAGCCAGCCTCAGCAACTAAGTGAGGCTCTAAGCAACTCAGTGAGACCCTCTCTCTAAATAAAATACAAAAAAGTGTTGGGAATGTGGCTCAGTGGTTGAGTGCCCCTGGGTTCAGTCCCTCATAGCAAAAACAACAAACAAACTAAAACAAACCCAAGTGGCCTCTCCCCAGAGCTTGACTTCTTCATCACTGTAGGATCCTGATCCCACATAACTGGGCTAAGAAACCACAAACAACACCCTATGTAGTATCTGCTCACAAAAATCCTTTTAGAAATATTTCCCCTAAAGAACCCACAGAGTAGAATAAACTTGTCCAGTGTAGCATCTAGCAGCATGCCTGGGCCAAAATCAATGTCCTACCCTGTACCACGGGGTTTCCCTTTGTTTATAGCTGTTTCTCCTAGCCAGCACCCTGAGGGCAAGAACTAGCCATTTTGTGCCCTGCCCTGCACCCTTCCCAGCAGGACTTTGCAAGGCAGATTGATACATTCTGTTGAAAATGTGATGAAGTAGAAGAAAAACAAGGAGTAAAATGGCTAAAAAGAAAAAAATATATAATTTTTTTCTTTCTTTTAAAAATCCAATAACAGCTTTCTTGAGGGAGGAAGAACTCTGTGTCACTGATTGTTTCAGCATGGGGAAGGCAAGGCAAAGGAGGGGCGCAGGTGTACAGACCCTGAAGTGTGGATGTCATCACACACAGAGCCCCAGGTGGCATGGCCTTGGCAGGGTGTTCCTCAGCACTCAGCTCTTATGCCCATGGACACAGGGTGCCCAAGGTCAAGTGAATGTGTCTGGCAGGGGGCCCTACAGGCAGCTGAGGACTGTCGACCATCAGGTATTTCTCTCTCTGGAGAGACTGCACAGGGCAGGGGCTGGTGATGGGTGACCGTGGAAGACAGGGATTTGAAGGCCTGGATCAGCTGTTCTAAGATGCAGGTGAAGAAATTCCTGCTGGGGACACTCCACTGCAAAGCGGCAGCAGCCACTGCGTGAGCTGATTCAATCACTACAAAGTTCCAGGGAAATGATGCACTGGTCTCGCTGCTCCACAGCCCTGTAGCCCTGGGGTAGGTGCTTCTTCACCAAGTACTTTCAACTCTGGCCACAGCAGCAAAGCCTCCTGTCTGCCTGCTAAACCCAAATCTCCCTTTTCATTGAGCAAACATAAGCAGCACCTCTCGGAAGAAGTGCACTACTCAGTGGAGAGGGAGAGGGCCCAAGTTTCCCCACTCATCTCCACAGTCCTTTACTGGGGCTGGCAGCACTCTTTTTCATCCAATCTGGTGCACATTCTGCCTGGGAGACATCACAGCCCAAAGGCACACAAACTGCTCTTCCCCATCCTGCAAAGAAGCCTCTCACTGGCCTTTCCTGGAGGAGCAGAGACCAGCCAAGGTGGTTCCCTAAGCGTAACCTTTCCTAATGGAAGAGGCTCTTTGCCCGCTCAAGGCCTCTCCACCTGGGGAGTGACACCCCTGCTCACAATGTAAAGCTCCACATTGTTAATAGAACCTGGAAGCCCAGTATCATGGAACTGGATCTGTCTCCATGATACACACAGCTCAAACCGAAAAAAAATACTCAACCAATCTGACTGCTTTCAGCTACACATCTGGATTTTTTGGACTGCAGAATTTTCCTCCATTCACATATGACTGCCAGAATGCAGCCAGACTTAGTAAAGAAAAACAGCAAAACAAATTCTGGCTGGCGCTTACTTCTCCAGGTCAGTCAGTTCCGCAGCTGCTTTGCTCTCCAGCATAGAGGACATCCGTGTAAAGAAAACTGGGTGGCAGGCTAATGAACCAACACCCCCAAAGGAATCAGCTGCAGAGTGGACACTCCTTGCTAATAGGCACTTTGTTCCAGTTGAGATTTGCAGGATTCATTTTTCCTCCTATACTGGAGATCAAATCGGGGTGCTCTACCACTAAGCTATAACCCCAGTCTTTTTTATTTTTTGAGACAGGGTTTTGCTGAGTTGCCTAGGCTGGCCTCAAACTTCGTGATCCTCCTGCCCCAACCTCTTGAATAGCTGAAATTACAGACTGTACCACTGCACATGGTGAGGAATTGATTTTTTAAAAAATTTTGCCTAACTTGATATATCTACTTGGATGTCCAGTAGGTATTTCAAACATCGATATGTCCAAAAGTGAGCTCTGATAGGATCACACCCCAACTTTTCCTCCTACAGCTCGCCCCATCTCAATAACTGTGCGGGTCCCTTCAGTGCTCAGGCAAGAAACTCGGGCGTCATCCTGGTCTCTCTTTTTCTCACATCCCACTTCCAATTCACCAACAAGTATAGTTGGGTCTACTTTCAAGGTGTCCCCAGAATCTGAGCTCTCTACTCCACCTCTGCTGTGTGGTGCCACATCAGGTCTGCCTGGAGGACATGACCGGCCTCCCTGTGGGTCCCTTCTTTCTCCTCTGACAGCTTAATCTCAACAGTCCTTAGAGCAGCCTCTCAAAATCTGAAGTCAGATCACATACCCCTGTAATGGCTCCCAACATCCTTGGGCATCTGCAAGGTCCTGTGTTCCCTGGACTCAATTCACTCTGTCCCGCCTCCCCTCCCCTTCGGCCAGGCTGGTGACTCCTGTCCCTGAAACACAGGTGCTTGCCACCCAAGGCCTGCGGACCTGCTGCTTTCTCTACCTGTGCTGCTATTCCCCTGGATTTCCTCATGGCTCTCTCCTGACTTTGCTTTTACTCCAGTGTTACCCTCTCAGTGAAGATTTCCTTGTTCCCCCTCATCAAACACCTCAGGATTCCTAACACTTCTTAGCCCCATCCATGATTTCTTTCTTTCCTTCCTGGCACCTATTACTGACACATTATATATAAACTTGTTCATCTTGTCCTCCCAGTCCAGAGCGCGAGCTCTGTGAGATCCAAGATGTTCACCCACTCCATCCAAGTGCTGGGACCAGAGCAGTACGTGGTGCCAAGTGAAGTCAGATCACATCCCCTTCTCAAGAAATGTTTATTGGGTGACTGAAAGCAGGACAGACCAGTACTTTTAACCCAAACACCCAATTTGAATGAGCCAAACTGGCTTACAAAATTAACAAACAAAAATGAGCTGATTCGACGATGAATGATACAAACCAGAGAATGTGACCAAAGCCACAGAAATTCCACTTACAGTGGTGACCTAAGAGATGGGCCCCAGCTGTTCCATTGAGAACAAGTAAAATAAGAAAAAAAATCATATTTAATATGGAAAACATGCTCTAGAGAGAGATGCCTGACACAAAGAGCTGCTTTTGTCCTGTAGGCTTCTGCTGACCTCGAAGAAGCAGCTAGAAACTTTACTGCACTCTCAGCCTATTCTAGGAGATGGTGGACCAAAGTCAAAGCATAGAGTCTTCCAAAAAAACCAGACATGATGCCCTGATCCCACTCCAAGCTGAGACCTACAAAGCCTAACACTTCCAGGATAAGGATGAGCTAGGAGAGACCAGTCCTGCAGGCTGATTGTTCTCACCTGGGGCACTCACAGAACTACAAGCCTCAAACTGTCAAAAGTGGTCTCAGACTGACAGGGCCCTGAGTCCTGAAGGAGCTAACAAAACTCTTTCTGGAGGAAGGTAATGTCATCTTAAGCCACAATTTACTCCTATATATAAACTTTTTTTTCTTTTTTCTTTTTGGTATCAAGGATTAACTCCAGGAGTGCCATCCCCAGCCCTTTTTTATATTTTATTTAGAGACAGGGTCTCACTGAGTTGCATAGCGCCTCACTTTTGCTAAGGCTGGCTCTGAACTTGCGATCCTCCTGCCTCAGCCTCCAAGCCACTGGGATTACAGATGTGCACCACCATGCCTGACCTACATAAACTTTCAAATATACTAAATGGCACACAGAGATGATCCAACACACAGAGAAACAAGACACCAAGGAGTAGGAACAGGCAGCAAAAGGGGAAAAAAGAAAGAAAGATGCCAAACAGACTTAGAAATAAATCTCGAGACACTGGAATGTTAGACACAGGCTATTATGCAACCAAGCTACTGTGTTCAAAGAACTAAAAGCCAGAAATTACAGTGGAGAAGCAGATCATATTAAAAACAATTCAAAAAATAAATAGAAATTCGACAGCAAATACCATTGAATATGTAGAATGTTTACAGCAGGCAGGGAATTGAACTTGGGGGGGAACATCATGACGTTGGTCATCTGACCTTAACTTCCAATAAAGACAGGGAAATAGGGAATGTTGAAAGCGGGGGTAAGCATTCATTTTACATGTTTATCTGCTGGCAGGAAAACAGCCTGTCAGCAGCCACAGAAGGATGGATTCCGAAATCCCAAGAGAGAGAGGGGAAAAGCAAGCTCTGCACAAGAGACTTGGTAAAAAGGGAAAGGAATAGAACCAGGATCCAATTTCATCCCCATCTGCACCCACAAACATGGAAGTATAACATTTATATGCTTTCTGGCAAACCCTCAGTACAGACCCCACCATTTAAACAAAACCTCCCAACTGCTTCCAGGCTTGTGGGTTTGAAGTCTACTGGCCGAGAATAGGAACACTCCACTGTCTCACATAGAATCTGTCTGCTCTCCTCCCTATCAGGGATTCTCAACTCAAGTGATGCTAGAAATAACCATCACCCCTGCAACAAGCAGCTGTGTCACATCCCGTCCCCTCCCCCTCCCCCACAGCCTCCCCACACTGGCTGCTATCTTTACGCCACAGGACAGACAAGAGAAAAACAATTAGTCAGCCGGGTTTTGCCCACTTTCCCCACCACCCATATTATTCAAAACACAATGACTGCAGAAAGCAAGCTAGCTTTAGAGGCCAAGCAGGCACCTACAGGTCTGAAGGACTTGAAGACTTTTTCCAAGACTTCATGGAGTGTCTTCTTGCCGCAGGAGGAGATGTAATCCTGCGCTAGCTGCAAGAAAGGCAGGCAGTCCTCACTCTCGCTCCACACGTGCTGCGTGCCCCCATGAGGGCAAGGAGAAAACAAAGACACACAGGTCATTATCCTCGGGGTGAATCACAGACTGCCATGCAGATTTTTTTTTTTTTAATTACATGAACCTGAAGACGGCTCTAGTGCACAGTGAAATCCATATGTTCATTCTGGATTTGTTTGCCTGGAAGGGGGTCAGAAAATCTCTAATCCACAGAAGCCCCAAGCTCTGGTTCCTGCTCTCACCTGTTCTGTTCCCCATCTGCTCACAGGTAGCAAAGAGGTCAGGGGGGGTGGACATTCCTCACTTGTGATTTCCACAGGTCACCTGCTCCAGCAGGCTAAGGGTGGTTTTAAGATGGTAGGAGAAGCCAGAGCCTTTGCCTTCAAACTCCTTATCTTTGCCTTCAGCTATGGCTGAAGGATTAATTAAGCATAGCTCATAATCCGAACTTGGAACAAGATGTTCCTTACCCAGATCAGCCTGCGAGTGGGGGTGGTGGTAAATTTACTTTTTTAAAATGAAATGAACTTAAGAGAGCACAAAAAGTCCACAAGAAGTCAAAGGTTTGGGAAACAAAGGTTTGCTAAAAGCTGACCTCCCTGAACATGCTCTAAGAGAGCACTGCACCCATGCCTCACCAAGCAAGGTAACACACGCAGAGAGGAAATGGGTTTTAAGTTTTATTTTATTCCTAAGGCTCGATAAAGTTTTCCTCCGCATGAGCACATCTTAAAGGTGAGGCAAACCTCTCCCCAAACTGTGCAAGACTCTGGACTACGCCCAAGAAGCAGGCTGGAGAGATCTGAATGCAGAAGCCCCAGCTCTGCATATCTGAGGAAGACTCTTGGGTAACAGGCTTCCAGGATAACAAGGAGTCTGTCAAGTACAAGGATCTGTTTCAATGACAGTTTAACACTGATAAAACTGCATGAGGCCAAGGAGAGGGTTGGATATTTGATGGACTGGAACAAGTCACAGGGGCTAGGCCACAGGGAATGAGATTTTTTGGAGAAATGGCCAATGTCAGGTACACAATCGCCCCCCTTCTATTCATACAAATGATTAAAGAATCACCCTAGAAAGTTATGCTTGACACTCAATAAACACATTTCATTGCCTTCCTTCTCACAGCAGGATTTCCAAGAACTAGATCTGCACACTTCAAATGCTCCCAGATCCAAGTGAGGATAACTAGGTGCTAACGTGCCATTTTCATACCCCAATTATCTGTGTTTCGCAGTTGTAAAGGTCCATTTCCAACACCCGCTGCTCTAATTCCAGCAGACTTCCAGAGCTTCCTCCTCAACCTAATAAAGACAACAGCCAGGCCCTCTAGCTTAAGAGAACAGCTTAAATGTTCTTCCCTATTAATTAGAGACCCTTAATGCTGTCGAGCCACTGAAATGTCACTTATGTAATAGTCTCTTACATTGTACGAAAGTCTGGTAGTACAAAGCACTTTTATATCCATTACCTATATCACTTGATTCTTAATTAACGGAGATTCAGCAAGAACAACAAAGTTCTACTCTATATTTAAAGTTCTGCTCAGCATTCATTTCACCCTCAAATCTGTAAAGTTCCAGCTAATTTCAAATGAGGACCCAACCTGGAACTGAGATTAAAATCTAGCAACTCACAATTTGAAGCCTACCATCCCCAGGCTTAGTGTCAAGGTTAGAAAGTGAAAAGTTGAAATTTTATTAAGTGCTTGGCACAGTGCCAGGCTGGTACACAGTGTGTATCTGAGTAAGAACCTTCTTTCCACTTTTGCATCTGCAGGAGGATGGGGGAGAAACAACTTGTTGGACTTTCTGCCTTCCACATAGCTAAGGTGACTCAATGAATAAACCAGATACCTGGTGTGACTTTACCCTGAATTCAGAAGTAGGTGGATCTATAAAAAACTGGTATACATACTTTTTTGTTGAAAGTGCATTTGGGCTTAAAAGTACAAAGTCAACAGAAAACCTTATAACTTAACAGAATTACAATGTATCCACTACCTCCTGGCCATCAGTTTATTCAGATAAGTATTTGCAGGCATCTCTAACCTCATGAAGAGATTGTTCATGCTGCAATGTCCATTACTCTCCTTTTGGAGTCATTCACTTATTCATACAAATGTTAGAGAAGACCTAAAACCCACCAAAGGGCCTTGTGCCCAATTTCCTTTATTTAGCTCTCTACTTCTCCCTGGAGTCCCAGTTTTGTGGATTAAAACAAACAACCAAAAAAAATTTAATTTAATCTCTCTATCCACATGAGAAAGTAAGGGACACAGGGTTTAGAACTACACAAATCTTGGGCTGGGGTTTTAGCTCAGTGGTAGAGCGTTCGCGTAGCACATGCAAGGCCCTGAGTTCGATCCTTGGCACCACATAAAAAAATAAATAAAATAAAGGTATTGTGTCCAACTAGAACTACACAAATCTAGGTGGACATGGCCACTTAAAAGACACCTCCATTTGCTGACTGCTCATTGTATTATATCCACTGCATCTCAGAACAAAAAGTATTTCACTTTATTTAAGCTGTTTCTGTCCAAAACTAATGAAGGCTGGTGGCAAAGAGTCATAGGATACAAGACAAGCTGAACTGAAAAATAAGTCTGCAGTCAGGGGGAAAAAGGACAAAGGTAAAATAATGGAAGGAAAATAAGCTAAAACTAAGAGTGAGAAGAGGACAGAGGAAGATGTGCGGGCCTGGCCACTTGTTACAGATGGGACACAGAGCTGGTGCTAACGCTTTTTCTAAGCAGCCCAGGCAAAGAAAGAAAAATCACCTCCAATCAGTGTCCCCAGAGAAGACACTCAGGTACTTCAGGACAATCAACAGACAAAGGTTTGAGGGCAGAGGGTTATTTTCTCAGAAAAATAGAGGGGGTCCACATTAAAACCAAGGAAGGCAGAGAGAATGCTTGGGGGCGGGGCTGATGGCCCTGAGAACAGATTTGGTGGTCTAGTCTCATAGAAAGACAAATAGGTAGGCAAAGACTCAGAGTGCTGGGGCCACAAGGCATGGCCATAGTAACTCCAACTGGGAAAATATTTTAAGCATATAACCCAACACCCATCTTTGATTTCAATTCCCAAGAAATTCCAGTGCCAGGCTGGTACACAGTGTTGTAACAGCATGCTGCTGTTCTGGGTCACACTTTGAAAACCAGGCAAAGAGCAGAACTTTAGCTAATCCTATTTAGAGTCATAACGTGGGAGTGGTGGTACATTTAAAATCTTTCTGGAAGACCTCAAGCAATGCCATTATTGACTACAACCAATTCCAAATCTCATATTGGGGTGAGCTTTTGTGAAGTGGCATTCACTGTACCCACAATAAAAGGCCCATATTAGTATAGGCAATCTGTGTCCCTTCTTTCTGTTAAGGTGGGAAAGAGTTTATTATAAAAGCTCACCCAGCTAAGAAAATAAAACCATGCCACCTATAAATAAGCAAATGAACACCTTTCCCTTTTCTACATTGTAGATGAGAATACCTAGTTTGTCAAAAAATGGTATTAAATCATTAAGGCAATTTGATCCTTCTTGTTTTGTGTATAAGCTGTGTGTTCCTACTATTCTAAGTCCTGGTGGGCATGCTGCTGGGCCTCTGGGTGCTTAAGCTAGTAGTGGTTTGTGGGTGTTAAGAACACATACATTTCTACTCTCTGGACAGTTATCTGAGTCAGGGCCTTGCTATGGGCCTCTCTCATTGTAGTGTAGTTGGTCTTTTTATCCACAATTCTGTATGTGCGGCTCCACATCCGTGTAGACTATCAGGAGAAAACTGTGTCTATACTATATATGTGAAAACTTTTTTCCTGACATTATTCCCTAAACAAATAGAGTATATATAACACTTATAATGTATCTTATATTGTATTACGCATTATAAGTCTATAGAAGAGAGTGTGTAGGTTGTATAAAAACACTACATCATTTATATAAAGAGACTTGAGCATCCTCAGATTTTGGTATCCAAGATAGGACCTGGAACCGGTCCATTAAGGAAACCAAAGGTCAACTGAACAGATGTGTGAGTTTTCTGCCATTCTAAGTCCATTCTGAATTGGTGCAGCTTAATCTGGAACTGATTTCTGTCCATAGGACAGCTGAACATAAAAGCCACAAACCACCCAACATGATCAGATGTATCTAAGTAGAGCCTGCTCTTTGTGTCAACCATTGACCCATTTTACCACAGGCCAAACTGAGGCTCAGAAGGGTTAACTTGCCTGTGGTTATACCAGGAGCAAGGGGGAGAGCCAAATATCAAGCACATGCACTTTCAACTGTACTTTGCAAAATGTTTAACTGAACCTCCGTCATCCATTTGTAAGTCAAGGAAGATGATTATATTCACAGGGGGGTTCTAAAGATGACAGGAATCACCTGTATACTGCCTCTCATTTAGCAGAAACCTAGTAAATGCTTATTACCACCTATTTAGATTCATATTAACATAACTTGATTCTCTTAGGTTTACCATTCCACAAACACAAATCACCTATCTTTTCTCAGAAGTGGCCTCTCTGTATGGACAATGCACGGCCCCTGCGGAGTGTCACATGCTGGCAAGCACCTTCGCATCACTACTCACATAAATCCTCATGGTGACTATGCAATGCAGGTATGCCTGACCCAGTCTGATAAATGAAGAAACTGAGGGTAGCTCTGAAGTAGAAGAGGAAGTCTTCTCTTTCCTATATACCACCACATAAACATGATGTGATCTCCTTTAAGTTATATAAGTTTATTTTCTCTCTCCCAAATGAAAAGGTTGTTATTTAATCAACTAACTAGTTGAGAATAGAGACATGTGTAGACCACAAAGGGGGGAAATATACATATATACAATAAGCAAACACACATATATAAAGTCAAAAGACACAGTCCTTCCATACAAAATCTTTTTAATTATGACAATGGTTATCTTTGCTTTTGAATTGAGGGAGGATTAAACTACCCAGAATTTTGAATCCAAGCATGTTTCTGATGAGCTGACAGAGGGGGTGGGTCAATAAAGGAAATGGCTCCTCTCTCCTGTAATCATGAGCACCCAGGCCTGGAGGGGCAGGGCAGAGGAAGGAAGAAGCCCAACTGTGCTCCCAGGAAGGGATACACATGTGGTCACTCTGTGGGTAGGGCACTTGAGCGGCTGCCAACACTCCACCCACTCCTCAGGCCTGACTGAGCCTTGGACCTTCTGAGTTGCAGAGGAATGGGCACACCGGCCTGCCCGGGAGCTCTCGCCAGGGCCCAGGGGCCCTTGCTGTCACACTTGTAAAGTTAGGCAGGGTGGCCTGGCCCTGAACTCCCTCCACAAAAGAAACTGGAGGGGTTTTGGTTTGGGGGCTTTCTTTGCGAAGCTGGGGACCTAACCAAGGGTCTCATGCAGGCTGGGCTGGCATGGCACCACTGAACTGCAGCCCCACAGCTTTTTTATCCAAGGTACTACCCATTCACAGGGAGGGGTCCCAGTCAGGGAGGCAGTCTGGAAAGGAACAACATGGTTGGGATGGCCTGTGAAGTGAGAGGGAAAGAGTGCACAAGGGACCCAGGAGCCATCAAAGTGAAGGGACAATCAAAATAGGTCCTTGCTTCTGGCTCTGAGCTACTGACGTGATCCTGCCTACAGCCACTCTACCTGGTGACAGAACAGGGACCTGGGCTGGGCTTCAGTCCTGCCTCTGTCACTTCTTAGCAGTGTACTTCTTAGCACTGTGGTGAGTACCTTACACTCACCGAGCCTCAGTTTACTCAACCATAGGCAGTAATAATATCTACCTACCTCAAGGGATTTTTGTGAGGCCCAGGAACAAGTCACCCTTGAACTGCAACTGGATTGGATGCCCTGGATTGAATGGTCCAAGAGGAGGTGAGAGAGGCACCAAGAGACACACTATGGAGGGGCTAGAGTCTATCACTCTCGTGATGCTATGTATTCAACCTGAGGCTACAGTCCAGGTCGTTCTACTACTCTTTAACCATGGGTAAGTCAATAAACCTCCCTATACCTCAGTTTCCCCATCTGTAAAACAGGGATAATTATACAGAATACCTGTGACACCTTAAGATTCAATAAATTCAAATATGCAAAGTGTCTGGAACAGTGTCAGATACATAGTAAATTGAACATAAGTGGTGCACTGCTGCCTCTTTGAAGTCTGATTCTTGAAATCTAACCTCTGTCTTCTACACTGGACTGTCACTTATCCACTCTTTTCCCCTTTTTTCCAGTCCTGGCAATTGAATCCAAGGGTGCTTTACCACTGATCTACATTCTTTTTTATTATTTATTTTGAGACAGAGTCTCATCAGGTTGCCCAGACTGGACTTAAACTTGCAATCATGACCTCAGATTCCCAAGTAGCTGGGATTACAGGTGTGTGCAACCAGGCCCAGCTCATTCATTCATTCTTACAAATGTGTATTGAGCATATACCAATTATCTGACACTGTTCCAGGTACTGTGATACAGTGATGAATAAGATAAACAAGGTCTCTGCTCCAGGAACTTGTAGTCTAGTGGAGAACACAGAAAACAAAAAGAGGATATCCAGCCTAATGAGTGCTGATAAGAACAAAAAACATGAAATGAAGGAGGAGAGGTCAGGAAGGCTTCTCCCAGGCCTGCATGCCATAAAGAGCCAGTCATGTAAAGATCTGGGACAAGGATGTTCTAGGCAAGGAGAACAGCAAGGACAAAGGCCTCGGGGCAGGAAAGAGCTTGGCATGAGTGAGGCCAGAGAGATCAGTATAGTAGAAACACAGTAAGCAAGGGAGAAGAATGATCCAAGAGGAGGTGAGAGAGGCACCAAGAGACACTTTATGTAGGGGCTGGAGGCCTGGGCGAGGTCTTGGGTTTTATTGCCAAAGGTAAGGGAAGTCAGTTTAGGTGAGGTGGGGAGTGGGTGGTGGCGGGTGGGTTGTCACCACCCACCCACCACCAACACCACCACTATTTATATTTATACAGGATCCAGATCATATTTTAAATAGCTTTGGAGTGACAGCTGGCTAGAGACTGGCTTGGCATGGGGGCAGGTACTACAAAAGCATGGAGACAAGTTAGGAGATAAGATGAAAAATGATAGTGGCTGAGGCTACTGCGATAGTATGAGAGTACAGAAAAACAGGTGGACACTGCATGCCTTTTGAATGCAATTCTGGCAGAATTTTGGTGAGTTAGATTCAGAGAGTTGTAGAGTGAGGTTAAAGACCTCCTTTAGATTTTTGGCTCCAGGAACTAGATGGACAGTAGAATTTATAGAGCTAACAGCACAATGGGCTACCAGTATTGAGCACTTGTGCTTTCTCAGCCTACTTGTACTCTTTGGAGAATAAGCCAGGAACTACATTCTCAAGCAACCCTGAAGATACTACTAAAACCATGACCCCCCTTGAAGCACCAATCCCAAGTAACCTTGCTAGGGAGGTTACAGATGTTGAAGCTGTGGCATAGAGGGCACAACCCTAACCCTAACCCTAACCCCAGGGCACATGGAGCTGGGACGTCTGACCCCAAAATCTGTGCTAACCATTATGCTACACTGCTTCTTAGCTAGGTAAACTGGCCCCAGGAGCATGAGGGCTATTTGTATGCTAGACAGCTATGGCCCAGCAAAGAATAAGCCCTCAATAATTGATTAAATAAAACAAATGTTGTGAAAATACCTTGTAAATTGAGAGATGGCTATGTAAATAACGTTAACAAATCTTTCAAATAACAGGGATTCCACTCAACTCAAATTTCTACTAATGCTTAACATATTTTCCTGGGGAAAAAAGGAAAAGAACTAGGATAGGACACTTACTAGAAGCAAACAGTAGTTGGACACACCTGGCCTCCAGGGGATTCAAGAAAAAATTTGGTTAAAAAAACTACTGCAGTTGGCATCTTGTCCATTATGGCTTCCAGAAACTTTTGAGAAAGTTACAGTCTACCTGAGGAATCGTTTTTTACTTCTCTCTTCTTATTTATCTTCCACCCGACCTTCTATCTTCTTTATCTATTCCATTTAAATTGTTAGTCAACATTTTCAATGTGGGTGGCCTCAGGAAAATGGCCTAATACAAATAATGTTTCTGAATGATGATTTGACAACATTCCAGGCAAGAGAATGGACTTGTGCCTTCCTCAGTGTACTTGTGCTCTTTGGAGTCATTTCTGTGGTTTGTCCCCTGTAGTCTGGCTGTGTGGAACCCTCCCCATAAAATCCATGAACCATACCCAATTTCACACAGTAGGGAGGAGGAGGGGCACTGGAAAACTAAGGAAGTTGAGAGCTAGGAGAGACTCCTAACCACAACCTAACATTTTACAGTTAGTTGGATCTTGATTCCCTTTCCACCTATCCCTGGGGTTTTTGCATACTTTTCCAATGGAGTGAATCCCAGTACAGTTAACCTGTGCTTACATGTATTAATAGCTTACTTGCTCTTCAAAAGAACCCTATGAAAGCCCACTTTACCGTTGAGAAAACTGAGGTTATTAAAAAAAGAAAGACAAGCTCTAAACTCTGGAAAACAGGTCTCTGAATCCCAAATTTGTACAGCCCTTGCTTAAGAGAGACTGTCAAGGTGTTCTACCTACATAACTATCAGGGCACTGATATTATTACGCTCATTTTGTGGATATATGGAAACTGGGCTCAGGGAAGGGCGTCTGATAATAGCCGCACAGGGAGCACTCAAATCTGGCTGTCACCCAAAGCCACCCCTCTTCCATGGTGACGCAAAACGGGGCTCAGGTGGGTTCCTCCCCTCAGTGAGGTGGGGATGGTGGGAGGGGCGTGCATTATCTGCCAGGCTTGCACCAGACTTCACCTCTCCGGGTCCAAAAAAGGCACTCTAGCTCTAACTCCTTCGCGAACTTCCCGCGGCTGACTGGGGCGCGCGGCAGTAAAAGCCACAGCCCAAGCTTTGTCTCGCCCCACCTGAGGAGCCTGCGCCAGGCCGCGCCTCTGCGCCGCCCCATCCGTCGGCAGGGACAGCAGCAGCAGCGCCAGCTCCAGGCTCAGGCCGGCGACCACACGGTAACCCGCGTCCACAGCCGCCTCCATCTTACATTTGGGGACCATATTTATTCCCCGCGCTTACAAACACTTCATGGAACGCCATCCTCGCTTGGTCTCCACGCCCTTCCACTGCAACTTCCTGCCCTCTGCATCCTCTTCCTAAACTGTCAGTGCCAAGATCCCAAGTGGGCTCAGGATGTGAAGTCGAAGGTATAGACACCGCAGGTTCAGGTCCAGGTCGCTCCTAGCCAAGGGTGTAGGGGATTCCCCTTCCCCTGGAAAAGCCAAAGGGGCTTCAGCATGGCCGCAGCCGCCTCCGGACCGACAGAATCCGCCCCGGTACACGCACCTCACCTCGCTGGAGGCTCAAAGAGGAGCAATGGAAGCACGGGGAAAAGGGGGATAGGCGTGCCCGAGTGCGTGTGTGTGTGTCTGTGTCTGTGTATTGGGATGTATGCGCACGCGCGCGTGCGTTTTTAAGATCCAGGGTGTAATTCCGCAAAGAAGGTCCAGGAGATCGGGCACCGTTAATGTGGACAGAGGCTTTGTGTCCAAACAGGCAGCACAGGGAATAACAGGGAGGGGATTGAGGGTTCTCCCGAACCCGGCAATTGGTGGAGTTGTGTCTGCGCACTGGGAGGGGAACGGGATTCCTCACCCGGACGGGACGCCCGGGTGTAGGAAGCTCCGGACTTCGGATTCTTCAAGAGGGACCCAGTGCCCCAGCCCGGGTCCGTGCGATGCGGCTGACATCCCCAGGATGTTCGAAGCCAAACACAGCCCATCAGCAGTGGGGTCGCGTTCTCAAAATAGCGCCTGCCGCGGGTAAGGGGTGGACTCCGGAAAACGCCACACCTCCCGCCCCAGCCCTGCTCCCCGGATCCTACGGGCGCCCAGCCCGACACCCACACGCCCCACCCGGGGCGCTGACACCGCTGCGCCTGGCCCCGGGGCTTCCCCTACCCAGCTGGGAGCAGCGGGTGCGCGGCGGCCAGCGGGTTACGCCTCCCCACCGCGCGGAAGCTCCGGCGCAGCTACGCGGCCGCTGCGTCCACAGTCCCACCCGCTCCAGCGGTCCCTCCCCCCAGGAGCTCACAAAATTGTCGCCGCAGCCGTTGTCCGGACACAGCACGTAGAAGGAGACGCCGGGGTCGGCGTAGAAATCCATCCTGCGCTCGGTCTCCTCGGTGGCGATGAGCTCGAAGGGCGTGTTGGAGCACCATTTCTCCGCAACGTCCGCCAGCTGCTGGAAATCCATCGTGGCCCGCCGCGCCCGCCGCCGCTCCCTCCGCCTCGGCGCTCGCCGCCCGCCCCGCTCCCTCCGCCTCCCGCCGCCGCCCTCCTCGCTCCTCGGCGCCCTCCTCCCGGACGGGCAGCACGGCGCGACGCTCCGCTAGGCGCGGGTCCGGGGCGGCGGCGGGCCGGGCAGGCGGACTCCCTGCGGGTCCCTGGGCTCGCGCCGACGGGGACTGTTTACATGCGGTGTGTAACGGGGGCGGGCGGCGGCCGCGGACGGCGCGGCGCCGCGCCCGCGGCTCCTCCTCCGCCCCGCCTACCCCCGCCTCTTTCGGGCCGCTGGCGAGGCTGGCGCGGCCGGGGTGCGGGGCGCCTGGCGGGGAGGCGGGTGACTCCGCGGGCCGGCGGTTCTTCTCCTCCGCCCCCCTACCCCTTTATTTTTAAACGAACCGGAGCATCCCGGGGCCCTCGCCAGTGCGGGGCCGCCCCGGCCCGTGACGTCATGGACCTTGGCCAATCCCCGCGCCGCGGCCCGCGAGCCGGGTGACATCACAGCACGGGCCCGGCATCGCGGCTCTGCAGCTTACGGGAAAGCGGGCGACGTCCTGGCACTCCGTTAGCGTTTATGTGGAGTTAGAAAGTCCGGGAAGGGTTTTTCCGACTGCGATTTAAATGCAACGGCGTCCACAGAAGTGCAGATAACTTGAACCTTGTCTGAGGCAAATTGTGGAGGAGCTGAGAAAAATCTAAGGGAAACGGAGCTTTTCCTTTTGCAAAGACTAAAGTTCTGTCTTTAATGTAATGTCTTTAATGTAAAGTTCTGTCTTTAATGTAAAGGAATGTCTTCCGTTAATGCGTTTACCAGACATGGATATGAATGTCTGTTTGGAAATGAAGGGGTTTTTTTTGCGTTTTATATTTCTTAGGAATAAGTCTAGCTTTAGTATTATTCTGCTTGCATTCATATTGCATAACCTAAAATGGTCAACTGCTGGGTTGGAAGAAGAGAAAGCACAGGGCCCAGCGACTGTACCTGTTGAATGCTCCCTGGCTGCCCAGGATCCGACAGACATTGCTGGATTACAGAAAAATGAGTCCTCACGCACAGAACTAAATGACTACCAGCAGAGAGACGTTAAATAACATTCATTCTACAAACTTTCAATCAGCATTTATCCTTGAAGTGTGTCCTGTAGTGTGCATCGCCACTCAATGAACTGGTAAATCAACCAAGGGGCATTCAAGACACTATGAACCCACTGAACACACCTTGTACTCAATGGGCTAGACTTGATTCCGGAAAATAGTCTGCTTTGTATATTTATGGAGTAGGAATTTTTCCCTTGAACCCCCCCCCCATGTTTAAATTAAAACTATGTTTCGGTAGCAAAACACCTCATATCTAAACAATTAGAAACTCTAATTACTTTTTTGGAAGAGAAAGAGGGTAGGGCAGTGATGAGCACAAAGGCATCGGAGGCATTGCATCTTTTCTGATCTTTTTCCTGCTGGGAGCTGTCCTGTTTTAGTTAGCTTTTCATTGTTGTGACCGAAATACTTGACAAGAACAATTTGGAAGAAGAAAAGTTTATTTTGGTTCGAAGTTTCCCAGGTTCAGTCCAAGGTGGGCTGACTCCACAGTTCAGGACCCCAGGCAATGCAGAACATCAAGGTGAAAGGGTGTGGAGTAAGAAAGGAGCTCAGAACATGGCAACCAGGAAGCAGAGAGAGAACTCTGCTCACTTGGGACAAAATATAAACCCCAAAGGCACATCCCTAGTGACCTACCTCCTCCAACCACACCCTACTGCCTACAGTTATTGTTCAATTATTTCATATGGGTGGATTAATCCACCGATTAGGTTATAATTCTTGGCATTGTTTCACACATGAACTTTTGGGATACCTCATATTTAAACCATAGCCTGTCCTTAACTAGAACTTCATGTTCCCTGGAACAATTTTCTGGCCTTGACTGTCTTCCTTTAAAACAACATAGCTCAGTCACTGAGTATGGAGCGTCTACTGGGTACCAAACCAAGATGCATAAGGCCCAGTTTTTGGCCATGGAGGAATTTCCTGACTGAAAACTAGACAGGATTCTAAGATGACTCCCAAGATCCCTGTCCCTCCTGGTATGCACACACACATTTTCCCAATTATTCAGTCAAACAATAGTTTTGGTGCTGCTCTGAAGAATATTGCAGATGCAATTAAACTCAAATCAATTGACCTTAAAATGGGAGATTATCCTTGGCAGGCCTGGCCTAATTAGGTGATCCCTTGAAAGATACTGGGCTCTTCCTGGAGAGAAATTCAAAGCACCAAGTGGCTTCATCACCTCATGAGAGGTTTTCTACTGATGGCTTTGGAGATGGAGGGACCAGAGAGCAGTGTCTAGGTGCTGAAAGCAGGGAGCAGTGCTCACAGCCAGCAGGGTCACAGAGACTTCGGTCCTATCATACAAGGGACTAAATTCTGTTAATGACTCGAGTGAGCTTAAGTAGATTTCCCCCCACAGTCTCCAAACAAGAACTGAGTCTGACAGGGTGGATTAATTAATTAATCGGTGGATTAATCCACCCATATGAATTAATCGGACAATAACTGTAGGCAGTAGGGTGTGGTTGGAGAAGGTATGTCACTAGGGATGTGCTAAGGGTTCACCTAGTTAGCGGAGAACCCAGTTATGTCACAGCTGTGATGGGGCTTTGGACTTTCAGACCAGTAAGACAATAAATGGCGCGTGTTGTTTTAGGCTTCTAAGTTTGCTTAAATTTCTCCTGTAATCCTAAGAAACTAAAACATGGGACAATGAAGGATACAGGGACATGAGTGAAAAAATTTTGTTATACTGTTATACAGTTGCAGGATGATTAATTTTCATTCTTTCAAACTTTAATACAGAAGTGGCAACAACCCTAACTAAACAGTATTAATAATGACCAGCAATATATATAGCTACTATTAAAAGGCAAAACTTAATTTTTACTCAACAATATTGAGAAAATTTGTCTTTTTGGAATGTAAAGACTGCCTGAATAAAAGCTGCCAAGTACTAGATTTGAGGATGTCAACATTTAAGTAAATTTATATGATTCAAGCATAACTTCTGAGCCACATCTCTAGTCCTTTTTTAAAAAAATTTTTATTTTGAGAAAGTGTCTGGCTAAGTTGCTGAGACTGGCTTCAAACTTGTGAGCCTCCTGCCTCAGCCTCCTGAGATGCTAGGATGACAGGCATATCCCACTGTGCCTAGCAGTTCATCTGATTTTTGCATTTAACAACGTAACTAATTTTATCAATAGGATGGTTGATAATCAACCTGATTATAATGCTAAATAGCAAATAATTTTTCACTTTTTAATTTACAATTTGACTTTTATTCCATATTTTTATTGGCATCATAGTGGGATTTTTGTTACAGATTCATATATGCACATGAAAGAACAATATGATTTGATCAATGTAGTTCCTGAGTATTTCCCCTTTCTCTCTCTCCCTTCCTCCCCTGGTCCTTTTCCTCTAGACTACTGGTCTCCCTTCTGGTTTCATGAAACTGCCTCCCATCTTTCTTTCCCTTTTTCCTTTCTAGTTTCTGCATATGAGAGAAAACATACAATTTTTTACTTTTTGAGTTTGGCTTATTTCACTTAACATAATGGTCTCAAGTTGCATCTATTTTCCTGCAAATGATATAATTTCATTCTTCTCTATAGCTGAATAAAACTCCACTGTGTAGATGTACCACATTTTCTTTATCCATTTATCTGTTGACAAACATCTAGGTTGTTTCCATAACTTGGCTATGGTGGGTTGTGCTGATATAAACATGGGTATGCATGTAGCATTACAGTGTGATGACTTTAATTCTTTAGGATAAATACTGAGGAGTGGTGTAGCTGGGTCATAAGATGTTTCCATTCCTAGTCTTTCGAGGAATCTCCTTTATGATTTCCATTGTGATTGTACAAATTCACACTTCAAGCAATAATATAAAGTGTTCCTTTTCCTCTACATCCTCTCCTGCATTTATTATTCTTTGTATTCTTGATGACCGCCATTCTGACTGGAGTGAGATGAAATATCTGTAGTTTTGAGTTACATTTCCCTAATTAGTAAACATGTCAAACATTGTTTCATTTATTTGTTGGCAATTCATATTTATTATTTTGAGAAGTGTTAGTTTAGATTATTTGCTCATTTGTTGATTGGGTTGTTTGTTTTCTGGTATGAAGTTTTTTGGGTTCTTTATATATTTTGGATATTAATCCTCTGTCAGAAGAGTAGCTAGCAATGATTTTCTCCCATTCTGTGGGGTCTCACTTCACATTCCTGATTGTTTCCTTTGCTGCACAGAAGTTTTTTAAATTTGATGCCATCACATTTATTAACCCTTGACATTATGTCCTGAGCCTTAGGGGTCCTATTGAGAAAGTCATTTCCCATGCCTAAAAGCTGGAGTGTTGACCCTATGTTTTTTTTCCTCCCTTAGGAGTTGTACAGTTTCTGCCCTAATTCTTAGGTATTTAATCCATTTTGAGTTGAATTTTGTGCAGGGTGAGAGGTAAGGGTCTAGTTTACAGAATGTTCTTTTTAAAATGTATCTATGGGCACCTCAAGGTAGCACAAGGTTCCTTATCATTTTGCCTGGTTCTGTCATTTAAAACATAATTATATATTAGTTTGGAAATTTCAAAAATGCAAAATTTCTTAAATTTGAGATGAAATTATGTAAAACACATGTCTTTTCTCCTTTTTTGGCAAAGGGGAAGTTAAGTCCATATGTTTTAAAATCCATCAATCAAGTTGTTTCCAAGTGATGGATGACCATAATCACAAAGTTATATTTATTTAACAAATACATTTTGTGGAAAAAGTAAAAACTTCTCAAGATAATATTCTTAGATAGTAGTCTGGCTACAAAGCAGCTGCTCCATGAACTCAAAAGATTCCATTGGTTTCCTTAGGAAGGCATCAAGATAAAGAGCAGAAGCTAGGGGGCTTCATATCTGGGCCTGCCTCTGTAATTGTTATATGTACATCTGCAACTTACTTAATCGCCCTAACTCTCAGTTTTCTTTTCTGAAAACAGGGACAATAGTGAGATAAAGTATGTAAAATCCTTATTCCAGAACATGGAAGTCAGTAAATGTTGTTATTACTCTTAATTTGCTTCTTAGGGATTATTTGGAGAAAAATGAACTGATAAATTTTGACAGTATAATTCAAGCTGGGCATGGTGGTGCACACCTGAAATCCCAGCACTGAGGAGGCTGAGGCAGGAGGACAAGTTTGAGGCCAGTCTTAGCAACTTTAAGCAACTTAGTGAGACCCTGTCTCAAAATCAAAAGGGCTGGGATGTGGCTCAGTGGTTATGCGCCCCTGGATTCAATCCCCAGCACTGCCCCACAGCACACATACAAGTACAATTCAGGAGTGACAGGAGGGTGGTGTTGTGGTGAGTACTAGTCACAGATGCAGTGAAATCTCATTTTTTTCCAAGCTTTTAGAGCAGGGTTTCTGAATGGAAGCACCATTGATACTTGATGTGGGATAATTCTTCATTGCAGGGGCCTTCCTGGGATTGTAGGATATTAGCAGCATGCCGGGCCCCTTCCCACTAGAACAAGTCGCTCTCCCTTCCCTTCTCCCTTTTGTTATCACCAAAAATGTCTCCAGACCTTGGCAAATGTCTTCTGGAGAACAAAATTATCCCCACTTGAGAACTACAGAATTAGAAAAGTCTGGCGTCAGTTCAGTTTGGTAATTCTTATTAACAGTTGGAAAGCATGTGCACATCCAGCAACTGAAGTTCATTCACAAAAGTTCATCTACAGAAGTCGCTCCAACCTTGGTTTCCATAAAGCAAATGGAACTTCCTTCTCACCATCCCACACTGTAAGTCCATTTAATGAGCCTAACTCTTTGGTAAATCTGCTTCCCCTACACAGCTCTCAAATAGAGAGCTTAAGAGGGAAGAACTGCTGCTTCCACACTCACCCTTGGTCTTAGCCCAAGGTTGTTGCGTGAACCCCAAGCTCCAGGAGGCAGAGGGCATCCAAGCCTGTGATTTCTCCTAGAGGGTAGAGATGGTGAGGGAGGTGAGAGGTCACTAGGTTCTGAGAAACGAAGCCCAAGAGGGCTCCACTGGAACTGAGAGTCAGCCCCTCCCACCGGGGCACAGGAATGGGACCTGGGAGGGTAAGTAGAGGGCAGGCACGTGAATTAAGTTTGTGCCATAGCTAATGTTTTATTGAACTAGAGTCTGGAGAAAAAGGAAATTGGGAGATCAGCAGAAATTTTAAATTGACATAAATGAGTCCTTGCGATTTACCCCAAATGCCAATAAAGCTCAGGAGAAGGATTTACTTCAGCGATTCTACCTTCTAACTGGGAAAGTTCATCTTGAATTTTGTTTCTGAAACTGCCGATAATAGTTTTTTACAGATTATTTTTTTTTCTATTCCTCTCTAAGGTTTGGATCTAGAATTTGAGGGGTATATATATGGGTTACACGACTTACCTACATTTTCCTTAAAACATGACTAGGTGAACAAATTTAACTTGCAAATATTTTGCTTTAAGATATGTCAAAGAAACAGAAATATTCACTTCTGATTTTTTACTTTCTTTTTATCCACATGGATATTGTTACTGTTCGGTCACTCCCCTTTATTTTCAGCTAGAATAGTTTCCCATCCCCCCTCCTACTCCTGCATCTCGCTCCAGCAAAGCAGGACACAGCCAACTTCCTTCTCAGCAATATCATAGTGGGTGCCAAGAGGCAAACACAGACTTCAAGGTGGCAAAACTGTACTTCTAACATTTTCCTCTGTTCACCTTCCGATCATGATTACAGCCTTGCGTCTATTTTATTTGTCTGCTGAGGCTAATTAGGGCCCAGGCATATGAGCTCACTCTCCAAGGAGAGGTCCCAGCACCTCCCTCGGGAACTCCTGCGAGGATGTGGGATTTCCTCTAGAAGAGGTGCGTGTGCAGGTCATTTGCTAACCAGAGGCTGCTGCTGTTCTGTGAACAGCCTAACCTCTCATGGCACATCCACTGACCACAGTGCCCCTGCGACCTGGATGGCAGCAGGGGGTGTGCCTTGCTCCAGTGTGCCTGTCATCAGCTACCATGATGGGAAGGGAGCCTGGAAAGACTAGGGTGGATTCATGGCACAATGGAAAGGTGGCAGGTGGCAGAAAGACACTGGAGTTGACACTACTTACAGTGTGGCCTTGGCTAAGTTACCTAACCCCTGGAAACCCAATTCCTCAGCTATAAAAATGGATATATTCCCATGAACCTGTTGTAAGGATTTGAGAAAATAAATATGTGAAGGTGGGTGTGTATGTTTGCATGCAACAGGAGAAAGATACAAAGAATCCAAAAGACATTTTAAAAGTATAAATTTGCCTATATACACAGTTCTTATAGCTGTGGCCATTGCATATAATATGTATAGAGTACAAATTAATTAGAGATTTTGTTAAATCAAGTATGCATGCTGAAATTTTATGGTATTCATTCATTTAATAATAAAGATTTATCTAATAATAAATATCTTGACAGTTTAGGATAGATTTGGCCATTCCTGGATCAGTGGATGAGTGCCTCTTCTTTCTGCTCCATTGTCCTTAGCATCTATCTTCTACTCAGAGTTGTCCTCATGTTCCACAATGGTTCTGGAGTTCCAGCCATCACAGCCACATTCTAAGCTGGATAAAGGAGGGAAGGACAAAGGATCATAGGCCATCTGTTATTACTCTTTTTTAGTGAGTCTTTCCAGAAGTCTTAGCCAACAACTTCTCCTTATATATTAGTATGCCTCTTCTACCTACTTCAAAAATGCAGGGATTTTTTTTTTTTTGGCAAGGCATATTTCTCAGCATTTTACTGTTAAAGAGACATGGAGAATGACTATTGCAGGGTATCTAGTAGTCTCTGCCACAAGGTTAACCACCAAACATTAGAATCTTTGAATTGGAATATTAGAATGAAACCCAATCCCCAAAAAACAAATGCTGAATGTTTTCTCTGATATAAGGAGGATGACTCATAGTGGGGTAGGGAGGGGGAGCATGGGAGGAATAGATGAATTCTAGATAGGGAAGAGGAGTGGGAGGGGAAGGGAGGAGGCAGGGATTAGCAAGGATGGTGGAATGTGATGGACATCATTATCCAAAGTACACGTATGAAGACTCGAATTGGGTGTCAACCTACTTTATATACAGAGATATGAAAAATTGTGGTATATATGTGCAGTAATAATTGTAATGCAAAAAAAAACAAAGTATATGTATAAAGACATGCATTGGTGTGAACATACTTTATATACAAAGATATGAAAAATTGTGCTCTATATGTGTAATAAGAATTGTAATGCATTCCACTGTCATGTATTAAAAATTAATTAAATAAAAAAAGAATGAAAAATATTCCAAACAAGTAGAAAGGAAAATGGGGAATAAAGAAAACTCCATTGATCTAATAAACAGTAAGAAAAGAATAAGAAATTTTGACATCAAGAAAAGTCATTATGAAGAAAATGCACAAAATGAGATGGAATAAATAATTGCAATTAAGTGTAATTATAATCAGTGCAAATACAGGAACCAATGTGAGAGACTAGAGATGGAAGCAGATTGTCAGATAGGATAAATCACATAAAACTCATCTCTATACCATTTACAAGAGACACATTTAAATTGTAACAGAAGAGTCAGAAACTAATGGGCCAATTCCAATTTCCTTTTCCAGAAAGGCATTATCAGGACATTTACACAAATACAAAATGAAACATTAGAAAGTTTATCTAACTCTTTAGTCAATAAGAGAACCTGTAAGATGCTATAAAGGAGAATTTGAAGTACTGTACTTTTGTAGTTGAACCAGGAATGTTGAGATGGATGCATAAATAGATGCAAAGATGGTCAATATCCAAAGGACAATAATGAATTGCATTTCATTGGACGAGTTTTCCATCAGTTTTCAATAACATAGTTCAAAGACAACAAAAGGCACAAGCTCTAGAATCACAGAATTCAGAAGGATGAGTTATAAAAAGATGCAGAGTGTCCCACGGAAAACACCAAGTCACCTTTTGGTTTATTCCAAAGTTTTTCATGATTTTTCCCTAGCGTTTCCTCTCCTTTTGTGATCAACCTCAAAGAAAGATTGTTCTTAACTTGGACTTACAAACACCGAGACCATAAAGAACTGACCAATTACAAAATCAACTTCCCTGTCTAGTTTTCCTAAGAAATCCCAGGATGACTTTTAAAAATACTTGTTATCCTGTGGCTAGGAAACTCTTAACACCAAATTTCTCCTGCAGCATCTCTAAGTTCGGATGAATTTCTTTTTAAATTCTTCAAACTTTCCTGTTTCCTGGCCTGAGAGGAATAGCATTCCCAAAGTGACACTCCAGCTAAGGCCCTGATTTTACAGTTCATGGGGTACAATGTCATTCTAGTAAGAAGAAAAATGGATTCTTTTTTAAAAATATTTTTTCTAATTGTAGATGGACAGCATGCCTTTATTTTATTTGTTTATTTTTTTATGCAGTGTTAAGGAAGGAACCCAATGGCTCACATTTGCTAGGCAAGCACTCTGCCACTGAGCTACAGCCTCAGCCCAAAAAACAGATTCTTATAGAAACTTTGCATGTAAATATAGTACTACAAAAGTAAGGAGGTTAATTAGGAGTTTCTGAATGATGTGGGATCAGTGAAAATCAAATATCATTTTAGATCTTTCATCTCAGTTTACAAAAGCAGAGTCTACTGAATTCTGTAGGTTACACATAACTTAAGAAGAAACAGGGCCTGGGTGGTAGCTCAGTGGTAGAGCGCTTGCCTAGCAAGTGTGAGACACTGGCATAAAAATAAAGGTATTATGTCCATCTACAAAATGGTTAATTTATAATGAGTAACCATCAAATTGGAAGGGGGGCATGCCTGATTATAGTGTAATCAAGAAGGAAATCTGATTGCTCATGAGGCGTGCCAAACAAAGATAAAGTCATTTCAAAAAAGAGAAAAATAAATGATTATTAAGTATAAGCATAAAGCTTATTTGGCCCATAAAATGTAGGAACATGATTTTTGTAGAGGAAAATAATCATGAGTTATAATGGTCCTGAGAACAAGGATTGAATGAAGAGACCCAGGAGGAGGGTTGTGGCATCTTTCTTTTTATAAAGCTCCAGAGATAAATCTGACATGCGTCTCCATTTGCAAAACACTGGTAAGGAGATGCTAAAGTCAAATTAAAAAATGCTAGAATCAAGGGGGGAGGGGGATGGCAATAGGAAAGACAGAAGAATGAATTGGACGTAACTTTCTTATGCTCAGGTATGAATACAGGACCAGGGAAATGTCACATCATGTTCAACCACAAGAATAGTATCCTAGAACCTGGCATGGTGGCATACGCTGTAATCTCAGCAGCTCTGAGGAGGCTGAGGCAGGAGGATTGCCAGTTCTAAGCCAGCCTCAGCAAAAGCGAGGTCCTCAGCAGCTCAGTGAGACCCTGTCTCCAAATAAAATACAAAATAGGGCTGGGGATGTGGCTCAGTGGTTGAGAGCCTCTAAGTCAATCCCTGGTAATCACCGCCCCCCATAAAAAGATAAGAATGGGATTCTAATTAGAATAAGTTATACTCCATGTGTGTATACTATGTCAAAATACACTCTACTTCATGTATATCTAAAAAGAACAAATTTTAAAAGTTTTAAAATTACTAAATTAAAATGATAAGCTATGACCAGGCCAAGGGAACATTTTAAATAGTTCCTGAAATTCGGATTAAGAATGCTACCCTCCTGGTGTCTAATATCATCAGGCAAAGTGCTGCCAGGACTCTGATAAATACAAGAAAACACCACAACACTACTTCAGCAGAGTTCTCATCAGTATCGTCTACAGGGTAAAATGGACATCAGGGCATTGACAAATCTCCTATAAAGCATAGGGTTTCTGAAATACTTATATCAACAGTATTTTACCTACACAAAACTAGGGAAGATCTGTGGAGAAGGCTGAGCATCTCCTCTGACTTCAAGCCCTTTCACAGGACTCCTGTAACAGCAGAGAAAGCCGCAGCCACAGCTTGCTAGGGCGAAGGAGCTAGGCCTGCTGATATTCCAGGCACCCACTGGAAAGTCCCAGAGACAGTTTTGTAACAGATATCCTGATTTTTCGTACATTTAAAAATGGTTTTATTTTCCAGATATTTTACTGTAATAAAAAGGTTTTATAAATATATATGATTAAAGAATGCAAAAAAATATCCTGATTTTATTTTATTTTATTTTTTCAATTTAAGACCTAATTTGTTTGGAAAATGAAAATAAACAAAAAAAAATGTTAGAGGGTATTTGGATACTTAAGACAGGATCGGATCCTAGGTGCCTTAGAAACAGTATTGTATTATCTAATCTAATTATAATCTACCAAGCAGAAATGATCTGGGGTCCTTAATAAGCCCTAAGAGAATAAAAGAGATCAGAACCCTAACAAAAAATTCCAAGGCCCAATGCACGCCTGTAATCCCAGCTACCAGGGACTGAGGCTGGTGGATCCCAAGTTTAAGTTCAGCCTCAGCAATTTAACAAGACACTGTCTCAAGATAAAATAAAAAGGTCTGGGAATATAGCTCAGTGGTAAAGCAACACCGAGTTCAATCCCTAGTTCTGAATGAATGAATACATAAGTAAATAAGTAAATGACTGGGGAGTTAGCTCAGTGAGATAGCACTTGCCTAGCATTTGCAAGACCCTGGATTCAAAATCCCCAGCCCCTCAACCCCTGACCCTCCCACCCCTGCCCACACAAGGTTAAGAACTACTGCTTTAGAACAAAATTACTTTTTCTTTGGAAAACAAAAGTGCATATGCTGTTGTATTTCTTTGTGACCATTGCTCTTAGGTTAGCTTTAATGCTTGTGTTAATTAAGTTTTTAGCCCCCAATTTTTTTTAATATTTATTTTTTTAGGTGTAGTTGGACACAATGCCTTTATTTTATTTACTTATTTTTATGTGGTGCTGATGATCAAACTCAGGGCCTTGCACATACTAGACGAGCGCTCTACCATTGAGCTACAACCCCAGCCCCAGCGCAAATTATTATCATCTGTTTACAATGACCCAAATATATCTCTGCAACATATAAAAACAAGAACCAAAGGTATACAATATTAAATGATGGTTAGTAATCAATGTTTTGGTATTCTACCTTGATCCTTGATTGCATATATAATTGGCCTCCATACCTGTGGGTTCTGCATCCAAGGATTCAACCAATCTTGGATCAAAAATATTTAAAAATACTTGATAAGTTTGAGAAGCACATTATCAGGACATACTGTATTGACCCTTTGTCCCTCCTCTTTCCTGGCTAATTTTTGGTTCAGTGGGAAGAGAGGGTCCTAACACCACTGTAGTGATGAGAGCTGGGGTCATAAATGTCATTGTGAGGAAATGCCTCAAAGATGTCTATTTTGGGGGCGGGGGGTACCAGAGGTACCGGGGATTAAACTCAAGAGCACTCCATCACTGAGCCACATCCCCAGCCTATTTTGTATTTTATTTAGAGACAGGGTCCCACTGAGTTTCTTACCACCTTGCTTTTGCTGAGGCTGGCTTTGAACTCATGAAACTCCTGCCTCAGACTCCAGAGCCACTGGGATTACAGGCATGCGCCACTGCACCAGCTCAATGATGTTTATTTAAAAACTGATCTTTCAGTTAACAAACCAGCCTGGTGGGATGTATTTCATTATCATTTAACCAGTAACAATTCTAAAAGTTTTGTGCATCCACAGGGGCTTAGACCTCCTTTTATAGATTGTATTAATTTATACGCTCAGGTAGGATTTTTCTTAATTCTATCAAAGCTATTGCAGAGCACACTGCCTGAATGTTGATGTGTGTAGCAAAGTGTTTAGTTTCTTTCAATGACCAGCTCTGTAATAGTACATTATGTTTCTAGCAATCTGTATCACTGTCTTTCTTTAGAGGAAGATTTTTCAGAAGTATGGGGGTTTTCTTGTGTTTAGGGTGGTAAGATATCCCCCCCCAAAAAGACAATGCAAGTGAGGTGGGCAGATACAGAGATGTTTTTAACTAGTATGGTAGATAGAATTGATTAAGTAGGAGGGTTGTAAATAATTTTTCATGAATCTTTTTAAATACTGCCCATTAGCTCATGCCTGGTTAGCAAAAGGCCTTAATTTTTTGTATAGAGTATATGACACAGGCTGGGTGTGGTGATGTACGCCTGTAATCCCAGAAGCTCAGGAGGTTGAGGCAGGAGGATCACAAGTTCAAAGCCAACCTCAGTAGCTTAGCGAGACCCTAAACAACTCAGTGAGACTCTGTCTCTAAATAAAATACAAAAAAGGGGGGAGCAGGAATATGGTTTAGTGGTTAAACACCCCTGGGTTCAATCTCCAGTATCAAAATTTTTTTTAATTAAAAAAAAGAATATGTGATTTGGTTGAGGTTTGTTTTTGTTTTTGTTTTGGAGGGTTTGGTTTTGTTGAAAAAGTAAATGCAGGATTGGGAACTCTAACATAGGCCTCGTGTGAAGTTAGTCATAATAACTAAGTTAAACCTCTCATTCTTATTATTTGTTTCGGGCAAACTGATAGGAGAAATACCCACCAGAATAATTTTCCTGGCTGCAGAAAGCATACTGTCAGCCCACGTAGGATACCGACTGCCCCTTGCCACTTTTTAAGTGGTCTTGGCTTTGGTAAGGCCAAGCCCATCATTTCAATGGATGGTTGAGGAAGTAAGGATTTTCCCAAAAATCTTTAGGCAAAAGTGGGTTTTTCTTTGTCTTTTCTCCCTCCTCTCTTTTGCTTTTACTTTTAAATCCCAACTATTCATATTATAGCTGTAGGCATGACAGGCAATGAAAGTAGCAAGGAGATACTGTATCAGCCACTCTGGCCTTAAAACAAAGTTGATGTCTCTTTGGATTTTAAAATTGTTCCTATGCAGCTTATTTTATTTTTGTTTAATCAAAGAAGGGGGTTTTCTCTTGTAAAAAAAAATTACAAAAAAAAAAAAAAAACGCACCTCTAGTGAACATGTATAGACTTTTTTTTGGTGATCATTCCCTAAATAATACAGTATAAAAATTATTCACATAGCATTTACATTGTATTCAGTATTATAAGTAATATAAATATAATTTAATTAAGTATATAGGAAGATGTGCATGGGTTAAATGCAAATATGATGTCATTTTATATAACAGATTTGAGCGTTTGTAGACTTTTGTATCCACAAGGGGGTCCTGAAACAAATCCCTGATGATATTGACTGCAGTAGGAAGGCAACTCAAGCTAACTCAAGTTAAAAAATGAAATGCCCGAGTCTGGTGACTAAGAACAGCTTCAGACATGGCTGAATCTAGGTGCCTAAGTCAAGTTATTGGGTATCTACCTCTCTCCATCTCTTAGATATATTTTCCTCTATGCTGGCTGTTTTTCAGGGCTATCTTCTCATACTAAAAAGCAACCCCAAGCAGCTCTAAATTTGTATACTCTTTAGTGTCTTGGAGCTCAGAAATTGAGAGATTCATATTCTTTCTTTCTTTCCAAGTTTCTTGTTATTCTTCCTTAAAAGTCTGATACCAGAGGCTGTGTCAGGCTGGACCTACCACATCATTCAGAATAGGGATCGTGTTTTCTCCACACCAGATATGATGCTGAATGATGTCACATAAAGGCAGCCTTGTTTGGTGGAGAAGGCATCAGAGGGCTGTTAAAAGATCTATGGCTTAGTTCTGGCTCTATCTACCATCTCCTAACCGTGACCTTGGGTGAGCCACGATTTCCTTGGGCACCACTGCTTTGACTATAAAACAAATGGGTTGGGTGTAAATCTCTATTACTGTATTTTATTAATCCAGAGAGAATCAAGGTTCGATTTTTCTGTTCCAGGGTTCAAAACTAACTAAAAAGTAGGTTCTAATTGTCTTAATAAAGGACTTCCAATTTGTCAATAATAGAAACTCATTCAAACTAGCATAGGGGGGAAGCGTCAAGGGAACTTTGTATACAAATCTAGAGAATCTAGCCGGGAACAATGGTGCATGCCTATAACTCCAGCAGCTCAAGAGGCTGAGGCAAGAGGATCGCAAGTTCAAAGCCAGCCTCAGCAACTCATCCATAAGCAGCTTCACGAGACCCTGTCTCAAAATAAAATATTGAATATAAAAGGGCTGGGGATGTGGCTCAGTGGTTGAGCGCCCCTGAGTTCAATCCCCAGTACAAAAAATAAATAAATAAATAAATAAAATAAAAAATCACAGAATCCAAGGACAGGAGCCGGTCTCATGAGAGCCAAGGATCAGGACCGGGAACTGTACCAGGAACTCGTTTGTTGTTGTTGTTGTTGTTTTTTCCTCTCTTCCCCCACCTTTCTCTCTCTTCATCTGACAACCATCTCTGTCTCTCTGGCTGTATCTTTTTTTCATTGCTTCCCTTACTTTGCACATCAGTTTCCCCTTTCTCTTCAAATGTCCACTTCTCTGCTTCTCTGGGCACGTGGAGGAGAACATGTTCCCATGGTGACACCTTTCCACTCCCCGTGCCTACAAGTCTTCATTCCAGCTAACAGGCAGGACACCACCTCTGGATCCAAACCCAACCTGATGGGCTCCCCTGGGTCAGGTGTCCACCCACAGCCAGGAGGGTAGAGTCCTCGGTCACAGATACAGCTGCCTCGTGGAGATGGAGATGTTCTCAATGACAGGGAGCCAGGGAGACACCCTGAATGGCATCTATTTCAACAGCTGATGTAATATTCCTCTACACACAAATGCAGGAGACTACCAGACAGAAAGAACCACTTTACAATTACAAGGCAACATGTTAGGGAATCATGATTTTAAAACAACAACAATGACAACGAACACCCTGGAAGAGGGTGGATTTGCAGAGTACAGGAAGCTGAGCATGAGTCATAGTAGCCCTATTTAAGAAACTAAGTGGGGAGAAAAGACAGTGGGAAGTGTAGCCCAAAGTGCAACACAGTTTTAGGGTCCTGCATGATCTGTGTGTACTTGGCAGTGAGGACACTGACAGATCCATATATAGATCTGATGGTATTTCTTTTCCAAGCCCAATTAAAATAGCCAGATGGACCATTTCCTACAGCAGCTCCAAAGACAATGTGTTCTGATTCTCCCTCTTAAAATAAAGGCCATTTGATGGACACGCAGGCAGAAACACAAGTTTCATATTGACATTCTCATCTCTTTGGTCATAGCTCTTGGAATTCTTTATGTAGATGCTTCTTGAGTTCTAATGGGGTAACCCAATAAACCCACTGGGAATTGAAAATCCACCTAATGAACTGAACATCCTAGCTTAGCAACGCAGCACGCTGTAGATCAGTGGTTTCCCCCTTGTGATCCTGTGGCTGACTGACATAAAGAGAGAATGTTAGACTGCAGATCATTGGTCCAGAAAGTATCGCTTCTATGAATGTGTATTGCTTTCTCATCCTTAGGAAGTCCAACCATCAAGTCAGGGACCAGCTATATTTCCATCTATAAATCTAAGCATATTGGTTTCCCCTAAGACTCTAAGGCCTATCTGGCTCAGCCTTCTTCAAAAATTCCTATGGCAATTGGAATTGTAGCAACCTAGGTGGAAGGAACTCCTATACAATGAATCCAAGCAGCTTGAGGCTTTAGGCAGGAGAAATGTGAGCACGCTGTATGTGTGGGACAGACCTACACTCAGCAGGCCAACATTTCCCCTGGAATTTGCAGTTATCAAGTTTTGGAACTTTGATCCTGATGATTTATTGATTTGGAAATTTAAACATCATTCTCTTTCAAAATGTGTCTCTGGGCAGAAATATAGAGATTAAAAATCACAAAAGAATCCACCAACTCATTTTCCATGTAAAGTAAAGAACATCAAGAAACTGAATTCTTCATCCCTTTGGCTACTCCCATCCCTTTCAGAGTGTTTCTGACTAGTGTCTTTCTGACATCTAAAAGGAAATGGAATCATGTGCAGGTCAAAGAAGAGGCAGACCTGAGAAAGAAAAGATATGTCTTTTTTCATGTGAAAACCCTGCTGTCTGGCTCATTGGTCTAATCATGGTATGCATCTTTTGACTCTGACATTGGCTCTTTGCTTCATTTTCCCCACAGGTAAAATGGACCATGATTGACTTGGGTTTAAAAAAAAAGGCTAGAAATTTTTTACAGGGTCAGATTGAATGAAAAGTGAATGAAAAATCTTGGAGGTGCAACGGCAGAGCCATGAAGCTTGCCAGGGATGAGGGCCTGGAAGTGCACAAAGATTTTCTTCCAAGAATTTTAAGGAATTCAGTGAAACATTGAAACATACATTTTAAGCTCATCCATTCACTTCTATGCCCATGGAAGAAAGGAAAACTGCTGGTGATTTTTTCAAAGAGGTTCTTAGGGTTTTTTTTTTTAATTAATTTTGGTAAAACATACAAAACATAAAGTTTGCCATTAATGATATTTAGCATATTCATAATGTTATGTAACCTTCGCCACTGGACCATTTTATCCACCCAAGTGGAAACTCCATATCTATTCAACTTCTTCTCTCGCCCCAACCCCTAGAAATCACTAATCTGATTTTGATCCCTATGGATTTACCTATTCTAAATATTTCACATAAATGGAATGCTATGTGACCTCTTGTGTCTGGCTCTTTCACGTAGCATCATGTTTTCAAGCTCTTTCCATGTTGTAGCATGTATTGGTGCTTTGTTCATTCTTGGGGCTAAGTAGTATTTCATTGCACAGATATACCACATTTTGCTTATAGATGCACCAGTTCAGGAACACTCAGGTGGCCTCCACCTTTTGAATTTTACAAAGAGCTTCTGTGATCATCTGTTTACGAGCCTTTATCTGAACACCTGTTTTTAATTCTTCTGGGTATACACCCCGGAGTGGAATTGCTAGACCATATGGTAATTCTATGTTTAACTCACCCAGGAGCTGCCAGACTGTTTTCCACAGCAGCTGCACCATTTTACGTTCTCACCAACCATCTACAAAGGTTCCAATTTCTCCATGCCCTTGCCAACACTTGCTATTGTCTATTTTTCCCCCTAATTATAACCATAGTAGTAAGTGTGGAATGACATCTCATTGTGACTTTCATTTGTGCTTTCCTAATGACTAGGTTCTTAGCTTTTTTGATGGTTGAGAATATTAAGCCTCTCAGATAGCCTCTTCAGGGCTGAAAATACAGTAGGTGATTAATCATTGCCTGTTGACAAATATCTCTTCCTGAGCTTTGTGTATCAGCTCGGTACCAAAAAGAGTTATATTTAGCTCAGGAGGTCAGAAAATCAGAACACATAAATACATCCTAAGATTGTGACAACAGGCTCCTAAGCCAGCAAATTCACACTTTGACATGAAGCAGGATAGAAGCTGTAGAAGCCCTCGAATCCATCGCACCAAATGGTGGCTGAAGGTCAATTCAAGTTAGAAAGGGTATCAGCTGCTGTTTTTATCTCCCTTTTCATTTTTAATAAAATGTGCCTTGGCAGAAACTTGTTAATGCAGATGGGTACCCACTTCTCAGAGGTGTTTGGTGGATTAATTTGAGCAAAGCACTCTGCAAAGATAAGACTTCTGCTCTAATTGAAGGTCGAGATGCTCTTATTAATGAGACTTCCAATGCTCAGCATTTACTGCATGCAAGACAGTGTCCCAGGGAATTTATTAATAGCTGAGAATGTAACACACAGCTCTCAGACATTATCTCAATCTTAATAATAGCTCTTTCCCAGGCTGTAGCACTGGCTCTGTCTGGGTTCACATCTGACTTATGCCACTTGCTAGCTATGAGATTTAATGTCTGTGAGCATCAATTCCTTATCTATAAAGATGGAAATTAAAATGCCCATCTCACAGTTGTTTTGAGGATGAGCTAACGTATCCTTTTAACTTCTAACAACATTTGGTACATAGAGAAAAGTCAATACATGTGAGTTCCCTTTGTTTTCACTTAAAAGTAGGGATATCATAATTGGTATTCCTCTTATTTTGCAGATGAGAAAAGTGACAGCAGCCCCACAGCGACTCTTTTGGAGTATCTTCCTACCTCACAGCCATTTCCAGTTCCCTGGTGACTGCCCCCTGACCCAAGGTGATGGACATACACAGCAGTCATGTCAGTGCCTCCCAGGCCACCATTGATTGAACAGAGGAAGCCAGGAATGGGACCAAAGTGGGCCAATCAGGTTCTTGTCCAAGAAAGTAGAAACAAGGTCAAGAGACTAGAACTAGGTCACACTCCCTAGGATCTGGTGCCACTATATTCAGACATGCAGTGGGAGAAGCAAAGAAAGCTGGTCCTCAGGAAGAGAAAGGGGAAGCAGGTGCTCAGCAAGACGCAGTAATGAAAGCTGAGGAAAGATCCCAATGGCTTTCCAATTCCTGGTTCTCACCTTTTCTGAACCCAGCCCCGCTCTTTCCCCTGAATCCCACGAGACACCTTCCTGCCTGGTTATGATAAATGCCCTCCTGTGGCTTCTCCTACGTTAGTGTGCAAATTTTCCACAGGCCACAAACTCAAATAGGCAAGAGATTGAACCTTATTTTCCTGTAACATAATTTAATGTCCCTTTTGAGACCTCATTTCACCGATGGCAGAAAAATAATCAAGTAAGCTCCAGATAGACCAGTTGTTTTTGCGTTTTCTGAGGATTTTAGGTTTCACTCAATTCAGACTATTTTCACAGGTTTCTTTCTCTCTGCAATGGCACCTCAGGATTTGGGCATCCTGGCACTGGGAGGCATTTGGTCCAGATCATTCCCCTGCAGAGAGATGTAACCCAGAGGTGATGTGTCCTATCTCATCCTGGGTCACCGTGTCCCTGCAGGTCACCCTTCACCCACCTTATTCTAAATGACAGTCCTCTATATGTCTTTGCCCACTGTCAGACATTTTTGTGTCCCTTTTAGGAACTCACCAGTATCTAATATTTAATTTTGTTATCTTTTTTTTTTTACTAACAAGATTTTTAACGAAGTCTAGGCAAACTTTAATCTGCAGTAGAGTCACCTAGTTATTCTTTCTAATATGCTGACAATGTAAACCCTATCTTTTGATCTTCTTCTATTACAAATTTTAAGAATCTCATTTCAAACTACCTTGAAACTTTGAGTCTCAAAAACCTAACTTGCCCAGTGATACTCCACATCATGTACAACCATAAGAATGGGATCCTAATTAGAATAAGTTATACTCCAAGTATGTATCATATGTCAGAATACACTCTACTGTCATGTATATCTAAAAAGAACAGATTTTTAAAAAGAAAAAAAACACCTAACTTGCAAAAAAAAAGAATAATTAATAAAAAACACTCTAACTTGGAAGTCAAATACATATGGCCAGCACACTGCATAGCACTGGAAACTGGGAAGGGCCATGGAACAACTTCGAAGAAAGGCACACATGTTTGTAATTTTTTGTTGTTGTTGTTGTTACCAGGGATTGAACTTGGGGGCATTTGACTACTGAGCCACATCCCAAGCCCTATTTTGTATTTCATTTAGAGACAGGGTCTTACTGAGATGCTTATTGCCTCGCTTTTGCTGAGGCTGGCTTTGAACTTTCGATCCTCCTGCCTCAGCCTCCTGAGCTACTGGGATTCCAGGCATGTGCCACCACACCCAGCCCTGAGCTGATCTCTTGATTATTGTGAGCAGAGAGCCCCAGTCTCTGGAGGATGCTTTCCATCCTTCAACTCTTCCTGCTTTACACAATTTCCAGGATTGTCTCCTCTCAAATATTCAATCTGCCTTCCTCAATCCCTCTATCAACTGTCTCAGGATGCAGGAGGCAGATGGAAAGGCTGTGCCAGAGCTAGACCTACCCTGGCAAGACGGAGTGAAACAGGGTGCCTGTGACCTTGCAGTCAAATTGCTTTTAGACAGGGGGACGGGGAGTGCCATCCCAGGCAACATACTTGTCATTTCTGAGCCTCGGTTTTAGGTCATCTTTTTCCTCTGGCCTATGGAGAGGCTTGCTATTAAATTCTGTTCCCTCACAGCCCATATATAGCAACTGTGTTGGAGGACTACTTCAGACATTCCCAGCTCCACTGGGAGAGCAATTTCCGCCAAGAAAGCTGGAATGGGGGAGTGTCTGAGTATTTAAGATGTACAGCAATTGGAGACTAGAAATATAATCAAGTTACTCAAAATAGTCAATGAAAATCACTTCTGTAGGAGACAGACAACAATATCTTCTTTAAATATAGGCATCTATTAGTGGCACAAAGCTGATTAAGATTGTAGGGCTCTTAGTATGGATATCTCCTACCCCCCCACCCCCACACTTTTTTTTTTATTTCTAGGATATAGAATAGTACACTTGCAGAATGGCTGGCCAAATCCATGCATGACGATGCCTTTATCCTTAAGTTGTTTAAGATGGAAGTTTTTTGTTGTGGTTGTTTAATTGTGGTACTGGGTGGGGATGGAACCTAGGGCACCGCATATGTAAAACAGGCACTCTACTCCTTTTATTTTATTTGGAGACAGGGTCTCACTAATTGCCCAGGCTGACCTTGAACTTGTGATCCTCCTGCCTCAGCCTCCAGAGTAGCTGGAATTGCGGTTGGTAGTTTTTTAAATTAATTTCAATGACATAAGAAAAATACAACATAATATCAGGTGGAAAAGTCATGTGTCAACAGATGCGCCCCTATGAATCCAGTCACACAGTACATATGTCTGCACATATACGTGTGTGTATGTATATTTAGATACATAGAAGTAAACACATAGTGGTGATTTCTAGTAGTGGTATCATGAATAGTTTGCATCTTCCTTCCAACACTTTTATGCATGTCCCCAACTTTTTTTTTTAATTGATCTTCTGAGGAGAAAAATAACATATTTTAAAGGTTGATATGAGAACTTTAATTTTCAAAAGAGAAGAAGGAGGAAAAGATACGTTGAAAACTCTCCTTCCACATTGCCTGGAAATGCTCAACAAAATCGAGCAAAAATTATTTTAAATGCAAGGATGAATTGGTAAGAGGAAAGGAAGGCTCTGAGGGTGTTAGTGACAAAAAGGAAGGAGCGTGACAAGGCTGTGGGATGCTGCGACAGCTGGGGTTAGGGAAAAACTGCCATGGTCTCCGAAGGGCTGTACCCACCTGGAAGAGTAGATCAGGAAACACGTCACTGGCACAGAGAGACACAGAAGAATTCGTATGCCTCTGGATGGGGAATAATGTTCATCTGGAAAACAAATTCTTCAGGTCTGTTTCCTCCTTAAATTGGAGATTCAAATTTTTGCAGGTGATCCAGGAACCAAGATGATAAATGTCCTCGGAGAAGACAGACAAACAAACAACAACAACCAAAAAAAAAAAATAGTCCAGGTGTGGTGAGCCTTCTATGGAAAATGAAAAAAGAGCTCTTGAGGGACTCATCTGCCACCCAGGTGACAGGGGAGTCTCAGAGAAAAACAAGCCTTTCTAAAGATGGGCTCATAAACCAAAAAGATGATGCAATAAGTTGCACCGGGAGATTCCCCCAAACTTCACATCCTAGAATGATAATTTGAAAGACATGTAAAATAATCGTTTAAAATTAATTAAAGTTCAAGAAGATGTAATTAAACACCAGAAAAGTACAAACCCCATGAAAGCACTATGGAATAGTTAGGAGCACAGGCACCAGAGCCAAAGAGCTGGGTTTAAGTGCTAGCACCATCTGGGTGACCTTGAGTGAGTCACTTAATATTGCTGTGTCTTAGATTCCTCATCTGTAAAGTGGAGCTTCTAATGGTGCCCGCATTGGTGGGTTGTGAGAATTAACTGATATGTGTAAAGTGCTTAGAAGATGGCATATGTGTTTGAAATCAGCTATTGTAGTAGTTTGGATATTGAAGACTCCCGAAGGTCTAAGGATTAAAGGCCTGGTCCCCAGGGTGATGCTATTGGAAGGTGGTGGAACTGTCAAGAGGTAGGGCTTAGTGAAAGGTCTTTATGTCACTAGGGCCATGCCCACGAAAGGGATTGTGGATCCTTAAACCCTGATTCTCATTTTCCCCAAGCCTGTTTCCAGCTTTATTAAAGATACTTTCCATAAACCATCTTGGTATTTCAGGCAGAACATGAGCGGACACAATCGTTAACAGTATGTAACAACTTTCAAATTCCCTTTTTTGAATGGGCTGCTAAAATCAGAAAGCCACTAAAAAACCCTATGAAGTCTTTGTGTGATGCTTTGAATAGGGAAATTTTAGAGCAAGGGTTGACATTTCACATTTACCATGTTGTTTAATGACTTTTCATGAGCCCACACTGACTTCCAGGAAGTGAAATAAAAATGGAAGAATTGTTAATCCGAAGATCCACAGTCTAGAAAATGAACTGCTGCTCTTTTCACAGGCTCTATCTCAATGATGTTACTGGAAAGTCCAGCTTGCCCGCCACACTGGTAGAATCAGTTGTTGGGAGTCGGGTTCCAACAGGTCTCTGGGTTTAGGGGAGTTAAATCTATGCCCGTGGCACATAGGAGAGGAGGATGTAAAGATGAGTTTAAGTGCTTCCACACCACACGGCATTTGTACCAAGGTAGCCATGTGTGCCCACATCAGGGAATCCCTCCTCCTAGAAGCCAAGAGAAAGTCTCTCAAAACAAGCAGGGAGCTGGGTGTGATGGCACATGCCTGTAATCCCAGCCTCTCAGGAGGCTGAGGCAGGAGGATCGTGAGTTTAAACCCTGCCTCAGCAACAGAGAGGTGCTAAGCAACTCAGTGAGAACCTGTCTCTAAATACAATACAAAATAGGGCTGGGGATGTGGCTCAATGGTCAACCACCCCTGAGTTCAATCCCCGATACCCGCCCCCCAATTAAAAAAAAACCCGCAGAGAAAGGTGCTTCCCATGGCAATCCAGCTTTGGAGACTTTCTATCAGTGACTTCTGTTCTTTGCCCCCACGCAAGGAAGTGTTCTGTGTGCTAAAAACAGGGCTTAAAAATAAAAACTAAAACTAAATTCTGCATTTTTATAAAACTTGATTTAAAAAAATAGCATTTCAAACTGTGCAGTCACGCGAAGTCCACAGTTAGCACCAGTGCTCAGAGTTCACCTGGCATCTCCAGCACCTTCAACTTTCTGTGCCTGCTCTGTTTTGGCATTTCCATTTTCTGCAGGGTTATTCCCGTCCTTGCCAGTGTCGGCTTTTGTAAACCCTTCCTCTTTTTCTCTTATTTTTTTCTTTTAATTTTTCATGGACTCCAAAACTGTGAGCCAAAATAAACCATTTATCTTTATAAGTTAATTATCTCAGATATTTTGTTATAGTGACGGAAGACTGACTAACAGTTATTATTATAACAACAAAAGAGATTTTTGAAAAGAAACAGAATGTCTAAATTTGACAATTTATAGCCATTGACATTATTTATTTACTTGTTTATTTTATGATGCTGGGGATTAAACCCAGTAGATCGAACACATGCTAGGCAAATGCTCTACCAGTGAAATAAAAAAGTTAGTGAGCGGATGAAAAGGAAGCTGAAGAGAGAATTAATAAGTGAGAAATAGGAGGAAATTATTCAAAACACAGCAAAAGGATAAAAAATTGGTAAATGTGAAAGGAGGTTAAGAGACAAAGAATGAGAGCCCAGTATGTATCTAACAGGAATTCTAGAAATATCAATAGGGAGAATTGTAGACAGGCAGTGTTCAAAGGGATAATAGTTCAGACTCTTCCAGATCTGAAGAAAAGAATCCTAGAATAAAAGCATATACTGAGTCCTTGCATAAGAAATGAGAAAATCTACCGTGAACACCACACAGAGAAACACAGAACACAAAACAAAGAGATCTTAAATGCAACCAGACATGAAAGACAGACTACTTATTATAAAACAAGACTAGGCTGACAACGAATTACTCCATAGTCACAACAGAGGCCTGAAGAAAAAAGAAACATATCCTTCAAATGTGCAGAGAAAATAAATGACGACCTAGAATTTTTCTAACTTGCTAATATATTTTCCCCCCCTTTTTCTGGTACTGGGGATTGAACCCAGGGGTGCTTAACCACTGAGCTACATCCCCAGCCCTATTTTTATATTTTATCTAGAGACAGGGTCTCATTGAGTTGCTCAGTACCTTGCTAAGTTGCTGAAGCTGGCTTTGAACTCATGATCCTTTTGCCTCAGCCTCCTGAGCCGCTGGGATTACAGGCGTTTGCCACCGTGCCTGGCCTAGGTTTCAAAAGTATGGTAGAAAACAAGAAATAGTTTTTTAGGCAAAGACTGAGAAAATTTTCCACTCAGACCCTCACAGAGATTTTCTTATGGGTGTGCTTCAGAAAGAAGGAAATCAACACTAAAGGCAGAAGGCAAAAAGAACAATCTCCAAAGAAACAGCAAAGGAGTGGATAAAGGTGATCAGTCCCTGAATCCTACAATGGCCCCTGGTTACTAGCAGTGAGGACGACTAATTTGAAATTCGGGAAAGTGGGCTGGGGTTGTGGCTTAGAGGCACAGCGCTCACCTACCATGCGTGAGGCCTTGGGTTTGATCCTCAGCACCACATGAAAATAAAATAAAGACATTGTATCCACCTATAAGTAAAAAATAAATATTAAAAAAAAGAAATGCAGAAAAGCAAGGAGGGTTACAAACACCAGAGTACAAGAACATGTAAGATGAGGCAGGGGACCAGAGTTGAGGTGCTGTAAAGCCATTTATTCTTTTTGGGAGAAAGGTGGAGAGATTGGTAAACTTTAGACTTGTTAAGCATTCATACTAAAATTTTAAGGGTAATTACTACAAGAATAGAAATAGGACATATAACTTCTAAGCCAAGAAGAAAGGGGAAAATGAATAAAAATTGATCTATTCAAGAGAGGAGATAAAAGGAGGAAAAAGCAAAAACAAAAGAACAATCATGATAAACAGAACGCTTAGGGCTGGGTTAGAGCTCAGGGGTAGAGTGCTTGTCTGTCATACCCAAGGACCTGGGTTCCGACCCTAATAGCACACACACATAAAAAGCTTAAGAAGGTGGTTTAGGTAAATTAAACTGTATCAGTAATTAATTCATACATATATGTGTATATAAACACACATGTATACACATACACAAACATAAACACACATATAAGTATATTATATCTGTATTCTAAATCCATGCATTTAAAAACAGACTTTCAGATACCAGACCCTAAATCCCAACCATACTCTGCTCACAATAGACACGTTTAAAATCCAGTGATGTAGAAAGACTGGAAATAATGGGATGTCGAAATAACTGTATCAGGTAAATAATTCACAGCACATGATTTAATGGCCACAACAGAAGGCAGAAGACAGGTAATTATGCTGATATTAGTTAAAGAGATTTTAATGCATTATAGGGGTTAAAAGTTTATGTGTCAAAAAAAGAAATCTTAAGGGAAATAAGTAGACACTTGACACAAAAAGCCACGACAGCACCATGTCATAAAGCCTGAGGAGAACAGCTAAAGCAGAGCTTGGGTTATCTGTGGCCTTAATTGCATATATTAGAAAAGAAGGAAACCTACAAATAATAAGATTAATGTAGCTTTTATAATTATAAAACTGATATACAATCACCAGTATCTAGAAGCTGGGAAATAAGAAAAATAAACAGAATTAATGAGACAGAAAACTGAGAAACAATAAATAAAAATTACAAAATCAAGTTGCCACAGCCTTGGCTGGGCACAGAATCACGAGCCACCACACAGCTTTGTAGATTCAAACAGCAATTCTTTATTCCCGAACTCACACCGGCCTCCACACACGTTCTGGGGCAATCCCAGTTCTGCTGCCACATAATTCACCTACTCCACGAGGCTTTTTTCCCAAAATGCTCTCTGAATCTCACGAGAGCTCAACGGGAGCTCAGGTAGCAGGAATGCCCTATTTCCAGCAGCAATAATCCTCAACATCGAACTTCCCTAAAACCCAAGGTCTTAAACTGGGAACGCCCTAAACCCAAGGAGCGGGATACTATACTTCCTCAAACTGCAGGATACACCCTAATCCTGGATCCACCCTCGTCCTTGAGTAGGGTCATCTTTCTCAAACACACATGCAAGGTCACAGCAAATTTAACATGGGGTACGCTGGCAAGGAAATCGATGCGTCATTCCTACTTGGTAATGGCCCTCAGCATCAAGTTGTTGAATGAAAGCAGTTAAATGAGATGACACAGAACAACCAACACAATCTAGCAAAAGAACAAAGTTGGAGGACTCACCCTTCCTGATTTCTGTAACACAATCAAGTTAGTGTGGCATTCATAAATGGCTACGTTAATGGTCAGCTCATTTTTGACAAACATGCTAAGAAATTAAATATGGGAAGGAATAACCTTTCCTACAAAGAGTACCTGGGACAAGTATGTATCTACCTGCAAAACCTCACATCATATACAGAAATTAACTCAAAATAGATCATAGATCTAAAACTATAAAACCCTCGGAAGAAAACAAAGGAGTAAATCTTCACGATCTTAGATACAACAATGACTTTTTAGATATAACACAAAAGCACAAGCAATAAAACAGAAAAAAATGGATAAATTGGACTTCATCAAAATGAAAAAACCTCTACCATTCAAATGACACCATCAAAAAAGTGAAAAGATAAACTACAGACTGTGAGAATATATTTGAAAATCACATATGGGGAAGGAAACTTGCACCCAGAATATATAATACACCCTTATAATTCAACAATAAGAAAACAATTCAATTAAAAGTTGGGCAAAGGATTTGGATAGACATTTCTCTAAGGAAGATACACCAAGGGCTAATAAGCACATGGAAAGCTGCTGAACATCATTAGTCACTGGGGAAATGCAAATCAAAACCACCATGAGATACCGTTTTACATCCACCAGGACGACTATAATTGAAAACAAAACAAAATAAAAACCAGATAACAAGCATGGATGAAGATGTAGAGAAAATGGAACCTTTACATATTGCTGCTGGATTGTAAAACGGTGCAACTACTTTAGAAATGGTTTGGCAGTTCTCCCAAATGTTCAACATGGTCAGGCATGGTGGCACACACCTGTAATTCCAGTGACTGGAGAGGCTGAGGCAGGAGGATTGCAAGTTTGAGGTCAGCCTCAGCAACTTAGGAAGACCCTCAGTACCTTAGAGAGAACTTATCTCAAAATAAAAAATAAAAAAGACCCAGGGATGTTTCTCAGTGGCAAAGCATTTCCAAGTTCAATTCCCAGTAACACCCCCCCACCAAAAAAGTTAAATATGGAGTTACCATATGACCAAATAATTCTGATTCTAGATATATATCCAACAGAAAAAGGAACACAGATCTACACAAAAACCAGTATATAAATATTCCTGGCAGCATTATTATCAGTAACCAAAAATTGAAAATAATCCAACTTATCAACTGAGAATGGAAAGCAAAATGTGGAATACTCATATGTTAAGACTTGGATCTGGAATGTTCCCAAAGGCTATGTGTTGAAGGTTTGGTCCCCAAATGTAGCAATGTTTAGAGACAGGACTTAAGGGAAGTGATTGGATCATGAGGGCTCTACCTTCATCAATGGATTCATCCATTGATGGATTCATAGCTGAATGAGCCAATGGGAAGGTACATGAACTCACTGTAAGGAGGTGAGATCCAGTTGAAGGGAGTGGATCCTTGGGGTCATGCCCTTGTGGACTCTATCTTTTCCCCTGTTCTCACCTCCCCAGCCCTGCTTGCCAGCTGCTATGTGGTGAGCGGTTCTGCTCTACCTTGATGCTCTGCCTCACCATAGGCGCATAGCAATGGAGCCAGCCTACAATGGACTTAAACATGAGTCAAAACAAATCTTTCCTCCATGAAGCTCATCTTCTCAGATATTTTGTTACAGTGATAAAAAGCTAACATATCATACAATGAAATACTATGCAGCAATAACGAGGAATAAAGTACTAATATATATTATAATATGAATGAACCTCAAAAAATGCCAAGTCAAAGAAGTCAGTCATAAAACACCACATATTGTATGATTCCATTTATATGAAAGGTCCTGAGTAGGAAAAACCTACACAGATAGAAAGCAGATAAGTGGTTGCCTAAGGCTGGAAGAGGGAGGAATGGAGAGTGACTGCCTGATGAGTACAGGGTTCCTTTATGGGTAATGAAGATATTCTTAAATTATATTTTAATGAGAACTGCATGGCTTCATAAGTAAAATAAGAACTGTTGAATTGTATGCTTTAATTGGGAAAAATTCATGACATAATTTTTTCTCAATACAATTATGTTTTGAAAGATTAAATAAGATGACATTAAATGCAATGTGGTATTCTGTATTGGATCCTGAAACAGAAAAAGGACATGAGTGAAAAGTTTCTTTCAATAAGAATACATAGTTACATGAGATTAGGCAAACTAAATGCAGGGTAGATAAGAATTTTATACTATGTAAGTTTTCTATAAATCTAAAATTATTCCAAACTTAACACATAACCATAACAAAATCTTCAGCTTCAGTGCAATTGATTAAGAGAGTGAGAGATGAGAGAGAGAGAGAGAGACAGAGACAGAGATCACACAATTAGGCGTGACAACGGTAAAATAGTGGAGATCTGTGCATAAGAACAATTATGATCAAAGGATGTGCAAGATAGATTCCTTCACTGTCACCACCTGCCAAGTTTCTGGGCTCAGGATGAATTCCATAATGTTACATGATTAGGATAAGACACAGCTGTATTGGGGAAACCCATGACATAAGCGTGTGTGGGTAGACAGGGGGTCCTCTGCGTGCAAAGTCAGGGCAGGAGCAGGATGACAGACAAGACTGCAGTGGGCTTGCATCTCCTGGAGAACCACTGCCCAGTCCTCTGTCCTACAGAGCAAACACAGGAATTTATCTTTTCTGTGGAAGGCAAATGGCCTGCTTGGCATGAGTCATATGGTCCGAGTTCTTGCTTTTAGAGAAGTTGCTGAGGAAGCCAGGTGCCTGGCACTGGTGGTGGTGGAAAGACAGGGGGTCTGGGAAACAGAAGGCCCTTCTTCTGCAGAAAGGAAGCTACTGGTCCTGTGGGAAGCTGAGCCCCTGTCTCTAGGAGAAGGTGGGCTTGTCCTAGCTATCTTCTTGTGCAGTTAGTTCTCAGGGTCCTTATGCACAATTCTACTTAACACCAATAATCAGGAACTTGAAAACATAGACCAAATGCACAGCTTCTTAGAAAAACATAACCTAACAATTATTTAAGAGGAAAACCAATTTACAGTAAGACTTATAATTTGGATCAAGTGTTTCTAAATCAATCCTCTCCACTCAAAAAAGAAAAAAAAGCAACAAACAGAAAAGGAGATAAAAATAAACTAACCCCTGGAGCTCAGAGGTATAAACAGTGAAGGCCAAACTTCAAAGAACAGATCATCATCTTACACAAACTGTTCCAGTGTATATAAAATTGAGGAACATTGCAGACCTTATTCTATGAAGTACATTAATTCTGATGGCAAATCAGGCAAATCAGATAAAGACAATATGAGACAGGAAAGTTAAAGGCTAATCTTACTTCTAATTATAAATACAAAATCCTAAAACGAAACATTAGGCAACTGAATGGTCTAGAAATACCTGTTAAAAATATTGCCAGATTGGATTCATCCTAGGAATGCAAGGATGGTTATGATTGGAAAATCTCCTAATGAGATTTACCATATTAATTGGTTTAAGGAGAAAACTTTATGGTCATTTCAATAAACATGGAAAACCTTTCTATATTCAACATTGTTTCATGATCTCCCTATTAAACTAGATAGAGAAAGCAACTTCTTTAGCCTGGTAAATAATTGCCATCAAAAAACCTATAGGATGAATTATGTGTAACAGTGAAATGTTGAAAGCATTCTCTTTCAGATCAGGAAAAAAGAGAACATCTTCTGCCATCACTTCTATTCATCGTTGTACTAGAGATTTTTGCTAATACAATAAGAAAAGAAAAAGGAGTACAAGTTATAAAGCTTAGAAGAGATTTTTGCTAATACAATAAGAAAAGAAAAAGGAGTACAAGTTATAAAGCTTAGAAAGGAAAAAACCTAAGAAATACAAAGAACCTATAAACTACCAGAAATAAGAGTTTGTAATGGTTGTTGAAAGCAAAACAAATATAAAAAATAAATAACAAAGCTATTTATCAGCAATCAATATTAGAAAACATGATTTTTATAACAATATTTTTCAAAGACAGAAATAAAATAAAAAGAATAAATCTAAAAAAATAATAAAAATTTTATTAATAAAATGATAAAACTTTATTGGAGAATACAGTAGTAGGTGGAAAGATAAACCATACTCTGGCCTGAGCAACACAGCAAGACTCTTTCTTAATTTTAGAAAAGACGAGTCAGATTCATTGATTACAAGGTGCAATTTCTCCATGTTAGTCAGCTTTCCATCACTACAACAAAATACTTGAGGTAAGCAACTTTCAAAGAGAAAAAATTCATTTTGGCTCATGGTTTTAGAGGTTCCAGACCACGTTTGGGCAGATCCATTGCTTTCAGGTATCCGGTAGGGGTACTGCATGGCTATGGTGGGAGTTTGTAGGGGAGCAAACTGCTTTGTCCAGGAAGCAAAAGAGCAAGAGAAAAGCTCTGGGGGTTCCACTATTCCCCTTCAAGGACACTCCCCAGTGACCCAAGTGCCTCCTACTAGACCCCTTTTCTTAAAAGGTGCACCATCTCCCAATAGTGTTGGTACCCTGGAAACCAAGCCTTTAACACAGGAGTCTTTGGGGAACACTTAATATCCAAACTATAGTACTGGCAAAGTCGGTATAATGGCAATAAAAATGCTAACAATACATTTTTCAGAACTTAGAGCTATGATCCTTAAATTCAGATAGAAGAATAAGAAGACAAAAATAGCCAAAGAAATTTAAAGAGGAAAAATAACATATGTTTACCTTCAGGGGAGGGATCCAATCCCAGAAGGTACTGAGATCTTTTAATAGTATAGTATTGGCCCAGAGAGAGACAAATAGACAAATAAATAGAACAGAGGACCTAGAAGTAAACTCATGCATATATGATAGTGGTGACAAGTAAAGTGTAGGAAAGGATAGTTCCGATGGTGTGAAGACAAAGTGTCTATTCATGAAAAACAGAATCAATCCAAATTACATTCCATATACACAAGTAATTTCCAGATGGTTTAAAAGACCTGGAGATGAAAAAGTTATACAAATATTAGAAAAAATAAATTTTAAAAGCCATAAAAATATTAGAAAAAAAATCACATATTTTAGTGATATTTGAGTGGAGCATTATTCTCTAAATCAAACCCACCCACAAAGCACTAACCATAAAAGAATAAATGGATTGCATTTGATTATATTAAAATTAAACTTGCATACAACAAATGACATAGTGTACAAAGAAGACAAGACACCGTCTATGAGAAGATGATCACTGCTTGTGTAACGAATATAAACTAAAAAACGATGAACAAGGGAAGAGAACAGAAGAAAGATGAACTTGCTCACTAGTGAGTTGTCTATTCAGATCATCCTTTCTATATTTTTTCAAATTGTGTTTTGTGTATTTTCAAACTGGTTTGTGGGAATTCTTGAAATTTTAAACTTGCTCTTTTGATATGGCTGTTTGGGCTGGCTTGCAATGTCCACCCTGCTGCTTCAACCCTGTTATTCAACTTTTAAAATCAAATATAACTTACATATGGGGAAATGAGAAGATCATAAGTGGGCAGTCAGACGAGTTTCGACAGAAGTCCACACCCATGTGACCCACAGCACCAGCCAGACATGGACGGTTCCCATCACCCCAGAAAGGGATGTTGTTTGAGGTTTTTACCAATCAACGCCCATCCTCATAATCCAGGGACCCACTGTTCTGATTTTTTCACCATAGATTAATTCTTCTAAGATTTCATATATATAGAAAAGGATAATATGCCCTGCTGTGCGTCTGGCTGTTTTGCTTACCATGTTTCTGAGGTTCCTTCATGATGCTGGGGGTATCAGCAGTTTTCTCCTTGTTATCACTGAACACTTTCCCATTGTTTGCATACACCAAAATTTGTTTATCTCAACAAAGTGCTAAGAAGGTGAATAGATATATCAGTCCAAGAAAGGATGGATAATTTTGGAATACTGGGGGAAAAAATCCTTTCTTGCACAAGAGACAGGGTAGGAACATGTTTAAATGAAATTACCAGATCAACTTCTAAGTGGTTATACCATTTTATATGCCAATTAACAATGTCTGAGACACAACAAAAACACCTATTATTTTTGTTCATAATGTTAGCCACACTATCGGATATATGTAGTGGAATCTCATTTTGGTTTTAATTTGTGTCCCTCTAGTGATGAATGATACTGAGCTCATTTCATATTTTACTGGCATTTATATATATATATCCATTTGTAAAATACCTGTTTAAGTCATTGTGTTTTTAATTATTTCTTTCAGTCTTCTTCTTTTTGTTCCCTGTAATGGGGATTGAACCTAGGAGCTCATGCATGCTAGGGCAGTGTTCTACCACAGAACTACCCCTCTGGGCTTTTTGGTTGTGTTTTTATTGTCGAGTTGTTAGAGTCCTTTGTATATTATAAACACAAATCTTTTCCCAGAAATATGTATTATGAATATTGTCTCTCATCTATGTCTTATCTATTGGTGTACTTTTTAGGAGCATAAATTTTTAGTTTTGATGAAGTCCAATTTATTTATTATTATTATTATTATTATTATTATTATTTTATTGGTTGTTCACAACATTACAAAGCTCTTGACATATCATATTTCATACATTAGATTGAAGTGGGTTATGAACCCCCAATTTTACCCCAAATGCAGGTTGCAGAATCACGTCGGTTACACATCCACAATTTTACATAATGCCCTATTAGTAATTGTTGTATTCTGCTACCTTTCCTATCCCCTACTATCCCCCCTCCCCTCCCCTCCCATCTTCTCTCTCTACCCCATCTACTGTAATTCATTTCTCTACTTGTTTATTTTCCCATTCCCCTCACAACCTCTTATATGTAATTTTGTATAGCAATGAGGGTCTCCCTTCATTTCCATGCAATTTCCCTTTTCTCTCCCTTTCCCTCCCGTCTCATGTCTCTGTTTAATGTTACTCTTTTCTACCTACTCTTCCTCCCTGCTCTGTTCATAGTTGCTCTCATTATATCAAAGAAGACATTTGGTATTTGTTTTTTAGGGATTGGCTAGCTTCACTAAGCATAATCTGCTCTAGTGCCATCCATTTCCCTGCAAATTCTATGATTTTGTCATTTTTTATTGCTGCATAGTACTCCATTGTGTATAGATGCCACATTTTTTTTATCCATTCATCTATTGAAGGGCATCTGGGTTGGTTCCACAGTCTAGCTATTGTGAATTGTGCTGCTATGAACATCGATGTGGCAGTATCCCTGTAGCATGCTCTTTTAAGGTCTTCAGGGAATAGTCCGAGAAGGGCAATAGCAGGGTCAAATGGTGGTTCCATTCCCAGCTTTCCCAGGAATCTCCAAACTGCTTTCCAAATTGGCCGCACCAATTTGCAGTCCCACCAGCAATGTACAAGTGTACCCTTTTCTGCACATCCTCGCCAGCACTTGTTGTGGTTTGACTTCATAGTGGCTGCCAATCTTACTGGAGTGAGATGGTATCTTAGGGTGGTTTTGATTTGCATTTCTCTGACTGCTAGAGATGGTGAGCATTTTTTCATGTACTTGTTGATTGATTGAATATCCTCCTCTGAGAAGTGCCTGTTCAGGTCCTTGGCCCATTTGTTGATTGGGTTATTTGTTATCTTATTGTCTAATTTTTTGAGTTCTTTGTATACTCTGGATATTAGGGCTCTATCTGAAGTGTGAGGAGTAAAAATTTGTTCCCAGGATGTAGGCTCCCTATTTACCTCTCTTATTGTTTCTCTTGCTGAGAAAAAACTTTTAAGTTTAATTAAGTCCCATTTGTTGATTCTTGTTATTAACTCTTGTGCTATGGGTGTCCTATTAAGGAATTTGGAGCCCAACCCCACAATATGTAGATAGGAGCCAACTTTTTCTTCTATCAGACACAGAGTCTCTGATTTGATATCAAGCTCCTTGATCCATTTTGAGTTAACTTTTGTGGATGGCGAGAGAAAGGGATTCAGTTTCATTTTGTTGCATATGGATTTCCAGTTTTCCCAACACCATTTGTTGAAGATGCTATCCTTCCTCCATTGCATGCTTTTAGCCCCTTTATCAAATATAAGATAGTTGTAACTTTGTGGATTAGTCTCTGTGTCCTCTATTCTATACCATTGGTCCACCTGCCTGTTTTGGTACCAGTACCATGCTGTTTTTGTCACTATTGCTCTGTAATATAGTTTGAAATCTGGTATCGCTATACCGCCTGATTCACACTTCCTGCTTAGAATTGCTTTTGCTATTCTGGGTCTTTTATTTTTCCATATGAATTTCATGATTGCTTTATCTATTTCTACAAGAAATGCCGTTGGGATTTTGATTGGCATTGCATTAAACCTATAGAGAACTTTTGGTAATATCGCCATTTTGATGATGTTAGTTCTGCCTATCCATGAACAGGGTATATTTTTCCATCTTCTAAGATCTTCTTCTACTTCTCTCTTTAGGGTTCTGTAGTTTTCATTGTATAAATCTTTCACCTCTTTTGTTAGGTTGATTCCCAAGTATTTTATTTTTTTTGAGGATATTGTGAATGGAGTGGTTGTCCTCATTTGCATTTCAGAGGGTTTGTCACTGATATACAGAAATGCCTTTGATTTATGCGTGTTGATTTTATATCCTGCCACTTTGCTGAATTCATTTATTAGTTCTAGTAGTTTCTTTGTAGACCCTTTTGGGTCTTCTAGGTATAGAATCATGTCATCTGCAAATAGTGATAATTTAAGTTCTTCTTTTCCAATTTTTATGCCTTTAATTTCTTTCGTCTGTCTAATTGCTCTGGCCAGTGTTTCGAGAACTATATTGAATAGAAGTGGTGAGACAGGGCATCCCTGTCTTGTTCTGGATTTTAGAGGGAATGCCTTCAACTTTTGTCCATTCAGAATGATGCTAGCCTGAGGCTTAGCATAGATAGCTTTTACAATGTCAAGGTAAGTTCCTGTTATCCCTAGTTTTTCTAATGTTTTGAACATAAAGGGATGGTGTACTTTGTCGAATGCTTTCTCTGCATCTATCGAGATGATCATATGGTTCTTATCTTTAAGTCTATTGATGTGGTGAATAACATTTATTGATTTCCGTATGTTGAACCATCCTTGCATCCCAGGGATGAATCCTACTTGATCATGGTGCACAATTTTTTGATGTGTTTTTGTAATCGATTCGCCAGAATTTTATTGAGGATTTTTGCATCTAGGTTCATTAGAGATATTGGTCTGTAGTTTTCTTTCTTTGAGGTGTCTTTGTCTGGTTTCGGAATCAGGGTGATGTTGGCCTCATAGAATGAATTTAGAAGAGCTCCCTCTTTTTCTATTTCCTGAAATAACTTGAAAAGTATTGGTATTAGTTCCTCTTTAAAGGTTTTGTAAAACTCCGCTGTATACCCATCCGTTCCTGGGCTTTTCTTGGTTGGTAGTCTTTTGATGGCTTCTTCAATTTCATCCATTGATATTGGTCTGTTCAGATTGTGTGTATCCTCCTGACTCAGTCTGGGCAAATCATATGACTTAAGAAATTTATCGATGTCTTCACTATCCTCTATTTTATTGGAATATAGGTTTTCAAAATAATTTCTAATTGTCTTCTGTATTTCTGTAGCATCTGTTGTGATATTGCCTTTTTCATCCCGTATGTTAGTAATTTGAGTTCTCTCTCTTCTGTTCTTCGTTAGCATGGCTAAAGGTCTGTCAATCTCATTTATTTTTTCGAAGAACCAACTTTTAGTTTTGTTAATTTTTTCAGTAGTTTCTTTTGTTTCAATTTCATTGATTTCCGCTCTGATATTAATTATTTCTTGCCTTCTGCTACATTTGCTGTTGTTTTGCTCTTCCTTTTCTAGGGCTTTGAGATGAAGTGTGAGCTCATTTATTTGTTGGTTTTTTCTTTTTTTGAGGAATGACCACCAGGCGATGAATTTTCCTCTTAAAACTGCTTTCATTGTGTCCCATAGATTCCGATATGTTGTGTCTGTATTTTCATTTATCTCTAAGAATTTTTTGATTTCCTCTTTTATGTCTTCTGTAATCCATTGATCATTCAGTAACATATTGTTCATTTTCCATGTGATGTAGGATTTTTCCTTCCTTCTTTTATCATTGATTTCCAGTTTCATTCCATTATGATCAGATAAAATGCATGGTATTATCTCCACCCCTTTATATTTACTGAGGGTTGCCCTATGGCATAATATATGGTCTATTTTTGAGAAGGATCCATGTGCTGCTGAGAAAAAAGTATATCCATTTGATGATGGTTGATATATTCTATATATGTCAGTTAAGTCTAGGTTATTGATTGTGATATTGAGTTCTATAGTTTCTTTATTCAACTTTTGTTTGGAGGATCTGTCCAATGGTGAGAGAGGTATGTTGAAGTCACCCATAATTATTGTGTTGTGGTCTATTTGATTCTTGAACTTGAGGAGAATTTGTTTTATGAATGTCGCAGCACCATTGTTTGGTGCACAAATATTGATAATTGTTATGTCTTGTTGGTGAATGGTTCCTTTTAACAGTATATAATGTCCTTCTTTATCCCTTTTGATTAACTTAGTCTTGAAGTCGATTTTATTCGATATGAGGATGGCCACCCCTGCTTGCTTACGAGGACCATGTGCATGGTATATTTTTTCGCATCCTTTCACGTTCAGCCTGTGTATGTCTTTTCCAATCAGATGTGTCTCCTGGAGGCAGCATATTGTTGGATTTGTTTTTTAAATCCATGATACCAGCCTATGTCGCTTTATTGGAGAGTTTAAGCCATTAACATTCAGAGTTACTATTGATATATGGTTTGTACTTCCATCCATGTTTGATTATTTATCCTTTTTTTAAAAAATTTAGTTTGTTTCTCCATGATTATCTTTCCCCTCGCCCTCTGTCTTTACCGAGGCACTTCCTACTGATGGTTTTGGTTATTGTTTTTCATTTCTTCCTCGTGTAGTGTTTTGCTCAAAATGCTTTGCAATGCTGGTTTTCTGGCTGCAAATTCTTTTAACTTTTGTTTATCATGAAAGATTTTTATTTCGTTGTCATACCTGAAGCTTAATTTTGCTGGATACAGAATTCTTGGTTGGCATCCATTGTCTTTCAGTGTTTGAAATACATTGTTCCATGACCTTCTTGCTTTCAGTGTCTGTGATGAAGAATCCGTTGTTAACCTTATTGGTTTACCCCTGAATGTAATATGTCTCCTTTCTCTTGTAGCTTTTAATATTTTCTCTTTGTTCTGTATATTGGATATCTTCATAACAATGTGTCTTGGCGTTGGTCTACTGTGATTTTGTGTGCTCGGTGTCTTGTATGCATCTTCAATTTGTATATCTGTTTCCTTTTTTATTTCTGGAAAGCTTTCTGTAATTATTTCATTCAGCAGGTTACTCATTCCCTTGGTTTGAATCTCTGTACCTTCTTCTATCCCGATGACTCGTAAGTTTGGTTTTTTTATGTTATCCCATAACTCTTGGATGTTTTTCTTGTGATTTTTTACCAGCCTTTCTGAGTTGGCTAGACTCTTTTCAAGATGATATATTTTGTCTTCATTATCTGACGTTCTGGCTTCTACTTGCTCCACTCTGTTAGTGATACTCTCAATTGAGTTTTTAATTTGGTTTATCGTTTCCTTTATTTCTAGAATTATTGTTTGATTATTTTTTATAATCTCTATCTCCTGATAAAGATGCTTAACTTCTTCTTTTATCTGTTTATGTAATTCATTCTCAATGTGTTCTTTCGCTGCTTGAATTTGCTGTCTTTTATCCTCTTTAAGGTTCCATCCCATCTGTCTAAGGTGTTCCTTGAGTTCTTTATATGACCATTTTTCTGATGACTCTAAGTCCTCCTGAATATATAGGCTGTCCTGCATTGTGTGTACTCCTTTTCTTCCTTGCTTTTTGAAGCTGCTCATGTTACTTCTTGTTCTGTTTGACTGCTGAGTTACTGTTTACTCCTATAAATTTATTTGATGCTTGGGAGGAAAGGTATTAGAAGGGAAGGGAAGAAGTCACTAAAGAGAATGAGAGTAAGCAGGTAGAATTCAAGGAAGGGGGGATAAGAAAAATGAAAAGACAAAAGAAGAAAAAATAGGAAATAAAAAAAGAAAAATAATTTTAAAAATAATAATAATAATTAAAAAAATTAAAATTAGAAGAAAAAAATTTAAAAAAATTGTAAAAAAAATTAAAAAACAACAAGAAAGAAAAATGAAAATGAAAGAAAAACCCAATCAAAAAAAAAAAAAGAGAAAAGAAAAAAAGAAAAAAAAAACTAATAAATGCAGTCTTAGAGTTTGATTAACTTCTCTTCCAGTAGGTGGCGCTGTGCCCACCAGGTCAAGTTTCTCCTGTCAATATGCAGGAACCAATCACTGTGCAGCAGCTCCTCCTCCCAGACTGGGCAAGTCTCCAATCCTGAGTGTCTACGGCCTCCTCTTGTGTCTAATCACTTCCCACTTTTTCTCTAGCCAGGCCCCTCTCACGGGTGCCGCTCATCACAATACTGGCTACACGCCAGGTCTGCTGCTCCCGGGAGCCCTGTTTTCATGAACGACTGGGCACACTCTTCCAGTTTGCCATTCCCTCAGACCCTAAGTTTGTAGAGCTTGGGGCTGAGAATCCTCAGGGAATTTTACTTGCCCTCCGGTAGCCACTCCCCCGGTAGCTGGTGCAAGAGACCTCAGCAGTCAGCCCTGGTAGGAGCGGTAGTCCCGCGCCGCAGATCCCTCGCCACCTCTGAATCTCTCGGGCTGGCTGTAGCACTCATGGGAGAGCTGGGAGGGGCCCTTACGGGAGAGCTCGAGGGGCCCTTAAGGTTTCCCCGATGTGTGGAGAGGGAAGGCTAGGGGATTACACACCTGTATCCGCAGGTTTCAATGAAGTTATCTCCTCCGCCGCAGTCTGATGACGTCAGTTCTCTGCCATGGTGGTGTCTCTTGCAAATGGCGACAGTTCGTTTCCCTTTGCCGGGCGACCAATGCAACGGGTGGGTCCTTACTGTCTCTCCCAAGCCCCGTTTCAAACCTGTGGCCACTACTTATGAAGGCTCGGTAGGCATTTACCTCCGTAGGATGAGAAGGGCTGACCAGTTGTTTCAGTCGGATGGATTAATGCTGAGTCACAGCTGTTTGTCTGCGGGAAGCAGGCGAACGGGAGCTTGAATTCAGCCGATCAGGGCTCAGTGTGTGTTCTGAGAGGCCCAGGCTGTTCGCCCCAGATCCACGTCAGCTCAGCATTGCCTAGTGATCCTGAGCAAACAGATTTAGGTTGTTTACGACTCCCTTTGCCCGCACAGCTGAAGAGGTCAGAGACTTGATCTCTCCATGCCCGCCGCCATGTTGGAATCCAAGCTCTATTATTATTATTATTATTGGGGGGTGCTGGGGACTGAACCCAGAGTGCACTACTGCTAAGCTACATGCTTTTAAATTATTTTATGTTTTTTTGTAGAGCTTTATGGTTTTACACAATTGTGGGGTTCACTTTGACGTATTCATAAAAGCATATAATACAATTTGTTCCATTTCAATTCCCAGGACAACCTCCTTCCCTCCTCTTCTCCTTCCCCGTGATCCTCTTCCTCTATTCCATTGGTCTTCCTTCTATTCCTTTTTATTTTTTGAGACAGAGTTTCACTAAATTGCGGAGGCTAGCCTCAAACTTCCAATCCTCCTGCCTCAGCTTCCCAAGATGTTGGGATTACTGGTGTGCACCCCTGGCACCCCACCATAGTTAGTCTTTTATTGATCCTGAAATATCTTGCCTCCCCCAAGTTCACAAGGGTATTGCCCTGTGTTTCTTTGGGGAAGTTTTATTTTGAGTTTTCACTTTGACGTTCAGTTAGGAGAGCTGAAAAAACTTTCTGTGTGTGATGTGAAATGGGTTCGGGTTCATTTATTTTTCAGGTTTTGAATCTCAGGCTCCTCTGAGCAGTGTGTTGGATTCTCCTGCATCTCAATCCATCCTGTCTGGGACACCCTTTGTCCTGCACGTCCATCCGGTGCACACTGCCCACCTGTTAGTCACTGAGGAGCCAGCTCAGGCACTGGATCTACTGTTGTGGTGTCTCAGTGCTTGTGTCCATGTTACCCTGATTTTGCTTAGCAATGACCCCAAAGCGCAAGAGGAGTGCTGCTGGCCATTGGGATACGCTAAAGAGAAGCTAAAAAGTGCTTCCTTGAAGTAGCAACTCACATCATCACAGGGAAGAAAAAGGGGAAGCACAGCACAATATGATATTTTGAGAGAGAGCATATTCATATAACTTTATTACAATGCATTGTTATAATTATTCTATTTTTACTAGTTATTGTGTTAATTTCATACTTGCCTCACTTATAAATTATACTTTAACATAGGTATGCAAAAAAATATAGGGTTTGGTACCATCTGCACTTTCTGGCATCCACTGGGGGTCTTCACGTGTATGCAGCTCAAATAAAGGGGGACCACTGTATCTCATTATTAATCTTTTAAATTATAAAACACAAAATTTGCCATTTGAATCATTTTCTGAGTGAACAATGTAATGGCATTAGGTACATTTAAGATGCTGGAGGAGTGTCATCAATCTCTATTTCTTGAACATTTTCTTTATTCCAAACAGAAACTCTGTGACCATTATACAACACTGCCCCACACCTCCTCCTGCTGGCCCCTGGAAACCTGTAACTGACTTGCCTTCTTAAATATTCCATGTAAGAGGAATACTTTCATAGCAATGCCCTTTTGTGCCAGGCTTATGTCACCTGATAATAATCTTTTCAAGGCTCATCCACATTGTAGTATATGTCAGAACTTCATTCTTTTTCTATGGCCACATAATAATCCATTGTATAAACCCCATTTTGACTATCCATTCATCTGTTGATAGACACTTGTGTTGTTTCCACCTTTTGGCTACTCTATCGTGCCATGGATATTGGCTACAAGTATTTGTGCAAGTCCCTACACCTATGCCGAGGAGTATAGTTGCTAGGTCATACAGGAATCCTAATTCCTGTGTTTATCTTTCTTTCTTTCTTGTGATGCTAAGGGCCTTACCTTTCTGCAGAGCTGTTGAACTTCCCCACAACAACTGCTCCATTTCACACTCCCACCTGCACTGAATAAGGGTTACAAATTCTGCTCAGTCTCATGAATACTTGAGTTTCTGCTTTAAAAGTTATTAGTATATTTAGTAAGGGTGAAGTGGAATCTAATTGTTGTTTTAATTTGCGTTTCCCCCAGTGATGATCCCCTAGTGATCTTTTCATGTGCTCATTGCCTGTTTGTATATTTTCTTTGGAGAAATGTCTGTTCAAATCCTTTGTCATTTTAAAATCAGGTTGTTTGTCTTCTTGTTGTTGAGTTATAAGAGCTCTTTGTATTTTGGATACAAGTCCCTTATGAGATATGAGAGTTGTAAAGGCAATCCATTCTGTGGATTGCCTTTCCATTTTCTGGACAATGTCCTTTGATGAACAAAAGTTTCTCATTTTGATGAGGTCCAACACATTTATTTGTTTAGTTGTTGCACTTTTAGTGTCATATATACTTGCTGGTGTTTCAATTGGAATTGCAGTGAGTACTTAGATCAATTGGGGAAGAACAGACACGCATTTTCAGTTCGGATCTTCTAACCTCTGAGTGGTATACCTTCTAAATTTTTTTTTAGGTTTTCTCTACTTGTCTCAGAAGCGTTTCATACCTTTCAGTGCAGTGGTTTTGTGTATAATTTATTAATTTTTCCTGATTATTTTATGGATTATTGTCATGAAGTTTTGCTTCCTCCCAAATTCATATGTTGAAATACCTCCAACATTATGGTATTAAGAGCTGGACCTTTGGGGTTTGATTAGATCAGAGCATCTTAAATGGGAGTAGTGCCTTATGAAAGGGATGCAAGGGAGCTTGCTGGTTCCCTCCTCTGGGTGAGGACACCCAGATGACAGCCATCCCATAAGCTAGACGCAGGCCCTCACCACAATCAACATGCGGCCACCCTCATCTCAGAATTCCCAGAATCCAAAACTTGAGCAATAAATTTCTATTGCTGAAAAGTCTATGCTCTTTTGTTATGGGACCCCAAACACTTTTATGGATTTTTATGCTGTTTAAAATGACGCTTTTTTCTAATTTTTATTTTCTAATTGTTTTTTCCTAGTATGTAGAAATGCAATTTTCCTTCTTTTGTTTTCTCTCTTTCTGTACTGAGATCAAACTCAGGGTCTCACACATTAGGCAAGTGCTCTACCACTGAGCTACATCCTCGGCCCTTTTTATTTTATTTTGTATAGGGTTTGGCTAAATTTCCCAGGTTGGACTTGGACTTGAACTTGCTATCCTCCCTCCTCAGCCTCCTGAGTGCCTACAATCATAGGCATACACTGACATACCTGGCTCCTACAATTGATTTTTTGACATCCTTCTTATATCCTGCAAACTTCTAAATTCAGCTGTTAGCTCTAGTAGTTTTTGTACAGTCTTTAGGGTTTTCTTTATATAGCATTTGCAAATAAAAGATTTTATTTTTCCTTTTCAATCTATCTTTTTTCTTCTCACCTTACTAAACTGGCTACAACCTGAACTTCAATAATGAATAGAAATGGTATGACAGGAGCAGATATCTTTACCTTGTTCTTGATCTGGGAGAAAAACATCCATTATATATTTAGGCTTGATGACACTTGAATGTTGTGGGTTGGGCTGCCTTTCCAAAAAAATATATTTAAACCCTAATCTCTGATATTTGCGAATGTGTCCTTATTTGGAAATATGATCTTTTTTTTGATGCAATCAAGTTAACATGAAGTCATACTGAATTGTGTAGAGTGTGTGGCTAAATCCAATACTAGTGTCCTATGAAAAGATATTTGGAGACCCAGGGAGAAGATGGTCATGTAAAGATAGCAGAGATTGGAGTGATGTTTCCACAAGCCAAAGGATGCCAAGGATCACCAACACCCAGTGGACACTAAAAAGAGGCAAAGAAGGATTCTCCTCTGGGGCCTTCAGAGGTGGGTCAGCCTGCTGACATTTGGATTTCGGATTTCTAACCTCCAGACCTGTGAGAGGATAGATTTTTTTTTTTATATTAAGCCACTTAGTTTGTGGCAGTTTGTATTGTCTTAGGAAATAAATATCCAGTTTTGTAGTAAAACTTGTTCATGAGTTTTTGGTGTGTTAGCTGGTTATTCTGTCTCCTTTAGAATTATGCCATAGCTGCTCTCCTCTTTCCAGAATTTTCCTTCAGAGAAGCATTTCAAACTCTAATGGTCCAGCATATGGTTTAATTTGGTGAGTGTTCCACATGTACTTGAAAAGAATGTGTACAGCGGCTTGACAGGCTGAGGCAGGAGGATCTCAAGTTCAAAGCCAGCCTCCGCAACTTAGTGAGGCTCTAAGTATCTTAGCAAGATGAGTGCCTTAGTGGTTAAAAGCACTTGGGTTCAATCCCAGGGAACTCAAACAAAAAAGTGTGTTCTGCAAATGGATGTAGTGTTGTGTTCCACAAATAACCATGAAGTTGAGCCAGTTAATAGTCAGGTGTTCTGTCACTTGCAGCGGAAGTCGAACTTGCACATCATTCCATATGTACAAGTCTTCACCCGGGAGCATTTGTGCTATGCTTCCCAATTAAAAGGACATACTCCCTGTTCTGAGTTTCCAAAGCTTTTATTTCTAAGTGTGTTCCACATCCTGTTATAGCACATATTCAAAAATATGTCTTATGCCCATCATTAGCCTGCAAATTCCTGGAGTGCAAAGTGTTTCTAAAGCAGTCCTGAGTCTGCAAGCCACCTGACCTCGGGACTTGCATACAAGAGGTATTCATTTGCTCACAGTGTCATTTCTTGCCTGGGGTGGAGATAACTTTACTGACAGAATTGTCTTAAAATGCAGGGAACTGACAAGGGTCTATTTTAGATAGAAGATTCTCTGCTTTGGTATGTGATTAAATATTTTATTCTAAAATTTGAGATACTTTAAGTAATTTTTAAAAAATAGAACTTACTCTCCTACCAATCCTGAATATTTAGCAGAAGAAATCAAAAAACTAAATGGAGCTCAGATAAAACCGTAAGTGTAATAAAGTGATGACATCTATGAAGAGTCCAAAGCTGTCTCTCCTAATAGTGTCATTTCCTGTGTGTGTAGGCGCAGTTGGCATGAGCTGAGAACCATGCAGGGACCCTCCCTCACCACCCCACCATTACAACTTAACTAGTACTTCCCCTGTGTCAGGCACAGTATTATGGGTTAGTGATGTGTCATCTCACACAATGCTCACAATGCCACCATCTATCTCATGCACCTGAATGAGGAGACAGAGGGCCCAGGGACTAAGTGATTTGCCCAAAGTGACCCAGGTTGTTAATAACAAGGGCAGGACCAGAATCCAGATCTGACCGTTCCACAGCGTACACAGTTTCTACCCTCACACCCAGGAAGGACCTGCAAAGAGCTAAACACCCACTGTGCGGACCATAATGAGATCACCACGCTTTTGCCCACCCAGGTGAGAAAGGCAACAGATCCCCACGCACGGCCTCATTTATTCCTTGCAAAACTCATTAGTTCAGGCAGGGAATCTTCTGCTGCTGGTATCATGTCAGCTCTCAAAAGGTTTCAGATTTTGAAGCGCTCTGAATTTCAGGTTTGCAGATTAGGGATGCTCAACTCGTATCTCAGTTACAGAGGAGAAAGTGAAGCTCCCAGAACTTTGTCAATATGCTCAAAGCCCCACAGTGAGGGTGTGGCAGGGCTGGGATTTGACCCCAGGTCTGATTCCAGAGACTGTCCTACATCCTACAATACAGCTGTAAAGACACAGTCTCTAGAACCACCTGTCTGGCTCACACCATGAGCCGAGCTTTGGAATTCACCTGGGCAAAACAAGCACCATTACTAAGTCCTTTAGTACCTACAAATGCAATTAATAATAGTATTCCCTCCACAGTTATCCTCAAGGTTAAATGAAATAATCATACAAAGTATGCTTGATAGTAAGTAAGTATTCAGGAATATAACTATTATTTAAGAAGGAGTCAAAGACCAACAGAACCCCCAAACTCAGCCCAGTTTGCCAATACTCCAGCAGAACCAAATAGTTTTTGTTTAAATCAGATCCCCAGTTGGCACGATTTTAGATGTGTTTCTCAATTTTCTTCGATTAATTCTACCATAAAAAAACATGGCCATATATTAAATGGAGGTAGAAAGATGGGGAAAGAATTTGTTAACCTGGCCAAAGGCAAATGATTTGGACTTAGAGGAAAATTTCTCAAACTTCTGGTTACAACGGACAAAAACTCAAATGCAGTGAGCTTTAAATGAAGTGGGATTTGTTAGCTTATGTAACTGGGAAGGAGGCATGCGGCTGGCCCCAGGCAGGATTGGACCACATCCATGCCCTCTGTTGCTCTTGTTTTCTGCTCCTCTGTGCTGCAATCTCAGTTCTTCCTCTTTCTTCATTTCCTCCTCCTGCAGATATCTATGGAGCAGGGAGGGCAGCTGCAGATGGGTTGTGCCACTCTGGTTTAGTAACCCTAGAAGAAGGGACACTCTCTCCTGGTCTCCAGATATGCAGTCCCAGGAAACTCCGATGACAGAAATTCGGATCATCTGTCCACTGCTGTGGCTAGAATCCTGGGGACTATGACTGTTAGCCCAATCTGAACTCAAGGAATGGGGAAGGGGCAACTTCAAAGAAAAGAGTGTGTTCCAGGGTGAGAGGGAAGGAGATGAGAGCACAAAAATATATCAGATGCCTTCTGGAATACAGAGAGTAAGTGTTATGGTTTAGATGTGGTGTCCCCCAAAAGCTCACCTGTGAGACAATACAAGAAGGTTCAGAGGAGAGATAACTGGACTATATCCTAACTTAATTGGTTGATTAATCCCTGATGGAATTAACTGAGTGGAGCAGGTGGGGTGTGGCTGGAGAAGGTGGTTCATCAGGGGCATAGCTATGGGGTATATATTTTGTATCTGGCGAAGGGAGTATCTCTCTTTCTCTCTCCTTGCTTCCTGATCAAATGTGAGCTGCTTCTCTCTGCCACACTCTTCCGCCATGATGTTCAGCCTCACCTTGAGCCCCAAGGAATGGAGCCAGCTTTCTGTGGTGGACTAAGACCTCTGAAATCTTGAGCCTTCAAATAAACTTTTCTAAAAAAAAATAAAATAAAATAAACAAATAAACTTTTCTTCCTTTAAATTTTTTCTGGTCAGATCTTTTAGTCACAGCAGTGAAATAGCTGACTAAACATAGGGTCCTGTGGAAAGTGTCAGGTCTACTCTCATCCCTAGTCAGCCATTCTTCTGGAATCCTTCAACTGGGATACAGCTGTCAGGCCTCAGAGCTGGCTCTGGTGCTCAGGCAAGGAGAAGGTGCGGTGTTCACGTGGGGATGTAATTAGGTGACATCGTCTTTAAAGAGCGGAGAATCTAAGGACAGTGATACTCTGTAAGAGGAGGGACAAGAGACCCAAATAAGAAAAGACCTATTCAGCCAGGAAACCTCTAGGCATGATGGAGCCATACCTCCTTGGTGTGTAAGAATAGTAGAATAGTAATTATTATTACTACAACTGTGGTTTTCTGAGGGTTGTTTTGTTTTGTTGATTTTAAGATAGGGTTTCATTATGTTGCCCAAGTTGGTTTCAAACTCTTGGGCTCAAGAGATCCTCCTGCCTCAGCCTCCACATCACTGGGACAGCAGGCACAGTCCACAGTGGCCAGCACCATTTCCGGAGCTCTTACCCTGTGCCTCCCATGTCATGCACAATTCCCAATCTGAAGCTTATTGCAGCTTTGTGATAGCTGAGTTTTCCTGTGGAGGAAGGAGTCTGCCAGTCCCACAATCCTATCTTTCCAGACCAATAACAAGATGATGATTTAGGATCTTTCAAAACAAAATTGGGGATTTTATAAAACTTCGTGGGACACAGAGAAAGGGGGGGGGGTTTCCTGGGCCGCTCTTACACACGCTACAAGAGAACATAGGACTTCCTTTGTTTTTCACAAACACAGTGCCAAGTGGTCTTGGAACAAATGCTCACGGAGCAGAGCTCACAGCTCCATTCTCTCATCAGTCATGGCTGGCTGGCTGGGTTTGATCAGCATAAGCGGATCCTGAGCTACAGCTCTATTGCCTGGCAATTTCACTTGGGCAGGGAAAGGGCTGACATTTCATTTCCAAACTCACAGCAGCAGCACAAAGAAAGAAATCTTTCAGCTCCTCCAATGGACTGCAGCCAATTCATGTGCAGAATTCCCATGTTGCTAAGATTCTTTCTCGCTTCTTCTAAGAGGGCTGTCAGCCACTCCAATTGGCTCCCTGCCCCACACCCCCTCCCCCACCCTCCATTTTTCATTTGTGTCAGATGTACTCCCAAGTATCTAGGTATTATATGGTTGTTCTGTTTTTTCCTTGAGCCCCCAAAGAATGTTGCACCACTTCTGAGTTATACAAAATGGGATGTTGAGATGAGTAATATCTCTGTGTGGATAAAAGAATAGCAGCTAATGGAAAAAAATTATCAGTGGGAAAAAAAATTGTGGTGAGATAAAATTAAAATTTTAAAGTAACCTGACAGGAGTTTTAAGTGTTATCTTTCTGTTGTTGTGACAAAATACCTGAGATAAACAACCTAAAAGGAGAAAAGACTTACTTTGGCTCATGGTTTCAGTCCATGGTCTCTCGGGCTCTGTTGGATTGGGCTTGTGGCAAGGCAGCACATCAAGGCAACAGCGTGTAGTGCAACAGAGTTGTCCCCCTCATGGCAGCCAGGAAGCACTGAGAGGGAAGAAGGGGCCTGGATCCCAATACCACCTTCAAGGACATGCCCCTAGTGACCTAATTTCTTCTAAGGCCCACCTCCTAAAGGTTCAACAACTTCCCCCCCATAGCACCACAGGCTGGCCACCAAGCCATTAGCACATGGTCTTGGGGGACATCTAAGATCTAAACCATAACATAAGGCAAATGTCATTACAGGGAGCACCATATATCAGGGGCTACCTACGCTATAATGTTTTTTAACCTTGTTTTAAAACATCTCCCTGCCCTCCCCCTCCTTCCTTCTTTTTTGGTGCCAGGGATGGACCCAGAGCCTCATGCATGCTAAGCAAACCACCCTCTACCACTGAGCTACATCCTCAGCCTCCTACCTCCATTTTAAATTAAAAAAAAAAAAAATATATATATATATATATATAGCATGGTTATCAAACAAAAACTAAACAACACAAAATGTATACAAGTAAAAACATGAATACCTTAGAGGCTAATTTTAAATATTTAGATAAATATTTTAAATATATAGTCGTACTTCGCTCTACCACTGAGCCACAACCCCAGCCCTCTCACAATTATTTCTAATTACATTTATTTTTAAATAAATATCATTCAGCTAATTTGCTTGTGTTTAAGAAACTAAGGTGAATGGAAGCAATTGCTAAACTTTAAAATATTCCTTTGCTTCAACAGGTATTTCTTTAAAAACCCTTTTAAGTTTATTAAACAAACAAATTTTAAAAAGAGAGTTCTGAAAATTTAAGGTTAGTTATTAGTTTTTCTTTTTCTTTTAGACAATACCAGCTATCTGCTTTGAAAACAAGGGAAGACTGGCACCCTTACACCTCCCTTCTCCCATTCCCAACTTATTAGTTATATTTTTAAGGTTCATACTATTTGCAATCTTTGATCTACCATGAAAAAATAACAGCCTGTTCCGTCATTTCTTACATAATCAGTGTTCATCACTGGTTCTTTTACTATGAGCCCCTTCATTATTGAATTGTGACAGTCATCTCGCCTATCAAGTGGTTTCCTAAAGGGCTCAGAAGTAGTGCACTCAAGTTCCCACACACTCTTGTAAGAGGACAAGACATTATGTTTTGTTATGTTTGATGACTTGGCTGCCGTCATTCATTTGAGTCCTTCTCACTCCCTACTGAGAACATTGGAAATACTCCTCCTGCTCTCCATCACTGGGTCTTGAAGTAAGGAAGTTTGAGATCCCTTGGCGACTTGCCTTTTCTGTCTGAATGGTAAAGAACTCTTCTTTCGTAAAGTTTAGTAACTTCATGAGGGTGTTTTGGTGTCAAGTGTTCTCTGTTGGATTTCCTAGAACACTGTTCATTTGTTTCAAAGATTTCATTTCAGGAAATTTTTTTCTGTATTGTCTTTCAATACTTTCTTATGTCAGAGTATCTCTGTCTTCCTATTCTCTCAAGAATTACTTGAATCTTTTTAAAAAATCCTTCATTCACTGCAGTCACCCAAAGCCTTTAAAAAAAAAGTTACCAATCCAGATTTCAAACATGTTTCTTGTGAGTTGTTCTAATTCACTTATTTCTTCTATCATATTAATTTGGTCAAATTGTTTCCTTCTCTCCGCCATCTGCCTTTTTATCTTTCTCCTGTTCCATGAGCTTACATCTGAGCATTGTGTTTTATGAATTCATGTTTGTTTTTCAGCACTGGGGATTTAATCCAGGGTAATTTAGCAATGTACTACATCCTCGGTGCTTTTAATTTTTTAAGACAGGGTCTCACTAAGTTGTGAGGCTGGCCTCAAACTTGGCGATCCTCCTGTCTCAACCTACTGAATTGCTGGGATAAGTGTGTATCACTATGTCCAGCAAGTTCATATCTTTAAGTTCTCTGAGTGTACATTACACCTGTAGGAACTTTCTCTCTCTAGGATTGTCTTTTTTTTTTTTTTTTTGCCAAAATGGTTCCTTCTGTTCCCCACTCTGCCCTCTCATCTGGCTGTAGCTCATACATGGTTGCCAGGTCATTTTATTTGTTTGCTCACATAAGATATGCAGCTCTCAGACCATTTATTTGCTTTCATACAGTGTCAGTGTGCTTGCCCTGACATATCTTCTCTCTCAATTGCCACCTATTTCTCTTCCCTGTGAGCTTGTGTTCTGTATGGTTTCTCCCATCAATGTCATTACAAATATTTAACACCAGCATGACATAGACATTGACTGAGCAGAACAGAGGCCTGGGGCAGGGGTCTGGGGTTCCTTGCCAGGTTCAATGTTACTTGGGTAGCTGCTGGGGTGGTCTGGAGTGGGAAACTTTTTATGATAGGGGATGGGGTGACCAGAACAGTTAAGAGACATTTGTATAGTTCATTAACCTCCTGGTATGAAAGTGTTTTGATATTCTAATAACCAGCATAGCCACATGAGTGTATACCAGCCAAACATGAGCCACCTTGATTGTGTCCACACGGGAGAGTGGGGAAGCATAAATATTATATATAGGTGTGTTAGCTTTCTGTCACTATAACAAAACACCCATCAACTTATAAAAAGTTTATTTTGGATTTTTTCAGCCCATGATTGGCTGGCTAATTGGTTTGAGCCTTTGGTGAGACAACATATCATGGCAAGAACATGGGTAGAACAGAACTGCTTACGTCACAAACCAGGGGACAGAGAAGAAGCAGAGACTGAGGTCCCACAATCCGCTTAAAAAGCCCACCCACAATGACCCAGAAACCTTCCCCTGGGCTCCACCTCTTAAAGATTCTACCACCTCCTGACAGCTTTTAACCTGTGGGAGATAGTCAAGACTACAGCAAAAGACTTTTGCCATAATGACCAGACTTTACCATGTTCTCATACTGTCAATAAATCTTGCATCAGAGTGAATTCTGAATGGCGAGGAAACATACTGACTATATAACATGGCTAGTCCCTTGGGTGAGTTACTTCCTGCTCCTTATTTTTGGTAAATTCTTCCCACCTACCTCCATGTCATCCTTACCCCACCTCAAACCTGGTCTACAATAAGTCCCCTCAAGAGGAAGAAAGAGATAAGGATTCCCGTCCTTCCCCAACTCATCAATCTACTTCTAGAACCTGAGATTTTAATGACAATTCTGGATTTTACAAATTCCCCATTGGGGGATGGGATAAAGAGCCTTTTTCCTCACTAGAAGATCTGGTCTTTCTCTTTGGCTATCATCTGTTGAAGTTTAGGGCACAAGGTTGATTTTTTCCATTTCTTGATTGCTGGTAAATTTAGTTAAATTGGCTTTTAAATTTTTATTTATTTTGGTTGTTTTGTTAGGCTCCAGGGGGTTCTGTGATCTTATTTACCTGAAAAGATCCCAGTATACAATTTTAAAGAACTAAACCAGCTCTGGGGGTCTCACCTGGGCTGCACTTTAGAATCAATGGGGAAATTTTAACAATATCAGGGACAGGCCACATTCCTGACACTGAGTCAAGTTACCTGTAGAGTCCCAGATATTACTAAATTTTAATTTGCTTGTTTTAAAAGCCTTTCTAGTAATTCTAAATTTTTACATCTGAGAACTATGAAGTGGACCTTGTCTTCTGATTGTTCATAACTTGATACCTATAAGCATCATTTATACCCTTTATATGTGCATCAACAAAGCAAAATATTTTTAAAAACATAAATTATTAATATCTGAGTGCTCAGTCACTGAAAGCATTTCTTGATCAAGTAAGTAGGAGAGAACAGAAGAGCTGTGCATGGTTTTATTTTAGGTATATTTTTATGTAGTTGGATAACAACTATCATATCTGAAAGGAGCAGGGAGCACCATCTTCTAAAACAGCCTTGGAATCCAACCATGGACAGGGAAGCACTGTCAGATGCTGGGTTCACTGACTTGAAAGGGAAGTTCACAATTCAATGGAAGAGGCAGCTATGCCGATAACTAGAACATAATACAAAAGAGTTAGTCCAGTCACCTGGAAGTCTTCCTTCCTGTCCCCAAGTTCTAGTTTACAGGTATCATTCAGAAATGCAGGGGGTGTTTAGAGGTGAAGCTGATGGCTGAGATATTCTGTGTCTAGGATGTTTTTGAGGTGATTCGAGGAATGGGAAAGAGGAAAGCTTATGGGGCCTTCCAAATTTGTAAAAGGGCTCAAATCATACATGGAGTCAAAAGGAGGCATCCTCAGGGCTGGGCTGGAAAAGCAGAGAATTCAGAGATCAAGGCTGTCGCCACAGCACAGAGAATGCAGAGGCTGAGGCAGGCTCTAAAGACAAAGTGGGTACAGAGAGAAGAAAGAAGAAAGGAATGTGGAGCATCTGAATTTTTGCCTCAGAGTCTAGAATAATGGTGATGCCACTAACCTGGAATCTGGCGTTTCATGTGAAGAAGGACATCTAAGGAAAGACAATCAGGTGGCCTGCACCTCAAGGGTAATTTCAGGAGAGTCTGCAGGGAGCCTGATATCTGAAGACATATGCCCACAGGGTCAGCAAGTTTGCAAAGAGCCAGGTCTAAATCAGGAACCAGGTGGAGGTCACCCCATATTCCCCAGTGATCTCTGGAGAAGAGGTTTGGTCAATGAATCACAATGACCAGGAAAGAGAGAGTAGGTTGAGGGTTCACCATATAAGATGATCTCATAAAGGATTTGAGGCATTTAAAATACCTAAACATCATTTCAACAAATTAGAATCTCAAGCCAAAACAAGGTACTAAAACTGGCCATGCACAAGCACCAGCAAAGACATGACAACCCTGTTCTTAAAGATTCACATGGCAAACCACCTGAAATGTGATCTGTGTCAGTGCTGATGTCAAATCATAAATATTCAGCAATTCTCCAGTAACCTGAACCATGCTGTTCCAGAGGCACGAACTCCATTGGTGCCTCTGGAGAGAATGACATCGACAGTTGTGGGATGTGTGCCCATAAATCGGGTCAAGGGCAGCTCTCTTGATCTACTTATGTGAATGTAAGAATAAATTAAAACATCAGCTCTAGGATGGTTCCATTTGTCTTATTCTTTTAGTGTCTCTCCATCGTTGTCATAGAGCACAAATTGTCCAAAGTTCTTGCAGAATGATGACAGGAAATGTACCAACTTTGGCAGATTCTAGAATAAAAAAAAGTGGCAAATGCAGCCCTACTCTTCTTAGTTGGTCCCTCATTACCCCTCCCACTGGAAGGCAGGACAGGAACTCAAATGTGTTCTCTTTCTGAAATCAGTTCTGTCCATCCTTTTGAAATCTATATTTTTGCATGGTTCCCAAGATGGGCACCTACCTGAACACTACTGCACCCAAGTATGCAGAAGCAGGAGGTAGATGGCCACTCCTCACACAACTTGTGCTGACAGTACTGATGTTAATATTAAAAAAAAAAAAAGCCATTGAAAAAGATTGTGGGATTCAGTATATGTTGTCCAGTAATTTAGAATAAGCAAAAATCAATGCAGACTGACTTCAGGTCCAACACTTCCATTTTAGAGTGAGGAGGAAGGTGGTGGTGATGCCTCAATTCCTCATTTTGATTTTTCCATATCCCTGTGGAACAATAATGAGTTTGTCATAGTCATTGTTTCACATGATAGAACACCACTAGAATCTGAATAAATAAAAAGGTCAGGGAAACATATTGTAAGGTACACATTTTTCAGTAAAAGGAGTTTTGGGGTAGGGGACATGGCTTCCTGAGAGCTGGAAACTAGGAAGGGAAATGGCTCCAAAGAACTGTGCTGGAGTCCCAGTGACTATAGGTTCCTCCTCCTGGCTTACTGCTTGCTGCAGCATCCGGTATCTACTTTCTCTTTTCTTGGGCACATGGCCCAACATGGCCACCCCAGCCCCAAACTTCATATGCCCCCTTTTCTTAAGTACTTGCCACCTGGCTCTTTAGTTTCCCTCTCTTTAAACCCTCCTACCCCCAATTCTAATTGGCTCAGCTTTTTAAAAAGAGGTGTCTAAAGAGGACCCAATGGTGGGAAGAATCTACTCAGAGAACAAGTACTACTACTTTGATATTCAAATGATTTAGACAAAAAAAAAGTGACTGCTATTGAGTGTAAACTAAGCACACAGCCACACAGACAGTATGCTTAGCAAATTCATCTATTATTTGTTTTGCATTTGTGGTTTCTCTGAAAACATAATTAAATCAGGCCAAAGGACAGAGCTACCCTGACAGGACCTAGTCTTTCTAGAATGCTTAGTATACCCAAGGTAATGTCATTAAAGTGGTTGTTTGATGCTTTGAAATTATCTTTTGTTGAAGTTTTAAACAGTTTTATTAAGAATTTGGAGTTGGGCAGCCTGCATTTGTCACCTGGTTCCAGGATTCACTGGCTATGGGCCTTAGGCAAGGGGTTTCCCAATTTGTACCTATTTTCTCACTTGTAATTTGAGGACAACAGACTTGTCCTACAGAGTTCTGAGGAGCAACTGTGCTAATATTTGTCAAGGGCTTAGAACGATGCCCCCAAGGCATGTGTGTTCCATATCTGATACTTCTTATTGGTAGATTCGAGTAAGCAAAAACCCACACAAAAATATTCGAGAAGCACTTAATAAAATACTTTAAAAATAAGTTTATTGTAACTAATGAATATAAAATCTGACACATTTTCAAACATTTTTCAAAAAAGTAAAGCCCTCCCCTTTTCCCCCTCCCCATGAGATATAGAATACTTGGACAGAGAGGCAATACAAACCTCAACATGAAATTCTCATTCATAGTTGGCCCTAAAAAGGCTCCAACACATTATGTTCTAAGTCAAGATCCATTAAATTCAAAAGCCAACAAATCATTCGACACTTTTGTAGTTTATCTTGCTCTCTACTGGCAATATGATGCTCATTTAAAATGCCGAAGGACAAGTATAGTAACATAAGACTGCATGTGACAGATATTCAAAGTGCACAGATCTATGAAACCACAAACATTCACACAAATACTAGATGTAAAATTAAATACTGACTTAAAAATCAATCCAAGGAAATCTATGTACATTTTAGCCTTTGGCATCTGGTCTAACATGTTTTTTCTTTATATAGACATCATTTTGTTCAATCTATTAACCAGCATAAATTTATTTGAACACATTTCTCATCTAACACAGATTGTCCACAGCCAATTTCACATGAGGTAGTTGGGCTGTTTAATGACATTCTAGTGAAGCTCTCATGACACATGGTAATTATACATTAAACATGCCATGAAACTGGCTCATCAGCCTTGTAGATAGATCACCCTTCTTATCATAACTGACTCCATATAAACCTGTGAATAGACACAAATACACAGGAGTCTGTGTGGATGAGATTAGCTGTGCAAGGGGCAGCGACCACCCCGGGGTGGTCTGTTTGTAAGGTAAAGGGAGAAAATACTGACCACACTTTAAAATATACAAAACACTTAGAACAAGCAGGATATTGTTCTTATGTTCCCACACAGCTTAGATGAAAACATTTTTCAGTCTGAAAGAGAAGTGATTCATAATGGTATGCAAAGAAATTTGAAAACTTTTGCATTGCAGAGTAGTGGTATGTTTTTTCCTTTTAATTAAAGGCTATGTAAAAACAGTGGAAGAAAGAGATCAATGCATGCGTCAACTGTACCAGAGAGGCACCATCAATGACTGTTTCATCATGCTCTGGAATGCCTGAATGCAGCAATGCAACAAGAAATCATGCAAATGGTCACTGTCCACAGGACTACTGGCTGACACAGAATGGGAACTGGGGACATTTACAGGGAAGGTCTAGTGAACAGTATGTTTACAGAATTGCTGATAGGACCCATAATGACCTTGTACTAGATAAACAGTCTTAAAAATACCATTAGACAGCAAGTGAATATATTGTCACCACTATGAAACCCCTGAGTAAACAACTGCAGATTACAAAGGGTCATATAGAAGTAGAATGTATTTCTAAATAAAACATTCTATATGCAGTTCACAGGGACAAAGGTTTTGCTATACACACTGAATAGTGTGCAGACTATAGAATATCACAAAGCATCTAAAGCCAGGCCCTCTAAGACCAAACACATTAGCTCACCTAACAACAATGGCTTAAAATTTACTTTACTTAAAAATTCTACGTCTAAAAACTTTCAAATTTAAAAAAAAGTTGGTAATTAAAAGAAATGAAATGTGAGGGTAGGGGAGCTAAACAGTTGTAAAACCTATGACTAAAATCAGAAGCAACTGATTTTAATCAATAATTCAGAAATGCACCATTATGTAACCAAGTTCCAGTCTGACACGGTAGTTTAATAGGGAAAAAATTAAAGAAAAAAATTCCTTCAGAAAATTTCCAAAATGCCTCACATCATCTTGTTTGGGACCCTCTGACTCTATTGCTTTATCTGACATTTCTTCATATGTAACTTTCATAATCAAATTCTTTCCTTTATTTAAATTTTTTTAAAGTACTGGGGATTGAACCAAAGGCCTCACCCATGCTAGGCAAGTGCTCTACCACTAAGCTGAATACCCAGCCCTTTATATTTTGAGACAGGGTCTTGCTCAGTTGCCCATGCTGGCCTTGAACTCATCATTCTCCTGCCTCAGCCTCCTGAGCAGCTAGGATTACAAGCGTACATGTGCCTGGCTTATAAAAACTTCTTACTTTGGCTATTTTCCTCAGAGTTAATGAAGTGTACTTTATTTACTGGTCCCAACTACATATTTTCTCAATTAAAAACACTATTCTGAAAATATGAAGCATTAACTTTCTGGTAATGTTTTTGGAATAATCAAAAGATGCAAACTTCCCCAGTGGCAGCACCTGATACCAGCATGCCTTTCAGTGTTACACATTATGGCATTAGCTGTAAACAGGGGTTCTGCCCAAATCTCTTATGGTCTGGCTAGGTTAGTACCAAATGCCTCCCTAGGCTAGAAACTGCTACTGGCCCAACAACTAGAAGTGGGAATAGATTTGGTGTGTTAATGGGAGCACTGATGAGGATTTTTAGTTGCAAAGAAGAAAGAAAAGTCACAAGGCTGAACTGTGAAGTTCAGATGTCTCCATCATAGAATAATGACATTAGTAGGGGAAGCTTTCATTTTCAGAATGACACACAAATAATAATGAGAAGGTATGTCAAGCCACTACTTAATGAACGTGTGAATTCCCTGGGGCCTAGGGGCTGAGCATTCTTAGAACCTCCTTGTGAAACTTCCTTCAAAGCTGGAGCAAGAACTCACACACACACACAAAAAAATCATTTCCTTCTTATAGTTAAAAGTCGGTTTCAACCCTGAAAGATATCCCTCCAATTTACCATTTTCACCAGTATTAGCTGTAATGAATCAGATTTACTTTCAAAGGATAAGAGTTGCCATCATTGAAAGGTCTTTGTTCAACACAATAAACACACACTGATATGTGGCGAGGGCAAAGGCTGGTTTCCACAAGTGACGCTAGATGAAATTGAGTGTGTGAATTGCTCATAAGGGGTCAGCAGTGCTGCTTATTTGCTTCTGCTAATATCTAGTAAGACATACCTCCTTTTTCTTCAGGTTCTCTCCAAAGGTTATGCTAGAATAGGAATCCTAAAAGTGTTTTGAGCAATGAAAAAATGACTTCTCTGTCACCAAACATACTAGATTTTGCATCTCTCACTATCAAGGTGAAAGAAAGCTTAGATGTTCCAGAACTTTTGTTGTACCATGGGAGAAAGCTGTAGTATCTTTTTTCATTGTCTCCTTCTTATAAAATAACTGCAAATAAGCATAAATTATATCTTTAACTAAAATGAAGAAACAAATATCACAGATTCAGGAGGAAACTCCAATTTTGCTAGGGTTCAGGTCAAGCTGCATTTGTTGTTTGGTATAAGATTTACCAAAAATTAAAATACTGTTTTATTTAAGAATCCTCAGTTTTGCACATCTTAGGCAAACTTAATGTTTCAGTGAGGAACAGGGTGAAAAAAAGAGTGTTTGGAAGCTGAAAGGAATGCAAGCTATTCTATCTGATCTGGGTTCCCAATGATCCTAGATAATACTAAACTCCTCTTCCTCCAAAAATTGAGTCATAAACACCTATATAGTACCTATAAAAATATGAAATAGCAGCTTTCCTTTTGTGTGCATTCAGAGCCATGACAGCAACCTGAGATTATTTTCAAAGTGCCCACCTCTTCTCCAAGAGACCATAAGAGTTCACCTGAGGTGATGAGGAGCACCAGCAGTTGCTTAGTACAGTCATACTTCTTAACATGAATAATTTCCTGGTAGCCATCTCCTATTAATGGCACAGTGCCTAAAGTATCTTTCCTCAGAGTATAAGCAAAGTCTGACTGCTTTTTCTTTTTCCCTTTTGGGAGGTGACTTCAAGCACAAGTAGTGTAAATTGTCTCCTAAGCCCACCCTCTCATTTATACCAGCCAGAGAATGAGAGTCATATAAAGTACTCACAGAAGTGAAGGAAAATAACATACAACTTAGCAGCTACTAAGAGCAAATGCTAAAATATAATACAATCAATATAATTTTATCACCCTTTTTCTCCCTGGCCTTAAAAACATATGAAGCTGTTTTTCTAAATTTAAGTACTTTGCAGAAGTTCTTATATAGATGAAATACCTGCTCATTTTTTTTAAAAAAATATGATCTAATTTTTCTTGGTGGGGTCTTGCTATGTTGCTCAGGCTGGCCTTCAACTCTTGGACTCAAGTGATCCTCCTAAAACAGCCTTACACCAAACCCTACTTGCTTCATTAATTTCAGCTAACTAAATGAACAAACAAACAAAATCAGTACCCTCCCTATTGAAGTTTTCTAAGGAGATGATTTCCCTGCACTAGGGGTCTCTATCAAGAATAGCATCATCCATAGCTGCTCCATTCATGTACATCCCTCAAAGGAACTCACTTCTACCATGGGAACTACCTTATGCTGGAACTTCCCCTTCTGTTGCCAGAAGGAAGTAGCCTCTGATGGGGAAGGCACTCATGGCTTCTCTCCTTTGCACACTCCAAGCACACTAGCCTACCACTGGGAGATGAGGACCCCAGTTTGGGGAATCATACTTTGTAGAAGAATGCCTGCCCAAGGTTGTTTTATGAAATTCTCAAGTTCCATCTATTAATTCTGACATCATCCAAAGCTTTTGAGATTGATAAGCAGCTGCACTTAGCTCTGTACTCTTGGTTATTAAGCTGAGCTTGGTGAGGGAGAAGATTCTAGAGCCATAGCCCCTGAATGTTAAACCAAGTTGGATGCTGAGGCTGGCTCAATTAAGACTGCTGCTGAGTAAATCTGCTCTCCATTTAATTATTTTACTTAAATTATGGGTCTTTTTCAAAGAACATATTTAGTTCTTGAAAAACACTGGGAATTATGAAAATTTGAATTTAATTGAATGGTTCTTCAACTTTGTGTGCATAAGAATCACTTGGGAAGTTAGTCCAAATGCAGATTCCTCAGACCCAACCCCAGATTTGGGTTCTTCAGGTATTTTGGGAATATGCTCTTTGAATAAGCACTCCATTTGACTTTGATACAGAGGTGGTCCACTTTGAAATCACCTGGCTCCTCTACTTAAGAGGGTACCTTAAGCAGACCCCTTTACCTCTAAATTTTACTATACACAGGAAATAGGCTGGCTAAGAGGAGGCACTAGGTAGGTGTCATTTCAAATGACCTGGCCCACCACTACTACTGTCCTCCAGAGTGGGGTTAGGGCACACCACTCATCTCATGAAGCCATAGTCTTCTACCTATCAATGGGGATGGCAGTCCATGTTGTCATCCAACAATCTCATGGTCTCAGCAATGACAAAACCTCTTCTCACAGAGAAGAGATTTCTTTGAAGAACATCCACAAATAGCAAATTCTACATTGTAATTGCTTCAACTAAGGGGCTTACCCTCCAAGTGCTCATTCTAAGAAATTTAAACATTAACTGACTTATCCTTGATACAGAATTTGCTCATTTATAGCTTAGGTTTGAATATCCCTTTAAAACTAAAATCTAAAACAAAATAATACAAAACAATGCCAACAAACTCATTTGTGAAGTCTGCTCTTATTACTTGCCATTCAAGTCTGTAACAGCTATGATTTGGTTTCCAGTAGGTCCGTTGAACTGAAATATATAGCACCTTGATTTTTAAACACATAAAACACTTATTTTAAAAAATTATGTATAAAAGCACTGGGTTTTGCCTCCTCCTGTCCATCCCCCGCCAGGAAAGGGTTTGGAGAGGATTGAAGCTGTTGCTGGAAATTAAGTAGGGCAACACAACTCTTTAGCAAACTTTATTCCCTGAAGTTAGGAGGTGATGTCCTGCAGCCGTCACACCACTTCATCAGACTCCAGCCCATGTACCTCATATAAAGTGTCCAGTATAGCCAACTGCTTTTCCATGGCAGGGAGGTAAAGGCTGAGGTCCCTCTGCATTCCAATACTGAAAGCTTCTTTCTGGTGGTCACCTTCCTTTATGGTTAAAGCAGCTACAAAATCTTCATAGGATGGAGCTGCCCTCAGAGCTAACTGAAAAAGAATCACCTGTGAGAATCTGCATTGGAACTGTCTCTCATACACTTACACACTCACATGCATGCATACACACATGTACAAAGAGCTGAGGACAGCACGGGTAAAGAAATATGAACATCCTTTAAATTCATGAGTTCTCTAAAATTATGTTGCAAATACCAGTTCAAATAACTTTAAGGCTAGAAGAGGCAAATATGTACTCGGGCAATCCTCATGATGAATAATATCACCAAGTCAGGGAATGTGAAGAGACAGAAGTTTGAGAAAAGTTCCCTTCTTGCCCACAGTGTGATCCAGACCATTCCCCCTGAATTCTCAAAACTGACCTTTATATATGTTGCTGTATGTGTCTGTTCCCATGTCTAGTTTTCCAGGGTACCTCACTCTCCTGTTTGTATCTCACATCCATATACATTTCTTTGAACATTTCCTATTTCCTCCCACATGGAAAATTTTCTTTGCCACTCTGAATATTTTCTAAAAAGGAGGGAGTCTAAGTTTGTTTATGTACTGATGCTTTAACATATTTTATTCCAGTTAATCTCTGTAAGAACTCTGCATGGTTTATGTTCCCATTCTACAGATGAACATCAAATGGCTAATGAGTGCCTGGGCCAAGATCTGAATTTAGGACCATTTCTGTTCTTTGCAACCACACACCACCACTCCATGCCACTTCCTAATGAAATATTTCCCAGGCTCTTTATTCTCCTCTCCCTCTCTTTGCAGTTCATTTCCTAAGCTTGCTAAAATTTGCTTTCTGCTATCCATTAGGTTGGCTCTCCGGAGATGAATAGAGATTCGTGATTATTGTACTATAGTTACTCTCCTGATCTTCCTTATACTTTGGAAGACTTAGAGATTGGATCCTCCTCATGTCTGCAGGAAGAGAGTGACTGGCACAATAATGCAGTGGTTAAGCACAAGCCTGGGTGAGGCTGACCTGAACTTCAATGTAAAAGCTTTCACATATTTGCTTGAGGAATTAAGAAAAATGCTCAACTCCTAGAACCTCACTTTTCTCATTTGTAGAAGGTTAATATCACTTTCTTTATATTAAGGATCAATGGGATAGATAGAAAGTGTGTGGCTGATGGCCTAGCACATAATAAATATTTGGATAATAGTATGAATACAGGAGAAAGAACAGAAAATAAAGAGAAGACTGTTCTCTAAAAACACAATCTGAGGGCTGGGGATGTGGCTCAAGTGGTAGCGCGCTCGCCTGGCATGCGTGCGGCCCGGGTTTGATCTTCAGCACCACATACAAAGATGTTGTATCCACCGATAACTAAAAAATAAATATTAAAAAATTCTCTCTCTCACTCTTTTAAAAAAAAAAAAACACACACAATCTGAGAAAATATCCCAGAACTGAAGGACAGGAGTCTTCTGATTTAAAAATCCTAAGTTCGGAGCATGATGAATGATGAAGAAAAAAAGCATATCATGAGAATTTAAGGTGTGAGGACAAAGAAAAGATTCTGAAACCACTCTGAGGGAACAAAGAATTGTTTATATATAATGGAACAGGAATGACATCAAATTTTCTAATAGTGACACTGGAAGCTGGAGGGCAGTAGAGTAATGCCTTCCAAGTTCTTAGGGAGAATGATTATTAATCTAGACTTCTATACCCAGACAAACCAGCACTCTAAAAAGGAAAGGCAGAATTAATGCTGGAGTTCACTTTTCTTGTCTGGCTGAAGAGGAAACAAAAAAGATCAAATGATAGCTGGTTAGTGAACAAGTTGGAGGCAGAGCCTGGGTTGGCATTAGTTTAGGAGACTAATTGTTTGAAAATAAAAGTTCACTATTAGGCTGGTTAATGAGTCAAATTCCTTGAATGGAAAAGACATTTCCTTGAGCAACTGAGATCAGTTAGGATGAATTTAGCAATATTAATTAGCATGTTATAAAGTTCAATAAACCTTCAAAATAGGGATGACATAGGAATAATGGTAGACTGAAAGGGCAATCAAACTATGGATTTAATTTCTCTATTGATAAGGCTGTTTCCAAATGCTCAATATAATCTATTTTCTTACAAACCTGTAACTTTAAAACCTTTCTGTAACTGTATGCATATTATCTCACCTCTGTGTCTCTGGATTCTCAGTCTATAGCACATAGTCTATGTCTTTTAAGTACTTAAAACAACATTAAGTGTATGGGAAATGCTCAAAATCCTAAGTTGTGGTTGCAGATCTTGATATTAGACACAGAAGCTCTTTGAGGGACTTACTTTAAGGAAACAAGGGTTTTAGCCAAAATTATATGTGAACAAATGCTTTGCATCTAAGAAGAAACTCAGAAGTAGCTTAAGTTTCTAACACAGAGCATTGGGCAAATAAACTATTATACTTCATATACTTACACGGCCATTAAAAATAGTGCCTTTCTCAGACTTTTATGGCATTTAAAAATAGTCATATGACAATCTACTAAGTGGAGATAAAGGCACATAAATTATCATACATATGCTACATACATGTAGATATAAGTGTTTATATCTACATGTATGTAGCATATGTATAATAATTTATACATATATAAATAGAATATATTATCTAAGTACATAATATAAACAGAATTATAAATAAAATATATTATCTAAATAAGTACATAATATAAATAGAATTATAAATAAAATATATTATCTAAATAAGTACATAAATGAAATAGATCAATATTTAAAAGAATATATAAATAAAAGTTAAGAAGGTAAAAACCTAAAAATCTTAAAAATGGAATATAGGACATTTAAAATTTTCCCTTTCTATTTTTCCATGACTTCTAAAATTTTTTGAGTATAAATTTGAAAAAGTATAAGTTAAAAAGAACTTTTAAGGACTCATGCCAATGATACATTTTCAACTATAGATGCCTTCTTATTGGCAGCATCTCTTGAATCATCAATATTTCAGGATTAAATTTTGCCTTTTATACTGAAACAAAACAAAACAAACAAAAAAACATACCAAAGACCCAACATTTGTTTCTTGTAAACATTTAATCATCTCACTAAGGGAACTCAGGAGTCAGGACCGTAGAGTCTCTCAATTATATGGTCTTCCCTGGAGAGGGCTGTGATGGGGATGAGCACTAGCCGTGGAGATAGCAGACCTAGGTTTAGACATAGGCTCTCCCACAGTCCACTTTGGTATTAGAATTAATTGTTCTGAATTTATAAAACAGTAGGAGTTAATCCTCAGGATTAATAAAGATAATGAACATGAAAGCCAAAGTACCTGGCACATTGCTTGTAGACAATAAGCATCCAATAGCTACAGAGTAGCTATTATTATGATTATCAAACATGCACTGAAGGTAAGTGTGGGCAGTTTGAAGGTGCAACTAGTCTGGTATTTATTTCAGTGAGGGACAGGAAATGGAGCTAGCATCTCCATGCTTTCAAAAAATATCTCATTTCCATTAATACTTAATTTCTTGCACTGTTCATTCTTTCTACTTTCTTTGCCAAAGAAAGAGGGGGTGGGGCTGGGGTTGTAGCTCAGTGGTGGAGTGCTTGCTTAGCAAGTGTTAGGCACTGGGTTCAATCCTCAGCATCACAAAGGTATTGTGTCTATCTACAACTAAGAAAATGAATTTTTTTAAAAAGTGGGAGGAATAAATCATGACCTAAACAGTTCTTATCTTGGGCAAATGATCTTCTAAATTAGTAAAATACATCATCTATAAGGATGTTTCACCCACCCAACTTTCCATAGAATATCACATTCTACTAAGTTTTCTAGTATATGACCACATGACTCTGCCTTTTCATGGCTACATTTGACTAAGACTGACCCTTCTCCCAGATAAGAAGAATAAGCATTATCATTGACATGAAGGGGCTATCTACTCCTGCTAAGAGGTTTATCCAGGGTACTGTGGTTCTTAGGTTTGTGTTCTTTCTAGTTAAAAATGCTGAGAAGGAAGAAGGTGGACAACAGAAGCCAGAAACATGAATAATAACATCTTCACAATAAATACCGTGTAAAAAGATATGTCTAGGGCTGGGGTTGTGGCTCAGTGGTTGAACACTTGCCTACCCTGTGTGAGGCCCTGGGTTCGATCCTCAGCACCACATTAAAATAAGTAAATAAAGGTATCGTGTTCAACTACAACTAAAAAAATAAATTTAAAAAAAAGATATGTCTAGTCCTACCTGTTGGCACACTAAAGTTAAAATTCAAAGATAAAATTTAACTTGGGGAGAGAAGAGGGGGTAAGTCAACCAATATCTGAGAATTAACAGTATTGAATACACTGAGCAGCAGAGGGAGCTATTAGCTTGAATGCATCATTGCAGGTCAACAGTAAGAATATTGGATTGCTGTATCCTATCTACCTCTCTCTGCATGAATACTAAAGCTTTTTACTAGATTACCAGAAAGGCAACCACTTTGAACGCAAATCTCCACAAGGTCATTGGAATTGTATAGGGTAAAACATACTTTCTTTTTTATTCCAATTTTTAAGTATCTTTGGTATTCTAGACACTTTTTATTGTTGATGTTTCTGTAAACCAAAGGCTTATAAACTTAAATAAGCAAAATTTCTTATTATTCTCAAAAATAAAGCAAACAGAAATACCACACACAAAAAACACATATTTTACTCCTGACCATATGAACATTAGCAGGTAAATAGATCACTTACCGCAAAAACTCCTCGGACTACCCAGCCGTGGTGTTGCCGTAATGTTTTACCATATGCATTATCTTGAAGAGAAAAACAACTCAGTAAGGAATGTCTGCATTGGAATTTGATGTGATATTTGTATAATGTGCTTTTTAATGCATGATATATCATAGTACTATTGGTATTAAGAACTGAAAAAAAATCTGATCATTTTTGTATCCTAAAAGTTTTATACATAGGGAAAAACCCACATGGATTTGTTTAATTTTTTTCCCACATTATTTTATTGGTGTATTATAGCTGTACATAATGGTAGAATTTGTTGTTACATATTCATACATGCATACAATATAATAATATAATTTGGCCAATCCTCCCCTCCTCCCTCCTTCTGGTCCCTTTCCTCTATTCTACTGATCTCCCTTTAATTATCATGAGATTCACCCAACCTCCCACATTTCTTTTCCTTTTTCCTCTCTAAATTCACATGTTTTTTTTTTTTTTTTAAAGAAAGATAGGTACTTCCATTCTTATCGTGGATCAATATACCTTAATTTTTAGTTTATTATAGTGGGAAAAGTTTAATACCTACAAAGAAATAAGGAAGAAAGAAAGGATATTGAAACTAAGTACAGTTCAATCCCTTAGCTGTCCTTTGTAAACATTTGCTTCCCCTTTTACAGAATGATCTCTAAGGTTCTTTTTAATTCTAATATTCTATTTTGGAATTTCAAATGTTTGCTTCTAAAACCCTGGATATACAGTACTAAAGGTAGAAACCTTTAAAAATGTTATGGAAAAGCTAGGTGTGGTAGTGTGCACCTGTAGTTCAAGCTACTCAAGGAAGTTCACTTGAGCCACCCTGGGCAGCACAATGAGATCCTGTCTCACCACCACCACCATTACCACCACCACCACCAACAACAACAACAAAAATCAAGCAAACAAGAATGGTATAGGAAGAATGGCTTGAAGTTATTTAGTTACAAAAGTAACTGGTGAGATCTATTAATAAGTCATTAATATTTCATACTTTAAAGAAAACAACCTATTATTTTTGTCCAAAATGAGACTTAAAAACTGGTAATATAATTTTAGTTAAAAAAAAAAAAAAGAGAGAGAGAGAGAGAGAATCCCAGGAACAAGATGGCTGCATTCTATACAAAGGCTGTTTTCCTGAAGATTTAATAATTTGATGTGTGCAAAATTCAAAACTTATTTCCCCACAGGAATGAATTCATTCTCAGGAGCTATCTATTTTTATTTTAATGCTCCATCTTACTTCTGATTATTTTCTTCAACAGTTTATAGAATGTTCATTTCTAAATTATTAGTACAGTGTATCATGGGGGCTGTTTGACCTTGTTCTTTATGTTTTACTCTACCACATCTAAATTCTCTTTTCTAAACTTATTTATTTTCATGTGTTAGTTTTAGCATTATCACAAGTACCACCATGATTTAATAAGTGCACAGGTGAGATTATAATAGGCTATAAAATATTTTCAATTATAACAAGAATAGATGTCAAAATCATACAAAAACAAATACTACAAGTACAAGTTTCTAAGCAATGAAAAGCAATGTGGTTCACAGGACACTGTTAAAGTAAGTCAGATATTTGTGTTTTACTGGCTAAAATGGTACTGCCATGTGGCCACAGCCTATATACTTTAGTTTACTCAAGCTATGCAGGCTTAATTTATGCATAATTATTAATTATTAATTACGCAATTCCAGTCAACTTTTACTTTAAAAATTTGGATAAGGCTTTATTAATATGTCAGGTATATCCTATTTCAATTTTACATAATTTGAATTTACATAAAACACAATTACATTTTAGACCACTACTGAAATGTAAAATCAACAAATGAACTAAAACTCATTTTTTAAAAAATGCCCAAAGTAGTTAGCTGGCATCTAGGGCTACAAATATCCCTGTCACATGAGGCTGCATTAAAATAAGATGAGGTCTAAGCCTGACCTATTTTGGTTACCTTTAAAAGATTAGATAATGAAATATATTAATCTTCACTGTAATTCCCTTCATTATCATAATGCATGTTCTATAATTTGAGATTATTTTTGGCCTCTGAAAGACATAAATAATACCTTCCTCCCAATTCTTAGAGATGTGTCAGTTCCCCAAAGATGGAATCAAAATACCTGAGGAGGAAGACTCGACAATCACCTTTGCCCAATTCTCTTTCTTTCACAAAAGAAAAAACAAAAGTCCAAGAAAGGCAGAATCTTGCCCAAGATCGCAAAGCTAAAAGCAATGAGAACTTGGGCATTTGTGTAATATCAAACAAGTCTCCCAAAAAACTAATGTTTATTCTTTGTGAAAAGAAATAATGAAAATTAAAGATGCCTTTCCCAGAGCACCTTATTCTGGTCATGGAAACAGCAAAGATCTGATTTCTTTACCATTAACTCAGAAACATCTTTTGAGGTATCTATGAACTATGCCTAAATCTTTTATCTTTTAATCTCTAGTATTCTAAGTGAGAACAATCTTTCATTATTTAATCTGAGTAGACAACTACTTTTGTCTAAGAATTGTACATAGGAGAGTGCTTTTCTATTGTAAATCTATAACTGGTAAAGTTACATAGGGTTGTAGGGAGGTCAAAGGAGAAATACAAACCCAAGTCTTAAGAAGAGGAGCCTAGAAGTAGATAACTAAAGCCAGATGGGTAGAGTTATTTTGAACCCAGGAAATAACAATCATCTCAGCTCTGCAAATGTGCTAAACTAGACCATCCTTAGGCAAAAAGTAGGAGAGGTTTGAAAGCAGGCAGACAAGTATGCCAGGAGGCTGTAGGAATAGATAGGCACTGGAGAAGTAAACCTGCCTGAGGTTCTAAAACTACTACATAGATAAATCCAATTGCTCAATTAAAACAGTATGAACATTTGCCTTGTGAGAACTCTTTATCAATTATTTCAAAAAAAAAAAAAAAAACAAGAATGAACAGAAAATGTGTCCGAATACAGAGTCTAGAAGAGATCCACATGCATAACATGGATGATATTATATACTAATGGGGAAAGAAGGGGTGATCGAATAAATGATGAATGCCAAGACAACTGAATTACTGATGAGGAATTATCAAATTATATCTTATGTCATTCTCAAAACAAATTCCAGGAAGATGAAAAGCAAAGCTGCAAAACTTTTTGAGTATCAGAGAACATCTTGTGACCTTAAGGAAGAAAGGAAATTTCTTACACAAGATATAAAAATGCAAATCATAAAAGAAAACAATTACATGTTGGATTACATAAAACCCCAAACTTCTGTATACCAAAATACATCATAAATAAAGAGAAAAGGAATGCCACAGATGGCCAGAAGACATAACTCATAGCTGAAAAGACCAATATCCAAAAAATATAACAAACTTCCATGGGGAAAAGAAAACTTAAAAGAAAAAGGTCGAAATATATGAATAGGCAATTCATTGCAGAGGAAATCAAAATGACAGTGAAGATATGAAAGGCTGCTCAACCTTATTAGTAATCTAAGAACACAAACTCTAGTGATATTCTATAATTTTATAACCATCAGGCACAAATTAAAGAGTCTGACAATGACAAGTGTTAGTAAGAACATGGGAACTTTTAACTACTCTGCCAGTAATGACAAACTCCGGTGACCAATATGAGAGTATCTAGCTATGTGGTTCAGCCATTTCAATTCTACTATACACTGGAGCAGCAGCTCTCAGAATGTGGTCCCCACACCAACAACCTCAGCATCACTAGGAATTTGTTAGAAATGCAGTATTACACCTCAACCCAAATATATGGAGCAATCTGTACTTTTTTATTTTTAGTACTGGGAATTGAACTCAGGACCTCACATGTTCTAGGCAAGTGTTCTACCACTGAGCTACATCCCAGACTTAAAAAAAATTTTTTTTTGAGACAGTCTCACTAGTTGCCCAGGCTGGCCTAGAACTTGCAATCTTCATGTGTCAGCCATCCAAGTAGCTGGGATTACAGGTGTGTGTCAGCATGCCTGGCAGCAATTTTTGTTTTAAAGTACCTTTCATGATGCTAATATACTGCCAAGTTTGAAAACCACTGCTCTAGCAGCACAGCTTCTCAGCCAGTAAAGCTCAATGAATTATAGGTCTGCAGAAAGCCAAACCTGCAACCCCGTCAGACACCCTTAGTAATGAGCATACCCCACTATGCTGGGCAGATATGATTTGCTATACGACCAAGAACATATATAAGGAATATCTAAACTGTAGCATTGCTTGCAATCATGAAAATCTGGAACCAACTTAAGTGTCCATCTGCAGTATATTTGTTTTTAAAAACTGTGGTGTATTCATAAAATGGAAGGTCAGAGAGCAGAAAAAAATGAATGAGTCAGGACTACAAGCATAGGGTGGATAAATCTGAAAATTAGTACTGAATGATAAAGGAATAATGAGTATAACATGACACTATGTATATGAGCTTAAAACTCAGAGCCCAATACTAGATACTGTTTATGAACACTTACATAAAAATAAGCATTATATAATGATAAACACCAAATTTAAGATGATCTTCTTTTGAAAACAAGGTAAGTAGTGGGATCAAAAGGTGGTACCATGAATAATATACTAGGTGAAGTGGCAGACATTTGTTAAATGTCTGTAATTTTAAAAAGTGGTACTAAAAAAGTACCCTATAAATTCTTTACAGTGACTAAGCTTCAGGTGAAATGGGTTTTATGGAGAAACAACAATCAGTGAAGAAATGTAAAACGAATGTCTAGAGATGCCTTTTTGTTAACTTCAGACACTGTCAAGAGAAAAACATGTGTATTAAGCCAATCTTATCAGTTCAGGCACATGCTGTGAGTGGTTCTGGAGAGGACATGCCTTAATTCATGTTCCTTAGTATTTTTGGAATAATGAGTCAAGTTACGTTTTGATGTTCATTATCTGATTGTGAATTCTTTCCCTTGTTTAGTTCTCCTTGTCTATGGAAGCCTTTCACAGTAAATACATGACTGAGCATCCTTTCAAATTTTTTCCTGTTCTGTGCTAGAGATATTGGTTGGATTAATTTTTACTTGACATTTATGGAATCATTCTGAGGTGACAGACATGGCAATATGCTGTCCTGCTGAATGAAGAGTACAGAGCACATAACATTTAGTACAATGGTGCATGAAATGCCAGAGCAACTCTTCCTCCTTCCACTTACAAGATGCTTTTCAAAACCTCTTTTTGATGTGTGTCATCTGCAAATGGAGAGGCTCAGTCATAGGGAAGACTATTAAACATATCTGCCTTGTGGACTCAACTCCTTCCTTAAAAAGATTTCTAGTGAATGGCATGGGGTGTTGAGGATATAGAGAAACTGTTGGCAAGAGATCACCCAAAGGTTTAACTCTGATCACTCTGATCACCACAACGGGGATTCAAGTGTATAAAGAAGCTATGTAAAGCCTAAGGCATCCTTTCAGGTGCTGGGAACTGTTCCAGGTCACAGCACTCCAGCAATACAATAAGAACAGATGACTTTTCCAGAAAGGATAGACACTAAGGTTTCCATTGTATCATTGAAAACCTTGACATATCATCTCCCATCTCTAAGGCCACAAAGACTACAAGTTTTATGAGCATTTACCTCAAAAACTTTCCTAAGCAGCGTTTTATTGAAAAGCTATCTAATTATGATGAAAAGGAGGCAAAATTGACTGATGTTGTGACTAACTTTTGCACTTTAAGTCCTGCTCATGAATAATCTCTCAGATGCAGAAAAAATAAAATCCCCAAATAATCAAGATGTAGCCAAGTGGCAGGTGAACTTCAATGGCCTGTCTTGCTGAGTAGGTCTCAAACTTTGGCATGCATTAGAATCATCCTGGATGACTTCTTAACACATGGCTACTAGGCCCCACCCTGAAGTTTCTGATTCAGCAGGTAGAGTGGAGACTGAGGGTCTGAATTTCTAGTAAGTTTCAAAGTGATGAAGATGCTCTACAGTTCGTGGACCAGCTTGTGGACCAGTGATCTAGATTTAGAAATCCAAAGAAATTTACTTACTTTTCAAAAACCTCAGTTTATTCACAGTCATTTGGAAGATTAAATATTTATGTAGAACTTAGTGTAGTAGTTATACCTGGCAGTCTTTAACAGTACTTTTACTACAATAATCAATTTTAGAATTAAAAAAATGATAATTTGCCTCATTTTAGACAAAATATCAGTTCCACTTGTAAAGGCTTTGACTTTAAAATAAGAAAAGCCATTATCTTGGGGAAAAAAATATGCAAGGAGCCTATGAGGTATAAATAGCTATTGTATGAGTACTTTTCATAAAAAACATGTTTGTACAAAGCTTATTTGCCTGTATCTGAAGGGGCAGGAAGATGGTAGTTTAGGGGCCCTTTATCTCCATACACTGACTAGCAGCAAGAAATTTGGGATATTAAAATCAAAGACATGATTTTAAGCAAGAAAACCTTCTTTGATGTGAATCTGAACATTATTATTATAATGTACACATTATAGATGGTAGTTTAGGGGTCCTTTATCTCCATACACTGACTAGCAGCAAGAAATCTGGAATATTAAAATATCCCAAGAGATATTTTTATTTAAGGGATAAATGGGGAACTCAAATATGCAGGTAGTCCAGGAATGGGTAAAGACACTTTGTAGAAGAAACCTTTGGCACTTTTAAGGCAAGGATCCCAAAGTGACCTTGCTTTAGACCTTTCTGGGGACCTGAAGCAAGTATTTTATAATCATTAATGCTTCTGGTTCCCTACTGTGCAAAACCAGATTTATGGGATGATTAAGATATCTGCTACAGAGATGTCAGCACTGATTGTTTCATGGCACACCAGTATTTCTAGATGGTATGGCCTGGGGAAATCAAAACAGGGCAGAATCCTAGACTTGTAGCCCAGAGGAGGATTAACAAAGGAAGGTAGAAGATATCTGTAAAACTGAGAAATGTCAGAACTTGACTCTCCAGCCCTCCAGAAGCATCAGTTAATTCATTTCACCATTTATAATCATAGCTACTTAGTGCTTGGCTGTATACATTATGATAATATGAGGCTTAGAAATAATATACAATCTCATCCTTCCCCCCACATGCTTCAAGGCCCATGCTGGAAGAATTACCTATAAGCTAAGGTGAGAGGTCAGCCACTCCACTAGGAACATGGTGAAGATGCTTCCAAATCCTAACATTTTCCAAAATTGGTCTGATAGATAAATCTATCCACCAACCCACCTATCCAGTGTTATTAAACACCTTGTTGCAGTCACTGCAATCAAGTCTCCTTCCTCCCAATTTCAGTTCTACCACTACAAAATGGGAATGCAGGATGATAATCAGCCCTCAATCTCACTCTAGAGCAAATCCCATGATTCCCATTAAGACTAAGGAATGGCTTTCCATCAGTTCAGTGCTTCCTAGGGCATACTGATTTTTAGTAAGTTAGAACTAGATTACTAAGTACCAAGATTACTAAGTTACTAAGTCTCATGGGTCTTTTAAAAATTACACATATAGGAATCAAATAGTGAATAATACTGAAATAAGAAAAGAGAAATCAAATCCCAAACAACACAAATTTTCCCTGTACCCTGTCTCTTCCTACATGGGGGTCTCAATTCCAAAGCCTATTCAACTAATCAAAATGTAAATATCACTTACTCAGGGCTGTCTGAATATCCTTTTCTCCATTTTTCACTTCTGTCAAAAACCCTTTTAAAAATTTGAGACCTCTAAAACGAAAAAAGAGGAATAATTATTATCTTTTAAGTTCATTTATACAGAATGAGTATAAAGAAATGGCAGATGCCAGCTTCTACTTCACTAATATTTTGGGCTTAGTAATCAGGTCAAATCATACGGTGATCCTTTCTGAGTTTCTTCCCTGACATTTCCCTTTAGGATGCTCTAGACCCCTCAACCCATCTGATAAAACCTAAGGCAGTGGTCTTCAAAATGTGTAGTCACAGCACTGATGGTTTGGGCATCACTTGGAGATCTATTAGAAATCCAAATTCTGGGCCCTACCTCAGACTTAGGGAATCAGAAACTCTAGTTCTGAGTCCAGTGTTTCTAACAAACCCTCCAGGAGATTCTGATGTCACTAAAGTTGGAAAACCACAACTCTAAGAGAGATGAGTTGGCTTTCCTGTCCTTTAAGATTTCTATCTTATGGGCTGGGGTTGTGGCTCAGTAGAAAGCTTACCTCACACATGTGAGGTACTTGGTTTGATCCTCAGGACCACATAAAAAAAATAAACAAGTAAAATTATTGTATTCATCTACAACTAAAAATATTTTTTAAAAGATTCCTATCTTATATATACTGTTAATATTATTATAATATTTATCACCATCAAGAGGTATGCACACAAAAACCTGGCATTCTATTCATTAGCCCTTCTAAAATAAAAAGCTATAGATTTTGGTTTGAGTCTTTATTCTGAAGTAGTATCCTTTGTACAACAATTTTTTGGTGCTAACATTTTAATCAAGCTAGATTTATCTGCTGCCCCACCCTGACTGCCTCACCTCTTCAGCCACAAGAGGGCTTCAGTGGCTGAGTTCCTAACCTGAGCTACATCCGCCTCCACTTCATGTAGCACTATCTTCTGGAGGGTAGTAAATTCTTCCTTGTTGGTTATATACTTCTGATTTACTTTCTGGAGAAAAAAATGGAAATAATCTAAGTTAATAATGTTAAAGTCACCAAGCAAATCAGTATAGTTATTGAGATTTGCACATTTGGCAAGAAGGCTCTTAAGAAATAAAAGACCTCCTTCCTTATGTTTTCAAAGCAATGTGGGTTTGTTTGTTTTTCTGTTTGAGATTCTATGAGGATTATGCTGGAATTAAACAGTCCCAGAGTTTTAAAGTATTATTCCTGAAGTATACTTTTTCCTGCCTTAGAACCTCCCTTACAGCTGTGTTTGGTAAATCATTTTCATCTTGATTATAAAACTAAATCATCATTTGTTTGAATGAGATTTCAAGCAACTAGTCCCTCCAAATTATAGTAAAGAAATGTATATCTACAGAAATTCCTTACACTGCTTCCTCAAAGAGCACACAATCTGTGATGAGAACCGCAGATTTGTATTGGGTACTGTATTCTCAAGAAGATAATATTCAATCTACATTTTAAAAGGGACCCAAAACTTTAAAAGTTGGAAGTAATGTGTACAACTCTCTCATTTTACTGGGAAGGAGGAGGCTCAGAAACAAGTGTGTTGCTATGCTTCCACAGCTGAACCTGGAAGTTGGGCCTGTTGGGAATCAGACCATTAACAACTATTTTCACTAATAAACTTTTTGAAAAAATATAACTGTCATTGTTTAAATCTAAAAATCACAGAGTCAGTATTGATATAAGAGTAATTCTCCACTGATCCATGCTCCAGGTTTGAAAACTTCCTTTGTCGTATATAATAAAGGCTTATTGTCATTCCCCTACTAAGCATTCCAACTGGGAAAAGAGAGTTGCTCTGTTAAAGAGCTATAGTAACTTCTTTTTCTTTTGGATACTGTGGATTGAAGTCAGGGCCCTTGACCACATCCCCACCCCAAACATTTTGTATTTTATTTAGAGACAGGATCATACTGAATTGCTTAGTGCTTTACTTTTGCTGAGGCTGCCTCAGCCTTCCAAGCCACTGGGATTATTGATGTGTGCCACCATGCCTGGCTTATAGTACCTTTGTAACTTGTTGGTTTATTATTAGCAAACACAAAAGTATTAAAAATGTTTGCAAGTTTTCTCAGATATCAGCCAGTATACTCACCTTGATATTTCCAACAAGATCCATCTTAACAGGAGCAAACACTGTAGGACCAAGTTTGTCTGGAAGAAAGAATAAAAACATGTTTGAAAAAGTAATTTTTCAAGTGAAAAGTATCTTTTTAAAATTTTTCATGGGAAATATTTTATGATAACAATAAGTTTAGAAGGTCTTTTCTCCAACAACTTTAATTTTTGCTTCTAAATCATTTTCTAAAAAGCTTGACATTGTTATAACCTTTTTCTATTTTACTACTATGAGGTGGAATAACTATAACATGGTCCTAAGTGGAAGGTGAGATGAAGATAATCTTATAAATTTAGAAAACATATTTGAAATCCTTAGCATTGTACTGTCTAATATGGTAGTTACCAGATATGTGAATATTTAGCATAGGCAATGTGGCTTGATCCATATTGAAATGTACTATAAGTATAAAACACATACAAGATTTTGAAGACGTAGTACTGAAGAAATTAAACAACATATCTCATTAATGATTATTTTAACTGACTATATGTTGAGATGATATTCTGGATATACTATATTTAAAATGTTATTAGAATTAACTTTTACTTTACTATTTTAATGCAACTTATAGAAAACTTAAAATTACATATGTGATTTGAATGTTTATTTCTGTTAGGTGGAAGTATTTTTAATAAATTTAACTCTGCTAAGTAAAATCTACTGATTTTAACTATTTAAGTATACCAAATATAATTTTTTACTATAAATAGGAGTATAAGTATAATAAAAGAGTATAGTATAATAAAGGAATATAAGTAAAAAGTCAGAAAGGAATGCTCCCCCCCAAAAAAAAAACCACTTGATTGACTTAAAAGACAGATAGCTTAAAAAAAAAAAAAGAAGGAAATAAAGTAGCGTACTAAAAAAACCAAAAAACTGATTCGCTGGCTAAAAATCAGGGAAGAGTAGAAAAGGAACAAAGAGCAGATAGGAAAACAAAATAAATGGCAAGATGATAGAAACATCAATAGAATTAAATGAGTCTAAACAACGTAATTCACTACAGTAATAAATTACAAGGAAAATACACAATGATTACCATAACTACAGAAAAGCATTTGATAAAATTAGCTCATTCGTGATTATTAAAATAACTCTTAAGCATACAAAAATCAATTTATCTACATATTATCAATGAATAATTGGAAAATAAAACATTTTTACAATAGCATCAAAAGCATAAAATTCCAACATTTATTCCTAATAAAAGACAAAAATATTTTTTTTTTATTGGTTGTTCATAACATTACAAAGCTCTTGACATATGATATTTCATACATTAGATTGAAGTGGGTTATGAACCCCCAATTTTACCCCAAATGCAGATAGCAGAATCACGTCGGTTACACATCCACAATTTTACATAATGCCCTAATAGTAATTGTTGTATTCTGCTACCTTTCCTATCCCCTACTATCCCCCCTCCCCTCCCCTCCCAACTTCTCTCTCTATCCCATCTACTGTAATTCATTTCTCTCTTTGTTTATTTTCCCATTCCCCTCACAACCTCTTATGTGTAATTTTGTTTAGCAATGAGGGTCTCCCTTCATTTCCATGCAATTTCCCTTTTCTCTCCCTTTCCCTCCCATCTCAAGTCTCTGTTTAATGTTAATTTTTTCTTCCTACTCTTCCTCACTGCTCTGTTCTTAGTTGCTCTCATTATATCAAAGAAGACATTTGGTATTTGTTTTTTAGGGTTTGGCTAGCTTCACTAAGCATAATCTGCTCTAGTACCAACCATTTCCCTGAAAATTCTATGATTTTGTCATTTTTTATTGCTGCATAGTACTCCATTGTGAATAGATGCCACATTTTTTTTATCCATTCATCTATTGAAGGGCATCTGGGTTGGTTCCACAGTCTAGCTATTGTGAATTGTGCTGCTATGAACATTGATGTGGCAGTATCCCTGTAGCATGCTTTTTTGAGGTCTTCAGGGAATAGTCCGAGAAGGGCAATAGCAGGGTCAAATGGTGGTTCCATTCCCAGCTTTCCCAGGAATCTCCAAACTGCTTTCCAAATTGGCCGCACCAATTTGCAGTCCCACCAGCAATGTACAAGTGTACCCTTTTCTCCACATCCTCGCCAGCACTTGTTGTTGTTTGACTTCATAGTGGCTGCCAATCTTACTGGAGTGAGATGGTATCTTAGGGTGGTTTTGATTTGCATTTCTCTGACTGCTAGAGATGGAGAGCATTTTTTCATGTACTTGTTGATTGATTGTATATCCTCCTCTGAGAAGTGTCTGTTCAGGTCCTTGGCCCATTTGTTGATTGGGTTATTTGTTATCTTATTGTCTAATTTTTTGAGTTCTTTGTATACTCTGGATATTAGGGCTCTATCTGAAGTGTGAGGCGTAAAAATTTGTTCCCAGGATGTAGGCTCCCTATTTACCTCTCTTATTGTTTCTTTTGCTGAGAAAAAACTTTTAAGTTTAATTAAGTCCCATTTGTTGATTCTAGTTGTTAACTCTTGTGCTATGGGTGTCCTATTAAGGAATTTGGGGCCCGACCCCACAATCTGTAGATCGGAGCCAACTTTATCTTCTATCAGACGCAGAGTTTCTGATTTGATATCAAGCTCCTTGATCCATTTTGAGTTAACTTTTGTGCATGGCGAGAGAAAGGGATTCAGTTTCATTTTGTTGCATATGGATTTCCAGTTTTCCCAACACCATTTGTTGAAGATGCTATCCTTCCTCCATTGCATGCTTATAGCCCCTTTATCAAATATAAGATAGTTGTAACTTTGTGGATTAGTCTCTGTGTCCTCTATTTTATACCATTGGTCCACCCGCCTGTTTTGGTACCAGTACCATGCTGTTTTTGTCACTATTGCTCTGTAATATAGTTTGAAATCTGGTATCGCTATACCGCCTGATTCACACTTTCTGCTTAGCATTGCTTTTGCTATTCTGGGTCTTTTATTTTTCCATATGAATTTCATGATTGCTTTATCTATTTCTACAAGAAATGCCGTTGGTATTTTGATTGGCATTGCATTAAACCTATAGAGAACTTTTGGTAATATTGCCATTTTGATGATGTTAGTTCTGCCTATCCATGAACAAGGTATATTTTTCCATCTTCTAAGATCCTCTTCTATTTCTCTCTTTAGGGTTCTGTAGTTTTCATTGTATAGGTCTTTCACCTCTTTTGTTAGGTTGATTCCCAAGTATTTTATTTTTTTTGCGGATATTGTGAATGGAGTGTTTTTCCTCATTTCCATTTCAGAAGTTTTGTCGCTGATATACAGAAATGCCTTTGATTTATGCGTGTTGATTTTATATCCTGCCACTTTGCTGAATTCATTTATTAGTTCTAGTAGTTTTTTTGTAGACCCTTTTGGGTCTTCTAGGTATAGAATCATGTCATCTGCAAATAGTGATAATTTAAGTTCTTCTTTTCCAATTTTTATGCCTTTAATTTTAAAAGACAAAAATATAAAAAACATTTCTAGAGAAAATAAAGATGACTTAAGTGAATGGAGATATGTGTGTATGTGTGGTTCACAATAAATTTAAAAGATCTTCCTCCCCAAAACTTTAATTGCTGCTGGGATTACTGGCATGCACCACCATGCCCAGCTAACAAACCCATTTTATAAGGCAAACTGGTTTTCAACTAAGGTGTCAGAGAAATGTTTAAGGAGAAAATAATAGTTTTTGCCGAATGATTTTTAAATAGCCACATTATCATAAGGAAAACAAAACTGAAACTCAATTCCTTACTTTCTACCATGTACAAAAATAATTCCAAGATGGATTATGGATATAAATGTAGAAATTAAAGAATCTAGAAGAATATACAAGAAAATATCTCTATGACCTTTGGTTGTGGTAAATAAAGGTTTCTTAGGACACCGAAACCATTAACTACAAAGAATAGGTTGGACTCTGTCAAAACTAAAAACTTCTGCTTTTCAAAGATACCATAAAAAAGAAAAAAGCAAGCCATAGTCTGAGGGAAAATATTCAAAATATATAGGTCTACAACAGAATTTTATTCAGAATATGCAAGGAACTCTTGCAACTCAATAAGAAAAGAAAAATAACCAACTGTTTAAAATGGGTTAAAGATGCAAACAGAAACTTCACAGAAGATAGAGCAATTGCCAATAATTACATGAAAAAGTATTCAACATTACTAGTCATCAGGGAAATGCAAATTAAAGCCACAATGAGATATTATTAAACACAAGAACGGCAAAACCCAGAAATACTGACATCACCAAAGCTAGTAAAGATGTACAGAAACTATAATATTCATATGCTGCTGCTGGATATGTACAATTGTGCAACAACTGTATAAACTGGGAAATTATTATAAAGTTAAATTTACTAACCAGCAATTCTGCTCCAAGAGATTTACTTGAGAGACATAAATATATGCCCAGACACAAAAATGTTCAAAGCAACTTCATTTATAATGTGAACTACCCAAATGTCCATCAATAGGATCAATATTCATTTACAGGACTCCTACTTAGCACTACAAAGCAAAGAACAACTGATATGTACAACAAAGATGAATCTCAAAAAACACACTAAACAAGGAAAGCCAGATGCAAAAGAGTACATTTACATGAAGTTTTAGAATAGGCAAAACTAACTTATGGCAATGGAAATCAATAAAATGATCACCTCGGGGTGGGGAGTGCACTGAATACCAACTGGCATAGAGAAAAATGTCCTGAAGTGATTAATATATTCTGTATTTTGATAGGGATGTGAATTCATAGGCTGGGTGCACTTATGAAAACTGACTGAATCATAGTTCTTACGTTCCATGAAAGTTACACCTCAATTTAGAAAGGTAGATGATTAAATGGGTCATACAGTAAATTTCAACACATTAGCAATCCCTGGTATTACCGATTTTACATAAGTAAATTCGAGCTTAAGCAAATTTATATATGTAATATTTTTTATTCTTTGAAAAATTTTATTACTGGTAAAATATTTTTTCATAGTACCAATAAATTTGAAGTCCTATTCCTCAACTACTTTCACTTTTACTTTTATGAATGCTTTCCAGAAAGCAGAATTCTTTAAAATATTTGATCATAATTACAAATGAAATGAGAGTATGCAATAATGCTTAAGGCCATAAAGCATGTCTCAATTTACATATAGTCTAGGATATTTCTCCAGTTCTCATATTATAAACAAATATCCTTATTTAGTGTCACATTTTTTGCATGTTAGGGTATTTTTCTGCTGTTAACTTTGCTGTTTAGAGGGCCCCCCAAATATAGTGCTATTTAGTGTACATAAGCATGAGAAGTCTGTGATGTGGCTTATGGACAAAATATGTGTTTCAGATAAGCTTAATTCTGGCATGACTCAGTGCTGTTGGTTGAGAGTTCAATGTTAAATGAAGACAAATTCTAGAAGGAAATGAATAAGGTAACTACAGAAATCTTACCTAATACTGGAACCACAGCATAACATGATGCCAAGAATGCTTCTGTGGGAATGCCACTGTCTTCCAGAAGTTCAATGTCACTAAAGCTAAACAATTTTGTGATAACAGAGAAGGAAAGATTGAAAATACAACATCAGCATTCTCTGCAGTTCAGATTCAGAAACAGCTGCCTTTCTACAGGGCAAACCAAATGGTCTGATTTCACGGAAATGCCACAGCCATTTCTTTTCTTTTTCTGTAATTATAAAATGGTCCATTAAAATAATTTTCCAAAGATACTCTAACAAAGCAAGCTTAAATTTGTTCAGATTACACACTCATAATCCAATTCCTTCTCATCCACCCTTATGGTAAATAGTAAAGTAGATACCTGATATACCATACTCTCTATTCTATTAGAATATACCATCACCTAAAAGGACCACTATGACTGATTTTGCAAAAGAGAAACTGGTGTTCAAGTGTTAGTGATTATAGAGGGAGGTACCTGGTGTTCATGGTACTAAAAAAAGTTGGAATAACTTCTTTGCCTTCTTCCCAGAGGGATTCTGGAGAGCAACTTGAGGAATCTGATCCAGACTGTGCCAAGTCGTTGTCATTTCCCAGGTTTTTCTCTCCATTTTCCTTAATTATTTCACCTTGGACTGCAAAGTAGAGGAACCTATTACTAACCTATTATTTGCTTATTTAAAAAATTCATATTCGTAAAAATTTCTAAAAATTGGAAAACTGTACAGAGATAAAAATTTGTGAAGTATTTACAACATAAACATAAATGTACAAACATACCAAATTAGGATTAAAAATTGATTTGTATCTTGCTTATTTTTGATGAACAGTGTTTCATGAATATTTCCTTATTCAACATTCTTCAAAAACTTGATTTTAATGACCATGTGAAGGACATTTTGGTGATTTCTAAAATCTTACTATTATATGTATAGATAATCCTCAGTCAATCTGCATATTCTGTATTTGTGATTTAATCTACTTATAAAACCATTTATAACCCCAAAATCAATATTTGTAGCACTTTTCCATTTTGTGGACATATGCAGAATGGAGAAACACTTGTCACTTGATAGGCACATTCCTAGCTGAGGTGGAACAGGGTGATGCTTTGCCTTCTTATTTCAGTTCTCATATTATAAATAAATATCCTTATTTAGTGCCACATTTTTTTCCATGTTAGGGTATTTGTTGTTGTTTTTGCTGTTTAAAGGACCCCCCAAATACACTACTGTCTCATATACATAAGCATAATGTACATAAGCTATGATGTGGCTTATGGATAAAATACGTGTTTCAGATAAACTTCATTCAGGCATGACTCATAGAGCTGTTGGTTGTGAGTTCAATCTTAATGAATCAACAATATGTATAGTTGATTAAACAATACATTAAACAGAAATACACTTAAAACATGATTATGTATCGACTGGTTGATGTAAATGTGATTAGAGGCCTGCAGAAAGCTAACTCTTAAAGAGAAATCCCTAGAAGTAAAATTATTGGGTAAAATATATGACAATATGTTTTGATAAAATTTTTTTCTGTCATTTACTCAAGAGATAAGACTTCAATGTTGTATATATTACTTTTCTTATATTAACAACTAAGATTTTCCAGGATTTGGGGCTGGAACTGTAGCTCAGCAGTAGAGCGCTCGCCTAGCACGTGTGAGACACTGGGCTTGATCCTCAGCATCACATAAAAATAAATAAATAAATAAATAAATAAAGGTATTGTGGTAATCTACAACTAAAAAAAAAATTAAAAAAAAAGATTTTCTAGGATTAACATCTTTTTCTTTTCTTTCATCTAAAAAAAATTGGTCTCTTATTTCTGGACAGATTGGGAAGAAGTATTTTTTAAAATTGTAGTTTTGAATTATTAGTAAGCAGGGCTTTAAAATGGTTATCTTTGCTCTGAAGAGTGAGTTTTAGTGATTAGTGCCATTGAAATTAGCTAATTTAAAAGTAACTATAGTGCCTTAAATTTAGCCGTAAGAAGAAAAAGAAGGCTGGTGTTTGGTGAATTCTGACAACCTCAGCCCCACCAGAAACCAGGAGAATGAAAAACTCAACTGCCCTAATTTCATATACTCTTCAGTCTGACCTTATTGTCTAAGTTCTATAAGGCTTTGAGATATACTACGAAGTATCAGTGAAGTACTCATACTGTCTAAAACTGCTCACGGAAGTTTATGAACATCCCAGCCAAGAACAGTAGGCAGGAAACTTCCTCTTCATGTTCTTATCAACACTGCTCAGATGGGATGACAGAATGTAGTTCAGTTAAGTGACCTGTCTTACTGAGCTAACATGCTCTTTAGGAAATACCTGGCATACTGTCTTGAGGCTAATCCCTATCAAGTATCACATCATGGGTATAAATCAAAACATCAAATCTTCTATTGTTCAATGTTTGTTTCAGACTTTGTTTTTTACCTGTTATATTATCCTCAGTATTTTCTTCACTTGATATGCTGCAGTCTATCTCTGAAGATTTTGAATACAAGGAGCTCTTATTTTTCATTAGGATATCTTCATCACCATTTATTTCCATATTTAAAGATCCATTTTCACAACTGTTCAGTTCCATTTGCCTAAAATTTTTTTATAAAGAAAAAAAAAATTAAAAGTCTAGTGATTTAGTAATAGGTTGCCCAGGTAGATGCTAACTCTGAGGGATGAGGGAAGGGTTCACAATCATTAAATTTTAACATTGATTTAAAAAAATTGTTAAACTAAGCCAAGCCTCTTAGCCTCCCACAGACATCAAGATAAGTATATGTGGTGGGAGTAGATCTGTCTAATGGTTCTTCTTGTACCCTGAAGTGACCCTTTCTGATCCCTACCAGCATTAGGAAATAGTCATTGACGGCCCTCTGGTTTCCAATCAGCTTTCTCCAGGTGCCACATTTAACACTTTTTGACCTTCTTCAACTCCCTGCTGGGAGGCTTTTTCTCAATACCACTAGCCACTTCTAAATGTTTGCTTAGCAGTTATTGTCTAGAAGCCATATGCTGGGGTCTCCCTGCAATCTATACCTCAGAGAAAAACAAAATCCAAGGAGAATCCAAACACATCTTGAGGGATCTGTCACATTTTAGAATTACCTATTCAACAGTCAAATGACATAACTGATTCTGTTAAAGGGACAACACAACATCTTATTATAGGGAATTATAGTTAGCCAAATTAGAAATTAGGACAAAAATATTTTCTTCCAATAAAAATAAGGGGGGAAGGATCCAAGCTATATGATGACTCTAGGAAAAGCATTTGTTATTTTCTAAAAACCACTATTTCAATCTAGAATTCAAAATGTGGGAGTATGCAGAGGCAATACCTCAAAAAAAAAAAAAAAAGTTTCTATTTATCTATCTCCGTAGATGTTTCTAGCAGAAAAATTTAGAAAAATAGAAACAACCAAATTGAGAATAATCTTGTAATAAAGAAGCAAATAAAGAAGCAAACAATAGTAAATAATGATTCATTATTAAGCAATAATTTGGAAGGATAAGTATCTCGATTGCGTCAATACATGGGAATGCCTATACAACATAAGTAAATAGAAACACAGTGACTATGTAAATGTGTACCTTTTTGTGGTGCTGAGGATGAACCCAAGTTCTCATGCATACTAGACAAGTTGATGCTGTACTGCTGAGCCACATCTACAGCTCAGCATTTACTTAAAAAAAATTTTTTTTAACTGAAAGAGTATTTAGAAGAACAGAAATAGTTTAGATTTTGGTAATAAGTGAAGTTTTCAACCTATACAGTTACTCAAGGTTTTTTATTTCTAAACAACACAGAATAACATTCAGTGTTTCTGGATAAAAGTACACTTAAGTCAATATTTAACTCCTCTGTAAAAGAAGATCCATCCTTTGGTAATTCCAGAAAGATTAAAAAGTTACAGGATATGATGGGTGAGATCCATATCCTAAAGCAAATACCAACACTTTCCTTTAGTGCTGAAGGTCTGCACTACTTTAAGCTCACTCAAAAAAGGAAAGTCAGATATTGTTTCCTTCTGGTACATCTCAAATCACAAGAAAAACCACCATAAAATCAAAATATCATTCCCTTTTTTTAAACAAAGAATAACAATAGCTGTAGTTTTTTTGAAAGAAGAAAAAAATGTTATATACCTTTCCAATGAATTATGAATTGGTACAACCGGATGTTTCATCTTTAAAAGAAGAAAAGAAATAAAGTTTACTTCCAAGGAGACATTATTTATAATTCATTTTTTAAGAGAGAGAGAGAGAGAGAGAGAAGAGAGAGAGAGAAAGAATTTTTTTAATATTTATTTTTCAGTTTTTGGTGGACACAACATCTTTATTTTATTTTTTATGTGGTGCTGAGGATCGAACCCAGCACCCCGCGCATACCAGGCGAGCGCATTACGGCTTGAGCCACATCCCCAGCCCCATTATTTATAATTCTATCACACATGAAAGTGATAAATATAACCATAATATATTACTGCCCCAACCCATCAGAAATAATTTTAGGTCTTCTTAAAATGGAGTCATTGATCCCAACTAGCCCAACTTTTAAATCTAACAGGAGTACCCAAATTTCTAAGGAAAACAAAGGTGGCCTTTTTCAAAGTCCTAGTTATCAGAGCCAAAGTCCTGGTGAATAGCTTTCTTTGAAATTTTAGTTATGCTAATTAAATGTTAATAGACAGCAAACTATGGCAAAGTATTGCTACAACACTGAAGGAAGGAAGGTAAACACCATGCAGTTTCTGCCCTTTTTAAGCTAGCTTCACTAAAATAGGGAGATGTGAGAAAGGAGGAACCCTTAGCACAACCCAGGAATTCCAGGAAGATGAATGGGAGCTACTGTGGGAAAGAGCCAAGATGGGCATTCTTGGCAGCATGAAAAGACATAAAGGGGTGGGGGTGATGACAGACAATATATTCATGCCAGGAAATGTTAGGAAAAGAGGCTGGTGATGTGGCAAGGGGCTAGGAAGTTTTATCTTTAACCCAAAGGCGATAAGGGAGTCACTAAAAGGTTTAGGTAAAGCAGACCAATTTATACTGCATTAACAGAAATCCTGTCAGCTGACTGGAAGAGCCAGGCTAAAGATAGTAAAAAGGCCACCAAAATTCTAGGCAAGACTCATTTACAGGGGCATTGGAGAGAAAGAACTAGATTAGAGATATCTGTGCACAGGTGGTCAGACTGCCAAAATAACTTACTAGATATGGGAGACTGAGAAGATAAAAAAGTGGAAATAAAATAGTCCTCTAAAATCTCTTTATCATTCACCAAAGGATGTTACTTTACAACTTTTCATTGTACTCTGTTGTAGCCAAACTGAACTAGACTTTTACCTTGCTGGATTTGAGCATGGCCAGTTGTGGTGATCCTGGAGGAGTGCGATAAAGAAGCTCAGAGGTGAAGGCTGCATTTGCGATCTGCATGCATTCTTCCAAGGTCTTCAGAAAAGTATTGCAGGTTGATTTCAGCAGAGTTCCCACATCAATTCCCTCCTACAAAATGACCAAAGTGAAAGACTCTTTTGTCTTGCCAAGAAAGACAAAGTCTCATTGTGTTATGCCTTTACAGGTTTTTATCCACAAAATAATAATAATGTACCCACCTATTTTGCTGAACAAATATGTATATCAGTTATTTAAAAAATATTTTGAGCTAGCCCAATTTATCTATTTATCATGCACAGGCCTCATGTTCTATCTGACCCTTCACACTCATCCACTGTTCCATCTAAAGGCAATAACTTCTTTCTGCTCAGTAACATTAGAAGAGCACTGTGCCAGCTACTGGGCACAGAACTTCTGTGGAGCTTCCAGGAAAACATACAACACCTGCTTTCAGCATGGAAGAATTCACAAGGTTTCAGCAATTAGAATTCCTTTAAAAACCTAATACATTTTTTCTTCTGAGTTACTTTATTTGTTCAGTGTACAGTTTATTTATTCAGGGCATTTTTATTCTGGATATTGATATTGATATTAGTAGGTTGTTCTGGAAAATGAGGACACACTCTAACTGGAGAATTAGGAGACCACATCTTAGTGGTCTCTATATATTTTTCTCACCTTTGTATGTCTAATAAGCTCCCAGGTACTGTTAATGGATGATACTCTTCATAAACAAGTTCCCACAGCATTTCTATAAGCACTTTCTTTCTGGAATTAAAGATTGCTACATTCACATTTTCCCTTCTCTGTAAACCAAGACTTCTCTACTCAGCACCAATGATATTATGGGCTGGCTAATTTGGGGGGCCTGTGAATGCAAGGGCAGAGCATAGCCCTCCTGTCCATTTAAAGATGTTAAACAGAATATCTACCCACTAGATACCAGTGGTACTCTTTCAATCATGACAACCAAAAATGTCTCTAGACATTACCAAATATTTCCTCGGAAACACAGCTGCTCTGAGTTGACAATCACTGCTCTAAATCACAAACTTTACAAGAACAGGACTAAAATGGTTTTTGGTCCTTAATTTCCCCATTCATCTTTACACAACAGGGAGCTGATTAATGAATGAGAGAGACCAAAAGGAAGTGAATCAAAGTGAATTAAATCACCTTTATTAAAAAGCATATATTACTAGTAGCATGGTGTTCTACTACCTAAAAAAAAAAAAATAATTAAAACCACTAAATAACCTGCAGATTCTTCATGTTATAGACATCAGTTGTCAGATTATAACTTGAGGGTAAGCAGAGAAGCTCTCCAGTTTATGTAGGCATTTTAATAGTTTAACACAAGAGAAATTCTTAATATGATTCAGGGAGAGTGACAACTTTATTAATAAATGTTACAAAATTCAATTCTTGCTAATGTTGGAGAGAAACTCTGTCTCCATCTATGAAAGCACTGGTCTATTCCAAATCACAATATTTACTGTGATATGTAAAATCCTGTCACTGTCACCAAAGATGACATATACGCACTGCTGACAGACACTATTGTAACATCTTAGTAGCCACAACTACAAAATGGTTCTGCAAGACATGTAAGATTCTATTTTTATAAAGGATGCAAAGTGAGGCAGGACATGGTGGCAAATGCCTGTAATCCCAGCCACATGGGAGGTTGAGGCAGAAGGATTGTCAAGTCCAAGGCCAGTCTGAGCCACTTAGCAAGACCCTGTCTTAAAATAATAAAAAGGACCAAGGGTGTGGCTGAGTGATAGAGGACCCCTGAGTTCGATCCCCAGTAGCAAAAGACAAAACAACAACAACAAAGTGATGTAAACTAGGGAGAAACACACTTTGGTATGTCAGTACTGAAGGTAAAGTTCCAAATGTTATCAATTAATTAATCCTGAATAAATTCCAGTAAGAAAAACTGTATGGTTCCATATGCTACAATACACATTTCTATGGTGAATTATGCTTTTTCTTCTAAAATTGTAAATATCAAGATAGTCAGGAATTACATGAGAATAATCATCACCTGTAAGCAAAGTGGTGCTATTTTTCATGTATATATACTATCAATAATATTACTAATATAATATTTTACCTCAGAATTAGAAACACCAGTTGTGGTCACTTCTTTTGTTTTATCTACTTGCTGAACAAGGAGGTCACAGTAGAGTCTTAGTTCCGACATTTTCGTTTTCAAGTTTTCAGTATTCTCAGCAAATTCTAAATAATGAAATAATGATAATGTAGTTATCAGAATGAATAACCAATTTCCTAGTCAGTATACTGCACAGAAGTGGAATATATAACCTGTATCCTAAGTCAGAGGTATATAGTATGAATTACAGATGTGATAGATAAAGAATGAGGAGCAAGAAAAACAGAAAAAGGACACATCCAGCATTTCAAAGTAATATACATTATTTCTCCAGACACATTAAATAATCACCAGCACAAAGAGGGGAAAACATTCTGCCTGACCTACCCAGGTCTGTACTGGAAGCAGAGTCACTGTTCAGAGTTTTGGTCTCTGTTCTGTCATCTAGTTGGTGTTCTCCTTCTCTGTAAGATGGGGTCAGAGCAGTCTACCTGCTATTGCACTCCTCTGCTCATATCTGGGAGAAAATGTTTTGTAATGTCCAATTACCACCAAGAACACTGCTTATTATTCTGGCTGAGGACTGGTTCACCTGTCCTGTCAACATTAATCACAATCAGCCATTATCAGTAAGGCACTCCAGACACCCTGGCACTGAGGGCTCAGATAAAATTACTACCACATCTCTTCCCTCTCCATGAAAATGCTGCACATTACCACATGCTGAGTCAAAGTTGACAGTCTCTATAAATTAGCATTAAAAACAACCAATAAAGAGATAATTTTACTAGGTCTACATGAAGAGTGAGACACATCTGCTGCAACTGTCATCAGAAACATTGCCTGATACACTTCTTTCCTCCTCTCCCGCAAGTCACTCTCTTCAATTGTACATACATGACTACAGGGATGGAAAAGCAGCAGCCAGAGTTAGGCAGTAAGCCCTGATACTCCTGCCCCTATACAAAGAGAAAGTTGTCCCATGGTTCTCAGGAGGCCCGTGTCAAGTTAATGAGTATCAGTAACAGTAATCTCACAATTAAGTATCCATGCCACCTCAAGGAGAGGTAGGAGACAGCAGAGCATTACTATTAGAAAACACTCTAAGCCAAAGCTTCTCTGGCTCAGCTACTCTTCACTGAAGGTCAACTTTGTGCCTTGTTGGACCCTATCTCATTTCATATCATGAATCCTCACAGATTAAGGTAGGTATGACCTCTTTTTTTTTTTTTTTTTTTTAGTTGTACGTAGACACAATACCTTTATTTTTTATATTATTTTTATGTGGTGCTCAGGATCAAACCCAGTGCCTCACACATGCAAGGCAAGAGCTCTGCCGCTGAGCCACAACTCCAGTACCGGTAATGACCTCTTTTTTAAACAGTAAGGTAACTGAGGCTCAGAAAGGTTAAGTGATCATGCCAAAGTTACATAGTCAACAGACTACAAAGCCAGCACACTCCAGTAATCCTAGTGGCCCAGGAGGCTGAGGCAAGAGAATCCAAAGTTCAAAGCCCTCTCAGCAAAAGTGAGGTGCTAAGCAACTCAGAGACCCCGTCTCTAATAAAATACAAAATAGGGCTGGGGTTGTGGCTCAGTGTCAAGTGCCCCTGAGTTTAATCACTGGTACTGCCTCCCCACAGCCCCTGCACACACACACACACACACACACACACACACAGGAAAAAAAAAAAAAACTACAAAGCCATCATTTCAATGTAGTTCTGTCTGACTTGAAAGCCAGACATGCTAAGAAAGAAGAGTTAGATATGGACTCTGATTTAAGTTCTATTGAGATACACAGCATTTAAATGATACAAAAAGGTGCCTATGTGGTCAGGGGCAAGATAACAAATAAAAGGAACCCAGAGATGCCAGTGGGTGATTCCCAAGGTTCCCATACTAAAGAACAATCAATACTTGCCTTTCTCCTTCTGGGTCCTACTGTCTGTCAGACAAGCCTTGGCTGACCCCAGGGCCACCAGCCACCGTTGTCTCTCAGCCACACTTCTGGCCTTCAAGTAGAAATACTGTTCCCCAGGTATTATCAGGTCCATGCGGGTATTATCTACAGAATGAACTGGAAGCAAGGCAGAAGGAAGTCAGAGACCTAGAGAGGATAACTGTCTAGGTAGCCTCTACCTTATCCAACTTTTTTAAAATCTTTGAATCATCAATTTTAACTTTTGGGTTAAACTGATCATTTATCAGACTACGTTACTTTGGGCCCAAAAGACTCAAATGCTAGAGTTTAGACGTGGTTTGTCTTCTAAGGGTTCATGTATTGGAACCTGAGTCCCCAGTATGATGATATTAAGAAACGGCAGAACCTGTGAGAAGTGGAGCCTAATCAAAGGTCACTGGGAGAACTACCCTCAGAAGAAATTAATCTACTTCTCATGATACTCTGGTTAGTAACTGTAGGAGGGCTGTTATAAAAGAACAAAACCGGCTCCTCCCCAATCTCTCTGGCTTCCCATCTCACCATTTGATCTCTCCCTCTTGTACAAGATCCTACCACAATGTGATGCAGTTCAGGGAGCCCTCGCCATACCAGGATGACACATTTTGGACTTTCAGTCCCCAAAACTGTTAGCTAAATAAATCTCTTTTCTTTATATATTCCCAGTCTTGGGCATTTTGTTAAAAGTCACATAAAACAAATTAATAAACATGCCAATGAACAAGGGTATGTTCTTTATATACTTGGATTTATTGAGAAGCAATCAAGAACACAATTTTTTATTGTCTTCTACTTCTTTTGACAAGTCAGACCAATGGTATAAGAATTCCCCTAGAGGCTAGGTATGGTGGCACACTTTGTAGTCCCAGCTACTTAGGAGGCTGAAGCAGGAAGATACCAAGTTCAGGGCCAGTCTGGGCAACTTAGTGAAGTCCTATCTCAAAATAAAAAGGGCTGGGGATGTAGCTCCATGACAGAGCCCATACCCCTGGGTTCAATCTCTCAATCTCTCTCTCTCTCTCTCTCTCTCTCTCTCTCTCTCTCACACACACACACACACACACACACACACACACACACACTAAAGATTCCTGCAGAACCTTTTAGAAGAAGAAATACAAACCATATTCTCCAGCCTTCCTCCCCAATTCTTATCTGTTTTTCTTTTGAGCTACATGTGCTCATCATGTCTCAAGATTCCAAAACCAAGAAGTAAAGACTATATGCAGGTCTATAAGATATTTGTTTGTTTTGAGTGCTAAGCATAGATTGGGCATGGGTGTGCACGCATGCACATGTATGTATTTATTCATCCTAATTTAAACACAGAAATGTTTGATACTTCAGTAAAATGACTTAAGCAAGCTTTGCAAATAGCTATTGGCCCAAGGTGGGCAGGTGACTAAAGAATGATTGCTAGCTGATTTCTTTGTTCTCATTTATTGTGACCACCTCTTAACCAATTTCCTTGCAAGAGTTGCCTACAATTTTAAGTTGCATTTACAAGCCTTTCCTTTGGGACATAATACTACATAGCTTGGTCTTTACTGCAGGAGCAGCAGAGAAAGGAATGCAAAAGTTAATGCTGTATTTTTTTCTGGGAGACAGCAAAACAAAACTAGCAAGCCACTTATTTCTCACCTTGAATTTCACAGACTGCCATTTGGATACTCCCTTTGCAACCTTTCCAGGCATCTTCAGGAGAATCATAATAGGATAATATTCCCCCACAGAGAAGGAACCATCGAGGCTGCCAACCTGAAAGCATAAGCAAGAGTACTATGGTAATTAATGCCTGCAATGTGAGGTGCCTATCTGACACAGAAAGTGGAGGCCTAACATAAAATACCAGGTCTCAGTGGAAAAGAGCCTTTTATTGCAAGGGAAATTCTAAGAGAAGATTAGGAAAGACCTGTATGTTTGGTTTATTTTTGCAAAATTAAAAACAAAGGACCCCTTCTCCAGGCATATTTTTAGTCACATGAGGCACAGAAGTTTGGAAAGTCAGTAAAAAGTACAATGATGATTTTCTGAGTAATAGGATTTATAAGTGAGTTTTATTATTTTTGTTTCCCTAATACAATACATCACAAGTAATGTTGAACTTTTTTTTTCCCCTAGTGCTGAGGATAGAAACCAAGGCCTTGTGCATGCCAGGCAAGTGCTCTCCCATACAGCAACACCACTAACCCCTTAGTAGATGACTTTTAACTTTTCTAGAACAAATATTATTGTGCCCTGAACATTATTGTTATCACTCTCTTCTCTTCTGATTAAGAAAAAAAAAACATCTGAAACTTAGAAATAAAACAACGAAGATAAGGATGCCCTTTCAGCAAAGATCATATAGTATGCGGACCAGTAAGCCTGCCTTAAGTCTTAAATTTAGAAAAAGTAACTTCATTGAACTTAACTATTTAGTATTGATCCATCAAAACAGACTGATCTTAAAATATTCAAGTTTTAACTCCAATCATGTCAATTCTGAAGAATTTAGGGACATCTCATCTTGTCCTCTTCCACACCTTATATCCAATCAAATAAAATTTATTTGTGAATTCTGAAATGGTTCTTCATAAAATGTCATTCCTATCTCTGCGTAAGTCTTTCAGGTCTCTTTGCTTGGGCATAGATATTTTTTTCCTCTCTCTGAAATGCCATAGCCCTTTAGGGATATACTTCTCTCATGGGACTGTGCTGTGGCTGTGGCAGCCAGAGAAAAGCCACAGGGCTGCACAGGTATAGTCATCTGATGGGCACTTGGGAATTGCATCATTTGAACCCAGTGGGAAAGACACCAGCTGAGGTCCAAATGAAATCTGTTTATTATATTATTAAACAGGGGATTACCATACTTCCTGAAGCATCCCTGGCCTAATATTATGATATAAGGAAGCTACAATTGTGATTGGAAGGCTGTACTAAGTTCAAGTGGAAGAGTCAGATTGGCAGGCAAGATGTTTCATTCACTACTTCCTTCATCAGAGTCTGCTCTTCTAGGAACAAGGATACTCAGGTCTGCCAGATACCATGTCTCTCACTTCCTTAATCAAAACTAAATAAACATTAATTTTCAACATCTACTCTCCCATCTACTTTCTCACAAAAGATAAATAGTCTTTTCTAAAGATTACTTATCTTTCTTGTCACATTTTATATTGAGGACTTCATTCCCAGGGATCTAGAACCTTTACTGGATGTCAAAAACCATTTGGCCTTAAAATTTCCATACTGATCTAAGTCAGTTCTTGCAAACTTTTTGGGATGAATATGTACATTTTTATTTCAGAAAATGCTTCTTTAACTTGGCTTCAAATTCAACAGAAACTTAAACCTAAAGGCTACCATTTTGGCACAGACAATGCAACCTAGGAAACCCAATCCATCATCAGATTATGTTCTTATGCAGAGAGCCAGCTGCCCTGGAATCAGATATTATTGATGTTTTAACTCTGTGCAAAAGAGTCTGATTATTTATGCCTTAGACTACCCTCCCCTCACTGAAAAAGAACCAATTTCTGAGAACCTGTTAAATGGTAGAGATCTTCTAAATCACCTAATCCAACCAGCTCATTTATAAAGAAATCTAACAGGTCATCCAATATAGTATACTGCAGAGCCAGGAAGAAAACTGTCTATACTGCCCCTTCTGGCACAAAAGCTCCCTGACCTTGGCTCCCCATTCGCAGAAAGCTACCCTGGTATAGAACCAGAGCATCTGTAGAGTATCTTTTCCCTTTACAGCTCAATTCTCATGTCTTTGGCTGGTGTGAATCGTTGAGAGCCACAGTTTAGTCGGAATGACGCCTGGCATTTTGCTAGAGGGAATGGTTGATAGGTGACCCTGCTCCGGGATTAGGGTGGATCCTGCTGCCTACTTTGCCCACTACTTTGGAGTTCCCCCGTTGAGTTCTCTGGGGGTTCCGGAAGAATTGGCCCGGTGGAGGGAGTGTGTTCCCAGGAAGTGTGTGTAGTAGTGCTGGTGAGAGTTCAGGAATAAAGAGTTGCTGTTTGAACCTACAAGGCTTTCTGGTGGCTCGGTTATTTGTGCCCAGCCACACTGCAGCAGTGAATGCTCTCCAAATCTACCACTCCTTTTGTGTAGAAGGCTTTCAGGGCATACTCAATTTCATGTAATATGAAAGAAAAAAAAGCCCTGCCAATTAAACAATGACAATACAGATCATGAGATGCATTAGTATTTCAGTTGTTGAAATGTGAGGGGAAAGGTATCATAAAAATGAAAAAAAAAATGTATTAAACTCAAACCTGAAGAATGCTAAATGGCCTCCCCTCCCACATAAAACACAGTTGCAGTAAGTTTTTAAAGTAGCTAGTAAACTATAATAGTAACTGAAACAAGACCTTCCTCATAACAGGTTCTGTATTTATCTAGGGGAAGTTATAATTATACAAGGGGAAGTTCAATATATTTTATTCTGTAGGTTGGATCTATAGAAACTGTGACCAAGAAAACACTTTTCTGCATAAAGTTTCTGGAGTTTCAAAAGGCACATAAAGAGACCACAAAAGTCTCATTCTCCTTAGACAAGATTTAAATGTAGAGTGATAGAGAGTACAGATTACTACTGAGACTGCTTTTTCGTAATGTGCTATACTGACAAACTGGAATACAGCCTAGCAATGACAAAAGAGGAGAAAAAAGGGCATGGATGATAAAGAGGACATTAATCTACTTCTTATTTTAAATTTATCTGCAGTTACCTTTGAAATGATAAAATATTAAAGTGATAAATGGGCAGATGAAAACCAGATCCAGCCCGTGCTCCCTTGGATTACCACTGGACTAATCTTATTCAATTCCCACTCTTTTTTGCTGTCCTCTATTAAAAGATGGAATGTGGTTGGGCATGCTGGCATGCCTATAATCCCTCAGGAGGCTGAGGCAGGAGGATCTCAAAGTCAAAGCCAGCCTCAGAAATTTATCAAGGTCCTAAACAATTTGGTGAGATTCTGTCTCTAAGTAATATGTAAAAAGGGTTAGGGATGTGGCTCAGTGGTTAAGCACCCCTGGCTTCAATCTCCAGTACCAAAATAAAAGATGGAATGTGGTATCAGTCAAACCTCCTGCTTGGAAGGATTAGATCATCAATGAGCAGAAAGACATCATGAGCAGAAAGAAACACCAATGAGCAGAAAGAGTTTGGATCATATCAACTACCACTGCCAGATATGGCATAAAGGAAAAATAAGAATATTTAAATACTGATTTCATACACTTTTTATTATTCTGGATTCTTTCACTATAGAAAGTATACATGACATTTACTTTTGGCAATTCAACATCCATCCAGTATATTTCTATTGCTGAAAACCTCCTTCTCCACACTTCATCCATGTAGTTTGGGGTAGGGCTGACCAACTCCAACCAGTCCTCAAGGACACTTTCAGATTGGGCAACCAGAGATTTACTTGGACTGGGGAAAGACAGAAAGATCTAGAGACTGTCTCTTTTTTACTTTTGTCTTAAGGATGTTTGCCTGGAGCTGCTGGCAGTCATTTTGTCATCACTTGAGACCTAAACATGATTTGCACATAAACGGAAAAGGGAATTGAGGGATTTGGGGGACAGAGGGTGAAGAGGGCAAATCTGGATGACATGATTGAGCCCCTCAATTATACTGTGTTGTGTGTTATGTTATGTAAGATACTCTTTGGGACTTTTCAGTTAAGTGAGCCAATAAATGCCCCTTTCTATTTTAAGCCTGTCTGAATTGGGGGTTTTCATCAAGCAAAAGAATTCCAAATTATCATATAATCATCTCACTACATATATAAAAACACTTGACAAAAAGTAACAAAACCTCTTTTCTTAATAATATACTAGGTAGAGAAGGGAATTTTCTCAGTCTTGGCATCTACCAAAAAAAGCCACAGCTAACATACAATATGGTGAAAGAGATGAAAAATCTCCTAAGATTAAAAATAAGACAAGGATGTTTGCTCTCAACACTTCTAATTAAACTCTGTACTAGAGATTGTAGCCAGGGCAAGTAGGCAAGAAAAATGAAATAAAAGGCATCCATCCAAATTGGAAAGGATGAAGCAAATCTAGCTCTATTCAGACATTCTTTTATAAATTTAAAACAAAAATAAACTCATGCAATCCACTAAAAACAAAACCATTAGAACAAATGAGTTCAGCAAGATGCTACATACAAATATCAATTTTATTTCTGCATAGTTGCCATGAATAAGCTGAAAACTAAATTTAATAAAAAGTCTACTCCCAGTAACATTAAAAAGAATAAACTACTCGGAAAAGAATTAACAAAAGTGCAAAATATAAATACAGCCTCAAACATTATTTAAGAAATTCAAAAATATCTGAAGATCATTATTCCAAAGCTGTTACAAGCTTATTCTTTTCTCACATAGTGCAAATATCTTTCTACAATACCGCAAGCAAATATTAGAGACACAGTCTGATTATGTTCCCCAGGCTGGTCTTCTACTCCTGAGCTCAAGCGATCCACCTGCCTGAGCATCCCCAGGAACTGAGACTATATGCACCTGTCACTACACCATACAGGCTTTTAAATTCAAATAGTGTTGAAGAATATGCATTTTTTTTCAATGAGCATAATTTTCTTCAAATTATGCACTTATATTTGGATCTAGATTGGCATTGCTCACGTTAATTTTGTACTAAAATTTGTTTTTATTCCCAACAAAAACTACTATTTTAAAATCAAAATTTCTAAATAGAAATGTTCTTATTTTTTTAAAGAAAATGTGACTTGTGAGTCATACCACTTATGACTAAAAAATACTGTAACTTTGCTTTCCCCCACCCCCGAAGCCTTGTTCACCCAAACACATCACTATAAAGGGGGGAATCTGTACTCCATTAAATAGATATAGAGAGCAGACTATGCCCTACTGAGTTGCTCCATAATGTGTAGAACACTAGTTTTTAGGCTGTGTTTAACCCTGACTTACTCCATTTTATAAAGCAATAGTTTGCCACAAGTTATTCCATTCTCAGTACTTGCCAAGACAGAATGACTATACACTTTGTTTGTTCAAGTAAACAACCATCACAGCACAATCTTAAGGCATAATCTGACAAAAAATTAATTTGCTAATAAAAAATGACCACCTGTAAATGTATCGAATTAAATCAGAAGCTCATGAATACTTGGGTTTATCAAACCCATTATCAGAGAAACCAAGCCTATAAGCTTATCAAACATACCAGACCACCAACAAATGCTACCCGCCACCTAAGACCCATAAAAGGAGAACTACCTCATTGCTGGATACCAGTAGCACACACCAACTAGTCATCAGACCAACCAGTGAATGCTTCAGGAGGTTGACAGGCAAGGAACTTCAGACTCTGTGGGAGTGGGGCTCAACTCATCTCCATTTTCTTGCTTGACAAGGCCCACCTTGAAACTGCCTACTGTCCAGACCTGGTCTAAAACAAGTTCTACACCTTGGCAGCTCGATGCCTTGAACAAGTTCTGACCAGTTCATAATCTTATTTGACCATCTGCAGTGATACTTTTTGCATTTCTCCTCTTGCCTTTTCTAATTATGTTCTCCTGAAACTGTGGCTACAGTTAACCCTTTCTTAGCGTTTTTGTAATCTATATTTGTGTTACAGATACTAACAATTAAGACTGGAATAAAGGAATATGTTATTGCCCAGCTCATAGCTACCAAGTGACCCATGAGTACTCAGTACTTGGTAAAATACAACAATGAATGGTGTAACTTGTGAATTTATTGTTATTAAATAAATTCTGACATTGTGGAAAGACACAAACATTTCTAGTCCATGTTAATGACATAGCTTGATCATGACAACAGATACTTAAAATATTTTAAAATTTACATAAAATAAAATCATTCTTTGGCAAACAGTTCTGAGTTTCAATAAATGCACAGTGCTCTAATAACCACCACAATAATCAAGATACATAAAAATTCCATTGTCCACTCCTCCCCAAATTTCCTTGTGCTATTCCTTTGCTGAAACACCCTCAGGGTGCTTTTAAAATGCTTATTAGTATATTACAGATATACATAATAGTTGGGTTCATTCTGACATAATTTGCTACATTTCAGTCTCTAGTGCCTTCTCTTTCCGATTCCTCCTTCCCAGGGTATATTTTGAAACAGGATCTTGCTAAATTGTTGAGGCTGGCCTCCAACTTGCAATCCTCCTGCCTCAGCCTTCCAACTAGCTGGAATTATAGATGTGTACCACTGAACCCAGCAAAACCTACCATTTTAAATTGAAGCAAAACAGTTATTGGTCTATTGTGACCCCTGATTTTCATCACCTTGCTGGTTTCCAGTGTCCAACCTGGAAGTTCAGTTACACCTCATGCCATCAGGGCCTTCCCCCATATCTCAGCTTCCCTAGTGGAGCTAGGGAAGGCAAAGCTTGGGGTTCCTTCGCCAGGTTAGTCAGTAACATTTTTACTGTAGCTAGGGAAGAGGGAAGAAAGAAGAAACATGCCTCAACGTAACATATAATAACCAAGCATTAGCTAAATTATAGATTTCTAACTTACATTAATTAATATACACAGCATTTTCTGAGCAGTTATAATTCACTGGGCTTGAAGATTAGAGAAAAGAAGATTCTATCCCTCAAGAATTAGCAAGCTAGTGAGAAGTAAGGTTTACAGATAGTGAGGAGGCTAACTATAATTATGATTGTATGAAATTCTTTTTAGGCCCTTCTGTTAGAGAGTGCTATAAATCAGCTCTTCTGTGTACTATGGACAACTAAACTGGATATTTTTTTCTGGACAGTGTTTCTTGTACATCCCACCAGCATCTTACTTAGAGTTAAGAAAACTTTGGTTCAAGTTTAGACTCAGAACATCTATATGTGCCATCTTGAGCAAGGTACTTAATTCCTTTGGGTATTGTTTTCCAATTTATAAACAGAAAGATAGACTAAACTGAGTTTCTAAGGTTCCTTCCAGGTTTACCACATCATCTTCCCTCAGACTATAATGTCTCTCTCAATAGAGTCAGCATTCCAGCATTCTATCACTGTCCAAGCTGCAAACCTGAGGGTCACTTCTGCCCCCATCCCTCCAGGTCAGTCACTGAATTCTTCCCAAACATCCTCACTCCTACTCCTGGCTTCAACAATCCACTATGCCCACAACAAAAAACAGAGTATGGAGTCACAGAAAAAATAGTCATGTAGACTTGGCTTGAGACTTATTACCCATGTGACTCTAAGTTCACTATCATCTTGTGACCCTTGGTTTATTCATCTGTGAAATGGAGGATAATGCCTCCCTCCTCCTCTTTCTTCACCACGCCCCAACCTCTACGTTTAACTCTCCAATCTCTCTTGTCATGTTTCAGCCAGGTTAATCTTCCCTAAATGCTGGTTTTACCTGCTGTTCTCTTCCTATTCAGAAACTCTTGGGTGATTCTACCATACCAATTCTAAACTCTCAAGCTAGGTTTATCAATCCAACCTCATTCCAATAACACTACAGTATTCCTTCCTCCTTGTCCTAGAAAAGAACATCTTTTTTGGTACTACTGTTTTCTTCCTTGAAAGTCACTGCTGCTTACTAGCAGTTCCCTCATCTTTCCCCTCCTGTCCATACCAATTGTACCCAATCTTTGGTTCCACCTCTTCCATGAAGTTTCCCCTCATCATTCCTGAAAGAGTTTTTTATATTTTTCTTGATAAAAGTATAGCTGTCTTTTCCCGCTGTTTTACAGCTTCCTTTTTCTTGCTCTCTTCCTTCTCACTTTCTGATTTCTTACATTGGCCTCAGATGTTGAAGGGCTGATGTCCATCCAAGTTGAATATATAGGCCAAGAGAGGGAGAAAAGCAAAAAAGAACATCTCCAATGTTAACCTGGATGACTAAAGACTTAAACATTCCGGCCTGTCAGAAGTGCCCCAAATTTGCCTTTAAGATTCTGGTAAAGACACCAGAGGGTCAAAGTCGATACCTAACCTCCTCTAGGGATCAGCTATATACAAAGTAGTCCCTCTAAGTCTTTGCCAAGTCAAAATCACAGATTTAACTGGAAGTGCACTGCATTCTTTGGAAGGTTTTCCACTAGACTACAATTTCCTTTAGCACATAGATCACATCCTACTCCAAGCAGTATCTCCAACATGCACCCAGGGTCTGACAAGTGATGCTCAATATTTCTTGAATAAATGAATGAATGAGTAAAAGAAGAGGGATACTAGTCAGTGTTAAAAATAGATTGGTGAAACCATGTCTCTGGCATTTAAAAATCAACAAAGGGCCCTTTGTCTTAGACTATACTGGAACAATTCTGAAGGAAATGGAGTGAATTCTCAAGCAAATATTTTGTATTCTTTAATGTGAAATAATACTGAGGTCAGGCCTCTCTCTTTCAAGAACTCTATATATTTTCCATTATCTCCATCTCTTCTAGTGCTGCCATACACTATATTGAAACTGAATCCAGGAAGAGAAACACCCGGGCATCACAGGGTTTTTTTTTTTGGACATACCCTCCCTATTGTATCATTCGTCTATTTTATATACTAAAAGAGCTCCATAGTTTGATTTTCCAACTATATTAAATCTATTCCTAATGGAAAGTAATGATAACAGGAAGTGGCAAGTAGCCCAAGAACAATGATCCCCAGTCTTCACCACCGCAACGAACGTAAAGGAATCTATGGATCACTCTCAACATCTGACCTTATCACATATCAGATCAGAGGGAAAAGGATGCCACTTTTGATGGGGTGACAATAATATCATGCTTTCATATCTCTTAAGTTCCTTAACAATTATTAATTTTTTTCTGGAGGCAAAAGCACAGACCAGCGGAACATGAAATTACATGATCTATAATTATGATTAATCCAAAGGGAATCATAACTGTAGAGTCACATAACTGTAGAGTCAATTCCAAAATTTTGATGATTTATTTAGATCTTTTGTTTTATAATTTATTAAGTTCTGACTTTCAAAGGGAAGATTTAGGGAATTCAGTATACACATATTCTCAGAAGTCATGCCGCAGTTTCCACACAGAAAGATGAATACACAGAGACTGAATTTTCCAGGCATCATTAATCAAAACAGCTATTTAATTAACCTATTCTTAAGTGAACTATGTTCCAGCAGGTTCATATATACTATCCATTTTATCAACTTAACAAACCTAGATATGCCTATTATTATTGCTGTCATTTTAAAACTGAAATGCAGGGAGATTAAGTAACTTGGTCAAGGTGTCAGCACTAGAAGTACTAAAGCAAAGGTATGAACTCAGGACTGTCTTCAACCTTTTGTACTTAAACACTTACATACTCTGGCCTGTAACTGTGCTATAATTTGTATCTTGAAATGGCTCTAAAGGTTCATGTATCAAAGACTCAACCCCAAGGCGGTGCTACTAGAAATTGTGAAAATTTAGAGACATGACATTGAAGGAGACTGTGGAATTCTGTCTTCCTCCTGTTTTGCTTCCTAGTCTTAAGGTAAGCAGTTCTGATCTAACATATACTCCTACTATGATATACTGACTTACCACAGGCCTAAAGCAACTGGGACAATAGATTATGGATGGGAACCTCCAATACTAAAATAAACCTTTTCTCCTTGTAAGTTAATTTCTCAGGCATTTATTTCATCATAGTAATGGAAAACTCACTAACACACTGTCACTAAAACCAGGAATTTAATGGGTAAAACTTAACCACCAGATAGCTACATGTGAAAGAATGAACTCATGCCAGGTGCAATGGCACACTCCTATAAACCCATCGGGCTTGGGAGGCTTAGGCAGGAGGACTGCGAGTTCAAAGCCAGCCTTAGCAACTTAGCAAGGCCCTAAGCAACTCAGGGAGACTCTGTCTCTAAATAAAATACAAAAAAGTGCTGGGATGTGGCTCAGTGGTTAAACACCCCTTTTGATGGGGTGACAATAAGATCATGCTATCACATCTCTTAAGTTCCTTTAAAAATTATTAATTTTTTCTGGAAGCAAAAGTGTGATGCTTGGGTGTTTCTCTTCCTGGATTCAGTTTCAGTGTAGGGCACCACCAGAAGAGATGGAGATAATGAAAAATAAGAGAATCCTTGGTACCTGGTACCAAAAATAAATAAATAAATAAAAGAATGAACTCATACCCCAACCTCATATCATACACAAAAATTAATTCAAAATTGGATCTTAGATCTAAATGTAAAAGCTTAAAGTATAAAAACAAAAACAGAACTAAAACTTCATGATCTCGGATGAGGCAATAGTTTTTTAATATATGATACTGAAAGCATAAGCAATAAGAGTAAAAATTTTATAATTTGGTCTACTTCAATATTTAAAAATTCTGTGCCGCATATGATATCATTAAGAAAATGAAAAAAAACCCTTCAAAATAAAAATACTTGCAAATCATACTTTATTACAATTGTATACTATATAAAAACTTATATTCAGAATAAAGAGCTCTTGCAACTCCATAATGAGAAAATAACCCAATTAACAAAAGATGTGAATAAACATTTCACCAAAGAAAATACACAAATGGGTGGGCTGGGACTGGGGCTCAGTGGTAGCGCACCTGCCTGGCGAGTGTGAAGCACTGAGTTCAATTCTTACACCACATATAAATAAATAAAATAAAAGGTCTATATTGGGCTGGAGTTGTAGCTCAGTGGCAGAACATTTACCTAGCATGTGTGAGGCACTGGGTTTGATCCTTAGCACCACATAAAAATAAACGAATAAAATAAAGGTATGCTATCCATCTACAACTACAAAAACAATTAAAAAAGGTCTATCAACAACTAAACAAATTTTTTAAAAAAGAAAATATACAAATGGCTTAGAAGCAAACGAAAAGATGATCAATATCATCAGGAAAATATAAACCAAAACCATGAGATATCATTTCATACCCACAGCCATCCTTGGGTGGATTACATTGGCATCACAGCCTAGTGAATAGGAGAATCTGGTGTCTGGGAACTTCCACTGGAAATTTCTTCTGGCCAAGACCACCCAGACACATTGTGAGCCCTATTCAAGCTCTACCTGGTCCCACATAGCACTGGAGATGGGTTGACCTGCAGCAGCCATACAGCCTCTCAGAGATGGGTGTGACCTGCCAAGATGCCAATCAACTTGCTGACTGCAAAACATCAAGAAGCAAGACTCTATATTCCTGAAACTTTATCCCTGCCTTTGATGTGCCCCCTTAAATAAACCACTGGAGCCAATTTTTAATTGTCCAGCTCCAGATCCTATGTGGCCTGGATCTATCAGGTGCTGTACTTTAAAACTATAATTCTGATTCTTTGTCTTTTGTTCTTCACTAATTATTTCTGATTTATTTTCTCCAGTGGCTTGCACCCTCCTGGGCAGGAAGGAGGACCCCCCAGCAAGGTGCTGGCCGCCTCCCCATAACCACTGATATGGTGTAATTAAAAAAAAAATCAATAACACATGACAGCAAGGATGTGAAAAAACTGAATCTTTGATTGCTAATAAGACTATAAAATGGTTTAGCCACTTTGGAAAGTTATTTGGCAGTTCCTGAAGTCATTAAACAAAGACTCACTATATGACCCAGAAATTCTAACCTAGAAACATATCCAAGAGAAATGAAAACATAAAAACTTAGACATAAATGTTCTCTTCAGCATTGTTTTTAATATCTCCCCAAATGGAATAACCTAAATGTCCATAAACTGAAGGATGGATAAGCAAATGTGGTACATACATACAACAGATGTTTTATTTGACAATAAAAAGGAATGAAGTACTAATACATGTTCCAACATATATGAACCAAAAAAAAAAGCCAAGGAAAAGAAACTACAGATAAAGACCACATATATGTTTTATAATTCCATTTATACTAGGAGAGGCAAATTGATGCAAACAGATTACAGACCACTCTGAGCAAGGGACAGGTGTGTGAGTGAGTTTTATTGGGGTTTCTTTTTAGAAAAATGAAAATGCTCTAAAACTGGATGTGGTAATAATTTATACTCTCTCTATATAAAATGGTCAATTTTATGGTACCTGTATTATTAACTCAAAAAAGATGCTAAAATTACAACAAAAAATGTTGACCAGTAGTAGTTTCCTATTCTGAATCACTCATATTCTAGATGTCTTCTTGGCACTGTTTACAGCACAAACATAGACCAACAGTCACCTTTCTCCAGCTGTGGGGGTAAGCAAAATTATAGCACCTTCTCAATAACAACCATCTGGCCAGCATGATACAAGCTTTTGTTATTTCTGAAATGCAGTGCTACAATGTACTTGTGCCCTAACCTGCTGGAGACCCCAAGAAGTCTGCAATTGGCTGGAGCTTTCAACAGCAACCCTTCTGTCTGCAGGAAAGGAACTTGAAACTGCAAAGTGAAAAACCCAACTCAAAAAATCTCCTTGAGGCAAAGCATATGCACAATTTTGGGCATTTAAAACTTTCCTCACTCCTGAACTCCTTTCAACCTCCTATTCCCAACTAGCTTTATATTCTAGGTCAAATATAGGTACATTATGCATTAGCAAGAATTATATAATGATCAAGCAGCAAGCACCTTTAAAAGTATTATGTAATGGAGCACTGACTCTAGATGCACTTATCATGTAAGCCTGGGCTCATCTCATTGCTCTGTGACTCAATGTCTTCATTTGAAAAATGGAGATGATAAAGACAACTGCTTTTCAAAACTGCTATGAAGATCAAATTAGTTAATATATGAAAAATGTTTAGAATAGTGGCTGGCACACAATAAGTGTGAATAAGTTTCTTAATATTCTTAGAATTATAAACTGGTAAATTTATTATTTTTATGTAGGAAAATACTACAGCTCAAAATGGTAAAATGACTGCAGTTGGCAATGATGGAGATGGTATTTAACTTCAGGTCTCTGACTCCCGGGCCAGCACTCTACAGCATTAATGTATAACCTTGCACACATAATACTCCTTGATTAAATTTTAGGTCTTGAAAGATAAAAATAACAAGCATATAGAAGCTAGCAGTAGCATATTGTATATGTCACAAAATATAGGGTTTTATAAAATATTTAATTCATTTCCTTTGCAACTTAGATTTGATTTGCTAACAACTGAAGAGACATTCAACACTAAATCCAGAAAACCCACTATTCTGCCCTTCAAAGGGCAGATGGCTAAGAAGCTTTATTTATTTATTTACTTATTTTGCAGGGTACATAAATATGTCTAGCAACTGAGTGAAAAGGAGAATACATTTTATGTTTCTTCACTTTAGAAGTACATTCATGCAAACTATTTAGATGCCATTCTTGGGACTTAATGTTTCTAACATTCAGTAATCAATACCTATAAGTTTAATTCAAAAGACTCACAAAATAACTATGATATGGCAAAACAAAATAAATACAGCAGGAGAGATACGAAGATATGACCAGAAAACTTTCTACACTGCAAAAGAGTAAACTTGTTTAAATATTACCACTTTTCTCTGACACATGCACACACATATACATAGACAATCACACCAAAATGTATAAATCAGTCTATGAGGCCCCATAATATTGGGCCTCCCACACACCCAGCATCTGTGTAGTCTCTGCACTCTTCTCAGTTCTCCTATCAGATGTGTCTACTTTTCTTTCCTCAAATTCACTGATCTCTATTCTGGTCTGGGAACTTCACACTGGCATTTTTTTTTTTTTTGAGAGAGAGAGAAATTTTTTAATATTTATTTTTCAGTTTTTGGCGGACACAACATCCTTGTTCATATGTGGTGCTGAGGATCGAACCCAGGCCGCACGCATGCCAGGCGAGCGCGCTACCGCTTGAGCCACATCCCCAGCCCACACTGGCATTTTTTATACCTAGAAAATTCTTCCTTATAGCCTCCAACTGCAGTTCTGCTTTGGTCTACCCATCTAGCAAGCCTGATTTGTCTTTCAGGATCTGATTACTCAAAGCAGTCTTCCCCAACAACCTAGACTAGCCTCCTTGCCCCAGCCCCATCACACCCACTTAGACATGCTTCCAATCACTTATCCAATAAATAAATATCTTTCTTATCCACCAGAATGTAAGCTCAAGGAGGGGAGAGGCTTCCCTTGATCCTAGCAAAGTATCCAGCAAAGTACCCATATGAGGTGAATAAAATGAACAGTTTCTGGGGTTATAGCTCAGCAGTATGGAGTTTGCCTAGCATGCAAAAGGCCCTGGGTTCAATAGATCCCCAGCACCACAAAAAAAGGGGAGAAGGATTTAAAGTATCAAGTGATAAACTGATTTAACTTCTGGACTCCAATCTGACACAAAGTATTCCATATTAAGCTATCCACATGATATCTTAATAGGGAATAATTATATATACATATGTTATATATACATACACATTCCAAATATGCAAACTATATTAAATAAGGAATAGGTTATGAACTCCTTTTGGAGAAAAAATTCAGAATGGACATAATCTTGAACTTGGATTACATATATATATATATGTGTGTGTGTGTGTGTGTGTGTGTATGTTTAAAGTTACTGTGTGCAAAGTCACAAGAAAAAAAGGGTAATTTTAAAAATAAGCTTCAGAAGAAGAAAAAGTAATGATATAACCATCAAAGTTTGTTATTGACAAACATGCTTTTTTTAGGAGACCAACTAGCAAAGGAGGGTGGAGGAAACAAGAATCCAATATGGTCCTCTAGGCTATTACCAATCTTTTTCAAAGCAAATTCATCTCCTAATGAAAGAGAATGTGCTGAACCATAAAACATCCAGAAAAGTAGCCAATGGCGTGATGGAGTTCTATGAACAGCATGCGCAGAAGAAGATGGCATGTAAGTCAAAGGAACACGCAATATAATATAAAGACAGCTGTCTGTGAGCTGGGCTCAGTAGCAGATGCCCATAATACCAGCTACTCCAGAAATTGAGCTGGAAAACCAGAGGCCAATCTGGAAAGCTTAGCAAAACACTGACTCTAAAATAAAAAGGACTGGGAATATAGCTCAGTGATAGAGCACTTGCCTAGTGTATACCTCCCCCATCTACCTCTGGCAATGGCTCCAGCGCCCCTTTAAAGTTTCCACCCTAAAACCTGATAATATGGACTCTTTTCCAACAGAACAGATGATATGCACACGTTGTGACAAGATTCCAAAAGATTCTTGTAGAGAAATTGTGTTTTAATGAGGGATACACAAGGACCATCTGGGGGGAGGGGAATTTAAAGGCATTTCACTGTTAGGAAATAGGTATTGTACTAAGTAACTCAATTCTTTATAGAGAAAGGAGGAGAATAAAAAGGAAGAAAGAAGAGGTTTTAAATGGAGAGGGAGGTGAAGGAAAGGTCTGAAGAAAGAAGTGTTGAGAGTGAAAGAAAAAAATATAAAAAGAAAAAAAAAACTTTTGTGAGGGAAAGGGGTCAAGGACTAGCAACTAGATTTGATTCAAGGGCATAAGATCCACACATCTCAGAGCTTAGGGAGAGTTCAAAAGGAAAATTTCCCTGGTCAAGTCTCCACCTCTTAGATTAGCACAGTGCTAATCAGCTTCTGGTGTTCACCAAACTGAAGTCCAGCTTTGAGTTAACTACATTTCATCTAATCCAAATGCTGACATGCATGGAGGTCCTTGAAGCAGAGGCCAGGTCTTCTAAAGAAAACACCTCTCCTCACTCCAGTAATCTCTCTAGTAATGATATCAGGAAAAATAAACAGAATTCATTACTAACTATATATGATGCAAAGGGAAGAGATTCTGGGTACACCCAACAGGTGGACTTTTGTCTGTACTGTGACTTCCTCAAAGTTTACCTGCCATATGATCCTCTCAGACACACTCATCTTCCTTAAAACACCCAGTGCATCAACATACCTTTAAACAATTATCCTAAGAAAAGGTGGGAAAATCTCCCCTCCTTTATCAGATATTGGGAACATTTCTGGTTTCAAACATATCGCCATTAAAATTGACCATTTTCTGAAACAAAACATTTAATTGCAAAGAAGGGCCTAATAGTTTCCAGCATATTTAATTTTTTAAATTAAATACTGTTGCACATATAATAAAAGTGCTCATTTTCAATCATCTTCCACAGCTGAACAATAGTTTTCAACCTTTTCAAGACACGAATAAAGTACTTCCAGAAACTGGAAAGGGGGTACTATTATTTAAGCCATTCTGCTCAGCACTATAAGGAAACACCTGCTCATATTTGCATTTATTTTATGGTAGTTTCTGAATCTGTAAAACAAAGGAAATGCTCAGTGAGAAAATAAAAACCTCAGGCATAATGTTGAACTGAAACTGGGTAATCCTGGGTCTCCTCGCAGGTGACTCCAACAGTGACCAAAGCCAAAGGGCTTGCACCAGAGACTTTTATAAAAGACCTTTCACCCCTGGAATTCCAGGTGACTGCCGGCAGGCAACTGAAATCTGGCTAGGAGCCTCGAGATTCCGGCTCCCTGGCTACAATGTGGGAGACTCCCAAAGGACCCCAGAACCGGCGCCAGCGCCTTCTTCCCCGGGGCATCGTGCCTTTCAAGGCACCTCAAAACCCGGCTTTCTGTAGCTTTCCGAGAAGCTATCATGAACCCAGGAGAGTCGTCTCCGAACCAAAGGGGGGTGCCACGGTCCCGTAGGAGAACCGCTCTAGGAGACACGCCGGGTCCGAACCAGCCTCGGCGGTGTCAGGAGGGGCGGCGACTCCGACCCCACGGGCAAGTCCCCACACCGCCGCTCAGACAAAGGACCCGCCACTCACCGCTCAGATAGTTGGTCCACTTATACAGGACGCCCTCCATGGCGCCCGCGCCGCGACAGGGCCGCTCGCCCACACCCCCCGGCAGCCTCACTGGCCCCGGGCCCTGAAAGCGAGGGGCACCGGCAGCAGGGCCATCGCCCGGCACGGCCCAGACGCCCACTGCTGGCGCCCGGGCCTGGTGCGGGGACGCCCGGCCCGCCTCACATCCTCGGCCCGGGGGCGGGGTCACTGCGGCGGCCTGGGCGCCAGAAGTAGCGGCTGGCCGGTGGGCCCAGGTGGTGGGGCCGGCACGCAGTCCACCAGGGGGCCAAGGCGACGGGCGGGCTCGAGCGGCGACCGAAGCCTCCAAAGCGTGGCGAGTGCAGCCGCGGTCGCCGGCGGTCTCCGCGCTCCACCTGAACCCGCGACCCGCCCGTCCTGGGCCGCGTTTGCGCATGCCCAGTGCGCCGCTCGCGCGCACGTTCCCAAAATCCACTCCGGGATTTCGCCGCGTCGGTGGCGTCGGGTTGACGTTAGGGGAGAAGCTCTCAGGGAAATTGAGTCATGGGTGAGGAGGGAGGTCCCTGAGACCCAGGGTGAGACAAAGTTGACTTTCAGGGCATGTATAGGGGACAGCTTGCCATGTTTGAAGTTCTCCTTAGGCTAGTCCCTAAGGGTTCACTTCTTCAAGGTTGTCTGATTGATTCCACCTACTTGGGGTGTCCCAACAATAGGGCGAAGTGACCTCGTTCCCAGGCCGAGAATTTGGGAATTTCAGGACAGAATGCTGAGTGTGAGGCCAGTATAAATAGGTGCCCAAGTGTGGTCCCTTGTACCTTTGGCTTGACACCACCTAGGAACTTCTTAGAAATGCATAATCTCGCCCCCAAACCTAGACCTACTGAAACAAAATCTGCATTTCAACAAGCTCTCCCTGGGGGAATTCTTAGTACACAAAGGTGTGAAAAGGCAACGGTTCTAAGAATATTTGATCAGGAAAAATGTTAATCGTAGACCAAGTAGAAGGAGAAAATGTGTACAATATTATCCAAGTTGCTTTAATTATAATGTCACAGAAGCATGCACGAAAAAGTTACAGTGACTAATTGTGGAAGATTCTTTTCCCTTAGCGTGAAGTTGCCAGACTTAGTAAATAAAAATACACAAAATTTTTGGTTATTTATCTGAAATTCAAATATTCGTCTCCTGTACTTTATCTGAAAATCCTACTTTGGTACTTTCCAGTTTCTTCTAAATTGACTACAGTGAACATGTATTGCGTTTGAAAGCAATCGAATTATGTAGAACTAGAATATTTAAACTAAGAGGAGGGTGTGTGATTCCTAACCATGTTTAGTATTTCTTCTTTAAAACCTGAGTCTGCACGTCCTTATGTATTATTTGCCATCTACACTAAGAGCACTTACGTGACAAATTATTACCGACCATAACTTTTACGCGGTGTTTGGAAAGAATTAGATCCAGTTTGAAGGCGGAGCTCAAATGCTCTGCAATCTAGTGACTTTAAGCAGGACCGATAACCTTTCCTAGCCTACATTTATCTCCAAGTAAGGAAAAAAGAACTTGTCTTGCTGGTCGCAGTAAGAGTCACGCACCGGGAATGCGCTTTATAAAGCCTCAAGGACCAGTCTTTACATTTACACAGTAAACTTGGATTATTGGAATCTTGGGGGGGCCGCTCTCCTACAGCGAGAGTAAATGAGTCTTTCCAGAAACCCCGATAGTGTCACCTGGCCCCAGACGCCTCCTACCTCGCTCAGCAGGAGTACTTTACAGAGGTAAATATTACCTCCTCGGGTTAGCTCCGCGGCGCGGAGCCCCTCTCCCAAAGTCCGGGATAAAGGAATTCTTTGATTCTCCAGGTTCTAGGATCACTCCGGAAGGTTCAACCAAACTGTAAATTACATGGTTGCATTATCATTGGCTTGAGAGGCGCTTGAAGGACAGCACCACTAGCCAATGGAAAGCCGCTCTTCCCAAGGGGCCACAATATAAGAACCAGTCAGGTCCTGCTTGGGGTTTAACTCTTTAAAGGTGAGTTTGCTGTGCGTGGGAAAGTTGTCGGTAGTAGAAGTGCCACGTCTCCGAAGAGGGGGGAGTCCTCAATTTGCCAGAGGTCCTCGGCCCTAATTCTTCAGCTAAATTTTAACTCTATGAAGTCAGGGGCCCTTTCTCTGTTTTCGTAGGGACTTCTTTCCAGCTCCAACAACATGAGGTTATTCTTGTGGAATGCGGTCTTGACGCTGTTAGTCCCCTCTTTGAGTGGGGCTCTGATCCCTGAGCCAGAAGTGAAAATTGAAATTCTCCAGAAGCCGTTCATCTGCCATCGCAAAACGAAAGGAGGGGATTTGATGTTGGTGCACTATGAGGGTTACTTAGAAAAGGACGGCACCTTATTTCACTCCACGTAAGTAATTGTGCCTCGCAGGTAAATTAATAAAGAACCCACCCACCTACGCCAGCTGTCCTGCCGGAAAGGTTGAATATAGTTGGTTCTACTTCTCTTTTCAAAAAACTGAAATATCTAATTCCCTTCTTTGGGGAAAAAAAAATTGTCTAAAGCCAATTCTGTATCATGAGGCCTTTGAAGGACTTATTGGGAACATGTGGTCTGGATAAAACTGTTAACTTTCTATAAAAATTATTATCTGAATTTTGTAGAAATATCCAGGGGTGTATTTAGGCTTAAAAGAATTTTCATGTCTCAAATCTGTGTCTTAGGGAAAATGAATCAATTCCATTTTTAATCTAGTGTAGGTGATATTTGCTGAAAACTTTTCATAGCAGCTTTAAGAGCCAAATACACAGTTGTTTGCCTGTTTATAAAACATACTAATGCTATTTCGTTGACCTATTTAACTTTTGTTTTGATTGATAACATTTTAGTCAATGCACAGACCATGAATTTCAGTAGTCTTGCTTCTGAAAATCAGATTTTAGTGATGGAGCAGGTGTAATTATAAAAGTCTTACAAGAAAGATTTTCAGGTGGTTATACTGTCATTTCTGTTCCATAAACAAAGAAATTGCAACATGGAACAGGTTTACAAGTGTAATGATTTCCAATTAGGCATTGTTTCCATTCATTTCATTCCAAAAGCGTTAAGTGAGCATTTCCTTCATGGTAGGCCCTTTGCTGGAGATTAAGAATATGCTGAAAATTTGACTTCACCCATCTATTCATTTATCCATCTGTCAAAGTCATCGAATAGCCATAGGTCAGGTCCTGGAGATGCAGAGATCACTAGAAGCAGGTTCTTTTCCTCCAGTAGTACACCATATACAAAGGAGAGGAAGAAAAATGACTCAGTGAGGGAGATTATTCAGTGAAGCTTCATGGCCCATCCTAGATCCATTTTTCGATATCCTGCCTTTATTGGGCATTCAGATGCGCTCTTGTGTAGGGCTTGGGAAAATTGAATGTCACTCTTGTATAAATCCTGTTACCTCAGATAAAAAGTTCCAAATAGATATTATGAGATTGCATTTTAAATTTTAAGTTATAAAAGTCTTACATTAAAACCCTTTTCTAGGTTTTGTGACTTTTTATTAGAAAATGTTCCAACATATGCAAAGTACAGAGAACAATATATTAAACCCAATATTCCACTTTCCAATTTCAAAAATTATCATACTGCCCACTCATTCTCCCCACTCCACCAAAATTTGATTATTTAAAAATAAATCTCAGACATCATGATCTCATCTGTAAATACTTCAGTGTCTATCTCTGATAGACTCTGTATATTTCTCAGAATCAGAATATCAGTATTCAGCTTAAAAATCAATTAATGACAATACCTTAGTATCAAATATCCTGTCAGTATTTGAATTCCCTTATGTCTCCATCTTTTTTGTTCTTGCTATTCCATTTTCTTTTTGCAGTGCTGAGGATTAAACCCTGGCCCTTGCACATGTCAGACAAGGGCTCTATCACTGAGCTATGTCTCCAGCCCTCAGTTTTCTTTTTAATACTAACACATTTTGATGAGAAAAGGGAGGCTGACAGAATTAATAACCTTCTAGCCCATATTAGTACACATCAAGGTCTCAACTTGACACCTGAATTCCCTATTCCAGTCAGCATGGGTGCCTTTTCACAATATTTAGAAAAGTCTACATATTTTGCTTTTATTACCTTTTCAAAAGTGGCTTTTCCTTTTGGGAGTATTTTAATTTCAGTTCAATAGGGTAAATGTACTGACCTGAAGGAGACTTTTATTATAGACTCATTCACTGCCCAATACCACCAAGTAAGTAGAAATAAGAAACCAAGAAAATGAGCTTGTGTGATATCTAGTGTGCTTGAGTATTATTCCTGCTGAGGCTGCTTCACAGGGATCCATGTCTTCAAAAATATTGTTCTAAGCTCAATTGGATCTGCTCTCTTGGTTAGAGCCACCTTGGTCCTGGCTTCTGTCTTACTTTCTCTTTATTCCTGGCTTTCTCATCTACTCGGACTGGATTTTGCTATGTCTTGTTGGATTCTAAAAGTATGTCTGTATGAGGTTAGTCATAAGAAATCCTTGGTGGCCACCATGCTTCCCCACTGTGCTGTGCTAGCAGCTGCTGGCCTCTCTCACCAGCTCGGTCACACTGGGGACCCTAATGGCTCACATCCTGTCCCTGTGGTGGTGGAGGCAGCCTTAAGTTACATTCTTATTTCTAGTCTAATTTTTTTACACCTAGGCTAATTTCTTTCAGGTTGTAGGACCAAAAACTGGTAGTGATTTTGGTGGTAGCCATGAGATATTATTTAGCAGTTTACTATTACTGTTCTAGTACCTGATGAGGGGATTGTTGTCTTGCAGGCTACACATAAATGATTAGAAGATGCTAACTCTGTTATGAAATGATTAACCTATAAAGCATATGTGCTGTTTCTAGAACCACAGTCTATATGGTAAATAGCTTAGCCTTATGAAGAAATGTGCCCAAATGTAGTTAATGTTGGATAAAAGATTGTTTCCTTCTTTATTCTTTTCCTGGCCTTACCAGATTTTCTAAGGTTGGTATTTTGTTTCTTTGATCAGAAAAGAAAAGAGGAAAAAGTATCATTTACCAAGATTTTGTAAGCATGGTACCCACAAACCTAATAGAATGACTTATTATTCTCATCTATGAGATTATCTTTGAATATAGCAGTTTATTTATTTTACTAAGAGGGAGCTATTTGGGACTGAGACCTACTCAGCCCTTGAGGTCCCCAGGAGCTTAGCTGGTTGATTTTCTTATGCTGGCCTCTCTGATACTTCATGTAGCAGAACATTGTAATTATTTCATTTCTCTCTGGAGCTTGAAGAGCCTCTATTCCTGGCTCCCCTACAAATCCCCACATAGAGTTTTCGGGAAAAAATTAGGCTTTGTGTGAGTGGGGATTCAGGGATGAAGAACATACTTTCCCACCCATCAGAACCCTGAGCAGGTTGTATATCTCCTTAGGCTCTCATCCTCCTTCCCCATTGCAACTATTTTCCATTATTTTCTTCCTGGTCTGCCACCTAAATGGTCTTCCTGGGACAGCATAACTTTGTGTCTAAGATCTTAATCTTCAGAGTTAGGAATATTTAAGGTCAAATACAGCACACTTAACCTCCATTTCCTCCTTTATACAAGGGGATTATATGATACAGTTGGCCCTGTCTACAGGTTCATGCATTCCCGATCATGGATCAAAAATATTTGAGAAAGAGTATGTCTGTATTGAACATGTTCAGAGTTTTTATCTTGTCATTATTACCTAAACAATATAGTATAACAACTATTTACATAGTACTATGTTTGTATTAGGTATTACAGGTACCTAGAGATGATTTAACATATACAGTAGATTATATGCAAAAACTACACACTTGAGCATCTTTTGGCATTGGGGAGGCTGGGGATAGAGGGATAGGTTCTGGAAGCAGTCCCCCAAAGGTACCTACCAATTAAAGGATCATTGTTAGAGTTAAAAGAGGCAAATTTAGAATAAAACCTGGTACACAGTAAATGTACAAACAGTTGTTCATTATTATTATTCCCTCCACCCTTCTCCAGCTGAGTCAACTCTATCAAATTTTCACCAAGAAAGATGGGTAATGGATTGAATTACTATGAAGTCAGGGGTGTGTGTAGGCAAAAAAAAAAAGAATAGCTGTTTTAGGGCTGGGGTTGTGGCTCAGCGGTAGAGTGCTTGTCTAGCCTATGTGAGGCACTGAGTTTAATCCTCAGCACCACATAATAAATAAAATAAAGTTAAAAAAATACAATAGCTGTTTTTATTAATTTCTGATGCTTGGTTGGACTAAATGAACCATATATTTTTTTAAAGTTCCTAACTGGTTCTAATGTATAGAGCACTTGCCTGGTATGCATGAGGTCCGGGGTTCAGTCCCCAGAACTAGGGGGAAAAAATTCTAATATGTTTTCTTTCTCTCATAGTCATAAACATAACAATGGTCAGCCTATTTGGTTTACCTTGGGCATCCTGGAGGCTCTCAAAGGCTGGGACCAGGGCTTGAAGGGAATGTGCGTAGGAGAGAAGAGAAAGCTCATTATTCCTCCTGCCCTAGGATATGGAAAAGAAGGAAAAGGTAATCACATTTTGATTTTATTTACTATAGCACTAGAGTTCTTCTCTGAATTCAGAGGCAGAAGTTAGAGTAACTACTATGTGTTTTTTCTTTTTCCTAGAAAAAAATTGAGGGCTATCTACATTCCTTTAGGAAATATGATTATTTCTTGATAATCACTTAAAATGGCCAATTAAGGCCATAACAACAAAATGGAAAACTGAGCTAACAATGAAATGAGGTTCTGGAACCTTGAACTCTATTAATACTAATAGTAAACCACCAATATGATAATTTTTAAAATTTTGTATAATATACATTTATTATTTGAACCATATTTAAGTACAGAGTTCAATGGCATTCACATCATTGTGCAAATATCATTGCCACGTATCTTCTGAACTTTTCCACCCTCCCAAACCAAAACTCACCAATTTGTTTAACATTGAAAAAAGAAATGTCACTCAACGTAAGTGTTTTGATGAGTCTAACATTTGAAATATAGGTTATGAATATACTAGTTATGGTTTGGCATGTGGGCTGTATGTGGCTTACAACCACAGCACAGCTTTTATTAGGGGTTCTTTTTTATCTCATTTTAAAATACATTTATAAAAGTTTCAGTATTTTATTTAAAAATAATGGTGTAACTTGAATTAATTCTCTGTCACAAAGCAGAAGCATGCCAGCTGACTGGGCCAAAGAACCTTCTTACCAGTTTGTTCCAGGGTAGATACATATACCTGTCGTTCAAGTGGGAACCCATGCAATTTCTTTCTTTTTTTTTATTTTTATTTTTTAGATGTCGATGGGCCTTTATTTTATTCATTTATTTATATGCGGTGCTGAGAATCAAACCCAGTGCCTCACACATGCCAGGAAAGCGCTCTACCACTGAGCTACCACCCTAGCCCAATCCATGCAATTTCTAAAGGGCTACTTGGTGATTTGTACCAAGCTGCCTTTAGATATTTTTGTGCGTTAGTGCTATAATTCCCTTGTTGGAATGTAATCTGGCAGGATAATCAGAAATTAAAAGATTTGTAAAGAGGGATAGCCATCACTGCTACCAAAAAAATTAGAAACAGCCTAAGTATGTAATGATAAGAGTTCAGCAAAATTAGATGTACCCCAGTTCTTAAAAGCTAGCATTTTCCAAGATTTTTTTTTAAATTAGATCAACATGTATAATATAAAAGTAGAAAACTTATAGTATATACACTATGGTAATAAATATAGGAAAAACTGTGTACACAGAGAAAGAGAATTATAAGAAAATAAATAAGAATGTTAACAATGGACTGTGATACTGAGAATTATATTTACTTCTGGTTCTCTCTTCCAAGTTCTCTACAATGAGCAAGTATTAACAATATAATAAAGAAAAAAAGTTAAGTAGATCTCAGAACCAGATAGAGAACCACTCTAATATGATATAGATTTCTTAGGTCCTTAGGTTTAACAAAGTATGGATCAAGGTTCCTATCCCCAGTGTCCTAAGAAGAAAACTAGGTGCTTTATATGAATCATAACATATTCTAAAGTAGAAGTTGTACTCATAGGATAGGATTTACTAGCCAAACTCAGTTCTTATTTTAATTATAGCCCTCTTCAGAGAAGAAAATTGAGTATCTAGGAAACATTTCTCTAAAACTTGAAAGTATTTTTTTTCACTATCCTGTGTCTTTTTTGTCTCAACTTAAAAATTTATATATGTTGAATTAGTCTATTACTCTTTCTCCATACTGTATTAACTCATTTTACTTTATAACATGTAGAAATCTAAATTTGAGTCATCTTCAAACTGAGTGCCACGAAACTAATTCCCCTAACATGAATTTAACACTAATTTTTAGTCTTTTAGTACTTGCTTGCATGCCTCCTTGGAAAGATACCGGTTTTCTCACCGATCTAGTAATGCATGTCCCTTCTCTGTTTCCAGCTGGAAAGGTAAGCTGGAATGATAACAGTGTAAGTGTTGTCTCTTTAAAACTTGCAAATGCTCTTTTATGGAACTACAAGGGTTGGGGGGACAACTAAGAAACATGTAACAAGTTGACCCAAACCTTTATATTAAATATAGTTAAGAGTAAATAAGTTTCAAACATCAATTGTCCCTGCTTCCCAAAAGGGTTTAATGTTGCTTTTCAGTACCCTGGGACTTTAACAAAGCTCTTTTCACATTTAAAGATCTGTTATCACCTTCTCAGAAGTTCATTTTAATTTCTTCAACATGTCTGAAATTTTTGTATGATGTTCTACATCAGAAGAGGTGTTTCCTAACTTTTTGAAAATTATGATTCTTCCTGCATTCTTTGTAAAGGTTGTTAGAAAATTATATCTCAGTAATGTACATTGAGAACTTACTATTTATCAAGCACAATGGTGAATATTTTATTGTATTGTAGGGATTTTCTCCCTTCATCTTCCCAACAGACTCCTAATGTAGATGATATTATCATCTGTATTTTAAAAATATAAGAACTGAGGCTTAGAGATGAGCTAATGAAAACTTCAATTCCAGACAGTATGACACCCAAGCTCACTCAATTTTTAACTGTCTCCCAGTGATAGAAATGATAGAATTTGTATGAATTTGTATGTCAGGACTTTCTTACCTGAAAGTTAGTAAATCATTTGTAATATTCTTAACTCTGAATTTTCTAAAACCCTTTAAGTCATTCTTGACATATAATACATAATATCTTAGTTATGCTTTAAATTTAGTATCCAGGTTATTGGGTTCGTGTGTGTGTGTGTGTGTGTGTGTGTTTTCCTTTTAATTGCCAAGCCAAAAATCGGATGTTTTTGTTGTACTTGTTTTGATTATTCCTTCCTTACTCTATTCTATTTGAGTGAAATCTAACTAGAGTACAAGTTGTCTTCATTATATGTGATAATCTTAGGTTGGCTTTCCATTTTATTCAGTTAAAAAATATTTTGACCAGTACCATAAGTTTTCTATTATTAAAACCTTTGTGTATTTTAAATTAAATCTTCCCGCCTCTTCCTAATGACAGGTAAAATTCCCCCAGAGAGTACATTGATATTCAACATTGATCTCTTAGAAATTCGAAATGGACCAAGATCACATGAATCATTCCAAGAAATGGATCTCAACGATGACTGGAAACTCTCTAAACAAGAGGTGACCCTTCCTTCTGCCTACATTTCTACTTTTTGTTTGTTTGTTTTTGTGGTTCAGTTTTTTGTAAATATATTTTTAAAGAAAATTTATTTTTATTCAGGAAAATTTTTGTTTATAAGTTTTCTTAAAGTAGTCGTGCTGTGAAAGTTGGCTTTTTCATGGAAAAACATTGTTTTAGAAGAAATATATTGAGACTTAAAAAGCACCATTAAGAACTGGGAATGTAGCTCTGGGGTAGAGGCTGAAGGGCCCATGTTCCATTCGAACTCCTGCAAAAAGAAAAATAAACACCATTCAGTCTTTTGCTTTTTTTCTTTCTCTCTGGTGCTTGGAATTCACTGTGTCTTATTCTCACCTTGAGTCTTTGAAAACTGGTATCACAGTTCCCATTTGTAGTTACTGCATAAGAAACAGATGTTCTGAAAAGTATCTTGTGTGAACAGTTTCTGTTTAAAACTGCAGACTGGCTGTTAAATGCATTTCGTAGTCATTTCCTTGAGATTAGCGACAAGCAACTTGTATGTCTAGTTTTGTTCAGCTTCACACCTGGAATAAAGAGATGGATTCTCCCCAGTAGGGAACCTTCTTCAGATACCCCCAGTCCCAGTATTTTGGTAGGAGGAAGGGGCTTCTCTCTGTACCTCAGGCTTTTGCAGTCATCACTGCACATACTGTCTTAGCTTGGCTGCTGTGGAAGAATAAGTAGAGGTGGATATTTGTCTCTATGTTATTTTTGGTTTGGGTTTTTACCTACTTACACTCTCTATGCTGGCCTGGCTGGTCAGATGTCAAGTCTTTTTTTAATGCTTTGGTCAATTTTATTCTAATGGCCAGGAAATGATTAAGTCTCAAATAAGTCAAATTTTTATGAACCCTGGGATCATGATCAGTAGCCACTAAATTTATCACACTCATAATGTTATCATTTATATGCCTTTTATATATCTATATATACATGTATATATAGATATATAAACATATATGTATGTATATATATATTGGAATTTCATTATATATATGTGTGTGTATGTATATATATACATACACACACACACACACATATATATATATGTATTTTTTTCTTTTTTCAGTTGTAGTTGGACACAATATCTTTATTTTATTATTTATTTTTATGTGGTGCTGAAGTTCGAACCCAGTGCTTCACATGTGCTAGGCGAGCATGCTACCACTGAGCCACAACCCCAGCCCCCATATCCTCTTTTTTTTAATCCAAGATAAATTACAATTCCTTTTCATTAAAAATTTTTAATATACAACACATTCACATGGTTCAAAAGTCAACCCAAGTGGGCTGTGGCTGTAGCTCAGTGGTAGAGTGCTTGCCTAGCATGTGTGAGGCATTGGGTTCCATTTGTAGCACCGCATAAAAATAAAATAAATAAAATAAGGGTATTGTGTTTATCTACAACTAAAAAGAAATTTTAAAAAAGATTTAAAAAATCAACCCAATATAAAATAGTAAATAAGAAATCTTTCCTTGCCCATGTCCTTTTCTTCCCTTCAATTTCATTGATTTCTAGTATGTCCTTCTAGTGTTTCTTTATGTGAATGCATGTTCTTATTTTCCTTTTTCCTCTAACAAAGGTAGCACATTATACATATTGTTTAACTTGCTTTATTCATATATAAAGAGAGCATCTACATTAATCCATAGAATTTCATCATCCTTTTTTTCTTTATTTTAAACTGCTTTAAACCACTTAAATGTGCAACATATGTTTGCATGTTGGGGGTCAGGGAAGAAGGAATTGAAACTATATAGACAGAGTGTGTACTATTAAAAATTATGGTGAATCTGGTGAGGAATGAGGGTCAGTGTTTTGTTTATATTTTTAAACATCATAATGAAAATTAAAAAAAATTTATGGTCTAGGCACTTATCAGATTGGACTTTAATTTTTGAGACTGGAATTTCAGGATAAGGCTCAGTCAGTATTGCATGTTTCTTAAATTCTTAGACATTTATTTTAGTATTTTAGTATTTTACCAGAGCCACAATTAATCTGCTTTTAAGAATGTCTGGACTTCTGACTCTTGATAGAAAAGAAGATCTAGTTCATTTAATGAATTAAAAGACATCTGTCTTCCAAATGCTCAGCTTTATTTAGATTCAGATTAATAACAGGCACTATGGATCAGTCACCAAGCCAAGCTGGTAGAGTAGCAGCGTTACTGGACAGGCTGGGTCTATAGTCACTCTCCAGGCCACTCCTCAGCAGGTACCTTTTAGCAGAGCTCCTATTTTTGCAGTGGATTTTGAATCAACACCATCTGTTGAAGGAATGCAAAAAGGTCTTCTCAGAGGAATATTGGAAATTACAAATATTTTTTACACATTATGCAAGCAATAAGTAAACATCTTAAATTGAGAAAAAAAGTTATCCCCACTGCCATGCTTTGTTTTAAGAGGTTCTGTGCCAGATATTCTCTAAGAAGTGTAGATTCTCTATTAAAGGCTTCCATGTGTATGTTTTTGGCACTGAAAGTAATTTGGAGTAGTCTTACACACAAGATTGATTTTTGCTGCTACTTCTGTATTAAAAATCAGATTTTCATATGCCTTTCCAAAGAGATCTCTTCATAGAATTCATTCTGTTTTTTTAGAACCAATGGATTATTCCTTTTTTTGTTTCATTTGTTTTGCACTTGGCATTGAACCAAGGTGTACTCAACCATGGAGCTTCATCCTAGCCCCTTTTATTTTGAAACAGGTTCTTATTAAGTTTCCCAGGCCAGCCTTGAACTTATGATCCTCCTGCCTCAGCCTCCAGAGTTGCTGGAATTACAGGCATGTGCTACTACACCTAGCTAATCAGGATTATTTTAAAGCCATATGAGCAGCAGAAGAATTTGATGAGAGAAAAGAACTGGCAACTAGACAGCTATTCTTAGTACCAAAACTACATCCAAATAGTAAAGGAGAGCAGGGTCCAAACAGAAGTCATCACTCTAGCCATAGTCAATCTTAAAACATTCTGGGAGCTAGATGTGATTGTATGTACTTGTAATCTCAGCTACTCAGAGGCTTGAGGCAGAAGGATCTTGAATTTGAGACAGGAGGATCTCAAACTTAAAGCTAGCCTGGGTAACATAGTGAGATCCTGTCTCAAATAAAAAATAAAAAGGGCTGGGAATGTAGTTCAGTGGTAGAAGGCTTGTCTGGCATTTTCCAAGGCTTTGGGTTCAATCCCCAGTATCACACACCAAAAAGAAAAAAAATTCTGGAACTGAGGGCAGACTTCAGGGGCAGAGCATATATTTAGCATGCAAAAGGCCCTGGGTTCACTCCCTAGCACCAAAACAAACAAAAAAACAAACAAATACAGAAACAAATAAGAATGGCAAATACACATCCCAACCATGCTAAAGAATTCCATGGTTGACTGCATAGAAAAAAAAAAAACTGGACAAATTTCAGTAGTGTCTTTAGTGGAACACAAATGAAAATGAGTAGTCTACTTTACTTTTATCAAACATTGGGAAATGGTTTAATTTAATTACTTATCTTTTATTTTGCAGTGCTGGGCATCCAACCCAGGGCCTCATGTATACTAGGCAAGTGCTCTAACACTGAGATACACTCCTAGCCCTATTTTTGCAAAATATAATTTGATTCTAGTATATAGTTGATTAAAAACTCTTGATATAAAAATTTGGAAAGATTCTAGACAGACCTACCAACAGACATACATGAACACTTCAGAATGAATAACTTTTCATTTCTATAATATTTCTTAATTTAGGATAATGGAAAGTATAGCTTTTTTTTATTAAGTCAGGAAACATGTAGCATAATTTGTTTTAAATCTCCTTTGATTATTGAGGGACAAAAAAAATACATAAGAAGTTGATTATGAGCTCATTTTTTCCTTTTCATAAGTTGAACTATAAAATTACAGTTTTGTAAACTAGAACTACAATTTTGGAATCAAATCTTAAAAATTCCTGAAAGAGAAATGGGGAATGTAGGTCAGTGGTAGGGCACTTGCCCAGCATGTGTGGGACCCTGGCTTTATTCCCCAGAACTAAAAATAAACAAACAAAAATAAATCCTAGAAGATTTTGGTAATGATATTGATAAATTCAGGAAAGTTAATCAAGTACCTGTTGAGTTAAAAGTATATTTTATTCAACAGTTTTGGTGTTTTTCCATAGAAGATATTAGCCAAGTCTATCAGAAAAGTAAAATATCTACAGCATACTTTGATGTTTAAAAGGTGATAGTAATTTCATAACCATTTTTAAGTGCTAGACAAAAAATTACTATGTATTATTTTTCCCAACAAATTGAGGTATTTTGAAAGATTCATTGAATAAAATATTATAAGGCTGAAATTTAATAATTGTTTTTGTTTTTGTGGAGCTGGTGATCAAACCCAGGCCTTGTGTACAGTAAGGAAATGTGTTACCACTAAACTACATCGTAACCCCCCAAATTAATAAGATTTTAATGTTAATTTTTACTCTGCTTAGAATTATTATTATTATTATTATTATTATTATTATTATTATTATTATTATTATTATTTTGGGGCACTTGACCACTGAGCCACATCCACAGCCCTATTTTGTATTTTATTTAGAGAAAGGGTCTCACTGAGTTGCTTAGTACCTCACTTTTGCTGAGGCTGGCTTTGATCTCAAGATCCTGCCTCAGTCTCCTGAGCTGCTGGGATTACAGGCATGTGCCACTGCACCCAGCCTAGAAATATTTTTAATATTTTAATATATACACCCTATTTTAATTTCGTGTCTTAATTTGGATTTATGGATTTACTAAGGGTACCCTGATCCAGGAACACAATTAGGTTTCAGGCTTCTTTGATACTAATGATTCTTAATTTTACTGTGAGTATAGGACTTCAGTATTAAATGTATGTGTGGAACTTAATAAATTAATAATTTTCTTCAGATGTGAAGGAGAATGATAAATTTAGGGTCAGAGGATCTTAATGTACAGTTTAAGGATTAAAAATATTTACAATGGAATATTTAGTTATAAAGAAGAATGAAATTATGGCATTTGCTGGTAAAGGGATGGAACTGGAGAATATCATGCTAGGTGAAATAAGGCAGTCCAAAAAACCAATGCCTGAATGTTCTCTCTGGTATGTAGATGCTAACTAACCAACAACAAGGGAGGGTAGGGAAGGAATAATAGAAGTTCACTGGATTAGACAAAAGGGAATGAAGGAAAGGGAGAGGGGAAGGGAATAGGAATGACAGTAGAATGAATCAGACAAAACTTCCCTTTGCTTATGTATGAATACGTAACCAGTGTAACTCCACATTATGTACAACCACAAAACTGGGATCTTAATTGGAATGGGTTGTACTCCATGTATGTATAATACGTCAAAATGCACTCCACTGTTAGGTATATTTAAAAACAACAAATAAAAAATGTTTATAAATTAATTGCTAACTGGATTATGAGATTAAATGTCAACTTTCAAGTGTAAAATTACAAGAATAAAAGTGAATTCTATGTCTTGACACAAGCAAACAAAAAAAGTAGGTACTGTGTGTTCTCGTGGTGTGTGTTTGAGATAATAAAAACCTGCCATTTGACATAAGGTTTGTATGTATAAGCTTATCTTTGCCTCAGCAATATTTTGTGTCTCTACCATGGTAGTATAACAACAGTTTTTAAGGGGTAAAAACTCTTATAATTCTCTTACTAGTGCAATAAAGCATAAAGAAATTGGCACTTTATATATTATTTAAATGAACTACCAGTCAATGTCTATGATATTGATTAACACAGTGTGGCATCTTCTTAATCAAAGTTGCTAATGAGACTTTTTATTTTGTAGGTTAAAGTGTATTTAAAGAAAGAGTTTGAAAAGCATGGTGCAGTGGTGAATGAGAGTCATCATGATGTTTTGGTGGAGGATATTTTTGATAAAGAAGATGAAGACAAAGATGGATTTATATCTGCCAGAGAATTTACATATACACATGATGAGTTGTAGAGATATGTCTGCCAATGTTATAGAACATTCATCTTTAAAGAGAAGGCTGTTGTCTTTAAAGACTTATTTTTTAACATCATTCTGTTCTTTGTGTGTGTGTGTATATATACACACACACACACACACACATATATATATAATTTTTCTGGCTATGATTTAAAGAACCCCTCAGGGTTTCCAAGTACTCGTTTCTTTGGGGTAAGTTATTGGGGAAAAAACAACTAATTTGTCTTTGAATAGAAGACTTCTGGGCCATTTTCTGCTTTCACATATGAAGCCTTCTTTTACTTGTTTTGTTGCAATTTGAAAATATTGCAACTGGGAATGTGGCACAGCATGAGACCAGGCTATAGCACAAATTAGCCCCCTTCATTTTTGCTTCCCTCTATTTTCTCAAAGTTAGATACTGACATATTTGAAAAACCTTTTGCAATAGCCCAGGGCTTGCCCTTTACAGGTTATAATGAAAGAGTTTGTCTTTGACTGCCTCTGAGTCTCTGCTTGAGGACAGAATGAAAAGGGTGGACTTTTATTTGTTGACAGCTACTGTTTTACTAAGGAGGTGTGCAATGCTGAAGTGAGTAAGAGTTGGGAACGAGGAGCAGATGTGCATTGGGATATTCTGCCTAAGACTTACGCTTCATAGAGTTGGGTTCCTCGTGACTAATGGCCTGTTAAGATAAATGGACAAATCATTTATATGTTTCTTTATTTATAATGAAATAACAAAATATTGTAGTTGTGGTAAAAAGTTTGTATTATATCCAATGTTTACTTTTTAAGCCTAGCAGATTACTCTCCTGGTTCTTTAATGAATACAGTTTACAACGAGTAGATTATTGTATAATAATGTTGTATTATGAGAGAAATTAATAAGCCAACAAATTTTTCCCATTTATGACTCATCAAAAAGTGAGGTAGACTTATAGCAGCTACTATTGAATAGACACCTGTTCTGGTTTTAAAAAGTAATGATTTTATAATATTATCTCAAATTGACTTTTATCCTTAATATTTAAGAAAGAAGTCCCCAGATCTTCATTTACTAGGAATAATCCTTTATAGTTTACAAAATCATCAAGTGCATTATTGTTATTCGTTTGTGTGTGTGGTGCTGGGTGTAGAACCCAGGGCAACACACACTTGAGGCAAACACTCTGCCTCTAAGTTTTACTCCCCTCCCATCAAGTGCATTATATTGTCTTCTATTCTCATTGCTCTGAAGTCTATGCAATAAGCTGGATCTTACAGTTTCTACTTTAGAGATGAGAAAACCGTCATTCCAAGAGATGGATTATTATGTCCAAGGTCAACAGTTAACATGTAGAATCAGTTTACAGTCCCCAAGTTCGGTGTCTTTCTGTTGCCCTCTACTAATGAAAGAGTGGGTAAATCTGTTTGAGTCCATTGTAGCTAGGGTCCTTATCCTTTGAAACTGTTTCCCTGGTTGTTTCTGGAGAATTAGAATTTTCCCCATGATTCAGGAATGGCCCTGACTTCATAGAATAATCTTGGGGTTGGCTCTGAATTCCCTCAGATACCCAGACAATGAGAGGTTCCAGATGTTATGATGCCTTCATTCTTTTATTCCTATTTACTTCCACTTTTTAAAAGAATTATGAAAAATTATATATATGTTGCTTTCACTGATTACATATTGATATTTTTCTCAATAACACATGGAATTCTTAGAAGGCTATATACTACAACACCTTTCTCTGAATAAATCGCTTCTGTCTTGAAAATTATTAAGTCATTACTCCATTTTCCTGCACCTGGAGAGGTTCTTAAGTCAAGATACAGAAAGCATCATGTTGAATCACAGAGGAAGGAAAGCAGCTTGACCCGTGGTGCTACTTTGTATAGACATTACTGATGCCATCTATGTGACAGTGAGAAAAGTAAAATAAATTTTGATTATTTGGGAAGCATATTTTTTTATCTTGTGTGAATTTTTATCAAGTCTCATCTAAACATCTGTACTTAAGTACAAAATGAAAACTTATACATATATTGTGATTGTGTTTAAGTTGTCTGCATTTTTGCTTTAGCTATACTTTTCTACCCTTCCATTAGTGGGAATGATCTGACATGAACTGTGACTTCACATGTATATAATTTGACTCACTGTTCTGTGTGTCATATTTAAGTTTATATGACTATGTTGTAGTATTTTTTTCAAAATAAAGTTTATTTGGGAAATAATTGGTTTGTAAAAATTCTTGGGTTTTGTTTTATGTTTTTTTTTTTTTCCTTTGCAGTACTGGGCCTTGTGCCTGCTAGGCAAATGCTCTACCACTGAGCTACATCCATAGCTGTTTTCTTTTGTAATTTTATTTTGAGACAGGGTCTCACTGAATTGCCCAGGCTAGCTTTAAATTTATGATCTTTGTGCTTTAGCCTCCTAAGTTGCTGTGATTACAGGTTGTAAGCCACCAAGTCAGGCATGAAAAATTCTTAAAGAAGCAATCTCTTCAGCAGCTTTATTAATTTTCTTCTCTTTTTCCTTTTTTTTTTTTTTTTTTTTTTTTTTTTTTGGTGCTGGGGATTAAACCCAGGGCCTCATGCATGCTAAGCACATTCTATATCAAAGGGCTACACCCCCATTCCCTCTTAGTTGTCATTCTGGGATTTATGTCTAATAAGTAAGGAAGATGGATAGGTAGTAGGAGGAGAGGGGTACAGTGACACGAGTGTGGTTCTGATTATCTACTTTGCTTAGGTATATATTTGTCAGCCATGGTTTAAGTTGTTTTTAAGTTAGCATTAAACCTTGAGCATTAAGGGTGATAGTTGACTGAATTTTTAGCATTGGAGAGTTTTTTGGGGAGAGGAGAAGATGGTTGTTGTTTTGGTTTGAGATTTTATTGTATTTATAATATGTGGACATTATGATGATTCATGCCTAGTGAGTAAATGAGTGCTATAAAATGTCTTATAAGATTAATTGAAATGCTGGGTAGCCATAAAATAAAAAAAAAAAAAGATTTCTGGTTCAGATGAAGCAATCAGCCATGTTGATATTTTCATGTGTAAATGAATTTGTACTTTCCTTCTTATTCATGATGCAGGATATTACTTACATCCATAATGCTGTTTACATATCTGCATGCATGCTGTTCTCCCCCTCTGAGTTGAGAGTGGATGACTTCTTAGTGCTTGGAAATTGCAAGAAGAGAAGGAATTTGATGTCTTGTTATGGGGGAAAAATATTTCCCTCACCTTTTTATTAAAAAATCAAATTAGCATTGTCATAATTACCTGGAAAAAAAATTTAAAAGAACTACCTTTTTTCTCAGAGATGCAGAGCACTTGAACACAAGTTTTTAATTTTGTTTTATTTTTGTTTCTTGTTCACTTTAATTGGAATCAAAATTTAAAATGTCAAACATGATTATTAGTTCTTATGCCATTTGAAAACATTAGTATGATAATACTCTTGTCTCTTAATATCGTAGTATTCTTATTTTTAGGATTTTTGTATTTTTTTAGTACAAAAATCCCTACATTATTTTCTTTTAAATTATTCTTTTTAGTTATGTTACATGACAGTGGAATGTATTTTGACATATTATACATATATGGAGTATAAGTTCCCATTCTTGTTGAACATGATAATCCACAAATTCTTACATATGAATTTAGAGTCTTATTTGAAGGGAAATTATTTTGTCTCTGCTCTGGGGGTATAACTCAGTGGTAGAATGCTTGCCTAGCATGTGTCATTTGATCCCCAGCACTGCAAATAAAATCAGTTTCTTTTTCATCTTTGCTTCTGCCATCTCCCGTTCCTTACATCAGGGTGATTGTGGCAAGAGACATTAGCAAACATTGGTTTCACAGCTCAGTCCTCAAATTCAAGGAAAGGTATACCTTGTTTCCTAAGGTGGCAGTAATGTAACAGTGATTTTTAGTTTAGGATATACCAGGATCATATAGGGTGTGTGAAAAATGCAGATTGCTGAACCCTCTCCCCAGAGATTCTGATTAATTCTTGGACCCTGGCCTATGAATTTACCTCTAACACACTTGCTAGTTGATACTGATGCAGATGATCCAAAAACCATTTGAGAGATAACTTTAGTGGTTTCCTGCCCTTGAATATACAGTTTTCTTTATTTTTCTCTTCTATGAACATTCATTCAAAAAGCATTGTGCAATGAATTGTACCTAAAAATGAATATACATTCAAAAAGATAAATTGTATGGAGATGCTGTTTTCCCAGAGTAAGAAATTTGGGGGTGGGAGGTACTCAACCACTGAGCCACATCCCCACTCCTTTTTGTATTTTATTTAGAGACAGGGTCTCACTGAGTTACTTAGCACCTCACTTTTGCTGATGCTCGCTTTGAACTCATGATCCCCCTGCCTCAGCCTCTTGAGCCTCTAGGCCCAGAGTAAAAAAAAAAAAATTATGCAGTGAAAAGGTCAGTAAGTTTGTTTTTATGGACATTTTCCCTACCAGGAGAGAGAGAAGAACACTGGATATTCCCCCCAATTATTCTTCAATATTTTTCAAAATTATTTGTAATCTTGCCCTCTGTTCAGTTAGAGTTAAGAGAATATAAGCTATTCTTCTGAAAGGGAGTGGGGTAGTGAGAAAGAGAGAAAAAGAGAGAAACAAGATGCTCAAAGAGTTTAGGATTTTGGAGCATTTGGATTTGGGATTTTTAGATTATGGTTGCTTAACCAATAAAATCTACAGAAACACTGTGCAATCCCAGAAAAACTAAGGTCCTGAAATACTTCTAGTCTCAAGCATTTTGGATAAAGCATATTCAACCTATAACATATACTGTGCATATACTATGTATATATAGTTTTGTACCAAAGATAGTAATTGAAATACTTTCTCTAGTATATAATTCCCCCTCTCTGAAAACTTGTCTTTAACATGCAGTTAAAATTCCTGTGTCCCTTTGGAGTCTATTATTCTGTACTTAGCTCACCTTTCTGTTTCACTCATAAGTAGAATTCTTAGTACAGGTAGTTCTTTGTGTAAAACCAACAATACCCATACCCTTGCCTTAGTGTGAGTTTTACTGAAGAAATTAAATGGCTCATTTGGTATCTTTAGATTATTGATTATTGCTAAAAGAAGGAATAAAAACTGTTGGAAGATTCTGGCACCTGGCTTCGTTTGATGATCAGTTTTTGTGTGTGTGTGTGTGAATGTGTGTGCATGTGTGTGTGTGTGTGTGTGTGTGTCTTTTTTTTTTTGTTACATTTTGTAAGGTATGTAGTCTCTCCCTTGCCAATGAACTGCTAATAAGCCTCTGGAATAAAAAAGATGACGCTCATGAGTGTGAGTCAGCCTGTCATCTATAAAGCCAATCTAAGTGCCTGCAGACTGGACCAACATCAATTTTGTTTTATATAATCTAAAACAAGTAACATGAGCTATTTGCTGAGGGTTTTCTCTAAAACTCCTTAATAAAGTGAATGAGGTCCCCTTGGTCTCTAGTAGCAGCTATATTATATCCCACTTGGAGATTTCTGGGAATTAACAAGTCATTTCATTAATTGAAAATTCCACCCTGCAGTCGTATAAAGATAATTTTTTTCTCTAGTAAATAGTTGCAGTAAAAATAGATGCATGCACACATAAATTGAGGTATTGAGGGATAGTTTTCATTATTATAAAGAATGAAGTAAGAGTCAGGAGACCCTTTGGGGATTAGTTCCATTTCTTAGGCAGCATTTCTCATTTATTTATTGTACTTACTCTGCCAGAGTGCATGTTATGTTATTTAACTCAACCTATATTTTATCTTTGGTTAGGAGATTGGGACATTATAATGTCTAACCACATACTGGTGGTTCTTTCCCATTATGATTGTTATCTCTTAGAATTGTTGCTAGCTATTTTTCTTCAGAAGACATTCTGTTTAAGACATTTCTGATTTTAAAGTGGTTCTTTAGTAGCTAAATTTAATTAAATCAGTAACCAAATTTATGTAGAGTAACCACAAGAAACAGTAGTACAAACACAGGGAGATTTGCCTTTAAATAAGAGGCACCATTTTACTGACAGGAAAACAGAGAACTTTAAAAAGATCTTGCAATAAAATTCCCAAAATTGAAATTGCCGATTTTCTCCAGAGAGTAATTTTCTCTCCTGCTGACTTCATCTCAATAATTCCTTCAGAATATTTACTTAAGTTTTTTCTTTTTTTGGTTACATTTTGTAAGGTATGTAGTCTCTCACAGGATGTCATGTACTCTTTTTTTTCCCCCTTGCCACATCCAGTAGTAGCCAAGGTTTTCTGTTCTGTGTCATAATCTTTAAATAAAATTAAGCAGCCTACTCAAGTTAATTGATTCTTATATTAAGACTGAGCTGCAAATCAACTCTGCTCCTTGGATCTTTTTTGCTAATACTTTATTACTATAGCACTAATATCTTCAAGACTATTAACTCTGCCACCCACCAATTTTCTCTGAGCTGGGCATGTTCAATGGTTTTCTAATATTTGTTTTTGGGGGAGTGGATTTATTTTATTTTTGTAAAGTTAATATGTAGTCCAAAGATGCTTATGGTTTAATACATTTTAAGGTATCAGAACAATTAATTATAACACACTTTCATCACCTCAAAATGAAATCCCCATCTGCATTAGCAGCTATTCCCAATTTCACAGAATCCCTTCATGTTAAGAAACCACTTTCTTCAATGGATTTGCCTATTTTGGATATATTCTAATAATGCTTAAAGCTGAACACTTTCTTGGTTTCAGGGCAAAAATAAATATATTATTCAAAAGATTAATTTAACAATAAAATGATTCCACTTTTAATTTTTATTTTATTTTTTTAAATATTTATTTTTTAGTTGTAGCTGGACATAATACCTTTATTTTATTCATATATTTTTATGTGGTGCTCAGGATTGAACCCAAGATCTTGCATGTGCAAGGCGAGCGCTCTACCGCTGAGCCACAACCCCAGCCCCCAAGTTTTTATTTTAATATGGTGGTACTATTTGAAATTCAAAAGGGAACTATGGATTTCAGCTTTAAGGAATGAATCACTACATATTTCAAAAGTCAAATCCTTTGCACATTTAAGCACTCAAATCAGTACAAGGGATATAATATGAATAGTAACAACCAAAGGCTAGGTTTAGGATTAATTGGTAGAAAAATCAATGAAAATGAAAGTAAGGAAAAATAAGGAACTTCAAAACGAAAATATTTCTGTATATCTACATTACTCCCAATTCTCGGAGTCGGGTAATTCAAATAAAATAATACCAGTTGTTTGGTGGTTTATGGGAAATAAAAGAGTGCTCAAAACAAAATATTCTTTTTCTAGAGTTAGAGAAATTTCATAATTCTCTGAATATTGATTAAGCATTGTTTAATCAATCACTCAAAGCATGAGAGAAGTTTTCCTTTAACTGAACCCTAAATTCCTGCGCCAATTTAGACAGACTTTGTTTAGTTCTCCAAAGTACTTGAAAATAGCTAATGGTAACTGCCATATTATGTTAAGTGAGAAGTGATATTAAAATTTCCTGTAAAAGAGGTTCAATTTGTACAATCCTTGATAAACTTTCATTTGCTAAAAATGGCAGCCAAACACCGTAACTGGCACATATAGCAACTTGGGAGGCTGAGGCAGATTGCAAGGTCAAGGCCAGCCTTGGCAACTTAGCTAGATGCTGTCTCAAAATAAAAAATAAGAAGGATTGGGGATGCAACTCAGTGGTAAAGTGCCCCTGGGTTCAATCTCCAGTACCAAAAAAAGTTTAAATTAAAATAATTAAAAATAAAAATCAACAGTCTCAGATGTCCCTAGAATTTTTTAAATTTTTAAAAACAAGCCTTATTTTACAACTGTACATAGCATGAGGCAGATTTTTTCCACATGTGTAAACACTGTTTTTCTTGTTTTGTTTTGTTTTAAATCAGGATAGGGGATGTAGTACTTGCCTAGCATGAATGTTGCTCTGGGTTCAATACCTAGCAATGCCAAGAAAGAAATCATATATGCTCTTTGAGGATCACAATACCAAGACACAGCAATTCCTTTAAAATTATCTGTGCAATTAGCTAAAGACATGAATGACTCCTAAAAGTGCACCAATGAGTGTAAAGCATAATAATAAATGTGTTTTTAAAACTAGGCTCAGAACATTTGTGAATTCTATCTTATTTAAAATTAATTAGAAGTCATTCATTGAAATGACATATTTTAATAATTGAACTTCTAAACCCATCATCTAATAATAATGGATAGGATTTTAAAATTCCTTTTGCTAAAATGCAATTCATGATTGTCTAAATTATATATCCAAAAGCTTGATGGATCATTTAAATTACATAATAATTTAAAAATAGATTTTAACAACTTAACAATCTCTTTGTGTTGCTGTACTCAATATGGGCAGTAATTCTGTAAATTGATTTGAGGGCATTTTAAAGGTCTGTTACTATGGTAACCAAATTCAGGAAAAAAGAACCTCCTAAACATGGTTGTCAAAGGATGAAGACAGGTGGCTGACTAATCTTGACTAGTGCTTTTCTTTCTCATCTTTTCATGGCTTTACTGTCAGCTCCTTCTTTTGATTCTCATAAGATTACTCACAGGCAATTAGGAGGCTTTCTTACCCATACATAAGTGTCTCCTTCACATAACATTGTCTAGTTCATCCCCAGGAGACTTGCTCAATGACAGATCTTTTTTTCTTCCTCCTACTATTATATGCTAAAAGAAGCATTAAGTGGAAAAACACCTCTGTATGCAATGTGCTAAAGGCATTTCTCAATTACACAAATGTATTTCAAGCTCCTCAAAATCAATGCATAGGGTTCTTTAGATGATCAATAAAACTCACTAGAAGAAAAGGCAAAATTATCGTTAATAATTTTTTAAATGGTCTGGGTTTGGGTAACCCATATTTACAACCTTCTTTTAAACATGTTTACATTTCCCAATATGCTAGATCAATGTATTACCTATGCATAAGCCTTGTGTTTTACTCTGATAGCAATATATAATAAATACATGTATACACAGTTGGTCCTCTGCATCCTTGGGTTCTGCATCTTTGGTTTCAACCAAATGAAGATGGTAATTGTTTTTTTTAGAACTTAGTACTGAGCATATACAGATCTTGCCATTATTCCTTCAACAATGGAGTAAGACAACTATTTACATAGCATTTATGTTATATTAAATATTATAGTCTAGATATAATTTAAAGTATAGGGGAGGGGCTGGGGTTGTGGCTCAGTGGTAGCGCACTTGCCTAGCACATGTGAGGAACTGGGTTAGATCCTCAGCACCAAGTAAAATAAATATATATATATATATATAATAAAGTATAGGGAGGATATGTATAGCAAACTCTATGCCATTTTATTTTTTTAATCCTCACCTATTAACAAACCATTCTTAAACCCTGTAAGCTTGAAGTGGAAAAAGGACCACAAGAAAAGGAAGACGACAGAAAAAAGAGACATGAAGACAAGAAGGAAGCTAATAACCTGCTTTTAAAAAACACAAGAGTGGGGGGCTGGGGATGTGGCTCAATAGGTAGCGCTCAGCTGGCATGCGCGGGGCTCTGGGTTCGATCCTCAGCACCAAATAAAAATGAAATAAAGATGTTGTGTCTACCGAAAACTAAAAAATAAAGATTAAAAAATTTTTCTCTCTCTAAAAAAAAAAAAAAATCCACAAGAGTGGGGTAAGGTGCACCATTCCTGGAGGTACTGAAATACCAGGTGGATGCATGAAACAGATAGAGAAAGCTCCTATTACATCTCCTTGCTCCAAAAATCTATTTAATCTATTGTCCTCGGGTAGAGGTTGTATCAGATAGTAAACTGATAAAAACAGATAATATACTTGATCTTAGCCAAAAGACCAAGAAGGAATACTATGCCATTTTAAATAAGGGATTTGAGACTCTAGAGATTTTGACATCTGTGGTGTGTTCTGGAACTAATTGCCCATGGATACGGAGGGATGGCTATATTACCTCTATACTTTTTTTTTTTTTTTTGAGAGAGAGAGAGAGAGAGAGAGAGAGAGAGAGAGAGAGAGAGAGAATTTTTTTTAAATATTTATTTTTTAGTTCTCAGCAGACACAACATCTTTGTTGGTATGTGGTGCTGAGGATCGAACCCAGCTGCACGCATGCCAGGCGAGCGCGCTACCCCTTGAGCCACATCCCCAGACCATTACCTCTATACTTAAATTACTTTCCTGGCTTATCTCTGACTTCTTGAGAAGAAGAGCTATGGTATGCTTCTTAAAATCCATGTAGCAATAGTGCAATTCCTGGTTTAAGTGTTGGATAAACATTTCTTATTAAATTAGCATGTTGAAGAAGTTCCATAAGAAGACTATACATTTGTAATTCTTAAAATAATGGGTCTGAGTCTATATCAGAACAATTTGCTTCCATTTAGGGCATTAAGATTGGTGTTCCTAAACAGTGGAATGAAACAGGTCAAACTATCCTATCTATGTACCTATATGAATATATCACAGTGAATTTCACCTTTATGTATATCTGTAATGCACTAATTTAAAAAAATCTCTAAATAAATAGAAGAAAGACCTGTGGAATATAGGAAATGAGGGTGGGGAGAGGAAAAGGGAAAGTACTAGGGACGAGTTGGAGCAAATTAAATTCCATACTTGTATAATTATGCCAAAATGAATTCCAATATTATGCATAGCTCTAATGCAATAAATACATTTTTTTTTTTAAAAAAAATGGTGTTCCTATACTTTCACACTAGCTATAAAGGAAAAGCAGTCATGGGACTAGCTATTATGAACAACTAGGAGGTCCAGCAAAATATATGAAACTACTATTGTCAGATGTTGGACAACAGGCAAAACACAATTGTGAGTCCCATGAGAAAAGACAAATGAGTTAAGGCCAGCCATCACCCCAGCTGGAGGCAAAACCAAGGGAAACAAGCCAGGTGTGGTGGTGCACACCTGTTGTCCCGCCTACTTAGGAGACTAAGGCAGAAGGATCCCTTGAGCTCAAGAATTTGAGACCAGCCTGGGCAGTATAGTGAGACTTGGTCTCAAAACACATGGATGCCAAAACAAAACACCTCAAACAGACAAACAAAACAGAGCCCTGTTGTCAGGCTGAATCGAAGAAATAAATAAAAGTTTAGGGAGGTCAGCGCAGCTAGAACTTGTGGGCAAGAGCCAGCAGAGGAGAAAACTAAACAGAGAAATAACTTGGGAAATTTGCATAAGAATTTTGTGGAGTCACTGACTAGTAATAACCTGTGGGTGCCTATGGCTGGCCAAAGAAAAACTTCTGGGTCAAGGACAATTATTGGGAGCTATAAACCAAACAATTCCTGGAGCTCACACAAAACTGGGAAACATTCAAATTTCTGTCAGCCAGAATCATTTTACTGATTATGTGGAACATTCATCCATTAGAGACCCTAAGTGTGTCATACTTCAGGAATAGGACTAAAGTAGCCATAGAGTTAACGTTATAACTGTTCTAAACAGTTTATAAACAAGCTTCAAATGGATCCAGCTGATTCTTTAATATAAATAGATAGATAGATATTAGTTATCAATGAAACTTTATTTTATTTATTTATATGTGGTGCTAAGGATTAAACCCAGTGCCTCACACATGCCAGGCAAGCACTCTACCACTGAGCCACAACCCTAGATCCATCTGATTCTTAAATAATTGATAACTAGAAAAAGTCCAACACCTTTTAAAATATATTAAAAAAACAATTTATCATTTATAACACAAAATTCACTAAGTCTGGCATCTAAATCACAAGATCAGTGAGGGAATAAAAACAGACTAAAAATTGATAGAAGTTGGGCTGGCTCAGTGATGGAACGCTTGCCTGGCATGTGTGAGGCCACTGGGTTCGATCTTCAGCATCACATAAAATAAATAAAGGTATTGCATTTATCTACAACTAAAAAGAAGTTTTAAAAATTGACAGAAGTTAAAAGATTAGCATATAAGGACTTTAAAACAACTATTAAAATAGTATAAAAATGATCAGGTATTTAAAGGAAAGCACATATAATATGAGAAGAATGGGTAGCAAAAAAAAAAAAAAAGAACAAAGAGAGCCTCAGGGAATGAAAAGAATACTACTTCTATAGAAATCTCACTGATAGAGTCTATACTCAAAAGACTTAAAAATAGAATACGACAGGGACACATCAATATTTATAGCAGCACGATTCACAATAGCTAAACTGTGGAACCAACCTAGATGCCCTTCAATAGATGAATGGATAAAAAAATGTGGCATATATACACAATGGAATATTACTCAGCAATAAAAGAGAATAAAATCATGGCATTTGCAGGTAAATGGATGGAGTTGGAGAAGATAATGCTAAGTGAAGTTAGCCAATCCCAAAAAATCAAATGCCAAATGTTTTCTTTAATATAAGGAGGCTGATTCATAGTGGAAAAGGGAGCCAGAGCATGGGAGGAATAGACGAACTCTAGATAGGGCAGAGGGGTTGGAGGGGAAGGGAGGGAGCATGGGGTTATTAATGATGGTGGAATGTGATGATCATTATTATCCAAAGTACATGTATGAAGACAGGAATTGGTGTGAATACACTATGAATACAACCAAAGCTATGAAAAATTGTGCTCTATATATGTAATAAGAATTGTAATGCGTTCTGCTGTTTTCTCACGGATGATATTTATAGCATCTAAGATACTACAGAAGAAAAGATAACTAACTTGAATAAATACCAAGAGAAATTATTCAAAAAGAAGCAGAGAGAGAAAAAGGTATTGGAAAAAAAAAGGCAGAACAGAATCTCAGTGATCTATGAGCAAATATCAAATATATGTATAATTGGAATCCCTGAATTTGGTAGGAGATGGTGCAATGGATAAAATATTTGAAGAAATAATGGCCAAGCAATTGATGAAAATTGTAAGTCTGCAGATCCAAGAACCTCAATGAATCCTTAGAGTGATAAATATGGAAAAAAATCAAAATATATCTCTCAGCAAAGCAGGAAAATGGTATTTATGTAAATTTTCTTTCAAAATAGCCACTTTCCATTAGTGTCAGGGAATTTTCTTCCATTCTTCCAGGGGTTTTTGTTTGTTTGTTTTTTGAACTGGGGATTGAACCCAGGGGTGCTCTACTACTGAGCTACATCCCTAGCCCTTTTTGTTTTTATTTTTTATTTTATTTTAAAAAATATTTACTTTTTAGTTGTAGTTAGACACGATATCTTTATTGTATTTATTTTTATGTGGTGCTGAGGATCGAACCCTGGGGCTAGGCGCTCACTAGGCGAGCACTCTATCGCTGAGCCACAATCCCAGTGCCCCCTTTTTGTTTTTAAATTTGAGACAGGGTCTTGCTAAGCTGCTTAGGGTCTCACTAAGTTGCTGAGACTGGCCTCAGACTTGCAATCCTTCTTCCTCAGCCTCCAGAGTCACCTTATAGGTGTGCACCTGGCTATACAAGTTCTTAACAGTGATCCAAAATGGGAAGAGGGATGATATATGAAGATATGCAGTTCTGATATTTTTTTAAACCTACCAGGATCAAATATTTTAGGTTTCCCAGTGACCTTATTTTCATTTTACTGTCTGTAAATAAATCCAGAATGTTTCTGTAGTTTTCTGTAGTTTTTGCCCAGAGGGAGATTCTATGAGTATCCCTACATAACAATGCTTCTATGCTGAAATCACCTTTCTATCTGTAGAAGAAATACTTGCCTACTTGTGTGGAAATAAAACAGAAAACCTGGTATAATTTTATTTAAGTCTTTGAACAAGGCTAGATGGAATATAAATGTGTAATGATTGCATGTTATTGAATACAAGTTTTTCCTTGCAAGCTAGCTCACAAAACCTTATAATCTCCCTGTATCTAAAACCTCACATAATTGAGGCAAGTCATTAAAGCCCTAACTAATATTTCTTGAAGTTCTTCATAGTTTTTGGACTGTTCTGTTCCCTTATCTCTATTTGTATGGCTTGAATGGCAGGAGGGTCTCTGTCTCCTATTCAAATTCAGAAAAAGCTACCGGCTGCTTAATCAATGCTAAGAATACCATGTAATAAGCCTCTTTGTACAGAGCCTGGGGACTGTGGGGGGCCTCTGTATCCTCTCTTCTTCTGGCCTCAGTCTCTATAGACATGTGGGGAAACACCAATAGGCTTTAAAGATTTCAGGGAAGCAGGTATGTTGGCCATCCCCATTGTGTGGGTCCTAAGATCATGGCTGCCACCAAAAGACAGCATGATGTGCAGGTGCTGTCCTTTACATGAGAAATGACAACCAATGAACACAGAAAGTTATAGAATTGCATTTGCTTTTATAGTGATGGTGATTTATGGCATGCTTTTAAACTAGACATTTAAAACAGTGACTGTCAGACTTTAATAAGCAAGAGAAACAAATGAAGAGCTTGAAAAAATGCAAATTCCCTGGCTCCCACCCTAGAGACCCTGAATTCAAGACATCTGGGCCAGGCCCTAGGAATAAGACCTTTAGGAGTTTCCAATGCTGATTATTTACACTTAAAGTGTTGCCATTTCCTTAGTTGGAGTAAATGAACAATTAAGACACTTTTGTGCTCTAAGAGTGTGAACCAATGCTTTATTCTGTATTATTTACACTCATTTCCTCACATCTCTCCCACTGTCTTTTACTTGTGTTGCAAGTATTAAACGAGGGCACAACATTCAAAGCACATGGGAAAAAGTCTCCTTCCTTCCTTAGCAACCAGTCACCCAGCTCTCCTTCCTGGTGCTTCTACTATTACATTTCTTATGTATCCTTCCAAAGATATTCTGTGCATTTGAAAACATAGGAGACAGCCTATGAAATTGAAAATAAAAGTACAGGCATATGATATTTTTCTTCTAACAAATGTTAAGACACACAATGTTCTATGTTCTTCACCTAGATTTTAAAAATTTTTTTCAAAAAAACCCTTCTGCTTAATATAGGTTGAAAATCTTTTTGTATCAGTACACAGAGAGAGCATCCTTAAAGAAAAAGAGACTTTTAAAAAGCCGGATAGCCTTCCATGGTATTGATGAGCTGTCATGTATTTGAACAGCCTTCTTCTCATGGACATTTGTTTCCAATCTTTGCTAGCGATGTACTGTTGCAATGGATGACCTTGCACTCATTTCACACCTGTGTTAGTATATCTCTAGGATAAATTCTAGAAGTGGAATAATTGGGTCAAAGACTATACATGAATTTGTTATTTTGAGAGATATTGCCAAATTGTTTTATACCATGAGGTATAAAACTTTTATTTTTACAAATCTGACAGGTAGAAAATGCTACTTTTTAGATTTGGTTTGCAGGTATGTGAAGTCAGATATCTTCTCATGCTACTGGGTGGTATTGAATTCCTTTTCCTGTGAACTCTCTTTGTATCATTTTATATGGTCTTTTCTTATTAATTAATAAAAAGGTAGTCTTGTTTTAGCAACAGATGGACTATCATGTCTTGACCAGGACCTTGACCCTCACGCCTACCCCGCCCCCCCCCACCACCAAATTTATTAACCCCAGCATGGAATTCTGGCTTTGCTACTTGCTATGTGACCTTGGAATAGTTACTTCAACTCTTTGGGTCACAGTGTCCAAGTGCCAGGCTTAATAAAGTCAGCCGTTATCAAAATGGTTCTTTAAAACCAGGGAGTTGACTTGGGCAAGTCAAGCTGTTGCAGAACACGTTTCTCCGCGGGGGGAATTTTGCTTAGGCGCAGAGGCCAGGATGTAGCAATCAAACCGCGGGGTCAGGGAGAGGCGCCGGGAGGAAGCTGTCTTATTAAAGCTTGGGTTTTTCCGTTCGATAGAATTGTGACCAAGAAATCAAAATCAAGCAAAGAGGGAGCCACTTTGTGTAGCGTTATCTGGCCTCTCGGCCGCCCCTGCAGCTCCCTGGCCCCCTCCCCTGCCAGGTGGAGCTCAGCGCTCCAACCCCCGCAAGCCAGGCGTGGCGGGTGCTGCGGGGCCTTGAGGCCCTGAGCGGAGACGCTGAGGGTGGGCCTCGCGGTCACGTGATCCCGGCCAGCTGTTAGCAGGGGGCGGTGGGACTGAAAGCCCGGAGTCTAAGAAGGGGAAGCGCCCGGCGGCCGCCTCCGACACTGCAGTTGCAGCTCCTGATGTCGCCGCAGTAATCCAGCCGCTGCGCACTCTCAGCCTCACCGGTCACAGCACCGCTTCGCAGGGCTGAGCCCGGATCCCGCCGCTCCGCAGGTGAGAGCCGCGGCTGGCCACGACTGGAAGCTCCGGGCCTTTGCAGCGCCGTTTCCCCGGGCGGGTTTCACTCCATCCGCCATCGCAGTCCCCAGCGTCTGGTCGCCTGCCGCTTTTGGAGCCTGCAAGTAGTGCTACCCCGGGCCTATTGCCCTCTAGGGTTGGCTCAGACAGGCTGGGGAATCTTGGAGATGGGAAGAAAGGTGGCTTCGGCAAAGGGTCGGGGGTGACATAGGTTTAGGGAATGCGGGGACGAAGGAGAGAGACGCCCCACCCCGGGGTGCAGGCACTGCAGCCTATTTGGAACCTGCCCCCCACCCCGCCCTCCGTACTCCAACCCTGTCCTTCCCTCCACCTGCCTTTAACTCATAACATCTCCCGGCCGCTCTTCCTGTTTTCTTTCCTGGCAGCCAAGTTGCCACCCCCTGAATGTGTGACTGTGCTCCCCCCATTCCTCCATCGTTCGGGTGGCTGGCAGGATTCGGGGTTCCGAGTTCGCCCCGGGCGCAGCGTGGGTGAAGGAGCGAGCCTGGCACCTTCTTGGAGCTAACGCACCTGCCGCGCTGGCAGGCTGGCTGCGAAGACGGCTGCGTGGCGAGGCCGCTGCCCTTGGCCCAGCTCTGCCCCCTGCGTCCACTCTGTCGGCTACAGCCCAAGGGTGTCCGGGTCTGTCTTCCAATTGCGGGCTTGAGCAGCGCTGTTGCTCTAGTCTAGGCTGGCCGCGCGCAGGACTTAATTCAACTTCCCCGCGAGCGGCACCCGGGCGTTCCTGGGGGTGCGAGAGGGGTCAGTGCAGGTTAACTTGCTGGCCTCAGGGCGCCTATGGGTGAAAGGCACTGGTGTGTTTCTGAGATGATTGTCCACCTCAGTTTATCGTTGGCTCTTCAGTTTGCTTTTTCTCTCCGGCACATCACTCACTCATTGAGGTCTGCAAAGCAAAAGAGAAGATTGAATTTTAGAGAATTGTCGAGAATTCGTATTTAGGGATTAAAAAATGTCCATTACACCTGTATGAATCTAAGGAAACTCTTATTTTCTGTGACTCAAAGCTGACTTGGTAGGATTTCATTAAATGATATAGCTTTTCTGATTAGTATTAGCTTGCAGGTGTCTTGAATGAGGCTTGTGTCCAGTTTCACCATCGTGATGGTGGTGGTGGTTGTGGTGATGGGTGTCTACTGTGATCCAAGCCTGACTTGAAGACGCATTACTTGCAGATGAAACCTATGTTAATTCAAAATGGCAGCATGAAAAATCAGGCCAGGCGGGGAAGCAGCACAGACTACAGCCAACAGCAGCTGCCCCGTGACTTAAGCCTTGGTGAGGGAATCAAGGAGAGGGAAGGCTGTCTTGGGTATCAGGAAGTGATTCATGGAACTGGTTAGATTTTAGCGTGTAAGCATGGTCTTGCGGAGTAAGTGGGAAGTTTGGGGAGCTGCAGTTATTTCCCCTAACTTGTCAAAAGCTGGTTATAAAACCTATTCAGAATTAAGATTTTGATCTGATTTTCTTCAGGCATAACTAAAGATAACTAAAGATGTCTGTTTGATGCACAACTTGGATGTTTTGTACCTACCAGCTGCTTTTAAAAGGAATGGATGTGTAGTGTAAACATAATCCAAGAATAGTGCACACAACAAATACAAATAGCAAGTTTCATTAGAAGAGCTGATATAGCATGATGAGCAAGACCCAGGCACCAGAGAATGGCAAATTCTTGAAAGGTGATTCATTTTAGGATCCCCCCCCCCCTTTTTTAAATGCAGCTTTCCATTCCTTTTTCATTGCTGTGCTGCCAGCCATCTTGTCTTTTAGGAAGGAAGAGATGAAGGAGCAAGTGGGAAGATGAAGCTGAAGGTCAGGAGTGGCAGAGCTGGAGGCATCCTGAGCAGGCTTGTTGTGAACCCCCCTTTTATAAAAGGGAAGCTGAAGCAGGGCAGATGGACCACCAAGGCCATATGGCTGGCAGCTGAATATGAGGACCCAAATCCAGGTCCTCTTACTCTTGGTTTAGAGTTCCACATGCTACCTTTTAAAACCTGAGGGGGAAAGGGCACATTTGTCATTATTAGGATGGCAAACACTGAGCAATGGGGAACCAAACTGTCACCTGAATTTTAAAACTTGTAAGTAAAGGGACTATACCTTAGTTTCTTAATTCAAGCCCATTTAAATTCTTGAGCCATCTACTTCACATTCACATTTCTAGTGATGGGTCTGCAGCTGTAATTAAGAATCAAAACCTATTTTTAACCAAAATCTTCAAGATAAGAAGTGAATTCTTTGATTAAAAAATTAGCTGTTTGTGGAGAACCATTAAGCCAATTTCTTTCTAAAAAAACCTGAAATGGGCTATATACCTAATGTTTTGAATATCCAATTTTAAGTAAAAGTAAGTAATAAAATATTTTTATTTTAAAATAACTTTGAAGCTGTACTAAAGTCAGATGGTTTTTCTATAATTTGAATTCTTATAATTTGAATTTTCTGACTCATGAATCAGTAACTCCAGATCTGTGAAAGCAGAACTAGAAGTTGTGTGTGGGTTTGGGTTTGTGCAGTACTGGGGAGTGAATCCAGGGGCACACAACTACTGAATTACATTCTCAGGCCTTTTTATTTTGAGACAGGGTATTGGTAAATTAATAAGACTGTCTTAAACTTGTGACACTTCTGCTTCAGATTCCTGAGTCATTGGGATTATAGGTGTGCACACTGCCTGGTAGTGTTTCTGTACTTTTCATATTTTTCCTTTGGGGTGATCTTTTTCTTATTAATTTGGAAGAGCTCTTTATATATGAAGGAAAATATTTCTTTTTGATAGATGTTACAAATGCATATCTCAGTATTTCGTTTAAAAGGTTTGTTCTTTAAGAAGTTTACACTATTTTACAATTAAGTCTTTAATATTTTCCTTTGTGAGTTGTTGGTTTTATTATTTATTTTTACTTGCTTAGGTAGGTTTTTCCTTTTCTAAGAGTATTTAAAAAATTTATTCAGATGTTTTATATTTTATAGCTTTATTTTGTAAAAATTAAAAATTTTTAATTAGAGTAACTTATTTTGGATGGGAGTGAGTTCGTGACTGGAACAGATTTCTTCCCTTCTTTCTATCCCACAGAATCAATTATCCCAGCATTATATTCTTTTGTTCAGTACACCTTTCACCTCAAATTTGGCCTTCACTGTACACTAATTTCCCATGTTTTATACCTATATTTTTGGACTTTCTACTTTGTTAATCTAGTTTTGCCCACAGTATACAAGCTATCTTAATACTGAAATTTTGCAATGTAGTTTAATGCCATGTGGGGCTAATCATTTCTCATTTCGTTTTATTTCTGCAACTTGTTGGTTAATCCCACATATCTTTTGCAGATGAACTTTTTTTTTCTTTAATTGGCATTGCTGACGATTGAACTCAAGATCTTGAACATGCTAAGCATGTCCACTACCAGGGAGTTGCATGTCTAGCCCTCAAGATCACTTTTGACATATTTTTTTGCAAAAGCTCTTTTTGTGTGTTGATTGCTGCCATATTGACTCTGCTAATTAATTTAAGGAAGACTAACACTTCTGTGTAACTGTTTCTTTCCAGCAAAGAACAGGGACATTTCCCTGCCATTCAGATCTTCCTTGTCCCTATAAAGTCTTAGTTTTCTTCATTGAGGATTTGGGCATCTCTCCAGTAAATTTATCAGAAAGTTGGAAGAATCTAAGGAGAAGTACAAAACTTTAATGGTGGACTCAAGGAAAACTTACACTAAGGAAAAATACTTTCTGCTTTTGCCTGGATGGAGTTTGGGCAGCCTTGTTGTTAAGGGCATTTTGGAGTCTGAATTCCCCTCTGAAATCCTTTCTTGTTATACAACCAGGCCAAATTACTTCACCATTCTTAACCTCAGTGTTCTCATCTGTGAAGTGGAAATACCACCCATGTGATGGAGTTATTGTGAAGATTAAATGATTATGCACATTTATTTATACATATTGTTTAGCAGTATAACATTAAACACATAGTGAACCCTGAATGTTCTAAGGTAAAATTTTAGATTGTATGATTATGGTTATGTTAGTTACCCCCATCAAATGAATGTATACATTCAGTCTTAATTCCACTCACAGGTCCAGTGGATCTCTGGAAATACTTTGCCAATTTAAAGAGAAGTTTGGGCTGGAGTTCTAGCTCAGGGGCAGTGTGCTTACCTAGTACGCGCTAAGGTCCTGAGTTCAATCCCCGGCCCCACATACATATCAAAAAAGTCTGGCTTGGGAAATAAACCAATGGAAGAGCCAGGAAATGTAGCAAAGAGTCATTGGAGTGAGGCAGAGCATCACCTGATTTGTGTCCCAGATAGATCAGCTGCTGCCCCTAGCACTTCCTCCTAGCCTGTGCTGAGTGGTGTTCCAGCCTCTTCCTCCACCCCCAGTCAGCCTGAGCCTTCTGTGCAGGGTTCTTCTCAGCAGCTCTTAGGCATATGTGTATTAGTCACATCTGCCTGTTGTCGCTTACTCAGAAACTCCCGATGTCATCACCCAGGGGTTGAAATGACTGGACAGAATGGCAAGATGCCAGGAAAGGGGGGGATAGGGACGGGAGTTCCCAGCTCCAGGCTCAGCAGAAGCTGGGAGATGGCTCGGGGTGCCTCCTCTGTTCTTACTGATTATACATCTAACTTTAATCTCCCAGGGCCTAATCTACTCTCCCGAGGTGAGCAAGGTATCCTGAGAGCTCCCACAGACATTTCTTAATGATGTTTTAAGTCAGTTAACTCCTCCTCTCTTGGTTGTGTCCATGAGCACCACCTCTTCCCAATGACCTTGAAAACAGCCTATTTCCCCTTGCGTTGAACACAGTGCTTGAACATGACTAGAGGCTCAAAATACATGTTGGTAATTCATCTGACCTCTTAGAAATCCTAACTTGAATTATGTAGTAATCAAAAGCTCTCCAGAATATTTTTCTTTTCTCTCAAAGTGAAGCCTTAGTGTATTTCTTTTAATTGTACTTAGTAGTGTCCTAGTGACCTGAAAGAATAAATGGAATGTCTTAAAGTGTTCTTCTTAGTCATTAAAATTATCAGATTAAAAAATAATTTAAAAAGCCAATAAAGTAATATGACCTTGCTGTAAAAATGTTTAAATTATGTAACCAGGCAAAGTGAAATTTAAAGTTTCTATTTCTATAACCTCATCCACACTCCCACTCCCAACTCTCAATTAGATGTTAATAATTTGTACACGCATATATGCTAATATGTTCATATGTATGTATATGGACTCCTTTTTGATAATAAAATGGGATAAATTTGCTCATGGCAAAACACAGCAAATAGCTTGAGCATTAATGGATCCTTACTAAGTGGTTTTTAATTTCATTCTGTTAAACATAAAGTAATCCTCTGGTTTTATACGGGCAGGATTTATATTTTATTATTTTATTTCTTCTGTGGGGAATGGATGTTTAAGCTATATATTTTTTACAGCGACAGAGGGTAAACTTCCATTTTAAGAATGAATGGGAAGATTGTTTTAAAATCCCATTTCACAGAGTTAACAGGTACATATCAAATCACATTAAAGGAAAGAGATCAGAATAGACAATGTGCGGTTTAGATGGGAGAGGAAAACAGATGGTGGGGAGAGGAAGGTCATAATTCAGTGCACCCTTGCCAGATTAGTGGACACAATGGCAGCAATGCCAGAAATGAGAACAGAGGGAAATGAAAGGACCCTAGATGCAGCGCCCTTAGTAGTTCCCAAGGATTTCCCACCAAGAATGCTTTTGGCAGCTAACCACAGGCTGCCTATTTTAAACACATATTCTTCTTTCTTTATTTCCAGGACTCTGCTCTTTAAGAACATGATCAAGGAACAAACTTTTCTTGAATGCATCTTTAATTCTTATGTTCTTTACATATTATCTTATATGCATGGTTGACATCATAGCCCCATTTTACAGATGAAGAACAACAGTACTCATAATGTGCATCTCCCTGACTTTTTTAGCCCTCCTGTAGCTTCTTAGAGTAATTATTCTGACTGTATACTGTTTACCTATATCACTAATGTGGTACAAGTGTTTTCTTTCTTCCCTCTTCCTTCATTCCTCTATTCTTTCATTCCTTCATTTCCTGTGAAAGATGGAAAACTATCTTCCGATCTGTCATATGCAGGGGAGCATCTTCCTTGCAATGAACTTGATCTGACCATATTTTTCTAATTTGGCTGGCTTGAGTGAAAAATGAATCCTACTTAAGTTTCCTAATTCCTGCATTTTAAAAAAATTGTATCAGGGAGTAACGAATGTCACTCAGTTTCTCTCTTTTCCTTCACTTCAGAATCTCTTAAAGAGCCCTTGCTTTCATGAAGCTTGCCTTTGTAAAACATGGAATCATATTTTAAGTGCACCCTCAGAGTGTAGGTAGAAGAGTACAGGAGGGAGTGGAGTTTTTGCAGGTGATCCTTGAATTCAGGTGTGCCCCAACATTGTATATGCACAGAATAATGAGACAGATATTTTTCAAGTATATAGAGACTGTGTTGTCATTGAGTATATACAAATTCATCGAAAATTCATTACATATTTTTTCCCTAGCCAACTGTAATGACATTATTTAAAAAAAACTATTTTTATTTGTTCTTTTTAGTTATACATGACAGTAGAGTCTATTTTGACCATGAAAAAATTTTGACATTGAAAAGTTGGGAAACATCATACAAAAATATTTTATTGGACTTGAAAAATACTTTTGAAAAGTAGTAGCTACATATGAGTAGATAATAGATTTTGAAGTACAACATTTCATCGTTTTATAGAAAACTCCATTTCCTTAGTTACTAGTCTGTCACATGAAACAACATTAAGTTAGGTATTTTGCTTAATTTATATTTCTCATTGTGGCCATATCTTGTAAATATGATATGAATATCATATCATTTTCAGAATCAGATGCAGAATCAGATGCGGCTAAAGGTAAATGTAGTTCATGTGCCTTGGTTGAGCTGTGGGATTTTCCTCCACCCCTAAGTCTCTGCCCTGTGATAGGGCCATATTTATTCACTGCAGTGAATTGAATAATAGATTGTTATTTTATTTTTATTTTTTTTATTTTATTGTTGGTTGTTCAAAACATTACATAGTTCTTAATATACCATATTTCACAGATTGATTCAAGTGGGTTATTAACTCCCATTTTTACCCCGAAGATTGTTATTTTAAAAAAATATTTTTAGTTGTAGATGGACGCAGAATCTTTATTTTATTTAACCATATGTGGTGCTAAGGATTGAACTCAGTTCCTCATACATGCCAGACAAGCGCTCTAGCACTGAGTCACAACCCCAGCCCGAATGATAGATTATTTTGACTGCAACTCTTCTGGGTTTTAAAAATATTTTTATTACTTTTCATGTGAAAAATTTGAAAATGCTTGAATATATAGAGGTTAAGAAATTATTTATAAAACTATGATCCACTAATCTTATTATTACTATTCCTAATACTTTTGTTGCATTTTGTTATAATTTTCTGTGGCATCTTTACAGATAACATGAATAAATTAAATGGTACCGTATGTACATTTGTGTGTCCTTTTTTCATTTCATTAGCTTTCTCCCATGTATTGATATATTTCCTAACTTCTCAAAATATGTGTAAATAGCTCATTACATTAACATAAATATATTTTTTTATTCTTATGATCATGTAAGTGGGTATATTTACAGTATGTGGAGGTATACTAACAGAGGTCCATTAAATTATCAGGGGTTATGGTCAAGTTGAGTAGTCACTGATGTCTTGGGATTTTGGTGTTTTCAACTTTAAATAGAAAAATTTTCCTATCTTTAATCATCTAAATGATAGGATTTTTTTGTTTGTATTTTTGTGGTCCTGGGGATTGAACCCAGGGCTTTGTACTTGCTAGGCAAACATTTTACCATTGAGCTATATCCCCATCCTTCAAACTGTAATTTTGGAATTAAATAACAAATTAGTTTGTGGGTTTTTTTTTTTTTTTTTGGTGGGGGGGAGTACTGGGGATTGAACTCAGGGGCACTCAACCACTGAGCCACATCCCCAGCCTATTTTTTTTTTTAAATTTATTTTTTAGTTGTAGTTGGACACAATACCTTTATTTATTCATTTTTATATGGTGCTGAAGACCGAACCCAGGGCCTCGTACATGCTAGGTGAGGGCTCTACCGCTGAGCCACAACCCCAGCCCATCTCCAGCCTATTTTATATTTTATTTAGAGACAGGGTCTCACTGAGTTGCTTAGTGCCTCGCCATTGCTGAGGCTGGCTTTGAACCTGCATTCCTCCTGCCCCAGCCTCCCAAGCCACTGGGTTTACAGGTGTGCACTTCTATACCCAGCTCAAAAAGGTATTCTTAAAGAGTTCAATGAGCACTGGGGTGTAGTTCAATATAGAGCATGCTCTTTGCAGATGTATAGTCCTGGGTTCCATCCCTAGCACAAAAACAAAAACAAAAACAAAACCAAAACAAAACAACAACAAAAAAACAAGGTTGAATGGGACTTTTATTCTTTAAAGTATTTAAATAAAAGTTAATCCAAATCTTCCTGGTTGTCATGTAGTTTGATTTCCAGTTTTCAAGCCAAAGGGATGGAGGAAGCACAGTCATCTACAACTCTGTCAGACCAGAAAACAACCCAAACCTCTCTCTTTCAAGTTAACCTGGGTCATGATTTCAGCCACTTCCATCTCCAAGACAGAGGGTATTGCTGCCAGTGCTGTGTCTGAATTCAGATAAAATTAAAAGGTTTCCTTAAAATAAGCTGATGGCCCTTGAGGTTGGTGGATATCTTAAGGGGATTTATTGGACTACTCTGTTTTGTTGTGTTGAAAGTTTCCACAGTGAACAAAAGAACCAGACAGATAAAATGAATAATACTTTTGAGAGACAAAGATGTTTAAGAACCCTATCTGTGGATATTACACACCAGTTTGAATTGGTTGCCTCAGAATCCCTTGGGTTTGTTGAAACTATCCTTTCTGTGATCTCAGCTTGGACCTGCTGAACAGAATCCCTGAGGAGGGGTGCCTAGGAATCTGCCATTTTTAACAAGTTCCCCTAGACCACTCGATGCTTGGTCAGATCTCAATACCATGAACTTAACCGCAGACTGGGAGCGTTTTGTCCAAACTGGATTCTGCTGATCTTTTTCTCTCACTGAAGATGAAATATAGATACCATTCTTCCTTTCATTTGCTCAACAAACATATAGTGAGGTCTTGAACTGTGCCAGTCTCTGTGTGAGGTGCCTGGGAGGTAAGGATTTACATGGTTCTTGCCCTGGGGCGCTTGTGGTTTGCTGAGCAGAGACAAATGTCTAAAACTTGAAGAAAAGTCAGAAAATGAAGCTAGAGAGAGAACTGGAGCTCTTCTTTTCCCCCTAAGTGCACGAACACTCCCAAGCCCCACCAGAACCTCTCCCCATCCTTCCTAGTCCTACCTTCCTTCCTCAAGTATCTAAGTGGACAAGTTAAGCTGTCAGTGGACATTCTAAGAAAACATCCAGGACTGTCTCCAACCTTAAAATAATTTTAAACATTTTATGTGCTTTACATAAAGTTATCTATTACGGGAAGTTTCAAGCTTCCACAAAATTAAGGAGAAAAATAGAGTCAATCCTGTGTGCCACCGCCCAGCTCTAAAGGTTTTAATCTCCTAGCCAGTCTTGTTTGATTTGTGCCCTTGCCTTGTCACCCTGTCACCCCACCCTGCATTATATCATGGTCTTCTTCATGGGACCATTTCAGTGTGTGTCTTTTTAAGACATGGGCTCGTTCATAGACATCATGTCCTGTCTAAAATATTAATCATCTGACAAATACCTAACCAACGTTCACATTACCCTAGCTGCCTTGACAAACTTTTGTACAGTTTGTTTAAATCAGGATCCAAATACTGCAATTGATTGTTGTATCTCTTAAATAACTTGTTCTCTTGCTCTCCCCCACCCCGCCCCCTGCTGTTTCTTTTTTAATTGTTGCTGTTGAAGAAGCCAGCTTTGTTCTCTAGTTTCCTGTAGTCTTGATTTTGTTGAGAGCATCCCCTTGTGTCATCTGTAGTCTTTGATATCTGATAATTAGATCAAAAGATTTGAGCCTTTCAGTGCATTTCAGTTGTACTTTGGAATGTGAGTGTATCTGAGGAGTTTGGGGCCAACTACTGATGAGAGGGGGGAAGGATGGTAGTGGGGACTGGTGTAGACCTGCAAATGCATCACCAGTGAGGAGTAGGAAAGGAATGCAAACACTTATTGAGTGCCTCCTGTATACAGCTGCAGCACTGGGTGTTTTCCATATGCTCACATTTAATCCCTGGTGCTATATTGTATGTGGGTGCTCAGTCCCATTTCCATCAGAATTAGTGGGTGGAGTCTGGCTGGGAACTGGGGTCTGTGTTTCTAAAGCCTGCCATTCTCCACCCCCACCACCCCACCCGGGGACAATAGGGACAGGTAATAGAGGGGTCCTGGAGGAGTACAGGACCTTTTGAAGGAGCCACTTCCCAACTCGTCTCACTGTCACACAGGATGTGACTCAGTGTTGCCAGATCTCTGAGTTGTCAGCAAAGTACAAATATCTGAATGTCTCTGGGAGATCTCTAGACTTAAAATGTTAGCTGTTAATTCAGGTTTCTTAAAAACACTATCTAGGGGGCTGGAGTTATAGCTCAGAGGTAGAGCATTTGCCTCATATGTGTGAGGCACTGGGTTTGATTCCCAACAACTAAAAAATTATTTTAAAAAACAAAACAAAACAAAAAACATTATCTAGGGCAACACTTTGGGTTAAGCAATCTACAACCTGCCTCTTCCCCGCATCCTGTACCATGCTGCTGGCAAGTATATCTTTTGAAGTTCGGGAGGTAAGACCCAGGACCTAACCATCAAGTGATTTTTCCCTTGACATTAGAAAGGGAAATGGTAAGCAGCTCTTAAAGGACACTGATGATGATGAAGCAAACATTCAGAAAGTGAAAGGGCACTTAGATATTTCAGGAAAAACAGTATTTCTGAAGTCTGAACAAATAGACTTTGACACAGGAACAGGCTGCGGCATGCATCCTTCATTCTTTCACCGTGTGTCCAGAGGGTATCTGGAGCACTTTGTTGGTACTATTAAGTGCCATTCAGATCTCATGGAAACCCTGGGAGGAGTGCACTACCTCACTGTCCCTTTTATGAATGGCTTGGGGTAGGGACATGGCTGAGATTTGAACCCAGGTGGGCACCAGCATCTGCTTCCTGCTAAGGCTTGCATCTGGAATGTTCCCCAAAGACCCATGTGTTTAAAGGCTTATTCCCCAGCTTAGTGCTACGAGAAGATGGTGGCACCATTATGAGCTGGAGCCCAGTGGCAGTGAGAGGTCTTAGGTCACTGGAGGTGTGCCCTCAAAGGGGATGTGAGAATCCAGCTCCTTCCATCTCTCATTTTTCGATTCCCAGCCATGAGGTGAATAACTTTGCTCTGTCATGTGCTCCTGCCATGATGCACTGCCTCGCCACAGGGCCAACAGATCATGGACTGAAACTCCCAAACTGTGAGCCAAATAGAACTTTTCTCTTTATAAGTTGATTATCTCAAGTATTTGTTAGTGTCAGAAAACTAACATTACTTAATACCCCATATGGTTTCTCTTGATAGTTCTTCAATCAAGGGATTGACAGTTCAGAGCTTGAATTCCTTGTCTATAGAGACCTAAAACTATGCTCTACTATATTAGTTTAAAAAAAAAATACTTAGCAGATCTGTCTTTCTCTTAGGTAGTACTTTGTGAGTCTGGGCTAATGTATGTGTATAATTATCATCAGTTGGTATTTATATCCCAATTTTTAGTTAGATATTTTCTTTCCCAAATACTTCATTAATCCTTACTATTTTAATAGCAGCTATATGACAGAAAAATCAATTTATAAATGAGTATCATTTGTCTCGTTTTCAGTTCAGCAGGAATGTCAATAATTTTCAAAACGAATTTATCAGTGACTAAAATAGTAAAATCATTGCTTTGCTATTCTGGAAAGTGGTAATTCACAGACATTGAATTTAAACTTACTCAGTAAAGCTGGGAGGATGGAGAGTAGGGAATCCTGGCTTGGGGTTGGGGTTCCATTCTTTGTGTCAGGAAAGGCAGTTTGTCACAGTTATTTGCAAGACAGTTAACAAGGCCATAGCTCACATAGAGAGTCATTTTCTTCCTCTTTGGCATCTCAGCGCTTTCTTATTACTGACTAAGATGACTGATGAGGGTCACTCGAGCTTCGAGCTTCGTGGAGATAAAGGGGCAGGGCAGTTTGGCAGTCATGCAAAGAAAGCCCCTGCCCACGCCCACAGCATTCGTGCCTTCAATAACTTCTCACTGAACTTGAGGACAAAGACCTTTTCTCCCATGCGGCTTCCTCCCTCCTTGTCTAGACATTCTGCCAGTGGTCTCCTAGCTACAGGAGTACAGCACTCCAGTCCCACAAGCCTGAAGGCAATCCTCTTGCCACCAGTCAGGGTGAGTGTTGTAGCAGCAGCTCCTTTGCAGTGAGCTCCAGGAGATTGCCAATACCATGTTCCCAGAGGAAGCCATGAATCCCCAGGGAAGTCTGTGGTGGTTAGAGACTGAGGTTAGGGAGATACTACTGCAGTGTAGCTAGCAGTGTGGTTCAATGCCACAGCTCTTAGCCAAATGTGACTATTTACTTTTTTAAAAATTTTAAATTGTGGTCAGAAACACATAACACATATTTAATCATCTTACCATTTCTCATTGTACAATAAAGTGGTGTTAAATATATTTACACTATTGTAAAAGCAATCTCCAGAACTTTTTCATCTTGTAGAACAGAAACTCTCTACCCATTAAACAACAACTCCCTCTTCCCTTCTTCTCCCAGACCATAGCTACTGCCACTCTGCTTTCTGTTTCTGCATGTTTGACTCCTCTAGGTAGCTTCTATAGATAAAAGCACATAATACAGGTTGTATGTGCTTTCCAAAAAAATCGGAAATTTGAAATCTAAAACTTTTTTGAGTTCTGTCCCAAAACCACAAGTGGAAAATTCCACACTTAACCTTAAATGACAGGTCACAACCCAAACATAGGCACACAAAAGCACTGCATAAAATTAATTTCAGGCTATGTAGATAAACATAAGTGAACTTTGTATTAGATTTGAGTCCCATCCCCAACATATCTCCAATGTAGAAATGCAAATATCCCCAACTCTGAAAACATCTGAAATCTGAAACACTTCTGGTACTAGGCATTTTAGATAGGAAATACTCAACCTGTACTGTGACTGGCCTATTTAACTCAGCATAATGTCAGCTTTCCATTAGTCTAACAAGTACCTGAGATAATCAGCTTACAGAGAAAGAGTGTTTATTTTGGTTCATAGTTTTGGAGGTTTCAGTACATGCTTGGTCATCTGTGTTGCTTTTGGGCCTGTGGTGAGATAGCACATCATGGTGGGGAACACGTAATAGAACAAAACTCTACTCACTTCCTGGCAAAAGAGAGGGAGGAAGAGACCAAGGTCCCATGGACCCTTTGAGGGTACACCTTCAATAACCTAAAACCTTCCAGTAGGTCCTACCTTTTTTTACCACTTCCCAAGCTATGGAACTAAACCTTTAACACATGTGCCTTTGGGGGGACATTTAAGATCCAAATTGTACCAGCTGTTTAATTTAATGTAATCCTTTTGCAGTGCTGGGTATTGAGTCCAGGGCCTTGCCCATGCTAAGCATGCGTGGTACCACTGAACTATGCCCCAGCCCCTATTTTAAATTAATTAAAGATTCAGTTATTGGGCTGGGGTTATTGCTCAGTGGTAGAGTGCTTGCCCAGCATGCAGAAGGCCTTGGGTTCAATTTCCAGCAACACAAAAATAAATAAATAAAAAGAGAGAAAGAAGCTCGGTACTTCAGTTGCACCAGGCACATTTCAATAATGGATGGCACAAATAGAATATTTCTAGCATTTCAGAAAGTGTTAGTGCAGAAAACTGGTAGCTTACCCTGAGAACTAACTGGGGGTAGGGACTGGGAGATATTTTATTCGTACCCTGCCAGCTAATGAATTATCTGATTTCTTTTGTCCACCACAAAAATGATATCAGCACCAAGACATTTTCATATTTCCAATTTGCATCCTTATCTCAACCTTCCATCTTTCAACCTCCCTTTTCCTCCAACAGCATACAACCTTAAAAATAATTTCAGTTGCAGAACTTAGAGAACATCAATATAAAAGTACAGACTACAGAGAAATGCACTTTCAAACATGCTCAATGAGAACTTCTTAGGAAATGCCTGTCAGCTTAACCCATGATGGAAGTTAAATTGGAGTGTCTCATTAATTAGAACTGTTAGTTTATTGCTAACTTGGCAAGAATCCTAATTGGCATTTGCCACAATGCAGCCTTATTCAGTAGGCCTGCCCTTTAAGTCTACTGCTTTTAAAGCTTTTTCCTTGAGATCCATAGCAAGAGAGAAAAATGCTCAGCCTCTATCCATTGCATGCACACGATCATGTAAGCAGATGTATGCAGCCCAACATACAGTCGCTTATGTCAGCACTTAGCCCTTACTCTGTGAGATACCTATATTCTGTTTATTTTTTTATTTTTTGGTACTGAGGATTTAACCCAGGAGTATTTAACAATTAAGCCACATTCCCAGCCCTTTTATTTATTTATTTTTTTTAAAGTTTGAGACAGGGTCTCAGCAAATTGCTTAGGGCCTTGCTGAAGCTGGCTTTGAACTTGTGATACTCCTGCCTTAGCCTCCCAAGTGGTTGGGATTACAGTTATATATGCCACTGCACCTGGCAGATATCTATATTTCTAAACATGGTTTTCCAAGAAAATATTGTTCTTATTAATTCAGTTGATATAATAATCCACTTGAAGGCTTGGAAGATGCTGACTTGGCCATACCTGGATTCAGCATCAGGCCTACAGCATAACACTATAGTCCATCTGCACACCTTCTCCCTGCAACAGCCTCTCACCCTCTCACCCACCTTTCATTTGTGGAATGGGAAGGGAGATACCTTCTTTAAGGAGATGGATGGAGATTTGAAGAAAAGTGAAGGTTTCCAAAATTTATTTAGGAACCAGAGAGAGGAATTGAGCAGACAGATACACAAAGAGGAAGTAAAGGCCACTTTCATGGTGGATTCCAAGTTAGAATTAGGAGACTCATATCAGGAGAAATGGAATTGGTGTGTAGAGCTACCATTTTTAGCTCCTGATGGAAGGAGCTTCTGTAAACTCAGTCAGCCTGGTGAGTCCAGGAGCTGCCCTAATCATTTTTTTCCAGTCTTCCAGCAGTACCCTGCCTCATATTTGCTAATTCAATTTTTATGGATGATAGCACATTTTGTACCTAGAAAAAGTGGGGATTTCACAAATAAGTTCTTTGGGATCTTCCAAAGTCTTTTCATGGAAATCTTCGTTTCTGAATTTCTGCAGGAAATGGATTGTTGCCCTGCCCAGTTGAGTTCTTACAAGCCACTTATATATAAGCTAATTCATGTTTTGAATAAAATTGAAAAGTCAGTTCCTTGACCATAACAATTACACTTCCAGAGTCACATTAGGCTAGTGGTTATCATATTGAGAGCAGAGACTGGACATTTCCATCACCATAGAAAGTTCTTTTGGATTTTGCTAATTCAGAGTCAAAAAAAAAAAAAAGTCTTGCTAAGTCATCTCTGCAGTTAGTCAGTGAATAGATTGGAGACTCAGCCAAAGAAAATGGACTGTTAGACTCTATTAGTTTATGGCTGGTTGTGATACACTTCACTTGTCTATCTAGCTAACTTTTCCCCTAACAGACTTTGAAATTCTGCTTCCTTATAGCATTCCTACACATCCCTGGGCTTCTGCTGCCTATGTCCTTGTCATGGTCAAGTGACCTAGTTGACTTGTTGAGCAAGCAGATGCCAGATGAAGAATAGTTGTTTGTCAAAGATTTAGGATTTGTTTTTTTTCTACAGATGACTCTTGTAAATGCAAGACCAGTGGATTCCTAACATTTTTCAGGATGGAATAAAATGAGGTCCTGTTCCTGGATGAGACACCAGCCCTTTTGAAATGGCGCGGTGGCAGGGGGAGGAAGGGAAGTTCTGTTACATACTCAGAAACTAAAGCACAGCAAACACCTCCTGTCCCCCCCCCCCCATGGCTGCTTCTGGGTTGGCTACACCTTATTTCACCCTCCAGCAGTTCCTCCCATGCCCATATTCTAGGAAACCTCCATAAAAGACATTTTATTTTATAGTCATTCTTGTGCACATTGATTCTTGGCTTATCGCTGTCAGATGAAGCAGTTTTTGTGAACCTGGGGAAGGTTAAGAGAAGACTTTATCTTCCTGGTTTTTCTTTCTCATGGAGGAAGAGAGGCTATTTTTCTAGGCTAGGAGGGAGTGGATTTTAGAGTTGGGGAAGGGGTCTCCCATTTCTTTACACCCTAGGGAGGAGGCTTCCATAAGCAATGTGAGAGGAAGGAAACTCCGTCAGCCCTGGGTGGACATATACAGATGAGACTGAAGTAACCTGGACATTGAAATTGCAGTATGTTTCCAAACATAGAATATTGCTGACTCTATGATTTGATGACTCCTCTGGGTATGGATGAGGCAAGTCAATTTTAGATGGCCTGCTTAGCAGAAATCTTGAGATGCTACTCTGTTTTAAAAGTTAAAACCCAGAGTATCTTCTTATGTAGCCTCCACAGTTTGCAAAATACATTCTCAAGCATCATTTTATTTATTTATTTATTTGGGGTACTTGGGATTTGAACTCGGGCATTTGACCACTGAGCCACATCCCCAGCCCTATTGGGTATTTAATTTAGAGACAAGGTCTCACTGAGTTGCTTAGCACCTCGACATTGCTGAAGCTGGCTTTGAACTTGTGATCCTCCTGCCTCAGCCTCCCCAGCTGCTGGTATTACAAGTGTGCGCTACCGCACCCAATGAATCATTTTATTTGATAGTCATAAGAATTGTGGGCTGGGGCAAAACATTTGCAGGCTCAGAGAGGTAAATTGACTTGCTCAAGGTTACACAGCTACTAGTGGTGGAGCTGAGCTTTGGATCCAGTTTAGTGCTTTTCTGAAAACACTGATTTACTGATATCTTGTATTTGGGACTCATAAATAAAAAAATTTTAAAAAGGAAGAAAGAAAAGAAAAAAGTGTTTGAATTGATTGGATATCAATGATATAAATACAATATAGCTGATATAAAAATTTTTTAAAAAGAAAGAAAAAAGTTTTTTAATTGGGTAATTGATGCTACAAATACAATATAATTTATCTGTTCCTCCCAGATGAATTCTAGATAGGGAAGAGGGGAGGGAGGGAAAGGGAGAAGGCAGGGTTATTAGCAAGGATGGTGGAATGTGATGGACATCATTATCCAAAGTAAACGTATGAAGACACAAATTGGGTGTCAACCTACTTTATATACAAACAGAGATATGAAAAATTGTGCTCTATATGTGTAATAAGAATTGTCATGCATTCCGCTGCCGTGTATTTAAAAAATAAAATCAATTTAAAAAACACAATATGGTTGGTTCAACATGTAACGTTGTTGAGGGCCTGTAATGTGGGGCTTCTGTATTTGGATGTCATGGCCCCTATCCTCAGAGAACTTTTAGAAACTGATAAGGAAATATATTTGCAAGCAACAAACATGCATTATTCTAGAACAAACTGGATGCATTAGTGCTTGTGGATGCTGAATAAAGGGCAGTCTTTTATAGAAGTCTTCCTGAAAAAAAGCCATTTTGAATCTGATCCGGAATGACATAAAGAGTAAGCCAAGGGCATTCAGGTCAGGTGCAGGGGTGCGGTGGTGAGGAAAGAGAGTTGTAAAGTCATCTTCGGTTTGTGAGATGTTAGGAAACATCTATTATTTCATGAACATCTATTCTGCATAAAACATTGTGTAGAGCTGGGTGTGCAAAAAAAGACACAGTTCCTGCTTTCATATTGCTTAGTTTTTTTGGGAGAGAGGAAAGAGAAAGTAAATATTAATTTTTGGTAAGAAAGAAATTATACAAATTATTCAGATAAAGGGAAAGAACAGTATTCTATGAGACAGTATGGTATAGTGACATAAATTACAGTACATTTGAGCTGGTATGTGAAGCTGCAAAAGAAACTAGGCAAGTCATTTTGTTGTAAGGAAGCATGGAAAGGAATTCTCAGGAAAAAGTGTGGAGCATGTGCAAAGGCCCTGAGGGTATTGGGGGAACTGGAAAAAGGCCTGTGCTCTGGAGTTGTGAGAGTGAGTGGCATGACTTTGAGGTTTATTCTAAGAGTGGTGAAAGTATTTTAAGCAGAAATACGTGATCAAATCTTCCTTCTGCAAAGATCTCTTTGGCTGCAATGTGGAGGATGTTTGGAAGGGAAATAATAGAGGTTTTGCAGCAGCCCCCTTAAAAGACTACTGCCTGGTCCAGGCTGGAGATGATGAGATGATGGTGGTCTTGGTGTAGGGTGGTGGCAACAGAATGGAGGGAAGTAGCTAGTTTCCATAGAGATTTAGGAGACTGAATCTATAGGACTTGGTGACATGTTGGATAAAGGAGAAGTAGATGACAGGGATGATTTCTGAATTCCAGAAACTCTACTGGGATGGATGATGGAGCTGGCCTCTGAGAGGGAAGGTTGGAAGGGCCCCCTTTGGGGGAAGAGGCTGACATCAGCTTTGGATACCAGGGAGACAGTTGGGTCTATGGTTGGGAGCTCAAATTGAGAACTGAGCTGAAATTCACTGTGTGCACCTCATGGGTGCATAATTAACAAGGGAAGCTCTGGGCATGGAAGAATTTTCCCTTGGGGGGTGGGGAAAGCATTAAACAAGGATGGAAGGGTCAAGAAGTGAGGATGCACAATAGTCATTTAGAAGAGACCTAGTCAGCCCAGGAGCCACTGGAGGGGTAGGAGGGAAAGCCAAGTGTGCTTGAATAATATGTCACTGAGGTAGAGTAATACTATATTTTAAAAGGGGCAGGTGGTCTCTTTCAGTTTATCTTTAGATCCATTTTCTGATTTCTGATCACACCTCCAAATCTGATAATCAGTTGCCATGCATCTTTATATCTGGTAGTGAGTGCACCTCTACAGAGTACCGTCAACCCACTGCATCTTCAGATTCCCACATCTGTGGATTCAACCAACTGTGGATCCAAAATACAGCATTGGTGCGTTGTGCATCTGTAATAAACACATAAACACTTTTTTTCTTGTTATTCCTTAAGTAATACAGCATATGAACTATTTACATAGCATCTACATCTCATTAGGTATTATAAATAATCTAGAAATGATTTAAAGTGTGCAGAAGGATGTGGGTAAGTTATATGCAAATAACAGACATTATTTTGTATAAGGGACTGAGCAGCTGTGGATTTTGTGATCTGTTATCTTCCAGGGGTCCTGGAACCAATTCCCTTGAATACCAAGGAACGACTGTATTCTTGTTAATTCATTTATTCGTTTGACAGATTGCTCTGTGTGTGTGTGTGTGTGTGTGTGTGTGTGTGTGTGTTCTGCCAGGAACAATAATCCCCTTTGCTTTCTCCCACACCACTGCACTTTTGGCTGCCACTTCGGTGTGTGGAGAATCTGAGCTCATTTAATCCCACGGAGTACTAAACAATATCTGGTCTCTGTGACTCTGTGGTTCGACTCCAGGCACCCCACCTTCACGGCCAGCTGGGATCGCTTCATGAGCTCACTGCGCACAGTTCCATGGAGAATCTGTTCCCGCTGGTTAAATGCGTTTGCAGAACTCGCCCTTGGAAGGTTCTCCGTCAGGTCCGCTCCTGTTCTCATAGGTGCTCTCTTTTCAGGATGGCCGGAGCTCCTCCAAGTTACTGCTTTGTGGCCTTCCCGCCACGTGCTAAGGATGGTCTGGTGGTGTTTGGGAAAAATTCAGCCCGGCCCAGGGATGAAGTGCAGGAGGTTGTGTATTTCTCCGCTGCTGATCACGAACCGGAGAGCAAGGTGGAGGTAAGTCATGCGCCTGTCTCAGTTCCTCCACGCTGAGGATCCTTCTCTGGCTCTGCCTCCAAACACTGACTTCTTTCTTGGAAGCCTGCTCACCCATCAGATTGTCATGTGATTTCTGCGGATTCCCATTTTCATTCACGTTGGCTCACAGCCTTAAAAATGAGGGTATGTGGAGAATTCTCTGTTCCTTATGGTCCTTGTTTTGTAATAAGTAAAATTTTACATGGTTCTAAGGTCAAATCTTTATAGGCAAGCACTCTACCACTAAGCTACATACAACTCCAGCCCTAAAGTCAAATTTTTAAAAAAGATAGATTCAAAGTACTATGTCTGTCCTTGTCTCTTTTATTCCATTCTCTTTTCTCTACACAGTTAACCATGTTTTAGAAGATTTTTTGGTTTATCCTTCTCATTAAAAATGTACATATGTGTAAAAATCATACATAACATATATGTATTTTTCCAGGTCCCCTTCCTCCTTTTTTTTTTTTAATATTTAGTTTTTAGTTTTAGGTTGACACAATATCTTTATTTTACACTTACATGGGGCTGAGGATGGAACCCACTGCCTAGTACATGCTAGGCCAGTACTCTACCACTGAGCCACAACCTCAGCCCCACCTTTTCTCCTTTCTAAGGTTAATAGTAGCATGCCACATATACCTCTATATTTTTTTTTTCCGACTAAAATCCTATCTTGGGAATCAGGGCATATGGTATATACAGGAACTCTTCATTCCTTATTTTGAGCTGCAGAATGTTCCGTTCTACAATGAACCATAGTTTAAGCAGCCCCCGAATGCTGGGGGACATTTGGGTGATCTTCCAGTCTTTTGCTATTATAAAGAGTGATGAAATGAATAATAGCCACATGCGTCTACCACAGTATCTAGTCTATTTTTGTCATGTTACAAATTATCAATCAATTCCTGTTTTGAGTGCTTTAACAAATATACTTTTTTTTTGTCAGTCTTTCTTAGGGATAGATGCTTAGAAGTGGTAATACTGGGTCACAAGGTAAATAAACATGTAATTTTGTTAAATATTGTCAAACTTCCTTCCTCAGGTAGTTTACCACTTTGCATTCCCACCAGTAATGTTATGACAGTGCCTGTGTCTGCATATTCCTAGAGTGTTTTGTCAAGTTTCCATGATGGCTATCTTAATTAATTTACTATTTTATCACATTCTTTTATTGGGTTGTATTCTCTTTTATTATAAATTCTCTTGGGTTTTCCAGGTGTATTGTTAAGAATCACCACCAAATAATGGGACTTTGATTCTCTTACATCTCTAATTATTTTCTTGTTTGATTGCTCTGACTCATATCTTAAACTCCATGTTTCTGACATGTTTTTTGCCTTTGTTTCTGCCCTGAGTGGAGTTGCCTCTAGTGCTTCCCTATTGAGTAAGATGATGGCTTTGGGACTAAGATTTATGTTGTTTTATCATGTTAAAAGATCTATATGAATTCTTATTTTTAATGTAAACAACAACTTGGGAATAGGTATTAAGTTTTGATGAAGGTCTTTTCATGATTACGGAAATAATGTAATAACCTAGTTTTTTTTCTTTCTATTCATCTGGTAATTGAGCCATGATTGCATTCATGAAATAAACTTCATGGTTATGGTATATTTACTTAGGGTTGTGTATGTGTGCACGCACACAACTAACAAGTGTTTGTTGTTTTTTGAGAAAAATGTTGGAGCTAGTAAATGAACAAAACTCTTTTCTCTCCTCTCCTTTTTAGTGTTTTAAGGCTGTTAAAATAAATGGATTTTTTTCCCCTGGTCGTCATGTTTGGTTTTAAATTAGTGCATCAATGTGTACAGTGTTTTTTTGTTGTTGTTTTTGTTTTTTTCTGAATCTTAAATCACTGGTTCTGTTTCTGTCCTTTGAAAGCACAAGTCAGCACCAAAGAGCAACAGAATTCTATGAAGACCTGCTTATTTTGGGTGAATTTGACAAAGGCACTGGAATGAACAGGCAAAGTTGAGCGTGACTAGACGTAGGCTGTCTGTGGATGGAGCAGTGGTGGATTGTGTCCTACGGGGCTTTCACCAGAACCACATGCCTCTTGAGTTAAGCTGCCAATTCAGTCCAAGCCCCTAGACTGCAGTGAGTCTTTGATGTGGGAGAAGAGTGCTAGTTTCTTTGATGAGCATGTTAGGTTCAATTGGTTTTCATCCATGCATGAATATCTGTGTCATTTGGGTCTGAGTATTTCTCTTTTCCTGGAACAGGGTAGAGTGGGTGAAGTTTGTTGATTCGAGTGATTACTGACCTTCCCTGTCTGTCTTCCCTGAATAATTCTATTTTTGCCCCTGAGAGAGCATATAAATAAACTTTGATTTTCACATGGACAGATTTAATTTCCCCAAATTGGCTGCACCAAATCTCACCTTATATGCACTTCTTACAGTGTGAGGGGCACTCCTCCCAGGGAGAGGGGCAGATGTGGTCTACATCTCTCACCCCTACCATGTACCTTAGTGATTGCTCTGACCTGTGGGGCATGTGAACGGAATGCTATGTGCCTTTCAGGGCTGGGTGGTAAAAGGACATAGCTTTTTTTTCTGTCTGGATCTCTGACTGTAGCCCTAAGAAACCAGTCATTTATCATGCTGGGAGGAACCCAAACTTTTCCACATACAGAGACTACAGGGAGGGGCCCACTTGGAGAAGAGCTGAGGTTCGCTAGTCAACAACCTGCATCAACTGCCAGACATGTGAATGAAAGACCTTCCAGATGGTTCCAGGCCCCAGTCTCTGGAGTGGAGACACACCGTCCCTGCTGTTTGCTGTTCACATTCCTGACCTGTTAAACATGTGAGCTTAATAAATGGTTATTTTATACCACTAAACTGTGGAATGATTTGTTAAGTAGCCCTAGTATCTACAACATTATACATAAGCCATTTATAATCATGTTTGAAATAAGTGTTTCAGAAAAGTTTACTCTTTTTGAGGGAAAAATAGGCTAAATAACTCCTCTTGTTCTACTCTTGTGGCTATAGTCTTTTAGGGAATAGACTTACTTTTACTTGTTAACTCATGGTATATTGTCACTCAGGTGTGCTCCAGGTTAAATCTTGTTCTCTTATGTGAATAGGTGCAGTTTTATTTTTATGCAGTACTAAGGATTGAACCCAGTGCCTCAAGTGCCAGACGAGTGCTCTTCCGCTGAGCTACAGCCCTAGTCCTCTGATATATTCTTGTTTATCCTTGTGTGTCTTTTTCCTGGATCCTTTTCCCAGCAGAGTTATCAGAATTTTTTTTTTCCCAGGATACACCTCTGCCCGTCTCTCATTGAAAAAGATTCTTATTTGTCGTTTAGACTTTTTTTTTTTTTTTAGGGCACATTTGTGTTTACATAGCTATGAAAAGAAAGCAGAGAGTTCCCATATACTCCCTCACTCTGCCTCCCAGTCTCCCCTGTGCTCTGGTGTGGTACACTAGTTATGATTGATGAGCCATTGTTATGCACTGTTATTGACTAAAGCCTAACATTGACTCTTTGTGTCATATATCTTATGGGATTTGACACACATGTAATGACATGTGCCCATCATTATGGTGTCGTGGAGAATGCTTTTATAGTCCTGGAGACCCTCCATGCTCCTGACTAGTTCATACTTTCCCCCAACCGCTGGCAACCCCTCTCTAATGTCTCCATGGAAACTTGTAGTTGGATGGTATGATATGTAACCTCTTAAGCTTGACATTGGGAAGAGAGGGATTTTTTTAAATTTTATTTTTTAATAACTGACCTGTGCTGAGAGACTCTGTGACTCCAGGTGTCAGTGCCCAAACTCCCTATCTTTAGCACATGCTTTTTAGTCTGCTTTCCAAATTTACTGTTTAACTCCCCTATAGTTACACCTGTCTCCATTGTGTCCTTGTCCCAAGGACAAAATGCTGGATTCCTTCTCATATTTGGGTGTATGAGCCACAGTTATTGTCATACAACTTTCATAAAAACGCCATTAGCACACAGATTTATTTTTAAACTCTGAGGAGTAAGAACTTCCCATAAGAACCAATCTATTCCTCATCCATTTCATGATACTCTAAACACATATCCTAAGAATTCCCTAGAAACCTCATACTGGACTGTTGAGGTCCCAGGAACTCTCATCCTGAGAATAACCATGTACGAAAAGTCATCCTGATTGCTTATCCACCCACTCATCCTTCCCTCTGGCCCATCCTTCCAGGTGGCTTCCCTTCCACCTTGACTACTCACCCGCCCTTCATCCTCCCATCCATCAGTCCTGTCATATACCATATGTCAAACTCACTTTGCTTGAGGCTGGGAGAATAAGCAATAAGATCCTTTAGCACAGAGTTGCTCAGTTTCTAAAATTACACCGTGTGTTTTTATTCAGCTGCAGAGTTGGCAGATTGGAACATCTTAATTTGATATTCTTTCGTCTTTCCCATGTGGATTCTGTTTTTTTAACAGCTTGTCTTTGGCTTTCAAGTAGGATGGATAACTATGTATCTAGTTTGAAAGCCTGTCTTCTCTTTCTGAGGATGCTGTATCACCATGCATCGCAGAACTCCCCTCAACTTACTCCAATTACAGCTTTTCCCTCTGGATGTGGGGAAGTTGAGGAAGCAGATGAAAACTTCCTGGGTTATGATGTGTTGTGTGTGTGTGTGTGTGTGTGTGTGTGTGTGCGCGCATATGTGCATACACACCCACAGATAGCATAGTTCTATTCTTACATGGTTGCACTTACCATTTAGGAAAACATTGAACCAATATTAGAATATTATTCCAGAAAAATAATGGATTTCAGCTAAAGTTTACATTGTTTTACACTTGGTGCCCAAGAAGCTAATTATTCCAGTTTATGGAGACAGAGAGAACCCTTGGTAGCAAGGTTAGTTTGGACACATAATTTTTTTGAAGGAGTCTGTTAATATTTGTTAATAAATCTCATTTCCATTATTTTCCTCCTTCATTTTTTCCATTCCTTGAAAATTAATTCTAATTTATGTCTGTTTTTCACTACACAAAGTGCTCTGTGGACTCAGTATTCTCATGATTGGGGTGGGCTTTTTGTAGGTCCTGTCCCTTTTCTTCACCAGTGAAAATATTTATGAGAAGAAGAGACAATTTAGAATTTGCAATGGCTTGAGAAAATTGTTAGAAAAATTGTTCAGGGGCTGGGGATGTGGCTCAAGCGGTAGCACGCTCGCCTGACATGCAGGCGGCCCGGGTTCAATCCTCAGCACCACATACAAAGATGTTGTGTCCGCCGAAAACTAAAAAATAAATATTAAAAAAATTCTCTCTCTCTCTCTCTCTGTCTCTCCCCCCCTCTCTCTATCTTAAAAAAAAGAAAAGAACAATTGTCCAGATGGAGGCTGTGTTTTGCGGTGTGTGTGTGTGTGTGTGTGTGTGTGTGTGTGAGAGAGAGAGAGAGAGAGAGAGAGAGAGAGAGAGAGAGAGAGAGAAGGGAGAGAGAGAATGGGGTAGAGTCCTGAATTTTAGCTCTGGAGGTTATTTCTTCCAATGAGAAAGCATAAGACATTCTAGTATCCCAGCGAGCTAAGCAGAGCCTATATACTTTCCTTCCTGTCTGTGTCTGTTTTCTGTCCTTCCACACCTGGACCAGGAGCTGTGTGAAACCAGCTTCCAGGAGAACACAGCTTGGCAGCAAGTGTCTTTTCCCAAACCTGACCCCAGGCCTCTGCATGGCCCATCCCCAGAGATCTCTTAAAGCTTCAGGAAAATCCAAAGCAGTTCTAAAGTGTGGTCAATGGTGTTGCCCTCTGACCTCCCTACGTTCTTTAGTCAACTATTTATTTAGACTCTTATGAACTTTAAGGATGCACAACCCAATAGTAGGCACACATTGGAATTAAAAATTTAAAAATAAACGAACAAACCCTCACTGACCCTGAGCAATGCTGCTTTAGGGTTGCATTCTTCCTAAAAGTAAAGCCATTTCTCTGAAGGCTTCCATTTCCCTGCCTGTTCTCTCTCCACCGTAAGAAGTTTGGCTGACTCATCAATGCATCCCATAATGTTTTTCACTGGTGGTGCCAGGGTTGTGTTCACCATCTGAGTACAGTAAGAGAGGCACAATGGTTGCATTTCATTAGCTGAACCGCCTATTGTGTGAGCGTCTACTCCCCCTTTCACTGGGTGATGTCCACAAATAGTGTGGCTGGGACGTGGGGCAGGGTCGGCGCCAGCAGGAAGCTGATCTTGCTTTTCATTTTTGACCCATTCCTGTAGAACAATAAAAGGCTTGCTCTGCAGGATCATTGTTTTTATCTTTTCTGAGGGCCTTTTCAAGGCTCATCTTTTCCACCATCCCACATGGTAGGTGTCCCCTGCAGCCACCGAGAGGGGCAGGCTCAGGACAGGATGGTCCTTTAAAATCCCAGAGTTCACAGGAGGTCGAGTGGACATTTGGAAGCAAGCCTTACCACGCTCCCTGGCTGCTCTGGGCATTCTTATATTGTTATGAGGCTCTGACACCCCAAAGTCATACTTGCTGACAGATTTGTTTTATGAGAGTCAGGGAGGGAGTAGCCATGGGGCAGCAAGACAAATTACTCATCCCTTTTCACAGTTCACTTGAATGGCTTAAAAAAGCTGAGATGGCAGCCACCTCTTAGGATCCATCCAAGGGCTGAAACGCTCTCCTTTTCTTTTCTAAAAGAAATTTAGCTAGGAATTTTGACTTGAGGCACTCAATTGTTTTTTTCTACTCTGAAACAAGATTTCAGGTGCTGGATGGATATTTTCTCCTGTGAAAACCTCCTCTGCCACCTCAAATCCCACTTCTGTGTCAGCCTCATTAATAATGTAGCAGTTGTCAAGGTCAGTGAATTTTATTTAAAAAAAGAAAGAAAGAAGAAAGAAAAGACTGCCTGTGGAGTTTACGTTCTAGATGGCTGGCTTTACAGTTTAGCTAATTACCTCTGGTGTAAATTTCATTATTTTGTGAGTTTGGGTCCTAACCTGGGATTTTAAATCACTCATGCTTATGAGGGTAATGTGTTCATCCCTCCCCTCCCGGGTCCCACTCCCCAGAGGTGACTGTGATTAGCCACATTTAAAACACAATGGAACGGGCATGAATAACTGTCACAGAAGGGCCCTTGTTAGTCCCAGGCTTCCATGGTCTGTGACAAAGAGTCCGCCAGGGGCATGTGTTGCAGGCTCCCTGAGGTTCCCAGCACATGAGGGAGATGTGGCCACATTGGCTTTCAGTTCTAGTGCTTATGAGGGCCTGATCTGTCCCATCTGGCTATTTGGGGATCCCCTTCCTTCCTCATCATTCTCAATTTGGCCCGGAAATTGTCAGGTTGGCTGCCTACAGTTTGAACTCCCACAAGGGCCATCTGGTCTTTTTGATTCAATGTGCAACATTTTTGTCAATCCTTGTTGAGCCTTTGCAGTTCTGTGCCTCAGTGTTGTCAGAGTGGCTGCTCTCAGCTGCACGGTGGGGACCTCCCTGGACCATGAATACACCACAGACATCCCATTTCTGTCTTTTCTTAGGCTCTTTGCTCTCTCCAAAATATATCTTTTTTTTTTGTATCGGGGATTGAACCCAGGGTGTTTTACCACTGAGCCACATCCCCAGCCCTTTTTAATTTTTGTTTCAAGACAAGATCTTGCTAAGTTGTTTAGGGCCTTGCTAAGTTGCTTTAGGGCCTTGCTAAGTTGTTGAGACTCATTTAGAACTTGTGATCCTCCTGCCTTGGCCTCCAGAGTTGCTGGAATTATGGGCATTGCCACCGCGCCCAGCCATCTGGAATATCTTGATGTCTGACATGTTTTTTCCAAATCAACTCAAATGTCACCACTTGATAAAAACCTCTGGCCACTTACCTGGGTTCCCTCTTTCCTTTGGACCTTTGTTATGCTTCCTTAGATCTTTACCATCCATCTATCCATTCATTAAAAATAAAGCTTATTGGTGTCCACTGTGGACCAGCCTTGATATGTAAATGGACTAAACAACAAAGACTTCCTCCTTCTTTCCTGCGGCTTACCTTCTAGCTTTTGGGGAGATAGCATGGATCAGCTGTGTGATATTTTATCAGGTGGTAAGTGGAATGAATGGAATGGGAAATATAAAAAACAAAGCAGGGCTGATAAGAAGGAAGGGGCAGGATGCCATGAGTATGACATGGACAGGCCTCAGTGACACTCGAGTCATGTGGCAGTTACACAATTTATGTGGATAGACCTTCTTTCCCAACCAAGGGACAGAAAATAGCCATCCTCATTGATTTTCTGCCAGCAACACTTGGCACAAAATACTTTGAATGTAGTGGGTGCTCTATAAATAATTGGTAAATGGGTATAAATGTGTAAAAATGTATTTGAGGACAAATCAATAAAACCATTTCCTATTTCTACTTTTTTCCTGCCTTTAAAAAAAAAATCATGGTAAATCTCTTTTAAGAAGCTGAGATTCCTTCCTCATTCTTTCTTTTCAAGACAAAATTTGTCACTTGTGTTCAGTGGGGACTGGGCTTTTGGAAAATCTTGGCCAATGCCTGTCTTTGTCAGCTTTTCATTTCAGTAACAGATACTTGAAACACTTAACCTTTACAGAGAAAAGGGTTATTTGAGCTCATGGTTTTGGAGGCTCCAGCCCAGGATTGGTTTGTCCTGTTGCTTTGGGCCTGGGATGAGGCAGCTCGTCATGGCAGAGGAAAATGGCTTAACTTCAAGAGTCAGGGAGCAAAGGAGAAAGAGTAAGAAGCTGGGGTCCCACAGTCCTCTTCAAGGGCCAGTGACCTAAAGACCACCCATTAGCCCCACCTCTTAAAGGTCCCGTCACCTCCCAGTAGCACCACCCTGAGGATCAAGCCTTGAACACCTGGGCCTTTGGGGGTCCCTCAACATCAAAACCATCGCAATGCCTGAAAGGCTTCTTGTTTTTTAACATGGAGGAATGCAATTTTAAGGTAGAACCTTCAGTTCAACTTAGAAAAGCACAGGGAACATAGTTGCGATACCTATTTTGGCTGGCCCTTTGCTCTAGATGAATCATTTATTAAAATAAATAAATTTTGGGAATGGAATAGAGAAAAACATTTCAAGTGTATGTTTTATTGTTCATTTTATTGCCACCAAAATCTCAAGGGTTTCCTGGCAACCCCTGGACTTAATTAGCTTGCAGTTTACAAATATGTATCAAGTGAAATAATATCCCCCCACTGCAGTGAAACCCATGACGTGGATTGTGCCGACACAGATATCACCCGACCAAACCACTGTGTTTGCTACGTGCATTTCAGCTTTTACTTGAGGAGCAGAGATTACAGGAAATCAATGCAGAATAGATTTCTGGGTTGTATTCAGTCCATAGAACTGTCTTGAAAAAAAAAAAAAAAAAAGCCTAGGCTTCAGTAATCCAGGGCTTTCAGCTGCCCAATTTAAAATGTAAATGACACTGTGGCTCATAAAATGATTCTCTGGGAGCTCAAGAGCTCTTTGCAATTTAGTGGCCCACACTGCATCCACCACACAGAGAGTGTGTCACAGGGGCCTTGGAGAGCTTTGTGCCCAGCCCAATCCCCTCGTGGGCCACAGGGTAGGGAGCTTAAGGGGAAAAAGCAAGCAAGGATGTGAGTATGTCCCTACCTGTCCTGGTCCCACACTTCTCATCTTTTTGCCCCAGCTCACTTCGACCAGTTTTATTGTGTTTCTGCTTCTGTGTAAGAGTTTTTATGAAGGAAATGTTTTACAGTTAAAAATACTTTTGGAAGAAATAGTGTGATCTAAGTTAGCTCCCTCAGGTAAAGACCGGGCAGCCCAGAGAAGGTTAAGACATGCAAGTCTAAGTGGCTTATACTGTGTTGCTGACAGCAGCTAGAAACACACCTCCATGGATCTGTTTCCTCCTGTGCCTGCCTCACTGCCTTAGAGAATTCTCACTGCCTTAGTGTGAGAATCCAGTGGCCCAGACTGGAAAGCAATGTGTAAGGAGGTGCATGTTGGAATGCTATGGTTCCATGCCAATATCAGAACCATTTCTTCCTTTTCTGCCATTACTGAAATCATGTAGGTTGTCAAACTGAGTTCTGGGAAACTCTAGGAATTATTGTTGGGGTCTCAGGGAACATTTTTTCTTCAGACAAAGCATCTTCCCTTTTAGCTGTGTTCTGTGTCGGGCTTCTGGGTGAGGTTTCTTTTGAAGAAAGAGCTCTATACCTTCAGAAAAGTTCAGAAACCCCGATCCATCAGGATTTTTGCAAATGGAAATTAATAGCTATTTTCATTTGAAATGACGGTGGTCATCTGTGGCTCTGGAGATGGTCAGATACAGAGTGTTCAGGGCAGAGGTTGGCTGAATACCTAATGCAAGATGATCACAGATGTGGAAGCACTATGAACAGATTGGCTTGAACGAAACAGACTGAACTCACCATGGAAACCTTTGAGCTGCATTGCGACTCCAGGTGTCTTTCAAAGCTGGACGTTCACATGGCCTTTTGTTTTTTGGCTCTGTGACTGATGTGATGGTCCATTGGGAGAGCCTGGGTGGAAACCAAGAGGTACCCGACAGGTGACAGTGCTTTCTTTCTTGTCTTCATTTTTTAGTGCACTTACATTTCAATTGACCAAGTTCCGAGGACACATGCCATAGTGATAAGCAGACCCGCCTGGCTTTGGGGGGCAGAAATGGGAGCCAATGAGCATGGCGTGTGCATAGCCAATGAAGCCGTCAACGCCAGAGAACCGGCTGCTGAGACGGAAGCCTTACTGGGGATGGATCTGGTCAGGTACTGCATGGTGATTCTTTGAAACAACTGCCCAGACAGAACAGTCTGGAATGGGGATGAGATTTATTTCCTCCTGAACCTCATATTTGGTAACACAATCCTCCCAGAGCTGATGTGTGCCTTTTGATAGAAACTTTCAGATGATGGGGAAAAAAAAAAAAGAGAATAGGCTAACATGGAATATTTTTCAGTAATAAAAAAGAATCAAGTACCATCATATGCTACACGATGATGTTGAAAACAGTATACCAAGTGAAAGAAGGCAGGCACAAAGTCATATACTGTACAATTCCATTTGTGTGAAATAATACAGAAGAGGCAAATCCAGAGAGGCAGAAGGTGGATTAGTGGTTGCCTAGGTTTGGGTCAGGGTGAGGAATGGTGAGTGAGTCCTAATGGGTGTGAGGTTTCTATTGGGGACATTTGAAAATGTTCTAAACTTGAATCATGATGCTAGTTGTACAAATTTATGAATAGACTAAAACCACTGAGTCTCATAGTTTAAAATGGGTAAATTTTATAGTATTTGAAATATATAACTATATGTCAAAGAAAAGATACATAAAACACATAAAATTTTAAAAAAACGCCAGAGCGATGACCACCCTCCTTCACCTTCTACCTCTCAGTTGTTTCTTCTTTCTTTCCCTCCTCTCCTAGCCAGCATGTACCAGAAGGAACTGGATGTGGAAGCTGGATGGGACAGGGATCTTTGTCTATTTGGCCCTCTACCCCATTTATAACCCCTAGGAACTGTGGGCCTGGCAACTAATGGGTGATCACCAACAGAATTTTGAATGAGTGACTAAACTGCCTTCTTTCCTTTGTTTTGCTCTGTCTTCCACAGATGAGAGAAAACATTCAACCTTTGATTTTCTGAGTCTGGCTTATTTCACTTAGCATGGTTTTCTCCATTTCCATCCATTCACCAACAAATGCCATTATTATGATTTTTTTTTGAGAGAGAGAGAATTTTTTTAAAAGAGAGAGTGAGAGAGGGAGAGAGAGAGAGAGAGAGAGAGAGAGAGAGAATTTTAATATTTATTTTTTAGTTATCGGCGGACACAACATCTTTGTTTGTTTGTGGTGCTGAGGATCGAACCCGGGCCACATGAATGCCAGGCGAGCGCGCTGCCGCTTGAGCCACATCCCCAGCCTGAGAATTTTTTAATATTTATTTTTTTTTAGTTTTTTTTTCGGCGGACACAACATCTTTGTATGTGGTGCTGAGGATCGAACCTGGGCCGCATGCATGCCAGGCGAGTGCACTACTGCTTGAGCCACTTCCCCAGCCCAAATGCCATTATTTTGAGAATGTTTTTTTTTCCTTGTATGCTTCAGATTGATCTTTTCAAGATTATCAACCCATAAGGCAACAGGAGTTTACTGACTATCTACTTTGTGCTTGACCCTGAGTGCATAAAGAAGCTCAAAGCTTCAACAAGATTTTAATGTGGTTGCAGGGAGGAGACAGAAAGTTGAGCAATGCAAATTGTATGAACAATATAAGAGATGACAGTAGGAGAGAGGTGACTCAAGGAAATAGGACATCACATGTGTGGCACAGAATTCCAGGATATAAGCACTGAAACAATTTCTAGAGCACTGGTTCACAAAGTGAGGATGGTCAGCAAGCTCTGCTCTATATTCAGATATTGTCACAGACTGGACACATTTGGGATGCTTTGAGGAGGAGGTTTTGACTTGGATCTATCTGCAAGACTCAGGGATATAGACAGCAAAGATAAATATGGCACATAATTGGTGTTGTGATAGCTAGCAAGGTCTGGAATAATAACATATGTCAGGAATAGATGACAGGGTAAGGGCTGAACTTTAGCTATTTAGTTTTAACTCTTGCCCTGGCTATCCCTGTGTAGCTTCTGCAATAAAAAAGGAGTGAGGAGGACCCTGTGACAGGCAGGCTCTAACAAGGTGCCTCTGTTATCTGCACCTTGCATGGATCTTTGAGTTCAGGGTTTGGTCTCAGCTTTAAACTGGCTAGGATCAGTGAAATTCTAAGGGACCATTTCAGAGCAACCAAACTCCCTCTTATGTGCATTTGTAGGAAGCTCCAGGAGGTATTAATGTTGAGGATTCACCAACCACAGTTTGAGTGATCAGATTCTAGAACACTGTTTCTCAAAGTGTGAACGGTGAGCAAACATGGTCTGGGAACCTGTTAGATATTATCAGTCCCCACCAGACCTCTGCTGAATCTGGGGATGGGGCCAGCAATCTGTTTGAACAATCCCTCCAGAAGGTTCTGAGGGTGACAAAGACAGAATAGCCCTGCTGCAGGGGGAACTTGCCGTGGGTTGGTTCCATCCTTTCGATGTCAGACTCAGTATCACTCTAGGTATTGCTGTGTGAGGTGCCCCTACTTTCTCTGACCTTGCTTGTCCTCTGTGCTTGGATGCCAGTTCTTTCCTGGTCAGCTCCTGTGAGAGGAGGCTGTTTATATTTTACACTCCAAGTATCTGCTAGACTTTAATGGAATATTTAAAAAAAGTACAGCAGTTTTCATAAGTATCCTGGTCCTTTGTGTTTTCCATCCATATGTCAAATCCAATCTCAGCTCAAAGAGACATAAATGAATGACAGTAGCATTCTCACAGGCACTGGATTTAAAATAAAGGTACAATTCATATGTATTTCTTAAAGGCTTGTGTGAATGCAAGCATTAGGGCAAGAGCATCAATACTTCCACTGATGCTGATGCTAAAAACCAAGCTTTGTTTTTTATGTATTTGTTTAGTTTTTTAATTTTTACTATCCACAGATATCTGTGGGACTCTGTCAACCAATTCCCCCCATTCCTATCCTCAACCCCCAGAAAAGGCACATAGACACAGACATTTCTGCATTTCATGAGGCTGGTTCTAAGTGTCAAGTAGCTGACAGGAGCTAACATAAAGGGGGGAATTTATTAACTGAATGTCAAGGTGTCTCTTACAATCCAGGGTCTGGCTGTCATGATAATGCATGTAGGCTTCAGCACCTAGGAGGACTAGAAAGCTTTTAGGATCCATTAGTCTGTTGTATGCTGGGAAATGTTTAATAATCAACTGGGGGAGGGGCAGCCCTGATTTGTGGACTTTTCTACTCTCACCAGGACAGATTTCATGGCTACCAGTTGCTTAACAATTGGTCCAAAATCCCTGAAATTTAACCCTCTGCTCTCTGAGCTGATGTTACTAGGCTCAGCTTTGGAGGCTGGACCCATGGAAGAGTCATGTCTTCGAGTTGAGTACTGGGGAGAAAGAAAGGCTTTATTCATTGACCAAAGAATGGAAGAGAAAGGGTTTTGCTCACAAATCAGCTTCTCCACTCCAGAGTCAAGGGGTTACAGACACAGGAGAGGAATCATGAGAAAGAGAGAGGCTAAGGAAGGGGAGGAATAGTCCTGTGTTTTCTGGGAATAGGCAGAGATCTACCAGGAACTCTGGTGTCACCTCTTTTCATTCCTTTCATGATCTGGTACTTCTGGTCGTGGAAGCTGGTAGGTGCCTTTAGCCTTGAAGTGGGGAGACTGAGAGCCACAAGGCAAGTCTGGTAAAGTCAACCCTATATTATACTTTGCAGAAAACATTTCTCCAGTGTTCTCAGCAGGGCTGAGTAGAATCAGGCTCAGATGTTGAGGCAACAAAGGAGAGAGACACAGTATGAAGATAGAGATGCCAGCCTTTTTATCCCATCCCAGTTGCCCATCCGACATCTGTAGGCCCAAGTGAAGAGTCACTTTCAGCAACAGTGGGCCTCAGGTCCCTGAAGGACCCTAGAGAGCTATTGTCATAATCCACAGGTATCATCTACAGCAAAGCCAGTGGGGGATTAATAATGTTATTGCCTAGCTGTGTGTCCTCCAAAATTACTGTTGTTTTTTAATAAGTCAATTAAGAGCAAGTGAAAAAAGAAGGTTTATTTAGTATTTTCCTTGATAACACTTACGGCTGGCTAGGACAGGTCACCCCATTCCTTCAGTGTTCCAAGTCTCTTCTTTGCATAACTGCCTTATTCTTTTCTTTATCTGCAGATTAACTTTTGCTCATCCTATCTGTGTTTAATGTTGGCACAAAAACCCAGTCAATCTCAGTATTTCAGAATATTTTATAATTCTGGACATATCTCGTCAGCCCTCAGCATGGCAAGAACATCAATACAAAAGTCACTGGAAAGAAGCCAGTGTGAAAATTTGGAAAGCCCTGTAGTCTATCTTTAGGTGGTTCACACATGTGGAAACTCACAGGTGATTTGAAGGGAGGCTGATCACTGTAGGAGGAACGAACTGCCATTACTTCTAGCTCGCTGATCACTCTAGGAAGACATATGTGCATGTATTTCATTCAGTTCTCACAACCAGCCATGACATTGGTCTGTTTGTTTACTTAAATTTAATAGATGAGGAAGCTGGAGTTTAAGGACTTGCCCACAGCACCAAGGCTAGATGGTGGCTGGGCCAGAAATACCAGGACCTGCTAACCTCAGGTGAACCACTCCTCTCTGCATTAGATCGCAGTCCTACTCTAATGAGACAGGAAGCTCCGGACACTGAGAGGTGGAACGGAGCCCAAAAATCACACACCCTGCCTTCTGTCAAAAGTCAAAATGATGGCAAATTTAGTTTGAGGTCAAGTTGGCATTTATTTGTGACGCATGAATCAGGGTAGCCTTCATTATGCAAAATAATATTCCCATGAGGCAATAGCAGAACAGTGGTTTTATAAAATGGAAACAAGGAAACCGAAGAGCAGGGGAAAAATGGATTGGTTAACATTAGGTTATTTTAGGTTACGTTTTTGGAAGTGTGAAAGCAGAAGGGACTTGCTTGTTATGCTGACTCAGGCAGACTGGAATCTATTGTTTTAATAAAAAATTGGAGTATTTCGTGCTCCCTTAAAGCTTCAGTCCCTCCTACCCACTTGGTACCAGGAATTGAACTCAGGGGCGCTTAACCATTGAGCCATATCCCCAGCCCTTTTTTAAAAAATTTATTTTTTAAACTCTTTTTTTAAAGTATTTTAGTTGTAAATGGACACAATACCTTTATTTTATTTATTTATGTTTATGTGGTGCTGAGGATTGAACCCAGTGCCACACACATGGGAGTCAAGTGCTCTACCACTGAGCCACAACCCCAGCCCCTCCACAGCCCTTTTTCTTTTTTTAAATTTTTTTTTTAGTTGTACACAATACCTTTATTTTGTTTATTTGTTTTTATGTGGTGCTGAGGATCGAACCCAGGGCCTCGAACATGCTAGGTGAGCGCTCTACTGCTGAGCCACAACCCCAGCCCCTCCCCAGCCCTTTTTGAATTTTATTTAGAGACAGGTTCATGCTAAGTTGTTTAGGGCCTTGCTAAATTACCGAGGCTGGCTTTGAATTTGTGATTCTCTTGCCTCAGCCTCCGGAGCTGCTGGGATTATAGAAGTGTGCCACTGCACCTAGCAAAACTTTTAGTTTGATTGTGGGGCATTTGGCCTGCGCGATTCCCTTTTGGTCTGGTCTGGTCTGGTCTGGTATGTTGGAGCCTAGTGCAGAAGTGCAGTCCAAAACCATGTGTTTCCATCAATTTTAAATTCCCAAATCAATGCAGCACTTAACATCCACTTGTGACCTTTCTTAGTTGATTTGGGCTGCCATGATAAAGGTGCCATAGACTGGAGAGTTTAAACAACAGATGTTTATTTCTCTTCTGGAGGTTGGGAAGTTAAAGATCGGGGTGCCAGCAGATCCAGTGTCTGGTGAGCACTCACTTTCTGGTTTGCAGACCCTGCCTGTTCTTTGTGCCCTTACGTGACAGCAGAAAGAGGACAAGATCTGGTGTCTCTTTCATAAAGACCCTAATCTCATCACAAGGGCTCCATCCTCATGACCTAATCACCTTCCAAAGGCACCTCTAAGTACCATCACATTGGGGGTTGGGCTTCAACATACAAATTTTGGGGGCGGGGGGACATGTGCGATCAGTTCACAGCCTTACCTTCCTACGACCAGCCCTCTGGTTGAAGGCTGGGAATTTTTTAATGTCCAGAAGGCCATTGTTTTAGTCAGATTTTTAGCTGCTGTCACCAAAAGATCTGACAAGAACAATTAGAGACATAAAAGTTTATTTGGCTCATGGTTTCAGAGGTCTTAGTCCATAAATGGCCAACTCCATTGCTCTGGGCCCAGGTGAAGCAGAGCATCATGGAGAAAGGTGTGATGGAGGAAGCAGCTCAGGACCTGGGTACCAGAAGCAGAGAAAAGCTCCGTTTTCCAGGGACAGAATATAAACCCCAAAGGCACACCCCTGGTGACCCACCTCCTCCAGCCACACCCTTTCAGCCTATCATTACCACCCAGTTAATCCCTATCAGAGCACTAATGCACTGAAGGCTCGCATAACCCAATCATTTCACCTCTAAACTTTCTTGCATTGTCTCACATGAGCTTTTGGGGGAACACCTCATATCTAAGCCATAACAGCTGTTACCCCCGAGGGGACTTACAAACTTGTTATGGGAAGAAGGAAGGTAATTGGCAGAGTCCTCTAAGAATACCAGGCTAAGGGGAGGGGTGTCGACTGTTTTCATTTGTTTTCCAGGAGCAGCAATTACATATCCCACAGTAAATCTAGTTATAACTTAGTTTTACCTTATTTGGCATACAAAGGGACAGGGTCCCTCTTGTCTCTAGAGGCACAGATATTGAAAAGATATGCAGAGTTCTTAAAGGGGCTTTAAGTAAAGAATGTGCAGGTGTTTCTCTTCTTCCTTGTGAGATGTGTAAATCTTTCAGGATTGGGTGGGGCTAGCTTGACATACCTGTGACAAGGCTGTGAGCCCCAAATAAATATTTTCCCATAAAACTAGGAATTGCATTTAGGAGCAGTTAACTCAGGCCCAGAACAACCTGGACAAAGCATACAGTTTGGAAGGATCTGAGTTACACTGAAAGTAGATCTCAGAATGAGACTATAACTTTGGCTCATTCAATTTTATCCCTTTCCCTAACCTGATCTTACCCAGGCTAACGTGGGGTGGTGGAAGGGAAATGAGGCACTGGGGCCAGAAAAATGCTGTTCTTATTTGGAACCACATGAATCTCCTCCATCTAGGAGGCAAGGCCGTTGAAAACAGCATTAAAATAGGCCTCTGGATGCTGGGTGTGTCCCAGGATTACCACAGGCCTGGTATCGGTGGCTTTTCCTCCACACTCAGTGACATGGGATTCTCCTGCATCTCTCAGTCTCAGAGGAGAGTACAGAACCCTGATGTACTTTGTGGCCTTGCACTGAGGAGCTGGTGGTCCTGTCTTCATTCTATGGTTGGGAGACTAGCTGGAGGTGGTCATGTGGGTTCACGGAGCCACCCGTGGTCCTGGTCTGAGGAGGAGGAGAGTGAAACCACAATTATGTCTGTAGCGGGGTGCTGAGGTCCTGCTGTGCATGTAGGGCATCCAAGTCAGGGTGGAGGCAAGTGCACAAATTGTGGGTTTCAGTGGAAGGTAAACAGGCTGAATATCCAGAGAACATTAGAGAGATCCCAGCCTCCAAAGATGGGGTTACTGAGCACGGCTACGTGTTCACCTGTCCTTACATAGACTTGCATAGGTCAGTTCGGGCCCTGCAAAGGCCCTGGGAGCAGAATCTGCTGGAGCGGGTGTAGGAAGCATTGTGACCAGGGCCCACCAGGGACCCTGGGAAGGAGGAAGGAGGCCTTCCAGGTGCAGTTCTGGTGATGCAGGTCTCACAGCACACTGGTTTGCTCCAGATCCTCAAGATAAGATGAGCTCTCACTCTTGCTGCTCCTTTTTGGAGAAGACAACCTTGAGCAGAAAAGTCTACTTAATTCTATCTTTCAGTGAGCTTGCTCTTTTTTTTTTTTTCTTTTCATGTCAGGTGGGTAATGTGCCAACGTGGTAGGTTTGAGGGAGGTGTCTCCCAGACAACTGTGGGCAAACCCAATCCCCATGCTTGTGAACCACAAAAGGATCAGGGTTATTTTTAAAATTTTGTATCACTCTCCTAAGGCGTTAGGGTTCAGCTTTGTAGATCAGAGCTTTGTAACCAATCCTTCTTAAATGAGCTTAGAATGTGAAATTTCAAATGAATCGGTACGTAATAAATCGACTATGAAAATAAGCCTGTTACAGAATAAGTCCATAGCTTGTGGCTACATTATCTTTTCTTCTCCATGACAGCACAGTGGAATGCTCCTTCAGAAAGCACTGAATTGGGTGAATTTTAATAGCTACTGCTTCTTGTGTTGAAAATTCACCAAGAACAGGCTTGTACCACCATCTCAGTAGCTTTGTTCTAAGACTCTTGAATTTTTGCCAGCAGACTTACAATTTGAATGATCAGATGAATAAATGAACTGAATACGTATGATGTACCATCTTCTTTCATACCAGCCTGAGGAGGGAGGTAGAAATGTTTTTACTTTACCAATAAGAAAATAGAGGTTTGAAAAGAAGACGTTACTTAAGATCATACTGCCTGTGAGTAGTTAAACCAGAGCGAGAAGTTAGTTCTTTATTTCTGAATTGCAGATTTCTCTGCGACAGTGTTCTGCCCCCTGAAATCTACTCATCATTTATTTGGTCCTAGGCACTATGCCATTCTTTTTTTTTTTCTTCTTTTGCAGTGTTGGGGATTGGACCCCAGGGCCTCATGCATGCCAGGAAAATGCTCTACCACTGAGCCATATCCCCAGCCCCAGGCCATCTATTTTCATGTTCATTATCTCATGAAACTCATATCCATTGTAACCCAATGATAGAGGAACCAATTTCATGGATGTCATAAAACTGAAGTTCAAATGTATCATGTAAACTGCCTATGGTCACACAGAGGGCAGTATCTGTACTCTCTTTAAAAGGTTTATTAATTGGAAGGGCCAGGATGGATGTCTCACTTCAGAAGGAAGGTGTGTTCTTTTGATAACTGAAGCTGTAAGCCACACCAATTGCTGTAGGCTAATAGGTAGGAGGGAAATACGTAGAAAAAGGATGGAGCATATCCTCCTAGACACCCATTTCTAATGAGATCTCTCAGCAAATTATATACACAGAGGAGAATGACTGGTAATCAAATACTGTTATTACTAATTGTCTTAGACCATCCAGACTGAGATAACTATAAATAGGATGCTGATAAACAACAGAAACTTATTGCTCATAGTTTGGGAGCTGAGAAGTCCAAGTTCAAGGTGCCAACGTTTGGTGTCTGGTGTGAACGCATATCCGACTCACAGGTGGTGCCTTCTTGCTGTGTCCTCCCATGGTAGATGGGGCAAGGCAGCTCTCGAGGCCTCCTTCATACAAACACTAATCCCATCATAAGGTTCCTCCATTATTAGTCATTTCCCAAAGGCCCCCTTGCCTAGTATCATTATATTGGGTGATCAGGTTTCGTCATATGAATTTTGAAGGGACACAATTTGTAGCAATAACCAAAACACCTGTATTGAATGATGGCGGGCAAAGCTGGGCTGGGCAGAGATTTCCTTTTGTCTAGGTAGGAGTCAGGAGGAAGCACAGGGCTTGCTGAGGGTTAGAGCTGAGCCAGACAGATTCATGGGAGACGGAGTCAGCACAGAGAAAGAGGGCCGACCTTCCTTTCCAGGGGAAAAAGCTGCTGGTTCCTGATTCTGTCTGTGCAGAAGGGGGATGATTTTTGCATTTGTAACTCAATGTGTGATAGAGGTCTTTTGAGTTGAAAGTATCGTTGATTGGTTTGCATGTTGGTCTGCAAATTGAACAACGTACATGCATTGGTGAGCTTCAGGCCTGGGCCTTGTCTTGGTCTTTGGTTGCTATGACAATAATCATGTGGGTTGAAATGACTGAGGAACACTTCTCATTTCCTGACTTCAGGCTTGGTTTAGAAAGAGGGACAACAGCTAAAGAAGCCTTAGATGTCATCGTCTCCTTGTTGGAAGAACATGGACAAGGTGGGAATTATTACGAAGATGCAAACTCCTGCCATAGCTTCCAAAGTGCGTATCTGCTTGTGGATCGAGACGAGGCCTGGGTGCTTGAGACCGTAGGGAAGTACTGGGCTGCTGAGAAAATCACAGGTGAGTGGTTTTGAGCATGTGAAAGACTGAGATGGATGTTGGCTGGACCCACAGCACCAGACCCAGAGAAATCATGCTACCGTGCAGCCCCTGACTGTGCTGGCTCTTCATGCCTAAGCACACTGTTCACTCCTGGGCATCTGTTTCTGGAGATGCACCTGGGGTTTTCTGAATCTGGAGTGAAGGGATGCTGGCCCTTGGGAAGCATATTCCTAACAATTCCTATTTTCTGTTTGCTTTCCTGGCAGGAACCAATTCTGACTACAGGCTGCTGCATGACTCAATCCGTTACTCTGTTGACCAGGGTGGTCATTGAGAATAGATCGACAAATCCCTTCAATGGGAAACTGACCTGAGTTTTAAGCAGCTACTGTGCCCTGTAACTATTTGTGGTTGAAATGGTCCTCTAAAAGAAGGAGTTTGGATCTGTGAGAGGACTATTCAGTACTACTCTAGACCAATCAGGCCATTTCTCTGTGAGGCAATGTTCCTAGAAGGGCAGAGAACTTGATAATCCTCATGGAAGGATTTAGTGCTCATAAAATTGCTGCTCTGTGGCCCTGGCTCCTAAAACAGCACAGGGAAGGAAGCATTAGAGGTGGGAGTGGTGACCTTGAATCAGTACCTCAGCACTCTCATATTCTAGATGGGATTGGATCCCAGAATGGGTTAAAAGGCTCCCAAGAGTTCTGAGGATTGGCCAGTGACATACTCTTACATTCTTTAGGACAGAATGATAAATGCATAGCACATGCACTGCCACTCTTCCTTTCTGTGTCCACAAAGACATGGCTAGTAGATTCCTGCATACTTCTTATTGAACCTATATTTGGCCTATGTATTTTTTTCAACTTAATTTACCAATGAATCAGAAAAGATGTTGGGACGAAACCTGTTTGCCACACTTGCCTTAGGGGTGACTGGCGCCAGATCTGACCTGAGTTAGAAGCAGATCTGGTTCAGTAACTGGAATTCATACTTGTTTCCTGTGCACAAAGTCCAGTGATCAGGGCTTCTCTGGATGTTGGGCACATTGAACCCCATACACAGTTAGTTGCCCCTGGAGGCAGAGAAATCTGGATAGTGGTTTCCTGGTCAAACCGTGTGAAGGCGGTGTCTGCCTGGATAAGGGAGTGGTGTTTTCTCATTCCCATAAGAGTACTGAATGGGCTAGGGGGTCCCTCAGCAACCACAGGAATTTCTCCCCCCGTCTCTACCTAGCATGGAACCAGCAGGGCCTGTGCCCACTTTGCCCAACTCTTTCAGTATTTACAGGACAAGGGCAACCTGTGTGGCCCATCAGGTCTCCATCTCTCCCACAGTGCTCCTCATGCTCCTTTCTTTAATGTTTTTAGTTGTAGATGGACATAATACCTTTATTTTGTTTATTTAGTATTTTTTTTTGTATGTGGTGTTGGGGATTGAACCCAGTGCCTCATACACACTAAGCAAGCACTCTACCACTGAGCCACAACCCCAGCCCTCGAACTCCTTTCCTAAGAGGAAGTGTTGTGGATAGACACAATACCTTTATTTATTTATTTATTTATCTTTTTAAAAGAGAGAGTGAGAGAGAGAGTGAGAATTTTTTTTTAATATTTATTGTTTAGTTCTCGGCAGACACAACATCTTTGTTTGTATGTGGTGCTAAGGATCGAACCCGGGCCGCACACATGCCAGGCGAGTGTGCTACCGCTTGAGCCACATCCCCAGCCCCACAATACCTTTATTTTATTTATTTTTATGTGGTGCCAAGGATGGAACCCAGGGCCTCACACATGCTAGGCGAGCACTCTACCGCTGATCCACAACCCAGCCCCTGAAGTCTTCCTGTTGAATGGTTCCATTGAGAAGGCTAGTGGGCCGTGCTTCAAAGCCATCATATTGCTTTTAAGTAGAATCAAAGACGTTTTGATCTATAACTTCATTTCAAAAGCTGAGCCCCTTTAAAATACAGCTTAAAAAAAATCCATCTCCACAAAATGAATGTTGTCTTCCACTAAACATTCAAATTAAAAAACACACACACGCAACCATTTCTTGGGCTTATGGATTTCTTGTCCTGTGATCCCAGCAGTAGTGTGATCGATGGCAGTAGGATTAATGTGCTCTGTCCTCCAAATGGTGATTCCTAAAAGCAAATGTCAACCATAAATCAGCCCTCTAGGAAAGTAACATCTGTGGAGCTGTTTATGAAAACAAAACAAAACAAAACTTAGTATAAATGATATAAAAATCACCAGTTTAGGCTAAAACAATTTTAAAAGTTTTTTAAATTGTTTATAATTTGACTCCTGTGGTACGCTCTGAAAAAAAATGAATGGAAAAAGACCAGTGCCCATCATCCAGGAGTGCTTATTTTGGAAGTGTAAATCAGTGAAGCAAAACATCCTGGGTGCACTTAGCCCAGCACTGAGCCTGCCTCTAGGGACTGGGTTTTAGGAAGTAATGGCTCTATAGCAGCTTATAGTTTAGGCTGACTTGCTTTCTCCCACTTTATTGTTCAAGAATTTGGAAGCTCAGCATGTTCCCTGGGAGCAACAATTGTGAATGGGCCTTGTACACTAGCCCTGGTAGCTTAATGTTTGCACTCTGAACACCATCTCAAGCTTAAAGGCCAAGTTGCTCTCCATGTGTTTGAAGCTCAGCCTGCAAATACAGAAATGGAGGAAATAGGGCTGGAGTTATAGCTCAGTGGCAGAGCACTTGCCTAGCATGTAGAGGCACTGGGCTCAATTCTCAGCACCATATATAAATAAATAAATAAATAAAAGTATTGTGTCCATATACAACTGAAAAAAAAAAAAGAAAGAAATTGAAGAAACAGAGCAAGTCTGTCAGCTGAGAGGATTCTCACCTAATCCTCATTCATTAAGGGAGAGTGTACTCAGAAGGCAGTCCTTTCTGAGTTCATTTAGCTATACATATATTTATAAGGAAAATATTTCCATATATTTTTCACACATACATCTAGACACACATATATTTATAAGTACATTCTCCTCACTTTTTTTTTGTACCAGGGATTGTACCCCAGTCCTTTATTAAATTTTTTAAAATTTTGAGACAGGGTCTCACTAGGTTGCTTATAGTCTCGCTCAATTGCTGAGGCTGGCTTTGAACCTGATATCTTCCTGCCTCAGCCTCCTGAGCTGCTGGGATTAAAGGCATGTGCCACTATGTCTGGCCATTCCTTGTTCTGAAATGATTCGTTATCATTGCCACGTGTTTTTCTAAATGTTGAAAAAATGTTGAACAGAGAAGTGTCTGATTTGCATTATAGATTGTGTGTGTGTGTGTGTGTGTGTGTGTGTGTATTTGGGTGAGTCGGGGTGGTATAAAGTGTGCTTCCAGGTGAAAAAGAGTCAGACTGGGGAGGAGGGACCTGTGGATGCTACAGAGCATTTTTGTGGAGGAATTTCTAAATCTTGTCAGCACTACCTCTTCCAAAGGACCTTTCACTTCTCTTGTAGGTAATGCACACTTGGGGTTATTTAGAATGAAGGGCCTTGTGTATTTCATTTTGATTGTGAATTTAAGAGCAATAAAGTTATTACACATTTAAAATGTGATGATGCCAGTCAATATTGGTGGAACTAGAAAGGGGACCAAGATTGTGTTTCTTGCTTCAAAATTTGAATTCATTCCTTCCTATAAAGTCAGTGTTCCAAGGAAGGATTTCCCATGAATTTCCATTTCCTGATTAAGTTTTTCTGAGTGTACTTGCTTTGTACTCTGCAGAGGGAGTAAAGTGCATCTGCAATCAGCTTTCCCTCACTACAAAGATGGACGCGGAGCACCCTGAACTCAGGACTTACGCTCAGAGTCAAGGCTGGTGGACGGGAGAGGATGAGTTCAATTTTTCCCAGATTTTTTCTCCAGCTGATGACCACCCAGACAACTGTGCAGGCAAAGACAGCTTAGAAAAGCAAGAAGGTGAGTCAGGCTGTCCTTTAGGATTCTCCTTCTCACACTTTGCTTGTAGCTATTGCAGAGCACTGGTCTGGATTTGGAAGGATGAAGAGGAGGGGTAGAGAATGGACTGTAGACATAAAGACTACCTTTTACCAAAATTCCCTGGTATCCAGGCAAGGAGACAACTTGTACTTATTTTTACACAATATTTTCTTGCCCATGGAGGTCCCTTGTTTTTACTGATGTTATTTTTTCTTTGAACATTGATGTTATCATGTTGTTCTTTGTGATACTTATTGCAAATAAGTATACTCTTTATAGCTCAGTTATATATTTGGCTTATTTTCTCCTTATAGTTTCCTCTTTTCCACTAGTCGGCTGGGCCTTGAGGGCGGGGGTGTTATCTTTTATTCATCTTAAGATCCTCTTGTGATGCTTGCATAGTCCTTTGTTCCACGAACCTTTGTTGAGTAGAAGTGTCTTGAATTCTCTTCATCAACCCTCTCTCTGCTACCAGTTACTGACTTAATCAGAATCCATATTTAGGTAAGTGTGTTGATTAGATAGTTTACCATTTTTGTGCCAGAGAGGAAACTTTTCCAAGAAACCCACACTGGTCACATTTTATCTTTGCTAGTTATATATGTATTTTGCAAGTCGAACTTTTTTTTTGAACTCAGGGGCATTCAATCACTGAGCCACATCCCCAGCCCTATTTTGTATTTTATTTAGAGACAGAGTCTGAGTTGCTTAGCACCTGGCTTCTTTTTTTAAAAAAAAATATTTATTTTTTTAGTTGTAAGTTGGACACAATATCTTTATTTATTTATTTTTATGTGGTGCTGAGGATTGAACCCAGGGCCTCGCACATGGTAGGCGAGTGCTCTACTGCTGAGCCACAACCCCAGCCCTAATGCCACGCTTTTTTGCTGAGGCTGGCTCAGTAATTCTCTTGCCTCAGCCTCCTGAGCTGCTGGAATTACAAGCTTGGTATAAATTAAACTTTTGATCCATTAGAACTGGAGTCAGCAAATTACATCCTGCAGCAGCTGCCCGTTTTATATATAAAATTTAATTGGAACAGACACACTCTGTTGGTCATCTTTTTGTCACTGTGACAAAATACCTGAGATAAACAACTTATAAGGAGGAAAGATTTATTTTGGCTCATAGTTTCAGAGGTTTCAGCCAATGGTCAGTTGGCTCCATTGCTTTTGGGAGTGTGGTATGGTAGCACATCAACAGGAGAGCACATGGCAAAGACATAGCTCACCTCATGGCAGCTAGGAAATGCTTGTTTGGGAGGGGTGACAGGGAGGGGCCAGGATCTCAATATCCTCTTCAAGAGCACACCCTCAAGGATCTAACTTCCTTCTACTAAGCCCCACCTCCTAAAGGTCCACCACTTCCCAGTAGCACTGCAGGGGGGAAACCAAGCTGTCAACACAAGGGGCTTTCGGGGATGTTCAGAATCCAAGCTGTAGCACACACCTGTTATTTATGTGTTGTTTATGTCTGCCTTCATGCTGCACTGGTGAATTTGAGCCATTGCAACAGGGAAGTTAAAATGAGACCATATGGTCCATAGGCCTAAAATAATCTCTACCTGGTCCAAGTTTCCTTTTCTCTCATCTAGAAGAATACTTTAGGGCTTTTGCTGTAAAACTTAAGTCATATATTCTGGATAGGAAGGTAAGAAAGTATTCATTTTAAAATGAGAATTTGAAAAAGAACTTCTAAAGATTTTTAATGAAATCAAAACTAGCTTGATGAAAGTTGTTCAGTAGTTCGTAGCATAACAGTATCCTTAAATCTGATGAAACCTCTGGTTATAGGAAACCTCTAGGTTATAGGAAATGCACAGGAGAGAGGAACATCTTCAGTTCCACTAGGGGGATGCCACGTGCAAGTCCAGCTTGTGTGAAACTCTACAGGAAGAATGACCTGATTTCTATGACAAATAAGGTGCAAGAAGACAAATCAAGAGGCAGAGATTAAAATATTCAAGAGATATTGCCAAACCGTTGGATTCTGATTCAAATCCTACACCAGGACTGGAGATGTAGTATAGTGGTAGAGCCCACGCTGAGCGATCATTCTCAGGGCCCCGGTTCCATCTCCAGCCCTGCAATATCCCACAACAAACAAATGAAAAACTCCAAAATCAATACCTAATTTTTGAGAAAGTAAGAAAATTTGAACACTGGATAGTTAAAAAAAAAAGTCAAAGACATTTTAAATATTTTTAGTTGTGACTTGTTATAGAGATTTATAAAGAGGATATGCATTGTGCTAGCAAATTCTCTCCCTGTGTGATGTTTTGATTCTGTCTTTGTGAACACAGACTGAAACAGCCTTTTAATGAATTATAACCAGAGAGGAGCCTGTAGATGTGGGATCCCATACAAAGATTTTTTTTTTGTTTTTGTACCGGGGATAGAACCCAGGGATGCTTAACCACTAAGCCACATAAAATATAAGCCCCATTCTTATATTTTATGTAGAGACAAGGTCTTGCTAAGTTGCTTAGGGCCTTGCTAAGTAGCTAAGTCTGGCTTTGAACACACGATCCTCCTGTCTCAGCCTCCTGAGCTACTGGGATTATAGGCATCTACCACCTTGCCTGGCTCAAGGATTTGTTTATTCATTCATCTGAATTCAGAGACAATAATCTTAAAGCCTCCAAATATTCTAAATGCCTCTCTGTGTGTATATTTTTGACTGTAGGGTGGTCATTCTCCAAATTTAGTATTGATCCCAAACAGCACTAGCTTGGGAGTCTTGTTTCCAGACTGCATACACTTCCTAATGGATATATATTGAGTTATTGTACTAGTTGAGATATAGCTAAGTGCTGAAACAGAGAGACTCCAAATTAGTGTGGATTGAAGAACGCGGAAGTTCTTCCTTTCCCATGTGATAGTCCAGATGTATATGGATAGTCTAGGGCTGGACCTCCATTTGTGGTATGATTGTTGGCATCTCCCAGCAAGCAGGAAGGGAGAAAAATGAAAGGCAAGGATGTGGATGTGACCAGGAAGTTGCACATACCATTTCTACTGACCTCCCATTGGTCAGAATTGACCACAATTAGTGACTTAGTCACAAAAGAAAAGACTTAGTCACAAAGAAAGCAGGGAAATGTATTCTGTCTTTGAGTGGTTATGTTCCCACGTATAATTTCAGGGGCTTATTAATGTAAAAAAGAAAGGAGTGAATGGGTTTTGGTTAACAACGTGCCACAGTTATATCCCCGCTATCCATCTCTCTCTTTTTCAGAAAGCATCACTGTACAGACAATGATTGACATCTTACGGGACAAAACCAGTGGAGTCTGCATAGACTCTGAATCTTTCCTCACCACAGCCAGTATAGTGTCTGTCCTGCCTCAGAACAGAAGCTCACCGTGCATTCACTACTTCACTGGGACCCCAGATCCTTCCAGGTTTGTTCAAGATACAATCACAGAGAGAAAGCATGTGTATCCCAGTGTGTTCATGCTGGCCGTGTCCTCTCCATGGGTTGCTAAGTCACAGTTTTCAGTCTGTTTCAATGTGAGCTGCATAGCACAGGAGCTTTGATTAAGTGGAGTGCCTGGTATAGTCACATGGTGGTTATTACGGTTGCAGAATTGTGTTTTAAATTCATCAAATAGTTACTGAGAGTGTAATGGGCCAAATATTATGCTATTTGGATATCGGGATACAGAGATGAACAAAAGACAGACAGACAGACACACACACACACACACACACACACACACACACACACACGGGTTTCTTAAAAGAACCAGCTCCTATGCATTATTGGACAAAATGGTCCAGAGGTGATATAGATTGAAGCAGCTTTCATTAAGATGTTGTGTTTTAGGGAGGTACTTTTTTTTCCCCAAATACTTTAGCAAAAAGATAGCATTGCACATTTGGAGTCCCACTTCTGTCACCTAGTATCTGTATAAGCTACTTAGCCTCTCTAAGTTCCCGTTCCTATAATTGTGCAGTGAGAATAATACCAGTCCCTACCTTTACACGCTTGTTGGGAGGATCACATGAGATGATCCAGGTAAGTACATGGTAGGCTTAACTATTATTATTACTAATTAATTATTATTATTATTATCATTATTATCATTATTATTGGTGCTGGGGATAGGGCCTTGAGCATACCAGGCAAGCACCCTACCCACCAAGCTAAATCCCCAGCCCTTAATTATTATTAATGAGGGCTCTCTCTGACCTACCAAGCAGACAGCTACCCCATCTCCTTTAATGTTCAGCTGTGTATACCACAAGTGACATCATCAGTGGCTTAGAGGCGACCATTCAATGCCTTCATTCACTATTATAATAACTACATTCACTATTACAATAGCTTGGGGTGGGGAGTTTTTGGGCAAAGATGCCTTGACCCGAACCTTTTATATCAGAATCTTCAGGTGGACCTTGAATCTGTCAGGTATGTCTGATCCTCAGTATGAAAAGCCCTAGAAGACTGCCTACAGCAATTGGTTCTCAGGTGTTTTTCAGGTGTTCCACTGACCATTATGATTTTTTGAATATCAGTTGTTAAACCTTTGAATTCACTACCAAAGAATCTGCAGCTGTTAAATTTCATTCCTTTAGATGCTGAAAATATTTATTCTCCTCTTGATTCAGGAATATGAGACAAGGATTGTGTCTATCAAAGGACTCTTTTTTTCCTCCCTTCCTCTGTCTTTCTCTGACTTAGATGACTCAGGGGGAAAGCCAAGCACTTCTGATCCGATGGCCTTATTTTTTAAACTATTGCCAATATCAGTAAAACTTTCTAACACCATATGAAACTATTGAATTTAGTGTAAACTATTCTTTTTCTTTTAATCTTTATTTTATTTATTTATTTTTATGTGGTGCTGAGGATCAAACCCAGGGCCTTATACATGCTAGGCAAGCACTGTATCACTGAGCCACAACCCCCACCCAACTATTTTTAACTTTTCATTCACTCAACAAAAACTTGTTAAGCACCTTCTGCATACCAAATATTGTGCTTGTTCAGTACTAGGGGTGAGGTGTGTGTACAAGAAAGAGGTGGCACAGATTGGTGATACAGGGAAGAACTTTGCAGAGGAGAGGTGAGCGCTGTGGGAGAAGTGAGAGTTTATTAGGTACAAATAGCAGTAATGGCACTCTAGGTAGAAGAACTGCCTGTACAGAGGCACAGAGGCATGAAGGGGCGGAACACAGGTTGATGGGCGCGCTTCCTCTTGTAGATGAGGCTGGGGATCAGGTTTCTATCTCTTCCTCCTCCCACCCTCCATAAACAAGCCCAGCCACCCTCACAGGGTCCCTAAAGGCCAGCTTCAACCACTCTGCGGTGTTCTGGGTTCTCCTTCTTTTTGATTCCAGCTGTTTTTTCTTGGGTTGATCTCTCAGTTCTGAACATTTGGTTCTATGGGCCCACCTTTCTACCACGTGGCCTGCGCAGTGGTTTCATTAATGAGGTTCTAGGCATAAAGTTAGTTAGAAGAGATCGAAATAAAACACACTAACCAGTTACCTTATTTATATTGCTAGGTCCGAGACGGCTCACCTCTCTGGTTCCCACCTCTAGCCGCCCAGCAGGGCAGCGAGGATTACTCAGGGCTAGCAGGAGAGAGAGAGAGCGAACACACTGGGGAGTAGCCTTTTATTTGGGGAACAAGAGATTCAGGGGAGAATTCCATCCAATGAAGGTTGAGGGGGGGCTGCACTCCAAGGTCAGGGTCAGTGATTGGGTCCCTGGGGTCAGTGGTCAGGCACAGCCCCACATGGATGGGCTCTCTCATCAGGAAAGGGTCGGGAAAGCTTCGACAGAGCCAAAGCGCCTCAGGCCCTTAACGGGAGTCACCCAATCACGTGTCAGAATGGCTCCCCACACACCTTTCACCTACAACTTGGTCCCAGAATTAGGGCTCCTACCACCCTCCCTGCTGACGGACTGTGACTTGTTTTCTCCCCTATCACTGATGTCTTGGAGGTATCTTGTGAGGACTCTGCTGGTCTGTGGGGTACACAGGGCATTTAGGTTCTATTTTGAAGCATCTGGAATGTTCTGCTAAGATATTTGGACATTATTCTTTAGGAAACAGGAGTGGGTTGAATTGAACCAACTCTCTTGTGTCTAAAGTCTCAGATACTTGCTTTAACTCTCCTTAGGACCCAGGACTTTGTGTTGTCAGGAAACGAATAGAAAGGAATTGTTTCCCAGCGTGAAGTTCAGGGCTTAATCTAATTGCAGAAATGGGTTGAGAAATAGCCTTCTGATATTTAAAATGGAAAATTTCAAGTAATTCAAAAAGGAAATTATTCATGGTTAAATTAATTGAAAAGACCTTGTAGAAGATTAAGGCCCTTCCGGAAGACATTCATTTTTATCTTCCCTGGTTAAACGGGCTGCGTCTCCTACCGTGACTGTAGAACTGTCATAGGTTATTTTTTTCTTATTCACATTTCGATGTTTCACTGTAATTGGACATGCTCAACATTGTGCATTTTGTCAGCAGGAAGCATAATTACTTACTCTCAGGTTTTGGGGTAGTAACACTGAGGAGGTCTTAGCTGACTCCTCCCAGTGCTAAAAATGTTAGAGAGACGTTTTTGGGAGATAGTGTCAGAGTAGTGGACTTTTTGCGGGTAGGGTACTGGGGATTGATCTCAGGGGTGCTTGAGCCACTGAGCCACATCCCTAGCCCTATTTTGTTTTTATTTAGAGACAGGGTCTCACTGAGTTGCTTAGAGCCTGGTCATTGCTGAGGTTGGCTTTGAACTTGCCATCCTCCTGCCTCAGTCTCCCGAGCAGAGCTGCTGGGATAACAGGCGTGCGACACTGTGCCTGAATTCTCCTTCCTTCTTATCATGTACCAACTACCTTGCAAGTTTGAGAGTTGGAAAAAGATTACAAAACTCAGAGTTTGAATGATTGAGGGACAGGAAAAGTTATTTAATTAGCTTTGTGGAGAAGGCAAATTCCATCATACTCATATTCCCTTGGGTCAGCTTGTGCCTTGATCACTGATGCAGTGATACCTGATAGACTTCAGTGTATTGGTTCTGACCTTTGGAAGCCATTTTACTGGAAGCTAGTAGTCGTCAAAGCTTCGTTGATAGGAAGAACTGGTAGAGAAAGAATACTTGGAGAGGTGCCTTGCCATTTTGAGACAGGGTAAGATGTAGAGTGTGCTCGAGGCAGGGAGAGCTGATCGTGGGTCTCTCTGCCCAAATCCATGTTCTGTGATGCCACTATTGTCTTGAAAAGGGCCACAGAGGGTATATAAATACCAAAGAATTCTGCAAATACCATAAATCTGGGCTTATTATTTTTAAAGATGTAGTTGTCAGACCAGTATAGCACCAAGAGGTTCTTATATACTAACAATCAAAGATATAGGATTGGTAAACCAAAAGGGTTAGAGAAAGTAATTTAAGAACCCTGGGTCATGGGGGGTGTCTTCCCTCTCTCTTTTTCTTTCTGAGCTTTCTTTGTTTCATTGTCTTCTCCCAGTGCACTACCATTGAGAGGCTAAGTTAGATTGGCTAAGACTGTGTCATTTGGATCTTTCAAATCTCAGCTACGGGGTTACCTTTTTGTTATTGGAAACCCGGGCATCCTAGGTCAGCCTTGGCAGCCACATCAGCCCTGCCTGCAGATATACAGATCTGAGAGCCCAAGGCAGATGGCTCCCTCCCCTCCTTTCATTCTGAACTCTTCCCATACTGCTTCTCTCCACCCCATACTTTGGACTTTCCAAACCTTCCAAGCTTCTGGATCCAAATCACCATCCCCAAGGTTATCGTATGCTCCAAAAAATTCTCTAAAATTCTCTTCACTGACTGGTTTGACTCTGACAATATGATTCAGGTGACATATTGTCACACTAGAGCTGGAACAGCCCATAGGTGAACCCCTCAGAAGGACACCTGCCTTTTGAGGGAAACCAGTTATTATAAATGCCTTTCAGATTGGTTCATGGTGTAGCAGATTTATCTGAGCAGGGGCTTGTGTTTTTCTTTCAGGGACTAATGATCCTCAGTGGATTTGCGGGGATTCTGGGTTACAAGACCAGCCTGGTTTCATTGCTGGGGAGTGTCCACATCTTCAGCAAGAATAGAGCCACATTTGTGGCTGGAACTTTGTGGCTGGAATGGTTGACTGGCCACAGATAATAAAATCCCAAGCCCCAGAAAACAAAAAAGTCCTTATTTTTTTGCAGTTACACAGTGTATATGAAAAATACCAACAGGATACAAGGTTGGGAAGTAGTAGGGAAAACAGACTTTGGATGTAGAAGGTGTGAGTTTAGTTGTAGGTCCACTATTGGTTAGGAATGTGACTTTGGACAAAGCACTAGGATTCTGTGAGCCTCAGTCATCTCACCTGTAAAATGGGACAGAAGTTTTGCCCTGTGTATTCACTGCTGCCTCCCTAATATTTGTCAGGCACTCAGTCAGACCCAACATATAGTTGCTGAATGAAGGACAAATGAACATGAGAAGAGCAGAGCCAGGAGATGCAAATGCAAACACTGAAATCTGTGCTAGGCTGTAAACCTTTTTAGAGATTTTCATGATAATTTTTTTTGTTCTTCCAAATGAGAAAACAAATTATGGGAAAACAGATTTCTTTTTTTTTTTTTAACACTAGTTTGGTGCATCTACCAGAAGGTTCTGGAAAGAAAAATGGGCGGATAAGGCAAAGGTGCCACCAGTGGAAATGTTTCGAGGCTGTGTTCAAAGTGTCACTCAAGGCTAAACTTCCTGCACGGCTCTGAGTCAGATCTTGGAAGACCAAGCTGTGCCGTGTGTGTCATGAGGCTGTGTGCCTCAGACCTTAGACCTGTCTTGTTGAGAGCTGAAGGTGGCAAGGACATGGCTCCCTGTAGTGTTGTTCATGGTCTTGTTGGCCTGAGTGTCCCTCAGTAGAGTCTCTTTATTTTATTTGTTCATTTTTATATGGTGCTGAGGGTCAAACCCAGTGCCTCATGCATGCTAGGCAAGTGCTCTACTGCTGAGCTACAGCCCAGGCCCCTCAGTAGAGTCTCTTAAAGTACTCTTCTGGCCCTGTGATGCCCTTGGCCATTGGAAGCACTTCCTCCCTTTGGACCTAACATCTTATATTCATGTCATACTGTGGAGGGGCTGAATGACCACAGTGAGTCCTGTCTAGGTGACTTTTCTGAAGGTCATCCTCAGAATCCAGCCCTAGACTGTCTGGAGCCTCTCTGCTATGTCCCACTTAGAGCCAACTACAGGACACACTCTGGGTCACTCCACATACACGATGAAGTGCGCCTCTTCCTGGAAAGGTGGTGGAGAGGAGTGGTCACCACCCAGTTTCAGCTTTGACACTAGTTGGATATGTGACCTGGGTCAAGTCATTCAATATTTCTGGGCTCTCAGTTGCCATACATTTCTTCAAGTGGTATTGAAGAGGCTGCCATCTGAGGTTCAAATATGGGAACATGCCAGTGTAGCTCCTTATCCATTTGGATTTTTTAAAAATTTTATTAATGGTGTCTTTTTTATATAACTTGATTTACGTGTTTATTTTTTTATTCAATGCTGAGGATCAAATCCAGTGCCTCACAGGTGCTAGGCATGTGCTCTACCACTGAGCCACAACCCCAGCCCATCAATTTAGATTTTTCAATGTAAATTTTCATTAAGGATTGGTAAGAAGTCACAATATTTGGAGCTACCGAGTTAACTAGGTTCCCCTTTTTTGGGATATAGTACATAGGTACAAATGATCAAACTTGAATTATAGATAATTTCCAAATTCTCATTTAAATTAATATTAATATTATTGCAGTGTATTATCAACAATAATTATATTTCTTATTCTATAAATAATTTTATTTTAAAATTTATATAATTTATTGAATCTCAAAAATTCTTCCTTTAAACACCTTGACAAATTTATGCTTTGTGTTTTTAGCAGTCGAAGATGCTAACTTCCTCACAAGAGTATGGAAAGATGTTTTTGGAAATCTTAGGCTGCTTAAAATATTATGGGCAGCTGCTCATATTTTTATTTTTAAGACCAAACCGATAGGTGGGAGGTCTGAACATACAGTACCTCTTATTTTAGAAAAGCTGCTAGACGATGTCATGAATTAAACTAATCTCCATATTCCAGGGGGCTTCGACTGGGTTTGAAGTTATATCAAACAGCATTCTTTACTACCAGTGTCCTATATATTGGGTGCAGAAGACTGTGACTGTGGGTTGAAGTGGAGTTACAAGTTCACAGGTCTCAGGACAAAGACATAGAAATGGCAAGACGGCTTTAGAAGCTGGAAGGGACCACTTTAGTCCAGGTGAGCCCAAGAAAGGGAAAACATCAGCCCCCAGCTGGTCAGAGGCAGAGAGAGTACTCATGCACCCATTCCCAGTCCCAGGCTGTTATTTGTCCCACCTGTCACAAGGCAACTCAGCCCAGCAGGTGCTGCCAAGATGTCTCTTTCCAGCCCCTCTGGCGGGCAAGGTTCTCCCTTGGGGTCAGTGTATCAGAAGAGACACCTGGTGAGCAAGGCACTTAGGTTCCAGAAATATAAAGGCAGGTTTCCCAATGAGGAGGTTACTCCACTCCAGTTTTAAGTGCTAGAGAACAAAGGTGCAGTGTGGGCCTGTAAGAAGCAGCAGGTGAATATCATTGTGGCCTGGGGCTGGGAGACAGGCTTCCTCTCCAAGGGCCCCCCCTTGTAGCCAGGGTGCAGTGGGCTCTGCTGGAGCCTGCAACTCCCTTGGCTGCTGGTGCTGGAACCTGCACCAGTCCCACTACAGAGCCTCACACCATGGGGAGCCATGCTGTCACCGGCTCTACCCAATGCAGAGCCCTGTGACCCAGTAGGTGTGGACTGAGGAGTGGGCTTGGGACCTCCAGGCCCCTGTCAGCAGAGAGTCTCTATGTTAGTCACAGAGCCTGCCGGCCATTGTGTGGCAACTCCTGTAGGATGTACACTGGCTTTTCGGAACACTCTTGGCAGGGCTGGGCTCATTGGCAGAGTGTGTGTCTAGTGAGCATGAGGCCCTGGGTTCGGTCCCCAGCACTGGGAAAAATCAGGAACCCCTCAGAACGCCCCTGGTACTGTCTGGTCTTGCAGGATCTGATAGGACTCTTGCTGGTTGGGATGTAGTTGTGTCATTGGAGACAGCTCTGGATGCCCTTCTGTGCTGGGCACACTCTCTCTCCCACTTCCCAGGTAATCAGAATTGGTTTTGGCAGTTTGAAGTTTTGTATTAATTCATTTTTCATATCCAACAGTTAGTAGAAGGGAAAAGGAATGATCTGTTTCCAAGAAGCTGTAGGGGGTGGAAGTGTGTCTTCCCTCTGTGTAAGTAGCTTCCCTGTGTCTTGGGCGACTTCCTTTGATGGTGGCTAAGGAGGGATATGCCTTGATTCTGCCCAGGTTAGCACGCCTTGTGTTCCCTAGCAGTAGGGCTGAGGAGGGGACCAGTCTCCCATATGAATGATATGTATCACCTGCAGAGGATGGCAGAGTCCCCGACACGCATCCTTAATTAGTACCACTCACTCCATGACCGTGGGGTGCAAATTCTCATTGCCTTTGACATGCAGGTTAAATTAGATGCTGTGATCAGTGTCAGTGCTCTCTCAAGTCCTTTCCTGTGATCACCTCAGGAAACTAACAGAGAGGTTATTTCCCACTACTGTTCTCTATGACTGTGCTTCTCAGACCCAGATATTATGAATCCCCCGGGATCTTGTTAAAAATGCAGATTCTGCTTCAGCAGGACAGGACAGGGCAGGGATGCTGATGCTTAAGTCCAAGGACACAGCTGGGGGAGCAAGGGTGACTGATCACCAGTCCTTTTCAGATCATGGTGCACATGATTTTCAGGGCACAATGGCAAGGTTGCTCTGGCTGCCTCACATCTTAACACCTCTGGGCTGAAAAAGCATCCAAGCTCACTTCTAACCCAATGGAGTCTCCTTGGAGTGGGACAGGGTACACCCCTGGAGGGGCAAAGAAAAGTCCAAATCTGATGAATTGAAAACACATGGGATGTGCACGTGGCTCACGCTCTCCTATCATTACTGCAGGTGCTGCCCCACGGCTTGGCTAACATCAGGCCGCAGGTCCAGCAGTGCCCATGCCTACCAGGAGTGCCCCTCTGCCCAGCAGTGTTTTCTTCAGGTGTGGAGAGGGGAGAATAAGTGTCCTTCCCAGTGTTCATCAGCTGTGACACTGGCTTGGAATGCCAGGCCACAGCTCTTGACGTGCATGGCTCTCTTGGTGTGTGTGTGTGTGTGTGATGATGTGTGCAAGCCATGCATAAGGATATTCACACATGCCTGCCTGCCAGACATCAGTCCTGCCAGAAGAGCTGGATCAAAGAATAAAGGGGCATCGGCCCCTCACTCTGCCCAGCACCTGCTTTCACACAGCCAGATTTCTGCTTCTCTGCAGGTGTCCCCTCTGGGGTCTCTGAGAACTTCTGCTTCATCTGTCTTAATCTGTCCCCTCCTTGAGGCTGTGAGAGATCTTACAAAGATTTTCCAATGAGAATCTCAAAACCAAAAGACCCTTCCTTTCCAGGAGAGAAAGGGGCAGATCTTTCATTTCAAATTGACCATCCATTCCATCCTTTTCCCAGAACACCATGCGTCTTTTTTGCCTCACTTTATACAACTTAAAAGAGTCCTCTCGGATGCTCTTTCCAGGACAGAAAAAGTCTTGTTTCGGTGTCTCCTCACTGTAAATAGAAGAATTTGCAGCTTGTAAATGGCTGTTAGTTTTATTAAAATAGCTACTAAAACATGCAATGTGTTTCTCTTGGCACGCACCCACCTGCCATGAGTTGGCTCTCAAAATGATTGCTGAATATAGAGACAGTCTCTGGGCGTCCTCACGCCCTATGCTCCGTCTGACTGTCCTTTCTTTCCAGGTCCATATTCAAGCCCTTCATCTTTGTTGATGATGTAAAACTCGTTCCCAAAGCACAGTCTCCCTGTTTTGGTGACGATGATCCTGCTAAAAAGGAGCCTCGGTTCCAGGAGAAACCAGACCGCCGGCATGAGCTGTACAGGGCCCACGAGTGGGCACGTGCTGTCATCGAGAGTGACCAGGTGAGCCTGGGTGAGGGTCCAGGGAGGGTAGTGAGGTCCATGAGGAAGGAGTCAGGGAGTCCGTTAGCCTCCTCTCCTCTTGGCCAGTCTCCTCCCGGGAAGCCAGGTTCCACAGGCCTTCCTAGAATGCGGGTGCTCATTTTCCTCCCCAGTCTCCTGAAACCAAGTAAAACAAAGCCTTTATTTACTTCTCATGTTCTGGAATTCAATGGGCCAGGCTCTCTCTGATTTACTGTTGACTTAGGAGGAATAGAGATGTGCAGTTCTGGAAGGGAGACCTGCTTCTGTGCTTTCTAAAAATTCTTTGCAATCTTTTAGGGCTAAGAAGCTATACTTGATTGGCAGAGCTTTATTTAAAGATGCAATCTATATGCTATTTCCAAAAATGCTCTGGAAATGGATGGTGGTGGTGGTTGCACAACCACCATGTGCCAAATTTTATGTTAAGCATATTTTTCCATACTACCGATATCATTTAGAAAAAGAGTCTCACATTCCCAGTTTTTCTTTCTTTCTTTCTTTTCTTTTTTTTTTTTTTTTTTGGTACCAGGGATTGAACCCAGGGGCACTTAACCACTGAACCACATCCCCAGTCCCCCTCCCCTTTTAAATTTAGAGTCAGGTTCTCACTGAGTTGCTTAGGGCTTCACTAAATTGCTGAGACTGTCTTTGAACCTCTGATCCTCCTGCTGCAGCCTCCCAAGCCACTGGGATTTCAGGCACACGTGTGTCACCATGCCCGGCTAAGTTCCCATTTTTTATTTTTTTAAGAGTACTTTTTCAAAGTCAAACTGCTTCTATGATCGAAGCTTGGTTAATAAAGTTTCTGACAGGGCTTATTTTCTAGGTAGATGACAGAAAGCCCCAGGTAGACTCAAAATGTCACCTACTGGTGTCTGGTTTTGAGGGTATCAAGCAATGAGAATGTAGGGGTAGAAAGAGCCCATGGGATTTAGAAATGACTCTTCTTGGGTTGAATCAGAGGAAGTAGTGGATGAGTAAGGAGAGTGGCTTCTCAGTTCTGGGACTAATTGGGTAAATGAAAGCCTTCAGTGTCACTCACTGTAAATGAGCGAGTCCTTCTTGGAGGAAGAGCTCTTACCATCTCCTAAAAAGAGTGCCCAGGAGATAAACATTCATTGAGCATTCAGCAAACATCTTTGCAGTACACCTACTATGTCCCAGCCATTGGGTGGCACCATTGCAGTACATCATTGCAGTACACCTATTATATCCCAGCCATTGGGTGGCACTTGGGCACAAGTTGCCCAAGTGTTGACGTAGGGAAGGACCCGCTCGAGGGAAGAGTCACTGTACAATGGGGGAAAGTATCATGAGATGGAGAAGGTAATTCAGTCTGGCTGAAGACGAGGAAGAGGTGAGGCAAGAGGTCAGGCCCACAAGACCTTTCTTCTCATCAGGGCCTTCCCTGAATGCCGCTTAGGAGTCTGGATTTTATCCTGAAGCAGCCACATTCTAGAATGGCCCTCGTGGCAGTGGTTTGGGAACAGATCAGAGTAGGTGGATGGGACTGTGAGCAGGAAGCCAGCAGAACCCCCGAGGCTCAGTGTCCACAGCCACAATCCCACTGTTGTGCTGACTGTGCAAAGGCCGTGTCCTTCCTCAGGAGCAGGGCCGCGTGCTGAAGAAGACCATGATGGAGCTGGAGAAGCAAGGCCTGGAAGCCATGGAAGAAATCCTGAGCAGCCCTGAGCCCCCAGACCCCGCCGAGGTGGGGGACCTTTTCTATGACTGTGTCGACACGGAGATTAAGTTCTTTAAGTGAAGTGAGCATTCCCTTTCCCCTTCTTATTTAAAACTTCCCACCTGACTAAATGACCAGCAAAACAAACCACTCTCCTGTTTGAGTAAAATGAGAAAAGTTATCAGGTGGTCTCCTTTTCTGAAGCCAGATCCAACTGTTACCTTGTGTCTCTAAATGTCCCTTTCTCAGCCGTGTAGGTCCCCTTCCTTTGCTATGTAACACGTATCCCTCTGGCCTCTCCCCTCTCCCGTTCAGTTGTGTGACAAATTGTGGATCTGAAGCTGCTATTCTTGTATTTCAGTGACAATGGACACATTAGCCTCTGGCAGGACTAGAGTTCACGGAGGCTTGAAAGACAGGCTCCGCCTTGTTGAGTTGGTGGGAAAAGCAAGCTCTTTTGAAGTCTTAGTCTTTCAGTACCCGTTTCTTCCAGGTTAACAAAAGGCGTTTGTTGGCGCACACAGGCTCCTGTGTGTGTGGAGTGCAGGGGGCACCTCCCCAGCTGCTCTTCACCTGGGCGCATGCCTGTGGGCACTGCAGTTTCCCCAGGTGTTCCCTGGGGAACGAAGCCAATGGGAGGGAATAAAGGGGCCTCTTAGCCGCCCCAGCTGTGTCCTAGTGTCCGTGATCTCCAAGGACCTGATTTCCATGCGCTGTACTCGTGTGTGGTGGACCCAACCCTGCTTCATATGCGAGAGAGCTGGGAAGCACTGTTAGCCAGAACCTACACACCTTAGAGATTCAGGGAGCCGTGCCAGTGACCTCCCAGGATCGACAAGTGGGTCTCCCAAAAGACACACTGCTATCCCTACAGAGCAGTGCACCTACCAAGTAGATGGGGCCTTGGGTAGGGATGACTCCTGGTCTAGTGACCAGCATCTAATCTAGGATTCATTCAGTGGCCCTGAGGCGTAGTCCCACCCCATGCAACTGTGACTCTCAGCTAATGAGGGAAAGAAAAGGAAAAAAAAAAATCTTGACTGTTTAGATTGCAGTTGAAGTTGCTGAGATTCGAGCAGTGGCTACTTTATCTCAGCAGAGAGACTCCGGCTGAGCTGATCTGCTTCCAATATCATATCCACATAAAGGATTTAACCCACTAGTAGAGCATAGAAAAGTAGGCAAGGAAGACCAGGTGAGCTCCATACTGGGCATTCAGAGGGCAAGAAGGTGACAGACAGATACAAGAGGACATCTCTGTGGGGTCACAGTCCAACTCCACCCCTCCTGCCCAGCCTGTCAGAACCCACACTTGGGTGTCTGAAGCAGCTGACCGCCTGGATCTTCCCCCTTAGTCCTCATGCCCTGCAACTGCTTCCAGACTGGTAGTGGAAGTGGGCAGGAAGTGGTGGGGCTTGCCTTCATCTATGGAACTCTCTCCCAACTCCTGCAATGACAAGTGCAGAGATGACTGATAGGAGTGTCTGTTAATAGAGCAGCTAGCGGAAAGTGCTCTTTGGGTCTAATGATGCTTCAACATCCTTGACATGATTCGAGCAAAAGGAAATATTGGATCAGTAGACTTGGAAATGGCTCAGGGGTAGTCACTCCTCAGCAGCTATGTCATAGCCCATGAGAGCTGAAAGTGACACAGCCGCTCATTATGTGGGTGGAATACCAAGGATCGGAGATTTTTAACGTTTTTCTTTTCTTTCTTTTTTTTTTTTTTTTGTTGTTGTTCTGGGGATGAAACCCACAGCCTTGAGTATGCGAGGTAAGCACTCTCAAATGCTCTCTACCACTGAGCCTTGTCCCCAGCCTCAGAAATTTTATGGGAATGAATATTTTCTTTCTACAACTCTCCTTCAAGAGTGTATGTATAGATTTGCCATGAACTTTCTATTCAGCAGTTTTGTAAATTGTGTATGTAAAATCACTAAGTACAGATGGGAAGACTATTTCAGCTGAACAAGTTTATGGCAGCCAGTAGTGGCAGCCTGTAGTGTAGGTTTGACCTGAGCTTTCACTGCTGATGAGTTGAGGATCTCCTCTTAGGTGGAGTGGCCATTCTAGAAGTGTCTATAGCTGCTAAGGGGGAAAAGGATGAAGTTCGAGAATGATGTAGGTACTTACCTCCCAAAGTCTACCTGAGGAGTGGTTATTTAAAATGAGGTGTTGCAGAAATCCTCTCTTTCAATGCATGGTCTCACCTGCACAGGTTAGGAATCATTTTATCAGACCTGACCTGTCTGAGATAGTCAGGGTAATACAGGATTTGATCTGAAGTCTAGTGAAAATAAATCACACAAAGGCCTGCTTTTATTACTATGGCCCAGGTCACAGATGACCGTAGCAACTCGTTGTCTTTACCCAGCCAGTTGTGCAGTGGGAAACACAGTAGCTACTTATGTTTGTGGACATTGCAGGCAGGAAAGGGCCAACTGTACATCAGTCACAGCTGTAATGTCAATGTCTTGCCGCTAGAGGGTGTGCCTGCCCTCTGTGTGGGCCTAGTGCCTCCCAGCGGGCAATGGAGTTGGGGGTCTGTGTACAGTCAAACCTGAATAGCAGTGCTCAGGTTTCTTTGTGCATTTGGGAAGGGTGGGAAAAGACTACAGAGAGCAAGCAGTCTGCTGATGTGGCTGTACTCACGTTTAGTGACAACAGTCAGAGATATGTTGTTGAATTTTGAGTAGGTTGTTGTAGGGGGAATGTTTGCTTTTAAATGCTTCTAACAGATTTTGCTTTGGAAGAATGCTTATTACATGGATAATTTCTTTTCCAGGGATTGCTTTTCTGAAGGCTATATTGGGAAAATGAATATTCAAGATGAAACATGAAACTAATGTTTAAAGGTCACCATATGTAAATAGCTTCCTAAATACCATTTGTATATCTGTTAAGAAGGTGGGGTGCCAGTGCATGCTTTGTGCAGAAAGAAGTCATGGCCATAAAGGACAGAATCTCTCCCCCACCTCCCCTGTAACCTATCATAAGCTAGTTAGTCTTGTCTATTAGGTGGGATTTACCATAAGTGAAGAGGGCCCTCAGATCAAGGGCAGACACTCCAGTGAAAGTAAATTAGCAAAGCAGAAATAATAGTGCTTTCATTTTTGGAGGTAGCTTGAACCTTAGGTAGAATAAGGACATAATCAAAATTATGGAGATTCATTAGTGCCCTGTAATGTAAGACCTAATGTTATTATTAGGAGCCACTCTACAAGCTAACAGAGCAGGTATATGCCTCTTAGATCTTAGCAACAAAGTTCCTTTACTATTGGATGAATCATTAAGTCTAAAAAGTAATTGTTGACTAAGCAAATGACTGTGCATCCTAACAGATGTCATCTCACCTCCGTGATAGCAGGGAAGACAGATGGGACCCTGTGTCTGTCATGAGGTCTCTAATTGCATTCCTGATTGGAGACCCACCCATCCTTTATTGGAGAGGTCTTCAACTGAACTCTTAGCTTTAGGAAGCACAGGGAGAAGAAAGCGAAGGGACCCACCTCACTGGGCATGCTCTCTGGGAGGGGGAGGAGTGGCAGGTCACATGCCTGGCTGTCCCAGTTCTACTGTCTGCTTCCTGTAGCTGTGGCATTTCATTCCACGCAGTCTTAAGTCCCTGCTGCCCTCCTTAGGTTTTTGTCAAAATGTGCTTTATCTGATTGACACCATACATCTTGAAATGTCACATGCAGAATTCTTGTGGGAACCAATATATACATGTTTGCAATAATGTTGTGAGAGTTTAAATGTATTAGCTGGAAAATGCTATTGGCAGCGAATTATAAAAAAGAAAGTCTTTGTTTCCTGCAGTGGGAACTGACCACGTAGTCTTAACAGTCTTTTGTACAACTATCTACAAACCAGGTAATGTCCCTTTATCCAGTGCTTGCCCTTGGGATTGTCTCTAAATGCATCAAGCATACAATAAAAAATACTGAAGTTAATGTCCAGTGGCCTCTTCTGTCTTGTGTTTCATGAAAAAATGCTGGCATCAGTCACCACACAGGAAATGTGTGGAAGGGGATGTGTTTTCTGATGGAAATCTTCAGAAAAAAAAACAATCAACTCAGCATTTTCCTGCATTAGGTACCATTCTTTGGGTAAATTCACTCTTTAAAAGTAAACACAAAACTACAATGAGAAATCGAGTCACACCCACCAGGATTGCAACTTAAAACAAAACAAAAAGTAGCCACTTGAACCCTTGTAGACTACTGATGGGAATGCAAGATGGCACATCCATTGTGCAAAATAGTATGGAGGTTGCTAAAAAAATGTTATAAAAAAGGGCTACCATGTGACCCAGTGATTCCACTTCTAAGTATCTTTACAAAAGAATGGAAAGCAGGGCCCAAAAGATATATTTGTACTTACAGGTTCATAGTAGCATTATTTACAATAGCCAAAATGTGTAGACAAGTATCCATAGATGTATGGATGGATAAACAAAATGTAGTATAAGCATACTTTCGGGGAGTCGCTCTGGACAGGAGCTAGGTACATACCTTAAGTCCTGAGTGAGGAGGTACTGAACAGGTATTGCACCCACTGCAATGCGTTTGGACCCTACCTCCACTCAGATAAGAGATGTGCAGCTCCAGGAGTGGGCATCACCAAATGGGCTTGGATTACACCCACTTGTTTCTTGTAACCCTACCCTTGCCTCATTTGAGTGGCTTCTCCCCAATAAAATCCGGGTTCCAGGCGTGCTCCTCCTCTTTCTTGCCTACCTTGTCCCTCCTGTAGGAGCTGTGGCTGAGAAGCGGTCATTGAACCCAAAAAAGTACTTTTCTATGTCTGTGTCTTTATTTAGTCAGCCAAAATTCACTTGGAGTGACGCTGACTGGTTAAAGGGAAGGAAATTCTGACCCGTGCCACCACATGTATGAACATTCAGGATGTTATGCTGAGTAAAATAAACAAGTTACAGGAGGAAGTGTACAATTCTATTTATGTGAAGTACCCAGAGTTGTCAAATCTAGGATAAGGAAGAGGAAGAGTGGTTGCCACGGGTTGGGAGGAGGGAGAAATAGAGGATTGTTGTTTGATGGGTACAGAGCTGAAGTTCTACAAGATGAAGAGTTCTGGAGCTGGATGGTGGTGGTGGCTGCTTAACAGTATGATGCCCTTGTCCAGTTAAACTGGAAACTAAAAACAATTAAGATGGCAAATTTTATGTTGTGTATTTAACCACAATTAAAAAAGAAAGAAAGAAAAAAAGAAAGAACTAGAATTGGAAGTCTAGAGTCTAGATCATCAGAATGGCTGATGCTATCTATGCTGAGTCTCCTCCTTCTAAACGTGTAGCAGCTCCATGACACAAGGATGTCTCTTAAGAAAAAAAGTCCTCTCTGCTCTTATGACATGCAAAATTGATTGTCTGGTTCAGGAAATAGGACTAAGCCACCTGCAACAAGTGACCCGAGTCAAGATCAGATTAGACGACTGCTCCATTGACATAAGGAATTGCTGCTTTAAATTTTATTCTCACGTTTTTTTTTCATTAAAGTAACACACTTCTGAAAAGCTCCAAGAGTAGGTATGAGTTTGTAGGGTTGCTATAACAAAGTACCACAGACAGGATGGTATAAGCAGGAGAAATTTATTGTTCCATGGCTTTGGAGCCTAGATGTGATGTGCAAGATCATAGTGTCTGTGGGGTTGGTTCCATCTGAGGACTGTGAGAGGCAATCTGTTCCATGTCTCCTGACCAGCTCCTGGTGCTTTGCTGGAAATCTTTAGCATCATCCCAACCTCTGCTTTCCTCTTCTACCACATTATCCCCGTGTGTATGGCAATGCCCAATTTTCTCTTTTTATAAGAAAACCAGCCCTATTGAACTTAGGGCCCACTTCAGTATGACTTCATTTAAAACAATTATATCTTCAGTGATCCTATTTCCAAATAAGGTACCATCCTGAGATATACTGGAGGTAAGGACTTCTATATATCAATTTTGTGGGGACATAATTCAACCCATGACAGAATGGGTTCATGAAAGATGCCAAGCCTTCTTGGGGCACAGCCTAAGATTCTGCAACTCCTAGAAATTCTGGAAGAAAATCTGGAACTCCTGGAAGAGCTTCTGGAATCTACAGCTCTTCTCATGAAGTTGTTCCTCTCACCTCTCCCATTCTTAATTTCCTAAGAAGTGCCTCCGAGTGAAGGTCCTTCAACGTACAGCTCAGCTCCTTTACCACCTGCTTGGACTTTAGAATTCATCACCTACTTTGTAGATTATCCTGGGCCCTTGCTCTTCTTCCCCACTCAAACTGGCCTTTTTTGGTCACAAAAGAGCTTATTGGTACCTCCATCAATATGGCAGCAGGAAAAAATAAAAAAAGTCAGCTCCTTAACTCATTAGGATGCAAAGCATGTAGTAGCTAGCTTTCAAATTAGTTTCTAGATGAGATTTATTTTTGGAACATCTATGAATTTTAATTACCCCTCCTGCTTTGTTATCCCACAGCACAGCTAGCGAAGCGCGGTCCCAGCAGCTCAGCCAGCGACTAAAGGGTGCAACTGGGATGCAGCCAGCAGAGCCCCGTTTGTGACTGAGCATGAAATACGCAAACTGGTGGCTCCTCAGAGGGTGGGGTATGCCCTTTCCTGACTGAAGTGACCAAAGGGTCAGGGCCTGCTCATGTGACTTCATCTCTATATGCCCAGGTACACATCCATGTAATGCAACTAAAGCACAGGCCAAGTAATTTACTTTCCAAAACTCATACGAGATGATAGAGACTCAAATCTGTGTGTGTTTTCTAAGCTGTCATTCTGAGCCAGCTCACCTAGCAGATAAGCCACATCTCCCCCAGAGCAGGCTTCAGAGTCTACCTAAAACACTCTTAATGAAGACGGAGATGGTTTTGCTTCACACAGGAGGCTCTTTGGAGGGGTTTGCTGAATTAAGGAAGTGGGGGTCCAAGTGCATTTTAGGCTGAAAGTTTTTTTCCATTTTAACACAATTTAGCAGAATTTATGAACAATACACTCTGCCCATCTGCTTTATTATTATTATTATTATTATTATTATTATTATTATTATTATTAGGTACTGGGGATTTAACCCAGGAGCACTTGACCACTGAGCTACATCCCCAGCCTTTTTATTTTTAAATTTTGAGACAGGGTCTTGCTGAGTTGCTTAGAGCCTCACTAAGTTGCTGAGGCTGGCCTTGAACTTGGGATCCTTCTGCCTTAGCTCCCCAGTTGCTGGAATTACAGGTGTGTATCACCACACTTGGCTAATTTTAGCTACTTTTAAAAACACACCTGAAAAGTACCCCCCAACCCCTAGGCTTGGTTTAACCAAACACTCAGTAAATTAGCTCAAAGAAAGGCTCTGTTTCCATCACTGTATATTATAGCAAGCACGAGGTCCATGTAAACATCCATTTTGTTGTGGCCTTCTCAGAAGCCCTTCCAATCCTTAAACTTCTTTTTCTTGGCTTTCCCAGGCAGGGTGGTGCATGCCTGTAATCCCAGCGACTTGGGAAGTTGGGGTAGGAGGGTTGCAAGTTCAAAGCCAGCCTCAGCAAAAGCTAAGCAACTCAGTGAGGCCCTGTCTTAAAATATAAAATAGGGCTGGAGATGTGGCTCAGTGGTTGACTGCTCCTGAGTTCAATCCCTGGTGCCCCCCAAAAATGTTTAGCCTTGGTACTCAAATTTGATCAATACACATCGTACGTATCAAAATATCACACAGTATCTCATAAATATGTTACCATTAAAAAATTGGCTTAGATCAGTCCTGGTGACCATAGATGGGTTTTCACTAGGAAATGACCTCAGAAGCATTTCCACTTATTAAAGTTAGTTTATTAGGTACAAAGAAATGAATCTGCAGAGGAAGGCATCAATAAATATAAAATACAGGTGAAACAGGGGGAGAGTCACAGACAACAGAGTCAGTGAAGATGTGGGAGGTGGCAGGGACGCCTCTCTGATGAGTCCACGGTCAAGGGGCTCAGCCTGTACACTGCCCAAGCTTGGAGGGTGCACGTTCAGTGACAGGTCTCGAGGACACACGTGATGCCGGATTCCTGAGGTTGCTCCCTATTTGCCATTTTTTGGTTTCTGCTCCTTCCTTCCCTCTGTTCTTGAATGGTTTTATTATAAATTTTCTATCCCAGCAGAACTTCTGAACACCTCACCAGGGCCGGCAGTCCACTCCAAAGTGGAACTGCCTATGTCTAGGGCCTTCTCCATTATGCAAATTAAAGCTCTTGTAAATATTTTATGCAACTGGAAGGAAGGCAGAGTGGATACTGTCCCCCACACGAAATCCTGGACTTCTTGGAAAACTTCCAGAACCAATACAATAAATCAATAATGCAAAAGGCCTACGAACGCTTCTTTCCCACTGATTTTAGCTGTTACGATTTGGCCTGAGTCGTGCCCCAGAGATGCATACTTGACACTGACTCAGTTTCTCCCATCTGAAATGAGCAAGCACACACCGATGCAGGACACCAGCTTGATTGGCTCCAGACCACAGCGAGGGGTCTGCAGTCACGTTGGCCAAACCCGGCTCACTGTGGCTCACTGTCCCACATCCTCAAGGTTCGAGGGCATGAGTGGGTTGTTCCAAAGCAAACTTGTTTTCTGCTATCCTCCTCTTCTCCCTCTCAGATTTCCTCAGGGATCTCAGTCTGTTTCCTCCTAGTCTCTCTCCTTTATCCATGTCAGTGTTCCCTGTCCACTTCCATGCCCTTGCTGGCTCAAGGAAAAGGTAAGGGGCAGCTCCAGCCCAGCTGGACTCTGCATAATCAGGGAGCTGAATGTGCACCCGCCCCCAGGTGCCCATCACAGGGGAAGGGGAAGCTGTGGGCCTGTGACATCTTCCCTTAGCTGGGAAGGGGGCTGGGTGTGGCCTATGGGTGGTTCCCAGATTCTCAGGGTGGGGCTGTGGCCAGGTATTTGAGGCATATATTTCTTCAGACATTTTGTTCTACACGTTTCTCATATTTTCCATGGAAATCTTTGCAACCTCTTTGGGAGATTGGGAGACTTCTGGGATAGAATTAGCAGTTAATGATAATCAGAACTAGCGTATGTTTTTTTTTTCCTAAAGGAAAAAATAAATACCAAAATCTCATAAAGGTGACTTCAACTGGACTACCAGGATGGAGCTGGGAACTTAGAGGGACAGGAGGGAAGTGACGGAGACATGGGCACTAGGAGCACTGTAAACAGTAAGAGCATTGGCTACTTGTAGGATAATTCAATTACAAAAGGGCCCTGTGGAAGGCACTGGAGGGGCTGAGCCCACTCCTGCCTTTACACTGCAGTATATTTACATTAGGCAGCAAAAAGACATCCCTGTACTGCAAAATGGAAGTGAGACATGACATCTCACTCCCCGGAGGCTGCGCGGCACCGTCGGGGTATGGGCACACACTACTTCCTCTGAGCTGCATCATTTATAAGGCATTATTTGGTTTGATTTTGCAGTTGGTGCAATGAGAATATAAAGTCATGCCAATAAGAAGCTTTTGTGACTACTTAGGACTTTGGGACCACCTACAAACTAAGGATGCTCTAAAAATGGTTCAGAATCTAGGAAGGGCCAGCCCGCAAGCATATTTACAGTCACAGGATAGACACAATGGAGTGGGGTAGGGCTCTGTCTGTACAGACAAATGCCAAGATACATTTTAAATAATGGAAAAATGGTTGTCTTTAAAAATATTATTGAAATAACTCAAAGTGGACTAAAATGTTGCTTTAAAGCCCGTGCAAACCACGTATTTACAATAAATAAGCGCTCCTTTCAGAGCCTGTATGTCGACTGAATACAGCTTGAGTATGGTGGGGCCTGACACGTTCATCCTGTGACATGGAACCCCTGGACCTTGGCTTCATCCGTCTTCTCACCGGAGTGTCTTTAGAGATAACTGTGGAAACATGACAGAAGATTACCAGGTGGGGTTAGAAGACTCACTGCACCCAAGGGTGGGAAACAGCTTTTCCTCATTCACACAGGACCACCAAGGCTGAGAAATGGTCCTATCGTGTAAGGAGAGTTTTTTTTTTTACCCACAGGGTCATGGTGGCAAACGAGATGGGGCATGAAGTTGATGTGTGGCAACCTAAAATTCTGACTTCTGAACATTTAGAAGAGACCAAGAACCAGCAGTTGACTGTGCAGGAAGTTCAGGAAAAGCCAAGAACATGCTGGAGATACCAGGTCAGGGCAAGGGAAAAGGGGGAAAGGAAGTCAGACCCTCAGACTTCCAGCCCAGCATCCACGAAGGAGAGAGCACTCCCCGGGGACTGTGTGCTGGCCAGAGCCCACTGGTTTTCTCTGGGTGCTGCTTTGTGTCTCACTGCAGTGAAAATGATTGAAAATGATCTCCAGAGATCTCTGTGGGATGTCCAATGAGACTTTTAATCCATCCTTGACTGGACTGTCACGGGCAGAGACAAAAAGCATCAGTCTGGGGTGATTTAGATTTGTGCCTATCATGAGGCTAGAGACCAGATCCTGCATAATGTCCCACCTAGCCTTGCCCTATTGATGGTGAGGAAGGCTCTTCTCAGTGATATATAGTGTTAGGAGCACCAGAGGAAGGTCAGAAGGTCTGGGCATGTGACCTTCGACAAACCCATCAGCCTCTGGAGCCTAGTTTTCTCTTTTGTATAAATGACATTGGGGCTGGGAGTGTAGCTCAGTGGTCAGGCACTTGCTTAGCATATGTGAGTCCCTGGGTTTAATCCCCAGCACTGAAAAAAAAAATGGCATTAAAAGTTTCTCTCCAGTTTGATCACAGGGTGATTAAAAGGATCAAATGAGATAACATATACAAACCAACTAAAAACTGTAAAGAGCCATATAAATATGAGACTATAATTATGATGATGATTCTATTTTGCTGATCACAAGAGCAATACATTCCTTGTAGAAATTATAGAAGTATACTAGGAAGAAAGTAAAAAGCAGTGATCATCTTCTATGGGCAGTGTCTACACTGGACCATTTTGCAGGGCTGCATGGAATGTGCAGGAAGGTGATCTGAGACGGAAGGCATGAGATTCCTGGAAGCCAGAGACACGGGGCAGGCGAGGGAGAACAGACTCCCTCAGTTTTTGTTATATGTGAATGTCTTAATTTCTTCCTCACTTCTAAAGGACAGTTTTGCCAAATATAGGATTCTAGGTTGACAGTTTTTTTTTTCTTTTTAATACTTTCAATATATTAGCTTACTTGTCCTCTCCAAAGTTCTGATGAGAAATCTGCCAATAACCTTCCTGAGGATACCTGGTATGTGACAAATCGATTCTCTTGTTGCTTTTGAGATCCTCTGTTCTTCAGAAGTTTTGTTATAGTGTACCTTGATGTTAGTCTCTTTGTGTTCATCTTACTTAGAGTTTACTGAGATTTTTGAATGTTTTTATTCATGCCTCTAATCAAATTTGTGAAGTTTCTTCAAATATTCTTTCTGTGCCCCTCTCATCTCCCTGAAAACACCTGATGGTGTCCCATAGCTCTGACAGGCTCTGTTCATTTTTAATGTTTTTTCCTTCTGGTCTTCAGACTTAATAATTTTGACTGTCCTTTCTTCTAGTTCACTGATTCTGTTTTTCTGCTTGCTCAAGTCTGCCCTTCATTTTCTCTAGTGAATTTTTCATTTCAGTTGTATTTTTTCAGCTTCAGAATTTCTATGTTTTCTTTCTCTTTACTGATATTTCCATTTTGTTCACACATCATTTGCTTGAATTTATCCACATCTTCCTTTACTTTTTTGAGCAACTTTAAGACAGTTGCCTTTTGGGCTGGGGCTGGAGCTCAGGGTAGAGCACTTGCCTAGTATGTGTGAGGCCCTGGGTTCAATCCTCAGCACTACATAAAAATAAAATAAAGGTATTGTGTCCATCTACTATTAAAAAAAGTTGCCATTTATTTATTTATTTACTTACTTTCTGTAGGGGGGATTGAATCTAGGGGCATTTTACCACTGAGCTACATCCCTAACCCTTTTAAAATTTTTGTTTTGTTTTGTTTTTTGAGACAGGTTCTCACTAAGCTGCTTAGAGCATCACTAATTTGCTGAGGCTGGCTTCGAACTTGCTATCCTTCCATCTTAGCCTCCCAAATTGTTGGGATTACAGGGACGTGCCACCATGCCCAGCATGAACATTTTTAAGACTGCTGTTTTAAACTCTTTGTCTAATAGATCTGCCATCAATCCTTTTTCAAAGATACTGTTGATGTTGTTGTTTAATGGTCTTCACTTTTCTACTTCTTTGTGTAATTTGTGATTTTCTTTTTTGTTGTTGGGAATAATATCTGAATCAAACAATGCCATAACACTAGAAAGCAGATCCTCTTCCTTCCTCAGAATTTGCTAGAAGTATTTGTTATCATTTTAATTTTATTCTATCTATTTTTATCTTATTTTTTGTATGTTATCTCTATGCCAAGAGTCAGCTTGAGGTGTAAATTTAAGGTCTTCTCAGGTCTTTCTGGAGCCTATGACTTTTCTCTCGAACATACGTTGTTACTTCCTAATTTCCCCTACATATGAAGTTGCTTTCAAACAGCTTGGTCTTTAACGTTTGGCTTCCAAAAGTAGAAACAGTAAAATGAAGGGAAGAAAAAAATTCTCCTGGAGGTTGCTTCAGCCAGAAGGAGAGAGACCTGCAGTGGTGGGAAGAGGTGCAGGGGGGATGCCACCTCTTTACCTGCACCCACGTTTTCAGAAGCAGCAGTGGGCAATTAAAGCCCAGATCCCCAACGTGTGGAGGATGGGGGTATTTTTTTTCCCTTTGCCCTTCTTGGCTCCCCCAAACTGTGTGCAAGTTACTCCAAGAACACATGCATAGCTGCCTGCCATGGGGCTGGTTGGGGGATGCTCAGCAGCTACTGGTACAAGCTGAAATCACCTAAAATCAATTCTGATTTATTCTCCAAGCATCCCCTGGATCTTGCAAGCCTTCAATGGACCCCAGAGTTCTACACAGAGTTCCATACAAATTCCATCAGATGGGTTTTGCCAGTGCAATTGTTGTTCAGATGGGGAGACAGATCCTCGTGTGTCTTATCCTATCATCCTCTCAGAATCCCCTCCACCTAGTAACAATTCTGTGCATATTCTTCCTCTCTTCTTTCTTTTTTATGTGCATATGCTTCTTTAACTACAGTTGTATACCTGTTTTGAACCTATGATCATCTGAGAATGGATATTGCTATTCCTGGGTTAGCTGAGGTTAGAGAAGGGAAATGCTTGTTTGCCAGAGGAAGTACCTACCGCCTGTCCCAGGGACTACCCTGGCTTTTGGGAATCGAGGCCCTTCCTTCTTAGGTCACTTTCCTTCACATTCCATCCTGCTGTGGGATGGCCCAGTGTACAAGCAAGCCAGCCCGTTGTCTGTCACACAGAACCCTGAAACAGGACGAGGCCAGAGTAGGACTGTACATGTTTTCAAAGAAACAAAGGACTTTTAAACGTGAGACTCTATTATGTACAATGGGAGATGTCACCTCTGCCCAGGTTAGGAGACACTTCTAGTTGCATGGGGTGAGAGCAAGGGTATTTCTTCCAAGACTGTCTTAGAACAGAAGCACCCGTGTGGTCTCCCTTTTGGCCTTGTCAATTTCCTATAGCCAAAGGACTTGGCTTGTGAGTCAATCTGGCCAAAATCAATTATAATATCGATGGAGGAAAAAGCTCTAAGGGCACCAAAAGGAGCCACGGATTCTACAGGTGAGAGAGAACACTGAATTAGATTTTATAAATGCTACAGGGTTTTTCACAGGCTTCACAAACTATCCTACTCAGGGAAGAATGGGCAGGGACCGGGGTGATGACAGCAGAATGAGTCCAAAGCGGGTTCTGAGTGGCTCAACTTGCTTCTGCATGTGGTAGTGATTCTGGGGGGGGGGGCCCTTCCATGTTTCAGCTCTTGAATTCTAAGTGTTCCATTCTGGCTTGAAACAAAGCCACGCCAAAATGGCTTTCCATGAAGAAAACGAGTCTGAGGAAGGCTGCTCAGCTTCTGAGTATTTCCGTGCTCCCCAGGAGAATCTCCTTGAGGGCTATGTTACCTGAGCATTTCTGCCTTTGATGTCATCCGGGCTCTGTCCAGCTGCCTCGGTCTGGAGCCAGGGACCAGGTGTGTGACCTGAGAGAAACAAGGAAGATCTCATCATTGATTGGACCACGGAAGGTTGGGCCCACTCCACCAAGAAACCCACTCAGCCAGCACTTCCACACCAGAAAGGAACCCAGGGCAAGGTGAGCCTGGAAACCTGGGTTCCTGGCCCTGGACTGTGCTTCGCCCCACCCTCAAAGCCACAGACCACAGACACAGGGTCCTCATGTCCATGCTGCAAGGACAGCCATCTTGTGAGGCCCATCATCTTTAAGCTTGTTAGAACTTCCTGACTCATGGCTCACCACACCCTTCAGCTACACCCATCTACAGTGTACCAGGCACCATTCCAGGGTCAGTTAGACCCATGTCCCAAAGTCCCCAGGACAGTCCAGGTTGCTGTGCTCTTAAAAAACAGCATGAAATAAAGAAACAATGATCACGAATTATTTATGATATTGAAAAACTGATAATAACCTGTGTTCAACCAAAGGTTCTAGGTAATCTATAGTTCAGTATCATATAATGGAGTACAAAGCAGCTGTCTTTTAAAAAAAGTCTTGATTTGGAGGAACTAAATTGTATAAAATAGAACAGTCTCGATTATTTTTAAAATTCACTAAAAACACAATAAATGGAAATGTTTTCTCTTGAGTAGAATTATTATTTTTTAAAAATTTCTGGGAATAAGTACCTCTGAAGTTTTCTACTATGAGCATATATAAACCATTGGGACAACTTTTTATGGTACAGTTTTAAAAATGAACTATCACTCAGAAGGGTCTCTGAAACTTAACAAAACATTAATAAATGGGCACTGTAACTTTCATTAAAACATTTTTATTTATTTTATTTTATTTTTTTTATTGGTTGTTCACAACATTACAAAGCTCTTGACATATCATATTTCATACATTAGAATCAAGTGGGTTATGAACTCCCATTTTTACCCCAAATACAGATTTCAGAATCACATCGGTTACACATCACATTTTTACATACTGCCATATTAGTGACTGTTGTATTCTGCTACCTTTCCTATCCTCTACTATCCCCCCTCCCCTCCCCTCCCATCTTCTCTCTCTACCCCATCTACTGTAATTCATTTCCCTCCATGTTTGTTATCCCATTCCCCTCATAACCTCTTATATGTAAGTTTGTATAACAATGAGGGTCTCCCTCCATTTCCATGCAATTTCCCTTTTTTTCTCCCTTTCCCTCCCACCTCATGTCTCTGTTTAATGTTAATCTTTTCTTCCTGCTCTTCCTCCCTGTTCTGTTCTTAGTTGCTCTCATTATATCAAAGAAGACATTTGGTATTTGTTTTTTAGGGATTGGCTAGCTTCACTAAGCATAATCTGCTCTAGTGCCATCCATTTCCCTGCAAATTCCGTGATTTTGTCATTTTTTTAGTGCTGTGTAATACTCCATGGTGTATAAATGCCACATTTTTTTTATCCATTCATCTATTGAAGGGCATCTGGGTTGATTCCACAGTCTAGCAATTGTGAATTGTGCTGCTATGAACATCGATGTGGCAGTATCCCTGTAGTGTGCTCTTTTAAGGTCTTCAGGAAATAGTCCGAGAAGGGCAATAGCTGGGTCAAATGGTGGTTCCATTCCCAGCTTTCCCAGGAATCTCCATACTGCTTTCCAAATTGGCCGCACCCGTTTGCAGTCCCACCAGCAGTGTACAAGAGTACCCTTTTCCCCACATCCTCGCCAGCACTCATTGTTGTTTGACTTCATCATGGCTGCCAATCTTACTGGGGTGAGGTGGTATCTTAGGGTGGTTTTGATTTGCATTTCCTTGACTGCTAGAGATGGTGAGCATTTTTTCATGTACTTGTTGATTGATTGTATGTCCTCATCTGTGAAGTGTTTGTTCATGTCCTTGGCCCATTTGTTGATTGGGTTATTTGTTTTCTTATTGTCTAATTTTTTGAGTTCTTTGTATACTCTGGATATTAGGGCTCTATCTGAAGTGTGAGGAGTAAAAATTTGTTCCCAGGATGTAGGCTCCCTATTTACCTCTCTTATTGTTTCTCTTGCTGAGAAAAAACTTTTAAGTTTAATTAAGTCCCATTTGTTGATTCTTGTTATTAACTCTTGTGCTATGGGTGTCCTATTAAGGAATTTGGAGCCCGACCCCACAATATGTAGATCGGAGCCAACTTTTTCTTCTATCAGACGGAGAGTCTCTGATTTGATATCAAGGTCCTTGATCCACTTTGAGTTGACTTTTGTGCATGGCGAGAGGAGGGGATTCAGTTTCATTTTGTTGCATATGGATTTCCAGTTTTCCCAACACCATTTGTTGAAGATGCTATCCTTTCTCCATTGCATGTTTTTAGCTCCTTTATCAAATATAAGATAGTTGTAGCTTTGTGGATTAGTCTCTGTGTCCTCTATTCTTTACCATTGGTCCACCCGCCTGTTTTGGTACCAGTACCATGCTGTTTTTATTACTATTGCTCTGTAATATAGTTTGAAATCTGGTATCGCTATACCACCTGATTCACACTTCCTGCTTAGAATTGTTTTTGCTATTCTGGGTCTTTTATTTTTCCATATGAATTTCACGATTGCTTTATCTATTTCTACAAGAAATGCCATTGGGATTTTGATTGGCATTGCATTAAACCTATAGAGAACTTTTGGTAATATCGCCATTTTGATGATGTTAGTTCTGCCTATCCATGAACAAGGTATATTTTTCCATCTTCTAAGATCCTCTTCTATTTCTCTCTTTAGGGTTCTGTAGTTTTCATTGTATAGGTCTTTCACCTCTTTTGTTAGGTTGATTCCCAAGTATTTTATTTTTTTTGAGGATATTGTGAATGGAGTGTTTTTCCTCATTTCTGTTTCAGAAGTAAAACATTTTTTTTTAAACTAATGAGTGCACTGGGTCTAGAATAAAGATATTTTGGAGCAAATGATGCAGGGAATCTCGAATTTTTGAGCCAGTTTGAGTAAAAGTAAAAAGGCACTGACAGCCCCTGATCTGATTCCCTGTGAGAAGACAGCCTTAGGAATGACTATTTTTAAATCTCAGAAACTCCTGTCCACTACAGAAAAATCTTCTAGGTCTGGGTTTCACAATCCAGGCTTTATTAACATTTTGGCCTCTACGATTCTTTGTGGTGAGGCCATCCTCTGTGCTGTAGGACATTTAACAGCAGAACTGGTCTCTCTGTTACTAGGTGCCAGTCACACTCCTGCCCCAGGCCGCCCAATTGTTAACTCAAACCTGACTCTATACATGGCTGACTGGTCCCTGGGGGCCAACATCTAGCCATTTGAAGACCATTAGATAATAAAACAGGTTTCCCCAGGTAAACAGCTCTCCCTAGTTTTGATACAGATGCCTGGAAACAAGAGCAAAGAGGTTAAAGGAGAATGAGTGAGTTCTCCATAAAATAGAAAAGACAACTCCGGCCTTAGTGCAAGAGAAATTTCACTGGTGCCAGAAGTGAGTGGCGGGGACATCTTCAGGGTTAGACAGAGTGCTTTGGATTTAAAAATGGCTTTGAAGGGATTTCCCCTTATAAAATGTCACTAGAACCTTCTGGAATTCATCAAGTGGGGCCGTTCTGCGGAAACAGTCCATCACACCGGCTATTCCCCATGGAAAGGTATTTCATATTCATCCAAACTACAGTTTTCAAACTTTTGGTACTAAAGCTCAGAGTAAAAATCTTTTTACATCTCTTCCCCATCTCCATCCAGCCCCTACTGCACTGGCAGAGCCCACGGAGTGAACACTGCTGTCTTTGCTGCGATCTCCTGCAAACTGAGGGCTCTGCTTCCCTGCTAATGCAGCTGTGGCCCTGAGGAACACTGGGAGCAGAAGTCCTGGTGCACACTCCTCTGCACTGTGAGGTTGAAAGAGGAATGTCTGTGCCAGGGCTGATAGAGCAGGACCCAGGGCCAAGCTGGCTTTCAGCCTTGTTTTTTCTTCATGTGCAAACCAAGCTCGCCTTATATCTTTCTCCAGCCATAGCCACATTTTCATATTAGGGGGAAAAAATTCATTCTGTAACCAAGTGACATGAGAATAGATATGTAGGACTTGGAGAGTGTCCAGAAAAGATTTAGAAACTTGGCTGGCCATTAAGGCAGGGTCTCCTGGAGACTCTTCTACCAGCCTTGGAGTGCAATTCCTGGGAGCTGGGAAGGTGGGCTTGGGAAAGGCAGACTCCTGTGAGGAGCAGACCTAACCATCAGTGCAGGGCCAATGGTCTGCCTAACCTCAGTCCACCGTGGCAGGAAAGAGAGGAGGTAGCATGCCGAAATGCAAAGATCACTCTGGACGTGGAGCAGAGACCTGAACTAGCCCTGACAGGGCAGCAGAGGCAGGCCACTGTACTCTGCCTTGGTTTCTCCAGCTGTACATGAAGCCAGATGGCACCAAAGGGCCTTCTCGTAATCTCTAAGTGAAGGGAATGACAGGTTCCATTGGATCTAAACCTTCCATCTGGCTTTTTTCTCCCCTTCCCTACTGTCACTGCTATCATAGAACTGGTGGGCACAGGAGACTCATCATCCCTTTGAGCACATCTCCTCTGGACTAAGCCCAAGCTAAGAGAGGTCACCCTACATGCCACATGCCTCCCTTCCTGCACAGGTACATGGACCTATGGGTGGGCTAATCTTCTTCTCTCTCCCAAAAATTTGCAATCTAAAAGTTTCAATGATTACTAAAAGCAGTATTCATTTATCAAAAGAATTTAGACAACACAGACAAGCACTGAGTGACAATCACTTCATATTTTGGTGTATTTCTAATCTCTTCCTCTATTTGATCAAATTCTCTTTTTCTCCCTCAACACACAAGTTAATTTAATTTAATTTTTTAAAGATTTAAATCATAAGCAGGACGAAGAGCCACACAATGGTAATCCCAGTAGTTCAGGAGGCTGAGGCAGGAGGATCCCAAGTTCAAATCCACAACAATTTAGTGAGGCCCTAAGCAACTCAGAGAGACCCTATCTTAAAATTAAAAAAAAAAAGGGGGGGCTGGGGATGTGGCTCAGTGGTTAAGCGTCCCTGGGTTTAATCCCGGAACAACAACAACAAAAAAATAGATCGTATTTATTTTTTGTGTACTTTTTTGGTATTATTTTATTCATTCAAGATGGTGTTGATGTTTTCTCAATTAACATTGTTTTAATGTTTTCCTGGTGTTCCATCTTGTGGCTCTGCTTTAATTTTTTAAACTCCATTGATGGAGATTTGTGATATTTCCAATTTTTTTATTCTGTAAATGGTTAAGCAATGTATACATGAGTGAGGTTTTTTATTCAACAAGTATTTACTTAGTGCATGCCTGACTCCATTCTGAGAGCTGGAGATGGGCTAGTGCATAAAATTGGTGCCTTCTCTGCCATTCAAGTCTTATCATGTACGGGGGAAGACAGACAAGGGGCAGGTAAACACATCACATGTCAGCAGGCAATAAATACCTTGAAGACTATTAAAAAACAGTGTGAAGAGAATAAAAAGTGATGGGCCAGAGAGACCTAGTATTTTACATCAGTCAATGATTGTCTGATAAGGTACTGCTGTGGACTGAACTGTGTTCCCCCTTCTCAAATTCACATGTGGAAATCTCAATACCAGTGTGATGGTATTGGCAGATGTGCTTTTGGGAGGTGATCAGGGTTAGATGAGGTCATGTGGGTGGGCCCCCTGATGGGATTAGTACCCTCATACTAGAAAGTGGTTCTTCCTCTTTGCCATGTCAGTACAGTGAGAAGGTGGCTCTCAAACTCTTTGACAGAGTTTCCTCTGTCAAAGCAGGAAACTGAATCAGCTAGCACCTAATCTTTTCAGCTTCTAGACTGTGAGAAAATATACATCTGTTAAGCCAGCCAGTCTATGGTATTTTGTTTTGGCAGCCTGAGCTGATAGACAGGTACCATTTGATCCAGAGGAAGTAGAGAATGAGTCTGTGGCTATCTGAGGAAAATGTCTCATACCTAAGGAAAAGCAGATGCAAAGAACCCAGAGGCAGAATTGTGCTTTGAATGTTCTAGAAATTGAGGTGGTGTTAGAGCAAGTAAGGTGGGAGGAGAGTGGTTCAAGAGGAGAGGGACAGTTCATGTAGGTCTTATGAACCGTGATAAAAATTTCTCATGGATTTGGAGCAAGATGAGAATTTACTGGAGGCTCTGAGGCAGAGGGCAGCTTGGTTAGGTTGGGGCTTTAGACACATCACTTGTGCAACAGTGGGAAGCAGGGAAGCCTGTTAGCAGGTTCCTGAGGTAATTTGGGAAAGAAATGCTTAGGCCAGGATTGGGATGGAAGAAGAGGTGAGAGAGATCAGATTCTAGATGCATTTCACTGGAAGATGCCCTAGAGTTTACTGCTAAGTTGAATGTGGGAGAAGAGAAAGAAGCTGAAGATGATTTTGAGGTTTTTGGTATTAAAAAAAAATGGAGGAGCCATCAGAGTTCAGTGGAAGTAGAAAGGAGAGGGAGAGCTGTTGGGAAATCTTAAGTGGGAGAAGAGCTTTGGAAGACAGAGTTGTACACTACCCTGATGCCTCTGAACATGGGATTTGGCAAGGGGGCTATCCACTGGTGGCCTTGATTGCAGCTCTTGCCATGGCAGGGAGGGGAGAAGGACTGGGAGGACTCAGCTGGAGAGAGAACAGGAGGAGAGGAAGTGACACAGGGAGGCAGTGCTGGCTCTAAGAGGAGCAGAGAAGGCTCAGGGACAGAGTAGATCAAGGGACAGATTTTGTAGATATCAAAGCACCTTTGCAGGTTTAGAGAAATAAAGAAATGCCCAGGAAAGGCAGAAGTTGTGGTGAAGGAGTAGGAGGCTGGAAGACAGTTTATGAAGGGCTGTGGTTGACAGTAACTATCAGGAGTAGCGGAGACAAACTCGCTGGGGCAGAGGGTCCTGCCCAACTGCCTACTACAAAGGCAGAAATAATTACTCTCCCCCTGAGGTGTGCTTTTTCTACGGATTCTCTCAGCTTTGGAACATCTCATCCTTTAATTTCTGTGACATGATCCACCCAACATTGCTAAAGTCATTGTACTGCCTAGCGGAGAAGTTGCACAGCTCCTGGAAATAATGGTGGCCAAGTTTTACTTTAAACATAAAATAATTCTTTTCAAAGAGGAGTTGGACTTCAATGAGATACCACTTTGCACTCACTATACTGTCTACTATGAAATGAAATTAAAATTTAAAACCGAAAAATCAGGGTTGATAAGGATGGAGAAAAACTAGAACCCTTATGTGCTTTTCGTGAAAATGTAAAATAGTGGAGCTCTGATGGGAACTGGTATGGAGGTTCCTCAACCAATTAAAAATAGAAATTACCATACAACCCAGCCATTCTACTTTGAGATATATACCTCAGAGAATTTGGAATCAAGTGTCGGGAGTTGCCACATAGGAGCTGAGCGCCCCCTAGCTTTGATTGATGGGAATATAGAGATGTGGCAAGCCAGCCATGGGCTGTGTGTGTGAGCTGTGAGCATTTTCAACACACAAGCGGACTGGACTGACGATGCAGCTCTGTCTGGACTGTGCACAGATGTGTCCCTTTCACTTTTTCTGCCTTTGATCATCACACAGCACATGAGATGGGTATGGCCTTCCAAGATGTCAGTCAACCTGCTGACCTGGGAGACATCTCGAAGCTAGATTAAGCCCCCTGAAACCTGACCCCTTGCTTCATTTGAATGGCTTCTCCCTAATAAAACTGGGTTCGAGGTGTGCTCTTTCTCTTTCTTGCCTGCCTTGCCTCCTTTGTGGGAGCTAGGTCAGAAGAGCCGTCATAAAACCCAAAGAAAAAGGTATTTCTGTGTCATTATTTCATGCCAGCCCAGTTCACGTGGAGTGACCCTGACTGGTTTAATTGTGTGCCGTGACAATCAGGGTCTTAAGGAGACATTTGTAGACCTCTGTTCATAGCAGCAAATATTTTTAATAGCTAAAATGTGGCAGAACCTAATCATCCAGTGAATAGATAAATAAAATGTGATATTTGTGTATATGTGTGTATACATACATATAAAATGGAATATTATTCTGCCTTAAAAAGGAAGGACATTCTGACATAAATTACATGGATGAACTTTGAGGACATCATGCTAAGTGAAGTCAGCCTGTAACAAAAAGCAAATAGGGGGCTGGGGTTGTGGCTCAGTGGTAGAGCGCTCACCTAGCTCATGTGAGGCCCTGGGTTTGATCCTCAGCACCACACGCAAATAAATAAATAAAGATATTGTGTCCAACTAAAAAATAAATATTTCTTAAAAAAGCAATAGTGTGTGATTCTACTTATTGGAAGTACTTAGAGTACTCAAAATCATAGAGACAGAAAGTAGAATGGAGTTATTAATCCATGGGTGTAGAGTTTCAGTTTTACAAGATGAAAAGTATTCTGGGGTTTGGGACACTTTCATCACCCCAAAAAGGAAACTCCATACCCATTAGCAGTCACTCCCCATTTTACAAACCCCAGTCCCTGGAATGCCTATTCTAACTTTCTGACCCTATGGATTTGCCTATTTTGGACATTTCATATAAATGGTATCCTACAACTGTGACTGTCCTGTTTGGTTTCTTTAACTTAGCATAATGTTTTCAAGCATCATTCATGCCCTAGCATGTCTCAGTACTTCATTCCTATCTATAAATTCATCAGTCATTTCCACTTTTTGGTGATTGTGAATTATGCTGCTATGAATGTTTCTGCACAGCATTCATAGTGTAGTGCTTTGTTTGAAGACTAGCTTAAGATTCTTTTGTTCTATACCCAGGAGGGAATTGATGGGTCATGCAATAGGTTGGACCTTGAAAGTCCCCGAAAGGCCCATGTCTTCAAGGCTTGGTCCTCGGCCTGTGGCGCTCTTGTGGTTTGGTGGAGACCTTTAAGGGGTGGAATCTAGTGGGAAGTCTTAGGTCATGGGGATGTGCCCTTAAAGGGGACTATGGACCCTAGTCTCATTCTCTCTTTTGATCCCTGGCTGCCCCAAGCTTTGCTCCACCATCTGCACAAGATACTGCCTTACCACAAACCCAAAAGCACTGGGCCAGTAAACCATGGACTGAAACCTCTGAAACTGTAAGCCAAATAATCTTTTCTCTCTTTAATTGATTATCTTGGTTATTGTATTACAGTAAAGGAAGAGTGACTAACACAAGTCATATGTTTTATATTGAAATCATTGAATAACCTAATGCATCACTAAAATATTTAAATAACTAGACAAAATCATCTTACCAATGGGGGAAAAAATAGCCATTAACTGCAGAGCAGAGACAGCGAATACATCCATTGGAAAAGCTAAATATTAGGGCATTTGTGTACTCTGGTATGTGTGTAATTTAGCATGCATGCGCTCTAGAAGGACGGGGAGAGAAAACAAGCAGGATGAGACAGAGTGAGCACTGCCACCCCTGAGCATGAGAACCCACGTGTCTCACAGAAACAACAATGACTCCTGGACCGTGAAGGCTCCCATATCTTGGGGAACCAGTTCAATATCGAGGAGAGGAAAACTGCATGGAGAAATGTGATCACACTAACATCATTAACAAGGCTCTCCCCTGTGATTCACAAGGATGGCAAGAATATGCTCATTTAATTTTGAGGGAATCTCCCGAAGTATTTCATGTCCACTGATGCCATGTCAGTCGAAATAGTTACCTTATTTTTGAAATTGCAATTTCCCTTTCTTGTCTGTAAGATGTCAGTTCATTTAGCAGACATTTTTTGTTTCTGTTCCTTTCTGAGCAGCAGGGGATTACTTTTGAGGTGGGCACTGATGCGAACATTTCTCTTGCAATGGGGCATAGAGCACAGACTGTCAGCTGTGCCTGCTGGGCAGGCTCAGTGGGGCCGAGGACTGTAGCTCTCCAATTCTCAGGCACCATGGGCAGTATGAAGTCTACCATTGCCAACTTCCTAAGTCATGCCCAACGAGAAAGGGAACCCCTAAGTCTTCATCTGATACCTTTTTTCCCACCAGATTATGGTGCTTATTTTACAAAATGAGCAAAGGGGTATTATTGAGTGACACTCCCCAACTTGTCACCTATGGCAGCCTGTGTAGCATTACTCAATCAGGCACCTTATGCCATCTATGGTTCCTAAATGCACCATGCTATCATGCTCTCTCCTGGGCATGTGCAAACAGTGTCCTTTCTCTAGGCCACTGTGACCACACCTTCTACTCCTTCCCCTCAATGCCCCTAACACTCCAGTCATTAAGACATTGTCATGTGCGGCAGCTAACTTCTCTCTCATCTCTCAGGAGTGTGCTTGGCGGAGGGTGGTGTGGGGACCTTGCTTCTTACTCTGCAGCCTCTGGTGCCTGCAGGGTGCCTGCCGTGCAAGGGCAGTGTGGACACATTTGCTGAACTGAGCAGGAACGTGAGACCCGTGCAGCACCTGCCTCCTCCCATTGCTGGCTCTTCCGTCTTTTTAAAACCTAAAGGGATGTGATTTCTCCCCCATCCGCCTTTATAACAATCCACTCCCTTTCTCTCAAGTCAGAAAAATGGTATTTACCTGTGATTAAAAGAGGACACAAGGTTCCTCTCTCTGACAGGCAGTTCCACAGCCAGAAGAGGGAACTCTATCCAGGCTGGTGCTGAGAGCCCTCTACCCTGAGCAGAGCAGGCTGGAGCACCTCTGCTCCTCTGAATCAAGGCCCCTCTGAGAGGACAGGGCCACTGAACTTGGTCCCCGATTCCTGGTTTCAAGCTAGCCCTGGACTCTGATGACTTTTCATTAGGGTGCTCAGGTGATCGGGACGGGGTCCTTACTTAGGCAATAGGGTAGGCACACATTCAACTCTCACCCCATACTGTTGAATGTGCTGCCTCCTGCCACCCCTTGTCCAGTCCGGCTGGCTCAGCACTGCACAAGAATTGGCTCAGTTTAACCAGTGAGCAGCGACAGTGTGGTTGTACCCCACCCTCGCTTTTCTCTCGCTTCCCTGCTGTTTCATCCTCAGTCTCCTCCTCTCTTCTCAGGGCTGAACAGGTGAGCTGAGTTAAAGCCTCTCTTGGAGTCTGACCACACTGTTCAATCAGCAGGAGGTCTTCTCCTGGCTGAGTCTCAACCTAGACTGTACACCAGAATCACCTGGCAGCTCTCAAATATAGTGACATCTGGGTCCCACCCTGGATATTTTGATGAGAGGCAGTGTGGAGTTCAGGATTTTTAAAAGCTCCTAGGTCATTCCAGTAGGTAGCCAGCTATGGTTGAGAACCATTGGCCTAAGGATATTTTCCATTGCATGATTTGTCAGAATTCTGAATTGGGGGGAATTGTATTTCTTTCCCAGTTCAGTCCCTGTATCCCATTTCAGTGTTGTTTGGGGGCGTTTAGCTCCCTAGCCAAAAGTCCCAGGAGAAAAGGGATATGTGGTAAATTTAGGCATCCAAATCTGATGCCAGTTAACCCTGGTGTTGTGTAAAAAACAAAAATAAAAACAAAATCTCCAAATGAACTCTTATGTGCAAGAACAAATACATGTTCTGATTAGGTATGAACACACTGTATCCTTGCAGCAGGACAGTAACATCATGACGTCATCCTTCAGGCAGTCTCTGGTCAATCAATGCACACGGAGCACCTACTTTAGGAGTGTCAGGAAAAGCCAGAAGTCTTGTCAAGGTAGTACTTACTTCGGGGGACCTTGCTGGGGTAAATCTTCTGGCATGGTTTGTATTCATCCGGAGGGGGAAAGTCTTCCACAGAATGGAACGTGAATTTAGACTCAAAGTCATCTGCACATGTGGGAAATGGTACAGTTTAGTTGGGTTACAGGCAGGCCCCAAGTTGGATTGCTCCAGGAGAACACACGTCACTCTAAGCAAATGCACTGTGTTCTGCTTGCCTGCTCTGTGCAAAGGTGTTGATGGAAGGGCTATTCCCCCCAAGACATCCATCCACCTTTCAAGTTTTACTGCTTGGCTGGGAGGAGGGAAAGTAGAGTGAGATCAGCAGTGATTTCCCATCACCCACCAAACTGACTCCAACCAACATCTTAAGGAAGCTCCTAAGGGGGCAGAAATGAGCTCCTGGGGAGAGAAGAGGAGTGGTCCTGTCTCCCTTTCCTGGGCTGACTCCTGCCTTTGAGCTGGGTCTTGTGTCTGACCATAGCCTAGCACACAGAAGGGGGGCAGTGGTGTTGCAATCACATCCAACTCCAGGTGCCTTTAACTTCCTACCTCCATAGTTTTGCTCCAATTGTCCCCCTACCTCGTGGGCCTTCCACCCACTCCTTGCCCTCATCCAAATCACTCTGGTCTCTCTGGCACTCTGGTCTCTCAGTCTCCATGGAGATAGACAGACATACACACAAAGAGAGAATTTAAATGCTGGTTTTCTTTCTGTTCTCTAATCTGAGTCAGAAGTCTAAGAGTAGGCCCTGGAACTATCCAGAAAGTGGTGAAAGAAACCCTATTTCACAGGCCCTGTAGGCTGTCCTATATTTGTGTGAGCCCACAGTTCACTGGGGTCAGGGGAAATCACTTCCTCACTGGCACCAGCCCCCAGGTGTGCACCTGCTTACCGGTGATGTGCACACTTCCATTCCTCAGCTGACCTCCAGGCTGCTGGGTGGGGGTCCAGGCAGGGTTCTGCTGGCTCTTGCTTGAAAGCTCTGTGGTGGGTGATCTTGCAGGAGGTGCTGGAGGTGGATTTAGCTTTCCCCCACTGGTCCCTTATGGGGAAGATGACAGGGTATTCAGAGTTAGGAATGGGGACAGTGATGTTACTGTCATTATTCCTACTTGTCAGAGTTAAAAAAAAAAAAAAGTCAAGATAAAACAAAACAAAAAACCCAAGTAACTGGCATCTGATTACACAGGAGTGTGTAGGGAACCCAGGATCTGAACTCAAATCTCTCCAAATCCAAGACATGTTTTTCTTCCCACTCCACCATAGACATTTAAAACCACAGATACCAGAGGGGCTCACCATTCTCAATGCTAGGCCTTTTGGTGACCAGTCAGTCAAAAGAAGAAAGACTAAAACCTTATCTCTTCTGATCAACAGTCTTAAAAATATCCTTGCCCTTTGTGCTAGGAATTCTCTCTTAGTAATCTATCCTCTAAAAAATATCCAAAATAGGGCTGAGGTTGTGGCTCAGTGGTAGAGTGCTTGCTTTGCTCGTGTGAACCACTGGGTTTGTTCGTCAGCACCACATAAGAAAAAAAATTAATTAAAAAAATAAAAAATATCCAAAGTATAGACTAAAATCCTACACTGTTATTCATAATAACAAAAACAGGGAATCAACTTAAATGTATGTACCCATTATCATTTTAATTTACTTATACATTTTAATAATTTGACAAAACTGCTTTTAATATAGTATTAAATAAAAATACAAAATTGTAAGTACAAAGTGGTATTAAGCATGTAAATGTACATGTATTCAGAAAAAAATGAAAATGACATCCAAATGACAGTTTTCATCTCTAAGCGATATTATTTCTATTTGCTCCACAATAAGCTGGCATTGTTTTTAATTTAAGGAAATACATTTAAGAAACTCTCTGCATCAAAAGATTTACTGACAGAAAAAAAAAATATATGCATGAATATGTGTGTGTGGGGAGTTGTATATGTGTTAATTGTGTATGTATATGGGTGTGTGTATGGAGTATGCATTTATTAGGATGTTTTTGTGTAAGGTTGAGAGAGGGCGTGTAGTTGTGTTTGAGTTGTGTGTGTAAATGCAGGTGTGTGTGGATGTGTGGTGGTACCCTTTGTGTGGAAAGGCGTCAACAGTGCATGAAGTCTACCACTACAGGGACCAGTGAAGTAAGTCATGAGCCATCAACACTCAATTCACAATCCTCTCTGCTCTGTACTGAAGAATTATTTTTGCTTTTTGGCTAAAGATACAGGCCCTGTTTTCTCCAGTCAGCTGAGAACCTGCCAAAAGGCAGAATGTGAATCCAATCTGCTGAGGGCCAGTGAAGATTCAGGCTGGGAGCCAGACTGGAATAACTCAGGAGAAGACTAAACCAGAGACCTGGGTTGGAGAAACAAGCCCCTCCCGAGGAGTAGATCTGTCCATAGTAAAAACAAAACTCTTCTCTAGAGCTCACTTGCTATTCCCTGTTCCAAGCACAACACATACAAGGCCTCCATCTTTACAACAACCCCAGGAGGTAGAAAGATTGCTGTCCTCATCTTACAGAGAAGGACGCACAGACAGCTAAGTGGTTGGCCAGGGTCCCAGCCAGTGATGGCAAGAGGATCATGGCCAGAATCCCTCTCTTACCTTCTGCAGGATCTGGGACAAGTTTCCCAGTCCCCCTGGCCCTTGGTTTGCGTCTCTAAAATGAAAACTTCCAATAATAAAGTCCCATAGAGGGACAAGGTTCTACCCAGAGGCACTGAGTAGCCCTGGACTAAAACAAGATTCTGAGATTGGAGCCATCCCACGGTTCACAGGGCTAGGCAGACTGGGCTGCTTTACCTGGGCCTCTGCAGATCCTCCTCTTCTGTAGGAGCGGCTGAGGTCCCAGAGGGCCAGGTGGTGCGGGCAAGCCCTGCGCGCTCGCCTTCTGCTGTTGGGCCTGGAAGCTGGGGGACTTGGGGGGCAGCGGGGGAGGGGTTTCGCTGCTGTTGTTAGCGCTGGGCACGGGAGGCGCTGGCACTGAAGCCCTGGGCGAACAGGAAGCATACAGGGGGAGTGGGGGCGGCGGAGGGGGCGGCGGCGGCGGGGCGGGAGGCTCTGGCACCTCTTGCGCGGGGCTGGCGGGCTCCTCATTGAGTCCTGGATACCCACAGGGTGGGAGGAGAGGGAGCGGGGGCGGGATGGGCGGGAGGTGCAAGGGGGCCAGCTGAGGCCTCACTGCCTTGTCACAGAGTAGGGAGGCCGGGGGCAGAGGGGGTGGGGTCGGAGGAAGCGGCGGAGGTGGAGGCGGAGGAGGGCAGGGGACAGTGGGTGCAATGGCAGGAGAGCTCCCTTTGGTCGGTAGGCCAGGTGGGGAAACCAGCGAGGCCTTGGTGGGGGAAGACGGTGGTAGAGGTGGAGGTAGGGGCGGAGGAGGTGGAGGTGGGGCGGGCACATTGGGGCGAGGAGGGACTATCCTGGCAGCGCCTTGGGCCTCAGAGGCATTGCCTAGCCTGGGAGATGCAGGGGGGTTAAGTGGGCCACTAATGGTTTTGGTGGGAAGCCGGGGAGAAGGCGCTCGTGAACCAGGGGCCTGCCCTGTCTTGCCACCTAGAAATGAAACAAATTCTGGGTTAGCTCAACAACAACAGAGAAAGGAAGAAGCTAAAGCGAGTGGGTGGCACTTGGGACCAGCTGGATGAGCGCCAAGGTCCTTCTGAGCATCAAGGAGCTGTCCTTCCAGACAAGCCTAGGTCAGACCCTAATCTTACTATTCTGTTCTCACCTGCCAATAGCCTTCTCAAGTCCAGCCCAGGACTCAGGACTGCTCTTACCTGTGCCCTTCCTCATCTCAAGACCCCTCACATTCATTCACCATTACCTGCCAGGTGCAGTTGGCCTTATGCTCTAGTTTGGATCCTTAGGTATACCAAGCCCAAACACCTGGCTAGGGAGGTTTTCCTCACTTCTAGCATTTTATGAACAAGGACATCCTTTGTTTCTATATTGCAAACATAAAATTCATGATTCCCTGAATACATAAGGGAAATCAGCAGGGAAACACTTATCCTCCACATTCCAGGTCCAATGACCTTGAACCTCCTAGTTACATGGCCTCTAGAAGTTCAAAGCCTTCTTTCCCAAAAACTTACTCTAATTTTCAAAGGGCTGGCTTTTTCCTGATCTCTGAATTTCTCATCCTCTATGTGTCTCCTTCATCATATCATTTTTTAAAAAATATTTATTTTTTAGTTGTAGTTGGACACAGTACTTTTATTTTATTTATTTATTTTCATGTGGTGCTGAGTATGGAACCCAGGGCCTCATACATGCTAGGCAAGCGCTCTACGGCTGAGCTACAACCCCAGCCCAACCACATCATTGAAATCCAATAACTCTTAAACTCAGGGGTAACAACAAATTGCTCCTTTGTGTTTGGTGAACTTTATGGAGGACTGGGGTCAACATGGGGTCCTTGGAGGGAGCTCTGACTCTTGATATAACCTTGCACCACAGTGCTGATTTCTTCTTCCCCCTCCCTTGCCTCTTGCTAAGGAGAAAAAAATTTCCTCTTCCTGCTTAATGAAGTTCTGCAATCATTGTTTAAATATGATTTCAAGAGAGGTCACTGTCAGAGGAAATGTCACTCTCCTTTCAGAAGGCATATTCAAATAGTTATTCCAAATTTAGTCCTCCCTTAAAGGAGTTCTGGGGAACACACTTTCTCCTATTTCACTATCCCTATATTTTATATGGCAATATGTGGAAAACACTTGAAAAAATGCTTGCTTCTCACACATACAACTTCCTGGGTGCTGCAGCATAGGGGCAGCTTTTGTTTTAGATTATAAACCCCAGTGTCTATTGAGGGGTTCTGGAGCTTTTCATCCCATATGAATCTCCAGTGTTTCCCAAAATGGGTACAAATCATTCCTGAAGGACTTGATGTCAAAAGCCAGGCCAAAGGCATAGAAGTGCCTCTGGGGGAAGAAGATCAGTGGGCAGGAGTACGGTGTCTGGGTTTTTGCACTGGTGGCCCTCTGGCTATGATGTGATAGTCATCTGGGCGATACTATTAGAGCTTGGTTGTTCTTAAGGCAGGTGGTGATGTCATCCCTCTATTGAAGATTTTCTTTGAGGAGATTCTGGAAGACATATCTTTATTGTGAGGAATTAACTTTCAGGGGCCAGAACAGCTGGCTGCCTATGCCCAGGAGTAGAAAGCCCCTACCTGGTCTTTCCAGGGACAAGATCTATATTTTATATGATGTCTAGGTCAGGGATCAGCACAGAAAATCCAGCCTAAAAGTTCTGAAACCTCTTCCCATAGTTTACAGAGATGATGACAGAAAACCCAGGCAGCTCCCTAAATAAGTCAGGGTCTACCTAGATGCCCAGTTGCCAAGTGAAATTTAAAAGAATCATAAATTTAAAAAGCAGAACAGAGCCTACTCTTGAATAACCAATCCAAACTTTTTAAATGATTGAAAACATCGTGAATCCAAGATTCAAAAACCCTGAAAGTGAGTCTGTTAAGAGTACAAAAATCCTCTGCTTCCTGCTCACATGGTGGAAGATCAGGTACCAGGAATATTTGGAGCCTGACAGTCGCTGGGTCAGTGATATCCCTGGAGTTTATTCATCTTGTTGGCTAAAGAGCACAATAGTAGGAAAACACTTTTTTTTTCTTATGTGAGATATATATATATATATATATATATATATATATATATATATATATGCCCAATTTGAACGCAAAAGTTTTAGAACATCCATTGCCCGCTAAAGCACACTTAACTGCAATGGACTGATTGTAATAATGGCCTCAATTACCCTCTCATGCCTAATTCTGTAATCTTTGAATATGATTGACTATTAACATAACCTTTTTATATGATTGAATATGATATCAAGAGATGAAGTCTATTTCCACATCTTTGTCACTTGCTTTGGATGTGATAGGAATTAACACTTCCTAGCCTTCCAAGTTACTTCTCAGTAGCTTCCAAGACTAAGCCTCAAGGGACTTTATACACCTCTTCCTTTTATTTTGGAGCCTTGCCACCACCATGATAACAAGCCCTTGAGCAGCCTGCTGGAGACTGAGAGACCACGTGAACCTGAGGTGAATCAAGCCAGTGGTTACAGCTGAGCCTCAGAGACAGGAAAAACAGAAGAAATCTAAGATAAAGGAAAGCCACCTACCTAATCTGCAGGTTTGCAGATGCTGAGGGAGTAGAGCTGAGATCATTCCACATTGCTAACCCACAGAATTATAGGCTAAATAATAAATGGTCATTTAAAACTCTTAAGTTTCTGTGTTCTGTTATATCGCAACACCTAATTGATACAATGAATGAAAACCATTACAACTCATGCATCTCTAGTGAGTCCATAGTGATGTCATTATGATGATCTATTATGATTTACATCTTCTGTCTGGGCAACCATTACACCAATGCTAAATAATACAAATTGCTCTTCAATTATTAATTGAATAATTTAGTTAGGATGATGATTTGAAAGATTCCTCATGAACAGTTCTGTGCTTTAGAAACTTCCAGTGTTTAAGTTTCCAAATACATGATCTCTAATATGACTGTTTATAAAACACATGTTCCTGGGCACATGTGGAACCAACTGGGCACATGTGGATTGCCCAGTTGGTTCCACGAGTTAAGGAGATTTAGACTATGATGTAGCTAGTCCAAACTTTTCCTTACCTGCTACATCCCTCTGGCCTGCTGGTCGCAACACAGGAAAGCCACCAGCGAAGAGATCTCCCAGGACTGGGGGTGTGTTTCCTCCTCGGGAGTTGGCAGAGCCTCCCCCTTCTTTGTTGCTTGCTTTCGAACCTTCAAAGAGAAGAGCAAGTGGTGAAGATGTGTGAGCAGAGCCGAGCAGTTCCTTCTCACTCTGAGGTCTGACACCGTCTCAACAGTGTCCCATTGTCCTCTTTCCAGTGTCGCCCTTGCACTCAGCATCTTCCCCAGGTGCCCTCTGCCTTGATACTCCGCAGACTCATGTGCCTACATATGTCTGCTGCCCTCTCCAGCCCTGTCACAGAGCTAACCATTTGTGGCTAACCACCTGAAAATTGACCAAACAAAGGGACCTGAATACTACCCATTTGCTGGATGCTGATGGGGAATCAGCAGTACACTGCAAATTAGAAAACCTGAACACGGCAGGTGTAGGGTTGGTTGTATTCGAAGCTTGGCACTGGAAAGACTAGACAAAGAAAACCTATGGATTTGATTCGGTGCACCATCTTAACTTGCTGTCCACAGGGGGTTGACCAGAACTACAAGCAGGAAGTGAAGGTCTGCATGATTTCTGCTTCAGAATTTTCCTTCCCCTGGGTTCTCAGACACTGGGCCCACCCTATGATTCCCTAAACTTCTTCTTCTGTATAAAAGGAAGCCTGAAAGCTTGGGCATCACTAACTCCAGACTTTGAGATGTGTGTGATTGCAGAACCTGAGAAGATATTCAGCGGAGGCAAAAATCACTGGCACAATGTATTTATAGCCTAAAGCTATTATGCAGGGAGAAGTTAGGACACAGTGCCCACTGGTGGCTGAAAGTAGACAGATTATTCTGAGTATTAACATACATTACTTACTGGAGTCAATACAAAGTGGGTGTTCCAACAAAATGGATTAATTTGCTAATTGAGCTTAACCAAGTAGACAGTGGGTCTAAATGGAAACTAATTTAAATTACAATCAATGTTGAAAACGCTTTTTTAAAAAACGTATCTTTGGCTGGGCATGGTGGCACATGCCTGTAATCCCAACTTCTCAGGAGGCTGAGGCAGGAGGATCGTGTGTTCAAAGCCAGCCTCAGCAAAAGTGAGGTGATACACAACTCATTGAGTCCCTGTCTCTAAATAATTAAATACACAATAGGGCTGGAGATGTGGCTCAGTGGTTGAGTGCCCCTGAGTTCAATCTCCAGTACTGCCCCCCTCAAAAAAAATGTCTTTGTGTGTTATCATATGAGATACAGTTATGTTTTTCGGACTAGCTTTAGGACCATCATGCATATCATTGCAAAATATATAAAGACCCAATACCTTACATTATTAAATAATTTAATCTTCCATAATCTGAACACTACCCCACCCCAGAAAAAAGAGCAGGTATTATTATCTCCTTCATTTTGCAGATGAGCTAACTGAGCCTCAAAGAAGTTCCCTGGGGGTTGGGGTGTATAGGGGTGTAGTTCAGTGGTAGAGCCTGTGTTTCATTCCTAGTACCAAAACAAAAAACAACAACAACAACAAAAAACAACAAAAGGCCCCTTGATTTGCCTTGTGGCAGAAGCAGAATTCAATGTGAATTACCTGACCTGCACAGGCTCCTGTTATGTTCTGGAAGACAGAAGGTTGCAGTCATATGATCTTGTGAGACAGAATTTTGAACACATCTTTTTCCTTGTGAAAAACAAAAACTCCAGTTGGGAGCTTTGTCGTCTATAGTTAAGTTTGAGGACTATGTTGACACAGGGTAAGGGATCTTTATGTTACCCCATGATGGACACACAAAATGTGGTACACCCATAAGATGAAACTGTGTGAGAGGGCTGAAGTACTGACACATACTGTATTATGGATGGAGCTTGAAAATGCTGGCCTGAGAGAAGCCAGTCACCAAAAGGCCACAGAGGACATGATTCCATTCCTATGAAATAACCAGAATAAGCTCATCCATAGAGACAGAAAGTAGGTTAGTGGCTGCCAGGGGCTGGGCTGGGAGGAATGGAGTGACTGTTAATGAGTGCGGGATTTTCTTTTTGGGGTAATAAAAATGTTCTGGAACTGGATAGAGGGAATGGTTCCAACAACATTGTGGATATAGTAAATGCCGCTAAAGGTTTTAAAATGGTAAAATTGGTAAATTGTGTTATATGTATTTTATACAATGAATAAAAAAGTTAAACCACCAGGGGGTTTTTGCTTTGTTTTGTTTTTTTAACTTTTAGCCTTTGAAAAGTGATGGAAGATGCACTCTAAAACATCTCACTCTCTTGCCCATCTGCCTGTCCACTGAGCAGGTCTGAGATGGCCTGGTGTGTCCTTCGTCACAAATGCAACCCAGCCAGGGGACTGTGGCTGGGGCCTGCCCTGTGCCCCTGCCCTGGGCTTGTGGTAGGCCTGATTGAACTGCTTGCTTACTTTCGATTTGTGGGGCACTGCGGTCATTGATTTGTGTGACTTTTCGCAGGCGAGTTCCTTGCTGGATATCAGCCAACAGGGCACTCCGACCTTTCGGATCTGGCTTCCTCAAGCCTGAAGTGTCAGTGCTGACCTGTAAAAGAAGAAGAGGTTTGACTATAATTGCATGTAACATTCACAGAGGAGCAGAATGGCCTGACTGCTGGGAGCTCTCCTACTTCCATACCCCCTCCCCAAAGCTGACCTCGTCCAGCTATCACTGGAGACTGCCTCAGCCCCGCCCACACCTCTCTTCCTGAAGCCTAGAATGGACTCTGTCTTTTAGAAGCCTCAAGCCAAGTGTCCATCTTGTGCATAAAGTCCTGGAGGCCTCAAGGAGCCCTCAATCATAGCCCCTTTCCCCCCTTCCTGGTAAGCTGCACCCACACACTTGGGCTTCCATCTGTGCGTCCCTACCTCCTGCTTCCAGGTTCTGAATGATCACTCTGCCTGGTGTCCCTAGGTTACCCCTGGACCAAATCCTAGACTGCCCCTACCTTGTGGATGGGAGATGCTCCTGCGCCATTTGGCTCTAGACTACTCTGAGCAGTACTGAGGTGTTGCTCAGTCCTTTGGTGGTCACATCCTTCCAAGGTTAGGGCCCAGGTGGCCCATCATGGGCCTGTTATGTCTCTTAACTGAAGCCAATTTGGATTCTGGGAGCCGGTTTTGAGGGAAGTGATAGCAATCTTCATGTGATTTTTGGAGCAGAGAGAAGAACTGCGGGGTTCCACAGAAACTGGGGCCCAGAAGGTTCAGAGAAAGGTGGGGCAGGGCTATAGTGACTGAGTGACTGATAGCTCTGTGCCTGGATATGTCACATCAGTCTTCACGAATCCTTGTGAGTTTCAAGAGACCTTGTCCTCCTTTTCACAGAGGAAGAAACTGAGTCTATGAAATCATCTCTTGGAGGTCACGGGATTGGGATTCAACTCTAAATGGGCTGAATCCTGAAGGCCACATACTTTTTACTTTGCCACACCAGTGATCAAGGTCACATGCCATCTTGAGTTTATGTGTCCTAGAGACTGCTGAAATGCTTCATAAGTATCTCAGCAAGAACAACTTTGTCCTAATTCTGCAAGTAGTCCTGAGATCCAACTACTTTCCTTCCAGATAAAAGGTGTGGGAGGTTGGCAAAAGGGGAGGGAGAGGCTGCACTGGAAGACACAGCCATGGAGATTCGCTGCACTTAGGACATTAATGCCATGCGACGTTAGAGACCATTAAACCTTTTTCAAGGCAAGAAATACTTCCTAGTCCCTACTGAAGAAAAGACTATGTTTCTTTGGGTTTCAGTTTAAATATTATCATTTTGGAGTCTTTTCTGCTCCCAAATTTAAATAAGATCATGAACTCTTCTGTCTTAGAGTGTTATATTTCATTTTCCTCTGTCACATTTATCAGGGCATACAAGTTTATAGTTATCTTTCCATGGTTCTGGCTATGAGTTTTATGTTCGTTAACCCCAAGGACTCTCTATTAGTATATCCTCAAAGAGTAGAACAGGACCTGGCCTCAGATAGGTTCAATAACTATTTTCTGTGCAGATGAATGAATACAGGCGTGAACTACACTTAGGAGGTGTAAGACATTGTCCTTGCTCTCAAGGGCATGCACATGTGCCCAGGTCATGGACACACAGGGAGTTTAGCCAACCTATTACACAATAGAGCACCCACTGAGTCCCATAGACAGGAAGACCACAGAGGGTTCAGATATGGCCACATGTATGAGCCCAGCAGTCTTCAGGGAAGGATGTGAGACCTAGGAGGGCCCCTGACATGTACCTGGAATTTATAAATCCTTGCTATCACTATTTTCTCTCCAACAAAGGGCAAATCAGGTTTGCTGACTAGAAACTCAGGGGCCCTGTCGTGTCTCAGACTAGAAGTGAAGGCCACTGTGGTTTGGGCTTAAATGTGCTGAGTCCATATTTTCACTGGCTGACTAAGCTCAGGTTATGAATCTTATGCTGGCTTTGACAGGTACGAGCTTCACTGTCTGGATCTTATTTCCTACAAACATGATTTTTGAGATGGGCTTATGAACGACGATGGTCATTAAGGCACCGGTAAGCAAGTGGCCCAACCCTAATTGGTTGGCTAGATTTAGATATACACATAGATGTGTATACTATGAATATCTAACTGCACACAGAGAGCAGGATATTTCCCATACAACATGTTCTAAAAATACCCTCTAAAACCATTGATGTCAGAAGTCATTTTGCACTGCAAAGTTTTAAGATTTTTAAACTCTCCTTTCATTTTATTTATAAGTAAGGGATCAACAGAAATACTAAAACCCTTGCCAAGAGGGTATTAATTTTTTTGGTATAAATTTGGTATTACAATCTTATGTGTATTATGGTCAGGGACACAGGAGAGGAAGTGCTTCATCAATTTCTTCCTGGGCATAAGATAAACAGCAGTGAGTTACAATGATATTCATGGCCCAACTCAGGTCAGGGTTTATAAGGCACATTTTTCCATTTAAAGAAGCACCTGGAATGCAGAGAAAACCCTACCTGTCACTACCCCTGGGAGAGGGGTCCCCTCATCCAACTCACCCTCAATTTCCTATTTATTACCACAATGCACTGCACTTCCTGACCTTGCCTATCCCAGGTGTTGCAGGTTAGGGCTATGAATTACACGGAGTGGCAATAATGATTTTTATTTTAATACCTACTTAGCACATGCATCAATAAAATCCCTGATGATGCTATATGACTGATTTGTTAATAAATATGTTCTACATTGTGGCAGGAAATGAGGATCAGGACACCAAGAACTGGCAGCAACACTTTATTAGTAGCACCAGAGCCCAGAGGGATAATTCCCAAAGTCTGAGCCCTGAGTACAGCATGGTTTTTACTCTGGTATATAAGCAAGTTTTGTTTACTTTTTTTTAAATGTGGTGCTGGGGATTAAACCCAGGGCCTCATGCATTCGAGGCAAGTGCTCTGCCACTGAGCTACAACCTCAGCCCCTTATAAGCAAGTTTTGGGTACATCAAGGCAAGGGAGTTGGTGCAATTCTATTGGAGGGTGCAGTCTACATTTTGTAAATGGGTGTAAGCTTGTCAACAGCCTAGGGACTCTTAGCTCATACACATTGGGGACTTTTACTGCACTAAGGGGATTGTTCTGTCCCTGTTGCTTTGTCTCCTGCTTCTGCTGCTGTGGTTTTCTGTGACAGGTACCCGCTAGCCGCTGCAAGCTTCTATGGTTAAATGTCACTGTGTAGAGCTGCTGTGGGTCAGCATGCAAAACCACAGCCTGGCAGCTCTTAAACTGCTAAAGTCACCATTTTGCTCCACCACAACATCAGCAGAAGCACATGGCAAGTCATATTACCTTTACACCATCAGTTCAGATCTGCCCTAAATTTAACATTCCTTCTCCTTTACTTCTAGTTTTTTCCTGTTCCAGTGTCTGCTTTGGTGATTGTCCTCTAGAGGGCTCCCCCTCACCTGGTATCCTTCCACCCTCTCCTCTCAAGTGAGGCACAGAAGAATTATGAACTGCGTAACTAAGGCGTCCATATATATCTAGACTTAATAGGTTTTCTACAAGAGGATGTATTCATTCTCACATTGAAGATCATAGTACCAAATGAGAGTTGTTCTTACTCCATCCTTAATATTTATCCATAATTTCCTTTTCAAAAAAATCTTCTACAACTCTAAGAATTTCTTGTTACTATGGTTACGGGATGCAGTAACAGGAGGGAAGATTCCTGGCTGTTTTATTCTATGCAAATCCTGATCGCTGGTAACTATACTAAAAATATCATAAAGGGAAAGAAAGCCACGCCTGGACAATTTTCCCACTGCAACTATTTACACCAAAAAACAAAAACAAGCCATCATTTCAAAGATAACTAATGTTAACAACATTATTGAGTATGAAGATCGACTGGGTTCCACATGAAGCTTTAGTTCACTCAGTTTCCCTACAACAAGCTTCAAAAGCAATAGCCCAGGATCCGAAAAGATGCAAAATATGCACATTAGCTCATCCCCTACGGTGTAAAGATGGAAAACCTGAAGTGAGCCAGTAAGAAGACTAGAGGCACGGAAATCGAAAGACGGCACTAACAGAGCCAAGGGTCGGATGAAATTGGTGAGGGGCCTTTCTTCTTATCTTGATAAGTTATAAGGTCTTCGCATTTATAAGGGCTTGTCATTCCAACAAATGAGTCAGCCATGATACTGTTTGAAATGCACGTTCCCTGTTATTTGCCACCTTGCCACCATATGCCATTCCTGCATCTGTCTGATCCTGGTTTTTGTGACAAATGCTAATAAAAATCTAGCCAGTTGACCCAAATCAAGAGGTTATTGCTCTCAAAGATGATCTAAACCCAGTCAGCCTAACACGGTTTCAGTCTCGCAGTCTCCGTGGTGGCTGTTAAACTAACAGCAGTGCCCGGTTTCCTGGCACGTGGCCTGCTCATCACCCAGCCCTCAGCCTACCCCTTCTCCCACTTGACACAGACTGGTGTCCGCAGCCAGGGCACTTGCAGTTCATTCCCAAGTCTGAATCACAAGAACATGCCAGAATGGCAGAGTCTCCTGCCTGCTGCTACCGTCTTTATGTAGAACACAGGGAACCCAGGATCCAGAATAGAGATTGAAATATTTTCAGAAAAAAAAAAATGAACTCTCTTGTGTTGGGCCTGACAGGATGTTCCCTGTGTCCCAAATGTGCAGAAGTCAAGCTGTTCAAGAATGAGGCATATTGGGATCTGACAGTTCTGTGTCTCATTTTTAGAACTTCAAATTGCAATTCAAATCCATGAGCAAAAAGAATGAACCCTTTAACCTCCTTTTCTAAAGCCTGATGTCTTAAACCAAAGTGTCTACAGGCCCGTGAGTAGAGCTACCTCATGCTGTGTTGCTTCTCTTATCTGTAGGTAAAGCAGAATTAGGAGCTTTTCACTGGGGCTGCAGGCTGTAGGTGAGTCTGATCCTGTTCTTTACACCTATGCAAAAAAAAAAAAAAAAAAAAAAAAGCCCACCAATCAAGTTTATCTCAACCTCTGGCACAACTTGGATTGTTATGTGTGGCACAACCTCCTTGCTATCTCGTTCCCAGCAGCCAGCCCATTCCAAACTCCAGTTTGTTTTTCCTGAGTGATTTCTCTGGAATCTGGCCCCTTTTCTCCATCCCCGTGATGCTGCCTTAAGGAAGCCCACCAATCCCTCTGCAGTCCACCACCTGCTCTTCCTGCCTCTTGTCTTGCCCTCCTCCACAGCAGCCAGAGTGATCCTTTTAAGGGACATGTCATTTATTGTGTCACTCTTTGCTGGCTCCCCACTGCTCTGAGGAACTCCTTCAAATCCCCTCATGCTGCATAGGCCTTTGGTCCCACACTTTCCATTTTACACTGGAGTTCACCTATAGAACTTGGCTTGAGCAAGCTGTGATCTTTGCTCTTTTCACACTTATCTCTTGGCAGTCTTCCAAGGAGTTGGTGGATCCAGAAAGGCCAGGTAAGAGCCCTGTCTGTGCTCTGGGAGGAACTCTTGCCCCCAGCAGAGCATCTGCTCTCTGGGTCACGTCACTCCACTCATGCCCTGCAATGGCTTTCCACCTCACTCAGAATAGCACAAGCAAAGTCCTCCTTAATGTCACTGGCTGGACTTGACCCCCATTTCCTCTTGCTACCCTGCATTTACCTATGAATGATAGCATTTTTTCAACTAGTGTTATAAACTAGTGTTATAAAGAGTTTGGCGATCCTTTTCTAGATACAAACTACACTTATGGTGATAAATTTCATCACTTATTTTTAGCAATTTAAATTCCAATATGAGTTCAAGGTCCCTTCAATAGGGAATAATTAGAAAAGTAGGAGAATAAATGTCAGGGATGAGAAGAGTAGAAATGAAGGAGTGTGGCAAGAGAGGGATTTGAGATGTATATACAATGCCAGCAAGGCCAGGTTTAGAGGCAGGGATTAGATATTCAACTATGGCAGAGCTACAGATTCAGAAAGGCAATAAACATGTAGGTGGTGGGTTGGATACCAGACAAAAACACGTCTTTAAATTCATGTGGTGGTTGTTAGTTTTAAATGATAAAATGAATTTATAAATAGTTCATGGAGACTTCTGGAGAGAGGGGACTTGAATGACGGTTAATAGAAATCAGGAGAAAACTACTTAGTTATTGATGTAACCTAATAATATTTAAGATATGAGTGTTGACTGGGCCAGGGGCCGTAGGGGTTAGACTGCCAGGATCTTGTTCTCAGAGAGTATATGTACATATGTGTGTACGAATGTGTATGTGTGCTATTCCATATGTGTGTGTTTATATGGTATATAGACATATACACATTTATATATATTCGTGGGTATATATAGGTTTGTGTGTGTGTGTGTGTGTGTGTTTTATAATTTATTTTCTAGATCCAAGCTTCTTAGCTGGCCTCTAAAACTAGAATCTCAATCCACCTTTGAGATTACCTTCAGAGGGTCATCTTTAAAGCACTAATCACCTGATTTCCCTTCACAAAATGCCCTTGTGGCTCTCCACTCTTAACTGAAAGGAGGAATCCAGTCAGGCTGCCCCAGGTAGCCTTCCCAGGCTGTGATAGGCCTCCATTCTAGATTGTTCCAGTGTTTCTTGTTTCCTGCTTTGCAGCTTGTGCTCAGGCTCCTGTCTCTTCTGGGAATGCCCTCACCATAGCCCTGCCATATTTCACAAACCTTTTACCTCCCTTGTAAGCTACACAGCAAGAACAGTTTACGAAGACTTTTTTTTTTTTTAATTTCCTCAATTAGACTTTTCCTACTGCCAAAGCACATGATTTGTAACTTTCTATGACACTATTTATATCTTGTCCAATATTACAACCTTTACATATTTGTCTCTTGTTTTTGAGAGTAGGATCTAAGCCACTTTCTATTACGAAGGAAGACAGCTTTTCTTTTATTTTTTTTCTTTTTTTAACTACATGAGCAATCTATCTGTATTTGTTGACGTGAATTCCATGTAGGCCTTAACCCTGGATCTTTGGCTCTGACAACCCACAGCTCCAACACAACATGCAGGTGTGGGAGGAGAAGCTGCTGTCCTGGGAGGGCATCTCACAGCCCAGGTTCTTCCAGATGGTCCTCTCACTTTCTATTCCTTGGCCACTCTATCCCTGCAAGTGAGAATTCAATTTGTCATCACTCTCGTTTTCAATGGTGGCAATGTTCCCAGGTTTTTAAGTCTAAATTTTAAATTATGAGTAAAATTTGGTTTAAAAAAACATATTGGACCTGCAAAGAACAACCTTATTAATTCAAAACTTAAAAAATAGAATTTTAAAAAAGGCTGAGGCTAGGAGTCAAGGTATAGTATGAGGAAGAGATAATAAATAATTCATAGTTTGAACAGTATCTCAAAAACTGGTGAGGTTTCTTTTATATTTTCTTTTTACTTTAGACAAAAAGTGCTACCCCCCCCCCACAAAAAAATGAAAAAAGAAAAAGAAAGAAAGAAATGTGCCCCACTCCCAGCTGATTAATTTGCGAATTAATGAAATAACACCACTGTCCTTAATTCCAGCTGATGGCACCAGCATTCCCATTTTTGCTAAATGCCTTCCTCATTCATCCAAGTTTGAACCCTCAAAGATACCTATGGCTCTGTCCCCTCTTTCATTTGAAGTAACCAAGCTTTTGGGAAGACCCACCTCCTCCTCTACTTTAGTGTGTACACAGACGTAGTTTTGGAGTCTGGGGAAGGGAATTAACAAGGGGCTGTGTTATGGTTTGGGTGTGAGGTGTACCCCAAAAGCTCATGTGTGAGACAGTGCAAGAGGTTTAGAGGAGAAATGCTTGGGTTACGAGAGCCTTAACTCAATGAATTAATGCCATGATGGGATTGACTGAGTGGAAACTGAAAGAGGGTAGGGTGTGGCTAGAGGAGGTGGGTCACTGGGGACCTGGCTTTGGGGTATATATTTTGTATCTGGCAAGTGGAGTCTCTCTCTGCTTTCTGATCATCACATGAGCCACTTCCCTCCACCACACTCTTCCACCATGATGTCCCTGCCTCACCTGGAGCCCTGAGGAATGGAACCTGTTGTCTATAGACTGAGACCTCTGAAACTGTGAGCCCCCAAATAAACGTTCCCTCCTCTTTAGTTCTCTGGTGGGGTCCTTTAGTCACAGCAACGAGAAAGCTGACTAAAACAGGCTGCAACATGCAATGAGGTGACAATAACAACATCGAAATAACAAAAAGTAATGGGAAGGCATTTATATGTGCCAGGCCTTGTCCCAAGTACCCTGAAAGAATTAACTCATTACAAGGGCCCTTGAGCAACCCTTGGATGTAGGTCCTGGTTATGAGGATTCTGTCCACTTGACAGATGAGGCACAGAGGTGAAGCAGACCACCTACTGCCAGGAAGTGTAGAGCTGAGAGGTAATCCCAGGTCAGTCTGGCACTCATAACCACTAAGCTGCAAGCCTCTTCCATAATGTCATCACCCAGGAAATGCAGGGCAGGCCTGCAGCTGGGGGTGGGGGTGGGGCAGAGGAAAACTGCCCTCTGGCCTGGAACCAGGGTAGATGCTGCTTCACAAGGAACCAGAGCAGGAGGGAGCAGGCAGGGAAAGGGTATCAGAGAAGGAAAAGGAAGGGCTGTGGGGTGTGTGCACACATGTGTGTGTGTATGTGTACGTGTGTGTGTGTGTGTGTGTGTGTGTGTGTGTGCGTGTAAGATAAAAGCTTTCAGAAAAGGCTGGTACCATAGAAGCTAAGTGCTAGGCCTCTGCCAGGGCCAGAAAGGATGGCCAAAGTGGAAGGAGACCAGCCGGTTAGTGCATTAAATGTGAGCCAGCAGCTGCCTTGGCAAGGGAAGACCAGGGACACTTCAAGTGGAAACTGCACAGAGTAACCCTACGCTGTGTGGCTGATACCTCAACTGTAAACTACCTGTACCTGAAACTCCCTTGTCAGGTAACACAGAACCTCTTATGCACCAATCTTACTGCTCCACCTCTTTCTTTCCAGAGTTGAGCCCCAGTTCTCCTTTCATGCCTCTCTACTGGCTGAAGATAAAATGCAGGGTTTTCAGCAAATGGCTTCCTCATGTTGATTCTGAAATAATAGGGATTATGAACACAGCCCACATATAAAAGGAGACAAAAGCAACAAAAATAGCTAAGGGAGAAATTTCAAAATTTCTGGCAAGTGTGAGATGTTTTCAGAGTATTGTGTCAGTTACGGATGATAATGTAAGTGGATTTAGACTTCTTTTTCTCACTGTCATTTTTCTAGGCCTTTTGCATGGAGAATTCAATAGGAGTCTCTGAGTCTGGGCTTGGATTGGATCCTAGAAAAACAATGATCTGCAGCTTTGCCCAAGAAGAGCACCCATGGGTTTCTCATCCATTTCGAAGCCTGCTTCCAGACCTCTCTGGGCTGGTCCCCTGGAGCAGCAGATCTGGGCTGCCTGACATACCTGCTTCAAAATTCTGTCATCACCCTTGGCTCTCACTCCAGTTCTGGGCCCAGCCAATGAAGAATGGAGGGTTTTCCCACCTAGAAACTCAATGCAATCTCCTTCAAAATACCAATGACATTCTTCACAGAACTAGAAAAAAACAGTCCTAAAATTCATTTGAAAGAATAAAAGACCCAGAATAGCCAAAGCAATTCTCAGTCCAAAAAGCAATCCTGGACGCATGACAAAACCTGACTTCAAATTATACTACAGAACTATAGTAACAAAAAACTGCATGGTACCAGCATAAAACAGACACATGGACCAGTGGTCCAGAATAGAAGACACAGAGACAAACCCACACACATCTACAGTCCTCTGATCGTTGAGAAAGTTGCCAAAAACCCACACTGGAAAAAAAGACAGCCTATTGAACAAATGTTGGTGCTGGGAAAACTAGTTATCTATTGTGGAAAAATGAAACTAGACCCTTATCTCTCACCCTGCACAAATATCAACTCAAAAATGATTAAAGACTGAGGAATTAGACCAGAAACTATGCAGCTCCTAGAAAAAAAACATAGGGTAAACACTCCAGCATATAGGCACAGGCAATGACTTTCTTAGTAGGATCCCTAAAGCTCAGGAAATAATGTCAAGAGTTAATAAATAGGATGGCATATAATTAAAAAGCTTCTGCTGAGCAAAGGAAACAATTAGGAATGTGAAGAGAGAAACCATAGGATGGAGAAAATATTTGCTTGCTTTTTTTCTGACAGAGGATTAATATCCAGAGTATATAAAGAACAAAAAAACTTAACACCAAAAAAAAAACAAACCCTTCAATTAATAACTGGGTAAATGAATTAAACAGACACATTTCAAAAGAAGAAATACAGATGGTCAACAAATATGTGAAAAAATGTTCAGCATCATTAGCATTTAGGGAAATGTAAAATTGAAACTACACTGACATTTCATCTCACATCAGTCAGAATGGCCGTCATTGAGACTACAAATAATAATAAATACTGGAGAAAAAGGAACTTTTATACTATTGATGGATTTGCAAATTAGTACAACCACTATGGAAATCAGTGTGGAGGTTCCTCAAAAGACTAGGCATAGAACTACCACATGACCCAGCTGTTTTCCTTGGTATTTATCCTAAAAATTTAAAGTCATTGTAATATAGTGATACATGCAAACCATGTTTATAGTGGTATAATTCACAATAGCCAAACTGTGGGATGTGACGAGGTGTCCACCAATGAATAAATGGATAAAGAAAACGTGGTATATAGACACAGTAGAATTTTATTCAGGCATAAAGAAGAATGAAATTGTGTTATTGTTATTTATAGGAAAATGGATGGAACTTGAGAACATTATATTAAAGGTCAAGGTTGTATGTTTTCTCTCATATGTGGAAGCTAGAGAGGAAAAAAGAAAACAAAGGTGGGGGGGCAGGGATATTATGAAAATCAAAGGGGATTCAGTTGAAGAAAGAGACCAGGGATGGGAAAACGGGAGACAGGGATAAGTGCTGGGAAGTGATATTGGCCAAATTATATTGTTATATTGTGTGCATGTACGAATATGTAACAATAAATCCCATCATCATGTACAACTATAATGCACCAGTAAAAATATGTGGAAAGAGAAGGAAAAAAAAAAAAAAAAAAGAATGGAGCTTGCCTTCCTTTCCTATCTGGCCCCAAACCCTCCTTTTGTTTTCAGGAGATCCTCCACACCCCTTCTGGTGTCTCTGTGATCCACGCCTTTGCTCTTGACTTCCTGGGTTCTTCCTGAGCCACTGCTTTTGTTGCTGTCTGGGCTGCCAACAACATATTTGCTGGCTGGTAGTTAAGCAGGCAGTGTTGTTGTATAGGAGAAGAGGAGAGCCCAGGTCCCTTATTACTATTCTAGCTGAGTTTTCACTTAAGGAAGCAACTGTTTGCCAGTGGCCAAGTGTTCTTGGTAGATTAAGAACTCTTTCTATGGCTGGTGCCGTGGTGCACGCCTGTAATCCCATCAATTTAGGAGGCTGTGGCAGCTGGTTCACAAGTTCGAAGCCAGCCTCAGCCATTCAATGAGGCCCAAGGTAATTTAGTGAGACCCTATCTCAAAATAAAAAATAAAAAGCGATGGGGATATAGCTCAGTAGTTAAGTGCCCCTGATTTTAATCACCAGTACCAAAACAAACAAACAAACAAACAAACAAAAACAACCCCGTCCATCAGTTTTCCATGAGTAAACACAGTCCTTCTTTGCATTGAAAATGTGGGCTCTGGAGTCCCACCATCTTGAATGGGATCCTGGATCTACTATTTATTAGTAGCATAATTTAAGGTAAGTTACCTGACCTCTGAAGGCCTCCATTTTTCTCATCTGTAAAATTGGAAAGAGAATAACAACAGCCATATAAACTGTGGTGAGAATTAAATGAGATAATCTATATAATGAAGTTTAAAACAGTGCTTGGCACCAAGTAATTAATAAATGTGAGCTATTAATACCAGCTCTCTCTAATAGTTTCTGACACACTCCCACCTTTTCCTGTTTTAAAGCTCATGTTCCCTGGAATAAAGACAGGGATTTTAAAAAATAAAAAAAGAAATCACTGGATGACAGCTGTGTCGCAGACCTAGGAAACAGCCAGTTCAGATTGGGAAAGAATGGAATAGATTCCAAGCAAGAGACTGTGGATAAAAGATGGATGATATTAGGTATCAAAGGAAGAAAGACTGTCTCCTCTCATTTCCTCTTCACCCCTAGTGAAAACAAAGAGAATCTGTGATTCCAGGGAAAAGAGGAAGCTGTCCAGGAAAGGTTTCATATGAATAATATTTCTACTTCATAATCCTGAAAATATTGTTTTTCAGGAATGTTCAACTTTTATAGACAAAGCAGGAAATACTAAACTATGATAGAAGACACATGTTATTATCCTTGATGGATCTGGGAATATTTAGAAAGAACAATAGACTACACCTAAGTGGGGTTTATTCCTGGAATGCATATAGGAATATTTGTTCCACAAAGGACAATCAAAAATCTCATTGGTTGCATTAACCAAAGCAGAAAAAGCATCTGATGAAATCCAACATCCATTCATGATTAAAAACTCTTACTGAACAAGAAATGGAGGGTAACTTCATCATCCTGATAGAGGGCATTGACAAAAACACTATAACATCATACTTGAAGGAAGAATATTTTCCTCTTAAGACCAGGAACAAAGCAAGAATGTTTCCTCTCATCAATCTTATTTGACATCATAATGTAAATCCTAGTAAGTGAAATAAGATAACACAAAGAAATAAACAGCATGCAGATTGAAAAGGAAGATATAAACACTGCATTTGTGGGCTGGGGTTGTGGCTCAGTAGTAGAGCACTTGCCTCGCATGTACAAGGCCTTGGGTTCGATTCCCAGCATTGCATAAATAAAATAAACAAAATTGAGGTATTGTGTCCATCTACAGATAAAATATATAAATATATTTAAATAAAAAACTGCACTCAGGGAGCATGGCTTTCTATTTAGAAAACTTCTAGTGAATTAGTAAGGTCAGAGTAGATATAAGGTTAACCAAAAAAAATCCATCTTATTTCTATATACTAGCAATAAACAACTGGAAATCAAAAAAAAGTTTTAAAAGCCCTTAAAATTGTTAATCAAAAAATGTAAAGGACATGGATTTTTAAAACCACAGAATGTCAGTGAAAGGAAGAATTCTTAAATATGGTAAAGATGCTAATTCTCCCCAGGTTGATCTATAAATTCAATGCAATTCAAATAAAAATCCCAGATTTTAAAATAGACAGATTTAAAATAGACATAGGTGTGTTGACTTTAAAATGTATATGAAAAATAAAAAGAACTAGATAGACAAAACAGCTTGCAAAAGAAGAGTGAGGACTTGTGTTACCTCATTTTAGGATTAACTATAAACTACAGTAATCAGGATGGTCTGGCGCTGTCCAGGGGACATACACACATATCAATGGGATGGATAGATTAGAGAGTTCAGAAATAGGGCCACCTGAGTGTGGCTAATGGATTTTTGACAAAAATGTGAAGTAGTTTCATGAAAAAAAGATAGACTTTAGAACAAATGTTGGAACAACTGGACACCTGTATGCAAAAAGACAGAACTCAGTCTAAGCCTCATACCTTGTAGAAATTACTCTAAAATGGGATCACAATTGATCCACAAATGGATCATAAAATGTAAAATTATAGTATTTTTTTTAGAAGAAAACAAAGGAGAATTCTTTGTAATTTGGAATTAAGCTAAGAGTTCTTAGACAAGACACAAAAATCACAACCAACCAATTACAGAGTAAGACTCCATAAAACATTTAAACTGTTGTTTTGGGAAAAAACTGTTAACAGAATGAAAAGATAAGTTACAGACTGGAAGAAAAAAATTGTGTGCAATAAAGGACTCATACTTAGAATATATAAAGAACTCTCAAAACTCAACAATAAAAAAACAAAAAACCCCGTAAACATAAAGGACAAAAGACTTAAACAGATATTTCACCAAAAAGAATATACAGAAGGTAGATGAGAACAGGAACAGATGTTTGCTATCATTAGTCATCAGGGAAATGCAAATTAAACCATGATGGGAGACTACTACACACCTGTACAATGGCTAACCTGCAAAAACCAAACCAACAAAAAGCCAAAACAACAAAGAAACAGAAAAGCACCTACAATATCACATGCTGAAAAGAACGCAGCACTTTGGAACCCTCGCACATCATTGGTGGGACTGTGAAGCACCACAGTTTGGCATGTTGTTATAAAGTCAGACATACACTTAACATATGACCCAGGAATCTCATGGCTAGGTACTTACCCTGGAAAAACAAAGACTTAGGTTCACAAAAAATCCTATACTCAAATATTTATAGCAGCTTTATTCATAATCACCAAAACCTGGAAGTCACCCGAATGAATTGAGTCAGTGAATGGATTAACAAACTGTGGACAATGCCCAGCATTGGAATACTCATGAGAAAATAAAAAGGAAGACAAGTGGCCACCAGGGATTACAGATGGAAAAAGGGTGTGACTTCAAAGGGGTGGCATCAGAGAGCTTTGGGGGTGATGGATCTATACTGTATTCTTACGGTGCACAAATCCATGCATATGTTATAATTCACAGACCCATCACCCTCCCCGAGAAAAGAAGTCAATCTTACAATATGCAAATTTGAAAAATGAAAACAAAATTTAAAATACTAAGAAAATTTGGCAAATGAAAGACAGAAAAGAGATGGAGCAAAGAGTAGGGGCACTGGTGACCCCATTTCATATAAGAGAGGGTCAGAGCACACTGTCAAATGCTGACCACAACCAACCGAGGCTCAAGTGTATTATTTAAAGATCAAAGGCAACCACAAGAGGAAGTCAAAATAGCACAGTAAGAACCAAAAGTAAGGAAGAAGACAGGGAGGAGAAGGTGAGAGGTGATGTAAGGGAGTTCAATCCCCATCTCTCATAGCAGCAAGTCAATAGATGATGTCTCATGTGATGAAGAAAGAAATAACAGTGTTGTCATATTATTTAGAGATTACAATTTAAACCCCCCCATCGCCCGCTTCAAGTTTATCATCTCTTCTATTCCGAAAGCCAAAAAGAGCAAGCACCTAACTCACTCAATCTGGGCTCACATACAGACTGTTGTTCTCCTTCATTACCACTTTCTGCACTACTTCATTTTTTAAACCATGGCATGCCCACTGGGCCACTCACTAAGTTCTAATCTCTGTTCATTTGCAGAACAGTAAAAATATATCTCAGGCCAACAAATGGTCAGGTTCTTCTCAGCCCAAGTGACCACCCTTATTGTGTCCTAGGGTCAGGGAGATCCATTATCCGAACATTTCAACGTCCAAAACAACAATGCCTCTTATTTTCTTAAGGACAAGGACAGTCTCTCCTGAGTTTCATCTTGAATTCAAACTCAGTTGTCTAAAGGTCTAGTCTGTGTGCATGTGGGGCCTTCATGGAACAGGTTAATGGGCCAGGAGTTACCACTGGCCAAGAAGCTAATATGAACATGCTCTGGGAAGAATAAGACTCCTGAGATTATGTCCCTCAGGGCTGCTGTGGGATGCCAGGATGACATCTTGTTCCCATCCTGCAACTACCAGACCCTTCAATCACTACATGGCACAATTATTGCAAAACACCTAGATAAATCTTCCATGAATGTCATAAGTCCCTCCTCTGGTTAAGAATGTACAATGTCTCTGTCTGGCTCAAATATACCATCTCCACGAAGTGCTTTCTGAAAACTCACCTGCTGATTCTCCCCAAACAACAGTGACACAGTCCTATAACTGCAAACATTTGCAGCTTACAAGTCTTTCTGTATATTTATGATGTATGGGTTTCACAGCAGAGTGGAGGGGCAAATGTCGGTTCCTTTGTTTTCCACCCCAGAAGCCCAGAGACTGCGCACACCAGGAATTCAGTATATATTTATTTGACTTTCTGGATTTATTAAGCACAACATTTTGTCCTAAAGTTCTCTATAAAAACAGTCTCAGGTTGTTGTTTTTTAGGATGGAAATATCTATAAAAATACACAAAAATGAACAATATCTAAAATAAGCAAATATATGACAAATAGAAGGTAGCACAAATTTATGCTTATAGGTCAAAACAAAGAGAAAGAAAGGACAACCTGCAGGAAGGCAGGTTTAAGGTTGAAATACCTCCCATCCTTTTTCCTTATGTATTTTTTTCAAACCTATTTTGCAAAGTTGTATTTCTTTTCTTAGAAAAATAGTCGGTACATCCATATGCATAAGGATGAAAGGTCAAATGCAAGTAAATATAGTAAATTAGATAGCTCCATGCAGAATTTGCAAGAAAAGTACAAACTCTCCTGTTCCTCTTAGCATTGCCAAACTGAGGTTACTGCTCTCACTTACAAAAGTATTTGCTGAGCATCTTCTTTGGGCAGAGACAAGAGAAAGGGCAGCCAGACACTTCTGCACACTACTTTCTGGGTAAGGATTGGAAATATATCAGCAGAATAGAAACACCTGAAGTCTACGTCCACCATCTTTGGGCCTCAATGGCATTTATGTAACACAGACAGATCATTTCAGAAGGAGCTGAGTTTGCAGCTTCTGGGTTTATGTTTCCAACTGGCTGCTGAACATCTCCAAGTAAATGTCCTTAAACTCAACACATCCAAAATAAACACATTATTTCCACCACACGACCCACCAAACACACATGCATGCGTGCATGCACACACACACACACACACACACACACATATGCACATATTCCTGCCACCTGTTATTCCTCTTGTAATATGGATCTAAGCAATATCCCTCAAGTCAACCACACTTGAAACCAACAATTCCTTCTATCAATAATTCGTCAGTTTTACCTGCTATCAACCCTCTCCAAAACACATCTCCAATTCCTACTGTCCTCTCCAGTCCCACTACAGCTTCTTGTGTTCACACTCTCTCCACTTCTCACCCACACCCCTTAAACCACAGCTCTGATCTCAGTAGGCCACCCTCCAGGGGTGTAGGTGGAAGTGAGAAGGCTGAGAGTCCTGCATTTGAATGTTCTCCTATCCCTGCAATTAAATTTTCATGTTTTTTCTCCAATTTTCTTCTCTAGATCTAGATCAGTCATCCACAGAATTGGGTAAAACTCACTTGGCATAGTGTTTAAGGGCTTCCAGGATCTGATCAGGGCCCAACCGCCCCCACATGCTACATCCCAGCCACACACTCATTCCCTGTGCTGCTCATACACCTGGTGCCTCACGGTCAATCTCCTGCACTTCCTCAGTCTGATACAGCCTCCTCTTCCAACTCTGTCTCTTGAAATCACCTGCATCTTCCCAGGCCCGGCTACAGAGGCTCTTTCAGAGACCACAACAGTAATTCAAGAGTTAGAATTAATTTCCTTCTTGGCAGCTCCACTCTTATTCTTTTATATTCTTACTTATTTTACAAGTTTAATCCAGTAGAGCAGATGGAGCTGGAATTCCCTGATCCTGAGATGTAGAGAAGACTTGCTCAGAGGCCCTACTGGAACCTCTCAGGAAGCCCAAAGCCTCCAGAGATTTCTGCAAGGTCAGGGGACTTACGTTCCGGGGTTATGTTTGGTTCCAGGTTCCTACTTTCAAACCTGTCTCTGCTCTACTGCTTGTGGTCTCACAAACATGGCCTGAGCTGTCAGTGCTACTCCCTCACCATATCAAACACAATGAAACACCTCCCCCTACAAAAAAATCCACATGAAACATAGCAGATTTACTGCCATATGGGGTGGAGAAGAGAAAAGCTTTCTATCTCAGGCATCAACAACAATTTCCCACTGAGTGAGGGGCATCCCTGACCCTCAAATGACCTTTGACCACCATCCCAACACAGGAGAATTTCATCTGGCCCAGCATCCCCGCAGTCACCATCTTCAAACCAGTGTTGGGACTCCTCTCTCTTATTCCCTTTTTCACTATTGTCACCTCTCACGTACATAGAGCCAATTCTCGCCCCTGCCCCAGGAGGTGCAGATAAGCTGTCCTTATTGTTGTCTGCTCTAGCCAGGTTACAACTGTTCCCTCCTGCAGCTTTTTTATTTTTATTTTTTTAATTTTTTTTATTATTTTATTGTTGGTTGTTCAAAACATTACATAGTTCTTAATATACCATATTTCACAGAATGATTCAAGTGGGTTATGATTATGATATTTCTCCAAAGGCAGCCCCCCAAGCGATTCTGTGCAGCTGCAGAGAGCATCTATTTCCCATCTTGACATGCATCTGGCTCCCCCAAGCAGGTTCCATGAAGTAGAAATGATGTCTCAATCCATCCTTCCAGTACTCAGCACAATGTCTTGTACATATTAAGCCCTTAAAAACTGACTAAAATGAAACTCATTCTTCAATATGAAAAGTAGAGTGCAAATTAAAAGTAAAAACAAATTTTTTTCCCCCTGAGATGGGCAGGAGTGTGACTTATACAATACACTCTCATCAATGGCACCCCTGGTATATTTTTAATAAAATAGGGCTGGTGCAAATCCGTCCTGGAAAACACAGAAGCAGCTGTTCACGGATCCAGCAATTCTGCAGGAGAGTAGAAGAAAACTGAAGGTCGAGACATCTGCAGTGACTCAGGACGGGGCTTTCACTGTTCTCCATAACCATGGCATGTCTGCATGCCCACTATTGCAGGGAGAGAACTTGGCTTCCTGGGAATATGCCAACCCTCGGAGGAAGTGGATGGTAACAGGGAAAGGGGGCCTATTTTTAGTTCACTCCTCTCCACTGTATTTTTGTCTTGCACCTCCTAAAATTAGACTTGCTGACTGAGGCTGTATGTAACCAGGGTGGCATGCTGATGAAACCATCACTTCCCCAAAGGAGACCTGTCTTCTCTGGCAGTCCTTCCAATGGCTCTCTGCCTCCTTGATGTCTTGGCAAGCTTAACCCTACCCCGGAAGGAAGAAGGTATAGCCCCGCATGGGCAGAGCATCACTAAAGCCTCTGAAGTCTCAAGACTCTTTAAGTATTAGAACATCAGACTCAACATCAACTGCCTTTGATGTGCCAGCTACTATTCTGATCACTAGTATATTTAATTTCAAGAACCAAAAATATTTCTACTGGCAGGAAATATGACAGTGTTATAGAAATGTAAGGCACTGATTATAGAAAAGTAACACACACACACATTTTTAAAGAAACCACATTTTAAAGATCCTAATAATCTTTGGTACTTATGCTGCTCATATGAGTAATAACACCATCAAAAGAATGGTTTTCAAGTTGATGAATCTTAAACAAAACACAGAATTTACATTTTGATAACAATTCTGATGTTCATAGTGGGGGAGGCTGTGCGTGGGGAAGGGAGTACATGGGAATTCTGCACTTTATGCTCAATTTTGCTGTCAACTAAAACTGTTCTAAAAATAAAGTCTACCAAAATGAAATCACATGCACACAGGTACATTCTAATGTGTGTATGGAAATACTTTAAAGAAAAGTATAACGTGAAAGCATCCTGTCACTGAAGTCACTGGGTGGGGGGAATGGTGGAAACCCCAGGTAATACTAATGGCCAAAAGATGGTCCATGAGAATTGGGAATCTGGAAAGTGTATCTTGTCCCTGAACTGATGGATACCTGATTAATGTTATTAAAAATGTTATTAAAAAGTGAATCAGAAACCTTGCAAATCAGGAAATTAAAAAAGGATCTGTACAAGCCACATACTATGAAAGGGGTTTAGAAAAACTTTGTGGTAGGAGAATTTTAAAAAATAGTGGCCTCAACTTTTTGTGGAATGAGGTGAAATATAACTCAAAAGCAAGAAAAGTGAATCTTCCAAAATGTTGCTATGATTTCTTTTTAAGAGAGGCAATTTAGTTCAGCTTGTGCACTGCTACGTCATGGGGGACAAAATTCCCCACTATGTCAAGGGTCAGGGGTCAAGGCTGGGTCAAGGTGAGGTGAGGGAGGTGCTTAGGGAGCAAAGTTAAGGAGATGAGTACCCAGAGTGAGTGCCCTCACCTTCTTGCTCTGCCCTCTACTCTGGTGAGGAAGACAGCCATTTAAACCAGATCCAGAAATGACTGAAGTCCATTATCACCCAGTTCCCCCTCCTGCTACACTCCATTCTTGACTGTAATGGATATACAATCCTTGGTATTCTTCCCTTTTCATATGTCTAATCTGAGGGTAGAAACTGCAGCCTATCTTCATGATCTGCAACAAACCCCAGATTTTAGAATAATTTATGCCCATAAATTGACTGGTAGATTTTCAGATTTACTAAGGGAATATGAAGAGAGTGAAAAAACATTTATTTCTCAAACTTCTTCAAATTATAGTTTAAAAGAATTAATTAGGGAAATACTCAATAGGGGAAAGAATGCAAAAACTTGAACAAAGGAGATGGGAGAAATGTTTGCAGCCTCCCCATTATAAGAATGAAGGTGGGATCCAGACATGGTGACACACACCTGTAATCCCAGTGACTCAGGACTCTGAGGCAGGAGGATCAAGAGTTCAAAACCAGCCTCAGCAACTTAGCGAGACCCTGTCTCTAAGTAAAATACAAAAAAGGGCTGGGGATGTGGCTCAGTGGGTAAGTACCTCTAGGTTCAATCCCCAGTACCAAAAAAAAAAAAATTAAAACAAACAAACAAACAAAAAGAATGAAGGTGGGGAATGTGTGATAGTTCCTGGGGGAAAGAAGCAGATCTGTGAAGGAGATTGCTCTCCCTCTGTCTCTATAGCTACCTCTACAGACATTCACATAAGAGAAACGCACACGTGGCATAGTAAGAGACAGATCAGGTTGCCAGATAAAATATAAGATGTCCAGCTAAATTTGAATTTCAGCTGAACAATAAGATTTTTTTTAGTATGACACATTTGCTCTATACTTATACTCAAATAATTATTTGCTGAAATTCTAATTTAACCAAATGTCCTATATTGTTATTTGCTAGCTCCAGCAACAGGGATAAAGCAATAAAGCAAATCTAGGTAGAGCTAGGAAAGGTGAAGGAGACAAAAATAAAAATACAAATGGAAGAAGTGAGACCACTTGTAAAAAGCAGACAGGTTACCCCTCACGTCTCATGTTTTCTGCGGTTGTACTTTTGCAACTCCAGGTCTATATAGAGACCTGCCAAGGCTTACCCTGGCTCTGCCCTTCTCATCTGGTCATAGTCCAGCCCCATCATGCCAGCAAACATCCATTAGGAACAGGGAGCTCCCAAGAAGAGAGGCAGAGCCACTGTGTGGCAGGTAAGCCAGGCAAATTGCTTTGTGCTTGCTGAAAGACCGTCCTATAATGGATGTTAAAATGATCCAGGGTTGCAAGGAATTGACAGGAGTCTTCATATAAGCATCTAGAAATAGCAGTTATCTGTCCATTGATTCTGAAATGCATTACTCCTGCAACACACTCAGCATTTCTGTAATCAGAAACAAAGACCTAAACAGATTTTTGAATTGAAAAGCTCCTTCAAATCAGAGATTCTGCATTTTTCTAGAAAATAAGACAAAACACAACAAAACATCACAGGAACTTGGGGTTTTGAACACACAGCAACACAGGACAGTAGATCCAAGCTGCAGCCTCTGTTTTGAGATGGCCACATCTGGAAAGACAGGTGCCCCAGGGGCCTTTCCTCAGGTGTGGTGGGAGCAGCTGATGGAGTCAGCAGTGCACATGTGTGCCATTAAAGGTACTCTGTATAAGTCTGCTTGGGTGGCTGGGACAAAGCACTACGGACAGGGTGGCTCAAACACCAGGATTTCTTTTCTTTTTTTTTTTTCTCATAGTCCTGGATGCTAGAAGTCCAAGATCAAGGTGTCAGCCAGGTTAATTCCTTCTGAGGCTACACTCCAGGGCTTCTGGATGGCCTTCTTCTCTCTGGTCTCATGGGGTCGTCCCTGTGAGTGTGTGTGTGTGTGTGTCTATGTCCCAGTCTACTCTCAAGGAAACCAGTTTTGGTGGTATAGGGCCTCCTCCACCAGCCTTATTTTACCTAAATTACCTCTAATAAGACCTCATCTCCAAATACATTCCCATTTGGAGGAACTGTGATTAGAACTTCCAGATGTGAATGTGTTGGTGGGAGAGGGCAGTTTCATCCTGTAACACATGAGTCTGGACATGGTGGTGAGGCTATTGCTACTGGTGCCTCTGACACAGACCAAAAAGAACTTTATAATTGTGAAGAGCAGCTCTGCAGGTCCATCTGCTGCAGTATGGTCTGTACAACTCACTGGGTCCGAGTTCTTCGTCTGTAAAACAGGATCCTTCAATTTGGAACTCACCCATCGTAAAGAGTGTATCAAGGTTCAAAGAGATGTTAAAATCAGTCCACCTCTTACCTCACAATGTTATCTATAATAAAATATTAATACTGATAATTAATGGCAGATGTTAATAGTGCACATCCAAATGCTACATCTCATAGTTTAGCTTCCAATTTCATCTCAGTTGGGATTCAAATTGAGCCACAGCTAAAAATTATTCTGAGGGCTTTAGGAGGGTGTTCTATACATACAGAGAAAATTCTGGGAGGAGTGCATTTTTTGTGTAATCTTTTAAATTCTTTTTATGTTGGTGACACCAGCAGCAGTGGTGTGGCTATGCCATATGACCTCTGGGGTCCCCAGCAACCCAAGGGAAAGTGTGCTCTTAATTATCTATTATTTATCTCCTGAGCAGATCCCGAGGCTGGGCACACAACTCACTCATACTTCTGATGCTGGGAAGGGCAAGGCAAGCATATCCTCCTTCCTCAGGGAGTTTTACCAACACCCGGTGAAGACAGGCAATCAACAAGTCATCTCAAGTGTAATGGTGTTTAGGCTTGGCCAGGTGCTTATCAGATATGAATGCTGCAGTGAAATGTGAACTTTTGTTTTACACATGTTCATATTAATTCCTAAGCCAGGAAAATGTTAGCAAAATGGAAAAGAGCATCTACATGTAAAATATCATCAACCATGAATAACTTTATGGTCCTTGCTTCCTGCTAAGCACTGCACATGCATTAATTTGTCTTTGTAGTGACCATAATTAAATAGAAAACTTTCTAATTAAGGCACAGAAAACTTAAGTAATCTGGCTTTCCAAAGCCACACAGCTTGGATGGAAACATATGCAGTCTACTCAGAAATCTTAGCCACCATGGCTCAAAGAAGGGGACACATCAGCATACAAAGGTCCTTTTGGAGTAGCACTATCAGAAAAGGCCATCATGGCCAGCCCTACTCCCAGTTTTAGAGGGTTTCCCAGCCATCTCTGCCACAACTGCAGCTCAGGAGGCAATGAAGTAGAAGGAACAGAACACAGGGAAAGTATCCCTTCTAGCAGCTGTGTGACTCTGAGCCAGTACTTAACCTTGCTGTGCCTCAGTTTCTCCCTCTCTGAAACTACCTTGGTGATATGTATGACTGTGACAGATGCTGTGGGTGCCCCAGGCATAGCTACTCAGCCTAGCCCCAAGCCTGGCTTCAGACAATGGCCTTTTGGGCTAACCGCTGTGATGTCTGCCAGAGGAACTCCTAGATGGGGAGATGAAGTGCTATAGAGGAACAAGAATTGGTTTGCGTAGTCTCCCAGGGATTCCCAGCAGGGTGGAGGCCCCAAATAAACTACATGCATTCAACTTCTTATCTCAGAATTACCAGTGGGTCTGTGTCAGAAACCCTGAGCTGGGTAACTATACTTGGCAGCAAAGAGAACAAGAGGCTTGGTAAGATGCCCTGCCTCCAGGTAAGGTGGCTACATTCCAGAAATTATGGTGGGCCAGAGAGCCCTGTGGGTTAGTGCTCTGGGCATCAATCAAAGCAGCATATCAGGGTGCCCATGCTGAGTTGATTCCTGCTGGTTTGGGTTCTCCTGGCATCTGGACAGTAAAGCAACATGTTCCAGAATAATGTGTCCTGATATCGCTGCCACATTTTTAGTTAATTTCCCCAAAGAACAAGAGCATGTGTGAGTTTTAAAGAGTTTTTACACAGTTCCTCACATAAGCCCTAGGAGCTAGTATAGTGTGGTCATATCTCCACCCCTCATCCGATATCCCTTGATTTTTCCATTTGAGAATCCAGCCTTTGACGAACACATTTACAGCTTTAGAACAGCTTTTCTCTTCAGGCATTATCTAGCAACAATTAGAATGAAACGGAACCCAAGCAGAATGAAGCAAAAAGAAAACCAACAGTGCCTCTAAGCCTATGTGCACCTGTCCTACAGTGAGGACCTGAGAGGCAAAGGACAGAGAAGCCCAAGGTTACACAGAGGGCACTGGTGAGGCCCATGTGAGGAAGCTCAGCTCCTGGGACACCTGACCAGAGGTGGCCCAACTTTCACGCACAAATAGCCATATAGCTAGTCCTGCCAAAATATCGCCAGAAGAAATAACATTGAACTTCACAAAGTTCACAGTGTCTTCCAGGTCTGTCACTTGAGTACTGTTCTTATTCAAGCCAAACAGGGAAGATTGGCACTGTCGCCAATGGAAATTTTATGCCTTGAACACAAAACTATATGGTTCATTTGGACATAAGTCAGTGGTGGGCAGGGAATGGTGTTGAATGGTCCTGGTGAGAAAAAGAGCCATGGTTTTTCCCCATGAGGGTCAGGAATGGGATGATTCATCTGAAAACCTGATTAAAAAAGGAAGAGGAGATTGGGCTAAAGTGACAACCCTCGAAAGTAAAGAGGAACTCGTATGTGAGTTTGCACATGGCTGGAGAAATGAGCAAGATGGAAAATGGCGGGGTGGGGAGGACAGCAACTCAGAAGAAAATACAAAATATTTCTCTGATATTGCTTAGCTCCTAAGTAATTATTAAACATTGCCTTAGATTTAATTTCTTAGAAAACTCCCCTAAGAGATCTTAGCATCCATCCATGCTAAGATCCTTCACCAGCCCAATCAGGAACCTCTTTTTCCTTTAATGATTGCCTCAGGTTCATCTTTAATATTATATATGCAATATATATATATATATATATATATATATATATATATATACTATATACACCTCCATAACACACACTTCTGCTGGCTATCTCTACACCCAGAGGTTTTATCTCACAGTTTGCTTTCCAACTAATAGTCACAAGACACATTTCTTCAGAGATGAGAGAATGCTGAAGGTGAAAATTCTTCCATATTTGGTGACCTTGGGCTTAAGGGGAGTTGCTGACAGGGAGAACTGCTTTAATGATCGTCCCCCATGTCCTCTATGCTTTGTCTGAGGAGAGAACACCAGCTAAACTAGATGTCCTTGGACCAGCCAGAGAACAGGACCTGCAACAGTTTCACAAAACATTGTTATCTGGGCTTTGCTTGGTCTCAGGTTTATTTGAATAAAAACTAGCAAGGGAGGCTGTGATGGGGAGCCCAGAGCTTCTGGACATTCCTGCTGAAAGTCGCCTGTATGGACTCTCCTTGGGAGGGAAACCAAGCCACTATATTTCTCACCCTGTGGATCAACCCTTCAGCTGTAGGGAGAGCTAAAAACCCTGCTCAGGAGTCCCCAGCAAAACAGGAGTCAGACCAAGTAGGGAAGCGGAGGGACCAATCTCAGTGATGTACAGAATTTCCAGCAGAAAACCTGCACTAACATGGGTCTCATTTTGTAAAACTGGAAAGACTGTAACAGTTGATCTCAAACGCCCTTCTGAATTAGTGAAAGCTTGCTATGGAACTCCCTGGTTCTGTCAAATCACCTATATTTTGAACTAAACAAGAGTTTGTTAATGTTCATTAAAGTTTTTTTTAGCTATAGAAAATTGTTAATATATACAAATGGAGTGAAGTATAATAATCCCCAGATATCACCATCCAGCTTCAGTGCTTATCAGCTCACAGCCAATCTATGTCTCCACACCAATCACTTCCCTCCTCCAAATCCCTGCTTGTTCAAAACATATATCCAACATTGTATCTTCCACAGATTTTATTATAAAAGAAAATAACTCTTAAACAATAACAATATTATTAAATAAAATAAGTCATAAAATTAATTTGTTTATATAAACCAAAATAAAGAAAATATCTGTGTTCAAATTTCCCTGATTAATTTAATTTTTTCATGATTTTTTAATTTGTTCTTTTTAGATATACATTACAGTAGAGTGTACTCTGACATATTATGCAAACATGGAGTATAACTTATTCTAATTAGGATCCCATTCTAGTGGTTCACCATGATGTGCAGTTACATGGATGGTATATTCATATATAAACATAAGAAAGTTGTGTCTGATTCATTCTACTGTCTTTCCTGATAAGTTTTAAATGAATGTTTTGCTCAGGCAGTGAAAGACCAAGCCATAGCATTTGAATCTCAGCATCCTGGAACTGCCATGAGACCCAAGCAACTGTGTCCTCTGCTTTAGAGAGGGGCAGGGAGCCAGGCGATTTAAAATTCTCACCCAGGCATCACCATTAAACTTTCCAGGGAAATGTGTGTCCTTCCCTTCAGTGTCGTGGTCTGCTGCTGCCAAAGCTGCTCATCAAATGACAAATCTAATGGCAGCTGGGAAAGCAAAGCCTCCTCCAAATGTCTTATATATTTGAACCATGCAATTATTTCTCTGAGTAGATGTTAAAGGATACCCCCAGATCTCCACGCACACATTGTCGGTCACCCCAGTTGAGATGAGGCCACAGCTGAAGCCAGGTGGTTCTGACCTGTGGCTGATCATGTAGTTCCTGCAACTCTTGTGGACCCAGGTCCCCTCAGCTTAGTCCACAGAATGAAAAAGAAGACAAACCCTTAACTCCCCAGACAGCCTGCAGGAACGGGGTACTGGCAAAGTGGGTTTGGATGCCCAGAAAACCTACAAGGTAACTTCTGTTACCCTGTTTGGAGGTTATTTTCAGACTCTCCCACTGTGGATAACTCAGGCTCCCCACCTAGATCTTCATTTCTGGTGTCTGACCTCTGCTTTGCTCTGACCTTTCGACTTGTATGCATCAGTACAAGATTTGTCCAGTTGTTTTCTGGTCTCTGAAATAATAGTAGCTACCATTTATTAAGCAGGCACTTTGTAAACAACAGCTGCTGTTGTTAGCTTATTGAATCCTTTCAAAAATCCCCTTGATTCATTTATTCCACATGTATTTTCAAAGGTCACCATGAGACAGGTGCCATCCAAAGTGTTGAGGATGCACTGTGAGCAACACAGACCAAAGTGCCTTCCTTCGGGAGACTTCTGTGCTAGGAGCAACCTTCCCTAGAAGTGGCCATTGTGATTCCCACTAACAGATAAGGAACCAGAAGCTCAGAGTTGTTAAGTAATTCACTTGATATTCTATAGCTAGGAAATAATAGTACACCTGGGATTCAATTTCCAATCGGCGTAAGTCTAAAATCTATGGATTTTTGTTTTAAACATACTATGCTGCATCATTACATGATCCTGATTAAAACAGTAAGTGCTGACCCGTGGGCTGTGGGACACAAACACCCTTTTAGCTTTTACCCCTTTGAGTTTTAGACCCTGTACATGGTACAGGTATAATCCTGCTTCTACCAGCCTGAAAGCACATTTCTACTGCTCTATTAGAGCAGATCTTATTAAAATGGAAATCTACTGCTCCAGATGGAAATCTATTGCTACCATCTACAAAACAGGTACACTGTGTACTTTCTGTGAGTTTTAAAATGTCTATTGAAAAGCAAAGGTACAGGATCTACTCTTTTACAGAACAATAGAAAATTGGAATGGTGATGTTGTGCCAAAGGATACTTAACAGCTTTTAAAGTCACGCCCAAATACTAATTGTTGCTGCCCCTAAAGTTACTTCTGATATAATTGCATTTGCTTTATCAAATGTTCTTACTGAAATTTGAATATATTGAACATGCACTGGCTTTCAAGTCTTAGGCAAGGGGTTTTTTGGTCATTGCAGGTTTGCCTAGTGACTTACAGGGTCTTCAGCAAAGTCAGTAGCTCAGAAAGGCAGTTCCTGCTAAGTGCTGGCACTGACCTAGGCACACACCCTCTCTCTGAGTCACTCACTATTACCGTGTGACCATGGGCCCCAAGACCCTCTTTCATCCCTCACCCGACTTGATTGTTCAAGAGACAGCTCAAATGATAGAAGAAGCAAGCGTAGGAAGAAGCAATATGACTAATTCAGAGGTCAAGAGGGCTCTTTAAAGATGAGACTTCAAGGAACTCTCAGGTGGGAAATGATGAAGAGGCGATAGAACCTTCAGAATCCTGGTCTGAGAATCCAATTCTCTACTCAACATTTCCATGACTGAGCAGTGATCTATGACAAGCTTAGGGTTCTCTGGATTCAGGTTCTAAACTCTCCTGAGGCACAGACCCAGGAATTCTGTGCAGCCAAAGCTTGATGATGGTCAGTCAAGGTTAAGGACGTGGTCTCCTGAAACTGAGCTTAAGTGGCATTGACTGTCCCCACTGTGTGACCAGCATCAGAGACCCAATGTTTCTGAGCTCATCCCCAGGCAGCTGTAAGCTAAAGACAAGACAAAACTGAGTTCCTCTGCATTGTGGCCACTTCTGTAATGTTGATTCTCTACTGTAAACCGTGGGTTTAACTCAAATGGAAACTTGCATTTTTTTTTTCTGTTTAGAGGTGGAAACCAACAGAGCAAGCTGGGGAAAACAATGGATCCACAAAGAAAAAGAAAAGAAAAGAATGGTCATAGGAGCAGGTTAGGCATACAGGAAGGAAATCTGGAAGATGTGTCCAGGGTTTGGAGAATGGGATCCATTGATTTCCTGGTTTTTAGATTCAAATAGGTAGAAGCAATCCTTGAGAATTGCTTCCCTAAGAATTCCAGTAGCTCAATGCCCTTTGAGTTTACATCAAAGAGCAGTTGGCTTACCAGTTCAGAGCAAGGACTGGTGCCATTCGGCTGGGGTTCAAACCACACCCTGCCCAGTTAATAGCTATGTGCCCCTGGGTGAGTCACTTCTCTCTCTGCCCTAGGTCCATCATTGCAAAACAGCACTATCAGTGTCGATCTCACTGGTTATAAACATGAATTTATAATTCATATTCATGCTTAGCATAGTACCTGAGGCACAATAGCTAAAGAGGAGACAAAACTGAGTTCCTCTGCATTGTGGCAGAGTGAATGTTTATGATTGTTGCTATACACTATTATAATTCAGTCCAACTCAGCCAATTGGCAAGAGATCATTACTTTAAAAAATTTAATTATAAAATTAAAAAGATTCCATGTAGATATTTGGAAAAATGTGGAATTACACAAAAAATGAAAATTAAAATTACCCACCACCCCTCCCCCATCTGGGAAACCCAGAGAGGACATCTGTGTCCTCACAATCTATCTGAGCTCACATGAGCAGGCGTATTTTCTTCTATACAGTTGGGGCCACACTGCTTAGGGATGTACCCTGCTTTTCTCATTCCACATACCTGTCCTTTTATTCAACATTCTAGGAGACAGGACCCACAAGCTGCTGGCAGCAGAGATGTCCTGTCCACACAAATGAGCTCAGTGGGCCAGTGCCTCCAACTCACTGCAGTCTCTTCTGCCTGGTTGAGGCTGCATAGCTCTTTGCTTGCTGCAACCTGAGCTTGGTGGGATTTTTTGTTTTGCTTTGTTTTTCCTTTTATCACAAGGATGGTGAAAGAGGTGAGAGCGGTTAGGGGATCAGGCATATTGCCCCAAAGACTCAGGCTCCAAACCATGGTGTCCTTTCCTAATCAAAACCACATACAGCTGAAAAGACACTTGGGGGAGGGGGGAAAGGCTCATGGGCAGTTTTCTAGGAATTGTTAGTTGCACTGGAGTTTTAAAGGCATTTCAAAGGCAAAGAGCCAGAATATTCAGGTGTAAAATAAAATTCCAGTGAGGTATGATCACTTCAGCAATGGGCCACATCCAAGGGTCACCCTCTGACATTGTACCCCATGTCAGCTTCTTGTCATAACCCTGGGTTGCCTAGATGCATGAGAGCAGCTCCTGCTCCAATGCTCCTGTGATACTTGAGAAAGGCCTTTCACAAGAACACCCAGGCCTTCTGGCAGAGTCCTAGACATTATTAGTGCATAATCACCACCTCCTGCACCTCCTGCCAGCCTTTTCCTTTTTGTCCTTGTCACCCCACCCACCTCACAGCTGTGACAGAAAAAAACACATTTCAATACCATTCTGAATGGCTCTTTGGAAGTATGAGTGGCAGGTCCTGACACACCCCTCTCTCTCATAGACAGGAGATCTGTTGCAAAGACAGGCTCTGTTTTCACTAAAGCGGGGTTACTGCTCCTGGTGCAAGCCAACAGAGCGGGAGAATCAGGTTTTAAAATTACTTGAAGACAAAGGTGTAGTTTTGCAAACTGGTAAGCAGAGACCAAATGTCAACTTAATATGATCCTAATAGCATGGCATCATGCAAAAACCTTCTCCTTATTCCATCGGCCACCATCGATCCCTGGTAAACCTCTCTCATTATTGACACTAACCAAAGCACTACAGCATCAGGAGAACCTATGTGAGTGACAGTATTTAAGAATTTGTAAGCCTTTCATTATTCCACATGCACCAGTAAACATGCAAATTACAGAACTTAGTATAATATGCAGTTCTGCTAAGCGCCCTTCCACCAAGAACACTTCACCCCCACTTCTTCTTTTTAACAAGAGCGAACACAAGTCTCCATGTCTCCCATGGGACTTCAGAGAACACTGCATTTTCCACATTGCCTTTCACAGATTGGTATGTTGTCCTATATGGCAAGCCTTTGCATACTAGAGGTGGTGGGAAAACCTCCCCTTGAACGTCACAGCTGGTATTTCTAGCGTTGCTAAATCTACTTTTACCATAAATCATGCATTTCTTAGACTCCACAGAGAAAAACAATGCCACCAAGTTTCCTGAATGCAAAAACTGGCAAACACCTTAAGGGAGCTGAACAGTGAGGGGCCAGGATAGATGTCTGCTTGTAATTTCTCCTCAGCATCCGTATTAACAATTATACCCCAAAACAGCAGGCAAAAATATACAGCGCTGTGGTGTCTTCCTCATTAGAGTGCTGCTTTTAGTGGGAAAGCATGATTAAAAGTCAACTTTTCTTTGGTGTTTAAACAATAAGTATGGCCAACCCTAAGACAACTGCTTCCTTCTGAGGATGTTTTAACCTGAACAGCAACATTAAAAAATAATGCCATGAGGCTGGGGCCGTAGCTCAGTGGTAGAGTGCTTGCCTAGCATGTGTGAGGCACTGGGTTCGATTCTCAGCACCAGATATAAATAAATAAAATAAAGGTCCATTGACAACTAAAATTAAAAAAAATAATGCCACAAAAATCCACAAATCTATTTTATAAATAAATACATGTGTTGTGGCCAGGAACCTGTCAGACTCTGCCTGGGCAACCCAACTCCAAAATGTATCAGCTGGTGAGTGACTACATTTGCTTCCTCTTGGACAGAATGTACCACATGTCAAAGGGGATTGTAGCAAGAAAAAACCTCACAGACCCTCAAGGAGCTGATTCACCCAGCTTGCATACTAGGTCCAAGGACACTTGAACAGGAGGGGTCAAAGAACATTTGAAAGCAAAAGTTCAGTACAATTCTGCTGCATTTTAAAAATCAAACCCATCATATATTTTTTAGATATGTTAAAAGCAACAATAATTTAGGTAGACAAAGCAACAATAATTTAAGTATAAGAGGACCACCAAAGCACCCTGAGGGCAATTTTGATATTGTTACTGGATTTTAAAAGGCCAAGACAAAGGAGTCTTGCTGGAAAGACAGAGAAATCAGCTGCAGGAAAACAGGATGGCAGAGCCGTCAGGGTCTGGAGAGGGCTCACTCCAGAGCTCCAGCAGGCCCCTGGCCCTTCTCCCTCCTCTGCTCCCACATTCTTGGAAAAAGAGAAGATATGCATCAGAAATGGGGGGATGAAGACAGGGAAGTGGGGAGCAAAGAGATGGGGGGAATCTCTGCATTGACAAGGATTTTCTGCTTGACCCAGCTGTAGTTAGCTTCCGCACCTTCTCCTAGGCTCATTTATATACTTCCTTGCAAAATTCAGTTTTGGCAAAGAACCTGGCTAAGTTAGTTTAGATAATGCTCTCTATTTGGTTGTCTGTACCTTCCTCTAGCTGGGGTCTGATCAACCTGGCCTGTCCTCAGCAAGAATCCTGATGTTTCCTTGACCACATATCCCTTGGCTACAAATTCCCACTTGCTCACGCTGTATTGAGCACAATCTCTCTCCCCTACGGGAAACTCCCACTGAGTGGTACCTGTCACTGTGGTCTGAACACAGTCTTCTTTCCAGCCCTTTAACAAGTATCACTGAGTAATTGTTTCTTCAACAGCATTGATGTTTGGAGTTCTGAGCCCTGGTTATGAAAAACTTCAACTCCATTTCCAAACCCTATTCACACAGATACTCATTCATTCGTTCACTCACCTACTCACTCATTCTTGCTTATTTCAAGCCAGGTACAAGGGACACACACACACACAAAATGACAAAACATCAAACACAAACCAGAGTTAAAGATGGACCATAGATCTGAAGGAGGGTTTTAAAAATATGTCTAAAGCCAGTGTGGCGTAGGAAGAAGTGACCTCTGAGCTGAGAGTAGCAGAAAGGGTCTTCCGAGTGGAAAGGACAGCCATGCCAGATATCTAAGGTGGGAGACCCCAGGAGAGGGGCTCAGTAGGAGAGGCAGGCAGGGGCCAGATCAGGCAAGGTGGGGTGGGCCACAGTTGAGAGGGGATGCTGAGACATGAAGCATAGAGGCTAAGATCTGATGCAAGTGTACTAAGACCACTGGTTGCTGGTGACGAGTGGAAGGCTGAGCCAGACCAGCTGGCTGTGGGACAGGTGTTGGCAAATCTTTTCTGGAGAACACCAGACAGTAAATATTTTAGGCACTGTGAGCCAAGAGGCAAAATCAAGAATAACATGTATGTACTTATATAACAAAAGAGAAAACAAATTTCCACAAAATATTTATTGTCAAAATTCAAAATATGTTAATAATAATTGAGTCAGTATTTAAAATAAATGTGTACTCATTAGAAGAATGGAATTCCGTTTGGGGGAAAAATCACATCTTCCTTAATTGGTGTTTCTGCCTCTGTAGCATAAAAACAGCCACAGACAATATGTAAATGAAGGCTGTGCTCCAATTAACTCTATTTAAGGGCTAAGATTCCACATAATTTTCATGGGCCATGAAACTTTACTTTTGATTTTTTTCCAGATATTTAGAAATGTAAAAGCCATTCTTAGCTCAAGAGCTGTAAGAAAATGGGTGATGTGTATGGATTTGGGCCATGGGCTCCAGCTTGCCAGACTCTAGTGTAGAATGTCCCATATTCTGGATGTGTCTGAATGTTTGCTCACGAGTACATTCATTTTTGGCAGATTACTACAGGGTGATGCTGTGTAGTTCTCAATGTATCACAGCGGCTTGTGCTGTCAGTCATTTCACTATAGCTGATACTAAGTTTGATTCATTTTAAGGGGAAATTTTCCCCTTTGTAATTAGAAGTAGTCTATACCCCCTTTTCCCCAAAAAAGAGCTGGAGTATAGCTCAGTGGTAGAGTAGGTCACTGAGTTGGATCCTCAACACAGCGCACACACACACAGCACACACACTGTCATCTGTGGTTGACATTTATTGTCAAAATTCCTGAGAACAGGAATTGGGGTCCTGAGAACATCCTGAGAACCCAAACAACCTTTCATGAAGTGATTTCAGCTTTCATGGATGGTTGTTGTTGAATAAATTAGACAGTGGAAATTGCAAAATAATTTGAATGTAACTTTAATGGCTGCCGGATACATACCATTTTGTGGATTATTTATTTATTAAATTGAAAATTAGAATTTTAGTTCTTTTCTTTCTTTTTAGTTGCTACTCTAAGTAATACTTTCATTGATATCCTGTATTTCTATTAATCTGTGATGAATAGTTAAAGAAAAATTGCTTGAGGTAAAACTAGGTCATAGAGTATATTCATTTTCTGAAGGGTTTGGTATTTATTGACAAATTGTGTCTTAGGGAATTATAACACTTTTTTTTGCCCCTAACTAAGTATTATAAGTATTATAAGAACCTGGTTCCTAACACTCCAGCCAACAAACTGATGGAGGAAAATGGTTTCTCATTACAAGATGAACAACCCTTACCTGTCATGCTGGACCAGAGCGTTTCAGATTTCTGATGCATTCAGATTTTGAAATACTTACATAGACTATACTGATTGAGCATCCCTAATCAAAAATCCTAAATCAGAAATGCTACAAAACCCAAAACACTGTGAGCATCATGTTAATGTTCAAAAATGACATGATGCTCAAGATGGAGCGTTTTAGATGCTAGGTTTTTGGATTAGGCAAGCTCAACTTGTAGGTTTAATTTACATTGATTCAACTGTAATGGAGGTCAAAATATTTGTATTTCCTCTGCTCCATCCTATTCCATTTCTCTATTTATCCTTTTTATACTGATCTGTAGGAGCTCTTTATATACTAAGGACATTAATTTTTGTCTTTAATATATATTGTAAATATTTTTCCAAGTTTGCAGAAAAATGTTTCAAAGAATATTAAAATGTACGTGGTTAGTTTCCTCTCAAATTCACCTGTTCTTCTGTAAGATAGATGGCCCAAAAGGAGGGAGGGTTGAAAAAAAGAAATAGGGAGGGACTGTAAAATACTAACCAAATATAGAATTATCATTATTTATTTTGAATTTTGGCATCTTTTTTATGGTAAAGTATTTCAACTTTATTTATCTATTTATTTATTTTTATTAGTTGCTCATGACAATACAATGATCTTGTCATATCATATATTTAATTTAGGCATCTTTAAAGGAAACAAATTCCCTAATGAAATATTAAAATTTATTAACAGTATTATTGAATTTCTTTTAATCTTTGATATTTACAGCTGATTTCATTATATGCAAAATTATGTTGTTAATTCACCATTTTTCTCTACCTTTTCATAATCAGCATAGATGTGATTTTTAATTAACACCAGAGCTTAATAAAGTTTTTAATTAACAGCATAACATAATACATTTAAGGTATCATAAACCACTTAAGATCTATTTCTTTTCACTAGAATGAAGAGTATTGTTGTCCATATCCGTGTATAAATTCCTTTTGGTTTTTTTTAGGGTTAAATACTTAAATTAGTCTTTAAAATAAAACCAGGGGAAATTCATTCAGGTTTGCTTTATCTACTAGAGAACTCCAGAAAGGCTTGTTCTACATGTATTGAGCCCAGATAGCTGTGGGTCACCAGCAAGGTTTAAAAATAGGTCATTCCCCAAATCTCCAATAACATGGGTTTTGGTAAGTTCATTTATTCTGGTGATTCATCCTGTATCATCATATTTAAAATTATTATAAGATGTTCCTCAGTGGGAGCAATCTGTTTAGGATTCATAAGATAATTTGTGTATGTTTCATTCACTTATAAATTGCTCAACACTTCATGATGACTGAATTCTACCGTGTGGGGTTGAATTCATCAGGGAAACTTTAATACTTATTCTTATTCTTTCTCTATATTTTGTTCCCCACCAGGGGACATTTCACAATACCCGGGGACATTTTTTATTGCCATGTTTGAGGGATTCTACTGGCATCTGATAGGCAGAGGCTAGGGTTGTGGTTAAGTATCCTAAAATGAACAGGGCAGCCCGCTCCTCCAACAAGAATTATCTGGTCCCAAATATCAGTGGTGACGAGATTGAGAATCCATGTTCTAAAACAAAATGACCACCCTCTGCGGCCCCTACTTAACCCAAACCAAACTATGAAACCAGGAGAGTGTCCAGTAGCACAAACTGAAACAGAAAGAGTTCAGTCTTGTGCAGACAGGGAAGTTTTAGTGATTTATATTTTTCAATGTGGCATTTCACATGACACTTGACTTGCTTGAACGTAGAACCAGGGACTGAAGTCCAAGGTGTCATTATCTATCACCTTCCCATTTACCACGGGAACTTGATTTTGCAATGCCTCCTCAGCTATGCGCTTTGGCAGGGCCTGGCACGTGAGGCTCCCAGTGAGGTGGAAAGACACGTAGGGAAACTCAAGGAGCCTGTACCGGGTGGCAGTAGTCAGAGGAAGGTGACGCGAACAGTGCAGGTGGGTGCTGCCGAGGAATAGAAGAGACAGATACCTGACCCAGGCTGGTTTAGAATCAGATCCTGAAGCTGTCAGAGCTACCTGAAGTCCACCTGCCACAGCGGAGCTAGGTAGTGGTTGCTTCTGAACATGGAGAACCTTTGCCTATAGTGTAATCCAAGCACCCGATGATGCTCCAAAGCAAACCAGACAGAAAATAAAACAGGTCTTACCGGAGGTGCTGATGGTGGGGGCGGGGGAGGAGCTCCCAGAGGCGGGGGAGGAGCTCCCAGAGGCGGGGGAGGTGGAGGCAGAGGAGGTGGGGGCGGTGGCGGCACTGGCATGGCAGTGTTGGTGTCTCTTGTTTATGAGTGGTCCCAAGAGAGGGGTTTCTGCTCTGAAAAAGAAAAAGAGGGATAGTTTTAAATGGATGTCTTTCTTTATATGCAGGCAGTTCATGTGTTACAGACACATGCATGTTGTAGACGGTTTGGTTCTTAGGCTTGTTCATTAATTCATTGAATTCATTCATTCACTCAAAGAGCCCAGTGCAAGGCTGGCCTCAGGCTAAATGCTGGGAACCGACCAGATTCTAGAGATAATTAGGTGATAAAGCTGATAGAATTCAGCTATTTTTGTCTCAATAAAAATCCAGTACATGTTGGGCTGGGGATGTGGCTCAAGCGGTAACGTGCTCGCCTGGCGTGCGCGGGGCGCTGGGTTCGATCCTCAGCACCACATAAAAATAAAGATGTTGTGTCCACCGAAAACTAAACAGTAAATATAAAAAAATTCTTTCTTTAAAAAAAAATCGAATATATAGAGAAACAGCCACACTTCCTTCTATAAGGATTTTTCCAGATAACTGAAATCCACATCATTAGCATTGAACCTGCAGTTTTATCCTTTTCAATGCATACTGCATAGATTCCCAACTTCCTAAGCAGAGCAAACAGAATGAAATTTAACCTTTTCTGAATGTCACAGGCTTAACATTACTCATGACGCAAGCCTCAAGCAAAGCTTCCAGGGGCGTTAGTCATTCTCCTGCCTCTTTCTCTCCTGTCAACTCTGACTTTCCTTGCTGTCCCCATATCATAGTTTCTGCACAACCTCTGGGTATAGGCATGCACTTCTCTTCTACATAGACTTTAATCTGGCATTTGCACACCTAGGGCTTTTAGGCATGATTCTGCAAATAAGGTTCTATTTCAGATATTTCAAATAGTTGATATCTATTTCAAATAGTTGATATCTAATCTCCAGATAAATGTACTTGTCTGCAGAGCACATGTGTGTCTGGATGCAGATGAATATCTTAAAACCCATATCAAGTCACACTGTAAGGACTAAAAACCTATATTAAAGAATCCCCACAATTATGACCCTTTTAACCTTCACATAGTCTACTGGATTTTGCTTACTTAATATGTTAGTTCTCTTTATCTTTTTACACAGTGCCTATTATGTGACAGGCCAATCACATTAATTTCTACAACAATCCTCTAAGGCCAGTAGTAACATTCTCATTTTTATAGGTAAGCAATATGCCACTCAGAGACATGAAGTTCTTTGCTCAAAGTCATACCCCCGGCCATAGTAAATTGAAGTAGAGATATCAGAGGTATGCATGCTTTTTTTTCAAGGAGTGTCAATGTTGTTTTATTCAAAACCTGATAAATATAATAATATGTCAGATAAAGCTACTGTTTTTATAGCCACTAAAGCAACTTGGATACAGGCTTACAATTTAATTGAAACAAGTATAAATTATCAGCTATTTGTATTTGACATTTTCTTTCACAGAGGCATTGGGTATATTCTTTACATAATCTTTTGTTCGGTGGCAAAAATATTTTCAGTCAGAGATTAAAGGTTTGGCTGAAGTAATAGAAAAAAAGGAACAAAGAAAGGTCTCATTATGTAAGGACTTCATCTTTTAACTAAGACACATGAGAGGGGCTAGATCTTCTTTCCCTAGTAAAGAACTGTAAAGGATTTGGAATAAAAACCTAAAAAAAAAAAAAAGAAAGAAAGAAAGAAAGAAAGAAAAGAAAAGAAAGAAAAACTTAAATGCTCCTTACCTAAGGAAAAATAACCATAGGAAATAACTTCTAAGAGAAACTATGGCAGGGTGATTCATGAACTCCCTCAGCACACAGCTCAATTTCATTTCCCAGCCTCCCTTGCAGGTAGGTGTAACCCTGTGACTGAGCTCTGGCCAACAGAAAGCAGCACAGGTGAGGGGCTCTATTTTTGGGCTGTCTCTTAAGGCCTTCTACCCAGGACTCCTTTCTCCATAAGCAAAGGTCCTATGTGTTAGCAGAGCATAAGATGAAAGGATGCCTCTGCGAAAGAAAATGTCAAATACAAATAGCTGATAATTTATCCTTGTTTCAATTATTATAAGCCTGCTTTAGTATGGGTTCCTGGCTCACCTTTTGTAAGATTTCCTTTCAAACACCTGATGAGACATTACAGACGTGAAAAAATAAACTTCTGTTGTTTTAAGTCATGGAGTTGTTGGAGTTACTTTGTTAGTCACTAATATTTAACCTTTCTAACATAGAAACTATATAGAATACAGTCAATTTTTCTTTTTTCTTTTCTTTCTTTCTTTCTTTTTCTTTTTTTTTTTTTTTTTTTTTTGATAGTGGAGATTGAACTCAGGGGCACTCAAACACTGAGCCACATCCCCAGCCCTATTTTGTATTTTATTTAGAGACAGGGTCTCACTGAGTTGCTTAGCACCTTGCTTTTGCTGAGGCTGGCTTTGAACTTGTGATCCTCCTTCCTTCCCGAGCCTCTGGGATTATAGGTGTATGCCATTGCTACCGGTGAATATAGTCAATTCTTATTGGTCACCATAGTTAGGCTCTCTGTATAAAATCATAAAATGCTGTACTTGATGGCTGGGATCAAGCACTCCACAGGATACCATATTAATCCCCATCATCACCATGAATAACTGTAATAGAAGTAGGAGTGGGATAAACGCCCCGAAGAGATGTAGGGACTGCTGAGGAATGCCATCATCATTTGGAACTTGAGGAGGGATGTAATAAATAAACACATGAGTGTGATGGTTAATTTTATGTGTCAGTTTGACTGGGCTGAGGGATTCCCAGATAGTTGGCAGAACATCATTTCTGAGTGTATCTGTGAGGTTGTTTCTAAAAGAGGTTAGCATTTGAATCCGTCGACTGAATCTAGCTCTCCCTCACCAATGTGGGTGGGCATCATCCAATTCACTGAGGGCCTGAACAGAACAACAGGACTCATGGCCAACAGCAGGATGACTCATGACTGAATGAAGCTTTTCTCCCTAGGGCACATACAGCTTTCTTGGGCTTACGACACTAGACAGCACATCAGCACTGTGCTTTGCTAAACAGAAAAAGCACAAACATTTTTAAAATGAGACATGAAATAGCCTGAGAGCTTGTTTATGGTAAGAGCTAAAGCAAGAAGACAGAGTGTCACCTTGTCCCACTTCAGCTGGGAATACTGCCTGCTGGGCGACTTATATTTTTACCACTTTCCCCATGTCTGTGAGTGACCACAAAAACACCATGAACACTATTTTAGAGTCACAAATACATTTTAGCAAGAAGGTGAATTTGCAAAAATGGAATCTGCAAATAATGAGGATCAGCAATATAACTGTTGGAACCCCTGGTAAACGCTCAGCACAGCTTTAGGGACTTTGAATACATTATTTCATTGAATTCTCTCAACAATCATGGGGTAGATCCTGACATTTCCATGTAACACAAAACCACATTTTATCTCCCCTAGTACATTTCAGAAAGAGCAGCAATGCTGAGTTGAAAGTCCAGGTCTTTTGGCCTCATTTCTACAGCAACACATTATTTTATTAAATTGGCACGATTCAAACTGCATTCCTTCTCTGTTTCCATTTTGCAAAAACTTAAAATATTTGGGGGGGGGCCTTCAATGAAAGGGACACAAAGGTGAGAACAATCTTTCCCCTGGCTTATCCCCATGGGCTCTTGTTCTCCATCTACTCTTGTCCTTAGGAATCTGAGAATGATTAGGTACCATGGGGATTCTGCTTTACTGAAATCACAGGGAATGGTTTTTCCACATCTGGGATTAAAGGGTATTTTTATATGCAGTACTTGATGGCTGTGAAGGCTTTTTTCTTGACAGATATAATAATTAAGCAATTATCTAGAGAAGTATTTGTTAAGATCTGACAAGAATACAGAGCTCCAGGAAGTTACAGGCTGTACCCATGAGCTCTTTGATGCTTTTGTGCTCTACCGACCCATTTAAAAATATTATTTTGTTCTGAAATATGTAAAATGTTTAGGATTTTTTTAAAAAGCTAGGTTCTCAAAGGCTTTTGTACTTTTAACTCACAAAATAACTGAAAAACAGCATCAAAATGCACATTAGCTATTTAAGCACCATTAGAGAATGGTAAGGGAAACAGCCAACATGTGCTCCCAGGTGAGGCCCTGAACACAGAGACAATGCTGGTCTTAGAGTCAGACAGACCTCAGTGACATGACCTTGGACAAATTGCTTCAGGTTAGTGACCTTAACTTTTTTTTTTTTTTTTTTTTTTTTTGTAAAACAGGAGCTAGAATACTTAATTAACAGTTTGCTGTCAGGCTTCAATAAAGACCATAGTCCAGGTCCTCTCTGCAGAGAAAGAAGTGCAGATCCTGATCAGGCACTCCACTGGACACCATATTAATCCCCATCACCACCACGAATAACTGTAGTAGAAGGAGGAGTGGGATGCCCCCAAGAGATGCAGGGACTGCTGAGGTATGCCATCATTTCGAACTTGAGGAGGGGTGTAATAAATAAACAATTAGTTGAAGCTACCACATTTTTCAACAGGCACACATATGTCTATGGGTTCTGCTCTAGTTAGCTTTTGTACTTTGTAAATGTACAAAAGTGGTTTATAAACAGAGACAGAAGTGGGAGAACGCAAGCCAGCTGCAGGGCTCTGCATGTGAGAAAAAGAAGTGGAGAAGGCTGGGAATACAGAGGCTTAGATGGTGGCCAACCACTCTGCAAATGTCTCCTTCCTTGGGTAGGGGTGGACATTTGTCTTGTGGCCACCCACCATGTTTAGCCACTTTTCCTGTGCCTGAGGAATTTCTCACATGGTGAGACAGCCAGAAGCCAGGAGCTCTTTTTCCCAGCATCCCTTGCAGCAGGATAACACTGACTCAGGGGTAGGGTAGATACCAGATGAACAGTGTGCAGAAGGGACAAGGCTAATGGGCGAGGCCTGGGTCTGGAGCAGAGGACCCCTCTCAACTCTGGCGACTGATGTGATATTCCACAGGAGTGCAAGCTCAGCGTTGGCCAATGCTCTTTTATTTTCCCTAGGGAAAGCTCCATATCCAAATTCTTATGTAAAATAGAATTTTATCCCTTGGTAACTGTGGTCCTAGGAGCCCTCACAGATAACAAAATCTTCAGATGCTCAAATTCATCATCTATAATGGCACAGTATTTACCTATAACCTACACACATTCAACCATATACTCTGAATCATTTCTAGATTACTTATAATACGTAATACAATATAAATGCCACATAAATAGTTGTTGCACTGGATCATTTAGGAACTAACGACAAGGAAAAAGTCTGCATATGTTCAGTACAGATGCAATATTTTCTCCAAGTATTTTCGATCCATAGTTGGTTTAATCAGCAGATGCAAAACACAAGAATATGAAGGCCATCTCCATGTAACTCTAAAAGCACTCTATTTAGTTTTATTTATTTGTTTTTTTGGTGGTATTGGGTATTGAATCCAGGACCTTGCATACACTAGGCAAGAACTCAAGTCACTGAGCTACATTGCCAGCTCTGTTAAAGCATTTTTCAGCCCCAGAGTGCCAACAGAACATGTTGATGGGTCACACGGAGCTCACAGGCTGCCATAGTGTGACCTCTTTATTGGGAGTTCTTTTGGCATAGGGAGTGTGGACCTCCCTCTCGATCAGTTGATGAACTGTTCTTCCTCCTGTCCTGCTGGTCTCCTTCTTTTCCTACCTGATCAGCCTGTCTGTGCCCATTCAGAAATAGATGAGGCTGGGCTTGCCAAGCTTGTTAATATAAAAAGTTATATACGTCTCTATTCCAGTTGTGCTTTGTGAGTTATCTCAGAAAGAAATAACTCAGAGTAAACAATTTTACACACTGGTTGCTCTCATCAAAACAGATAAGGATTTTTCTCCCTAAGAATATTCTGTCAGATTACAGCTGCTCACAAATAGAAAATGTGCTTTTTTTTTTAAAGCAAGAAAAATTACTGCTACCATTTCACAAAAGCATCTTTTGTTGGTTCTAAAAATATATCTCAACAGGGATCTGAAGATAAGGTCCTCAGTGCCTTTCTAATTTCTTACCTCTCCATACGGTCCTGCTGAGTTCTTGGTATTTTTTGGCTGTGAAATCAGAGAAAAGAACAGAGGTTTTTTACCCTCAAACTAACGGAGGTGAATGAACCCCCAGGTGTCCCCGGCTCACATGATATCTTCTAGAGTCCTGCCACATTAAGGATAGGTTGTTCAAATGTTTCCTGCAGCCCGGAAAGCATAACCCGCAAGTCCATGTGCAAAGCCCTCGTGGAAGGCCTCTCAGAATACACATAGTAGAGTTTCAAAATTTCAAGTTATGAAGGAATTTCGTCTTTTAAGCCTTCTCTCCAGGTGATGGTGAAAGCAACATGAGTGGTCACTTCCTCAGCATCCAGTGGACAGGCTCTGAGGCAGCCGGCTCCCCGACTCCCACCGGGGAGACCTTGGCCGCCTGCCACTACTCCCAAGTGGGTCTGTCTTCCATTGGCCACGTGGAAGCCGCTTTTCTCAATCTCTGTGGTAGAAAAATCCTAGAAACATCTAGCCTTGATTTTAGGAAGTAGGGCATATTGGCCTGAATATGTAGGCAACAGAGCAGGGGGAATTAAGAAGTGCAGGATAGGGCTGGAGTTGCAGCTCAGCGGTGGGGCGTTCCCCTAGCATGTGCGAGGCCCTGGGTTTGATCCTCAGCACCACATAAAAAATAAATAAAATAAAGATATTTTAAAAAATAAAACAAAAAAGGATGAAAAATTCCAGAGCATTCTTGCTCTAGATGATAGTAAAATGAATTAGCCCTGGCATGCCCTTTCTATGGGACAGGTACCATATTTACAGGTTTTCATGTAGTAATTCAGAAAGGAACAGAAAGGTTAAGACTCTTGCCCTAAATCACAAAGTGAATTAGTGGAGGTGCTGATATTCAAACTCAGGGTATCTGGCTCCAGAAATCAGGCTCCTAAGCACCATGTTAATTTAAGTCACTTGTGTACATATGACTGATAGTTTCTGTGACATTCATACACCACCTGAACTTATATTTATTTAACACTATAAATAAACTCATGATTTTAGGTAAATAAGCTTATTTTGAAAAAGAAACTTTAAGTTTCAACCATAAATGGTAAAATAATACCATTTGTCACAAAATGGAAGGTAATAATAAGAATGAACATAATAGCCGAGCACAGTAGCACACACTTATAATCTATAAGCTATTCAGGAGGCACAGGCAGAGGAAGATCACAAATTTGAGGCCACCATTGGCAACTTAGTAAGACCCTGTCTCAAAATAAAACTTTTTAAAAAGGGATGGGCATAAAGAAGAATGACTTTATGATATTTGCTGGTAAATCATGCTAAGTGAAATAAGCCAAGCACCCCCCCCCGCCCCCCTGCAAAAAAAAAAAAAAGTCAAATGTTCTCTTTATATGTGAAAGCTAACCCACAACAAGGCGGGATGGAAAGGATAGACGTTCGTTCATCGGATTAGACAAAGGGGGATGAAGGGAAGGGACCAGGGACGGGAATAGAAAAGACAGTAGAAAGTATCTCACATCTTTCCTGTGTACATATATGATTACACCACAGTGAATCTCACAAGAAGTTAATTAAAAATAATAATAACTATAGGTAAACGGCAGAAAGATCAATAAAGGAAAGGAAGCAGTGGGTGGGGTCTGAATGAGAATAGGATATATTCCATGCTTGTATAATATCAAAATGGATCCTACTGTCAGGTATAACTAAAATGAAACAATAAAAACTTTTAAAAATAAAATAAAAAAGGGCTGGGGATATAGCTCAGTGGCAGAGCCCAGTATCTGTAAGGCCTTGGGTTCAATCCCCAGGACTGCTAAATACATATATACATACATAGACAATAATTATCAAAATAAAAATGTTTATCTATTTCTCCTGTCATATTTCCCCATGGAGCTAAGCAGAGCTTTGGGAGAAGGATCCAGAGCAGCAGTTACCAATCTTTCATGGAGAATGACCACCCCAGAGGACTTGTTAAATGCACGTTCCAACTCAGGTGGACCAGTGGGTCTGGGGCAGGCCTGGAGCTCTGCAGTTTCAACAGGCTCCCTCAGGTGAGGCCAAGGCTGCTGCTCTGGGAACCACCCTTGGAGAAGCTTGTCAGAAAGGCAGTCTCCTCCACCCAGGCCCACAGAATCAGAATAGTTGGGAATATCTTACCAGCAAGGGATCTCAATGCTCACTAAGGGTTCCTGCTCTAGAATATCTAGGATGATGAAACCTCTGTCCCATAAATTGTCAAACGTGTCCTCAACAGAAAAGATTCATGGATGTGTAGAATCATTTACTTTCAGCTGGCTGGATCCTTGAGAACAGCAGACTGTACTTCGAATTAGAAATGACCTACCACAGGGAAAGGGAAACTAGCTGAGTGCCCACGCTCCTCTCACGCAGAGGGCAGGAGCAATTGCCTGGGAAACGGGGGAGACACACTCTTGAAATGGAACTGGCTCCGTGCTACCTGGTTGCCATAGTCAGTCATCAGCCACAGACTGGTCCATGTGAATTCCAAAACGGAGACATGCAGCAGTCATGATCTAATGTGAACCTCATGTCACACCCACAAGGAGCTCACAAACTGGTTCCCTTTTATAAGACTTCCTGAAATGCAAATCTGTTCCAGTTCATTCACTGAATTCATTATCATATTTGAACAGCATTTGATGGAGAAATGGAGACATTGATGATATTTATCACTGACTCAGGCATTTAAATCAAGGTAAAAGGCCAAGAAAATCATTGTGTGTGCAGTTTCCAAGGGTGAAAGGAGAAAATATTGGTTTCCTGTCTCCCCACCCCTTAAATTAACTAAAAACAAAACTGGGTTTATTAAAAATACATAGTATTGGTCACATATTTATAAGTAAGCTTTGTCTTATGTAATAGTGATGTCTCTGAAAAATGGCAAGTCTAGTTTTGGAAAGTAGAGGCATACCTTGATAGAACGAGGTGGTTATTATTCAATCTATAATCAATATTACAAAATTATGAGTTACTTTACAAAATGAATGGCCACCTCTTTATTGTACCATGTTAGGTTTATAAAAACGGTGTTTTCGTTCTCTTCTGACTAGGCGGTACCCTTCAGGTAGGATTGTGAGTACCCCTGAAATGCCCTTCTGAGAACCACTGAGGAAATGCTATGGCACAGGGTACAGAAAAGACAGAACCTGCATGTAATCCCAATGGCTCAGGAGGCTGAGGCAGGAGGATTGCAAGTTCAAAGCCAGCCTCAGCAAAATTGAGGCACGAAGCAACTCAGTGAGACCCTGTCTCTAAATAAAATACACAATAGGGCTCTGGGGGAGGCTCAGTGGTAGAGTATCCCTGAGTTCAATCCCTGGTACCCAGAAAGAAAAAAAAAAAAAGAACAAAGGATAGAACCTTTCTCTTTTCAAGTGTTACACGTGAGACATTAGGTCAGATTGTGTGCTTTCTCATTATTCCTGATGCTCCTGCTTTGGGTCAAAGGAGGACCAAGGAGATTCTGGTACCAAAGGTCTCTTATCCAGTTTCAAGTTACACTAGGACCTCCATCTGCCACGGGGAGCCATCTTTGTCTCAGTCAATAGGCAGATTCCGTCCTGGGGCAGCCAGCACAGTTCATCCACAGCAAAGCCTGATAGCCTGACTGGCAGCTGTCACTTCAGACTCACACACAGATGGGAAGTATACTCCTCTTCAGGCTCTTGGCCTTGGAATAAAACTCTACATTGCTTCTCTACTCCATTTAGAGCCTCCTACACTTTACCTACAACCTTGACATTTTCATGTGTATTGTTATGATCTGGCTATGATCTGTCCCAAAGGTCCATGTGCTGGAAGCCTGGTCCCCAATGTAATGGTATTGAGACTTGGTGGGAACCTGGTGGGACCCTTCAGAGTGGGGCCTAGTGGAAGATGATTAAGTCCTTGGTGCACTGCCCTCTGAAGGCATTAATGCTCATCTCATGGAGGTAGGTTAGGTATAGTGGAACTGAATTAGTTATTGTGACAGCAAGGTCAGCTTGCTTCGTCCACTTACTTTCTCGTGTGATGTTATGTGCTGTGTTATGAAATAGCCTGAGGCCCTTGTCAGATACAGCTGCCCGATCGTCAACTTCCCTGCCTCCAGAACTCTTCTCTTTGGAACTTACCTAGCCTCGGGTACTTTGTTAGAGCAATAGAAAATGGACTAAGACACATACCTTTTCTCTATGAATTTGTCCATGCTATTTAGCTTACATGTCATGGCCTTCACCACCTAGAAAATTCTTAATCACCCTTTAAAACTCTGCTCTAGTTCCAGCTTCTCGGTATAGATTGTTTTGTTTTCTGTCTCCCTTCGGCAGAGATAAATGAACCTCCAGTATTCTTTGGACCCTTTTATTACGGTGCAAAGCAGATATAGTCTTTTCCTATATCTGCATGACTTCCTTCACTGGACCATGGGTTCCTCAAAGGCTCAAAGATAGGGACTATATCTTAAATATCTTGGCATTGACAAGGCCAAAGGTAATGCTCAAATGCCAAACTAATTGCCTTGATATTGAGATATTTATAAATCTAGACAATGATATGTTGATATATATGTGTGTGTATTATATATATGCACACAGACACATATATGCACACACACACATATTTTTTGCTCAAGAACACACACACGTATTTTTTTGATCAGAAAGACTAAATCATACAAATGTTAATTTTCTGTAAAAGGTGGAGCTATACTTGGCAGCAACTCATTATGAAAGTTCTACCTGTGAGTTTCACAATCCTAATGAAATAATCTTAATGATTATTAGAGACATTATGGCATACTACAATAAGAAGGCAAGAGGCACGCAAGAGATGTTCCTGGCCAACAATAGCCCTAATTATCAGTGTGGGAAATATATTTTGAATGTTGGTTCTCAAGGTTCACAGTGCCCACAAGAAAGATCTCACCTGGGATGTTGGAAAATAACATAATCAAAGAGAAGTTTTATGAGGGACAGGAGAACAGGCCCTAATTCTGACTTTCATGCCCAGCTATTTCTCCATCTTAAAAGGGCAAAAGGTTTTTCTTCTTTCCTAATTTGCAGAGGTGTGAGAAGCAAATGAGTACTGCTCTGAGATAAATAGTAAAAAAATTAAAAATAGCATACCATCTTCTCTAAAACCAAAGTTATTTCAAACATAATTTTCCTAAGAAATGGTGTGGCAGGTTTTTGGAAATGAAAGTGGTCTACCAAAAGGAAGCTTGCTTTATTTTGCCTCTTCAATGAAAGAAGCCCATTTTTCTAAATTCAAGAAGGTCTCTAAATAAAGAGTAAGTAAGACTGGGAATGTGGCTCAGTGGTTGAGTACCCCTGAGTTCAATTCCCAGTGCCCATCTCCAAAATAAATAAATTGATTAAATTAAATAAAGACCGAAAATGTCCCAGGAAGTGTGAATAACAATAATATAAACCTAAAGGAAGCATAAGAAAGGAAGGAATTACCTTCTATTTATGAATGTGAAAACAGATATTTAGGAATTAGAAAAAAATGTAAATGTTAGAGCTAGTAAGTCCAAAAGCTTATTCTCTGAATAACAGAAAACAATAAAATAAATAATCATCTAACTAAAAAATGAGAAGAAAGAAAAAGCGCAAACATACAGAATAAGATAAGAAAATGGGGAAATGATGATAGCTGCAAAAGATTGTAAGATTTTGTTTAAATCAGATAGACAACTCTCTAGTAAAATGTGAACTACTAAAGTGACCAAGACAAGACAGAAAATCTCAACAGAAGAAACAGCAAAAATGGTTCAAGATCCACCACCAAGAAGCTTGAGGGCCACCCAGGAGCTGGATTCCACCCAGCGTATACTTAGCAGTTAGCAGTCAGACCCAAGCCTGGAAAAGACAGAACCAAGACAAAACAGAAAAAGAAAAAGAAAAAAAGAAAGGCTCTACTGACCAATCTCATTTATGAATATAAAGGACCAAAATATTAAGCATTAGTAACCGAATTGTGCAACACACTGAATAACACACATCACCCAACTACAGTTCAAAGGCAAGGGCATTTCCATGCCAGAAAAGCTACTGATATGATTCACCATACTGGGGATATTAAAAGAAAATTGTAAGATCTTCATAGCTGCCCCAAAATATGTAAAACATTTTAAAATACATCATGGTAAATAGGGAAAGAGGAATAAATTTCAATTAAAGTCAGGAACTAGACAAGAATGTATACCGTTGCTACTATCATATATTATCATCCTAGATGTAGTGGTCAATTCTATTAGAAAAAAAAAAAGAAAATCATACTAATTGGAAAGAAGGAGGCTCAATTATAATTTTTCCCAAAATGATATGGCAATGTACATGAAAAACCTGAGAGAATCAATAGAAAAATTATTTCAAGTCATAAAAGAATTTAAAAAGTGGCTCTTCAGAAGCAAAATCCAAAAATTATCTGAGAAACAAAGAGGACATGGAAAAAAACATATTTAACATATTTTACCCTTGATAAGAAAGACTAAATCATACAAATGTTAATTTTCTCTATATTTATCTATAAATTTAAGGTGATCATAATAATAATACCAACTTGCTTTCTTTTTAGAACTAGTCTAGTGGATTCCAAAGTTCACATGGAAAACTAAAATCACTGGATATCAAACAAATTTGGTACTGGCATATTAAGAATCGGTGAGGTAATGAAACCTAAAGCCCCAAAATAGATCTAAGTATTGTAGGAAAAATGTTGGCTATGTTAAAAAAAAATTAAAAGACACTGCATGTGGGAGGAAGTTATTCAATAAAAATTATTGAGAAAATTGGGTAGCAATCTGGAAAAAATAAAGTTAGATATCAATGTAAAGATCTTATGCCTTATAGCAAAATAAATTCCAAAGCATCAAAAATTTAATATCTAGAAAAGGAAATTAATTACACTAAAACAAAATATGAGTGAATTTTAAAATTCTTGATGTCAAAATGACTTTTATAAAAGCTATAAAGATTTCTGCAAACTAATAAATATGTATACAAAACAACAAACAAACTCACACTACAAACTGGAGGAAAATTATATCATAACAAGTTATACTACATGTGGGAGGGCAATTAAAGTAGATTTTAAAAAATGATAGTAAAATGGATGTTTTATTTCCTATATAAGGTGGTCCTGTAAACCCTATAATAAAGATCAATAATTCAATAAAAATGCACAAGGGGCCTAAATGGTTCATAGCTAAGGAATACAAGTGGCATTAACACACATTGAAGATGTTCTGCCTTATTCATAATGAGAAAATAAATGCTAGTCAAACCACAATAAAATACCCTTTTTACCAATCAGGTTGGCAAAGTTCAAAAGTCTGATAAATATGTGTTGGAGAGAGTGCAGGGAATCAGTCACTCTCATAATTGTTAATGGAAATATAAATTAGTAAGGGACTATAAAGAGTAATGGACAAATGTATCAAAATTTTAACATGCACTTTTAAATTTTAGGAATTTCTGATATACTTAGACCTGTGAGAAATAGTTCATGCAGTGATGTTCATTTCAGCAATTTAAAAATACTGTAAGAGGATAAATAATCTATATTCCTATCAACTGGGAACTGAAATATTAAATTATAATTCATACCCTATAATGGCATACTAGATAGTGTTCAGAAGAATGAAGTAACCCTATGTCTACCAACATGAAATGATCTCCAAGTTATATTAAGTGAAAAAAATCAGGCAGAAAATAGACTGGGTGTGCCTTTATTTGTGTGTCTGTATGTGCGTGTGTTTATGTATACATATACATATTTATAAATGTAGAAATTATCTGGAAGAACCCTTGACAACTAGGTGGCCTGAGAATGGGGTGTGAGAAAGACTTCACAGTGTACAGTCTTTTTACACTTTTTGAAGTATGTATCATGTGCACTATTATATATTCCAAAAGCTAATTAAGAACCTAAAAGTTCAGGTTTGCTAAATCAGAGAACCACTTCCTTGCAAGAATTGTAAACAATTTTTCAAAACGCTCTGTGCTATTTGAATTAGGAGACCTCTGCATGCCTAAAGAGTAAACACAATGAATAAAGAAAAACAGGAAATTTGTCTTGAGGATTTGGTCCACCTGAGCAGCTGCCAGAGCTGTCAAGAGCAGTAGCAAGAGCTGAGGATGAGCTTCAAGATGCTGTCCCTGCACAGACTTCTGCACCAGCTGAAACTACCACCACCGCCACCTGCAAGTGTCAAAGGTGGCTGACCAAGCACATTAGAAAACAGGCAAGAGCGGAATAAAATAATTCTTCACAAACCAACCCTAAGGTTTAATTCTTCTGTTAACACATGGGTAAGACACAGTAAGAATGGCTTTACAACATGCTTCTTTACTGGGCATGAATCATTTGTGAATCGGTTCCAGCTGTAACTGATCCTTGCCATTCATTAAATGCAAGAACCGGTGCTGGTCAAGAGGTGCACAGGTCTGAAATAACAACTGGTGGCTTTGTTTCCCCAGCCACAAGAATACTGCAGGTCCTACAGACAGGTATTCTGGCTTGTCATTCTTTAGCATATGTAATTTATGTAAATAATGTCAAACATCACCATTTAAAACTCATTGCTCATCCATGAATGCCAGGAAGGCACAATATTGGGCCTGAACCGAGGATACTTAGCCTAGAAGTCTGCAGGTGAAGTTCTGAAACCTGAGGACACATACATTCCAGCAAAACCCAGAACAACAACAATGCATGCAAAAGCTGTTAAAATGTGAGGAAGGTGAATTTTAAACTCAGGAAAATGTTTGCTTGTTTGTCCTATTTTTGGTCTTACTTATTTCTTTTGCATGTATGTGTGTGTTTTGTACTTTTCCTCTCTTTTTTATCTTACCTATTTCTGAACCTATTTTATGTTTTCTCTGACTTGCTATAAAGCAGCATAATTGAAACAAAAATATTTCATTCAATTTTTGGAAGAATGTTAGAATAGATAACAGTGCCAGTGAACACAGTGAAGACTCCACATTTTTGTGTTTTTAAGAGGAAGCAGGAAGTACACCTTTGGTTCTTGTCCTGACTCTTCCCACACGAGGGAGGAAATGTCCCCTCGTCTGATACAGCAGTTGTAATTTGCTGAGAGCTATAGCCAAGTAGGAATGACACATGGAAAGGTGACCCTGCTCAGGGATTAGGGTGGCTCCAGGTTTAGGGTGGATCCTCCTGGGAATAGGGCATATCCTGCTGCCTCAGGCGCCACTCCATGAGTTCCCGTGGAGTTCTCGAGGGATTCAGAGAGTATTTGGTACGCAGAGCCCGGTGGAGGGTGTATTTTCCCCAGAACGTACGTGTAGAGTGCTGGTGAGAGTTCGGGAATAAAGAGTTGCTGTTGGAATCTACAAGTTTTTGTGGTGGCTCGGTTATTTTGTGCCCAGCCAGACTGCGGCATTTGGTGGCCGGAACGCGGAATGTCTGAAGCTTGGAGGTAAGTGAAATTGCTTGCCCCTGAAGGAGAGCGAAAGAATGGGTGACCAATTCAAAAAACAATGTGTTCTTGCTTTGATTTATTTTGTTTTTATTTCAAGTTGCCTGTTCCTAGAACTTTCTCAGGCAAACTGGGGAAAATGGTTGACTCAAGGTTTGAAGTTGTTTGCTCCCGAGGAAGAGAAATTGTTAGAGGAAGGAGGCACCCCAGTAAGACCAAGAACAGTTAGGGCATATGTTGATACAATACAAAAATGTAGCCCATGGCTTTATAAAGACGAGTTATTAAGTATATCAATGGGACCATCATGGTATCCTGTAAAAAGATTTTTCTTCAACAAGAAAGAGATGGCTAGTTCTGTTTACTACACTTGTCTAAGATCTTGGTTTCTACAAAGTTCTGATTAATTTACAAAGCTAAAGTGTTGAAACATCAACCACTCTTTACTTATTAAGTTCCATAAGGTAATATATTTAAACATTATGTGTGTTTTCATAAATTGGTAAGTGGAAAAAAGTTTAATATTGCTTTGTGTCTGTGTCTTTGCTAAAACAAGGTTACTAAGAGTTAAGATTCTATCATGTGTAATTTATATACAAAGAGTATAAGAAGTTTCAGTTGGGTTTCAATTATAGTATTATAGTACCATAAAAAACATGAAAGTATTTCATCTTATTAAAGTGGAGTAATTTGTCTAAATCAGAAATTTTATAAGAGTTGTTTCAGAATGTGAATTTTTAAAAAGAGTTAATGGCTACAAAAGAGATATGAAAAGATTGAAGATGTGGAAATATGTTTCTAGATGAGATAATCTCTGTGTGGTAAAGTAAAAAGTTGTAAAATGCCATTTAAAAAGATTTTGAGGAAACTAGACTTACTTTAAAAGCTTGAGAAAGGAAGAAAGAAAAAAAAGGTATTTGTACATGGCAGATTGAGACAAAGCTTCTTAATGGAGTAAAAAAAAAAGCCTTTAGTTGAAGGGCAGCCATGTAAATTAACATTAAAGCGATTTAAACAGAATCTAAGCCTCGTTTAAAAGAGTGAAGCTGTAGGTGGTGAAAAAGTACATTTAAAAGTACAGTATACATGATAATTGGAAGGCTTTAAAAGGTTAAATTGAAGGTGGTCAAGATACCTTCATGGCGGAAAAAAGATTGTGTCATCCGAAGCCTAGTTAATCTTAAAAGCATTACTTAAAAAAAAAACATGAAAATGAGAAGATAATATGATAAAAGATATTTAGATAAAGAAGATTAAAAATTTGAAGTGAAAAACTTTAAATACAGAAGTATAGAAAGTTAAAAAGAAAAAAATAAAGAAGATGTAGAAAGATAGAAAAGATGTAGGAAGAAAAGAATTTTAAACCCACAAAATAGGAAAAAAAAAAGCTAAGAGGGAAAAAAAAGCAACTAAGGGTGAATGTACAAACCTTAGAAGAAAACTAGAAGATAGAAACAAGATAAAAAATGGTTAAAAATGTCAAATAAAGGTATTTCAGATAAAAAATACAAAAAGCTAAGACAACTACTAGATACAGACATTCAAAATAGAAAAAGGTAGAAGAGAGAAGTTTAAAGTCAAATATTAGATAAAATAGAAGAACAAGGAGATTATTAGTAATTTTTTCAAAAAGCCCATCAACTTTAATTTCTGGTGGTGCAGAAATTAGAAGTCTCAGATGAGGGTGTTAAAATTTATAGACAAGAGCCAATTTAGAAAACATTAAACTAGAAGGAAATTGGTTTAAAACCACATCAAAAAATTAAAAGGACTAAATTAATTCTAAAAACTAAGGCAAAATGCTTTTGGAAGACTTAAATTTAAAAGAATCTTTAAATTTCCAAAGGATGCATATAGGATATTTTGGAACATCATCCCTGAAGAAAAATCAGTTAATGTTTTACTTAACAGGAATCCCATACAATCCACAGGGATAAGGCATAGTTGAAAGAGCTCATCAAACTATTAAAATGTACTTATTAAAACAAAAAGAGGGAATTGGAAAGGGGTATATATCCCCCAAAGATAAACTTAAAATAACGCTTTTTACTCTAAACTTTTTAAATTTGGATTCATCAGGGCTTAGTGCTGTGGAAAGACATATGTATCCAAAAAATGTACATAAGCCTAAGGTACTTTGGAAAGATATTCTAACAGGACAATGGAAAGGTCCTGACCCAGTGATTGTCTGGAGTCGGGGTTCTGTTTGTGTGTTTCCACAGGAAGAACAGCAGCCGATTTGGATTCCAGAGAGACTAACCAAAGCAATTTCTACAGACCAAAAAGAAAATGATTTGACTCAAATCCATAACAGCTGATATCCAGAGCTCCAGCTTGGCTATTTTTACATCTGCGACAGTGATTAACCAGGATGCTTTTTTCAATATCTATTTTATTATTGCCTTTTCCTACATCATAAAGTTCTATTTTATTTTTTGAGCTCATACAGACCTAGGTTAATGTTTTTCTGATCAGTTTTATTTTTTGAATGTGGAGTTTTTAAACATTGCAATGGAGATTTCACCTGTGTATAGCTACAAGGCTACAAGGCCTTTACTATTGTACGTTTGTGTGCACACTTGTGTTTTGTGTTGTATGTCTGTGTGTGCGTATGTCCATATATCATATATGAGGAGCGCTCATGAAAAAATGGATCCAAATTATTATTTTTTATTCACGTGATTTAAATGGTTTAATTTAAATTATGTAAACAGCTGTTAAGGATTGTTTTTAAAGGTGGTTAACAGATCTGTTTGCTTACTTTCATCTTTCCTTTTCATTATATTTAATAATTCTGTTCAGGATAATGTAAATTGTTCAGAAAATTGTTTTCTTAGTACCTGTTGGAATGTTACATAATTTCTTTTTAGCATCATTGCCAGAATTCCTATCTTCATCCCAGTGCTGGTGAAGACAAAGATAAAACCAAACTACAGCTTCTATGATAGCTATCACAGTAAACTGTATAAACTGATGCATCAATGAATAATAACTCAACAAGTAATGCTCAATCAAGCAGTCGATTTACTTTGGGAGGAAATGGACATATTGATAGATTCCTCTGCTTTGAACTGCTTGCAGAACTTGCCTGGAATATGTATCACTTGTATGCATTGTGAACTATCGTTTGGTGCAGCGAATTGTGGTAGTGCTGGCATATCTTTGCTGATGGTGTCACCGGTGATACAATTTTTCCAAAGGAGCCGTCAGTTGGCTTGGTGTCGTGGCATTTCTGTATCCTTCTCCCTTCTGCTAGTGATGGTCTAAAATTTGGGGGCCAACAGTGGTGAGACAAAGAACCTCACCTCCCCACTGGCACCAAGGCCAAATTTGAGGGCCAACAGAGGTGAGGCAAAGAACCTCACCCCCCCACTGGTGCATAGGCCTATCCACAAGTATGGCTGTATGCTGGACCGGTAGTCAGTGACGGGTATGATCCAACTGCAGTGGTACCAACCCAAGACAGGAGGCTGATGCCTAGAGGTCAGCTCATCTGATGACGGGTAAGGACCATATGTTGAATTGGACAACCTAACAGGCACGGTCCCTAAGCCACATGCTTGTTGTTTAATTAATCAGAAGGGGGGAGATGCTGAGAGCCATAGCCAAGTAGGAATGACGCATGGAAAGGTGACCCTGCTCGGGGATTAGGGTGGCTCCAGGTTTAGGGTGGATCCTGCTGGATTAGGGTGGCTCCAGGTTTAGTGTGGATTCTGCTGGGAATAGGGCATATCCTGCTGCCTCAGGCACCTGCTCCTTGAGTTCCTGTGGAGTTCTCGCGGGATTCAGAGGGTATTTGGTATACAGAGCCCGGTGGAGGGTGTAATGCATGTAGAGTTCTGGTGAGAGTTCAGGAATAAAGAGTTGCTGTTGGAATCTACAAGTTTTTGTGGTGGCTCGGTTATTTTGTGCCCAGCCAGACTGCGGCAGTAATTTATGTCAAACATATAGGAAAGGGGGCAGTTTCATTTTTCTCTCTGACTTTATTCCCTGGGCAGACCTGGTTGATATCTTAATACTGATTGACATTGGGACTGGGAGGATAGCTCAGTGGTAGAGCACTTGCCTAGCGTGAGCGAAGCCTTGGGTTTAATCTCCAGCACTGCAAAACAACAACAAAAAACCTGATGGACAGTTCAACAAAAATGATAGCTCACATGTTCTAGACTATGTTCCCTGCATCCATTAATCATTATTCACATAATTACCTTCATCCCCCTAAACACTTTGGTTGACAGATACTGTCATTCCCATTTCACAGATGAGGAAATGAAGACTCAAAGATGTAATCACCCTGCTCAGATAACCAGGATGTGACAAAAACAGATGGAACCAAGTGAGTCTGATCCCAGCTGCTCTTTCCATTATTCCCCCAGCTTTTGCTGAGCACATCCGCCTCTGGGTAGTTTGTGCAGAGCAGTAAATATTTATTATTTTTATTGACATTTAATAATTGTACATATTTATGGGGGATAGTGTGGTAATTTGATACATGTATACAACTTATATTTACTGATCTCTGTATGTTAGGCACCATGCTGGTTACCAAGTGAAACTACAGAATTGATTAGCAGATGATCAATAAATATTAATAGATAAATAAATTGATAAATGTTTCTTGTCCACAAGTGACACCTTATAACAGCTAACACTTATTGAGAATTACTGTGTGCTGGGCACTTTTCAAAAAAAAAAAAGAGGAGGAGGAGGAGGAGGAGGGCTCAGTAATAGAGCACTTGCCTAGCATGTATGAGGCCCTGGGTTCAATCCTCAGCACCACAGAAAAAATAAATAAATAAAATAAAGGTATTGTATCAATCTACAACTGAAAAAAATATTTTAAAAAGAGGAGGAAAATAGAGGTGACAATAAGGCAAATAGCACATAAAACCAAAATAAATCCCAATGTATCAGTAGTTACAATAACAGCAAACATATTTTTAGATTCCTTTACTAAAATATGAACTATTTAAATTGTTCTTCTTAAATCAGTTATATTTTCTTTACAAGAAACACAGCTAAAACAAAATTATGTGTACAAGTTGAAAATAATAACCCAAACACTTAAATACTGGTGCAGAATCCTCATACACTGCTGGTAAATGGTGCATCCAATTTGGAAAAGATTGACAGTTAGTTCTTCAACATAAAACAGAGTCACCATGAGACTCAAGCAATTCTGTTCCTAAGTATCTATTGAAGAGAGTCAAACATGTCCTCACAAAAACCTGTACTTGAACACTCACAGTAGCATTATCCAAAATAAACCAAATGTGTACACAATGCAGATGTCCATCAACTTACAAATGGAAAAAAAATGCAGTGTGTCAAACAATGGCATATTTTCCAGCAAGGAAAGAAATGAACAACTGATACCTGCTACAGTATGGCTCGAACTTAAAATCTTTATGCTAAGGGGGAAAAGTCAACCACAAAAGGCCACATCTGTGTGATTCTATTTATAGGAAATGTCCAGAATAGGTTAGCCCATAGAAATAAAAAGTAGGCTCTTTGGGGTGGTGGAAATGACTTGAAATTATGGTGATGGCTGCACAACTGTGAATATTCTATAAACCATGGAGATTAATACGCTTTGAAAAGGTGAACTCTGTGACAACTGAATTGTACCTTAATAAAGTCGTTATTTATAACAACAAACAAATGGGCACAGCATTATAAATATCAGGCAAAAGAGAATCCAAGGCAAAAATCATCAATAGAAATATAAAGCACTTTGGAAACATGAATGAAAAGGTAAGTAATAGTTTCCACAGGTCACAGACAGGTAAAAAGCACAAGAAAGGACCCTCTGGGCCAGGCCCCCGGTGGCTGCAGGGGTTGCAGAAGTGCTATGCTGGGTGTCCACGAAGGGCCTATGGTGTGGGGAGCACAGCCAGGCTATCATGGAGTTGGGGTCTGGGCTTTATTTTGTAGGATTTTAGATTAATGGACAATGTATACATGTATAGACATATTGCAGGAACTCTCACTAATCTGCACAATCACATATTGTTAATAATATATATATATATTTAAAGAAAGACATTGTTAGACATTGATGGTTTCAAAACAGCATTCTGGGAGCTACCATGGGAAAAGAATTGTAGGGAGAAGAAATAGCAGACAGACCCTTTTGGGGATCCACACAAGCAAAGCCAAGTGTTAATTTGAATTAGAGTAACAGCAATGGGCCAGAATCAAGGAGGAAATCAGACTGGACATCTGGGATAAGGGAGAAGGAAGAACCCAGGAAAAGTCCAGGGTTCCTTGCAAGAGTTGAGTATTAACCAAGGAAGAGCAGGAGAAAATGGGAGTGGTGGTGAACAGGCAGGGAGAAGTGAGTTTAATTAGAAACACACTGAATTTGAGGTACTTTGGCAAATGGACATGTATATCTGAAATTCAGAAAAGAAGCAGGACCCATAATAGCAATTTAGGAATATTCACATTGGCAGTGGGGTTTATTTCCTTCTCTAGTGCTAATTCCATGAAGATCTATAAAAGTATAACATTTAAAATTACTGAGTCACCTTCTTTGATTTCTAATTAAGTCAAGAACATGGCTAATAATGGCAGTCAGGTGGCTGATACTGCTAGTTGCCTACTCAATAACCATTTCCTCTTCCTCCTCAGAACAGAGCCCCTAATTTAGGAGTGTTGCAATTTACCCAGCTAAAAATATTTGATTTCTCAGACTGTCTTACATTTAGAGCAACCCTGTGACAATGTTTTGGCCGATGAAATATAAGTGGAAGTCTGGGGTGGGAGACATCATTTTCTGAATAAAAGTAAAACCACCCTCTAGAATGGTCTTCACTCTTTAGCTATGTGCATTTTCTCTTTCTTCTTGCCTAGACTGTAGAAATAAGCCCGGAGATACAGAAGTCATCTTGGGACCATGAGGCAACAAGATTTGGAGTGAAGTCCTACAGGTTATAGGATGGAGAAATAGGAAGATGGAAAGAGGCTAATCTCTGATAACATCATGTGAGCTCCTGCACCAAGCCCAGACTTCCTTTATTGAGAGTCTAGTACCACATGACAAATAAACTTTGTATCTGTTGAAGATAAATTCAGATACATGCTCTGTTTTTGTTTTCTTTGGCAGTTCAATGCAATCATTAAGGTATATAAATCATATTGGGACACACATACACACATATAGAGATAGGTATCTAAATATCTTTATGTATATTTACATATAGATATCCTATCTATCTCTGTGTGTGTGTGTATGTATGTGTGTATATATATATGGCAAGAGAGAAGCAGGCAACATGATCATTATTATTTCAGTTATTAAAAAATGTTTAAAAATACAGTATCATTTCTTTTTAATAGCATTGTATTTTTTTCCTTCCCAAATAGGGTGATAAGAATTTGCATCTAAAGGGAAACAATGAATTACCAGTATCAAGAAAATTCATGAATACAAAATCATCTATCTATGAATATACACAACAATGACACCCTCGGACTTTTTCAGTACAGTATAAGCTGATCTGGCTCATTTAAATGGCTTTCAGACCAACATTCTTGAAGATTGGGATTGTCCACCTGACTCAAAAGAATTATCCTTGGAAGGAAGAGTCTTTCTACTCTTTCAGGCACCTAGTAAGCATAGTTAAGGAAATAGCAAAACCCTGTATCATGGTGTTCTGGCCTCTTACAGAAAAGTAAGGGGACAGTGCAATGGGATTATGTCAATAAAGTTCTAGGAAACACTTGTCTTATACCATAAAACTTTTATTCTCATTAGGCAGGGATGATGTGGAAGACTTGGATCTCTATGGCAATAGTAAATTCAGGACAAAGTTATCCCAGGTTTCAGGACCAGAAAAAGCTGTGTAAACGATCTGCTTTTATCTCATGGTTGCTGTGGATCAGATAACTATTTGTGTTTCCCTTTTTGTTTTGGCTGCTGGGAAGCTCTGGCAAAATATTAATCCCATCTCTGAAAACTATTTTCACCTCATATATTCTTGTTCTCTAAATTATCTGTGATTCGGTCTCACTTTCCACTCATGCATTCTCGTTAACCCAGTTCATTATCTATTAATTTTAGGTTGTTTAATGCCTAATTTTATAAACTCTTCAAATGCTTTATGGAACAAAGACTATTTAGGCAAATAACTTTTTGAAGTAATCATAGAAGATTGTCATCACAGCAAAAATACTGCTAATTTACTGAACATTGCTATGAATGAGGTACTGTCCTAAGATTTCAGCTTATCTTATTTACCTTAAATATAAGTAATTTTATAGATGAGAAAACTGAAGCACACAGAGGTTAAATAATTTATCTAAGATCACACAGCAAATAAGTGATAAATGCAAGACTCAAACTCAGATAATCTGAATTACATAACTTATACAAAAGAAAAATAATGCTTAATTTCTTAAAGAAGTAGAGGCCTTCTGATTTTGAAGGCCGAGGTCAGCATTGTTCAGCCCTGAAAGAGAAACCTATTATCCATCTGGTCCATACAATCATGCCAGATGATCCATATCAACAGAGAGGATGAGACAGTGAAAGTTGAAACAACAGACAACCCAAAAAATAACGGGCTTTTGATCTTGGAACACTGTTTCATTCATTCATTCAACAGCTTATAGGGAATATTTGTCATCTGCCAGGAGTGGTGCAGGTGCTGGGAAAAGTAGTCATAGCATCTTCCCTCCAGGAACTCAAGGGCTATAAGGGAGAGTCAGGTAGGTTAAGGGCATCATGGGATTAGGATGCGATGGCTGACAGGAGACAGGATCAATCTGAAAGCAGTTTAGCCCTCATCTCTTGGTTCCCTTTAAAACAGAAATAAGAATTAGCTCCCTTGTGATGATTTTGTACGTAAGAAGCTCTTAGCCTAGCCCCAGCACCATTTAGCCATTAGCTCTTAAGGATTAGTGGATGGCAGCCAGGGTCCTTGCTTTGATATATGCATGCACTCACATGGAGTTTCTGTCCCCAGGAACTCAAAATTCTGGAGCTAGCAGCTGCCTTCTCTCAGCTAACCCTGGAGCTGACTCTAACTTACAGTCCACAAGCAGGCCTCTCCTTTGGATCCACCATCCTAGAGTCACAGTCTTATTGGAATACCTCGCCCCCACACACGATGAATACTCCTTCAGGATGCCCTGGAACATCTTCCCCCACACTGCCTGGATCACATAATGCCTGCTCAGTATTTTTGCCCCATTTGCTCTATTTCACCTTATCTGTTTGGCACTTGAATGCTACAGTTCATTGCACACTGCCTGGCTGCATAACAGAGGGGGATTCACCCTTGAACACTCTGAGAGCCTCCTCAAATTGCAAAATGGGAGTTCCCAGTGCTTTAGTGGCTGAAGCCATTGAGAACGCTTATGAGCTTCATCTGCTCAGCATCCGGCAGAAGAACAACTCTCTCTCTCTGGTTTTGTGCAGTAGCAAAATTAGAAGTCATTAATCATTTTCTCACCAACCTGAACTCTTATTTAATAGTTCCTGCTTCAAGTTTGTTTTGTCAGGCCATCAGCAAAGTCAGTCAAATATTACAATTCCTTTCTAAATATTCTAGCAGCCAGATGGTAGGAACACTACAGTGACAAGGCAAAACTCTCCTAAAGATAACTTTGTGATGCACGAGCACACTTGATGGCACTTGGCTGAGGGGACTCACCCAGAGATACCTCTATCGTTGCCCCACTTAACCCAGGAAACCTCTTCATTCCAGCATTAAGCCAAGCATTGAACTCTGCAATTTGAAACTGGCTGGTAAAACTAATATGTTTCTACTTCTCTAAATTCCAAATTTTAGGCAGAAGAACAAAATTATTAGAATACACAGCAGGACAGATTTTTCAGGATTTCTCCCTCGATGTAATGTTGTGTACCCTAAAGTTTCAAATACTTCTGCCCTCCAGTTAATGTATCTTTAGAACATGCTTGTTAGAAAACAAGTATCCTTCCTTCTGCTCAGTTATTTTTGTCATGTTTAAAATTTTAGCATTAATAAACATTTTTCATAAATTTCTAAAATGCAGGAAAAGTTGACTATTCCTCCCTAGTAAAAATTCCATGTTTTCTTCTATAGTTAAGCCCTTTTTTGGTTTCTCAGATCTTTTCTAAGTTTCCAGTTTTTTGTTGTGTGTGTGTGTGTGTGTGTGTGTGTGTGTGTTGGAGTGAGTGTAAAATCACAACCTGTACTATATGATTTCTGAACAATAAATCTCCAAAAAAGAGCGTTGCCAGGCTGGACCAGCTGGCTTTCTCCTGTTCCTAAAACTGTATGTTCTTAGACACGCACACTTCCTCCATCCCTTCTGCTGCTGGCTAACTCCATGTAACACAATGCCACACTCACAACTGCACGAAAACAGACTCCTGGAAGGAACTCAAAGAGGGGGCATGGCAGCTCTACGGCCCTTAGACACTGGCCTACAAGTCACTGTCACCATTACCACTCTGTCCTGACTGGGGTGGCCCCAAATTGCCTCTTTATGGCTCATGCCTAGAATTTTAAGTCCACGTACCCAGATTCTTATCCTCAGCTTCCCTGAACAAGTCATTTAACCACTGTCACTTTTTATTTTCTCTTCAGTACAAAAGCACAAGAATGACAACTCCCTTTAAAGAACTGCTGTGAATCATATGAGGTAACACACATGCAGGCATTGGTGAAACACTCTAGAGTGTATGTGCCATTTCCCATTATTTCTTAACTTTTTTATGCTTCCTTGTTATCTCCCCCTTGTTTTTTTCTGAGTTGATTTTGTAGTTTTTAAATGTATCTCTAAAATACATTAATTGGAAAACTGAATAGATCTTTATGCTACCATAGTGAGTGGATTTTAGCATTAAATCTTTATTTACTTTTTTATTGAAGTAAACTTACATAAGTCAAATGCACAAGTCTCAAGGACATAATTCATGACTTCATAAATTTTTAGATGCTCTAATGTGTGACCACTACTTAAGTCAAGGTAGGGAGCATTTCCAGCATCCTAGAAGCCTCCCTTAGCCCTGTCCAGGTCAGTAACAAAGTCCAAAGGCAGTTCCTCTTCTGACCTCTACTTGCTATGAGTTAGCTTTGTCTGGAGTTTAACACCACTTCTCCCCTCCTCAGTCCAGGGCTGGGAATTAAACCTAGGGCTCAACCATGCCAGGAAAGGGCTCTACCCCTGAACCACATCCCCAGAGGCATTTCCCACCCCAAAATGTTTTTTGAGAAGCTTAGAGTCTCTCTGATAATTATTAAATGCTGACTGAAAGATACACACTTCTAATCTTGTCTCTAGAGTGACAAAAATTCTGACAAGGACAAGTCTGAGAAGCACAAACTTTCTAAATCACACAGGTCGTGCCAAACAAAGGCCCTCATTTACAGCCAAGGACCTGAGGCTCAGAGAAGGGAACGTCAGCTCAACTTCCTGCTACAGAGTAACTTTCCTTCCAAAAGTCGCAGATCACAAAGCGAACTGAAGGTCAGGGATGCTGCTGATCTGACCCAGAGCTCTGGGAACAGCTTTCCTGGCTTCTCCCTGCAGAACTACTTTCCAGGGAGCAGAGCACATTCGCTCCCCATACTGCCCCTGTGCCTGGCACACCATCCTTTCAGGACCAGGTTCCTGAGTGCCAGTGTCTACCAGCCCACCGGGTCTGGAGTACACTTACTACTGGCTCTAGACTTACTACTGGAGATGAGCTTCGGAGAGGAATCCGGACACCTGGGCATTAGTCTCCGCTGTCACCACGAGCTGTGTGACCTTGGACAAGTCACTTCAAGTCTCTGGAGTTGGTTTTCTTACTGGAGGCTACTTCTGTATTCTCAAAGCCACCTATGGCTTTGCAATTTACTAGCTCTTTTTAGTTCCACTCAGCCTTTCCCGCGACACTCCCCACCCCAGCGAGACCCGTCTTTTGTTTTGGGGGTGAAGGGGAGAAGGAGAGCTTCGCGAAGGACCAGGCTGAGGAGGCCTTGGTACCAGCAGCTGTTCACTGGGGACTCGGGTCCCGGGAGGTCACCGGGCAACCCCACCGTGACCTTGTTCCCTCCCTGGCCCTTTTCTGGCCCGGCCTGAGTGAAGCGTCTGGGAGACGGTGGCGGGCACTAGGGCGGCGCAGAGCAGCGCCTGGATAGCGGCCCGGACCTGGGGTGGCAGTCTGGCGGGGGTCCCTTTGGCACTGGCGTGCGCACAGCAACCTGCCTCTACCCGAGGCCACTCCGCCTCGGGATTGGCCTGAGAGGACGCCACGGATCACCCTTTCCCCCTCGGACACCGATCGGGACACGCGCGCAGAGCCGCTACCTGCAGATGGCCGTGCCCTGGACGGGTCTGGACTCGAGGTGGGGCCGCCGTCCCCGCCGCCTCCCCGCTCTGGGCTCCGTCCCGCAGCGCCCGTGCTCCAGGCGACGCCGCTGAGGCCGCGCGGCGCTCGGTGCTGCGCGCTCGGTGTGCCCCGCTGGCTCCCGGTCCGCCAGCTCTGGTGCTGCCGGGACGCGGAGGCGGGGCCGCCGCCCCCACCTGCTAGCCGGCTCCAGCTCGGGAGCCGCGGCCGCCTAGCGCAGGGACTTGGCCCGGGAGGGCGGGGTCGCTCCAGCACCCGGGAGGCGGGTCCCAGTCGCGCGGCGCGCCTCCCAGGTACAGAGTCCCAAGTCTGAGCCTGGAGGAGAGTGGGGCCTAGGACTGGACTTCCCCAGATAGGAGCCCTTAGTGCCGGTGACCCATGGCCCAGCCCCGCCACTGTGGGGACCCGCCACTCCTTTGATCTATTAAAAAAAAAAATTCCGAGCTCTTATTGAGCTCCAGAATGGGGACGAAAGTGGGAACAAGATAGCCTCTTGTCTTCACGGAGTTCGAGGTATAGAAAGGGGAATCAACAAATGGGCAATTACAAGACAGAAAGAATCAAGTGGGGTTGGTCCAGGGGACTTGTGAGCGCGCATAGAAGAGACAGGTCAGAGAAGACTGTCCATGAGTGGAAGGTTCTTCGGCCAGAACTGAGGGTGAGCAGAATTATCCGGGTGAATTGAGGAGGTAGTTTCTTTGAGGTGGGGTAAAAGGGCTCTTTGAAAACTGAGGAGCCAGAGGAACTTGGTGTGGCCAGCAAATCCCTGTCACACTTCATGTTCAGATCCTTGAGGGTTGCAGGTTTGTGTCTGAGGCTGGGTGTACTCTATTACCCTAGGTGCGGTAATGGTTTGGTAAGCATTCTCTGTCTCCTATCTCCTGGGCATGCCTGCCAGCTAAGGGTGTACTCCTGGACTCTTGACTCTTCTTGAGTGTTTGAGTATCTATGAGCCAGATATCCTAGAGGGTGTGCTGGTGAAGGAGGCTGGGTCACTAACTGAGAAGGTCTGGAGCCGAGGAGAAACCTGTGCTGCATGCTTTTTGGAGGCTTGTAGAAGTTCCTGGGACCATTGGTAAGGGAGCAGTCAATGCCAACAGCAGGGCTCTCACACAAGAATTGCAACCTGTCTCCAGGTTCAGATGTGTAACAGCTGCTGTCGCAGTATGTTCCCCAAGCAACCCTCAGCTACTTTCTTAATTACTCATGTTTATAGCCTGACAATGTGTAGGCTTATGTTTATAGCAAAGATTAATATTACACTCAGGATGTCTTTCACTCCTGTCTTGCCAAGAACATGCTTTTTTTTCTCTCTTGATTTAGGTGAAGAAGGGCATATGCAGTAGTGAGTGGGTGCTTGTTTCCCCACTTTTGTCCTGCACCCTCTTGTCCCTTCCTCCTTTACAGCTGTACTATATGACCACACACAGGAAACCTGAAGCACATGCTCCAATCTAAAAGCCACAAGCCATTTTGGATGTGGAAAAAAATTCAAAGCATTTATCTAGGAACTCTCCTTCTCTGCGCTCTTAATGCTCATTCTAATTAAATACTAGTAGTGTTCTGATTCAACAAGGAAGAAAAGGTGAATTTGCAGAGAAGTTATTTCTGTGGGCCTAGAGAGTTCCCATCAGGTCTTCTGCTGAGCAGCCCGAGCATGAGCTAGTTGGATGGGAAGGCTGCTATTTATATTATGAGATGGATAGGTGCTGGCATGAATTGATTTATTTTTAAAAATGCCTGTTTCGAAGAGATGGAAAGGTGATAAGTGAGGAATCTGGAAAATAGGGTCATTTGGGCTTGAGAGCTTTGTAGGGCTTTTTATTCAATTGCCCAGTGTCTCATATCCTTGTGATGTATTCCTGCCATTAGCATCTTGAACATTACAGGAGGATTCATTCCCACCTACTTCCACCAGGATTTATGTAATTTTGAGAAGGCCCTGGCTATTCTTGGCAGACCCTGTGAGCCACCTTCCCAATCATCAAACCATTCTCCCCTTCTTCCCTATAGCCAGAATCTTGGGTCATGATTGGTCCAAGACTACCATGACAATCCCATTCCTGATTGCCAAACCTTTCTTGAAGCTAAGGAAATCATCCACCCAGTTTGGGTCAATGAGTTGAAATAGGGGGTTGGCTGAGGCTTCTGGCTCTATCCTTCCATTTCCCAGTCTCTTTATGCCTCAAACCTAAATAGCAACCACAAGACAATGAACATGAGGCCAAACAGTCCATATAATTAGGACAACAGCCAGGCATGGTGGCACACACCTGTAATCCCAGTGGCTCAGTAGGCTGAGACAGGAGGATCTCAAGTTCAAAGCCAGCCTCAGCAAAAGGGAGGTGCTAAGCAACTCAGTGAGACCCTGTCTCTAAGTAAAAAAAAAAAAAAAGGCTGGGGATGTAGCTCAGTTATTGAGTGCCCCTGAGTTCAATCCCGGTACCCTCAAAATAAATAAATAAATAAATAGATAAATAAATAAATAAATAAATAAATAAATAAATAAATAAAATAATCAGGACAGCAGAGAGGAAAATAGAGTCAGTGTGGTTGTTAGGCACTTGAACCAAAGCCAGTAACTCTCCACCTCTGGACTGTTTCTTATGTGAGAAAAATAGTTCCTGTTTATTTACGCCATGGAGATTGGGTTTCTAACCTTGCAAGCATATGTTGTGACCTGATAAAGGGCAAAATCTGCCTATTCTCCTTCACCAAATGCCTGTGATAGTTCACCTTTCACACCTTCTGCTTGCAACAAAGACACTTGCAAATGCACACTTGTCTGTTTTGTAACTTCTTGAGCTTTTCAAGAGCAAGGCAACTATAGAAATCTTAAATGTTTGCATGTATCACTTTCATCCCTCATGTATTTATAGATGAGTTATTTCATGGTGATAGTGCACTGGTGCCAAGGGTGTAAAGATGGATTCACAGCCCTGCCCCCAGGGAGTCATCAGCTTATAGATGACACAAGCTTGAAAATAGAGTATTGCAAGTCTATGTAGTGGAGGAATCTGCTCTGCAGGGAGAGGCAAGACAGAAGAAATGAAGGACTCTGGGTGGGGGGAGAAGGGAGACAGTAATACCTGAGCTGAGCTTCCATGGATGAACAGGGATTTCTCCTGCTAGAAACTGCGGGGGGAGGAAGAACATTTCAGGGAACAGAGTTTGAAAGAACTTGATAGCTCAGGAACCTAAAATTGCCCATGTCTGAATCCAAACTTATGGTCTTCCTCCCAAGCCTGGCCTACTCTCAGTGTTGCCCACCCCCACTCATCCAAACCTCAGTTGTCAGACTTTACCTGTTGAATCTGTCTATCTGCACCCCTGGGACCAGAGCCCAATACCTCTCTCTAGGACATCCACAGAAACCTCTTAGCTGGAATATTGGTTTGTTTTTCATCACTATAATGAAATACCCAAGGACTGTGTACCTGTCAAAAAGAAAGAGTATTAATTATCTCATGGTTTTAGAAGCTGAAAGTCCAAACAGCATAGTGCTGGGGGTATATTCAAGACCCCCAGTGAGTGAGTGGAACTGCAATAGTACCAAACCCTATATTTACTATGTTTTCTCCTAAACATACAAATCTATGAAAAGTTTAACTTACAAATTAGGTACAGTAAGAGATTATCAACAATAACTTACAGATAATTATAACAACATACTATATTAAAATTTTCAACATGATTACTCTTGTGTTTTGGAGCCATTAGTAAGTAAAATGAGGATTATTTGAACACAAGCAATTTAAAACTTATGTGATGTGAATTTCTTGAGTTTTAATATTTTCAGGCTTCAGTTGACTAAGGTTACTGAAACCTCAGAAGGGAAATTGTAGATAATGGGGACTACTGTATACGAGTTTTCATAGCAACATTATCCATAATAGCCAAAAGATGAATACAACACAAATTTCTATTAGGGGATGAATGGCTACACAAAATGTAGTATGTCCATATAATCAAATATTATTCAGTAATAAAAAAGAATGAAGTATTCACATGTGCTCCAACATGGATGAACCTTGTAAACAATATGCTAGGTGAGAAAAGCCAACCAAAAAAGTCACACATTGTGTGAATCCATTTATATGAAAAGGCAGATTCACTAGAGACAGTGATTGCTAGGGGTGGGAGTGGGGGCTCTGGGGAGTGACTCTTCAATGGAACAAGGTCTCTATTTGGTATTGCACACTAAGTGTGAAAGTACTTAATGCCACTGATTTGTACACTTTTACATGGTTTAAAGGGTGAGTTTTCTGTTATGTGCATTTTGTACAATAATAATTAAAAAAGAGGGGAGGGAAAAAAAGGGAGAGAATTGAACAACAGCAGGGGAGGTAGAGAGGGAAGATGGGAGGGGAGGGGAGGGAGGATAGTAGGGGATAGGAAAGGTAGCCGAATACAACAGTCACTAATATGGCATTATGTAAAAATGTGAATATGTAACAGATGTGATTCTGCAATCTGTATTTGGGGTGAAAATGGGAGTTCAAAACACAATTTGAGTCAAATGTATGAAAGATGATATATCATGAGCTATGTAATGCTTTAAATAATCAATAAAAAAATTAAAAAAAATAATTAAAAAAGATAAAATCTTCAAGGAGTGTGAGGGTCTATGGCAGTGGCTTCCCAGGCAGCACAACCCAGGTGCAGGGAAGAAGGCAGAATGGAGCCTTCTGCATAGAGAGGAGGCTCCATCTTGGACAGGTGAGCCAAGGGCCATGGAGGCCACTGCTGAGCACCAGGCTGAGGCCTGCAGGTTCCTAGGCTGAGAAACTGGACTTCAGAGCATAGCAGAGAAAAGAGAGCAAGAATTCTACTCAACCAGAAACTCCAGGCCAATAGGAGACCAAGCAGGTAATTTGTTAATTTGGGATGCAATTTTCATCTCACCATGCAGTATCCAAAAATTCTATTGTTCCAGAATGTGCTAGAACACAAAAAGTTGAGATCTACTTCACTTACTTATGAGAAGATAGGAAGGTGGAGAACTGTGGAGAACACAGAGCTTTACTGAAAAGTCAGGGAGAGAGGAACCAGTCTACAAAGCAGATGAGAGAGCTGGGCCGTGGTGGTGCAAGTCTGTAATCCCAGTGGCTTGGGAGGCTGAGGCAGGAGAATCACGAGTTCAAAGCCAGCCTCAGCAAAAGTGAGACCCTAAGCAACTCATAAAATCTTTGAAGAGCGTGAGGGTTTATGGCAGTGGCAGGGAAGAGGGCAGAATGGAGCCTTCTGTGAAGGGCCTGCATAGAGAGGAGGCTCCATCTTGGACAGATGTCTCTAAATAAAATATAAAAAAGGGCTGGGATTGTGGTTCAGTGGCTAAGTGCCCCTGAATTCAGTGAGAGAGAGGGAGGGGAAAGCAGATGGGTCAGAGAAAGAAGGGCTCAGAGAGATTGAGGCTGCAGAAATCAACGAGGAGAGAAGAATGACCCATAGTATCATGCTGCATGTTGGTGCCACATTCAATGGCCAAAAATTGTGACAATAAGAGAAGGTCATTGGGACTCTAGTATTTACAAGTTCAGCATGGTAGATCAAGCAGAAGCCCTGATGTTAGGGGACTGTGATGTGAAAAGGAGCTGGGGGAGCTCAGAACACACTGTGTGTGGTGTGCACTGATTTTTTTTTTTTAAACTTGATCAAGAAGAGAAGGAGAAAGACAGGATCACACCCACAAGGGGACAAAGAGTCAAAAGGAAGTTTTGTGCCTGACATGTGGTGAAGAGAAAACAGCCAGTGGTGAAAAGGGTTTCAAATTTTAGGGAAACAAGAGAGTTACACATGAAACAAGGAATTCTCTGAAATTCCTTCCTAGAGATGCTGAGAAAGGATTTGCTGAGCAATATTTTACAAAGTTTTCAAGACCTTTGATCCTTCTAAACAAATAGTATGAAGTAGTATTGAAAGTGTGGACCTTAAAATTAAAGATATGGATTAAACTGTTGCCAACTCCCAATTTCATTCTATCAGTAGCTTGTTAGATACTCAAAATCTCAGTTCTCTCATCTATAAATGGGTGCAATGATTTCTGTTGTGCTCGAGTGTCATTGGCAGACGACTAAGAAGTGTCGTAATAATTTTTCATAATTTCTATGAAATTCCTAAAATTGAATGCACTTCATTTTCCTATGAGGGGTCACAGAGATGTAAGGAGCTTTTACTGTTTTAATTAATCTGCATTCAGTAGAAATACCTACTAAAAGATAATTATTATTTAAAATGAGAAACATTCCACCTCACAACCTCCCCATGCATGCTATTTCAGAGCATTTTCCTTTCTCTACCAAAAGGTCGCCTCATTCTATAGTGTGGTAGAAGGGACAATCAATGCGGTAGAGGAACAAGGGGCGATGGATCCTGTGTGTCCTCCTCTCTTCTCTTTAGGTCTGTCACCCTTTAAGATTCGCTTTCCTCATCTGTCATTTCAGGGCTCTGCTGTACTCATGTGGTCCATTTCTCACAAGGCAAACTTTCCTTTCCTCTTGTTGGTTGAAATGGTCATTTGGGTTGTAGTGACTTACAATTATTAAGGATTTTCCTCATGTTATTGTAGTGATCATCCACCATCAGTGGAGGGTTTGGTCGTCATATGCAATGAGGAAAGGGAAGCTTAAGAGTTAATGGGCTTGCAAAAATCCTAGGCTGGTGAGAAAAGCTGTGAATGGAAACAAATCCTCTATTTTGCCACCATGCAACCAGCCTGTCCTCTCCCTGCCCAGCCTGGGGCCTGCCACTATGCATGTTCACGGGATGCTTAACTCATGACCTCTCAGCTTCATTGTGCCCACTGTGACCTCCATCCTGGTAGGAGATATCATGTCATGATGGAAGCCCTTTTAAGAGGATTCCACCTTCTTCTGGATTCCTTGTTTCTCCTAGTGACAGTAACACCCATTGATTCTATCAAGTATCAAACCTAGGTCCTCCATCTTCTCCCTGATATTAACCACCACCTTCTGATCCATCACAAAATCTTTCACATTCTGCCTCCCAGATACCTCTGTTCTGTGTTGTCTCCTGTGGTCACTGCTTTAATTTAGGGCTGGTCTATCGCCATCATCTCCAAACTGCCTTTACTGGCTCCAGTGTTCTATGCCCTCCTCCCAGCCATTCACTCTATTCTGCAGCCACAATAATCTTTCTAAAGTGAAATTTTTATCATCTAAATCATCTGTTTAAAATTCCTCCATCACTTTCTTTTGATCACAGGATAAAGCCCAAGTACTTAGTGTTATTTGTAAAGATCCTCAACCTTGTCTCATCCTGGGTTCCTCCCCTCCCCCAGCATCACACTGTGCTCCACTGTCCCCAAGGACTGGTACCACTGGATTCTCCTGTGCTCTCCTGACTCTGCCTTTACTGGAGCCATTCCTCGGTATATAAAACCTTTTCTCTCTTTATTTCCTGCTGAACTCCTCCTCCTCCTTCAATGTCAATGTTCCCTATTCCAAGAAAGCTTTCTGAACCACAGGGGCCCCTGAACACTCAACACTTTCTCCCTATTTGACTTCAGCACTCACAGCATGGCTCATAACTGTTTATTCATTTGTATCCTAAGGGCACAAATGGTGTCAGGGTCCTAGTGCCACAAGCACTCAACACGCTTTAGGTATCACTTAATAAGTTAACACTCCGTAAATTTTGAATTGACTAATACGTTAATAAAAACAGTATCCAGCCCTCTTTTTCTCACACATCCAGGAAAAATTCTGCACCAGAAGGACCACAGCTTAGAGGTAACAAGTCAGCCGAATTTCCCTCCGTGAGAAGGGACTCCAGCTGGACTTGCATGGTGTGAAGTAATGCAGCCCTTGGGAACAGAGTGTTAGAATATGAAAGCAAATTGTTTCTGAGCAGTCCTGACCCAGATCTCCACTTTGTAACTTTGTAGCTTTTTTTAAAATAGTGGGGCAAAATTCAGAACAACAGTCCCACACATTCCAAATGTTAAAACAAAAAAAAACTGGACCAAGGTTAAACAGACAGTAACACTCAAGATTGTTCTGCCATTTGGGGCTGTTTGTGCTTAAACTCCCTAAACAGAGGTGCTGTTTGTAGGGATGATCAGGCATCAACTGTTCTTGAAAGTCCTGGCATTCTGCGCAGTAAGATGATATCAAGTGTGGCATGTCACGTGGTGCTCAATGATTACTTAACAACAACAGAGAATGTTAGAAAGGTGAGTCTACCAGGTGACATAGCCAGGACTTGGTCAATCAGTTATCAAAAAGACAAACTTTGTCTTACTCTTTCATAGCAAGTTCAAATACAAGTTTAGCTCTGCATTCCTCCGTCACAGCCCCACCACCACCTCAGTGCTGCTATGTGTTGAACAGTGATTATGTAAGGTCGAAGGAAGATATTGTGCCACACAGAATAAAAGAATAGCATCCAGGCATGGTGGTGCATGCCAGTGGCTTGGGAGGCTGAGGCAGGAGGATCACGAGTTCAAAGCCAGCCTCAGAAAAAGCAAGGCACTAAGCAATTCAGTGAGACCCTGTCTCCAAATAAAATACAAAATAGGGCTGGGGATGTGGCTCAGTGGCTGAGTGCCCTGAGTTCAATCCCTGGTACCCACCTCCCCCCCCCAACAAAAGATAAAAGAATAGCATGCTTGTCCTCCAGTGGCCTAGTCCACTGGTCTCTACAGCTTAGAGAGAATAGAGATCGTGTTTTGAAAATGCTTGAAAGGAGATGACCATAAATCAAAGTATGTCTTAATCAGCTGAAAATATTTATCCTTCTTCTTAGCTATTCAACAGAATAGTCAGGAAGCACTTAGAGGAGAAGGGGGGAGGAATGACCCTGGAAAAGCTTTCTGAAGAAGGAAATATCAGCAGCCGAGGCAGATTATGATAGCAAAGACCATGTGATCCTGCAGAAAAAAATGCACAGAAATTTCAAGGTGTAACATCCAAGACCTGCATTATAATATAGATGTGAACAGGTTAGAAATATACCTGGAAATTCCTTTAGGAAAAAAAAATGCTCATTGTGTTGGAGAGGATAGAAACTGAAGGGATGGGGGAAGGCCAATGAATGAAATGAAATGAAAAAGTAATAAGTAAATTGATCAGATAAATGTGCCTACCTAGGTGCCAACCACTGTTCTAAGCACTATTCTTGTCTCAACTAATTTTATTCTCATAGTAGCAAAGAGTCAGCCCCTGGCTTCTGCTCTTAGCCACTTCCCAATGCTGTCTCTGAGAACAGGACTCAGTGCGCTCATCCATGTGTGGGCAAATGAAGACACAGCTGTAGTTTGACTGTGGTTTTTCCACATGTGCTGGAAGCTTGGTCCCGGCATTGAAAGGTAGTGGGAACTTTAAAAGGTCAGCCTAGTAGGAAGAGATTAGGACAAGACCATTCTTGTGAAGGGATTAATGCTGGCCTCCCAGAAGGATTTAGGGCTCTTTGGGGTGGATTAGTTCTCAAGAGAGCAGATTGTTATACAAGATCAATCCTGGACCCTCCTTGCTCTCTTGAGTCCTCTCTTAGCATGTGATCATTCTTGTGTGTGCTACCTCCATAGGATGCCATTTACCATGTTGTAATGCAACCAGGGGGCCCTTGCTTGATGCTGTTTGGTTTTTCTAACCATCTGAACCATAAGCCAAATAAACCTACTTTCTTTATACATTTCTCTTTAACAGATATTCTGTTACAGCAGCACAAAATGGACTAATACAACCTTATGGTGGCAACTCCATTAACAAACTCCCTTTCCTGCTTCTCCTGCTCCCCAGGCAGGCAAGGACCATGTCTTCTTTTGCTTTAAACAGAAAGAAAAACATTTTATTCAAGGTATGTTTAATTTTGCTTTTAATGATAAAGTAATATATGTTTCTTGTTCTTCCTGCAGAGAGAATTTGGAAAGTACTGAAATTACAAAGAAGCCCAATTATGTATCATCCCATAATTATCCCACATACACAGATAAACATAGATAGTTGGTTTTCTGTTGTTTTAGTGCTTTTGTTTTTGTTTGTGGTGCTGGACATTGAACCTGGGGTCTCGCACCAGCTAAGTAGGTGCCTTATCACTAAACTACACCCTCAGTCCCATTGATGGTTTTTAAATGTGTTTCTCTGAAGAACACACACCATCTATATACTATATCCATACACACATGATCTGCTGTCTTCACTTCACATGCCAGCATGAGCAGACTCCAGTGATGGGAATGGGGACACCCAGAAATCCAACTTTTGGAGAAGTTCTCTCCTCATTTGATGGTTCAACCTGGGAGTGACATTACACCTGAGGGCACCTTGATTTCAAAAATCCAGTGCTTATTTGGAGTGAGACTAAGGGCTAGGTCCCACTAGCAAATGAAAAGTCTGAATTATAAAATAAAACGACGTTTTACCCGGGGTCAAATCACAAGCCTAAAAGGAAGTAGGACATGGAACTCCATCATGGTAGAATGGAACCCTCCCTCTTTCTCTTGATTGGGGACAGTGCGGAGCCCCAACTTAGAAGCAAGGGAAAAACCTAAATCAGCCTCTTATATTGCTCACCTCTTCAAAGGCCTACTGAGGGTGTTTGGTTCCAATGTAAAAGGGGAGGAAATCTCCCTGGCTTCTTCAATCACCTGCTCTTTCAAAGAGAGCAGGAAAGAAAGGGAACACGGGGGCACGTGGGCGCATGTCAAACAACCCAGCACACATGTGTGGTCCTGTCCTTGTCAGCCCAACAAAATGCTTCTTTTACTAGCTAGATTTCTTAGTGACAAACTTAACACAGTGAGTTTTCACATAATACCTATCTTGGGAGAGATGTTTTGTTAGCTGTCTCCTTCCCTGATTCAGTTTGACAGATTCTTTCTCTCTGCAATTTATCTCATTAATGCATTTTGGCTCCCCCACCCCACCCCTCATCCACAGTTAAACTGGGTTTCTAAGGACGCCGGAACTGAACAGTCTGGTGCTTAGTAAACCATTCCAGTGTATCTTTTGTTCTAAAATCTTCAAATTGAATAAGTGAAAATGGATAAAAATGCCATCTGCTTGTGTGTGTGTGTGTGTGTGTGTGTGTGTGTATGTGTGCTGTCAGCGACTGCATCTCTGAGATAAAATGGCATTTCCTGTGGGCGCTGAGATGGAGATAAACAAAATCTGAGGAAACCTTGATTTCTAGAATCTATAGGATTAGTGGATAGAGTATTGAAGCTCTAATATAGACAGGCTTAATGCTAGATCAATACTAGTTTATTTTATTTAATATTTTGTTTATCTCATTCCAATGGAGAATGGCATTGCAGTAGTTTGGATGATTTAGTAGAAGGAAAACTATTTTAATTGTTAAAAAATTCATTTTTGAAACATCAAAGATAATGCGCATTGTTTAAACATAGTGCTGATGCGTTTGTATGAAAACCAGAATTTCCTTGTTGCCCCATTCCTCTTCTGCAGAGGCAACTATTCTCAACTCTTTTAGTTTTTTATCTTCTTGTCTGTGTCCACATTCTTAAAAATATGCATAAACTTCCATTTCTCAGTTAATCTATTTTAGATGTTATTGCTTGACTTCCATCATAGTCCACGAGGATTTAACTTTTGTAATTGCCTCATTTTAAATTTTTTTTTAATGTCTGCTTCGTTTTCTTTGTATCTACTGCTAAATTTTCTTACACCCTCCTACAGTTTCTCCATGCAAATTTCAAATCCTCTATCCATTCTGTTCTCCTACTGCAACTGAACTAGTTGCTCTGTGGGTCTGCTGAACAGCTGTCCTCCTGGGAACTCCCCCCAACCCCTGCCTCCCAGGCTAGCTGTCCTGTTTCCTGGATCCCATATTCTCCCCTTTCTTGAATTTTCACCTAGAACATTCTTCAATAGTTAAAAGTGTCTACACGTTTGATAATTTGGTAGTTCGTTTTACCACATACAGGACTCTAGGATAAAGTCAGTTTTCTCAGAATTTTGGCAGCGCTCTCCCCACACCCACACTTCACCCCATGGTATGGTGGAGAAGTCCCTTGCCATTCTCAGCTCTGATCTTCTGGGAACTTATCTTGGATTTTCTAAGTCCAGCAATCTGAAATATTGCCAACATGGGCCTTGCTTGGATCCTTTCTCAGGGAATCTATCTGGAAGCAATTTCCTGATTGTAATTCTGAGTATTTATGAGTAATTTCTTCCCATCCATTTTCTCGGTTCACCCTTGATAGACTTCCCATTAATCAAAAATTGGACCTTGTAGTAGACTGCTAATTGCCTACCTAAGTATTTAAATCCTCCCCTTCTTCCTTTGTAGGAAAATACTTATTAATGATCATGCCAAAGTATCCAGATAAAAGAATACATTCCTAGACTCCTTTGCAATTAAATTAGATGAAGTAACTAAGTTCTGGACAAAAAACCTTATGTGGAGACATTAATACAGGGTTTCTTGGAAAACTGCCTTTGGAACTGGCTTAGTTGAGAACAGTGCCCTTCCTGACTCTTTCTTCTTGATGCTAGAAAGTAGACATGATAACCAGAGCTCCAGCAGCTCTTTTGTTGTTGTTGTTTTGTTTTTAGTTGTAGATGGACATAATACCTTTATTTATTTATGTTGATGTGGTGCTGAGGATCAAACCCAGTGCCTCACACATGCTAGGCAAACGTTCTGCTACTGAGCTACAACCCCAGCCCTTCTAGCAGAAACTTCTAGGCAAATATTTTGTTCTGGCTTAAACCAGGAAGTGAATTTGATTATAGAAGCCACAAAAGGCCAGAACAAAATATTTGCCTAGAAGTTTCTGTGGAGCTGCCATATTGACCTCAGCCTGCCTGCCTCCATTTAAGAGAGAATAAACTCTGGTGCTTTTAATAAATAATAATATTGTGTGTGTGCATATAATATATATGTGGACAAAATAATATATACACAAATCTAGTTTTATATGGTATAGACACCTAGACAGATACCCTAATTTTAACATTTAACATTTTCTCTGCTGTTTGGTGAACTTTCCTGGGGTTTTCTTTGAAACGTTCTCATTTCTTAGAGTTTTTTCTTGTTACATGATTGCTCTTGTTCCCTGGATGTGATATCTTCTTTTATCTCTGATTTTTTTTTCCAGTGGGTATGTGGGAGGGGGACAAATTTTCTTCTGTTTCTAGCATTGTTTCTATGTTCCCAAGATCCCTTTTGTTGCTTTTCCTGTGTCTCTCTTTCTTTTGCCCGGTGTGTTAAAGAAGTCTGTGTGCCAGTTGGCAGCTCCCTTTCTGCACATGAGCCTTGATAAGGCTCAGTCTCTCTGCAGGGGACCAGGAAGGACGCAGCCTTCAGCATTTGAAGATATTTTTCTCTAAGTCTGTTACATTTTTCTAGAAAAGGATCTTCCATCTTCCCATGGGAGTAAGTCAACCTGCCAGTGGAAATTCTTGGATCTGGGCGGGAAAGGGGCATCTCACTGTCTTGTATGCAGATTTACCCCGCCATGTTGAACCCTTGCCTTCTCCTCCACCTCCACGGGACTGTTGTCCCAATGCTGGAATGTCTCTTGACTTTCTTGGTCATTAAAAAACAAAATATAATGAAATTAAAATTCATTAGTACATGTTCTTGATTTGCCTCTAGATGTTAGTGAACAATAATTTAACCTTAAATGCCTGGAATATACTTAGTAGGTAAAATGTAAATTGGTCTCCCACCCCCATAAACATAAGCCAGAAAACAAGTAGGCAGAAGCCCAGACCAACAGCCAAAGGCAGCTCCTCTGCCATTGGCACAACTAGATGGATTGGAGGAAGGTTGTCTTCTTCCTCTTCCATGTAACTATGATCTCAGCACTTCCTTTGCCTCTGTTTTTGGGGGGTTAAGAGATGAAGAGACTAAAGTTCTGGTTCTCACATTTCCTGTGATGAATGCTATTGGTTTTTGCAACTGCAGTGAGCTTTCTATTGTATCTGCTGAGGGAGGTGAGGCATGATATGGTGACCTTCTGTTTATAGAGATGTGAATTGGTGGGAGATGGTCATAAAGTGATAACAGGAGCAAGAACAGCTGATCGTGTGCTGGGCACATCATAGGCACTGTTTCATTCCATTTGTGATGGCAATACTGTGAGGTGTACACTACGCTCAGTGTCCCCATCTGTCAATGCAGAAAATCAGATAAAGGGGTTAAGTAACTTTGCCCAAAATCATACTGTGGACAGTGAGGATCTGGGATTTAAAAATATGTCTCTGGGTCCATTTGCAGCACAGAGATACTATAATGTGTTTTATTTGTATTTGTATTTCTTTCTTAATCCAGTTACCTCAGATGTTAAAAATTTGGAGTGTATTTTTCAATATTATTTTTTCTTATGTGTATATTAATATATACAATATTTTTTGAAAGTGGAATTTAATTTAATCTTAATTTTTTTTTTTAAAAAAACAATGCTTGTTTTACTCAGCTTCTTCACAGCTGTGACTAAAAGGCCCAATGAGAACAATTGTAGAAGGGGAAAAGTTTATTTGGGGGCTCACAGTTTCAGAGGTCTCGTCTATACGTGGCTGGCTCCATTCCTCTGTGCTCAAGGTAAGGCGGACATCATGGCAGAAGATTATGGTGGAAGGAAGTGGCTTACATGATGATCAGGAAGTGGAGAAAGACTCCACTAGGCAGAAATATATACTGCAAAGCCATGCCCCCAATGCCCACCTCCTCCAGCCACACCCTACCACTCAGTTAATCCCTGCTCTTATTTTTATGAAGTTAATAGTTTGCAGACTTATAGCCAGAATGTTCTGTTAAGTAATGAGACCAATCATCATGGAATTAGCTTGAACTTAAAAAAAAAAAAGAGCCTTAAAAACATCTCCCATTAAAGAATTTTCTGACAAACTGAAGCCATAGCTAGCTGACCCTACATAATGAAGGTGCATGTAGGTTTCAACAGCAAAGCCTAAAGTTTGGTTTCTATCTTAATTCCCAGTCCTTCTGAAGCTAGGGGACAAAAGGCAGTCAATGTAGATAATAAATAATTGGGTCTGGTTGGGAAGATGGGGGCTGGTTGGAAAGGAAAAGAAATCAAATGCTGTCATCTCCAAAGCCCCTCTTCCTCCCCCTCTAACCTGTTGCTAAGGTAACTTGCCCCAGGAATTATTCCTTCCTGCAGGGAGTTGTAAGAGTTGTTAATTAATGCCTCCTGGATTGGTCCCTTCATGCCAGTACCTCTAGGCGACATAGCTCCCATTCTTGGTTTAATCCATCTTTACCTTTTGGCCCAACCACTTTTTGGTCACTTACGAAGAATGGGGAGAAGAGAGAGGCAAGATAAGGTATTAGGTAGTAGCTAGCAATGAGCAGTGAAATGCAGGCAAGGTTACAAGTGTTTTTTGCGGGGGGTGGGTGGGTACTGGTGATTGAACTCAGGGGCACTCAACCACGGAGCCACATCCCCAGCCTTATTTTGTATTATATTTAGAGACAGGGTATCACTGAGTTGCTTAGCACCTGGCTTTTGTTGAGGCTGGCTTTGAACTCTCGACCCTCCTGCCTCAGCCTCCTGAGCCGTTTTAAGGCCTTCTTTAAACAACTTCCAATGTAGATGAGAAAGCAAAGGGAGGTAGTTAATTTGAAGAAAATTAACAGAAGGGAGCTAGTTGAAAATTAATCAAGAGAAAAGGATTAATGGGACTAACTCTTGACAGGGCCCATTGATGTTTATGCGAAGCTAGAAATTATGGCTGTGGGTAAACATCAAAGGTACGCCCCCCATTGCACCACCTCCTCCAGCTACACCCCACCACTTCAGTTACCACTCAGCTAATCCCTAAGAGGGGATTAATTCACTGGTCGGATTCAGATTCTCATAGCCCAGTCATTTCTCCTCCAACCATCTTGTATTGTCACACAAGTGAGCTTTTGGGAGACATCTTACATCCAAACCATAATACTTTGTAAGCATAAGGTCACATGTCCCAAAGGTAACTCTTAGTTTCTAAATCCATTTCCTACCACAGTGCCCTCCCACAAAGATCCACCTTAGCCTTCACTAGCCTAGCAAAGAGGATAAAAAGAGTGTCCTAGCATCTCTTATGGCCTCCTAAGATTATAAGATGCTTACACCATCTTGTGTAAATTAACATTTGTCTGGAAGGAAGATTCCTTTAGTAGCGTAGGTGCACTAAGGTAACTTCTGACTTGCTACTGACCCCAGTGCACACATTATCATGGGATTGACTCTGTAGATGAAGCCCCCTAAATAGGATGGCCACCATGACAGTTCCAGAGAGGTCAAAAACTCCACCACTGGATGTGGAGGAGGAGTTGAACCGGACTGGCAAAGAGTACACCCGGTGGTCCCCAGGTCTCCTGGTAAACATCAAACAGTAATACACTTGGAGACAGTATTGTCTCCTTTATCATCCTCTGTTCCAAGACAGCCCACTCCCTCTCCCAAGAGTGCTCTCTGCTTGAGCCTCACTCTGCTCTTACTTTACTTTCCCCTATATTAAAGTTCTCTTGCATGGCTTTTGGTTTCTAACTTTAAATTTTCTTTTGCCAGAACTGAGGTTTGGAGTTTGAGCTCCCTGCTTTCCTGTGATAACAGTGAGAAGGAGAGTTACCTGACACTCCTACTTCTTTAGATACCAGTTCTGGACTCCTTCTCTGCAGAGAAGTCTGTCTCTGTTCCATCCTTTAAAGAAAACTTGCTAGAACATACCCTTGCTTTGGTGTTTCTTGGGTGTTCAATCTTCACATCTGGGGAAATGGAACTCGGCCCTGATTGATTTTCATCAGCCTTATTTTGCTCAGCTAGGAAACAGATAATAAAGGTGGCTCCTGTATTGTCATAATAAAGAAATGAGAGAGGAGACAGGAAGTAGATGTGAGATGCAATGCAGTCTTCATGGCAGGAGAAAATTCTAAGTGGCCAAGGAGGCTACAGCTAATTAGCTGACCTACCCAATGATCAACATCCCCCTTTTGAAAAGCACAAGTGCTCTCGTTGGTTTGGAATTACTGGGCTTCCATCTTAATAACATATTTATGGTTATTTACAAATAATCATCCAAAAATCACAGAAGCTTGGGTGCTTTAGGATTATTGGAAATTCACTTACCCAGTGGATTCTCCATTCCTGCTCACCCATCCCCCAAACATTGTTTTCCTTGGTGGAAGTGACAGTGCAAATGAAAATGTGCAGAGCTGCCTGGGTGTTTCTGCACTCTGAGTTCTTTGGTGGGGGGAGATGGGGCCTGTGATCCAGAAAATAGTCTGGATTGCCCTTTCCCTCTTCTCTTAAGCAAACAGGACAGGAGAAAAGAACTTCAGGGTAATCCAAAGTCTTCAGGATTGTTCAGTAGGTAAATACCCTGGTGTTTCCAGCCCTAGTGAATCAGACACATTATTAAAATTGTTCATAAATTGCACCAAGATTAAAGCTCAATGAGCAAAAAAGCCCTTGGATAATAGCTGGTTTTATATAACTGAAAAGACTGTGGGATGGAAAAGCAAAAGGAAGAAGCGCTATTCAAGCCTAGACCGTTAACATGGTGCATTTTGTTAGAGGAGACAGATTTTTTTCTCATTGAAATTATCTGGGAGAAAAACAGGGGAAAAGACAGAAACAGGGGATGGAAATCTGTATTGTATACCCCACGGAAATGTGTAAAAGAAAATGTTCCTTTGAAACTGAGCTTCAAATGCTGCTGTTTGGAGTTTACCAATCCCTCTTGGCACACCCACCCACTGTGGCAGTATAACCTGTAACCTGGTGTTCTTTTATGGATCCCTAAGATCACAAGCACTTTGCTCACACCATTCTGTGAAAATAAACAAGAAGATAAAGTCTGGCCTTCCTTTTGTTCCTGGGTGTCATTCCCCTCCTTCTGAAGACCTTAGCCCTTGCTCCCGTCTCTGACATCCATCTTTATCTGCTCCAATTGCTGCCTGGCTGCCCTCAGAAGGTGGAATGGGGGTTCATCTTCACTCTGAGTAATGACAGGATTCACTGTTCTCCACCACAAGAAATCGTTACAGGTTAAATAACCCTGGGCAGGAGCCTTAATGGGCTTGTTGGCAGCGGATCGGCCGCCAGCTTAAAAACTGAACAGCTTCTCTCTCTTCTTCACAAGAACATTTGAGAATATTTTCTTTATGGTCAGGGAGTGTCAACCTTAAAAAAAAAAAAATCCCTAAGAGCTGTAATCGGAAAGAATCAATCTTTGCTCTAAAATTGAAAGCTTTTTGGATTGAATAAACTTAAAACAGAGGTGAAAATCTCATTAGCCTATGAAAAAAAGAAAATCTTTTCCTTTTTTCCTTAAGAAGAGATTGAGGTTGCCCAGAGAAGAGCCCCAAAGAAGCTTAGTGGCCGGGCAGGAGGAAGTCCCAGGCTGTCAGCAGGCCCCACCTCTGCTCTGGATTTGCAGAGTAGACTAGAAAGGGGTTGGAAGCTCTCCCTAGGGAACCTCCTGCTGGGTGGGCCCAGCGGGGCATGGGCAGGAGCAGGGGGCTTAGAATTCTAAGTACCTATTTTGTGCTCTGGCTGCCCACCCACCTATCTGCTGTGGGAACTGGGGCAAGCTATTTACCTTTGTGTAAGTTTCCTTTATCTGGATCTCTGCGTTTGGTGACAGCAACTGTTCAATAGCAGCTGTTGAATTCACAAGACAGAGTGTGAAGCACAGAAACAAGGATGAAGAGCCTTATGTCTATTCATTGTTATATTATTTAACTTCCCCATCAGCATCTCCGTGTGCATGTTTTCTGTTTTAGTCAGCTTTTTCACTGCTGTGACTAAAGGACCCGACCAGAACAGCTGTAAAGGAGGAAAGGTTTATTTAGGGGCTCATAGTTTCCGAGGTCTTAGTCCATACGAGGGTGGTGCAGGGTTTGAGGTGAGGCTGAACATGATGGCGGGAGAGTGTGGCAGAGGGAAGCAGCTCACATGATGACCAGGAAGCAGAGAGAGGTCTCCACTCACCAGATACAAAATATATACCCCAAAGGCACGCCCCCACCTCCTCCAGCTACTGAGAAACTGATGTGACTCCATTTTTGAAAATAAATAAGAGCAGCTTCTACCTCAAGGCCTGTCCTAAGGAAAGGGGCGTGACTCTTGTCCTTGGAAAAACTCACAGAGCCTTTCTAGGCAGATAACCACCCTGTTGAGTTGTTTGTCTGCAAATAACAGGAGAGATCTGGGGCGCCAGGTGTCCCTGACTCAGTTAGGCTAGGTGAAGACCCATAGCAACCCCCCTAGCAACCACCAATCAGCATGAGACAGGGAAAATACCTGGGATGCCAGATGATCCCCCAGTAGTTTATGGTGGTCGATAACATGTTGGGAAACCATATAGTTTAGCACGTACACCCCTCATGGCTTAAACCAGTCAGTTCAAAGGAATCCCCCTCTTGTACTAACCAATCACCCCTACCCAACTTGTTCCAGCCAGTGAATATGCTAATCAATGTTAAGAGTTGTTGTTTGACTTCCCTGTGGTATGGAATGATTTGCTGTGTGATGTTGTGACACATAGAGTATCCCCCCAAAACCTATAAAATCTCACTGGACAAAGGACCAGGACTCACTCCCTGGGACCGCTGCGCCGGGAACAGTTGTGAGTCCAGGCTCGAGCTTGCAATAAAGACTCTTGTGTGATTGCATCGGATTCGGCTCCTGGAGGTCTATTGGGGTCCCACGAATCTGGCATCTCACTACACCCCACCACTTCAATGGTGGATTCAGATTCTCATAGCCCAGTCATTTCTCCTCCAACCATCTTGCATTATCTCACAAGCAAGCTTTTGGGGGACATCTTATATCCAAACCATAACACTTTATAAGCATAAGGTCACATGTCCTAAAGGGAACTCTTAGTTTCTAAATCCTTTTCCTAAAAAGTGCCCTCCCACAAAGATCCACCTTAGCCTCCTCTAGCCTAGCAAATACAATATAAAGAGTGTCCAGCATCCTCTTATGACCTCCTAAGATCACAAGATTGCTTACACCATCTTGTGTAAATAAACACAAAGCCAAGAGGCTGACTTTCCCCCTTCTGCCTCTGTGTCATTATTTTCTCCACTTCCCACAGCTGCTTAGGGATTATCTTTGCTTCCTGGATCCAAATCAAGCTTTGTTAATTCTACTTTCAAAATTTACCCTAACTCTACCCCTTTTCCTACCTTCACTATTTGCCACCCTGTTCTGGGCCACGTTAATCTCTCACCTGCAACAGGGCACAGCCTTCCAACTCGTCTTCCTGCCTTCATTCTTGGCCTCCATACTGTTCATTCTCCACATAACTGCAGAGTGGTCTTTTAAAAAGATAAATCAGATCAAGTAGTCAGCCTTCATAACACCTTCTAGATTCTTTTTAGTGGTCCGTAAGACCCTATGTCATCTGACCTTCCTGCCTCTCCACTTCGTCTCCTGCCTCCTGACTCATTATACTCATTTTTAGCTACACATCAAGTTTGTCCACACCTGGGAGCCTTTGCCCATATGGTTTCCATTATCTGGAATGCTTGCCTCCAGATCTTGATGGATTGGCTCATTCTTACTCTTCAGGGTTCTACTCCATTACTATCTTCTCATATAAACGTTTCTGATGTCCCTATCTGAAGTCACTAGGGTTATTGTCCCGTAACTCTCCATGTGTAATTCTTTTTAAATTTCTTCACTGTGCTTGTCACTATCCGAAATAATAATAATAAAAGAAAGCAAAAACTGATAACTACATTTCCCTACCTCAAAGTACCCAGATGCTCAAATTTCAGCCCCAAAGAACAAGTTTCCACCTACCTTATCTGAAAGTCTGTTGGTATAGCCAGAGCTTGGACACTAGAGTCAGACAGGGCTGGGTTTCCTCTGCCATCTATCTTTCTATAATCCCTTGGAATTGTGTCATACTCTGTAAACAAAGAAGCTAAGAGCCATTTCGTAGTGCTGAGGAGCTAGAGCTATCCTGGAAAAAATGGCCCTCTCCCTGATATTCAGAAAGTGCTCCATGTGAATTTGTTCCTCTTGCCTTCATGATAAGGGAGCACATCTGCTAGGAGTGCCTTTGGCTGCCAGTAACAGAAGACCAACTAGAGAGGCCTCAACTACGAGAGGTTCACATAACAAGAAGTCCAGAGTTAGGCAGTTCCCTGATATTGATCTAAGAGCTTGACAACATTAAGACTGATATCTCCATATTTCCCTGGTCGTTCCCTTTTGGTCACATGATGGCTACTATAGCTATAGCATCACATTGTGTTCCAGACAGGAAAAAGGAGGAAGCCAGGAAACATACAGCAAAGGGGAAAAGACCATGACAAGCAGGCTCCATCTTTCTAACAGGAAAAAAACAGGCAGCCAAAACCACTCTTCCCGAAGCTCCATCCGGTGATGTCTGTGTACACCACAGGGGCAATACTGGGCCACGTAGCCAGCACTAGAACAAAGGCCAGAGGGAATGAAATTGCCATGCTTGGTGTAAGTGCACTGCATAGTACTAGAGTCCCCTCTTATATGCAGAGGATACATTCTGAGATCCCCAACAGATTCTTGAAATGGTGGAGAGTACCAGACCCTGTATGGAAACACTAAGCTATGACAACCGTCAATCTGATTATCAAAAGGCTGTCAAGTGTCTAATGGGCGGGTACTATATGCGGTGTAGATACTCTGGACAAACGGATAATCATATCCCAGGGAGGATGGAGCAGCATCGGGAGAGTTTTCATCACATTATTCAGAACAGTGAAGCGCAATTTAAAACTTGCAATTTATTTCTGGAATTTTTACCATTAACATTTTCAGACAATAGTTCATGAAGGAGGCAAGTTTAGGGGGGGAAATTGCAGAAAATGAAACTGTAGATAAGGAGAGACTATTGTACTCCCTGGAGCAAAATCAGAGTACTGCGTTCAGAGAAGAAGTGGGTTGGTGTCAGAGGAAAATGAATACTGAGTAGAACGGTAAGTGGTGTGTGCCAGAGAGGAGAGCTGATTCTCATAAATCTGGTTAGAACAAAACAAAAAGGAAGAAAGTTCTACTTGGGACTGCAAGTCCTACCTGTTGATGGAGGCCAGCAGGATGTATAAGATACAGAAAATTATGACAAATTTCCTAGAAATGGTCTTGTGTACAAATTTAACTTTCCTTTGACTACTTGGAAGCATTATCAAAACAGCAGGACCTGCTCAGGAAGACAATCTGCATGAACTTGAGCACGCTACACACTGAATCTAAAGAAAATAGAGATTAACTGGATTTGAAATACTACTTTCTAAAACCGTATCTCTATCTCTAAGCACAGAACATACTCACAGGCTGTGAAAGGATGCTGTGATCCAATATTCCCAAACTATCCTTGGCAGACGATGCCATTAGCTGAATAAGGAACTCATGTCGCTGTGAGCACTGGTGGGTTGTAAATGTTCTGAAGGAGTGTGGGGTGTCAAGAGCAGGAGGAGGAATCCAGCACCAAGAGCACAACAGAATAACCAATATGATGGGTTTGAGGAAGGAACAAGGATAATTTACTAAATGAGATGATAGTCATGAGCATTTATGCTTGAGAAAGAGCAATTATAGTCAAAGACCACGTTTCTATCATAGTAATCTTGAGTATCTTGACAAAGAAATTTGTGTCACCACAAGAAGGGACTGTTTAGGCATGCATTTTGCAGTAATAGAGAATAAATCCATTGACCTGCTTGTGTACAGTCCTGAAGTAATAAAAATTGGTTAGGAACTTGAAGAAGGTGTTGAACCCACATCAGTGTCTGCAGACCCATAAATATAAATTTAAGGGAAAGAAAGAAAGAACATGTAACAAGGAGAGAAGGACTGCGCAGAGGCAAGCTGGAGTTTCCAGGGCATCATATAATAGCTAAAGGTGGTCTTGAATGAGTTCAAATGTAAGAGAGACTTGAAAACCAACTTCCAAGCTATTTCTCACTTTTTAAAAAAAAAAAAAAATCCTTACAGTCTAAGTCAGTTCTGGCTGCTATAACAAAATATCATAAACAGTGATTTAAACAACAAACATTAATTTCTCACAATTCTAGAGGTTGGGAAATCCAAGGTCAAGGTACTGGCCAATTCAGTGTCTGGTGAGGGCTCTCTTCCTGGTTTGCAGTTGGCAGTTTTCTGGATGTATCATCCCATAGCCAAGACACAGATCCTTTATTCTTGTGTTTCTTTTTATAAGGCCCTAATCCCATTCCTGAGGCCTCTACCATTAAGATTTATATATCTCCCCAAAGCCTCACTTTCTGATAACAGCATTTGTCACCTCAGAGGGTGCAGCATCAGGGCGCCATCTTGGAAGCAAAGATAGGGCTTTCCCTGGGCACTAAACCTGCTGGTGGTGCCTTCAGCTTGAACTTGCAGCCTCCAGAATTATCATAAATCGATTTCAGTTCTTTATAAATCACATGGCCTGTGATATTTTGTTCTAGTAGCACAATCAGATTAAGACAGTCATAAAGATATCTCCTCTATTTTCTTCTAGAAACTTGATTTGTTTTGCTTTCACACTCAAGTCTACGATCTACCCCAAATAAAATTTTCTCATTTACCCATTGCAACTTCTCTTTCTAGTAAAACCTGTCAAATGGTCTAAAACATCCTGAAATTTTTAAATCTAAAGATTTACGGTGCCATTTTCAAGTTGAGATTTGAAGGGAGGCTATATGCTATTTATGTCATCTTGGCAGACTTTCCAAAGCTCTCAAGGCTGGTTTCCAGACGCACACTAATGCACAGGCAGCATCCTTCCTGCATCCCCACCCACAGTCTGAGGTCAGAACATGTTCACAGATGTACCAGAAGCAGAGGGTAATGGAGATAAACAGCCAGTCATTATGCTCTTTGAAGCCTTGACCTTCCAACTCAAAGTATTTTAAAAAGCCCCTTTTTATATAGAAATACAATTGTTCTTAGGTTTCTTTTTTTAAATATTCTTTTAGTTGTAGATGGACACAATATCTTTATTTTTATGTATTTATTTATTTTTGCGTGGTGCTGAGGATTGAACCCAGGGCCTCACACGTACGAGGCAAGTGCTCTACCACTGAGCTACAACCCCAGCCCCTTAGGTTGCTTTTTTTTTTTTTTTTTGTATCAAGGACTTCACATAGTGCCTATAAGAATCTCTTCAGCTTCTTGGGCCTTCAGCTCCTTGGAGCTTTACAGGGCAATCTGAACACAGGGGTTTTTCCTGGGGTGTGGAAGAAGGTGTGTTGATCTGCCCCAGGCCAATTAGACCCTGCTGAATGAGGCAGGTGACCCTGCCATCAACTAGCCAGGAGTCATGGGAAGGGAAACAAGGACAAGGTTGCTCCTGCTTGGAGATGCACAGCTACCTCTTCTGGGAAAGACTCTTCTCTTTAGAGGCCTCGGGTGCCTCCCACAGCCGAGTGCTATGTTCCTCTAACATTGACTGCCTATCCTCATCCTAGCAGCTACCTTCAAATTCACATGTTAGCGATGGCGGATCTGGATGTGAATGCAGACTTTATCACTTCACATTGAATATTCTCTGCACTAAATGATTCTGCTTCTCATTTCCAGACAATTTCTTGAGCATTGCTCTTTTGTGCTTCTCTTGGACACATAGTTGCTTCTTGTGTCTTTGGAAAACCTGTAAACCCCTAAAATTTTAAGGAGACGATGTTTTTCTGGGCCTTCAGGCCCTCAGAGGCTCTGCCTTTCCTCAGATTCAGATTACCAAAAGGGTTCCATAAAATAAAAAAAGTTTCAGAGTCCCAGTATCTGGAGGTGATGAAGGAGGTAACCCCTGAGGGGGCCTCCTTGGCTGCCAGGCGTGGGCAGCTCAGCTGGAGGCTGTGGGAGCTTTGCAGGCCGTCCTCCCCTCCTCTGTCTTCCGCAGTGTGACAGTCCCGCTGTCGGAGGGCCCCTGGAGTCTTCCCCAGGACTCCGTCAACATCCCTCAGCTCCAATTGTATGTTTTCTTTTCTCTATGATTACAGGGAAGAATAATGATGCTTATAATAAATAATCAAATGAAACATGAAGTACGGAATGTTCTTCTGAGCTTTTTTGCTGAGTCTCTTCCCACGTGTTTCCCCTCTTTGTGGTACACACATCCCACAGCGGTGAGCAACCTTCAGACTGGCTAAAAATCGTGTGTAGACATTGTTATTATAATCACCGACTCCGGGTAGCAGGAAACACACACTGAATTTCTTTAGTGGGGAGCCTATCCGACCAGTACTGCTGTGGGTTCTTGACTGTTATGGATCAAAGTCAGAAGGAGGAGGGGAAATAGTCTCCCTCATGTGAGGAGAACATGTTCCAAGAACCATGTGGATTCCTGAAACTGATGATAGTACTGAACTTTATCAACACAGTACTGTGCTTTTCCTGTACTTATATGCCTATAATGGATGTCTACCTTTTCACTTAAAGAAAGCACCTTAGAGCTTCTATTTGGCATATGTGAATTACCAGCATCACTACTCTTGTGCTTTGGGGACCATTGTTAAGTAGAATAAGCATTACTCAAACACAAGCATGGTAATACCACAGTCAATCCCGTAACCAAGATGGCTGCTAAGTGACTAGCAGGAAGGTAGCATATACAGTATGGTTATGCTGGACAAAGGGATGATTGATGTCCCCAGCAGAATGGCAGAGATTTCCTCATGCTGTTGGAAGGGCACACAATTTTAAAGCTCTGAATTTTTTAATTTCTGCCTTTTTTCTTTTGCTATTTTAAAGTCACAGTTGATAAGAATAACGGAAAGTGTAGAGGCAGGGGATATGGGGATAAGAAAGATAGTAGAATGAAGCAGACATTATTACTGTATGTATTTATGTGACTGTATGACCAATGTGATTCTACAGTATGTATACTCAGAAAAATGAGAAATTATATCCCATCCATGAATGATATATCAAAGTATATAAGTGCATTCTACTGTCATGTATAATTAATTCAAAACAAATAAAAAATTAAATAAAAAAATAAGAAAGTCTTAAAAAAAAGGAAGAGAAACCACAGATAAGGTGGTGGTGGTGGCTGGGTGTTATTGTAGGAGGAAGATGTGATAGCACAGAAGGAAAAAGCATGAGGTGTGTTTTAGTCAGCTTTTTATCACTGGGACAAAATACCTGAGGGGAAAAAAACCACTCAGAGGCAGAAAGGTTTATTTTGTTTCATGGTTTCAGAGGTTTCGATCCATGATCAGCCATCTCCAGGGCAGAGAAACATGATGGTGGAATGGCATGGTGGATGAAAGCTTCTCATCTCATGGTAGCTGGGAAGAAGAGTGGGAGAAAAGGACCACGACAAGATATAGTCCCCAAGGTCATGCCCCAAAGTGCCTACTCCTTTCAACCAGGTCACAATTCCTACAGCTTCCACCATCTCCCAATAGTCCATATGAATTATGAATCTGTAAAATGAAATGAACCACTGATGAGGTTAGAGCACTCATGATCCAATCACTTCCCCAAAGCCCCACCTCTGAACATTGCTGCACTGGGGATCAAGTCTTCAATGTACAAAACTTTGGGCACATTCTAGCTCTAAACCATAACAAGGTAGCAATAGGGATTGCAGATTTTGCCAAATGAGAGGGTTTTCCTAGGTTGCATCAGCGTCTCCGGGAGACAACCTGGGGGCAACCTCTTAATTGCGCCTAACCTGGTAGAGAGTAAAACAGAGTTGATCTGCTATACTGAGTTAGCATTATGTTGAGCTTTCTCAAAGTTTGGTCTGCAGGACAGCACTAGCATCACTTGAGAATGCCTTAAGAAGGCAGAATTTCAGGTTTCACCTGACTGCCTTAATCAGAATCCCCAAGTGACTCAAATGCCTGTTTAAGAAAGAGAACCTGGAGACACCAGGCAGGTGGCAGAGGGGCTTGTCATCTGAGTTACAGTGAGAAATGTGTGGAAGGAGTCAGAAACCGAAATGATTGGATAGATATTATTGACAGATAAATAAAGATGTTTCTTGGGATGGGGATGGTTCAGTCAAATGCTTGAGATTTTATTGATCTGTTTGTCCAGAGAGTCTTAGAGGCATCATGTTTTAAAAGGACCGTAATAGATCGTACCAAAATAGATGTAGAATTTTGCCAATTTAATTCCTGGAGGAAGAGCCAGATACCTAGCCAGTCTGGTGGGGCCAGATAAGAGTTTCTCAATGTGGGGAATCATGAGCAGTCAGGTGTGAGGAAAAGATAAAGTAACTGAATAATTGAGTGTCCTTTGTGTGTAGGTTTTCTTATTCAAAGCTTTGTCCCAGACACTGGGGATAGGATGGGGAAGGCAGGCACTCCACTGAGCTGCAGGAGAGGAGGAGAAGGGATAGCCACAAAGAACTGGGCATGCATAGATGCCAAGGGGATACTGAAGAACTTCATTTGGCCAGAGCATGATAGCCAGAGATGAGGCTGGATATGTAGGACAAGGTCAGAGCATGAAAAAACCTGACTTCCAGACTGGGGAGTTTGTTCTCTGCTCCCTGTGAATTATGGAACCCAACTTCCTTACACACACAATGAAAGCCAAGTTTAATGAGATTAAGCAATTAAGGTGGTGCATCAGAATGGTTAGGGATAGCACACAGGTTCAAATCCCTGCCTTGCCACCTGCCAGTTGAATGGTCTTTGGCAAATCACCTAAATTATTTGGGCTTTAGGATCATCATCTGTAGAACAGTTGCTACAGCAGCCCCTCCATCAGAGGTTGGTTGCAAGAAAAATTGTTATACATGAAGTCTTAGAAGTGTTTCTGGAATGATTCGTCCCAGCAGTAATTATACTATGTTTGTTATTGTTGTTGTTGTTGTTATTATTATTATTATTATATCTGGCTGTAGCAATCAGACTGAGGATGGAGAAATTAGAAGCAGGGGAAGTGGTTTCCAAGTTTCAGGGAGTCAGATCAAGTTGAGAGGAGAATGGAGGCAGTCATCCTTGGAAGTTGCCCCAGTTCAAAAACAGCTGATTTCATTCTTGTATAAGCAGCTCTCCTGTTTACCAAGGGCACTAATAATAACCAGCCCCTGCATCTGTTCCACATATCACCTGCCACCCCCTCCAGCTTACAGAGTGCTGTCCCACACACATCTCTCCTTCCTCCTCCTCCTTCCTGCTGTGGGCACGGGGTCAGGCAGGGTGCATGCTGAGCAGGTGGGTGGTGGGGTAAGTGGGAAAGTATGTGACCTGACTCTAGGGGTCAAAGGAAGTCCCAATTCTCCCTGTCTGTGATCCTTAAAATGTAGGCTTTTTTTTTTTTTTTCAAAACCACCACTCATCAGCCTTGATCAGCTGAGAAATTACTTGCCACTATCATGGGCCACCATCAGCCCTTCCTGGAACTGGCATGGACTTAGAGGCTCACTTCGATCCTGCTTCCTACAGCCCTCAATCTTTGCAAAGAGTTAAAGTTATTAGCTCTGAGGAGTTGAACTGGTGGTTTTATTAATTTGCAGATGAAGCAAATAACTCAAATAAATTTACCTCCCTTCCTCTATTGTTCTAAACACAACAGGTTAAAAGGCACCTCTTAAAAATATGAAGAGTAAATGTTAAACTTAAAATAAATTCTCTGTTATTATGAGATCCTAGAATTAGGTAATTTATTGTCTATCAACAACATCTAGAGAAGAAAAATTGGCTCTTGGATAAGGTTGGGTGGGAAGCAGAGTATGGAAATGGTTTTGTAAAGAAGGGAACTTACTACAGGGGGGAATAGACGAGTGGAGCCAGGAAGTCAAGGGCTTTGGGCAGAGAGGAAGAGTTACTAAAGAGCAGGCAGCAGGAGATAGAATACAGGTCACTAAGTATAAAGGATGTCTAGTTGACTTTGGAACTAGGCCACTGGTTGCAGGAAACAACTACCCGAATGTAATTGAGGTCATCTCCTGGGCTGCTTTGGGCATTTATGGTGTCAACTAATGTTGTGCTTCAGAATAACTCAAGGTACTTCACTGGGTCCCAGAGCCCACCTCAGTAATGGAGCCCCACTTTATGCTCATTCCCCATCATTGCCCTGAAGGATTCTCTGCTCCAATCAAAATGTCTTACCTGCACCTTGTGAGCAGGACATTTTCCTGGCCTGGGATAACCTATTCCTTCCTCTTCCCAGTTACACCTGCTCCTACTTCAAGCCCAGCAAAAACTGTCCCAGGAGGCCATTCCTAATACATAGGCCACATCGAACATCCCTCCAATAATCTTGCTTCTTTTTGAACATTTTCCCACCATTTTTTTTTTGTCATTAGGTGCCTTGTATTAGTCAATTGTTATTTAAGAAAATAGTGATTCTTCACATTAAAAATTAATACATCCTCTGCTAATTATAGAAAATTGGGAAATGTGTAAAGACAGAAACAAAATTAAATCATGCAGAGAATTAAATTCTGGCATTCTTCCTTCCAGCCCTCTTTCCGTTAATACATTTCTTTTTCTTTACTTGGTTAATAATATGAACACACATATGTTCTGATTTTGCTTAAATGGCATTGATTTGTAATGATTGCAAAAAAAATGTTCATTTGAAAATACAAAAGGAGAAAAAATATTTAATCTCCCAGATTCTCAATGTATAGGAATTATTGGTCCATACACTTTCATGTATTTCTCTGTGGTCTTTTCTTCATAGATTTTACACACTCAAGCTTACATTGGGTGTGTCTTGAAGTCCAGTTACCCGAGAAGTATTGACAAATCCCACACAGGGTGTGGAAAAAAATCTGATGGCAGGGAGCATCTGCCCTGGGGTGACTTGTTAAATTTTCTCAAACTAAAAGACTCTTTAGAATCATTGAAAATAATTTTATAATAATTTTATGAGTAATGCTATTTTGCATTGAAGATGCAAAATAGCATTACTCATAAAATCATGGCATTTGCAGGTAAATGGATGGAGTTAGAGAAGATAATGCTAAGTGAAGTTAGCCAATCCAAAAAATCCAAATGCTGAATGTTTTCTTTGATATAAGGAGGCTGATTCATAGTGGGATAGGGAGCATGGGAGGGTTAGACGAACTCTAGATAGGGCAGAGGGGTGGGAGGGAAAGGGAAGGGGCATGGGGTTATAAATGATGGTGGAATGTGATGATTATTATTAACCAAAGTATAGGTATGAAGACACAATATATTTTGTGTACAACCGGAGATATAAAAAATTGTGCTCTCTATGTAGTAAGAATTGTAATGCATTCCGCTATCATATATAAATAAAAAAATACAGATTGGAATAAAAACATAACATTACTCAAACTGCCCAGCTACATAAATGTTCATTATGTTGTTCTATGTAATTCTGCTTTTATCGAGGGGGCAATAAAAGACTTTTTGTTGAGTTTGTCTTCTGGCACAGAGTAAAATCTTAGCCATTGTTATCGAGTTCTGGAAGAACAACAGCAGCTATTGTTTTAAATAATCATAAAACAAGTCAAAAGATTCCATCCATCTTTATTGGGTGGAGACTATGGTTCAAGACATATATATTCTCATACTGGGAAAGAAAGAGAGAAATAAGATGACTGGTAAATTGAAATAACACAAGGGCAGATGTTTTTCTGAGACTGCAGAATGTGCTCTGAAATATATAATTCAAGTGAATTTGAAGGACATATCTCCTTATTGTGTAAAACTATAATTTTTCTATTCTCACTATGCTAATTTTCATTAATCTCTGATTTGGCTAGAATATGTCTTCCAATATATCCACCCTCCCTCAACAAAAATGTCCAGGAGAAGTTTATCTTATGAGCAGTAGAGCATCTATTTATTCATCCACTTAAAATATTTATGGAGGTCGCCATATGGCAAACCCATCTCTACTCCTTTGTTCTGGGAGTACTTAAAGGGTGCAATAGTATTTTTAGGCAATATATGCTTCACCTTAAAGTGGAATATGGAAATAAGAGGCATCAGCATAGCAGCTTAGATTTTAATGTTATAATTATTATTTTTGATCCATGGCAGTAAAAAAAAGGACAGAAAGAGATTGTGTCATTTAAGGCTCTTCAGAGAAACAGAACCAGTAGCACATATAGTGTCCACAGGGGATGCGTTCCAGGACCCCCTGCAGACACCAAAATCCAAGGATGCTCAAGTCCCTTATGTTAAATGGCATAGTATTTTTCATATAATGTACACATACTCTTCTATAAGTTTCAAATCATCCCTACATTACTTATAGTATGTAATACAAGGTGAACACTACATAAATAATTGCTTTACCATATTATTTAGGGAATAATGACAAGAAAATATTCAATACAGACAGATTTTTTTCCTGAATATTTTTGATTCAGTTTGTTGAATCCATCTATCAGTGGAACCCACTGATATAAATGTGTGTGTGTGTGTGTATGTGTGTGTGTGTGTGTGTGAGAGAGAGAGAGGTTTATTATGAGGATTTATTATGAGGGATTGGCTTGGGAGATCATGGAGGCTGAGAAGGAGTACAGTTTGCCATTTGTAAGCTGGAGGCCAGAAAAGTGGGTGGTGTAGTCCAGTCAAAACTTGAAGGCTGAGAACCTGGGAAGTAAATGGGTGCAAGCTGAGGTTCCAAGTTCAAGGGCCTGAGAACCAAGATAAGTACCTAAAGGCAGGAGAAGATGGATGTCCCCACTCAAGCAGAGAGCCAAGCTGCTCCCACTTGGCTCTTTGTTCTATGAAGGCCCTCTGTGGGTTGGATAATAAGTAGGAAGATACTCTCATAATTTTTACTCAGTCTGCTGATTCAAGTGCTAATCTTTTTCAGAAACATACTCACAGACACACACAAAGATGTTATGCCAGCTATCTGGCCATTCCTAGTCCCATCAAATTAATATATAGAATTAATCATTATTGAGGGTTGGGTATGTGGCTCAGAGGTAGAGCACCTGCCTAGCATGTGTGAGGCGCTGGGTTCGATCCTCAGCACCACATAAGAGTAAAGATATTGTATCCACCTATAATTAAAAACTAAATATTAAAAAATAATTAATCATTATTGAGATATTCAGCTGCAGCCTTTGTTACTGTCTTCTGAGGCTGGGATCAATCTTCCACAAATCCCACTGTACAAATTTAATCTCATTCAAATTTAAAGAGGTTCTAGGTCTAGACCCTGTTTCACAATTGCCTTAGAAAGATTTCAGGGCTCAAGACGTGATAAATGAACCCTTCTGTCAGGAGTCAAGACTAAGATTTCTTCTAGTTGAGGGTTCTGGATCACAATTTCTTTGAGCGCCTGCCTATATTTTTGAATTTCAATGTATTTTATTTTTAGAAAATATTTATTTATTTTTATTATTTGTTCCTTTTGGATATTCATGACAGTAGAGTGTATTTTGACATATTACACATACATGGAGTATGACTTATTATTATTATAATTATTAACTAATTAGGATTCCATTTTTGTGGTTGAACATGATGTGGAGTTTCACTGGTGTTGTATTCACAGATGAACATAGGAAAGTCATGTCCGATTCATTCTACTGTGTTTCCTATTCCCACCTCTCCCTTCTTTTCCCGTTGTCTAATCCACTGAACTTCTCTTATTCCCACCAATCTTTTATTGTGTATTAGCATCTACATATCAGAGATATTTAACCCCTGGTTTTTTTTTTTTGAATTGGCTTATCACACTGAGCATGATAGTCTCCAAATCCATCTATTTATTGGCAAAAGTCATAAAGTGATTGTTTTTTTATGGCTGAGTATGCCCTTATTTGATTGAACTATATTTGCAATTTCTTTGTCAGAATGTATAACTGGAATGGGCACAGATGCTAAATGAGCACCCACATAACCACCTTTCTATGGCTACTACAATTGTTTTTACTCCTAGGAGTAACCTGTACATTATGCTAAGAAGGAGTATGCATTTGAAGCAGAGTTACATAGCAGGCAGGGATAAAGGAATTATTCTCATCCTACATGTGTAAATCTAGGCTGTTTAAAGCCCTCTCTCTACTAGTTCAATGGTCCGGTTTGGTTCATCAAAAAAGTTGGAGGTGGGGATGGGGCTTGATGGCTGGCTGTGGATAGCAAGAACTAAATAATGAGCTGGTCCTGTAAGAAAGCTGATTGAAGCTACTATCTACATCTTGTATTCAGCTTTTCATACTGTTTTTGCCTCTTCCTATGTCTTTGGGAAGTAGATGAAGGCATGCTGCTTTTATTTAACAAGGTGTATAGTATATTTTTCCTATTTTGTTACAGAGACATGTGCACACCCTAGTTTTCAATTCCTAATAATGTGAGCAGCTCTTTTAATAAGAGAGTTTCACATATTCTATTAAATTCATGACGTCTTAATCATGGCTTCCCCTACAAAAGCTGTTTTCACTGTCCTTTCTGCTGGTCAAACGGTGCTATCCGGAGATGGCTGGCCTCTGACTCAAAAGATGGTACACAGTTTCAGTTTCCAATTGTCTTTCTTGAGGGGGACTTAGGCAGCAGCCCAAAGAGATATTCCACAACTGCCAGAGAGACACTGCCGACTTTACAGCTATAAGCTGTAAAGTTAGAACCTAATACTTGGGTTGCTTACAACACATCACACATAGAGGTTTTACTAAATCATCTGTGATCCTTCACCAGACAGGCAGGAATGTCTTCCTGCAATGAGAAGCCCCAGAGGCAGACAAAGGAGCACTAATGCAATCGCTGCTCCTGAGCCAGTCCAGACCTTAGAAATTACATCCACCCTTAAAGGATGGCATTTTGTGCTTCTGTAACAGAATACCTGAGACTGAATAATTTATGAAGAAAGGAAATTTATTAGCTTACTGTTGCAGAGGCTGAGAATTCCAAGATGGAGGGGCTGGCATCTGACAAGGGCCTTCTTGCTACAGAGTCATAGTGGGAGCTGAGAGAGCAGGGTAGGGGGGAGCAGAGGGTAGAGGGAACTTGCATCCTCCATTTTACAGTGAACCTGTTCCTCTGATAATGGCAAATGGCATCCATCTATTGAGAGGGCATAGCTGTCACTGCCTAATCACCTCTCATTAAGCCCCACCTCCTAGCACCGTTGCATGGGGAATTGCTTTTAATGTGCGATTTAAATTTTAAAAAAAAAAATTGGTGCATTGTAATTATACCTAACAGTGGGGTGGGATTCATTATGTCATTTTTGACATGTACATAACATAATTTGATCAATCTTGTTTCCCTTTTTCTTCTCTCCACCCTCCCCAGACCCACTTGCTATACTCTACTGATCTCCTCTCTATCATTGTTATTGTTTTGTTAGTCATTGTGTTATAATTTAATATATGTACACATATATATGTACACATCCATTCTTATATATATGTACACATCCATTCTTATATATATCTCCATTGTGGTATATTTGTACATGGACATAGCATAGTTTGGTAGATTTCATTCCCCAGTGATTGCCCATCCCCTTTCCTCCCCTGATCCTGCTTTTTGGAAGGACAAGTCCAAAGTGTAGCACTTATCTCATCGATTATTGCTTTTGGCAATGAGATTCTACTTTCTACTAGAATTTTCTGGTCTTTAACTCTTCCAACTTTGAGACTTCTCTCCATTGCAGAATAGTTCAATCCTGTTTCTGAACTTCATTTAACAGAAACAGATTGTCTCATTAAAGAAAAAAAAAAGTGACACCTCTGAACGTACAACCTGTCCATTCTTTTTGAATCTAAGACACACAAAGTGAGAAAATGCCAAGAAAATTCCATTATGAAATGGAAATGGTTCATCCAACTGAAGATCAAAATCTGGTGTCAAGTCTTCAGTCAAATTCATGAGCCGGGGGCTGTTCATCCAACAGACATTTTGATGTTCCCACCTGGTGCTGCTGCTGGAGTGGGAGTCTCAAATACAAGATTTATGTCCTGACAAGAAAGCTGTGTTAATAGGACAGCCTCTCTCCATGGGGACAAGTCCTATGGTAGACTACACTGATTGCTCTGGAAAATGGGTGGAATTTTAAGAGATGCTCCTAGCTATAGAGTTTTCTGTCTTTATGTTGACTGAAATATGCCTCTACATAGGCTCATGAGTTATTCTTGGAGGACTTGCTGTATAATCAGACCACTACATCACTCAGGAATGAATCATTAAGGGTACCCACATATGAGATGTCCCTATGATAACAAATATAACTCAGCCATGAGCTTGATCTATGCACATGTCCATAAGAAGAGATCACATATTAAATAGAATATTCAGATGAAAAATATACCAGACCCAAGTGGTTTTCATGCCCATAGTAATCTGCTGAATATAAGCTTGTACCCAACATGGCTCACAACCACCATGAGGAATTAGTGTATGCAATGAAAAAAAATTTATCCATGAATGTCTCCTTTGTTGGTATTAAAAATGCTGAAAACCTCATTGAAAATTTCATTTTTCTTTCCCCACTGGACAGGTTCATGTTTTATTGTGTCCAGGATCACAGAGTAGATTTTTCTTTTTCTTGTTGTACCAGGGATTGAATCCAGGGGTGCTGAGCCACTGAGTCATATTCCCAGCCCTTTTCATAATTTTTTATTTTGAAACAGGGTCTCACTAATTTGCTTAGGTCTTGCTAAATTGCTGAGACTGGTTTAGAACTTGTGATCTCCTGCCTCAGCTTCTTGAGTTGCTGGGATTACAGGTGTGTGCACTACGTCCAGAGCAGGATAGATTCTTAAAGAGAGACAAACAGTGCTATTTGTTATACAACCTCAAGAGCTTAGTTGACTGGTAGTGGGAAACCTAGGAATGGGATAACGTGGTCTCACTTTGAAGTTTCTTCCAGCAGCCCGAATCTAGTTTCTCAGAAGGTTTCCAGGTACTCTGAGTGCTTGAGTTTTCTAACAATTGAATGCAAGATTATCTGTGCATCCAAAATGCTTAGTACTCCCCCCAGTAGCTTATTCCTCACCTACAAGTTTTTCCTCCTATTTGCATTATAGAAAGATAGAGGAGCAGAGAGGCAGAGTCCCTCCTCTAGACCATAAATGTGTTATATATCCAGCAACATTGCTTCTCTCTTATCATGGGATGATAAGAGAATGGGGAGTTGGAGGGAGCAACTGATACTTCTTTTTATTGGTCATGTAAATTTGTCCCATAAAAGCTTGTCCCATGATTCATATCACATGCTATTTGGTACAGTCATTCCTTGGTATTTGGGGAGGATTGATTCTAGGACACCCAGGGATACCAAAATCTATACATGTTCAAGTCTTTATATACAAATACTGTGTCTTCCATAAAGATACAGTATTTGTATATAAACTATATACATCCCCCTGTATGCTTTAAATCATCTCTAGATTACTTACAGTACCTAATGCTATATAAATGCTATGTAAATACTTGTTACAGTATATTGTTTGGGGAAAGATGACAAGAAGAAAAGTCAGTACATGTTTAATGCAGATGCAATTTTTTCCAAGTATTTTCCATCTAAGTTTGGTTGAACCTGGTGTGAAACTTTTGAACACAGAAGGATCACTGTATTTACCTTTGTTCACCTGGCCACAGTAGGCTTGTCTTTATTTTATAGTACATTTTTTAGACCCTTCCCCATCTTCAAATATTCTCTGCCTAAATCCTAGAATTTAGCAGATCTGTATCATTTACATCTATTTTTTCTGTCTTAAGGAGAGATTGTCTAACTTCACTGTCTGAGTCTCCAATGGAGCACATGAAATACATAATTTTTCTGCCTCAAGTTACAGATAGGAGTCCTACAACTATTGGACATCACAGTTCCCAGGACAGCATGTGCCAATGTGGGTCTTTCCTACTTTTTCTGCTGTCTGTGTTCTTGGAATTAAAATGTCAGATGCATTTAAAAGACAGTGGTAGGGTGAGCATGGGGGGGGGGGGTGGTAATGGTACTCTCATAAATCCCAAAAGTGATATGTACCCAGTAGACAGGGCTGCCTGGATTTCATGGTGTTCTCCTGATCCTATGCTCTAGGTTCTTCTAGTCAAGGAGGGACATCTTTAAGAGGGCTGTTTTTGTGGTTTCATTTAGCGAAATGCAAGAAGAAAAATTAAAAAAAAAAAACTGTAGCTTCACTATTATATTCAGTGATTAGAGAATCATATTCTGGAAGTTTTTGTTTTTCTTTGTGTCCTGAGTTTTCACTCTTGTCTGCATCTTCATAGGCATTTCAACTGGAAGTTCAGAGGGGCTGCATCAGGGGTGTTATAACAACACCTGTGAAATCGGAGATGTCTCTTTTTTTAGCTTTTCACAAATACATATCCTACTTCCCAGATTACACTGAAAACTTTCCATTGCTTCTGTGAATTGCTTGAAGGGCAAAAATGTTTAATATGCACTGACTGATTAATTGGCTATTTATTGGCCTTTTTTGGGAGCGTTTATGTTTTTCTAGAAGCTTGTTTAGTAAATCTGCAGTATAAATGTGGTGATGAAAATTTAAAGGCAGAATGTATGTCTGAAGAGACCTCCAGTTCATTTCCTAGTTTTCTGATATCTTTTACTGGAACTTTCCAAACAATGAAAACACTTCCTAATAAAATCTGGTCTTTCCTATTTGTTTTCTATATAAATTTCAATTTTGACATCACATTGCATTAGGTTCCAAAGCAATGTGCTCTTCTCCTAGTGTCTGAAAATATCCATAAAATGAATTTCCCTAAGTATGTAGCTCTATAATTTAGAAAAATCTTGCTCCAGAAGTGCTTGGAATATCTGTGCTGTACATTACAAGAATTTTATGACATGTCCGTATTAATCCAGCATGACTCAATTGAACATTGTGTAGGATTATGTTCTGTTTAGGCAGCTCATTTAAACTTTTTCAACTTTTGGAGAGCTAGCTTAACTTCTGTCCTTCAATCAGAAGTAGCTCTATGTGAAGTTCTATTTCAATATCGGTTGTTCCTGAGCTGTCAGAAAAATAGACGTTTTATGGTCTAAAAATAAATATAATAAGTTTCCTTATTCAAAAATGGCAGAACAGATTTTATACAACTGTTCCACCAAATTTACTGCATGACACTGGGGTTTGGAAAGTTTCAGCACCCAGAATAAAACCATGGAAACTTTTGGGTATGAAAACAAGAACTAGAATGGAAAGTACTTCCTTTCTTCCTGTGTAAAGAAAGATAACATTAGCTCTGTACACTGGCCAAAGGGGTGCAAATGTGCATAGTGCTTCTGGGACCAAAACAAAACAAAATGAAACTCCTCAAATCCAAAACATCACAAAACATCACAACCCTTATGAACAAAAACACAATTTTTTTTGCAGGGTTCTTCTTGGCAATTCCTCAAGTTTATCAAGAAGGACCTCCATCTATTAGCAGCCAGACTCTCTCACTTACTATCTCTATTTAAATCATTAGGTCAGTGTTTCCTAAAGAATGTCCCGGGAATTACTGGCTCTTAAGTGTAGGTATTATTTGAACAAAAGGTTTCAAGGTCAACAAAACATTCAAGAGATACTGATGTAAGTCTTCATTGGTTTATTGACTTCAGAACCAATTTGCTGCCATCAATGAACCTCTAAGAGTGAGGTATAGAATGCAGTTTGGGGCCCTATTTTCCAGTAACATTAAACTGGGCATCCTAAAATAACTTCTCTTTACAAAACACTAAAAAATTCTGAATAAAATATATGATTTTATATGCATAGTTGAGCAAAATTAGGACTATTTTCAGGATACAGCTGCATCTGAACTGAGAGAATTTTCAATCATGAAAATCCAGCACTCTGAGTTTTTGTAGCTGCATGAAGAATAGGAGTTGGGCCTGAGACCTCTGCACTAGGTTTGGATCCTCATATAGCTACTTTGTCAGGTGAAAGAGAAAATGAGGAAAAAATTATTTCACAGAAAAGGGGGAAGATAAGGAAATGTTTCTGTCTCTATTGATATTATAGATACGGAGAAAAGTTTCCCAATGTAATTCATAATCATGAACAACATTTATCATTTGAGAATCACAAGGCAAAAACTAATAATATGCTTTCAATAATAATATGTCCTAGGCTCTAGAGTCCCTAGGACAACCAAACAAAAATTCCTCTGGACAGACTAATTTGCCATGAAAATTTTTAAATATTCACACATCCAAAGCCCGTTGAACAAGAGTTCAATAACCACAATTACAAAACCCTTAAGGAAACCAACTGTCATGAGTTTGCATAAATGATTAGCATCAAAATTTTATATTCAATGATTTTAGATATTAGAACTATTGTATATAAAATGTAAGATTAAAATACTTAAAGAAAAAAGAGTAAAAAGCATGAACAAGGAATAAGATGCTTTGAAAGAAAGGATTAAAGAGGGAAAAGTAGGATAGAAGAGAAAGTAAGGTGGACATGATCAAAGCACAAAACATGCATTTTAAAATGTCACAGTGAAACCCCTTAATTTGCATGATTAATACATGTTAATAAAACATGCTTTAAAAAAGACCAGGCACATATGAAAAAGAAACAAATTGAATTTTGAGAAATAATAAACATCATTTTTGAAAACAAAATCCAATATTCAGATTGAACAGCAGGTAAGACATTGCTAGCAACACAATTGGTAAACCAGAAGATAGATCTGAAGAAACTATCCAGATCACAGCACAGAGACAGAAATATGGAGAATTTAAAAAGAAAAGATAGAATGTGCACAGATTACTATGTCAAAAAAGAGTTCCAGAGGGAGAGAAGAGATAGAAAGAGAAGATATTATGTGAATAGGCAATGGCAGAAAACATTCTGGAGTTTAGGGAAGATATTAATTTATAGGTTCAGAATCAAAATGAATCCTAAGCATACTTAACTAAATAAATCCATTCCTAAACCTATTATAATGGGACTATGAAGACAAAGAAAAAATAAAATACAGGTTTATGTACGAAGAAATGGCAAATTAGGTAGCATTACAGCAGACTTTTCAACCACAACACCAAAGCCGGAAAACAATGGAATGCTGAGAGAGATGCTGGGAGAAAAAATAATCATCAACATTAGAATTCTATGCTCAAATTATCTTTCAAGAAAGAAGGTGAAATACAGACATTTAAAGACATTCAAAACTAAGTTTTTGCCCCCAACAAATTTTCACTAAAAGGAACTTTATTTCTTTTTCACTAACATTCAAAACTAAGTTTTTGCCCCAAACAAATTTTCACTAAAAGGAACTTTATTTCTTTTTCACTAAAGTGATACATTTTTTCAAAGAGAAAAGTGGATTCTAGAAAGAAAGTCTGAAATTCAAGAGAGAATGATGAGCAAAGAAATTAGTTTAAAAGGTGGTAAATCCAAATTGTTTACTGTGTAAATCTGTAATGTTAAATATATATTTATTACATAGATAATATTGTATGTTATACAATCTAATATAGTATATAAAATAATATTATCATTATTATATGGATAACAAAACAAGATAGAACCAAAATACTGGTCAGAATAATCTGTACACTGGAATGGAAGTGAATGGAGTTAAAGAGAATGCAGAGTTTCCCAAGTTTATTTGAGCATAGATCTCTAGCATCCTGTGGAATTATGTCACCAGGAAATGTGCTTTGTTTGGCTTGGCAGATATGGCTTCAATAGATGCCAGCCTCTTGGCGTCCTGAATCCCAAATAGGGTTGGGTAGAGCTATTGTTATCCTACCATTTAGGAAGTTTATTGGCACTTGTGTTCATGGTGGGTTAGTATAATTGTACCAGATAAAATACAAGACCCCTGGATAAATTTGAATTCCAGTTCAACAACAAATACAAAAGTAACCATTGCTTTCCAGAAATTCAAACTTAACAGGGTGTCGTGAATGTTTTATTACTAATTATGCAACCCAAGGTGGTTGAAGAAGTTGGGAAGGATGTGGGATGAGAGTGATGGGAGGAAGAATGGTAATGACTATGTTACTTCGGGGTGCTTGTACCTCTACATCATGAAACTGATAAAGCAGAAAGGGTTGGTCATGAGAGCAGGCTCTTAGCTGACCTTTTACTTCATAGATAAATAGGCTGTATTTGTTGTGATCCATCATTGGGATCAGCTTTGGGAACTGTCATGCTAGGCTAGTTAATCATAGCAAAAAGGCAATGGGATGGGCCAAAAGAAATGAGGGAAAGATGAAGGAAAGAGCCATCGATAATCATGAAAATCTGTCTTTCACTCCCAGAGAAATTTGGTATGTGACCCCAGGAAAGGGCTTGCTATAAACCTCCAACTTTCTAAATGAGGATAGGCTACTAGTTATAATTTCCTGGAAATTCTCTTGAAACCATGATATACTAATAGCAGCAAACACTTAGGAGTACCATGGTTTCAGTATGGTTTGAGTGTGTCCCCCAAAGGATCAGGTGTTGGATGTTTGGTCCCCAAGGTGGTGGTATTAAGAGAGGGTGGAACTTTTAAGAGGTGGGACCTAGTGGAAGATGATGAGGTTGCTGGGAGCATTACCCACAGGAGGATTAATATTGCTCTCTCAGAGTGAATTAGTTGCTGTGAGAGTGGATTGTTACAAAAGAGCAAGCCTGACTCTTGAAGCTTTCTGGATTCCTGTCTTATCATGTGATCTCTCCCTCTTGCACATGGCTTGCTTTAATGTAGCTAAAGGGGACCTTGCCAGAGCCAGTGCCATACTGTTTGGACTTTCTGCCTCCCAACTATGAGCTAAATAAACCTCTGTTCTACATAAAATACTCAGTTATTTTGTTTTAGCAACAAAAAGCAGACAAATACAAATCCTTATTAGGGGTCAGATATTGAATGAAGTACTTCATTGATATTAACTCTTTTACCATTTACAGGTATTAATTTATTATCATCTTTATTTTGCATTTATGCCACACTGAGATATAGAGAGATTAAACATCTTCCCCAAGACACATAAGTAATAAATAGCAGAAATAGGTGCTGAACCTAGGTGGTGTGGCCCCAGTGCGCTCTTAACTACTAACTGATACTGCCTTTCAGTGTATAGCTGACTGCTAATAGAGGGTCCGACCTGAAATGCTTGACAAGATGCAGACGAGGTGACATAAGTAGGAGCTAAACTTAGAGGCTTTGTTAGCTTTTTATTGCTATAATAAAATACCTGAGAAAATCAATTTAAAGGATGAAGATTAATTTGACTCATGATTTCTGAGGTTTCAATCCAAAGTTGGCTGGCTCCATTGTTTCTGGGCCTGTGGTAAGACAGAACATCATGGCAGAAGGTTGTGGAAGAACAAAATTGTTTTACCCCTTGGCAGCCTGGAAGCAGGGAGGAGAAAGAGAGAGGGGTGTTGGGGACAGGATATACCCTTCCAGAATATGCCCCTAGTGACCTCCAAAAGGCTCCAGACCTAAAGTTTCCACCTCCCAATAATGCCATCAAGCTATGAATCCATCAATGGGCAAATCCATCCATGAGGTCAGAGTCCTCATGGTCTGATCACTTCCCAAGAAGCCCACCTCTTAACATTGCTGCCCTGGGGATCAAGCATTCAATACTTGAGCCTTTAGAATATGTTCCAGATCCAAACCATGATACTCAGGCTCCACAAATTTCTTCCTTGCTCTGTTTCTGCACATATAGTGGCAGGCAATTCAAATAGGTATGATCTCTCTGATTTGCAAACCCACATTATGATAGCTATGTATGTGCAGGGCTTTTAAATTTTTTATGAAGTATTTACACTAACATGAAGGAATTAGCAATTAGGACACAGCTTTACCTGAAATGAACATTCCCTGCATCTCTCATCTCATAGGATGTTACTTTCATACGTAAAATCTTGTAATTGGCACAGTGCTAGAGCGAACATCTAATGGCTTTGCCAGTCCAGTACCAGCCCCAGGTCCTTCTGTTACAGCATCTCAATTGTGCTTTGGGAAGTGATTCTGTTCAAGGTAGTGTTGGAATTGTCAATCATGGTGCCAAGGGGCAGTAATATGAGCCAAATACAGTCTTATGGTATTAATCTTGGGAATAGGGTCAGATGGAAACCAGCATCTCTAAGGTGGTTTCTTGAAGAGATTCTGCCTCCTTGATCCTTATGGGAATCCCAATTCCTTTCTTTTCCATGGTCAATTAAGTCAGAGTTGGTTTCTATTGCTTGCATCCAAAGAACCCTAACAGATGAAAGCTATACCTATGTAAATAGAGATTATTATAATACATTGGTATGACCTCCCAGGGTTGGGGCTATAATGAGTCAAGGTGTTGTCAAGGTGCAAAAGAAAAGGAGATGCTGACTTGCAGGTTCCTGTGAGTGCAGTAGGCACTTGGGAGTGTTTTTTTTTTCTTTAAGGGTCTGAGGGAAGCACTTACCTCTATATTAGTGTGAGTCAATCCTATTATGTATGTATTATTAGATGAATAAAGGAAAGTTCTGATACCTGTGAGATATCCACACCTCCACTATTTGTTCAGAGACTGCTTTTAGAGAGGGAAGAGCAGAAACCATTCTGAACAGAGTTCTGATATGAGGGTCTCAGGAATTTGTTTAAATTTTCACACATCTGTAGACAGTTGGCTTGATGTGACTACAGCCATATTGAGTTGTCACTGCCATGATTTCCCACTGAGTAACCCTGGTCTGTTTTCCTCATGTAGTTTCCTAGCACACTATGAATAAAACCATAGAGGGTAGGAGGAGCATTGTGGCTGGATCTATGTGATCTACATGTTTATGTTAGCACAGTACAACCAGGTCCATTCTGGTCTGGATGAAAGCCACCTTTGTCCTGCTCATTATCTAAGCCCTGTGCCTTTGACCCAAGTCATGATCTTGATGCCACTCTTGACTATGTGTCTGTCTGTAAGTCCCTGCAAAATGGTTCTCTGAATACTTCTGGATCTGTTGCCTCTTTCTTTGGCCATATAGCACCCTCTGACTATGGTGATTAATTCTGTTACACCAGATTCTTCTGCACCAACATCCATTGGAAATGGCTTCAAGAAGAGTGTCTCTCAACTCTGGCTGCCTGTTGGGATCATCCAGAGAAACCTTATAAAATAGCCAATGATTTGTTCTATCCTCCAGAAATTTTAATCCATTTTATCTGGAGTAGCTCAGTAAATCAGCTTCCCAGGTGATCACCTACACAGCTAGAGGTTGAGACAGGGATCTCAACTCTGCAAATGTATTATGTCATCAGGATCAACTGGAAGAACTGCTAGGTAGGTTTGTCACAGAAACCTGGGGGCTGGAGAGAAGGGATCATTAAAGATTCTACGTCCATACTATACCATAGAATTAAAAATTGGGTTCTTCTCTAACTAGCTGCATGACTTATAGTAATTGCTTAGTTTTCTTATCCATACAATAGGGATAATAATGGTACCAAACCTCACAGTATTGTTGTGGGGATTAAGTGAGGTTACACATGTAAAATACTCAGCACAGTACCCAGCATGCTCAAAAATGTTAGCCATCAGCCATCATGGGCATAATATGATTAAGTTAGGTGAGAAGTATACCATTCCTTGGTGTTTATTCGAAATAATTAAAGTCAGAATACTATAGTGATACATACATATCCATATTTATTCTAGTGAAATTCCCAATAGCCAAACTATGGAACCAGCCTAGGTCTCTGTCAACAGATAAATGGATAAAGAAAATGTGGTATATATACATAATGAAGTTTTATTTAGCTATAAAGAAAAATGAAATTAAGTTATTTGCAGGAAAATGGATGGAACTGGAGAATATCATGCTAAGTGAAATAAGTCAGACTAAGAAATTCACGGGTCATCTGTTTTCTCTCATATGTGGGAGCTACAGAGAAAAAAAGGGGGTGAATAATAGAGGGGTGTCTCATGAGAATAGAAGGGGATCAGTACAGTAGAGAAAGAGGAACGGGGGGAGAAGGAGAGGAAGGAATAGGGAGATAATGGGGAATGAAATTGACCACACTATGTTAGATGCACTTATGAATATGTTACAATGAATCCCACTATTATGTATAATTAAAATGCAACAATAAAAATGTCCCCAAGAGTGAGAGGGCTTTGCTTCCCTATGGGCACAGTGGCTCAGCTCTCCAACTGCTGTCTGAAACTGCACAGAGGAAGGAGGCCAGGGAAGTCAGGAAAATTCATGGAGGTTCTGGGTCTGCAGATATTTGCTCTGGGGCTGAGTGGAATAATAATTACAATGCTCACAGCAGACATTTATTAAGTACATACTGTTTCGGGCCCTGTGAAGGTGTTTTCTTTCTTTAATTTCATTTAATCCTCAACAATACTCTATGAATTAAAAACTATCATCTACTCTTCTCAGATGAAGAATCTAAGTCCTGAGGCCTCATTCAAAGTCACACAGCTGGTAAAGAGTAGAGCTGAGAGGCTGGGATCGTGGCTTAGTGGTAGAGCTCTTGCCTAGCATGTGTGAGGCACTGGGTTCGATTCTTAGCACCACATATTTACCTAAAGTAAAGGTCCATTGACAACTAAAATAAAAAAAAATTTTAAAAAAGAGTAGAGCTGAGATCTGAGCTGAGCAAGTTTTTCTCTAGAATTCATGCTAGTAACCACAGTGCTCTCTTGGTTTTTATTTCTAAGTCAGATCCCTTTTTTCCTTAGGGAAGTGCAGTACACAGTGGTATCCTGGATCTGTGGGAGAAATTGAAGATGGAAAAAGAGACCAAAAGAGTTCTTTGGCCTTTGCCCCAAGGTAGGTACCATCTTTGTGCTAGGCAATAGTGGATGGAGAAAGCTGGGAGGGGAAGAAGCAGAGGGGTCTGTATTTGAAGGCAATTAGCTAGCTCATTTGGATAATTAGTTCTCACATTCATTCACCAAACACTTGTCAGCCACCATACAGAGGCAGTGTCTCTAGCTTACCATGAGAAGTTGGGCTCTGAAGTTGGACAACTGGGTTTGAACCCCAACCTCAACACCATTGTTGAATGCCACTGGGGAAGGAGCATAGCCTCCTCTGGCCTCAGTTTCCTAACAGTAAAACTGGGTTATTACTAGTACTTCATTTGTCTTGATATGAAGATTCACAAGTTAATATATGTGAAACATCTTAGAATGGTAACTAGCTTACAGTAAATACCCAGTATTTGTAAACCATGATCATGTCATGCTTTTAATACAGAGGCTGTATGGTAAGTAAGTTCTCAGAATCTAAGACCGAAGACAAGCAAATGAATAGTTATCCTGCCTGATCTGCAGTTTCACTTCCTATAGTTTCATTACCCAGGGACAGCAGCAATCAAACCATATTAGTATTAGTCTTGACCCAAGAAGGCAGGGAGGGACCACATTCACATACTTTTATTATGGTATATTGTTAAACTTGTTCTTTTTTTTTTGGTATTAATTGTGGTTGTTAATTTCTTACTGTGCCAAATTTATAAATTAAACTTTATTATAGGTATGCATGCATATGCATACGAAAGACAATTCTACATAGGAATCAGTTCTACCTGTGGTGTCAGGCATTCCTGGGGGGTCTCGGAATGGACCCCTCCTGGATGAGGAGGCCTGCTGTAATGGCAGTGTGTGATGTGAGGAGCTGTGACAGGTTGGGGTGGGATCTTGTAGCAGGCACATCAGACCTGTCCTAGGGATGTGTGTGAAGGGGGAGACAGTGTGGGCTTTCTAGAGATGCCGATTTCTTTCTTTCTAGAATCTTGCAGGACAGGAAGGTAACCAGGGGAGCTGCAGCAACCTAGCTGGTGGATGAGTAGGAGCTGAGAGAAATCAGCTCACATTTGCAGGGTTGCCAGATTTAGCACCTAAAAGTACAGGATGCCCTGTGAAATATGAATTTCAGATAAACAACAGGATAACATTATCGAATGCACACTATTTTTAGCACAGGAGTGCCCTATGTATTGTATAACCATACCAATTATTGGTTGTTTATCTGAAATTCAAAATTCACTGGGCAAGCTATATTTTATCTGGCAATTTTATCCATCCACATGCAGAGAGATGCAATGTGTTTCAGAGTAGTCAGAGAGATGGGGGAGGAAAGGCAGAGTGGGCAGGGTGAGGCTGGGAGGCACACAGGAGCCAGATCTGGAAAGACCTAAGCTGTGTGAAAGGGTTTGGGTTTTATCCCCAAATTAGTGAAGAGCCATTGGAGGGCTTTAACCACAAGGATGTGAAACCACAAAGACATGCAGTGCTTACTGTGTTGTCAGGCTTGATGGAAATAGTTTTAGTTTTTATTGCTACATGGCAAATTACCCCAAATCTACTTACTATCTTAAAACAACAAACATTTATTATCTCACAGTTTCTGTGGGTTAGGAATTCAGAAGCTACTTTGCTGGGTGCTTTTGGCTCAGGGTTTCTTAGGAGGCTGTAGACAAGAGGTTGACAGGGTTGCAGGCATCTGTAGACTTTATTGGTGCTGGGGAATTTACTTTAAAGGTGGCTTGTTCACAAGGTTGGTACTCGCATGGAAAGGTACTGCTAGCTGTTGGTAGGACTTAGATCCTTGACATATGGACCCTCCACAAAACCACTTGTGCATCCTCACAACATGGCAGCAAGCTCAGGGATCCAAGAGAGAGCAAGGTGGAAAGCACATGTATTTTGTGACCTTAACTTTGGAATTCACAGAACTTCATTCCCATAATATCCTAATGGTAATACAGGCCAGCTCTGCTACACATAAAGGCAGTATTTAAGGTATATATACAAGGAGATAGGGATCACGGGGTGTTATGATTTGGGTATGAGGTGGCTCCCCAAAGCTCATGTGTAAGGTAACACAAGAAGGTTTAGAGGAGAAACAATTGGATTATGAGAGCCTCAACCCATTCCATGAATTAATCCGCTGATGGGAATAACTGAGTGGTAACTGAAGGTGAGTAGGGTGTAGCTGGAGGAGGTGAGTCATTGGGGGTGTGAAACTTTGGGGTATATATTTTTTTTATCTGACAAGTGGAGCCTCTCTCTCTCTCTCTCTCTCTCTCTCTCTCTCTCTCTTTCCCCTGACCATATCCTGAGCCACTTTCCTCCATCTACTCTTCCACTTTGATGTTCTGCCTCACTTTGAGCCCCAAGGAATGGACCAGGCTGTCTGTGGATGGAGACCTCTAAAACTATAAGCCAAAAATAATTTTTTCTTCCTCTAAGATTTCTCTTGTCAGGTCTTTTAGTCACAGTGGCAAAAAAGCTGACTAAACCATGGGGCCATCTAGGAGGCTGGCTACCACAGGTGTGTAGCTTACATGGTGATGCATATGACCTTGAGGTAGAGAACGATGGAATACTGAAGAAAGGTTTGGAGGAAGAGATATGCGGGAGAAGAGGGGAGACGAAGGGAAAAGACATTGGGAAGGTGTGTTAGAGCAGTTTGTGCAGATAGCATAACCAAAGTCACAGCAGAAGGAACTAGATCTACTTTCTTCTTTCCTGGACAAGCTCCAGAAATGGCTATGGTCCTCCAGAGAAGACCCTGGGAGAAAGCACATGCACTGGAGAGTGGGAGGGCAGTACTCCAGAGCCCCAGGTTCCTGAGTACATGATGGAAGGTTTCCATGGTGAAACAGAAAAGCCACATGCTTAAGGAGAAAAAGTGTTAATTATTCAAGGGGAACATAATTGGGACTTTTTGTTCGTTTTTTTTTGGTTTGTTTGTTTGTTTGGTACTAGAGATTGAACTTAGGGGCACTCGACCACTGAGCCACATCTCCAGCCATATTTTGTATTTTATTTAGAGACAGGGTCTTAGTGCCTCACTTTTGCTGAGGTTGGCTTCAAACTCCCACGACTCTCCTGTCTCAGCCTCCTAAGCCACTGGGATTACAGACATGCACCACAGCCCCTGGCTCTCAAGGGAAGGTGGCCCTCAGAAGCTCATGTGTGACACAATGCCAGAATGTGCACAGGTGAAATGAATAAATCTTTAGAGTTGTAACTTAATCAATGATTAATCCATTGATGTGGAATAATTGGATGGTATGTGCAGGCAGGTAGGGTGTGGCTGGAGGAGGTAGGTCACTGGGACACGGCTTTAGGGCTTATATTTTGTCCCTGGTGAGTGGAATCCTCTCTCTGTTTCTTAGTGTCATGTTCTGTGCTATTTTCCTGCATCCTTTCTGCCTCACCTGGGGCCCAAGCAATAGAGTCAGCTGTCTACATGGACTGAGACCTCTGAAACCCTGAGCCAAAATAAACCTTTCCTCCTCTAATTATTCTTATCAGGTCTTTTGGTTAAAGTGACAAAAAGGATGACTAAAACAATCACACATGGTTTTGGAATTACTGGATAGGGGAGGAGCCGCAAAAGTAATTTCTATTTTATCTATCAGTCTAATATCTATCCATCTATCTGTCAACTTCTCTCTTTTGTTTTACACACACACACACACACACACACACACACACACACACACACACACACATATTTTAAGAAACCATAAACTTGTTGACATACACAGGCATTTTAACAAGTGTTTTCCAGCACAGAAAGTTCAGATAGAAATTAACCTGTAAGATGAGCGCCCTCTGCTGCCACTTGTATGAAATAGATTTTTTTGACAACACAAGGGAAAAATCTTAAAAAGGCTTGTAGGCTGACTGCTGCCAATCATCATCATCATCATCATCAAATAAGTAGCATATTTACTTCTTCAAATATTTTTGATATTTTTCTACTTTTTAGAAACTCGGCTTTCTATACCTTTCAATTTTTACATTTCAGTGGTAAATATAATGCAAACATAGGTGAAGGAAAACCAGAGACATTAGACAGTGATACATTATGTAATTAGGAGCATGTCTTCCAAACTCTTAACCAAATACAATAAATCTCTTCCTAGGTGTCAAATGCGTAGGTCAGAAGTCACCAGCAATAGCTTATCATAGCAGGCAGGAGGAAATGTCCTCTGGCTTTATGAACTCCAGAGTACCCAGGGAAAGGTGCTGACCTTCATAGCCAGCTTTTCTGGTTCTTCCTGCAGAGAGTAGGCAGGGAGGGGAGAAGGACAGACCAATAGATATTCTATGACAATTCCATGGTAGAAGACTCAAGGAATAGGGGTGCACTTATTTGTCCTCTGTACTAAGCAGTACATTGTGATGAATGGGCTTCAGCTCCTGATTCCTCCACTCACACCTGGCCCATCTGGGGTGACAACACTGTCACCGGTGTTTAGCTAGAAACTTCCATTCTTTCCACAATTCATCCCTGCTGTCATCTTCTGGCTGTCTGGTGGCTTTTAGCTTCTGAGCTCTCAGATACATCACTCCTGGCTCACTGTGGGAGTCAGGACTTCGCAGCACTTGTTTTTATTTATTTGTTTTGTTGTTGGTGGTGGTTCTGGGATTATAGCCCAGGACCTCATGCATGCCAAGCAGACACTCTACCACTGGATTGCACACCCAGACCTGAAGGGCTTTTGATCCTGGAAGTCTTGCAACTTCAGGGAAGAGATGCTCCCTGGGTCAGCATCATCCCCGCCTTTACCTAGAAAAGGTGATTGGACGTGGATATCTGTGGGTAAGCTATATATCTTCTCCCAAGCTCCAGTTTCCTCATCTATAAAATAGGATCCATGAAACAACACATTTCATCAAGTTTTGTGAGTATTATAGCTAACAAAACATTTAAGATAAATGTTACATTAACAAAATAATTATTATTAGGCCTTATTGAATTTTTCCAAGCAGAGGACTAGTAGCTACCAAGCCAGCAAGAAGAAGGTTAAAAATCAAGGAAGGTGGTGTTGTTCGTAATAAGTTAATTTTTAAAATATGTAAAAATAAATCTAGATGAAGTATATCAAAGGTTAACAATGGCTATCTGTGAAAGGATAATGTAAAGATGTCTTTTTTCCATATTTTTTCAAATTTTCTATAACAAGTATATGTTTTTATATTGGAAAAAATAATAAAATTTAATGTTAAAAATCTATTTTCTTAACAAATAGTGCAGAAAACTGGCTATCCAAATGTAGAAGAAAAGAGACTAGATCCTCATTTCTTACCCTGCACAAAAGTCAATTCAAAGACCTAAGAAGTAGACCTATGCAACTCCTTGGAAAAAAACAGGGTCAACACTCCAACAGAGAGGCACAGGCAATGACTTTCTCAGTAGGACCCATAAAGCTCAGGAAATAATGACGAGAGTTAACAAATGGGTTGGTATCAAATTAAAAGCTTCTGCACAGTAAAGGAAACCATTGAGAATACAAAGAGAAAGCCTATAGAATGGGAGACAATCTTTACTAGTGACTCCTCTGACAGAGGATTAACATCCAGAATATATTTTAAAAACTCAAGAAATTTAACACCCCCAAAATCCCCCCAACTAATAAATGGGCAAATGAACTAAACAGAGACTTCTCAAAAGAAAAAATACAAATGGCCAACAAGTATATGAAAAAAAATTCAACATCTTTAGCAATTTTGGAAACACAAATCAAAACCACACTGGGGTTTTATCTCACTCCAGTCAGAATGGTAGCCATGAAATATTAATACATTCTGGAGAGGATGTGGAGAAAAGGAAACACTTTACACTGTTGGTATATAGTGTAAATTAGTTTATTCACCATGGAAATCAGTATATAGTGTCCTTAAAAGATGAGGATTAAGGCCACTATATGACCCCCAAATACCACTTCTTGGTATTTATCCTGAAGAATTGAAATCTGGGAAACAGATGGTGGAAATACTGGGGAATGATATTGGCCAAATTATATTATATGCATGTATGAATATGTAACAACAGATCCCACCACTATGTACAAACTATAATGAACCAATAAAAATGTGAAAAAATAAACAACTCAAAAAAAATTTAAAATGAGCATCCTATAGAGATATAAGCATACCTTTGTTAATAGGGGTATAATTCACAATAGCCAAACTATGGAACCAGCCTAAGTATCTGTTAACAGATGAATGGAGAAAGAAAACATGGTATATATACATAATAGAATTTTATTCAGCCTTAAAGAAAAATGAAATCATGTCATTTGCAGGAAAATGGATGGAAGTTGAGATAATTATGTTAAGTGAAATAAGCCAAACAAGAAAGTCAAGGATCATATGTTTTCGCTCATATGTAGAAGCTAGAGAAGTAAATAGAAAAGAAAGGTGAGGAGGGGATCTCATGAAAATCAATAGAAGATCAGTAAAGTAGAGGAAGGAGACCAGGGAGAGGGAGAGGGGTAGAAAGGAGATATCCTGGGAAATGATATTGGCCTAATTATGTTGATACATTGTGTGCATGTATGAAAATGTAACAATGAGTCCCACATTATGTATATATGCACCAATAAAACTACGGAAAATTTTTTCTTTCTTTTCAGCATATTTACTTACATAATTCATATATGTTTTATTCTCCATCTAAAATTTAAATGTTGGAGGTAAAGCTAAAATTCTCCATGAACACATACACACCCCTTACTGCTGCCACATCAAACTCCATTACTTTCCAGAGGTAAATCACTGGTATTGGTTTTGCATGTGCCCTTTTAGATATTTTTCTCTGCATTTATGTGTTGCTGGCTCATTGATCAAGGACAATTTGTGACATGATCAAACGCATGTTATTTTCCCTCCCATTATTCTTTAGAACTTGTCCAGGGGGGATAATCGTCCTGCCACTAGATGAAAAACAGGGCCACCCTCAGGGCTTTCTGACCAGTCTTAGGTAATAGATATTTCTAACTTCTTTGTCATAAAACAGAAGGTCAGCTTGGAAATTTAAACTATCCAGTGCAGAGTACACAACACGTTCTATGTCACAAGGAAAAAAAAACTGAATCTAACTAGGATCAAAACTCTAGATGGGTAGTTTTCAATGTTTTTTGCACCCTGAGATCATTTTGAGAAGTTTTTTTTTTTCTGACTTTTGATTCTCACAAGAAATTTTATTGCCCCAAATCAGAAGTCAAAGAGTTAAAGAAGATGAAAAGGCTTGAAGACTTCAGCCCAGGACTGCTGAATACCTGGGCTTTATTTATATTTTCTTTTTTTTAAAAAAATTAATTGATTTTATTTTTTTTAATACACAACAGCAGAAGTTTTAAAAACATTCTGATGCTTCAGCTTCACCCTTCGAATTTTTGATGCAATAGGTCTGGGATTCACCTGGGCTTCGGGGGTTTCAGAGCTCTCAAATGATTCCAATGGACTCTAGATCTAACATCAGAATTATAGGAAATACAGGGACTTGGGTAGAAGAACATGTTAAACAACACCAAGGAGATGTAGTGAGTCATGTCTAGACAATGGGAACCACTACAGGACAAAGACTCCATTTCTTTACAAAAAAAAAAAAAAAACAGTAAAAGGAGAAAAGGGGAAAGAGAGGAATGATCTGCAGATTAGAAGTGAAAAAACAGCAACTAATTGCAGTATATAAATAGATCCTTTTTCCTCCTCAGGTGAACAAAGAAAATATATGAAATACGTTATGCAGCCAAGAGGTGAACTTACTCATTCAGCAGATATTTCATGTTATTAAGAGATGTGTGATAATGGGTGTGTGACAATGATACTGGGTTATGATTTATTTTTTTAAAGTTTTTATTTTTCAGGACACAGGTTGAAATAGCACTGGATGAACTCTCTCTGGATAATATAATCGCTAGAATTTGCTTCAAAATTGTCTAGGGAAAGGAGATGTGGATGAGAGTATAGATTTAAAAAAAAAGACTGGTCATTACTAAACTGTTGAAGATGAGTGATGGTAAACAAGGAATTCACTCTTCTATTTTTTTCTTTTTTGTATGCTTGAAATTTTCCAAAATAAGGTTTTTGGAATGTCCAACACAAGATACTGATGACCACTTTAGTTTTCATTTAAAGATAAGTCTTCTTTCTCCCACTAACGCTGTAGTTAGTGGATGTCTGCCTTGGAAGAAAGATGTGTAGCAATCTGTCCTGCTCCTTACCAATCCCCAGCTGCTTCCTGATTGCTCACCTTTGCTTTCAAAGGCCAAGGCAGGGGGGAGGAAATATAAAGGGACTACATAGTTTTTACCTATTGGGTGTTCTTGGTAAAAAAAAAAAAAAACAAAAAAACAAAACTCACCCAGGTTAGTTTCATAGCTGTCTCTTCATGGGTTTGCTCACTTTCTTCATATTTGGGGTTGAATTCGGTCTCCTCAAAAGAAATGCTAAAATCCTAGACCCCAGTATCTGGGAGTGTGCTTTCATTTGGGAAAATGGTCTTGGCTGGTGTACTCAAACTAAAATGAGGTTATACAGGACTAGGATGGGTCTGAAATCCAATGCCTGGTATCCTTAAAAGAAAAGGGATTTGAAGGTACATAAGAAACACACAGAAGAGATAAGGCCGTGGAAAGATGGAGGCAGAGATTGGAGTTATTCTACCACCCAAGAATACCACGGTTTGTTGGCCGCCCAATAGAAGTTAGAAAGAGGTACGGAAATATTCTTCCCCAGAGATTTTGGAGGGAAGCGTGGGCCTACTAACCCTGTGATTGTGGACTTCTAAAACTGTGAAACAATAGATTGCTCTTGTTTTAAGCCACTCAATTTGTATTCCTTTGTTACGTCGGTCCTAAGAAATGAATCCACCTTGGTGCAGCCCTCCAGAGCTCTGGAGCTGTTCCCCAGCTGCCCCAGGTGGTGCCCCCTGGGCTGCCTGTTCCCACCCACCATGGTTCCTTTGTTACAGGGCTGGGCCTTCCTGGAAACTGAGGTGGCATGAAAACTAACCCGCTTCAAACCCTGATTCTAGAGATCAAGTCAGAAAGATTTCAGACAGGTTGCTCAGAGTGAAGGGAATGAGTTTATTGAAGGGATAGGAAAAAGGAAGGTGGATACTCTCAAGGGAGAGGATGGGTCCTCTCAGAGAGGAGAGAGAAAATGTGCCTGTCCTGCACTCCAGTTTATTGGGGATCCCAGAGAAGTTTCCAGAGAGTCACACCTGGATCCACCTCTTGACTTTTGACTGACAGCAAGATAATATCCAACTTTCAAGTCCCCACATCATGGCAACCCTAGGCCACTTGGGCCCAGGGTGAGTGGTTTTAACTGGATTCTTAACCAGGAATTCTTACAGGTTTTAAGGTTAGGAGGAATTATCCTTATCTCCCTGAGTTCTGGGATCTGGTCTGTAGAAGTCACAAAAGTCCCCTCAGGGTAACTTGGGTTCCTCTTATCGACATTATTTGGGACCTGCGTTTCTCCTACAGATAACAGGTTGTTTGCTGAGGAATGTGACATATCCTGTCCACTTAGGTCAGGGAGGGCTGCAGGTAAATTGCTTCTTGGAAGAAAACTCATGTGGGAGCCAGCAGAGTGGGCCCATCTTATAGAATTATTCCCTTAACCTCGTGTTCCCACCACTCAGGTCATCACTCTTCTCCTTACAGGTGGGTCTGCTTGGGCAGAACTTCAAAGCTCTCTCTCCCACCTGGCTACTCCAGGCTAAGAAAACCCTCGTCCACCCTTTCCCTTCCACATTCTGAGGTGGGGGCTTCTCTTAACGCATCAGGTTTCTCTGTCTCCTGCACAAAGCACTTAGGCAACCGTTTTCCACTTGAGATTTCCTGGGTGTGAATTGTACCCTGGTCTGCTCTGCCTCCCTTCCTTAATTACAGGGACCCTGTACTGTGTTTTCTGTAAAAGCCCCTCCTTTACACCTGTAGAGGATTACCCGTGGAAATCTCATGAATCCTCCATCATTCTGACCTCATCATATCCTTGATCTGTCTGAGGGTTCAAGACCCTTGGACTTGATGCTGACCATTTTTTTTTGTAATTTTTTTTTTTTTTGGTAAATCACTCCAGTAGAAAAAAATATGTACCTGTAAAACTTCATTAATTGTTTGTGAGTTGTTCTGAATAGTTTATTCAGTCTTTATCTTAGTGGTGAATAGTATGGTAACCCTAATTTTTTTTAACCACTGCAAAGTATTTGAAATCAACATTCCCATACACACTTTTATATGCACATGTTCTTTTTTTTCAGTTCTTTTTCTGTTTTTTTTTATTGCTTGTTCACAACATTACAAAGCTCTTGACATATCATATTTCATACATTAGATTGAAGTGGGTTATGAACTCCCAATTTTACCCCAAATGCAGATTGCAGAATCACGTCGGTTACACATCCACAATTTTACATAATGCCCTATTAGTAATTGTTGTATTCTGCTACCTTTCCTATCCCCTACTATCCCCCCTCCCCTCCCCTCCCATCTTCTCTCTCTACCCCATCTACTGTAATTCATTTCTCTCCTTGTTTATTTTCCTATCCCCCTCACAACCTCTTATATGTAATTTTGTATAGCAATGAGGGTCTCCCTTCATTTCCATGTAATTTCCCATTTCTCTCCCTTTCCCTCCCATCTCATGTCTCTGTTTAATGTTAATCTTTTCTTCCTGCTCTTCCTCCCTGCTTGTTTCTCCAAGTAAGAAAAAGAGAATTACTGAGTCATAGACTATATGCTTTAATGTTTTTCATCCACTCTGCCAAATGCTCTCTAGGTGGCTGATTGACCTTAAATTCCCTCCTTCTGGAGGTGGGTCAGGGTATTTTTTGACTTGACTCCCACTACTCAAGGTGTTCGGCTTCACTAGTGCTCCAAGCTGTTGTGAATTTACACTAATGACAACTAGCTAACTGGATTATATTCAAGAAAATTTCATCACCTGAACATATTAAACTGAAACTCAGTATTTATTCCCTCCTCATTTTGGTGACCTTCCAGTCCAGAAGATATTGGACTAAACAAACAGACATGAACAAACACTGCATTTCTAAACTTCCTGCAGCTAAAGTTCTGGGTGCAAAATAGTTCCTGCTAATGAGGTGCATTCACCAGAAACTTAAAGGTGGGAATGAGATTGAGGTATCTTCCTATTGCCTCTTTGGTCTGTTTTCTGATGCCAGGTATGGTTATAGAATCTAGATTTTTTTTTTTTTGCTTTTGTTTCTTTTTTTTTTTTTTTTTTTTATCCCCAGGGGTGGTTCAATGTTTGGTCTCCAGAGACTCCTATCTGATCCTGAATCTTCTCTGTACTGGCATTTTCTTGGAATCAATACTTCCAGTGGCATCCTATTGATTTCTATCTTCCTGGTTGGAAAGATATGATAGTTTGATCCACCAACAAATGTGGTCCATGATCCAGAATGGTGGGTCCATTCTGCTGTGTTCTGGGCATTGTTCCTGGGGATCTGCCCTAAGCCCACTCCTCCAGTCCTTCCACCAATTTCATATGTATCCAATACTCTATATTAAATCTCATTTTGAATTAAATCCCTAGAGTGGGGTATGCTTCCTGCAGTTGGGACTTGAGAGACACAGTCTTGCTAATTCTACTTCTCAGTCACAGGCAATGGTCCTGCTTGACCATGATTGAGGGGCTCAGTTTCCTTGTTGGTACATCAGGCTGAGAAACTCTTGTTATTTGGTGCAATGGATTTCCACAAAAAGTATTTTGCTAAGCCTAAGCTATTGGAGCTAACAGATGGAAGAGATAATATGTGGTCAGAAAGGCGAACCCCAGGCTTAAATTCTACATCCTGGTTCTGGTCTTGACTCTTTCTGCCCCTTACCAGCCAATGATCTTCATTAAATCCTTTTCTATTCTGGGACTGAGTTTGTGTGGCCAAGGGGTTCTAGATGACTTTTAAGGTCTGTTTTAGCTCAAAGACTCTATGAAATCATGTGCCCATGAAATGGTTAAGTGCTAAACAGCCTCATGGCCCACCAACATTAAAATCCTTGCATATGACACATTGAGTCCCTTTTTTTCCTGACTCTGCTGGGCACTAAGTTTTCTCTGTTCTGTCTGCTTGCTTTTGTTTTGTCTTCCATTAATAGTAAATTGACATAAAATTGCAGTTCATGAGAATTGGAGGTGTTGCCATAGAAACAGCCTTGCTCCATCGATGGAAGCATTAAGTTTTTGACGATAATCTCTGAGGTGCTGGTAAAATGAAAAACAAAATGAGAAATATAGTAAGAATAACATTTTGTTTTCAGAGAGAGTGGACCTTGTCCTGAAGGCTTGCTCTGAAGGCCTGTGGAGCACATTGTGGCGAAGGCTCAGATGTCTCCATGTCTAATAGGGCTCCCTGACTCACAAGGTCTGACATAATGTGGTAAGAATGAAATGTACTGTGGGTCCTGACACCCTGAGTTTGTGTTACAAAGATGTTTCAGAACTCATTGTGATGAACATAAGATGAAAACATTCCACTTCAGGCTTATTGATCGTGATTCAAAATTGTCTCCTTTCGGGATCTAGTGAAATTGTATTTCTTCCCTTCTATCATTTCATTTACTTTCAGAAATATTTCCTGTTTTCAGTGCATAGTTCTTTCTTTTCCTCCCTTCTTTCCTTTGTTCTTGATTTTATTGAGGTATAATGTACAAAAAATTTATTTGGTCTAAGTGTACTATTGGATGAACTTTGATTATTGTATGCAGACATTTAATCTCCGCCAACATCAAGATGTAGAATAGTTCTATTTTCCAAAAAGTTCCTCTTGTCTCTTTGCAATCTATCCTCTTCACCTTTTTCCCCTGCTCCAGTAACCACTGATCTGCTTCCTATAACTATAGTTTTTACCTTTAATAGAATTTCACATAAATGGAGTCAAATAGTATATATGTAGACTTCTGTGTTTGACTTCTTACCTAAAATAATGTCTTTGATACTCATCCATGTAGTCATATATATCATTCCTTTTTCTTGCTGTGTAATTTTCTATAAGATGAATACACTAAAATTGGTATTCACTCACCAGTTTATAGTGCAATGCCAGATTCGTGGGACCCAATAGACCTCCAGGAGCCGAATCCGATGCAATCACACAAGAGTCTTTATTGCAAGCTCGAGCCTGGACTCACAACCGTTCCCGACACAGTGGTCCCAGGGAGTGAGTCCCGGTCCTTTGTTCAGTGAGATTTTATAGGTTTTGGGGGGATACTCTATGCATCACAACATCACACAGCAAATCATTCCATACCGCAGGAAAGTCAAACAACAACTCTTAACATTGATTAGCACATTCACTGGCGGGAACAAGTTGGGTAGGGGTGATTGGTTAGTACAAGAGGGGGATTCCTTTGAACTGATTGGTTTAGGCCACAAGGGGTGTACATGCTAAACTACATGGTTTCCCAACATGTTATCAACCACCATAAACTACTGAGGGGACATCTGGCATCCCAGGTATTTTCCTTTTATTTATGCTGATTGGAGGTTGCTAGGGGGTTGCTATAAGTCCTCACCTAGCCTAATTGAGTCAGGGACACCTGGAGCCAGGGCAGATCTCTCCTGTTATTTGCAGACAAACAACTCAGCAGGGTGGTTATCTGCCTAGAAAGGCTCTGTGAGTTTTTTCCAAATACAAGGGTCACATCCCCTTCCTTAGGACAGGCCTTGAGGTAGAAGCTGCTGTTATTTATTTTCAAAAATGGAGTCACATCAGTTTCTCAATAGAAATTTGGGTTGTTGCAAGTTGCTTCTACATTTAAGTCTTTGTATGGACATACAATGTTATTTTTCTTGAGTGGGGTAGCTGTGTTTTATGGTACATGTATGAGTTTTTTTTTTTTAACTTTGCAAAAAACTACCAATATTATTTTCCAAAATTGGCTTTACTGGCTTGCACTTCCATCAGCTATATGGAAATGAGAGCTTCAGTTGCTACACATCCTTGCTAAAACTTGGTATCATCTCTCAGTTTCTGCACTTGTCTTGGAGACCATACTTTGAGCAAGACTGCTCAAGCCATTTGTAGGAATAGTTTCTAAAATCAGAAAATAAATGTATTTTTTATAATTAGAAAACAACTAGGTATTCTGATTACTACCAACCAGAAAAATAGGTAATCTAACACAAAAATCCCTTTGGATAAGAAAAAAAAGAAGGAAAGAAAGAAAGGGAAAATTACACAAGTCTAACTCTATAGTTTCATATGGATTTTACTTTTTTTAAAATTTTAATATTTATTTATTTATTTATTTTTAGTTTTCGGCAGACATAACACCTTTGTTTGTACGTGGTGCTGAGGATTAAACCCGGGCCGCATGCATGCCAGGCGAGCGCGCTACCATTTGAGCCCCACCCCAGCCCTGGATTTTACTTTTAATGCCAACTTTAGAGTATACTTCTTGTCTGAGAAACACTTTGGGTTTTCTTTCTTTCCTACATAATGGAAAAACCCATACTATCTATTTTTAAGAAATGATGAAAATCTAGCTCTGACACACTGTGGCCTTGAAAGCATGTCCATTAGCATCATTTCTAGCCTCTTAAGCAAAGTTTGGAGGAGCAAGAACATAATGGGTGGACACACGGCTAGGCTCAGGGACAGAGGCAGTGATCTATGCACTGAATAGGGGTGGTGGTGGGGTTCCAGAGAGAAGCCTTGAAAAAGACCATGGAAACAGGAATCCAAAGCCAAGGACAATAGAGCACAGTGCCAGAGGCAATAGCTGAAGCTACTTTTCCAACTCAGTTAAGTTTCTCAACATTTGATGGAAGGAAAGAAGAAACACATCACTGATCTGTCAGGATAGCCTGTTAATTCTTTTATTTTCAGCCCCTTTACAAGGCTAATTAGAGTCATTGCAGAGTCAGGTGAATCAAGTGCCACATGATTGTGCATATAGTTTAAAATCTGGACTCTGCAGCCCCAAGGGCAGGTTGATTCTGCTGTTTATTTGTGACTGATGAGCATATCAGAGCGGAATATTCACAAGAGCACTTATCTCTAATCACTTTACAGAGGATGGATCAGAGCTGAGTAGGGTTATTTTGCTACAGTACACAAGAAAAGTCCATTAAAAGATGAATTCACTAAGGAGAAATTGTACTCCATTCAGAATGAAAGTAGCCACAGAGCCCACCCAGGAGATCCTGGTGAGGGATAATGATGCCATGGTGCTAATGTGTTATTTTTTGGCAACCTCTGGAATGGGATAGTTATTAAAGAAATGTAAGAATTAGACCCACATTAGAATGGAAAGCACATTTTTTTCACATAAAAAATTAGGTTTTGGGAAATTTTATGATGAAATTATTTTGAGTAAGAAAGCCCTATAGGAAAATATTATGTTGATTAAATTAGCTTGAAGTACATTTACAGTGGCTATGAGGATTAAAATGTTGTTACCTTTTAGGCAGAAATACCAGGTAACAAATTCTGAGTTTATGAATAGTGAAGCAAAGAAACATGGGATGTTTTGCATATTTTACATATATTACAAGTTTATTACATGGTCATTGGATAAGCTAGTATGAGGGACTCTCTGAAGGGTTAATTCAAATTAAATAAATAGGTTAAGTATGAAAATATTACTGGACTTCTGGGTAAAGAAGGCAGTTAGGCAGAGACATGTGTTACCCCCCCACTCACCTACCCATCATTTCCCAATGCACGAATTTTCTAAACTAGTCAGGGAAACTATTCATGAAATCAGTTGCAAATTACAACTGCCCAGGGATTAAACACATTAGTTGACTCTGTCACATTCAAGAAGTTTTATGAACCTAAATGTCTAAGAGATGCATATGATTGCTGGAGGTGTCCATGCAACCCAAGATTTGGAATCTTGGATGTGGAGCACCTATCAGTTACCTCTGTAATGCATAAGGATAACTCTGCGGTAGCCACATTCTTTGCACTCCTATTCAGTACCTGTCTCTGCTGTACTCCAGGGCTGCCATTTAAAATACTGAAATCCACATGGGGGAAGGAGTGTTGATTCATATCTCACTGAAGTCGGGAACAGGAAAGTAGCATAGATGTGAAACAAGGTGAGGGGGCTAATAATTGAAGGCTGTTCGAATTTTTGATAAGCTGCTTTTAGCAAGCCATGAACTCTTCCAAATTATTACAGAAGAAATAACCTTCAAGCTGGTCCAACCATTAGGCAGTAGACTTAGTCATAACTGAGTATCTCAAAGGAGGTTAACCATTTGGGAAAAAGTAATTTAGACCATCCTCCCATATCAAACATCAAAATACATGGATAGCAAAGGGACTTAATATAAATAATTAAGCTGTCAAATGAAGATGACTAAGTGACCAACTATCTGAGTCTGGAACATGGAAGGACTTTTCAGGAGTAAAAGATCAATGGAATAATATTATGAAAGAAAACTATACAATAGATTTGAACACAAAAGCCACACATTGCTTCTATATTTATTTTTAAAACCACATCAAATATAATAAAAAATGAAAGACTATAAAGTTAACAAAACATTTGCAAAATTATAGAAGTAACCGCATGGCCTTACGATAGAAAATATTTCATATAAATCAATGACCTCCCTTCCTCAATTTAAATTGAAATTAATAAAGGCCATCAAAAGATAATTTATAAATTTAGTACTTTATATTTATGAAAAAAAAAAACAGCAAAATGTCCAGCCTTCCCAGGAACTAAACAAATCCAAATTAATCAAATTGTTTTTTGTTTGGTTGGTTTGTTAGTTTGGATTTTAAGATGGGATTTTGCCAAGTTGTCCAGGCTAGCCCCAAACTCCTGGGTGCAAATGATCCTCCTGCCTTGGCCTCTGAGTAGCTAGATTATAGGTGTGTGCCACTGTGCCCAATAAGATTATTTATTTTTAATTATTGAATAGCAAAGTGTACTTACAAAAATAATACACAAATAAAGCTAGAAAAAAATCCTCTGAGCAATGGGTAGACAATCTGATCATATTTATAAAATGCATTTTATTTCAGTAAGTTTTTCTCTGTATTCCAATGAGCTAGGCAAAAACTCCAGGATTTGGGCTGGAGTTATGGCTCAAGTAGTAGAGTGCTCGTCTAGCATGTGTGAGGCACTGGGTTAGATCCTCAGCATCACATAAAAATAAAATAAAGATATTATGTCCACCTAAAGCAAAATAAATATATAAAAAAGCCTCCAGGATTTATATGTACATCAAGATATTCACCCATTCACCTATCAAAAGTTAAAAATGACTCCAATGCCCCAAACTAGAGACATCTTAAATATAACTATAGTGCAGCTATATAAAAATACTATTTTTAATTTAATTATTTATTTAATAATTGAATTTAAAATTTTATTTTTAAAATGTTAATAGTTATTTGAAGTCATTATTATTGATGTAGGAAATAGAGTACAATGAGATTTTTGAAATGTAATAAATGCTTTGCTTTAACATGAAAATAGTTTGTTTTTCTGATTACAAAAATAAAATGTAGGGACTGGGGTTATAACTCAGTGATAGAGCACTTACTTGCCTTGCATGTGAGAGGCACTGAGTTCGATCCACAGCATCACTTAAAAATAAATAAAGCAAAGGTGTTGTGTCCATATACAACTAAAAAAATACTTTAAAAATAAAATGTAGACTCATAATTTAAAAGTGGCAAGAAAAGCCCAAAGGTAAATGTAAAAACAAGTCAAAACACCATCTCTCAGAGATAATCAGATGTCAAGCTAATGAATACTTTTCCATATAGTCCTCTGTGCACATATGCAGGCACATACTCTCATGGACAATTTATATAATATTATTTCTATGAACTAGCACATATTCATGTGGAATTTATTTTCTTTCATTCAAGGTATTTATGGAAATCTTTCTATTTCAAAATCATCCCTATCATCATACATAATGATTATGTAGTATTCTATTGTGTGTTTGGCTCCAGTTTGGGCTAAATAGATTTCTGACAATGGAGTTTTAAAAAAATATTTATTTTTTAGATGTTGTTGGACACAATACCTTTATTTTATTCATTTATTTTTATGTGGTGCTGAGGATCAAACCCAGGGCTTCGCACATGCTAGGCAAGCACTCTACCGCTGAGCTACAACCCCAGCCCTTGATGCATATTTTTTAACAATTAGATAGGAACCAGTCATGTAAAAGTTGTCTGATATCATTAACAAGGAGCTCCTGGGTATCCCTTTAAGAAACAGGATTCAAAGCTGGGCGTGGTACATTGCACACCCCTAATCCTAGCTGCTAGGGAGGCTGAGGCAGGAGGATCGCAAATTCAAAGCCAACCTCAGCAACTTTGTGAGGTCTTAAGCAACTTAGGAAGCCCTGTCTCTAAATAAAAAAATAAAAAGGGTTGAGTGGGGATGTGATGAAGTCATTGGGTACCCCTGGGTTCAATCCCTATTATGAAAAAAGAAAGGAAAGAAAGAAAGAGAGAGAGAGAGAGAGAGAGAGAGAGAGAGAGAGAGAGAGAGAGAGAGAGAGAGAAGGAAGGAAGGAAGGAAGGAAGGAAGGAAGGAAGGAAGGAAGGAAGGAAGGAAGGAAGGAAGGAAGGAAGGGGATTCCACCTGCGAGATGAAAGTGAGTTGGAAGGGAGTCTTGTTTCTTTGGGAGACTGAGTTTTCCTGGTCCATATCTACTCATTCTAGACAACTCCAGCACACAGGATCAATAATTGGATGATCCTGTCCACATATTTCACTTGGAACACTGTTGTAAAGGCTCAGGAGAATATCACACTTCTACTAGAGATCTGCTTCTGAAAAAAATTTTAAACTAGCTACTGACAGGTCACTCCTGCAGCTACAGGACTGGACCTGTTTTGTTTCTTCCTTTCTGGTCTGCAGTTACATTACAATTAACTCCATGGTCTATCCAACAAGTCTTGGCTCAGTCTTGCTTGCAAATTATTTCTTACACAATCCTTCTTTGCCCTTAGGAAACTAATCTTCAACTCTTCCTTTCCTGTTACATTTCTATTAGAATCCTTCCTCTTCCTAGCTCCTTCCAAGGATATCTAACTAGGGAGAGTGTGGTACTATGCAGAAACACACAAAAAAACCACAAATGTTTTCTGAAATATTTTTCTTCTATTGTCCACACAAATCCACATCCTGCAAAAAAAGAAATGTGCATGATGTTTTAAATGATTGTTATTGTTATGAAGCATTTAAGTAACAACAGAATAATTTAAACACTAACATCAAATATGAAATTCAATTACATCTTGTCTAAAAAATTATAATGGCTTCCCATTGTGTGTTTGGCTCCAGTTTGGGCTAAATAGATTTCTGTCAATGGATTTTTTTTAATATTTATTTTTAGTTGTTGAACACAATACCTTTATTTTATTCATTTATTTTTATGTGATGCTGAGGATCAAACCCAGCAGTATGCAAGGTATTAAAGACTAACCTGCTGCCCCTCTGCCCTCATTTTCCACCGCCCCTCTCCGTGTCCACTACAGAAGTTTACCATAACAAGTTTCTCTTCATTTTCCTCAAATGGATGATGGCATTTTATCACTTTGTGACTCAGCTCAATTTCTGCCTTATCCTAGCAAAGGGCTTCTCAACCCCGGAGGCTGATTGGAATCCCCAGTCAGGTATCCTGTGGAATTCTCTCCGGTTTTTCTGATAAATTCTCCTGGTTAACCTGGGGTTATGGACTTGGGGAAAAAATACCAATGGCCTTCCTGGTGCATCCGATCAGGGGCATCCGATCAGTGTCAACAGAGCTTATCCCAGGTGATGCTCACCTTGGTCCCCTGTCATGGTGTGTCCCAGCTTCTCCCCTGTGGATTACTGCTCTTCCCTTTCCATACCTATCAGTCAGTGAGGCATCAAGTCCCACCTACACTCCAGAGTGGGGAAGGAAGCCCCCGATTTTGGAGGGATACATAAATAAATTAAAAACTATGATGTGTTAAATCCACCACAATAACTAATAAATATTTTGAGGGAAACACTTGGAGGCTACACAAATATCCAGTTTTGCTCAGTGATTTTAAGGTCTGCCTGTGCATCTTGTCCACAGCGATCCTGGCTCTGCCTTCCTAAAGGCAATTTCCTATAGCTCTTATTTCTTTCACATCATTATTTGGAATTCTGTCTGAAAGGAAGAATTTTTTCCTTCTCCCCCACTTATTTACTTTTTAAAATCATGTATTTATACTAGTATAAACCCATGGGTATTATTTTAGGCTTTGTGTTATTGTTCAATATTGTCCTTTTTAAATTTTGTTGCACAAATGATTCCAATTTTGGCCATTAGGAGCTCTTTCAGGCTGGCCCCAATGTTCTTTTGACCCGTGCACCTCACTTTTCATTCCTATGTTTTTGTTGTTGTTGTTGTTTTAATTACTTTTTGGCTGGGCGCCATGTTGCACACCTGTAATCCCAGTAGGGCTCTGCCACTGGGCAGGCTGAAGCAGGAGGATCACGAGTTCAGAGCCAGCCTCAGCAACTTAGCAAGGCCCTAAGTAACTCAGTGAGGCTCTAAGCAACTCAATGAGACCCTGTCTCTAAATTAAATACAAAAAAAGAGCTGGGTATGTGGCTGAGTGTTTAATCTGGGTTCAATTCCTGGTACAAAAAAAAAATATTTTCTGGTACAGTTGTCACCTGAGGTTTCACTTCCTGCAGTTCTAATTGCTCATGGTCAACCACAGTCTGAAGATATTAAATGGAAAAGTTCCAGAAACAAACAATTCATAAGTTGTAAGTTAAGCTCCTTTCTAAATAGTGGGATAAAATTGCTCACCATCCTGCTCCTTCCTACTGGGGATATGAATCTTCCCTTTATGCAGCATGTCCACACTGTATATGCTACCTGCCTGTTAGTCCCTTGGTAGCCATCTTGGTTATGAAATCTCAACTGTCAAAGTCCCACAGTGCTTGTGTTTAAGTGATCCTTAGTAGTTGACACTACATCAGAGGGCCTACGTCATTTATCTCACTTCATCTCAACACCTAGGCACTGAATCATCTCACATCATCATCATAACAAGGGTGAGTACAATACAGTAAGATGTTTTGAGAGAGAGAGAGACCACATTCATTTAACTTTTATTACAGTTATAATTTTTCTATTTTATTTTTAGTTATTGCTTATTTTATTTTCGGCAGTTCTGGGTATTGAACCTAGGATTTTATGTTATTTGGGTTGTTAAACTTTTATGTGCCTAATTTATAAACTATAAATTTGTATATTGGGTTCAGTAGTCTCCCTGGTTCAGGCATCCCTGATGTCTTGGAAGTTGGATCCCCAGGGGACAGGGGACCACTGTACCACAAAGATGTTTCAGATTAATCTTGTAGTTTCCCTGTGTCAGGCCTCAGAACCCACCATTTTTTCAGGGAGCCTTGCTTCCTTCCTGGAGAGTGATGTTTAGAAGGAAGATCTGGTGCAGGTACTCTTTTAACACAGGGAGGGTATCACTGCCTCTAGGCCGTCTCAGAGGATGAAATCAGGAAAAACATGTGCATATTCACTCATTATTTTAAAATAAGCAAATCCATCCTAATATATCCAACTGGAATCCAAAGGCTTCATTCTAACCTTCTCTGGAAAATATTTATAAATGTCCTTGTCCAACCCTAATCCAGGCAGGTTAAACCAGAAACTCTGGAGATTGGGTCCACACTGATTTTTTTTTTAACTCCCCAGGTGAACATAATGTTCAATCAGGGCCAGAGTGAATGGTTCAGAGTGGCCTTTCCCTGTTTGTCCCTTTGCCTAGGGCTGGTTTTATGGCTCAGTGCCTCTCTTCACTCTTCTGCAGTCCTCCAGGCCAGCGCCTGCTTCCTCCCCCAGCTCACAGAACCGCTTTGTTCCCCTAAGGAATCAGCCCTTCCCACCTGTGCTGCGCTTCTCTCTGTCTAATTAGAGCAGCAGCTAGTGCCATTATCTGCTCCCCTTAATCATCAGACTGCGAGAACAAATCAAGGGCCAGCCCTAGAAAGAGCAGCCCATAGTCTCAAGGCCAGATAGATTTAGGGAGAAGAGCTGGAAAATCTGTGTTCCCACTAAGCCACGCCCTCTCATTCCCGCGCTCAGGTTGCAGTGGCCTGGGAGTCTCCAGTTACAGAAGTTGATACTGCAAAAGCCTGAAGAGTTGAAAGGCCACAAAGAAATATAAAGAGCGGTTCTATTAAGAAGAGGTAGATATATATACTTTTGTAGTTGTTAAGCTTACAATACTTGTTTGATGAGAAACATTATTATTATTATTATTTTTTAAGTTTCAAACTCGGCTCTGAGCATGAGTATCATGTAATGAAACCTTCAGAACTAGCGTCAGCAAGTTTCTGCTTCAGGTGAAGAAGTCAAGGACGAGATAAATAGTGGGCAGGGAAGAAAAGAATAATTTTAAATGAGTGATCGATATGTAAAGATTAATTTCAAAGGGATCAGTTACTAAAAGAAATAGATAAAATCTTAAAGTAATGAAAGAGTCAACTAGGTACTATTTAAGGTCTTGCCTATTTGAGAAAATAAGCTGTAACATTTGAGGTTCTTCTGAATTCATAGTTGCTAGAGAAAAATTATAAAAGTAGTCGATACAGATGTTGCATATGTAGCTAATTTCTAACAATAGAATGAAACACTATAGATGGCATTTAAGGAGTTTGTTATTGATGACATTAAGACAGTAAAGTTTTAAATGAGATTGACACAAAGGACTGTTCTGACAACCCAGATCTTTAGCACAGGTACTAAGGGTTAAACTCTTTTGGCTGAATCACAAGGAATTAGCATCTAGGATAAGCCTCTGCTGGGGGTGGGTGGGCTGAAGGTTGTCTCAGATTCTTTCCGGTGCTTCCTCCTCTTGTGGTCCTACTCTTTCTCCAGTTCTCCATTTGGAAGAGATGGAGGGAGTATTTGAGCCCTCAAAGAGATCTCAGAGGGAAAAGCCAATATTTAACTCAAAGGAAAGGATGGTCAACAGAGGTCAGGGGTAGGTAGAGGCCAGCAATGGAGACATTTCTTAGGTAAAAGATTTTTCCTTTAATCATATATGTTCTATACCCACTACCACTATCATTAATTCAACTCTCAAAGAATGGAATTAAAGGAAAGATAAATGTGGTATTTTAGTCAGCTTTATGTTGCTGTGACCCAAAGACCTAACAAGAACAATTTTAGAAGAAGAAAAGTTAATTTGAGGCTCACAATTTTAGAGGTCTCAGTCCATAGACAGCTGATTCCATTGCTCTGGGCCCAAGGTGAGGCAGAACATCATGGCAGAAGGGTATGGTGGAGGAAAGCAGTTTAGGACATAACAATAGGAAGTGGGGGGGGCTTTTCTTCTCACCAAGGACAAAATATAAACCCCAAAGACCCACCCCCATTACTTCCTTCTCTAGTCTCCCCTACCTGCCTACACTTGCCATTTAATCTCTATCAGGAGATTAATGCACTGATTAGGTTAAGATTCTCATAACCCAGCCATCTCACCTCTGAACTTTCTTGCATTGTCTCACGTGAGCTTTTGGTGGACACCTCCTATCTAAACCTTAACATGTGGCATGCACTGACTTATGGAGACATGTCATAAACAGTTATGGACACACTGGAGGAAATATCACAAAAATTGTTGAAAGAAATCTCCCACTAGAAATGCATGATTTATCCAGAATTTAATTGTAATTAAATCTTTGTGGCCACTCCCTGGATATATACATGAAGACTGATCCATATTTGAAGGAACAATTTAAACAGCAAAGGAAAGGCAAGTGATTTTTAAAAGAATCTCCTGTTTTGTATATATGTAATGATAGAGTGTTCTTTCGAGGGAATTCAGGTGAGGGAATTCAGGTTAGGGACTGCATGGGATTTTCCCAACTGGCACATAGTCCCTGGTACACAGCAAATATTTGTTGAATAAATTTTTAATATCTCTGACCTTAAGAACAGATTTTAAGTGAATGCTGGATTTTTATTCCTTCTTTGCTCATTGGGGAACTAATGCTGGGAGAGGTTAGCAAGTTTGTTGGGAACTATTGAAAAATCAATGACAGCTCTAGGAACTGAGGGACCATTCCTACTCCTGGTCATTCAATTTGTTGGTCACACAAGGGTGGACTTTCCCAGGAGGCACAGTATGAAGGTTTATCTCTTTTAAAGATCCATGAAAAAGTTCTAATTTCTGCTAAAACCAGAAGAAAAAATTACATCCATGCAGTCCATAGAACATAATCTTTCACTTTTTTTTTTAATGGAGGAAATGGCCCATGAAAGTCACAGTGCTGCTGATCACCCCTACTTCTGACCACTCAAGTGAAGAAACAGTCCTGATGTGTCCCTCTCCAGGATGACAGACATCAACACAAGTAACATCTTTCATGCAAAACCTCCTTCCCTTCTCACCCCCCCCCCAAAAAAAAAAACCCTTTAAAATTCAGGTTTATGGACATCTAATTTACATACAATAAAATGTCCCCTGTTTACCATATGGTTCTATGAGTTTTGACAAAATCAGTTGTGAACCCATCACCACAATCAAGATATAGAACTTTTTACCACCCCCAAATGTTCCCTCAAGTGCCTTTGCAGTCACCCCAGCCCCAGCCCAATCCCCAGCTCCTGCCAACCACTGTTCTATTTGCTACCTATAGTCTTATTGTTATCAGAACTGCATTCACCAGGGGCCTTCTATCACAGAGCCCCTGGGCCTGTTTTCCTCCTCTCAGCATCATGCACCTGTGAGTCATCAATGTTGCTGCCCATACTGACAACCTACTCATTTCAGCTGAATAGATTGTCATGGAAAGCTGCGTCACAGTTTTATAAAATAATCTGCTCATCAGTAGAAGCACATTGGGTTGTCTCCAGCTTTTGATAATGGCATATAAAGATACTATAATTATGTAAGGATATGTTTTCATCTGAATATACATTTTCACTTAAAATGGCATTGCTTGGGATTGCAGCAGAGGTTGGCAGCCGTGCCCCTCCACACCTTCCGGATGTCTACCTCCTAATCGCCCAAACCTATGCATATGGCAAAGGAGAATTGGGTCTGCAGATGGAATTAAGGTTGCTAACTAGCTGATCTTAAGTTAGAGGATCATTCTGGATTATTTGGTGGACCCATTGAATCACACAAGTCCTCAAAAGCAGAGGATGGTTCCTGGCTGTGGGGAGAGGGCGATGGGGCTGGAAAAGGTGCAGGCAGATGTGCTGTGGGTTGCTAGGTTACAACATCGTGAATCAAGTTTCTTACATTTCTGGAAGACAGAGCTCTGTAAACCATGGTCCTGGTAGGGCTCTGTTCCTTCTGCAGGCTGTGGGAGAAGGTATTTCCTACCTTCTCAGGCTGTCCACATTCCTGGCCTGCAGTCTCTTTCTCTGTCTTCAAAGCCTATCACTCCAGCTTCTGCCTGTGGTCACAGGGCCTTCCCTCGCCCTCCTTCCATCATTGCTTTGCCTGCTTTGTCTTCCACTCAAGGGTCATCTCCCCACCTCAGATCCATAACAGAAATGGAAAAGAACCAAAGTAACTCCATTTTGTTCTGACCTGATTCCATTTTATGCTTGCTTAGAATGTTTTCTTTTCTGCCCCCTGACAGCTGTATCTGTGTTGACAGAACAGTAGGACCTTCCCGCGTCCCTGACTATGGCCCTGATGCATAACAAAAATGACACTAAAATGTATAATCAAAACATGTAATCAAAATATCTGTCTCACAAGGCCTTTTCTGACCTACATGTGCCTCAATTGTCCTTGTGGTTTTGCCTTTATAAACTGTTATTTCCAAAATGCAGGTGCTGGGAGTCCTTTGAGGCCCTAGGCTGCTCCCAGCCACTTGCCTGGTATCCCCATTCAAGGACCTTTGTTTCCCTTTCAGTTTGGCTTACCATGTGAGGTGGCCTGGGATTCTCACACACCCTGTAACTATAACCTAATCACATCTTCACCTGTTCCTCTTGCCATATAAGATCATTATTCACAGGTTTGGGAGATTGAGGTGTGGACATTTTGGACAGCCCTCATTCACCCTAATGTAGCATTTTTAAAAAACCGACAAGCACAAAACCCACAAAGCTCAGCCTGTTTGGATGATCAACTCATTTTGGTTTGTTTGAAACTTTCCTAGCGTTAGCCCTGAAGGTCTTGTGTCCCAGGGAGGTCCCTGGGTCCTGGGCAAACTGTGACAGTTTCTCACCATAGCTGGTAGACATAATAAATGCTTGATAGAATGAACAACAGATCCAGGATGTACTCAGTGAAAAGGAGTCTTAGCATGTCATCTGGGAGAAGAGTTTTTGCTTTCATCAGGCATAGGAAAGACATTTCTGAGAAGTTGCCCACCGTGACATGTATACGGTAGCTAAAGCTTAAGGAATCCTGGAATAGGCAGGAGGGGTTCAGGTTGTCTCAGGCAAAATGGACGGTGTCCACCTAGACAGGCAACTTCATCTTTGACCCATGAGAGGGTGGTTTGAGAATATAATTTTAAAAAATACAAGACTTAAAGCATGTACGAGGATTGAAGAAAGTAAAAAAAGCACACAAGGATTTAGACTTGTAGACAGTCTGGGGTTTGCTATCAGGGTGATGAACTGAAAACTCTGCACCTAAGTTTCCTCATCTGTTTTATGGAGTGAATACTGTCCATCCTTAACTCAGAGACCTGCTGAGAACAAATGAGATGAGAGCTTTGATGAAGGCAGAGATCTTTGAGTGTTTATCAACTTTAGTTAAGACAATCAGATTCTCTCTGCTTCAGTTTTTCCACATCTGAATGTGGGAGGTTAAGTGAGCATCTTCTAGGTACCAGCATTGTTTTGGCCCTGGAGGGCAACTGTAAATAAAACCCCAAATCCCTTTTCTTGCCATAGTTATATGTTGGAACAGGAGACAAAGAAACATACATTGGGATAAAAGAGCAAAGAATCAGAGGATAATAAATGAGAAGAAAGAATGATGGGAGGATTTTGCTATTTTAAAGGGTGGAATAAGGTAGCAGGCACCTGCAATCCCAGCACGTGGGAGGCTGAGAGGGGGAATCTCTTGAGCCTAGGAGTTGGAGGCCAGCCTGGGAAGTACTGTGAGACTCTGTCTTCAAAAAAAAAAAAAAAAAAAAAATCAAAGGGAGTGGGAGTGGTCAGGGAAGGTGGGGAAGGTGATATTTCACTCCCAACACAGGAACCAGACCATAACATCCAGACCATAACATCATCTAAAGTACTTAAAGTTAGCTTTGGGGAACTATCAGTAAATGTGAGCCAACCTGCCTGCCTTCCTTCTTTCCTTCCTTCCCTCCACCTGATTCTCTATAGAGTTGAGTGAGGGGGGAAAGCAGTATAATAATTACAAGGTTTATAAATTTAACAAATGTGTGTTGAGTGTCCATTGTACGCCAAGTCCTGTTTTGGATGCAAGAGAAATGGCAGTAATACATTGGAAAAAACGCTCTTCCCTCGTGAAAATTCCATTGCAGTGAAGGAGGGGATAGACCAGCAACAATATAAGTAAAATATATAGTACATCAGAAGGGATGCGATTTACAGCTGAAAAGAAATTTCTAGGGGCTGGGGATAAGATGGAACCATTTTAAACCTGATGTATATGGGAGGCACTACCAAGATGGTGACATGTGACAGTGAGGGAGAAGAGCCAATGGGGGAATAGAATTTCTGGCTGAGAGAACAGCAGGTGCAAAGGTTCCTGGGGTGGAAGTCTGCCAGGTATACCTAAGGAAGAGTGAGGAGCCAGAATTCAGTCAGTACCATGGATGAAGAAGAAGAGAGAGAAAGCTCCAGGTGGGGGGACTGCAAATCCTGTGTGGCCTTGCAGACCATTGACATGGTGTGGGCTTCTATTTCCAGTGAGACAGGAGCCAGCCGAGGCTGACTGACTTCCATGTTCTTTCCCATTTTATAGGGACTTTTGTCACATGACAAAATTTTTCTGTAAAGAGACACTAAAAGTTGAACATTAGTTATAGTTGTTGTCACTGAAAGCAAACAATAGAGGGCAATTTGCGATGACTTGGTCTTAAGAATTTCAAAATTCATTTGTTTTTTCACTCATCAGGCACTTATTGATCGCCTGGAATTAAAAACAGGCCTTACAACATTCTAAGTAAAAGTAACCGGCACCCTCACAAAGAAAGTAACAGTCATTGAGATTGAATGTTTATTGTTTATGTAACAATTACAATGCCGTATCTTGGATTCATGTCAGTTTTTGACTTTACCATGGTGTGAGAGCAACAGGTGTTCTGTAGGAACTGCACTTTGATTTTGTGTTTTCCTTTCTGGCGATATGCACTGCGGTCCCATCTTGATGCTGGGCAGCCCCAAGATCACCCTACAGCATGCTACATGACTAAGCAGTGACATCCTGTAGGTCAGATTGATTAAGTGCATTTTCAACTTGCGATATAAGCCCTCATCAATGGAGGAGCATCTGTACTGCCCCTGTAGGAGTTCCAAAGGCCTCATTTTACAGATGAGAAAACTGAGGTCAGAAATGTTAGGCCACTTGCCCCAAGGTCAAATGGTGCAGATAGGTGTCAAGTACAGCAGGCAGGCTCCAGCAATGTTCTGCTGCTGAGTAGAAGAGCCCGTGGGAGTTGACCATGTCCTCCCCCCTTCCCTTTGTCTGCCTCAAAACAAAAAGTGGTCTCTGAGGAATTCAGTCTCACTGTCCCCCAAACACTGACCCATTCAGCCACCTGGGTCCCTACAGTCAAGGAGTGTCCACTTAAGTGCCAATATCTTGGAAAAGCAGCTCCATCCAGGGATTTATTTGCGGCCTCATTTTTCATATCCTGAACATGAAAAGTGTAGAACAAATGGATGTTCTCTGGGATCCCTTCGGCTTTGAAATGTTAAGACTCTGATGGAATAGTTTCTTGTGATTTAATGCACAAAAGAGACAGAAGTGGAGAAAAATCCCTCCCTGCTTCTTGGACTTATTTTCTGTGTGCCTAAAGCTGGTACCTGAAATATAAATACTCTGGGTCCTGTCCCTTTGACAAATTGCACTTTCTCTTTTTTAACCTCTCTCCTTTTAAATATCTTTTGTTCTCTCTGATTCATGGTCAGATCGGCTTTTGAATAAACTTTCTGAAGGCTTGAGTCAACTGTTCCTGTAAGCTGTTGGGGGCGGGGCAGGGGAAGAAAGAAGAAGACAGATCTCGTTTCCCTACAAATCATCATGGAATGCATCTGTCTCAATTTTGATCAAACAAGTGAAAGGGGAAACGAGTTCTTATTGATGAGAAGAAAATGGAGACAGCAAAGCCCAGAAGCTTCTCTTTGGTCAGCCTGCTATTGTGCTTCCGCCTCTTTGACGTCCTCCCAAGGGCTAGACACTGGACCCTCCCAGGGAGGTTCCCACAACCTGGACAGTGGAGCTGGAAACCAAGTCCACACTCGGTGGGGGGGACTTCTCACTGCCTTCCCATGGCCTGGCCATCCTGAAGCCCGGGAGGCCTGACAGCAGGTGCCAGGCAGTGTGCCTGCTCCCGGGGACCCCAGAGGCCAAGGACATGAAACCCGAGACCAGTCCGTCCTGCAGAACACAGAGATTCCCAGGCTTCATTACTATGCATCTAGGACAGGGGCCCTGCCAGGGGGCTGCTGCAAACACATTTGCCAAGGGTGACTGCCGGAAAGATGGGTGCCACAGGCTTCTGGGCTCTCTCTTTTCTTTTCCTCTCATCCTTCTCGGCAATCTTTGGTTTCGTTTCCTCTTTCCCTTCCTAGCTCTCTTTATGAGTCTTTCTTTCCTCTTCCTCCTCAGTTTTCCCCCCCTCCCTTCCCCCTCCAGCCTCCCCACCCCCCGCCCCACCTCACCTCCTTCTCTCCTTGCTCTCCCCATCCTTCCCATCTCTGAGTCCCTCTTCGCCTTCATTCTCTGTCGGCTGTGGCCTTGCTTGGAAGGTTTACCTAAGGGGTGCTCAGGGGCTCCCCAATCAGCTGTGGATGCACTAGGTTTCGGGGTAGATGGGCCCATCTCAGTGAATTCTCAGTATGGACCCCTGGTGGTCATTGCCCCGAAGACTAGAGGAGGTGCTGGCCATATTCTTTATGCTTGTTTCTGCAAACTGCACCCCCCACCCCGCTTTTATTAAATCTCACAAGTCAACTGGATTATTGATTATTGTCTTGCATTTTCTGTCTGTTGATCTCTCTCTCTCTCTCAATTTTTTTCTCTGCCCCCCTCACCACCACTCCTGCTCACACACTACTGAGAAATTTGGAGAGCTTTATTTCAGGCATAAAATTCATCTGAAGCCAGGCTCGGTGGGTGGCACACGCCTGTAATCCCAGAGGCAAGGGGGCTGAGGCAGGAGGATCATGAGTTCAAAGCCAGCAAAAGTGAGGTGCTAAGCAACTCAGTGAGACCCTGTGTCTAAATACGATACAAAATAAGGCTAGGGATGTGGCTCAGTGTTCCAGTGCCCCTGAGTTCAATCCCCAGTACTGCCCCTCCAAAAAAGGAAAAGTTCATGTGAAGTGTGGTGTTGTAGGATCCTTAGTAAATCAGGTCTGAATTTCTCAGGAATTTAGAAAAAGAAAGCACATCTCTTTTTCATATCATACCAAAATGTTTTTATACATGGGTAGAAGAGAAGTGACCTTTCTCTTCCCTTTGGTAGGGAGTTCCTGGAAACTCAAGCCACAAAGAATCCATGTACAAGGAATTTTTCGCATGATAAATGGATGACTCTCCTTTCCAAGCAGAGCAATAGCACAGACCCCTTGCTTCATGCTATTAACACAAGCACAGCGGAGAAGGTGTCCCTTTCCCTCCTTGGGGGCAAAGGAACTGTTGTAAATATGCACTGGGGCCTGTCAGGGCTGCTAGCTTTTGCTGGATGGACGGGCCATTCCAGGCCTCTGCCTGGGCTGGCCAGTCAGACAACCCCTTGAGACTTCATGATGGTGACCCAAGGACCTGTCCAGTTTTTCTCCTATCCTTTCTTATCTCGGGCCAATCCCTTAGATAAATGACTCTCATATTTAGTTCAAAGGCTGTGGAGCAACACCAGTACATCTGCCTGAGGGTCTTTTGAGGGGGTCAGCTGGTTTTATTTGTGTATTTATGTGAGAGACTTTTGCTGTTTAAATTTAATACACTTCGACAGCATTTCTTCAAAAGCAGCTTTTGGTGGTGGCTGTTTTATGATAAATGTTGACATTTCATTGAACTTAATAGTCTCAAAAAAGACAATGGTGAAGGGGGGCATAGTCTTTTTAACTGTGGATGGAAAACATTTTACTTCAATTCTGGGACCAGAAATGTCAAAATTCTTCCCTCTTGAAAAGTAAAGAATTAGGCAGATACTACCTTTAATATAAACTGATGTGAATCTTACAAATTTCTATCAATTTAAGCTATAAAAAATAGCCTTTTTATTTACAATGTGTGTTACTGTCTGAATTTAAATTTGTGAAATCTTCCTCTTACACCATGTCTGACTTAGCATCTGGGTGTCTACTCGAAATCATCAAAAAGTAAATCTCATGCTGTCTTTAAAACCAAATTGCTTAGCACATGCCTGTAATCCCAATGGCTTGGGAGGCTGAGGCAGGAGGATCACAAGTTCAAAGCCAGCCTCAGCAGTTTAGCAAGACCATAAGGAACTCAGTAAGACCCCTGTCTGTAAATAAAACATTAAAAAGGGCTGGGGATGTGGCTCAGCAGTTAAGCATCCTGGGTGCAATCTCTGGTACAAAAAAAAAAGTAAATATCACCGGTACTAAATTCTAGCATAGAAATCATGGAAATGTGTACACAAATGTGTACCTTTGCAATTTCTTTGGTGTGTGTTACACAGAGTACTAGCTTTAGAGCAAGAAAGGTGAGCGTTAGAATTCCAGCCCCATACATTACTTAAGTCCACCATTTGTCACTCAGATTATAATAAGTGATGATTAAAAAAGAAAATGCCTTGGGGGGCACCGTGCTTGCAGCCCCTTGGGGAGAAAGACGCATTTACAATACACAGTAGGAATTTCCCCTTGTGCTTACTCCAATAAGCCACCAGGTGGCATTCACTATGGGGAATCCTTCACCTGCCATCTTTAGGCATCCTCGAATTCACCTCCATTCAATCTCCTTATAACTTTCCAAGGGTTGGTGTTCCCATGTGTGGATTCCACTCTCACTGGCTTAGGTACAGTCATTTTGGGACAAATTATTAGGACTTCCATCGTTCTACCACCAAAGCACATATTCTATCTGCATCTGCAGGATGAGAAATACGTAATCTAATCCTCAGGAAGAGAGTTACAGAGATGAAAGAGAAAGACAGGGATAAAAGGTTAAAAAAAAAGGAAAGGGCTCTGAGAAGAGGAGAGAGGCAGGGTGGAGAAAGACAGAAGAGTGGAGTGAGGAGAGGGGGAAAGGAAGTGAGTCCCTATTCCACTAAGAAAGAAAGGGCTTAATTTTTGTTTAACATGCTGAGAAGCCAAAAGAGGACCACCTTTCCTTTACAAACCCAGAGGCTCAGAGGGCAGTATCCAGAAAGCCAGCTACCCTGCTGTGAATGTTGGAGATAAATGCAACCTGGGTGAAGACGGGCACCTTACTCAGTTACCTTTCACTGTCCCACATCCCTTCCCCGCCGCTGTGTTGCAGAGGTATGCTAAGGGAGAGCATCACTGAGGGTCACTACAGGTCTGGAGTATGTTTTTCACTCTGATCATTTTGAGGGAGAAGGCATTCAAGGGATGCGAGAAGTTTTAAGGCTCAAGGCTAATGCTTCAAGACAGTGAGCTGTCTGTCACTGGAAGGATGCAGGCTACAGTTTTAATGCATTACTTGTTAGGAAGCTGAGGAGAAGGGTGTCCTGCATGAGTTTAAGGAGCTCTGTCAGATGACCCTTATGTCCTCTCTGATGTTACCTTGTTTCTCAAAGCATGAAGGATGGGCCCAGCTAGGACAAGCTTCCAGGTCTTCTTTGTTTACACCTACTCCACTTTGTGGTCTGAATTGGGGGCTAAAGGTGGGTACAGAGAAAAGAGGCAGTGACCCACCTCTGTGCCTCTTCTCCCCACATTGGCAGATGTCACCTCCTGGGTGTTGGAGGTGGGAGAGGAGAGTCAGGATGTTTACTGCATGGGAAATCGAAGGCAAAAAAGGAAAAGAAGCCAACTTTCACAAGCTTCCACTTGGAGAATAGGATGAATTTGTGACCATCTAAATATTTGTAATTAACTAAGTCTAAGAGCACGAAGTACCACATTCTTCTGAGACTAGGGGAAAGTCAGCCCCTTATGCCAGTGTGTGAACATTACAGAGCTTCTTTTCTTCTGAGTTATCTTTATTACTGCATGGGTGTTATTGTTTCAGTGTGTATCAATGTCACGAAAGCCTGCTTAGATGGCAGTAACACATTTTCTAGAATGTTTGTGAAGAAGACAGACAATATGCGTTTGAATCTTGGCCTGGTGGCCTTAGGTAACTAACTTAATCTATGCAAACAGTTCTTTAATCTGTTAGATGGAGCCAAGTTAAGTATGTACCTCAGAAAGTTTCTGTAAAAAGTAGATAATATAAAGGGCTTAGTCCAGTGCTTGACACAGAGCTATCAGTGTTACCATTATGATTTAGAAGGCTTGTTTTGCATTTTGCAATATTTTGAAAGGACTCTTAGCAAGGCTATGAACATATGAACTAATTTGTGTATTTTCTTATACAGGTCAATTTACTATTAATTTTGAAAGGCAATTTGCAAAGGGATGAGAAATTGTACAGTGCGATAAAAACCGACTCAAGCACAAGAAAAAATGTTGAATTAGTTAGAAACTAAAGCACACACAAGAGCACACTCTGCATGCCTATAATCCCAGTAATTTGGGAAGCTGAAGCAGGATTGCAAGTTCAAGGCCTGTCTTGGCAACTTAGCAAGACCCTCAGCAACCTAAAGGGCCCCTGTCTAGAAATAAAAAATAAAAAAGGACTGGGGTTATAGCTCAGTGGTAAAGCATCCCTGGATTCAATCCCCAGTACAAGAAAGAAAGAAAGAAAGAAAGAAAGAAAGAAAGAAAGAAAGAAAGAAGAAAAGAAAGGAAAAAGAGTAAAGCACACACAAGAAGGAATCATTACCTTATGACAAGAGTCACTAGGAAAGCCCAAGGCATGAAAATTAACTTCACAACTATCCTATGCTAGCTCGTCATGCTCCACATGAAAATATGCACCTGGCAAGAACTCTGATTCCAAATACAGTAGTTCCCTCTTGTCTGGCAGGGTAATAGTTTCCAAGACTCCTAGCAAATGTCTGAAACAGTAGATAATAACAAATCCTATGCATCCTATGTTTTCTTATAGATATATACTAATGAACAATTTTAACTAATAACTTAGGCCTAGTAAGAGATTAATAGCAACAATAATTAAATTGAAAAATTATAACATATAATATGAATTATGTGAAATATTGTAATATAAATTATGTGAACATGTTGTCTTCCTTTTTCATTCTTTCTCTCAAAAAGTATTACTTGAATACAAGCTTTAAGATACCACAACAGTTGACCTAATATCTGAGGTGACTATTGAGTGACTAACAGGCAGGTTGCATATACAGTATGGATACACTGGACAAAGAGATGATTCACATCGGGGATGGGGAGAGATGAAATTGTATCACACTACTCAGAAAGGCATACACTTTATTTTGAGTAAAATAAAGTCCCTGCTGGTCTACTTTATTTCACTAAATATCAAAATGCTACATGGATCATTTATGAAGTGTATGGTTTTTGGTTTTCTGGCAACTCTCTTCCCTTTCCAGAACCCAAGTTGGGCTGTGTGCCTCATGGGGGCCCGCCTGAGCAGGACACAGGAAACTAGGCAAAGCCACTCACAAATCCCATTCCTCTGGTCACAATGACTGCCTCAGATATTACCTGATGACCTATTCAGAGACAATAGGGACACAATGTGACCTAGGCTGAGAATTCTAGGAGAGAGTCTCACTGGGTCCTGCTGGCCTGGGTGCTGAGGGATGACAGCCCCGGGCTTCTGTGGCCACTCTGCAGAAACTGAGCCAGGAGATAAAGAAAGATGGCATCTTTGGGGTCATCTCTTTCCCTGGACTTTTTCACTTCAATGAAACAAGAACTTTTTCATGGGTTAATCCAGTTTGAATTGGGGTTTCTGTTATTTGCCACCAAGATATCAACACTTGCCCCCCAGGTTGTACAGATTTAATGAGGTGCCCTAGGAGGGAACGTGCAGCAAAGTGCCTGGTGTTGGGATGCTCCAGGAATCTCCCTCTTCTCCACCATCACTGGCCTTGTGTGCTAGGATGCTCGGGGAGAGCCTCATCAGTGGTGCTGAGATAGGCCTGAATGTTTGGGAAGGGCACAGAAATATGTAGAGGAGGCAGGGGGTGGAGGGCAGTGTTGGGAATTTCCAGTAGAGTGGTGGCAGGAATGTGTAATGCACACTTTGCACACACTGAGAAGACAAACCAGGAGAATGAGGACTCCTGGACCAGAAAATGATAAACCAGCTGTCCAGGCCAAAGCAGTTCTTGGGTGCAGCTAAGGAGTTTGGACTTTGCCTGGAAGATACAGAGAAATATTGCTGCCTGGCTTGACCTGACAAATCAGCATTCATCGGACAAATACCCAGCTGCAGATGATGACTTAGCAGGGAGGCTGTTTCCGAGGCCACCATAGGGAAACAGGCCTGACGTAGCCCAGGCCTCACCAGAGGGGGCCAAGTGGAGGTGAGGGCAGGGCAGTCCAGGGGCCAGTGCACTGTTCTCAGCACTGTGCCCTTAGCTTGTGCTCATGACCTCTTCCTTGCAAGGGATGAAGCACCAGCCTTGAAGCACCAGATTGCTATTAGCCTTTGTCCTTGAGCAAGAAGAATGGTGTTTCCGAAGCGGCTTTGCTTTGTTTGGCTTGCTGAGTGATTAGCAGTTTTCTGTTTTGCTCTTACCACACCCTCTGACTCACCCTGTGTACTGTAGGCATGTGTTTCTTTTCAGAGCTTCAGAATAAATTTCTTCTTCTTCTGCAAACATCTCGTTTTCAACAGCACATTCATTCAGTTTATATTGCTTTGTACCTGCTTTTTGTGAGACTGGAAAATAACCTGGGTAGGATCTAGCTCCCAAAAGCCAAGAAGAAATCAGCCATCATTTGTGAATTTGATGTGAAGATTTTATGAAAATGTTGGAGGTAGAACAAAGCAAAAGGTTACTTTCAGAGGTGTTAATATGGTGCTGTTGGGTAAGCCCCGATTGGGGGCCAGGAGGCATGAATTCTAGTTTGAGCTCTCATTTGCAAGGTAGTACACACTAGCTAACATGCCTTAGCATGCTCCTTGACATTGCTGTGCTGAGTGTTCTCAGCCATAGGATGAAATGGCTCTATTGGAGGCCACTCTTAACTTGCTCCCAGCGCTACGATTTTAAACATCTGTCTTGTGTTGTCAACGCAGGTCGCAGTTCTCTACTGGAATAAGACAGAGCATTGCAGGTACAGGGCTTATTCCATTTGCCTAGCTGGTTCTGTGGGTCAGTGGTCTTACTCTTAAGAAGCATCACATTTATTTAATTCCTATTGGATCCAGAGATAAAATGAAGGCCCCATTACATTTAAAAAAGTACAAATAAGTAGTGTTATAGTTTAAGGAGGTTCACTAGTATAATATGGTTCCCACTCTGCCATTTATAATTGGGTGATTTTAGAAAGAGAAAGTCTTGTTGATCTGATTTGAATCTTTGTTTCTTTATTTGTAACAGGAGATAATAATACAAATATGATGGATTTATTTTCAGGATCAAATGATATAATGCATATATAATATACATGACACTGGTACTTAGTGAGCTCAATAAAAGGGTAAATATGGTAAAAAGTGCTCATTTCATAGGCTAATTTTCTGCAGCCTTCGTTCTTCAATCGAGGACCTGAATCAAAATATTTACAGTTCCCATAATCTCCATTCAAACAAATTCATCAAGAGCTTAACTGATCTATGCAACACAGGGCAGTGAGTACTTGGTGTGTACCTGGGCAAAGGCACAGAGGGATGTGAGTGCTGGATGGTTAGCCAGTTTACCCAGTAGCTGAGTTACTTGCTTCCCATGCACCAGTCAGACAGGAAGCAATTCGAATTTGTGCCCCAGTAGATCGACAGCCTCCTAAGTGTCCTGGACCATTGGAATAATAAAAGAAAAGTGAACCATACTTTTATTAAAGCCGTGTTGCCATATTCATGGATGCCAGGCACTCTTAAACTGCTGAAGGAGTTCAGGACAGGTGTGATCAGATTATAGTTCCCCTTTCAAACAAAGGAAAATAATTGAGGATTTTTAAATGCCTGGAAGTCCCTGATGCAATCTTGCTCCATTACCACCTAAAACACGGAAAATAACCCCAAACAAAGCCTGCCTATCCCTGTATTGCCAAGATAGCCAGAATCTGTACTAACTTCAAGGTCCATGGAGCTGTGTTTTCTGACACAACAAACCAGCCAGCCTACACTGAAGCAGGAAAGCATTTTGTCAAATCTTTGCTCGCCAACCCAGAAAGTCAGAGTCTTGAGCAACTTTACCAAGAAAAATCAAGTGCCTCCTTTTGCACAGGCAACACCTTCTGAGATGAGTAGTAAAAGCCAGGACAAGGCCAGGCAGCCTGAGATCTAGCAGAACGACACAGGGTAAATAGGCACAGGTTTGTGAAATGGAGCAGGCGCCAAGAACATCACCCAGCATCCAATGTGACGTCGCACAGGACCCGAGTCCTTCTGAATACCTGACCATTGATAAAGTCACAACTGGTCTCCCAAGCACACCATAGCAGAGGGAAAGGCATGCTTCTCACAAGTCTGTGAAACAACTTGAGAGTGAAATAATATGTAATCAACAGGAGAAAATTCCAGAAAACAATTTGGAGCGTCTGGGTGAGAGATGTGTGAGAAGACACGTAAGTGAACAGGCCAAAGAGAAGAGACAGTGCCAGGAGGTGAAAAGACCCCAGGCTCAGGGGGAGCGGCGTGGTGTTTCGGTCTACGTGTATTCTGCAGAAAGATCCTATCAAGAGGTTTAACATATATGCCACCTCATCAACTTATCTTTTGGGGGGAGTGTTGAGAACATTAAGATTCTATTCTTTCAGTAGTTTTGAAATGTACAAGGTATTTTAATTAACAGTGGTCACCATATAGTACAATAGATCACTAAAACTTCTTCCTCCATCTCAACTAAACTCTGTGCCCTTTGATCAAAATCTCCCTTTTCCTGATCTTTCTGATAACTGTCTTTCTACTGTTTCCATGAGATTGACTTCTCTGGATTCTGCATGTGTTTGAGATCTTAGAAGTTGTCTTTCTGTACCTGACTTATTTCACTTAGCATGACATCCTCCAATTTCACCCACGTTGTCACAAATGACAGAATTTCCTTCTATTTAAATGATGAAGAACATTCCATGGTGTGTGTGTGTGTGTGTGTGTGTGTGTGTGTGTGTGTGTATGTGGTAGATATTTACTTTGGTTAACTATATCACATCATTTCTCTTATTATATCCAGTTATTTATTAATTAAAATTAAATTTTAAAAAAATTAAGGGGTTGTCATATTTTGGGCTTCATAGGTAAGTAAAACACCTTCCCCAAATTTAGGGACTATATTAGGTTTCCAGGTTTTAATTTTATAAAGTGAATAAATTATAAATTACGTTAACATTACATGAGTGTGCCACCACACTCATGTAACATCTCTCATGACTCAGGAGACTGAGGCAGGGCATCAAAAGTTCAAGGCCATCCTGGGCAAATTAAAAGGGCAGGCATGTAGCTCCATAGCCAGGACTAAGGAAAAACTTGAAACAACAACCATTTAAAAAAATTAATTATCTGCTATCTTCATAATTATAAAACAATAGGCATGATAACCCAATGAGTCATTATCAGCACCTTTCATTTGGACTATAGCTATAGCTTCCTATCTCATTTCCATGATCTCTCTTACACTCCTTTAATCTTGACTTCACTCAGTAGTCACAAGTTTTTAACATATGTATATATGTGTGTATGTATATATACATACACATACATATATATCATCTAATGACTTTTCTCCTTAAAATATTTCTTAAGATTCTTATTAAATGTGGAATTAAGGTCCTGTATCAGTCAGTTATTGCTGCATAACAAGCTGTCCTCATACTCAGTGGCATAAACTGGCTCATAAGTCTGTGGGACAGCTGGGTGGCTCTGCTCCAGACTCTATGTCACCAGGTCAACTGGAGTGATAACATCTCTCATTCTTTTGTGAGTAACTGGCCACCCAGGCATACTCTTCACAGAGATCTCATAAATCCAAACTCCACCCTCCAGGTAGGTTCCTGATCCTTTACTGTATGTCACAATGGCTAATATTTGCTAGTCAAAGCACCTGGCCACATGATCAATAGCAATGGAAAGAAGACAGGGGAGTATAGTGCATCCCACAGAGGGAGGACCTGGGAATGAACATTTGCTGAACAATAATCTAAAATAGCCATCCTCAAACCTCGAATCAATTTGATCAGGACTTGTCCGCCTCTCATCCCAGCCCACTGTCCCTGTGCCCCTTGTATGCCACCCCAGGATCTTATTCTCTTCAATGTACCCTGCTCCTTCCACACTTGGGGACTTTGAGGAGGCTGGCTCCTTCTACCTTGGATTCCACTCCTTCTCCCTATCACCTCCACCAATGGGCTTTCATAGCATTTTACTTTCCTAGCATCTATCATAGTTTTAAAAATTACACATCAATCTGATTAACATCTACATAATCTACAAAGTAAAGATCAAGTCTGAATTGCTTACAGTGCTAACCCCAGCTCCGGGCAGAGTAGCAGGCACATAAGAGGCTTAATAAGTATACATAAAAAACTTGTTGGGTGCATGAATAAATGAATGAATGAATGGATAACTGCTTCTAGAAGTGTGAAGTGGTCCACATCCTGGAAAACACCAGGTCGATGTATCCGGGGCCTTTAAGATCACTGATCTTTGAATATAAAAATCCCATTCTTAGGAGTTTTTCATGATGAAATATTCAGAAATGGGCACGAAGAATTATACAAAGTTGTTCATGAAAAATGCTTTTATAAAGACAGGCACAGTGGTGCACATCACTAATCCCAGCTACTGAGGCTGGGAGGAGGATTGCAAATTTGAGGCCAGCCTCAGCAACATATTGAGGCCTTGTCTTAAAATTTAAAAGAAAGAAGGGCCGGGGATTTAGCTCAGTGGTAGAGTTCTTTACCCGTATGTGCAAGGCCCTGGGTTTAATCTCCAGTAACACAAAAAAAGAAGTTGTTTTTAGAATCATTATTGCTTTTTGTGCTTTTAAAAGTAATCATGCTCACCCTAAAACATTCAAACAGTACATCAAAATGTGAAAAGCAAAATTGTCTGATATTCTCATAACCTAGATATAAGTATTATTTGAAGAATGTAATTTTCTCCAAATGTTGCATAGGTTAACATTAAGTAATACCATATTTTTTCTAAAAATGGGGTTATAAAATCATCTCCCTTAATCTACCTTAATTATAATTGAAATAAAATTATTTGTCTCTCAAATATTAATATTAACATATATGGACCTTACAGTAGGCCATGTTGGGCTTTTCCCATACCCCTCACAGTTCTATACTCTCAGCCAGGGACAGCCAGAAGAGCAGACTTGATTGCTCATTCTTGGCCAGTGACAGCCTCTTACTGCAACGCTTCAGCCAGTGAAAGCTCCATGGTCTGTCATAATTGTTATATAACACAGTAATTCTTTTTCTGCTATTTTGAATTCAGGTACAAAGTTTAACCCCCTATTGATAGTAAAGTGTTTGCAGGTGAAAGTGTTGCACATGGTCCAAAGAAGCAAAGAAGAGAATAATGTTGGATTCTCAAATGGAAGTGCTACAAATGTTCAAGGTACTTCAATCGACATGGCAGAGGAAACAGAGGACCAACATGAATGGGCAAATTAGTAATTGTGGAGATTCTTTGACATTGTGAAGGGCGTCATCAACAAGGCCTTAACTTGAAAGAATGGACTTAGAACTACATGAACTGTAGCTGGAACCATGCCATTATTTCAGAAAATTTAAGGAGCAAGAAAATCAATTGCCAACATGGAATGCAAAAAATGTATCTCCCTAAAGGCAGGGCTATAAGGACTTGTATAATCAGCTGATTCAGCTAGAGCTTCCATTTCTAGGAACTAATCAGTTTCCAACACTAAATGGAGTTTGTGTGTAGAGTACAAAGTATTTGCAGTGTTCTTTTAATTTTTAACTTTATAGCAATATATATATATATATATATATATATATATATATATATATATATATATTAAATACCTCAATACCTTTTCATGTGAGCATATGAGTGTGTATAGTCTCTTATTCTTTCTAAAGACTCCATAATGTTTGTAGTAATTTGCCATAATTTAAATATTTAAACTAATCAAATACCTTCTAATTGGGTCTTTGGATTATTTCCAGTTTTCCATGTTATAAACAACACTGCAGTTGTGATATATTCATGTATACTTCTCTTTAGTTCTTGTTTCTGGATTTGGGGGTGGTATTGGAGATTGAACCCAGGATCTTGTACATGCTACACAAGGATTCTGCCATTGGACTACATCCCCAGTTCTTCCATCTAGCTTTTGAGACTATTGATTTCCCATGTCTTCTCCAACATGAGGGATATTCAGATGTTTTAATGTTTTGTAATTTATGATTGACAATAATGCCTTGTACTGTTTAATTTGCAATTCTTTCATATTAATAAATTTTGATTTTTTATGTTGTGGGATTTGTACTTCAAATGCTATGAGCTCCTGTTTCATATTATTTGTGTATTTTTATGGGTATATTTGTAACACTGAAAACTTGTGTACCCAATACATTTTATAAAATAAAATACTATGTAGTCATGACAAATTCTACTTCCAAGGGATTTTTTTAAAAAATTATATTTATATTTATTTTTATTTAATTGTTTTGCCATATTGGGATCAAACCCACGGCCTTGCATAGGGTAGACAAGCACTATACCACTGACCTATGACCCAGACCTCCAAAGGATTTTGAATGATGGAAACATTCATTACATGGTAAATAAATTCATTACATGTTTTTTTTAAACATGTAGAAAAAATCTGGAAGAAATGTACAAAATATATTATTGTGACTTTGAGAAATGAAATTTATATGTAATTTCAAAACTTTCTTTATTTTAATATTTTCCAAAACTAGAACAAAGCTTATTTGCCTGGTGATCAGGAAAAAAAAAAAAAACAAAAATGCTATGGTTTTGTGGTCATAGCTGACTTCTAACCCTTACCTCTTCTGCTTTTCATGATGGTTAGGACTAAGGTATTTATCCCAGTGGTTCCTTAAGTATGTGGGGTACCCTATGTGAAATGGAAGGTCTGAGGAACACTAACCTCAAGGAAAAAATAAAAATAAAACAAAACCAAGTCCTTTGGTTCGGGTTCTGGTGCTTGTGAAGACTGATGTGGACTGCCATGTGCTTTCATTTTTTATGTAAGACTTTAATTCCATGCAACAGGTAACCTACATAAGTAATGGCTTATTACAATTTGATATTTGTAAATCAAATTGGACTATTTTTAGGTATACCCAAGTTTCTCTACATTTCCAGCCTTTTAAATCCAAGTAAAGTGCCTTCAGAAGGTCTTCCCAAGAGCTTCTGGGTGTCTCCCATGACAGGGGCTGCTGAGCAAAGCTGTGGCATAACAGACTTGACTGAAGATCTGAGGCTCACAGGGGACTTCCCAGTGGAGAAAAGGGAAGCCAGCAACAGGGCATCTGCATATGACTGTCACAAATATTGCACCTCTCCTTGGCCAGGCTGACCTTTCCTCAAGTTGCCAGGGTCTGCTTGCTGCAGGTCAGAGCATCTTCTCCCATCTTCAGTCCTGAGAATCCACTCCCTGGTCCCTAATCCTGCCTCTTAGGTGGGCCAGGGAAACAAACCCCAGGAACACTCAGCATGGCCAACATGCCTCTCTAACCACAGAAGAAATGTTAGGCCTGCCCTGTGCAAAGCATCCTGGCTCTGAGTAAGAGTAAGCAGAACACTATCAAAGTACTATCTTGACCTAAGAAGAATTCCATAGTTACCCACTTGAAGCCAGGAGCAGAAACAGCAATGGTACTCAAAACAGCACTGGTCTAAGTTGACTGAGTACTCTCCTTCAGTCCTCTGTCAAAGTCATGGCCACACAATTCTTGCAATGAAAATGCCTCTGTCATGAATGTGGCATGCAGAACCTGAGGATGCCAACAATTTGGAGAGGAGACTTTCTGAGTATCCTGCTGTCTAGAGATGATTATAATTTTTAATTAATTGATGTTTTTAAATTATAATTACAATTAGTTTAACTTCAAGTTTTATTTTGTTGTAAGTTTAGTTAATTCCACAGTAAGTAGTGGTGGGTGAATCTATTTATCAGTAGTTTTGGATTATATTGTAATTCTAGTAACTAGATTTTTGAGACGTGTGTTGTGATTGTGTTTCGTGCAAGAATCATTTAATTTTTTATTTTTGGAGTAGGTGGATAGATACATAACTGCCCCGCCCCTTATTTGTTCATACAAAATACTCAATTGTTTTCATTGAATTCCTTCCCAAAGTGGGTGTGGGAGTACACAGGCTAGATAGGCAGAGCATTTTTCATGAAGCTTAACAAGTTTGAGAGACTGAAATAGGGATGAGTGGTATTAAAAGTATTTAGCAATTGGTAAAACACGGGGGCTAATTAATTAAAAAGATGCTGCTGTTGAGGGAGAGGCAGCTCCTGGAGTTCCTGTCCTGGAACAGCTGTTAACTCTTCAGTTATTGGATCTTGGAGAGGTCCAGGGGCTCCAAAGAGTTAGGAGCTCATGGTAGGGTTCACACTGACTGTTTAGCAACTGTTAGGGAGGTGTTTTGATATTTAAGCAACCGGTAGGATTATACCACTGTGTGCCTGGTAAGTGTCCACTCCAAATGTAGATACAGAATTATAGAATCCTTGAGTTGGGAAATGCTGGAAGTCTTAAAGAAATCATGGTTGAGGCAGGAGGATCACAATTTCAAAGCCAGCCTCAGCAACTTAGCGAGACCCTGTCTCAAAAGTTTTGGAGTTCATAACCCACTTGAATCAATCTGTGAAATATGGTATATTAAGAACTAGGTAATGTTTTGAACAACCAACAATAAAATTAAAAAAAAAAAAGTTTTTTAAAAAGGGGTGGGGTTGGGGGTGGGGGTGGGGTCTGGGGATATGGCTTAGGGGTTGAGCGTCCCTGGGTTCAACCCAAGAAAAAAAAGAAAAAGATGATGTCTCTAGACAATGACCTTGCCAAAAGCAAAGACCACAGGTGCCCTGTGATGGATGAGTGATTCTGTGACAGAATGGACCTGAATGCAAGGCTGCATGCTGATCAAATTGCCACCCGGCCTTTCATCGTGATGCAAGGCCGCAGTGGGCTTTTATCTGCGGATCCCTCCCACCTTTGTGCTGGAGAATGTGACTTCATATCATTGCAGTCTTTTATTTTCTGATCAATGTCTGTAGCCCATGCCTGGCCCAGTCCCTGTGTCTATTCTACACATGTTGACATATATTTGCTAGCATAGCATCTATTATATATGTTTCTGTTCTGATTTCTGCCCCCCTTTTTTTAGGACAATTTTCTCTTCCCATCACAACTCTTTGGCTTCAACAAGAAAATGTTTTCTATCCTCTGTGTTTAAAGATTCAATAGCTGGGAGCTGTGATGTGAATGCAAAAGACAAGCACACAGCCAAGAGGAGTGAGGGACTGAGAGGAGGGGATGGGAGGAGCCTTGCTGGCGCGGAGCCCTCCTTCCTCGGCTGCATCCTGTGATCAGTTCTTTGAAGGGCCCTTTACATGGACCTTGACCACTAGAGCTGGGCAGAGGGTGGGGCAGCAGTTCATGTTCTTGGGAGAGCTGATGGCTTTGATGGCTTGCTTTTGATGAGGACGTGAGCGTGCTAAGGCCGCTGTCCGGTGCCACAGGCTGGAGCACAAGGGCAAGGAGGTGCAGCAGTGCCAGACGGCCATGCTGGATGCTCAGCTGGACAGTCCAAATCTGGTGTGACCACCAGAGAGGTTTATTTTTTTAAATCACCCTGGAATTCCTCTGGAGTCTGAATTTGATATATGATCCACATTTAGTATGAGTGGGACTATAATCGCTTCTATCATGATAAGAATAAAATAAAAACTTATTGCTCTTTTCACAAGTGAAATAGATGTTATGATCCTCATTGTACAGCTGAAGATCACGCAGGAAATCCCGGCAATAAGTAGATCCAAAGTCTACACGCCCCACCCTGTCCCCATGGAGCCATGCCAAGAGACACAAAAAGCCACGGTCAGCTCCTGACAAGGGCAAGATAGAGGAGGTTTTTGAGTTTCAGATTTTCTTTAACTTTCAAAAAGAGAAATTCAGCATTCCTTCATTTAAAACCTATCATAGGGAAATATGGTGGTCTTTGAAGGGCTCAAGAATCTTCAGGAATAGGAGAAATGGACACTTTATAGCTATATACTTGCCCCCAGAAGGCAGGGTACACAAATATTCCACTTGCTAAGTAAGAATAACAAGCTCTTGTTACATTTTAGAAATGACACCATGGCTGCAGATCATCACAACTGCCAATTATACCAGCCCAGAGTAATTTGGTTATCAGAGAAGTAGACATAGTACATGCATTCAGTGGACCCTCATTATCCGCAGACCCCCTATTTGTGAATTCACTGACTTGCTAAAATTTATTTATAACCCTGAAGTCCGTCACCATGTCCCTATGGGAGTCATTCACAGACATGTGCAGAGCAGTGAAAAATTTGTCACCCCTGTGCACTTACATTCCAAGGCTGAGGGTGGCCCAAGGGGAGTGCTCTGCTTTCTTGCACCACTTCCCATACTAGAAACAAATGTCTTTTTCCTAGTTTATTGGTGCCTTGCGACTCACATTTTGTGCTTTCTGTGGGTGATTTCACTGTTTCAGGTGGCCCCCAAGCACAGGGCTGGAGCTCAGACCAGTGCTCTGGAGAGCAAGGAGGCTGTGATATGCATCGCAAAGAAAATGTGTTAGTGCTGCTGGCTGTGAGTTCAATGTCAGTTGTTTAACAATATATAGGAAATATGAATTGTTTAGATGAAAGTGCACATAAAGCAAAGTTATGCATTAATCAGCTGACTAAATACTGTGACAAAAGGCACACAGGAACCTAACCCTTTTTTTCAGTAAAGCAGTGATATTTTAGAACATAACTTCCAAGAGAAACCAGAATCAACTATATATTTATATGAATAGTACATGTACAAATAGAAGTATTTATACAATGTCTTATTGTAATTCATTGAGGACTTAAAACCTTAATAGTATACTATTCATTAATAAATGATACTGGGGGGTAGACATGGTGGTACATGCCTATAATCCAAGTGACTCAGGAGGCCAAGGCAGGAGGACTGAAAGTTCTAGGCCAGCCTCAGCAATTTAGTGAGACCCTGTCTCAAAATAAAAAATAAAAAGGACTGGGATGTAGCTCAGTGTAGAGTGCCCCTGGGCTTAATCCTCAGTCCTAAATAATAATTAAAGATAATAATAATAATACTTTGAGAAAACAATCACCAGTCAATAAAGTACATTTTTTCTTATATATGGCTGAAAGATCCTATAATTGATCTTTTGTTCAGCTAGCCATATTTTTGATCTGTAATAATTTGTACCAACATAAAAATGTTACCTAACTACTGTTGGGAAGAGTGGGAGTATGTAGGCTGTAATAGTTTGCGAATGTTACTGCAAAACATTTACTTGGACCATGACTACATTCCAAGCAACATTTTCATTCCAGAAATCTGCCCAAGAGTTTGTTATCTACTTAATAAACGGACTTTTTAAACCATAACATTTGGTCCAAATAGCTTTGGCAATATATCTTCAAGCAATTTAGCAATTCCCTCAATCACCAACTCAAACTGCCTGAGTCAGACCCTCCCGCAGTGCCTTTTTGGAAGTCCAACCTGAATCCTCCCAAATTCACTCCCTGCTACCCTGTGAGGGCAGGGCAAGACACCTGTCAGTTTCATTTATTATGCACAGCAATTGCCCACTAGGGGCTTCCTGGAATCTTTTAGTTCTCAGACCCACAGTTGCTATCTATCTTGAATTTGGGAAATAAATTGAATAAACAGAAGTCATCACAAAGTAAGATATGTATTAGTTAAAAAAAATTAATTGAAATAAAAAAGACCAAGTTGTCATTCTTTTTTTTTTTATTATTGGTTGTTCACAACATTACTAAGCTCTTGACATATATTTCATACATAAGATTGAAGTGGGTTATGAACCCCCAATTATACCCCAAATGCAGATTGCAGAATCACGTCGGTTACACACCCACAATTTTACATAATGCCCTATTAGTAATTGTTGTATTCTGCTACCTTTCCTATCCCCTACTATCCCCCCTCCCCTCCCCTCCCATCTTCTCTCTCTACCCCATCTACTGTAATTCATTTCTCTCCTTGTTTATTTTCCCATTCCCCTCACAACCTCTTATATGTAATTTTGTATAGCAATGAGGGTCTCCCTTCATTTCCATGCAATTTCCCTTTTCTCTCCCTTTCCCTCCCATCTCATGTCTCTGTTTAATGTTAATCTTTCCTTCCTGCTCTTCCTCCCTGCTCTGTTCATAGTTGCTCTCATTATATCAAAGAAGACATTTGGTATTTGTTTTTTAGGGATTGGCTAGCTTCACTAAGCATAATCTGCTCTAGTGCCATCCATTTCCCTGCAAATGCTATGATTTTGTCATTTTTTATTGCTGCATAGTACTCCATTGTGTATAGATGCCACATTTTTTTTATCCATTCATCTATTGAAGGGCATCTGGGTTGGTTCCACAGTCTAGCTATTGTGAATTGTGCTGCTATGAACATCGATGTGGCAGTATCCCTGTAGCATGCTCTTTTAAGGTCTTCAGGGAATAGTCCGAGAAGGGCAATAGCAGGGTCAAATGGTGGTTCCATTCCCATCTTTCCCAGGAATCTCCAAACTGCTTTCCAAATTGGCCACACCAATTTGCAGTCCCACCAGCAATGTACAAGTGTACCCTTTTCTCCACATCCTCGCCAGCACTTGCTGTTGTTTGACTTCATAGTGGCTGCCAATCTTACTGGAGTGAGACGGTATCTTAGGGTGGTTTTGATTTGCATTTCTCTGACTGCTAGAGATGGTGAGCATTTTTTCATGTACTTGTTGATTGATTGTATATCCTCCTCTGAGAAGTGTCTGTTCAGGTCCTTGGCCCATTTGTTGATTGGGTTATTTGTTATCTTATTGTCTAATTTTTTGAGTTCTTTGTATACTCTGGATATTAGGGCTCTATCTGAAGTGTGAGGAGTAAAAATTTGTTCCCAGGATGTAGGCTCCCTATTTACCTCTCTTATTGTTTCTCTTGCTGAGAAAAAACTTTTTAGTTTAAGTAAGTCCCATTTGTTGATTCTTGTTATTAACTCTTGTGCTATGGGTGTCCTGTTAAGGAATTTGGAGCCCGACCCCACAATATGTAGATCGGAGCCAACTTTTTCTTCTATCAGACGGAGGGTCTCTGATTTGGTATCTAGCTCCTTGATCCACTTTGAGTTGACTTTTGTGCATGGCGAGAGAAAGGGATTCAGTTTCATTTTGTTGCATATGGATTTCCAGTTTTCCCAACACCATTTATTGAAGATGCTATCCTTCCTCCATTGCATGCTTTTAGCCCCTTTATCAAATATAAGACAGTTGTAACTTTGTGGATTAGTCTCTGTGTCCTCTATTCTATACCATTGGTCCACCCGCCTGTTTTGGTACCAGTACCATGCTGTTTTTGTCACTATTGCTCTGTAATATAGTTTGAAATCTGGTTTCGCTATACCGCCTGATTCACACTTCCTGTTTAGAATTGCTTTTGCTTTTCTGGGTCTTTTATTTTTCCATATGAATTTCATGATTGCTTTATCTATTTCTACAAGAAATGCTGTTGGGATTTTGATTGGCATTGCATTAAACCTATAGAGAACTTTTGGTAATATCGCCATTTTGATGATGTTAGTTCTGCCTATCCATGAACAGGGTATATTTTTCCATCTTCTAAGATCTTCTTCTACTTCTCTCTTTAGGGTTCTGTAGTTTTCATTGTATAAATCTTTCACCTCTTTTATTAGGTTGATTCCCAAGTATTTTTTTTTTTTGAGGATATTGTGAATGGAGTGTTTTTCCTCATTTCCATTTCAGAAGTTTTGTCGCTGATATACAGAAATGCCTTTGATTTATGCGTGTTGATTTTATATCCTGCCACTTTGCTGAATTCATTTATTAGTTCTAGTAGTTTCTTTGTAGACCCTTTTGGGTCTTCTAGGTATAGAATCATGTCATCTGCAAATAGTGATAATTTAAGTTCTTCTTTTCCTATTTTTATGCCTTTAATTTCTTTCGTCTGTCTAATTGCTCTGGCCAGTGTTTCGAGAACTATATTGAATAGAAGTGGTGATAGAGGGCATCCCTGTCTTGTTCCAGATTTTAGAGGGAATGCCTTTAACTTTTGTCCATTCAGAATGATGCTAGCCTGAGGCTTAGCATAGATAGCTTTTACAATGTCAAGGTAAGTTCCTGTTATCCCTAGTTTTTCTAATGTTTTGAACATAAAGGGATGCTGTACTTTGTCGAATGCTTTCTCTGAGTCTATCGAGATGATCATATGGTTCTTATCTTTAAGTCTATTGATGTGGTGAATAACATTTATTGATTTCCGTATATTGAACCATCCTTGCATCCCAGGATGAATCCTACTTGATCATGGTGCACTATTTTTTTGATGTGTTTTTGTATTCGATTCGCCAGAATTTTATTGAGGATTTTTGCATCTAGGTTCATTAGAGATATTGGTCTGTAGTTTTCTTTCTTTGAGGTGTCTTTGTCTGGTTTCGGAATCAGGGTGATGTTGGCCTCATAGAATGAATTTGGAAGAGCTCCCTCTTTTTCTATTTCCTGAAATAACTTGAAAAGTATTGGTATTAATTCTTCTTTAAAGGTTTTGTAAAACTCCGCTGTATACCCATCCGGTCCTGGGCTTTTCTTGGTTGGTAGTCTTTTGATGGCTTCTTCAATTTCATCCATTGATATTGGTCTGTTCAGATTGTGTGTATCCTCCTGACTCAGTCTGGACAAATCATATGACTTAAGAAATTTATCGATGTCTTCACTATCTTCTATTTTATTGGAATATAGGTTTTCAAAATAATTTCTAATTGTCTTCTGTATTTCTGTAGCATCTGTTGTGATATTGCCTTTTTCATCCCGTATGTTAGTAATTTGAGTTCTCTCTCTTCTTCTCTTCGTTAGCATGGCTAAAGGTCTGTCAATCTTATTTAATTTTTCAAAGAACCAACTTTTAGTTTTGTTAATTTTTTCAATAGTTTCTTTTGTTTCAATTTCATTGATTTCCGCTCTGATTTTAATTATTTCTTGCCTTCTGCTACATTTGCTGTTGGTTTGCTCTTCCTTTTCTAGGGCTTTGAGATGAAGTGTGAGCTCATTTATTTGTTGGTTTTTTCTTTTTTTGAGGAATGACCACCAGGCAATGAATTTTCCTCTTAAAACTGCTTTCATTGTGTCCCATAGATTCTGATATGTTGTGTCTGTATTTTCATTTATCTCTAAGAATTTTTTTATTTCCTCCTTTATGTCTTCTCTAACCCATTGATCATTCAGTAACATATTGTTCATTTTCCATGTGATGTAGGATTTTTCCTTCCTTCTTTTATCATTGATTTCCAGTTTCATTCCATTATGATCAGATAAAATGCAATGTATTATCTCCACCCCTTTATATTTACTGAGGGTTGCCCTATGGCATAATATATGGTCTATTTTTGAGAAGGATCCATGTGCTGCTGAGAAAAAAGTATATCCATTTGATGATGGTTGATATATTCTATATATGTCAGTTAAGTCTAGGTTATTGATTGTGATATTGAGTTCTATAGTTTCTTTATTCAACTTTTGTTTGGAGGATCTGTCCAATGGCGAGAGAGGTGTGTTGAAGTCACCCATAATTATTGTGTTGTGGTCTATTTGATTCTTGAACTTGAGGAGAATTTGTTTTATGAATGTCGCAGCACCATTATTTGGTGCATAAATATTGATAATTGTTATGTCTTGTTGGTGAATGGTTCCTTTTAACAGTATATAATGTCCTTCTTTATCCCTTTTGATTAACTTAGTCTTGAAGTCGATTTTATTCGATATGAGGATGGCCACCCCTGCTTGCTTACGAGGACCGTGTGCATGGTATATTTTCTCGCAACCTTTCACCTTCAGCCTGTGTATGTCTTTTCCAATCAGATGTGTCTCCTGGAGGCAGCATATTGTTGGATTTGTTTTTTTAATCCATGATACCAGCCTATGTCGCTTTATTGGAGAGTTTAAGCCATTAACATTCAGAGTTACTATTGATATATGGTTTGTACTTCCATTCATGTTTGATTATTTTTCCTTTTTTTAAAAAATTTAGTTTGTTTCTCCATGATTATTCTTCCCCTCGTCCTCTGTCTTTACCGAGGAACTTCCTACTGATGGTTTTGGTTATTGTTTTTCATTTCTTCCTCGTGTAGTGTTTTGCTCAAAATGCTTTGCAATGCTGGTTTTCTGGCTGCAAATTCTTTTAACTTTTGTTTATCATGAAAGATTTTTATTTCATTGTCATACCTGAAGCTTAATTTTGCTGGATACAGAATTCTTGGTTGGCATCCATTGTCTTTCAGTGTTTGAAATACATTGTTCCATGACCTTCTTGCTTTCAGGGTCTGTGATGAAAAATCCGTTGTTAACCTTATTGGTTTACCCCTGAATGTAATCTGTCTCCTTTCTCTTGTAGCTTTTAATATTTTCTCTTTGTTCTGTATATTGGATATCTTCATAACAATGTGTCTTGGCGTTGGTCTACTATGATTTTGTGTGCTCGGTGTCCTGTATGCATCTTCAATTTGTATATCTGTTTCCTTTTTTATTTCTGGAATGTTTTCTGTAATTATTTCATTCAGCAGGTTACTCATTCCCTTGGTTTGAATCTCTGTACCTTCTTCTATCCCGATGACACGTAAGTTTGGTTTTTTTATGTTATCCCATAACTCTTGGATGTTTTTCTCGTGATTTTTTACCAGCCTTTCTGAGTTGGCTAGACTCTTTTCAAGATGATATATTTTGTCTTCATTATCTGATGTTCTGGCTTCTACTTGCTCCACTCTGTTAGTGATACTCTCAATTGAGTTTTTAATTTGGTTTATCGTTTCCTTCATTTCTAGAATTATTGTTTGATTATTTTTTATAATCTCTATCTCCTGATAAAGATGCTTAACTTCTTCTTTTATCTGTTTATGTAATTCATTCTCAATGTGTTCTTTCGCTGCTTGAATTTGTTGTCTCGTATCCTCTTTAAGGTTCCATTCCATCTGTCTAAGGTGTTCCTTGAGTTCTTTATATGACCATTTTTCTGATGACTCTAGGTCCTCCTGAATATTTAGGCTGTCCTGCATTGTTTGTACTCCTTTTCTTCCTTGCTTTTTGAAGCTGCTCATGTTACTTCTTGTTCTGTTTGACTGATGAGTTACTGTTTACTCCTATAAATTTATTAGATGCTTGGGAGGAAAGGTATTAGAAGGGAAGGGAAGAAGTCACTAAAGAGAATGAGAGTAAACAGGTAGAATTCAAGGAAGGGGGGATAAGATAATTGAAAAGAAATGAAAAGAGAAGAGAAGAAAAAAAATAGGAAATAAAGAAAGAAAAAAAATTAAAAAAATAATAAAAAAATTAAAATTAAAATTAGAAGAAAAAAAATTTAAAAAAAAATTGTAAAAAAAATTAAAAAAAAAAACAACAAGAAAGAAAAATTAAAATGAAAGAAAAACCCAAATCAAAAAAAAGAGAGAAAAGAAAAAAAGAAAAAAAAAAGAAAAAAAAACTAATAAATGCAGTCTTAGAGTTTGATTAACTTCTCTTCCAGGAGGTGGCGCTGTGCCCACCAGCCAAGTTTCTCCTGTCAATATGCGGGAACCAATCACTGTACAGCAGCTCCTCCCAGACTGGGTGAGTCTGCAATCCTGAGTGCCTAGGGCCTCCTCTTGTGTCTAGTCACTTCCCACTTTTCCTCTAGCCAGGCCCCTCTCACGGGTGCCGCTCACCACAATACTGGCTACACGCCAGGTCTGCTGCTCCCGGGAGCCCTGTTTTCATGAACGACTGGGCACACTCTCCCTTTTTGTCATTCCCTCAGACCCTAAGTTTGTAGAGCTTGGGGCTGAGAATCCTCAGCGAATTTTACTTGCCCTCCGGTAGCCACACCCCCGGTAGCTGGTGCAAGAGACCTCAGCTGTCAGCACTGGTGGGAGCGGTAGTTCCGCGCCGCATGTCCCGTGCCACCTCTGATTCCCTAGGTCTGGCTATCATGCTCACAGGAGAGCTGGGAGGGGCCCTTATGGGAGAGCTGGGAGGGGCCCTTAAGGTTTCCCCTATGTGTGGAGAGGGAAGGCTAGGGAATTACACACCTGTAGCCGCAGGTTTCAATGAAGTTATCTCCTCCGACGCAGTCTGATGACATCAGATCTGTGCCATGGTGGTATCTCTTGCAAATGGCGACAGTTCGTTTCCCTTTGCCGGGCGACCAATGCAACGGGTGGGTCCTTCCTGTCTCTCCCAAGCCCCGTTTCAAACCTGTGGCCACTACCTATGAAGGCTCGGTAGGCATTTACCTCCGTAGGATGAGAAGGGCTGACCAGTTGTTTCAGCCGGATGGATTAGTGCTGAGTCACAGCTGTTTGTCTGCGGGAAGCAGGCGAACGGGAGCTTGAATTCAGCTGATCCGGGCTCAGAGTGTGTTCTTAGAGGCCCAGACTGTTCGCCCCAGATCCACGTCAGCTCAGCATTGCCTAGTGATCCTGAGCAAACAGATTTAGGTTGTTTACGACTCCCTATGCCTGCACAGCTGAAGAGGTCAGAGACTTGATCTCTCTGCGCCTGCCGCCATGTTGGAATCACCAACAATGTTTTTTTATTATTGAATGTTAATTGAAGTGAAAAGAAAAACACTATCAGGAAAGGCAATCTAGATGTAGTTTATGTATAGAAGACAGTTCAAAGAATAAAGAGTAGGTCAATGATAAAGTTGTGAATCTGCTTCATGGGAGGCCATCTTTATATGTAACTCTTATTTGATTGAAATAAAATCACAGTAAAAATATTTAATTATTTTTCTGTCTTACATTCTTTCATAGCATCTTTATTAAGATCCTGGGCTGGGGCTGTAGCTCAGTGATAGAGTGCTTGCCTAGCACTTGTGAGACATTGGGTTTGATCCTTAGCACCAAAGCAAAGATGTTGTGTCCGCCGATAACTCAAGTACTTGGTGCATGCTGGTGCAGAATGACTTGCTACTGCAGGTCAAGGGCACAGGCGCCACTGGCTCCTTCAAGCTCCATCGCCAAAAGCAGGCGGCCAGCTAGTGGTGAGCCCCTTTTCCGTGCCTGTGGTGCACAAACCCAAGAAGCCGGTAGCAGGCCGCGAGCGGACCCCTGGCCCACCAAGAGCGCCGCAGCAGACAAGCACGTGCTCCCGAAGGCCGCTGCCACCACGGACAAGGGCAGCAGCAGCAGCAGCAGCAGCAGCAAGGCCAAGAAGGCAGAGGCTGGGAGCAAGAAGTTGAAGAAGGCAGCCAACCCCAGTGTCCCCAAGGTGCCCAAGGGCTGAAAGTGAGCACCCCGGCCCCACACGCAACAACGTGGAGGGAGACCGTCCCCGCTGGGCCACGACCTCACCTCCCCTAACCCACGTGCTGCTCTGGCCTCCCAAGTTGTCATTCTTATTTAGTCAACTTCATAGATAAATCATCTTATAAAAAGCAACATGTGTGGTGAGGAGATTCAAGGATACCCGTCTACAGGAGGTTGTCTTCATCCATGATCGTAAATAAATATGTCAAGTAGGCAAATGACCCAGGTGATCCTGAATCTTCCTCTCTGTAAAAGTTAAGTCCGGACAGAGTATTCCTTGGACTCCCTCTGAGGTGAAAAATTCCCACACTCGATGCTTCTAGCTGGACTACCAGGGGGTAATCTTGAGGTTTTTCCAGATCATCTTGATGTTAGCAAGACTTCTTAAGTGCTTTAGACCCTGAAAAATGCCCAGGGGAATATACACCCCACTCTGGATCTGATAACAGTCACTTCCCGTCCTGTTTGCTAGTCTTTCTCCTGGTCATCCACAGAGATTACAGGTATTGGTAACTTATTAATTCTTGCATTCAGCAAATATCATCCAGCCCTGGCTCCTTTGTAGGCACATAGTCTAGAAGTCAGAACAAGGGTATGTGGGCACCCTGAGTCAGATAACAATTTGGAGCTCAAAGTTGGTTAATAATTTAATAGCCTCAAATTATATTCTGGAAAATTATGCTTCTGTGGGCTGGGGATATGGTAGAGTGCTTGCCTTGCATGCACTTGGCCCTGGGTTCAATCTGCAGCATCCCAAAATAAAAAGAATTATGCTCCATATATTAGAAAATGACAAAAGAATGTTCACCAAAAAGAAATGTCTTTCTATGTCACTCAAAGGCAAAGACTACTTTATATTTTACAAACTTAATGGAGAATTGTATGGCGACCCGAGTTAATTGACATCATATTTTTTTTATTGATTTGTTTTAGAGTTGTATTTAGAAACTATCAAAACTGCCCTCCCCCACAAGCAGCTACCCCTGACTTGTCCCTACATGACTGTCCTGCAGATTATAGTTTGTTACTTTTCTTTCAGTAATCAATTGCCAAATGAAATCAGAAAGCATTTTAATAAATAGATCACTATAACACCGAATTTTTCCCCCTGGGTTCCTAAATGCTTATTTTAAGGTTTTTGTAATTTTTCTCTTTGATACTGGAGATTGAAACCAGGGCCTTGCATGTGCTAAACAAGCACCGTATCACTAAGCTGCATCCCCATTCCTGTTTAAATTTTTTAAAAATTTGAGCTAGGATTGTGCTAAATTGCCCATCCTCCTGCCTTAGCCTCCCAAGTAGCTGGGATTACAGGCATGCTTCACCATTCCTGGCCTATTGTTCTTATCATTTTTATAAGCTCTTCAACACTCTTGGTGAAAAAAAAAATTAGGTAGAAATTAACTATCAGCTTAATTAACATTGGAACATGTCTATGTTTAGATTGTTTATATTTTCTCCTTACTAGATTTAGGTTTTTAGCAGGGGCAAAATCTTCCACACATATAATACAATATGTAAGAATTATGTACCTCCTTTCACTAGATATTCACCATTTTCTATGTAAATCAACATAGTGAATCATATTTTCTCAATAGCTTTACATTATAATGCCAAATCAGTTTTGTTTACTTATAAATTTATCTACAACTTGGGGCTTTGCTGTCTTCATTTTGGGGCCCTCACCCCTAGATATTCTTTGCACCTACAGAAACTGTGGTAGTTCCAAATTTAAGAGTATTTTTCATGAACCTTGAAAAGAATTTTTTTGGTAATAACATCTAATCTGTCCCTTCCATCTGTTTTGTACATTCAAACTTTCCATAACTTATAGTTTATTAAAATGAGGCATTCCCATAGATACATGACTTTGAGGAGGAATGTTTTGTAGAAGTCTCGAAATGAAGAGGTTATGGTTTCACAATAGAAACATTTTAATCACTGAGATTTCCAGGTGTAAGACAAAGGATCATGTGCCTGTAATTTTGCTTCATGGAGACAAACTAATAAGACACAGATTTTATGAATATTCAACGTAAGTTATTTTTCTGTGAAATAAAAAAATAGTGCTTTTAGTGATTTATTTTTACCATTTAGTTCTGCCAATGGGGAATAAATTACTATGGAGTTCATTGTGAATCCCAAATCTACAACTCCTCCTTAGGTGTACCTAAACAGGGAGAATTTCAAGTTCTAATACCCCATAGAAAGGAAGTCTTCAGTATTTGTCTTAAATATATTTCTGCATTAGTCTAAAGGAAATAAGATTTCACTAAATAGTTTAGCTAATTTTTCTGCTTCAGAAAGTCAAGACTTTAAATCAAGGGTCATTTACTGTGATCTTGTATCATCTTAAAACTCAATCATAATTAATTTGCTTTTCCAAAGTTAATAGAAGAGCAAGCCATTCTTACAATGAGACCTTTGCTATTTAATGCTGTGTTCAAAGTAAGATAGAGAATTAGGAAAGATAAGGATCCTTTTTATGAGCTACTTATCAACCAAGAATGTATCTTTTCTTGGGATTGCTAAGGTGTGGTTGAAGTTTAAATGATTTGCTCACAGAAAGAACTTTTTAAATACATAGAGTAATCTTTGACCTTTGCTATATTGAATCAACAGAGTACAAGAGTCACTTTCAGTAAGTTTTTGCTCTTCTTTAAGAATGTCAGAGAATTTGGGGTGGAAAACATCATTAGGAAATCCATGTATACCCATCAAGGCTCAGTATTTTATTTTTTAAAAATTTGTTATTTTGTAGATTTATGTGTTCATAAATATCAAATTTTGATGAGTATTAAATAATAAAAATTACTCTATTGCTATTATCTAGATATTATGATTAACATTTTATGTAAATCACGAATTTATTCTTTCATAATAATTATGGGAATATTTGTAGCCATTTGGAAAAAGCAAAAAAGCAGCCATAGCCCCACACTAGAGGAGGACCTGGAAACAGATAACACGTGATTTGATTACATGTGACATTTAGGTTATAGATTTGGTAGCTTTGATGTTGATCAAATGTGGGGGTGAGGGAAATGGAGGGAGAAAGGTATTTGCCATGTATCTGGCTTGGATTCCTGGGAGTTGAGGTTGGCATTTACTGAAATTGGGAACAGAAGTGGAGGAGCAGTTTTAGGTTGAGGGAAAAAAGAGCCTTTTGATTTGTTGTGTTGAATTTTAGGTGGCCATTAGATATTCTAGCAAATCTAGAACTTATTCATGGGAAAACAAACTTAAGGTCACATGGTCAGGATTTGAGACAGGGTGGTCTGGTTTCAGATTCCCTGCTCTTGACCACTACACTATACTTCTTCTCAAATCTTGGGCATACTCTTTTCTGAAGAGGTGGATTTTTTTTTTTTTTTTGGTACCAGGGATTCAGGGGGACTTAACCACTGAGCCACATCCCCAGCCCTTTTTTTTTTTTGTATTTTATTTAGAGACAATAAAATAAAATACAAAATACAAAATAAAATACAAAGTTGCTTAGCTCCTCACTGAGTTGCTTAGTGCCTCACTGAGTTGCTGAGGCTGGCTTTGAACACATGATCCTCCTGCCTCAACCACCCAAGACACTGGGATTACAGGTATGCGCTACCGTGTCCAGATAAGACATAGATCTTGAAGAAGATCTTTCATATTCTTGAAGAAGATCCATTCATATTCATACTCTCTCTCTCTCTCTCTCTCTCTCTCTCTCTCTCTCAATGGTGCTGGGAATCAAACTTGTATGCCAGGCAAGTGCTCTACCACTGAGATACATCCTGAACCCAATACCTATTTTTATTTCTTTCTGTAGGACATGGGTATTAATTCACCAAATTCCACTAACTGCTTGCTTGATCCTAGGCAAATCATTAACCATTCAGGTCACTGTCTCCAAACAGAAGGAGTTGGAGTAGGTCAGTTTGGGGTGTATGAGAGGAGGTAGTTCAGGAAGAGAAGAACGTGAGCAAACAGGGTTTATCTTAAGAATGTAAGGCTTGTTCACCTTCTGAAAATTAGGCAATGTAGATTTTCATTGGAAAATAGTGACATGATCTTATCCACAGATGCAGAAGAAATTTTCAACAAATTCAGTATGTATGATGATAAAATCAACAAACTTGAAGAGAATTCTCTTAACATGATAAAAGGCAACTACAGCTAAATCATACATAGTGGTGAAAAGTACTTTGCCTGAAGATTGGGGCAGAGTTTAAAATTAGAGCAAGAATCTCACAACTCTTGTTTAAGAGCATAGTTAGTGTAAAAAGGAAGGATAGGAAAGAAATAATAAAATTCACACTATTTGCAATAATCAAGGCTTTCTACCTCTGAAACTAAAGGAATGCACAAAAACAAAACAAAATGACAACAATGGAAAAAAATCCTTCTAGAACCAATAAGAAAATTTTGAAGTCTTCAAGTCACAGGCTGCCACAGGCTGTAATATTTTTACATAATATTAACGAATAACTTGAAGTTGAAAGTTTAAAAATCACATTTATCAACAGCTCCAAAACCCAAAATACTTAGTTATAAATATAACAAAATATTTGCAAAATCTGAATGCTGAATCACTAATGAAAGCATTCAAACACAAAGAGAGATATTGTGCTATTGTTCTGGAAGACTAAATATTGTTAGAATATTAATTCTTGTCAAATTAATCTATTGCTTTATTATAATTCCAATAAAAATACCAGCAGAATTCTTTTTTGTTATTGACAATATGATTCTAAAATTTATATGGAAAAAATCAAAGGAACTGGAATAAACATATTTTAACTTTGAAAAAAAAGTTGGGACATTAATGCTACCTGATTTTAAGATCTACATGAAATCATAGTGACAAGTTAATGTGTTATTCACAAGAGGATAAAAAAAGAATATAAATCAACCAGCACAATACAGTCCAAAGGTTCATTCTTACAAATAGTTCCATTATTTATTCATTTATTGGTATAGGGTATTGAACCCAAGGGCTCTTTACCACTGAGCTATAGCCCCAGTCCTTTTTTTATTTTTTATTTTGAGACAAGGTCTTGCTAAGTTGGTGAGGGTCTCACTTTCACTCAGTTACTCAGGTTGACCTTGAACTTGTGATCTTTTTGTCTCAGCCTCCGGAGTTACTGGGATTACAGGTGATTGCCACTGTATTCAGGTCCAACTTATTTTTTGACAAAGATGCAAAGACAATTCAATTGAGGAAGCACACTGTTTTCAGCAGATGGTGCTAGAACAATTTGAAATATATATATAATATAATATATAACATATATGTATATATGCATGTATATATGTATATTTATATATAATATAAAAAATTATGTCAATATGTACTTCATATCACAAGCAAGAAGTAACTTAAATGGTACATAGATCTAATGGTACATAGTATAAAACTTTTAGAAGGAAAAATAAGAACAAATGTTTATAATATTAGGTTTGTCAAAGAGTTCTTAGATAAGACATTGAAAGTCTAATACATACAAGAAAAAAATTGCTGAATTGGAATTCAGAAAATAAAATACTTTTGCTCTGTGAAAGATATTGTTAAGAAAATGAAAGACAAGCTACAGAGTGGAAGAAAATATTTGCAAATCATATATCTGTCAAAGGAATTATATCCAGAATATACAAAGAACTTTCAAAACTCAAATAGAAGAAAACTATAAATAAATAAATAAATAAATAAATAAATAAATAAATAAATAAATAAAAATTGTGTGTGTGGGGGGGTGCCCACGAGATTTGGACACTTTACCAAGATATATATATATATATATATATATATATATATATATATATATATATATATAGTAAAAAAACATATGGAAAGATGTTCAACATTATTAGTCACCAGGGAATGCAAATTTAAACCACAGTGATAAACCTTTACATGTCTTTTAAAATGTTACTACAAAAACTGACAATATCAAGTACTGGTAAAGAATTCCCATACATGGTGAGAACATAAAATGGTACACAAATTTAAACATGTACTTGTTCTATGTATTTACTTTAGAGAAATGAAAACTTAGTATCAGACAAAAAGCTGTACTGAAATAACTATAGCAGCATTGTTCATAACTGCAAAAACCTGGAAACAATCCAGATACCCTACATTTGGAAATGGGTCAACAAACAACGGTACATCCACTAAACTGAGTACCATCAGTCAGCAATTAAAAAAAAAAAAACAGAACTGTTGACACTCTCAGCATGGATGCATTATGATAATCCTGAAGTATGCTAAGTGGAAGAAATAAGGCTTAAAAAGTGGCAGATGGTAGGATTCCATTTATAAGACGTTCTGGAAGAAACAACACTATAGTGAAGAAATAGTATCAGTGGTTACTAGGGTTTGAGGGACCAGAGAGGATTTGACTATAAAGATGCATGGTGGGGAAATTTTCTGGAGAGTGGGAACTGTCCTGTTTCCTGATTAGCCTGATTAGAGTGGTTGTTACAACATTCTGAATTTGCCAAAACTCACAGAACTGTACACTGCAAGAGATTTTAAAAATTAAAAAAAAAAAAGTGTTAGTATTGGGAATTGAATACAAGGGCTGACACAGTCTATGCAAGTGCTTTACCACTAAGTTACATCCCCAGCCCCTCAAATGGATTTTATGATATGTAAATTTTAAAATATTTTTAAAAAAAATAACGGGAGATTGACAAATAAAATAAAATTGACTTTAAAATGGTTAAAAATCTTCTGTCTGTAAAAATGATCAAAAGGCCTAGATACAATGCAGATGAAATTTTCAAAAAACGGTGAACATTTGCAATGCCCCGTGGGCAGAGGATGGGCACGTATGACCCCTAAATGTTGCTCACAAATGTAAAGTAACCAATCGCCCATGCACCAGTGGTCCTTTAGGGGCGCATTACTTCCAGAGACCACTAGAGGCAGCACAGAGGCCCTCCAGTCAAACTCTGAAGACCTCCCGTCAAACCCCGAAGAAGAGCAAAAGTCAGGACAGCTGCCTCCCCCACCTTTGGATTTGTTTGGAGGGCCAGCTTTGCAATCCACTGCCTTTGATTAATTCACTCACGTTGTGGGTGGCAGATAGAATGGGGCGATGTGACCGCAGAAGCATTCTGTGGGTGCTTGAGGCGGCGTAAGCTTGGGTGCCTGCCTGGGTTGCGGGGACCCTGCACTGAGGAATGGCGTGGGTCTCGGTCACTGTTCAGGGTAACTGGTGGAATGTGGACAGGGAGTTTTGGGGGAGGGATCATGTCTCTGCTCAGCTCCTTTGACTGGTGCCTCCAGATTGGAAAACAGAAAAATGACATGGGACAGAAAATCTGAAGAGTACAAATAGGAACTTGCTTAGTGTGGCAGATTGTCTAAGTGGACTGAGAAAGGTTGAGGGAGAGAGGCCATCGGGACCAGAAGAGGACAAAGAAACGGCAATCCCATACTTTATTTCCTCCCTCCCTCCCTCCCTTCCTTCCACCCATTCTTCCTCTCTCCCTTTTTCCTTCTCTTGTGATGGGAACTCTCCACTACACCCCAACCTCACATTTTCCCTCTTCTTTGTGCTTTTTCTGTATTCTTCATTCTTTTCCTCCTCTCACAACTAACTAGTGAGCAGAATAATAAATATTTACTGAATGTGACAGAGAGGGATCTGTGAAGGATGATATATTAATTTCCTGGGTCTGCCATAACAGATTAGCACAAATTTGGTGGTTAAAGCAACACAATTTATTTTCACAGTTCTGGGGGCCATCAATATATTGCAAGACCACACTTCTCTCAAGGCTCCAGCAGAGACTGTACTTGCTTCTTCCAGCATCTGATGGCTCCAGGCATTCCTTGAGCTATGAATGCCTGACTTCAGTCTCTGCCTCCCCAGGAACATGTCCTTTTCTGCCGCTCTCTGCATCTGTCCTCTGCTTACAGCTGGGAATAATTATGCAGAACCCACTTGGATAATCCAGAATGAGCTCATTTTAAGATTCTTTTTCTAAAATATTTTATTTTTTAGTTGTAGTTGGACACAATATTTTTATTTATTTATTTATTTATTTATTAAACATTTTTTTTAACACAATGCTTTTATTTTTATGTGGTGCTGAGGATTGAACCCATGCTAGGCGAGCACTCTACCACTGAGCCACAACCCCAGCCCTTTATTTTTATTTTTATGTGGTGTTGAGGATGGAACCTTGCACACGCTGGGCGAGCAATCTACCACTGAACCACAACTGCAGCCCAAGATTCTTAATTATAATTGTAAAAATTCTTTTTCCAAGAAAGGACATATTCATAGGTTCTGGGGGTAAGGATCTATCTTTTGTGGGGGGACTACTATTCAAGACCTTATGGATGAGATTCCAATCTCCAGATAACATTCAATTCTCACTCATTCAGTAAGCCAAATAGTTACTGGGATGAATGTTACCTAACCTCATACTACAACAGAACATGGAAGTCTATTGGTACTGTACTTAGGAAGCTGACAATCTCACTGCAGATCCACAATAAATTCTAAAACAAACACCAGCAACAGAACCACACAAAATACCACCCTACAAAAAAGGTAAAGAATAAAGTAGTAATGTAAGTTTAATAATATAAGCTGGATGCAGTAACACATGCCTGTAAACCTAATGACTAGTGAGGCTGAGGCAGAAAGATAAAAATTCAAGGCCAGCTTCAGCAACTTAGCAAGACTCTGTTTCAAATAAAAAAAAATTAAAAAGGCTGGTTTATCGCTCAATGGTAGAGTGTTGCTGGGTTCAAACCCCAATACTGCAATAATAATAATAAGAATGTAAATGTGGTTAAAAAGAAACTAGTTGAATAAATAAGACTAGCACATCTCATAACTAAAGAACAATTTAACCAATAGTGATGGAAAAAATGGACAAAGGGTAAGAACAGAGAGTTTATATAAAAATCACAGAAAACATGCTGTAGCTCAGTCATAGTAAGAAAAATGCAAATTAAAACTCTCTGAGATACGTATGTCTCAGAGCACAGACAAGTCTTACCTAGTAGGTAGCTAAACATCCAAAAGTTTGATCAGACTCTCTTGGTGAGGCTGTGGGGAAACAGCATTTTCATACATTGCTTGTGGAGTGTTTGGATACAAACTTACAGAGACAATTTGACAGTATCTGTATGATTTTTCTCCAAAATTGTAAAGTATATGTTCTTTGACCCAACATGCCCACTTTTAAGATTTTATTTTACAGGGTGCAAAAGCTGTGTTCGAATTATTGTGTGAAGCATTAAGGAGCAGAAAGCTGGAAGTAACCAAAGATGCTGTAACAGGAGGCTGGGGTTATGACTGTTGGTGGAGGGAGGGAGCTCTATGGACTGGAGTACCAGGAAATCCTTACAAGGTCCTGTGACTCCAACTTTCCTTCATTGTCCTTAACTGTCACTCTTCTCAAACCACCGTCATCTTCCAGACAGTGAGTGCTTCTCTGCAGTGCTGTTCTGTTTCTTGCCTCAGCTTCTCCAGCAGCCGTCAGTATGTCGTGGAAAGATTAGCTAAGGAGCACACTGAAGCAAAAGCTCACTCTTACCCAGAGGTGGTGGATGTCCAGTTGACATAAACAGGCCCAAATTCAACACAGCCAGTACAGCCATTCACTGCCCACGAGGGGATACATGGACCAACATGCAGTTACTCGGCTAGACTCAGAGGAAACCTGCCTGCACTGGGCACCACAAGCCTGATAAACTGTGGGTACCCTTTGGGGGAAATGCAGGGGCATATATTCACAGCACACACAAACACACACACACACACACACACACAACACACATTCACTCACTCACTCACTCTCTGTGAAGTTCAACCAACTAAGGAATGAAATTGATTTGCCAGGAAAAGCTTCATCATAAGTTGCAGCATTTCAATATCTTTGTGTTTCTAGACTCCAAATCTGTCTCTAATCTCAGAATGGTTCAGGGGAGAATGAAGAAAGCAAAGATAGGAATTCCACAGACTCAGCCTTTTAGCAACAATGAGCAATAAAGTCTTGGGTGATCACTGAATTTCTTTGAGATTCTATTTTTTTTGCTCAACAAAATGAAAGTTACCTTTGGCAAACCAGTTAGCTTAACAAACCACACTAAAACTTGGTGGCTTAAGACACCACCAATTGAATCTGGGAATGATTCTGCAGGTCACTAATTTGGACAGGGCTCAGCTGGGTGGTTCTGGTTTCATCTAGACATTCTCCTGCATCCTCAGTTAGTGGCCGATTTGGCCAGTAGCCACATAGTAGCAGGGACAGCTCATCTGTCTCTCCTCCTACAGTGTTCTCTCAAGTTGGGATAGGATACTGAGAGAGTAGAAGGCCCATTGAAACCTAGATTTGCATTAGCAACAGAATTGTGTCACCCCAAAATTGATATGTGGAAGCCCTCACTCCCTGAAGTGACTGTGTTTAGAGTCAGAGCCTATGAGAAGAAAATAAAGTTAAATGAGGTTATAAGGTTGGACTCCTAATCCAATACGACTGAAGAAGAAGAGACATCAAGGATCTCTCTCAGCCTATGCACAGAGGGAGGGATGCAGTGAAAAGGCAGCCATCTGCAAGCCAGGGAGAGAGGCCTCACCAGAGCTCAGCCCTGTGAGATGTTGATCTTGGATTTCCATTCTCTAGAACTGTGAGAGAATAAGTTTCTGTTGTTTAATTCACCCAGTCTGTGGTTGTTATAGCAGCTAGAGCAGACTAATACACATGGACTAAATATCAATTCTGTCACATTCTTTTGGCCACAGAAAATTCTGAGACTAAACCCACAGACTAAGCATTGGGAAACAGATGCCACATCTTAAAAGGGAGATCTGCAAAGTCACGTATGAAAGGAATGATAATCTAACACTGCAGTCTTTTATGGATCCCATAAGATCATGCAACGTGAAAGTGCTTCTTGAAGTGTCAAGCCCTATGGAATGTCGACTATGATTGGCATTCTGGCCTGCTGTATGGCAGCACTGACTATGTCTTCCGTAGCAAAACAGAATGGGAATGTAGATGTTTCTACATGGCACATTTCCCCCAGGGAGTTCCCAGAAAGGCCTGTAAACCTTATGATTAACCAGAGAAGCAGTCATGGTTCAGTTGGCAACATTGCTTTTTCATAGCTAAAAGAGCCCGAAAATAAATATTTGAAGGAGTGTCCCATTCAGTGAATTCAAAAAACAGGAAGTCAATGGTCGGATAAATAGAAGAAAGAAGGGATGCAGATCACGTTGGGTTTGAGGACTTGCCATCCATGCTCAGCACTTCCCCAAAAGACCAAGGGAGAAAGTGGGAGGCAGCCACCTGTGGGCAGATCTTTAGTTTCAGGACTGAACTTCCCATGGATCCTAAAAATGGGTCAGGGTTCAGCAGACTTCCTTCACAATAGGTGGACTATTGAGGAGGAGCACACCGTCATCACCCTTGTTGACACAGAATTTACAAGGAGCACTCTCATTCCCTCATTGACAATTGTCATATAGAGAGGGAATGCTGTGGGAGCAGATGCCTGGCCACTCCCATCTGAGAACAAGGTCGGTTTACATGGTGCAACACACTTCAGTGAATCTTTGAGAAGTCAAAGAGATTGAGAGGTTGACTCCAGACCATTATTGTTCTTATCACACTGTATTGTAGGGCAAACTTAAAGTCCATTTTTTTTCTTTTCTGTATCTATAGCTTAATTGTCCCCAGTGGGGGCACTGAATAATTAAGAGATTGAATGAACTCAGTAAACATTTGGTGAATAAATAAGTGAATATATCAGTGAGATAGTTAGGGCTTAAACTTATGCAGTCTGTAAAGCACTAATAACATCTTTGTCCTTTGCATGTTTTTGTCTCTGGGTCTTCTGTGTACTCAATGGATAGTTGTTGAATTGCACTGAAATTATAGAATCCAGAAATGAAGTATTACATTACAAAAATAAGACAACTAAATGGCCCTACAATTAAAGGCTGCAGTGGTTAAAATTCTATCCTTCATTCCTGAGAACCCCTAACTCTGAGACTCTGTGGATCAAAAAGAAGTGGCTTCCTCTGAGTACATTATGGGGCTGATAGTGTTGACTGTGGCAGGTCCAGGGACAGCCTCCTTTTCTGATTGCATCCAATTGGGGAAAGTGTGGGATGCTAGAGTACTTCCTTTCAGAACTCTTTTTTATTTAGTTAGTTTTGATACCAGATATTGAACCCAGGGGCACTTAATCACCGAACCACATCATAGCCCTTTTTATATTTTAGTTGGAGACAGGGTCTCACTAAGTTGCTTAAGGCCTCACTAAGTTGCTGAGGCTGGCTTTGAACTCACAATCTTCCTGCCTCAGCCTCCCCAGCTGCTGGGATTACAGGTGTGCACCACCGTGCCTGGCTTCTTTCAGAACACTTGGGCCTCTTGAATCCCCTATTAGGCTGTTCCCCCTGCTCTGTGTCTGCCTGTGCTCTCTCTCTCACTCAACCTCTCAGCCTCCCCATGGAATCCCTGAGAGCTGGCCTCAGTGTAAACAAACAGAATACATCCAAGGGTGAAGACATGAGTGGTTGCCTTCCACCAACCCACAGCCTTCTGCAAAAGCAGCCTGAGACAGGATTCCTGTAAAATATGATCTACCAAAGCCCAGGAGCCTTGAAACCCTCCAGAGAACAGCCAAGGAGCTACCTGAACCCTGCCTCACTAGCCACCCTGATTGACACTTCCAACCTTCCCGCTGCCAGATGCCCATCCACTGGGTGGAGATAGACAGCTTGAGCAAACCATGTGGGCTGTGAGGATGAGGCTGCTTCCTGGCCCTTCTCCTGTCTCCAGGATCAGAAATGCAGGGAGAATGGTCATTCCCAGGGATTTAGAGGTTTTATAACTGACAAAGTGCTATCCCTGTAAATACCCCAAGCCAGCCCCAGACATTCCTGACACTTACCACTCCATTTTCCCGCAAGCTGATACCTCTTCATGTCTCTATTTCACCCTCCTTTAGGGGTGTATGGCAACAGTTCAAATGTATTCACTAAATAATCCCAAGCTCAGGATCCACTCTTGAATGTAAAGATGACAGCCCAGAATCCAACTCCCCCTCTTGGTCATTACAGGGCCAAGATATGTAGTCTTTTTTCTTTCTTTATCTCCTAGATCCTCTCCTGTGTTACCTGTCCTTGAAATTTTGGAGCAAAGACATAATCACAGTTTTCCAAAAGGCAAGCTTCTTGGGATTCCTAGGAGGTAGGATCTCTAAATTCTAGATTTCTTTTTTCCTCTAGTAGGAGGAGTGAAACCCTGAGCCTCGGGCTTGCAGGCAGGTGCTTTGCCACTGAGCTATATCCCTAGTCCTCAGATTATTTTCAAAGGAAACCACTGAAATAATTCCTTTAGGCACTCTCAACTCATTACTCAGGAGTGAGAATCAAAGCAGCTGATGTTGCTAGGGGCTTCTAAAAGGCTGCGTAGTTTCTCTGGTCAGAGGGCTCTGCCTGTGCACTTGGTTTGTGCAAACCCTGAACTGCTGCTACATCCTCCACTGACTGACAAGGCAAAAGGAGCCAGAGAGGTGATGTAACTCCACCCAAGTTCCATTTACTTATGGTTGCTCAAGCGGCAGAAGTATCCTCAAAATCATTGAAAGTCTGCAAAGGAAAAGCATATGTGAAGAGTCCCAAACACGAGGCCCTCAGGAACCTGACCCCCAGGAGGGTTCCTGGGCAGGGGGTGGAATGTGTTCCAAGACCTGGAGGTGGAAGAGAGAGCAGTGGTCAGTGAATTGAAAGGAGCCTGCTTTGGCTGCAATGGAGAGTGGGAGAAATGAGCAGAGGTGGCCAGCCAAGAGCCTGTGAAGCACGGACAATGAGTTCAGAGTATCTTGAGGGCGCCATCTCCTAAGAGGATATCAAACAAAAGGAGATGTTATGAAATGAGATAGGCTAGCCTGAAGAAGTACCCATTTCCTCCCCTGCTGTCTCCACCCATCCTAGCAACGTTTCCTAGGGTGTCTTCATCCGCGGGGTTCAAGTCATTTGGCGATTAGAGCATTCATTTCTGTTGGCGCACCGTGGCCAGTTCTGAAAGATGGATTTCCAGAAACTAATACTGATGGGCACCACAGAGACATCTCTACCAATAAGTGAGTCATGGCTGTGCCCTTTACAATAAGACTTAGGGGGTTGAAGGAAGAGGGGACCTGCTTTGAGCACTCTGTCTTAGCCCAAGGGGCAGTGCTTTCTCATTGACCTGGATTCCTGTGTCAACCTGTTAGGGTCCCCTTTACTTCTTAGTAGCCAATCCCTTGTTACTTCAATCCCTGTTGTGGATAATAGTTCTTTATATTAAATACTCCCTGTTCAAATTACTGTGTGGTTTCTTTCTCCTAATTGGACTCAGACTCTTACTGATTCACAATCCTCAGAATTTTTTTTCTACCTGTCAAATATAGCTGCTTCCTCAGAGAAAAAAAAGAAGGTGGCCCTTCTAAGATCTACTAGCCAAAGGATCAATGGATCCTTGTAGATTAACTAGGAGTTCATGAAGGTACAGAAGGAATGAGCATTGCCCCTTAAATTTCCCTGAGCTTCATACTTAAAGGGCAGGGAGATGTGTGACCATATCCATACAATATGGTTATTGATGGTGGGTAAACAGGTTTGAATGTATTCCAGTTAAGCCATGGGCAATGCCAGGAGAAGGGAGGCTTGTGACAGTTAAATGGTCTCTAGTAAGCTTTCTGTCACTGTGACAAAATACCTGAGATAATTGACTTAAAGGAGGAAAGGTTTATTTTGGCTTATGGTTTCAATCCTTGATTGCTTAGCCCTGTTGCTTTTAGAACTGTGGCAATAGAGAATATCATAGTAGGGAATTTGTGGCAGTAAAGGTTCCTCATCTCATGGTAGCTGGGAAACACAGAGAAAGAAATAGGAATGGGCTGGGGTCCCAAGAGCCCCTTTAAGGACATGCTCCCCAATGACCTTCCTTTCACTAGGCCTCACTTTCTAAAAGTTCCACCACCTCCCAGAAGGTTGAGGACCAAGCCTTCAACACGTGGGCCTCTGGGGGACATTCAAGCTCCAAACTGCAGCAAATGGGAAGAAACTCTTGGGTCCTGAAGGCTGATTGAGGGTTTTCTGGGCAGGGGGTGGGGATAGAATATGCCAAACAGAGTCAACAGAATAGACAGAAGTCTGCAGACCTGACAAGGCAAAACCCACTCTGGGGGAAGTGTCAATCATATTGAATGGCTGGCATGGATGCTTGGCCTTATCCTGTAGGATTTTAGACAGAGGATAAACAAGAGTAAAGAATTGGGTGTGGCCAGGCCCCTGTGCTTTAAAGGGATGCATTTCTCACCTAGGATGGCATCAAAGGGAAAGAAAAAATTGAGTTTAAACAAGAATACACAATCAGGTTTTGGATTGTCCAAGAACTAATGAACTAATTATAAGAAGCAAACAAAATAATAGTTATATATATATATATATATATATATATATATATATATATATATATATATTTTTTTTTTTTTTTCCCCCAGTCCTGAGGATCCAGCTAGACCTTGCACATGTTAGGAACTTGCTCTCCCAGTTAGCTACAACCCGAGCCCCAAAGCACACTTTTTTCAATGATAAGACACTATAATAAGAAGTCATTGCTGTGATTTTGTTCTGAACATGATTGAGGGGGCTCAATGTTCCTATATAGCAGGATTACCTCAATTGCTGGGTCAAACAACGGCATGATGGTGGCAGTATCTGTATCATAGTGTATATTTCTTGGCCTTCCCTCCTGCCTTCCACAGCTGGAGCCTTCTGTTTTAAAGTAAACAATGAGCACTGTTGGAGTTAACTTTTACAACCAGTTGCTTAAAATAGCAGCATACTAAAAGAGAGCTCTAGTGTTGGAATATAAACTCCATCTCTTTATTTTATATAGTAAGCAAACGCTCCAAGAGCAAATCAGAGAGGGGACTAGAATAGATGTCTTACGTAAGTGCAGGCGTTTTCCGCTACCAGCCTCGGAGGGTGAGAATTAACAATTATGTTTATCGACTGACTGTTAGAAAGAAATGTATAATTCAGGGTGCTTGTAACTCAGAGGAAATCCCTTAAAAACAAAACAAAAAAAAGCACAGGAGGCTTCATATTGGTCCCAACCCTCTACTCAACAAGCAGGTCAGTCTACTCAGGAATAGAGAGCTTCAACTTCTTCAAACTGACTCTTTCATGGTTTGGGGCCAGAAATTTTTATCTCCTGGGTAAACAGTGTGTCCCACACCCCAGAGATAAAGACACTCCACTCTGGATCTTATTGCATGAGGTTATGCTAACAACTCTGACATGATGATTATGAGCCTATCATTTCAGCTATAGAACAATTCAACCAAATTCCTTGCTTTGCATATTTGTAAGATTGCTTATATTCTGCCATCAGTTGGTAACAGTTCCCAGCTGTTACCCCTTCTATTCATTCTATTAAAATGTTTGACCATCCTCTGCTGAGGTAAGTCCTGTGTAGTTTCCTGACATTCCATCTTTTAGTGGTAATCTTGGTTCACCATGAAGGCTAAGCATCCCATGTTCCAAATCTGCAGAGCCATCTTTTTACAAAGAGGTTGGCGAAATGCTTGTGGTGCCTACAGCAGGCTGGGGAGAGCCCCTGGGCCTCCTGGTGCTTCATCTTCCACTTCCCTGAACCTCAGAAAAAGGCATGCATAGAGGTAAGGTGAGATCAGGGCCAGGGAGTACAGAGAACAGGTGAGAAAAACTGTGCTGCAGTGTGACAGCCAGCTCATTTATGACAAAGTTTGACTTGGATATTACACTTGTTCGAGTCTGGTTTCAAACCAGTTTCTAGTTTGAAACAGCTTCAATCCCATTGGTCAGGAATCTAAGACAGGAGGATCGCGAGTTCAAAGCCAACTTCAGCAAAAGCGAGGTGCTAAGCAACTCAGTGAGACCCTGTCTCTGAATAAAATACAAAATAGGGCTGGGGATGTAGCTCAGTGGTTGTAGCTGGGGATGTAGCTCAGATGTAGCCTGTGAGTTCAATCCCTGGTACTCACCTACCCGCCCCCCCACCCACCCACCCAAAAAAAGATAAACTTGAATTTATTCCAAGAAAGAATCCCCTAAATTTTTGTACATCTAAAATAAACTCCAGTAATAAAATCAACTTCTAGGGAAAATAATATTCGTTCTCTTTTTTCATAAAAGGTCTGTGATCCCTGGATATGAGTTTCCATTCACTTATTCCTTTCTGGTTTGCCTTTTATTTCAAATCCTTCTTGCTTATTTTTTATCCTTTATTTATTTTGAGTTATCCAAACGTTCTTCTCTACATCTCAAGAAAATAATTTTTTTGACAAAGTTTTAGCCAATGCTTATTAGGTTTATATTTCCCTTCTAAGGTCTGGCATTGCTGAATTCACATAATGTTTAAAAAAAATCCAGATGTTAATACTGAACAGGACCATCCTAACTGCATATGCAAGATTGAGTTTGCGCTCTTGAAATGCAAGTCCTAATGGGATGAACAACCTAAATACAAACACAATGGGACATTCAGGTGCACTGTAATATGAGTCACTGCTCAGCCACTAACTTTACAAGCAGAGTCAATGAGGTAAAAAGTACCCTGTGTATATAATTATCATGGTTATAAGAGTATTTGGCAAATAGACCACTGGATTTTTGTTCTTTTTAAAAAATATCATTTGGAAGCATAGCCTTGAAATCCCTCTAATGTTTTCCAAATCTGTGAGTAAAATTTCATTTGTAAATGGGTTTAAAGAAAATAAAATTCTCTACACTAATGAATTCTGATTTTAACTCAGCAACATTTTCTTTTTACGTACTATAAATTATCTCAAAGTTTAAAAGCTTTAAGAATTTATAATCATTATGGGAATGGAATTAATTGTCTGTAAAGCACATAAATCCCCTGCAAGACACTTATTCAAATTATGTTATCTTATTATCCCACCAATTTCTCTTGGTTTCCCATTTCACTGAATTGGGATTAAATCAGTGTATTCTTCCCACTGCATAATTTAGGACTGTTTTAAAACGATGTAATTACAAACCTCAATGGCAGATTGTGAATTGCATTCACTGTCATAACTGCCATTAGCATGGTTTTCTTTCAGAGCAGTGGGGTAAAGATGTCATGTTAATAAGTTCCACTATTCTGTGTCTGCCATTGGATATCTGCAGCAACTGGAGACTTGGATGGGATCCAAAACTAGACACGGAAGCTGGGAAAATGCCAATGTTTTGTGGATTTAGAGGAATTTTGAAGAAAAAATTTAAACAATAAAATTGTTGATTAAAGAGTTAGTGTAAGATTTTAAATTAGCCAATTGCAGACTTCATTTTATACAAAGGTATTTTACTAATCTATTGGCCTTCCTGAAGAGGGAGAGAACATTTTGGATAGTTACCTACTCTAATTTTCAATGGAACAAAATTAAAATACCTTATCAAGGTTTTCCAGATCCTTATTTGACATCTGCTGCCTTCTCTCCCTGCCCACAATCCCCTCCTTTACCAACTGCTTGTCCACTGCAAGTTCTCATTCATCAGAATCTCAGGGCAATAGACCCATTTAAAATTAATGTAAAGTCTTCCTCATCCAGAAATTCCACCTAGAGGTGAATTTGGCCACATACTTTTGGGTTCTAAATGTACAATAATAATAAGAAAAGTCCTTATGCTTAAGAAACACAGAGACACAAAACCACCACAAAACAAAACACTCCCACATGCTTTTTCTTTTAATATAAGGTATTTATAATCTCCAGGTAAACAATTTCCTCCAGAGTTAAGTTCTTTGGTATGTGTAAACTCTCGTATCAAATGGTTAACTCTATTATTCTGCTGGTACTCAATATTGAGTCATTAATTTAAATTCCTTTTAGCAATCCTCATCAAATTTCTTTGTTAAATTCCCTAGAACAATCAACATGTTTAGCTATTTCATAAATTATTAATTGGACAGAAACAAAATCCAGCTTCCCTATATATACAAAGTGAGCAGCTTGTCATTGTCTAAAATGACAAAAACATGATCAATGTAATTTCTTTGGTATGCATTTCTGGGTGTTTAAAAATGAACTGAATTGTAGTGGGAAAAGATCTTGGTGCCTCTTAACAACTAAAATAACTGTCCTGTAACTTGCTGAAAGAAAGTCCTATTCATTTACCTTTCTTCTTGAAGTTCATAATAAAAGCAAACCTGCAGATTTTAATTAAGAATATTTAGGTTGATAGATCTAAAGACTTTGAAATTAGATAAAGACAGACTTTAAAGAAATAAGCTTTAGAAGGGAAAGGATTGGGGCTGGGGCGGGAAGCAGCTTTGTGCAAATGAATGAATTTAGTCCATTTGTTCAAATACTTTCAGAAAATTGTTGGTAGGGTAACAGTGAATACTGAAAAGGATATATTTGGATTTACTCTATGAAAATGCACTGAAGTAAAAGGAGAATTGAGGAATAATGAACTGATACCTCCCTTCCTTGAATGTGGTTAGTAAATTGGAATATCTGGCTAACTGGTTCCAGTTCAGATGTTGCTAGTTTCTGGAAAAGTTCTCTTCCCTGCGGGTTTCCTTCAGCAGCTGCTATGTTGTGTGGCAAATGATTAACTCTGTCACCCCGGACTTTGCATGCCTGCTTTTAAGTATGATGAATTTCTGTCTTGGAATGGAAAAAAAAAATACAGAAGTCACCTTAAGTCTTACAATGCAACAATTTTAATAATCCACACTAAAATATGCTGTCCGGTTTTGTAGTTCCATTTTTGAAGCAATAGTGCCTCATTTTGAAAAGCTTCTACTTACTGCTTCTTCCCTCCCCACCCCTTCACTTAAGGTGTAAGTCTATGGAAGTATCCCTGAAGTGCATTTCTCAGGCATTAAAAACAGCACTGAGATCTGATATTCACGAGCAAGTCTTCAGAATCTTCAATAAGAGCAGCCTTCCTCATTTGAGGGCTGCAGAGTTCAAGTTCAGCTACTTTCTCTGAAAGAAGGCCCCCTCCATCACTCTCACTCCCATAGATGACAAGAACAAGGGCAAATGCCCCAAAACAGCTCCTTGGAAAAAAATAATAATTATGCCAACTTCCTCAGAGGCATGTATCTTCTCTTACCACAAATAAATACTTAATGCATCTTTGAGTCATGAAAAATTGAGAACTCAATTGACACTTCAATTTCCAGAAAAATAAAATCTTGGAGGCCTCGGGTGAATATTATGAATATGGTGGGGTGAGACACCAAATAGGGGGCTGGGTCAGAATTCTCAGGTATGGAACTGGGAACTGGGGTTATTGTGGGAAAAGAGACAAGCCTTAGAGTGCTCACTCCAGCTATTGCTTGTCCTCCTGGGCATCATCAGGGAAGTCCGCCTCCTCTGGGGACCTGTCTCCTTCTGGAAGCAGCGTGGCACGCACTTTCCTCTTCTCCTTAAAGCGGCCAGATCTCGAGATCTTCAAATTGCGGCGGCTGTTGCCAGACTTCTCCCCACACAATTTGTCTGGCCTGGGGGACTCGCTGGCGCCCGCAAGCACGTTGGGGTGCTGGTTTTCTCGGGAGCTGCTAGTCCATTCTGGGCTGGGCGGGTTGGGCTCCTCGGGGTCTGGCTGGGCCAGAGGCTGCGCCCCCACCGTGGCTTCCTTGCTTTTCTTCTTGCTGTTGGTTAGTGATTTCCACCAGGGCCCAGAGCTGCCGGTGCCACCGCTGTCGGCCATGGTCCGCCAGCCGGGGACTGGGGCGCCCCTCGTGGGGAAGGGCTTCAACTGCAGCGGCCCTCACTCCCGATGGTCTCTCCCCACCTCTTCTCCAGGCTTCTATACGGGCTGCGGGATGGGAGCCTAGGCAATCCCTATACTGGGGAAGAAAACACAACTTGGTTAATGGGTTGGTCTAAGTCACGAGTGCCCCCAATTTCCTTTCTTCTCCTGCACTCCACCTGGCACCCAGCGAGATCTGAGCTCCCCAAGTTCGGAACCACGTGGCCCCCGTGAGGCACCGCGGCACCCCCTGCAGTGCCGGCGGACTACTGACCTCCAGGGTGGCACCACCAGATCTCCAGGCAGATCCTTGAGCTCTGGCCTCAACCTTTGACTCCAGGGAGAGCTCAGTGGTTACCATGTGAAGGGCACCCAGGCACATCCAGCCATCTGGATCAAGCCGGCTCCAGAGGGAAAATGTCCTGTCCACACTGTCTGACTGTAGATGGACGCCCATAAATGATCCACCTTGGCTAGCATGACCTCCCTTCCTAGGAGCACCTGGGAGGAGGACGCTCTGAACCAAGAGTAGGAGGCTAGATAATGAGCTTTAGACCACGATCAAATAGACCCAAATTTCCCTCAAAGGTTTTCCCCTAGACACTCGCAATCCAGGATCTTTTTCAATGTGATATTACGGGGAATTTATATCCCAGTAAGGAAAAGGGACAAGCTCATACTGTTTTTTTTTTTGTTGTTGTTCTGCTTCTTTTAAACTCAGCTTTTAACCGCTTCTGCCTTGTGACTTTCAGAGAAGCACGTCTAGACTAACTTCCCGTGAAAACTGCCATCCTACTCTTCCTTTTATTCCCCAGTGACCAATGTAGCGTTTTCACAAAGGTCGCTCCCGCCTACAGCTGTGATGAGGTCAAGAGGCAAACGTCCTTTCTCCCCTTTCCTTTAGTTTTGCTGTATCAGTTATGCACCGAGTTGTCTGTCTGTACTATCAACTCATCTATGGAGCATTTTAGTTACGAATTAAAGGTTTCTGTTCTTTTTCTTGCGCAATTCCATCCTCCAAAGGAGAGAGCGCTCAACTACGAACTCCAAAATGATTTTCTTTTTTCTCCAGGCTTTTAATAGCCCCTCTGCAGAGCAAAAAGGCTGCTTATTAACACTTAGGTGCTAATATTGGAAGCTCAAATTCTCTGCCCACTTTCTGGTACACTGTCTCTCCAGCACTACTACCACGAATGCGTAGGATTCACTTGAGCCGCGGCTCATTTCCAGGTTTCTGCTCTGCTTGGTCTCAGCCCACGCGCCCAGCACTCTTGGGATTTGCCAGTGCGCAGGAGAGAAACTTCAGCAGTGTTTGTTTTTAGTAGTTCTCCTCCCGGAACTACCAGGGAGAGGAAGTCCCAAAGCTTGTGGAAGGCGACCCAGCGGCCTGGATGCTCCCCCAAACCGTGGCACCAGCTTCTCCCCAGGATGCCCCCAGGGCACACTTGGGCTGGGACTTTGAAAACAATAAGAAAAAACGGTCAAAAGTTCCTTCGGTACAAAAGGCACCCACGCCCTCAAGCACAATTGGCAGTAGGGTCTGCAAACATCCTGCTCTCTACAACTTTGCAGATCAGAAAAGCACCCTCTCCTCCAGGTTATTTACTAATGCTGGTGGTGGGCGGTCCCGGTGCAGCTTTCTGTCCTTCACACTTTATTCTACAGAATTTCCAGAACTATAAACTTTGTGTGCACGAAAGGCATTGTGTAAATTGTGCAAGGAAAAATAATTGCAAATTACTCAAAGGTCTGAAGAGTGCAGTTCTTGAACTCTCTCAGCTCACAACTTCCCTTTCGGTTCCAGGAGGTGAGGGACTAGGCGGCGCGGGGCAGCACCCCAAGGTGATACCGCACCTCCAGGTTCTGTCTGGGCGGACGCAGAACCACCCCGGTAGCTCACCTGCTTGGTTCCAGGACACCGCGGGCCCGCTCAGCACTCACGACCGAGATCACTAAGGGAACACGCTAGGGAGTACCTGAAGTTGGGGCGTGGTGTCCCTTTGCGCGGTCTTGGAGGGATTCCGTTGCTGGAAACAGAACCAAACAATCCCTGCAGCGAAGCTTAACTAAATGTTGCTGTTGGTCTCGGGCACCTCCAACTTCTGAGCAGTGCGGAGGCAGCCCCGGGCTCAGTCGGGTCCGGGGAACTGTCGGATTCTTTGCCCCAGATGAAGAACCCAGCAGCCTCGCCTGATTCAGTAGCTTTACATTCTAAGGCAAGTCCCTCTTCCCGGATAGAACCGCTCCGGAAGCGCCCAGAGGTGGGACCCCAGCTGCTGGCTCTGGCGCATTAAGCCTTCCTACGCTTCGGTAGGAACGCGAAAAGACATCTGCCCACCTGCTGGTTATTTGCCAAGTGATTGGAGAAACCAGAACCCAGCGGCAGCGGGAGGGGGAAAAACAGGAGGCGGTCACCGCTGCCACAGGTGCAGGTAGGCACTTCGCGTTCCCGCCCTTCAGGAGACGAGATTGGATCTGGTCTCAGACGTGGCGCCACCCTGGTGGAGTCTGATTGGAGAAAAGCTGTGCTGCGCCGCTTGCTGGACCCACTCCTACTTGGTAATAAATGGTGGAGGCTTGAGAACAGGAGACCGAGACTGGAGGTGGGCTCTTCTGAATAAATGCTGCGACAGCTCTCCCTTTGCCCCTACCCGGATTTCTACCCCGCCTCTGTCCACCGCTCCCTGGGTCCGGGAATCCCAAGTTTTGTGACTCACAGGGGGCTGATTCACACTCGGGCAAAATATTGGGGAATTTCAGGCGCCCTTAGTTAAAAGGCTATAACATTATTAACCAGCTTGCTGTTGACAAGCGGGTGCTGTTCCAAGTGCTTTTTGTGGATTAACTCATTTATATCTCACACTTACCTAGGTGGTAGGTTCTATTATTATCCTCATTTGCGCAAGGAAACCCCAGCACGCGAAGGTTAAAAGGTTGCTCAGAGTTGCCCGCTGATGCGTGGCGGAGCCGGCTAGGAACCCACGAGGTGCTTTGGCTCCTGGTCACATATGAGCGCTTTTTGTTAGTTTAACAGAAGGTATTGACATAGGACATTTTTGCCAATAAAAGCAGAGATTCTGCTTGCTTCTTGCAGGATGCTCTCCCTTTTCCAAGACCTGTTTTGATGTTCCTGTGCTCATATACGTGCTAGCCTAACTCCTCTGAAGGACTGGGTATGGAGCAACTGAAGGATGACTATCTTTGTTCTGAGCCCTTTCTGCAATACAAAAGTAGTGAAAGATGTAATGCCTAACTCAAGTAATTTGTAATCTGGGTATAGAAGTTTCTATAGAAATAACCCTTGCAGGGCTGGGGTTGTAACTCAGTGGTAGAGTCTTTGCCTAGCACATGTAAAGGACCTAGTTCGATCCTCAGCACCACTTATAAATAAAGTAAAGGTATTGTGTCCATCTACAACTAAAAATATTTTTTTAAAAGAGAGAAAAGGAATAGCCCTTGCATATAGTGAAGACATTTAAATGGAGACCTATGAACTGTGGTAGGGAAGAGTGAGCATTTGCAGAAGGCTTGAGGCATGAGGATTCTTGAGGGGCAGAGAGCAGGCAAGTGTGATCTGAGTGCTAAGAAAGCTGGGAGATGAGGCTTGAAAGCTGAGTGTGATCAGACCATTCAGATCAATACCCACTAAAGAGGGGGCCACATTATGAGATTTGCATGAACACATCACGGTAGTTGGGTGTAAAGAGCAAATGGAGCAGGCAGAGATGGGGCTACAGGGAGCCCAGTTAGGAACTGTTGGAATAGTTCATGTGTGATGGCTGCGAGACAGTGGTGGCAGTAGGCGGTGAGTTAGATGGCTGCAAAGAGCTATTGGAGGTACAATAAATAGAACACAATTTCATTCGATTTATACAAAAGAGGAGATTGAGTTTAACTAGAGGCTGAAAAAGAGAGATTTTCATAATTTTCCTTGTATAGTAGTGGCTATGACATCCATTTTGGCCCGTGGGGTGGTAAGGAAGACTTAAGGAAATGCTTCCTAAATAGGGGCAGAGAGAAAAACATCTTTTGCTACATGCTTGGTTCTTGCATTTAATCACAGTGTTAGTATGTAATCTCTGGTGTTGCAGCAGCCTTATTGCAATAGTGAGGCATATTGCAACAGGGAGGCCACAGGCATGTGAATAAAAGACAATATGCTACGGATGAGGGCATGGGAATGTGGAAAGTATCTTGGTCCTAGATAATGACAGAAAGCCCCTGAAAGAACCCTGGGACCACTTACTCCAGATTCCTAGTTCAGTGAGATAATACCTATCTCTATGATTTAACCACAGATCGAAGAAAATTTTCAATTAGTTGCAACCAAACACATTCCTACTTGATACAGACTATTATAGTTACAGGAAAACATGCTAATGTTCAAAAAAAAAAAAAAAAGAGGAAAAGTAATGTCACTTTTTGGGGGACCAATCTGAAAATGTCTTCACAAGAGATGGAGGATTTAGTGAAATGTTTACTAGAGGACAAGATTTTAGAGGCAGGGAAAGCATCTGTGAAATAGGGCACTTTCATTGAAAAGGTGTGGAGGTTAGGGAAGGAGGAGGTAAAAGAAAGCAAGCAGAGCCGGTATACATGAGCTGGGAGCAAAGTCCAAAGGATGAGCATCATCAGACTATAGAGGCATTGTAGCAATTGGGTTTTTTGTTTGTTTGTTTTGTGTATATGTTTTTAGTATCAGGGATGGAACCCAGTGTTGCTTAACCACTGAGCAATAGCTCCAGCTCTTTTTATATTTTATTTACAGACAAGTTCTTCCTGAGTTTCTCAGGTGCCGCAGTCTTGGCTGGGCACAGAATCACGAGCCACCACACAGCTTTGTAGATTCAAACAGCAATTTTTTATTCCCGAACTCACACCGGCCTCCACACACGTTCTGGGGCAATCCCAGTTCTCCTGCCACTCAATTCACCTACTCCACGAGGCTTTTTTCCCAAAATGCTCTCTGAATCTCACGAGAGCTCAACGGGAGCTCAGGTAGCAGGAACGCCCTATTTCCAGCAGCAATAATCCTCAACATCGAACTTCCCTAAAACCCAAGGTCTTAAACTGGGAACGCCCTTAACCCAAGGACCGGGATACTATACTTCCTCAAACTGCAGGATACACCCTAATCCTGGATCCACCCTTGTCCTTGAGTAGGGTCATCTTTCTCAAACACACATGCAAGGTCACAGCAAATTTAACATGGGGTACGCTGGCAAGGAAATCGATGCGTCATTCCTACTTGGTAATGGCCCTCAGCACTCAGGGCCTTGCTAAATTGCTGAGGCTGGCTCTGAATTCATGATCCTCCTGCCTCAGCCTCCTGAGCTACTGAGATTACGTGTGTGTGCCACCATACCCGGCTTGGACCTTTTTAATTTATAGAATTTTTCATAACCTCCCTATACCAAAATGTAAACATACACACAGGCGCGCACACACACACACACACACACAGGCACAGAGTTAAAAATGCAGTTATCATTTTTTCTGGCTACAGATCCAGGAGTCACGCTGCCGATTCTAGAAGGAGTGCTTGATCTGTTCCTACTGTTCTGTGTTGCTCAGACATCACAAAGGGAGGATGTAAAGTTGACTGATCTATCCAATTAATAGTAGGCAACTCCTAATGTTACAGTATTTAAATATGCTCATACTGGACATGGCTTACATTTGTTAGTATTTTTGTCTTGTACTCTTTGCTTTTCAAAAATGTGTTGCTGATTTGAATACGGAAGACTTTTTTTCTGTTTTAAAATTAAATCGCAGCTTTCTCAGGTAAACCTTTAAATGAATAAATGAATACCCTCAAAGATAACAGAGAGCGAATTCTTAGAAGGTAAACATTGGTTACTAGGCATTAAAATCAGAAATTTCTAGACATCAGCCCTGACTTTTGCTCTCCTAGCAAACCTGGCATTGCATGAGAGGCTGGGAAATTACTTATATGACTTTGAAGCCTGTGTAGTGGAAATGGGCAAAGTTTTATAAACTTTTAGACAGTGGGCACTGCAGCCAAGCATGGAATTGGGATCCACTTGTTATAGCATCTCACCTAGTCCTCTGCCAGGTTAACTGAATGAATATCTCCAGGTTCACAAACTATAGTCACAAAGTGCTGCTGATCATTTCAGTTGTGCACATTGAGCAGAGGGGTCCTGTGCAGTCTCTCTGCACAATCCAGTCCACACCAGCTGACTTTTCCTGCTGGCATACCCTTTGTCCCCTTTGGTTCTGTGGCCCCTTTCACTAAGTCACAGGTTTGGAAGTTCTCAGACTCTGGGTTCACACTTCACCAAATAGCCATCCAGTTTCTTTGTGAAGAGTGCTGGTGACAAGGACCTCCCCAGGCAGCCATTCTGTAGGAGAGCGGTGGTGTGTCTCTCTGCTGGAGCCTCTTCATGCAGCACACTCCTTGGCCCTGCTTCCCCCTGGTTGGATCCCGTCCTCCTGGTCAGCCCAGGTCTCAGACATGTCTATACTCGCTGCAGATAAAGCCTTTCTCTCTCTGACCCACTGCCGTCTGGCATCTGCCCACCACTTCCACTAACGTGGCTTCTGTAAGTTCCTGGATTTTGAGGCCATTTATCAGTCTTCATCCTTTCCACCCTCTGCACCATCAGGGCTGTGGACAACTCCTTAAAGCAGTCCCTGTTCCGACTTTCCTTCTTTTCCACCCTGGCTGCTCCTCCTATTTCCTTGCCAGCTCCTCCTCTTCTTTCCCATTGATGTTACCAATATAAGCTGAGGTTTTCGAGCTGTTATCTCGAGGTAAATATCACGATGGGTGCTTTCTGTGCACTGTTTTGTTCACAATGTGACTACTGGCTACTCTAAGTGCCCTGACACTCAGTGCAAAATAACCCAGGGTGGGGCGGGTGGGGCAGAGCCAGGAATAAGCTGTGGCAACCTGAACCAGACCTTGGGCTTACAAAGACTTTGTGACGTTAGATTTTTTGAGGCTCAGTCCTAAGTCTTTTTCTGATCGTCTTTGCTGTGCTCCAGGGACCATTTACATGAGGGTGACTCTCAGAATTTGTATTTTTAGCTTAGGCTTCACCTCTGAATTCCGGACCTGAGTGTTTACACAGTTCCTTTTTTTTTTTTTTTAAAGAGAGAGTGAGAGAGAGAGAGAGAGAGAGAGAGAGAGATAATTTTTTTAATATTTATATTTTAGTTCTCGGCGGACACAACATCTTTGTTGGTATGTGGTGCTGAGGATCGAACCCGGGCCGCACGCATGCCAGGCGAGCGCGCTACCGCTTGAGCCACATCCCCAGCCCCTTACACAGTTCCTTGATATTTCTGCACATGGAGCTAAACAAGTGTAAAATACAACCTGCCAACCTCATCTCCCATACCCGTTGCTGCCTTTATTGCTGAATCCTCTGAGCGAGGGGCTCTGCATCTATGCAGGGGTGCAAACCAGAAACCAAGGTGTCTGTCTCGGTCCCTTTAGGCTGTTATAACAGAATATCACTGACTCAGTGGTTTATAAGCAACATGAATTTATTTCTTACAGTTCCAGAAGCTGGGAGGTCCAAGAGCAGGTGCCACTAGGTTCATAGATGGTGTCTTCCTGGTTCATAGATGGTGTCTTCCTGGTTCATAGATGGTGTCTTCTTGCCGAGTCTCTGTGGATGCTACCCGTGAAGCTACTGCATTGGTGAAGCTACTTGAGTGGTCTTTTACTTGAGCCATGGGGGACTTAGGTCTCCCCTTGGGAACGATCTTAGCATTCCTTTGTGTAGACTGCCCAAGGCATGAGATCTCTGCCCTCACTTAAGTAATGGGACAGTTCTGTAACTCTGGAGTTGGGCGTAACCCATTAGGAACTAGACACCCTACCCCCTACCTTATTTGGCAAAGAACATTCCATGGAAAACCTTTGAAGTTCTCCCATATAAATAAAGCAAACACGGGCTCTCATGCTCTCTTTCCAGTGTCGAAGGGCCATTCCATCCCTGCATGATCATCTCCCAAAGGCCCTACCCCCAGATATATATACCCCCAGATATATGTACTGTGTTGTGGATTAGGTTTCAACATATGGATTTGGGTGAACATAGCAGTGTCCGTCTCAGTTTCTTCCTCTGCTCACTCTCGTATTCAGTGTGTCTCAAAGGCCATCAGTGGTATGTCCTAAATGTCTCTTGTTCCCACCCACAATCAGCCATGTTCACTGTTCTCCATAATCTAAACTGTCATCATCTCCCAATCAGAACTGCAAAAGCAACCCAAGTGGACACCCTCTATCCACTCCTGCCCTGCTTTAGCCTATACCCAGAGCGTTCACTGGATAACTTCTTCCCTGCTTGCAACTTAGAATAGTGTCCTCTTGTGCTTGGGATGAACAACTGGCATGACCCACCAGGCCCACATGATGTCATTCTGCATGGTCTACACAATATAATAATAAGAATGATTATTACTATTTTGGCTACCAGAATTGAACTCAGGGGCACTCAACCACTGAGCCACATCCTTAGCTCTAATTTGTATTTTATTTAGAGACAAGGTTTCACTGAGTTACTTAGTGCCTCGCTGTTGCCGAGGTTGGTTTTGAACTTGAGATCCTCCTGCCTCAGCCTCCCGAGCCTCTGGGATTACAGGCTACACAACCTAATTCATTAGTTCCACCTCATTCCTCTTGATTCCATCAATCTCTGCCCCGCAGCCACATCTAACTCTGTTACCCTCAATGAAATCTTTTTTATTTTTTTCCCACTCTCTGCACCCCCAACCAAGCTATGTTATACTTTCATGGTATAATTATTAAATTAAGATTGTTTTATCCAATTAGTGGTTTGCTTTTATTCTATTTTCACTCTTAGTTCTTCTCACTTCTCATACTTTCTATCTGGGAACATGTCTCTCTGAAATACATCCTTTAGATTTTCCTTGAGTAATAACCTGCTGGTAGTAAGTTGTTGATGCTTTGTCTGACATTTTGTCCCAATTCTGGTAAGATGTCTTTGTGTGTATAGAATTTTAGGTTGGCAGTTATTTTCTTTCATTCCTTTCAGTATATATTATTCCACTATTTTCTAATTATTCTCTTTCTGTTGAGATGTTAACTGTCAACCTCTCCTCTCTTCAGAAGGTAATTTGTCTTTAAAAATCAAAACAAAACTCTGATTCTATTTAGATTTATCTTTTTGCCTTGGGTTTTCTTAGGTATCACCGTGATGTGTGTCCATGTGGGTCTCTTTTTATTTTTAGAGTGTTTGGGATTGTTGCTTTTAGAAAAAATTCAGTCACTGTCTTCTCAAATGTAATTGCAATTAAACATTTGATGCACTTTCTTAGTGTGCCCTACCAAGTTTCTTAACTTACCTTATATTTCCCAGGTTTTACCCAGTGTGATTAATTCTAGGCAATTTCTTTTGATCTATATGGCAATTCATTAATGCTTTCTTTTGCTATTTCTAAAACAGTGATTAAGTTTCTCCCTTAACATTTTGAAAGTTTTCTTCTAAATGTTCTGTTTAGTTTTATTTCAAATATTTAGTTCACAATCATTTTTCTATTCCTTGAAGATATTTTAAACTTATGTTTTCTTCTTTAAACATAACATAGTTATTTTTTTCTTTCTTTTAAATTTATTTCTTACATGACAATAGTGGAGTGCATTATGGCATTAGAGCAGATAACATAGTTATTTTATATTTTCTATGTGATAATTAAAAAATTTGGAAGTCTTTAAAGGTCTCTTTCTTTTCTTCTTCTGCTAGTTCCCACTCATAGGGTCCTATTTCTTGGTGTTCTTGAATATCATTGTGTATTTCTTATTTTCCCCAAAAGAATTATTTATGAGGAAAACTTAAGCCCTTCAACAAAATTGAATTAATCTATAAAGATCTTTCAAGAGTTTAGGGGAACAGCCAGACAGAAGTACTTTACTTTTATGTTTGAGGGTTTGGTTTTTTTGTTTTGTTTTGTGTTTTGGATGATGGAAGCAACAGGACACATTGTCTCATGGTCACCGCCTCCCAGGGACAAGTCCTCTCTACCCCTGGTCTTTTCTGTGCCGAAGTAACTTAGCTGTCCATGTAGACCCATAGAGAGATGAACATACAGTACTCAGTGAGGGCAGAATTTTCAATTAATCCCTGTATTGTGGGTGAGTCCTGGGCTTAAAATTTTTTCCCTTTTGCTCCAGGAGGCTAGCAAAATGCATTTTTTTCTGTATTCAATTGTTTCAGGAAATTTATCCAAATAATCTAGTCTTCCATTGACAAAAATGAGCATGTTTTAATTATATTGCAGTTGGTTTGCTTGGTGTTTGGGCTTCCTTATTTATTTATCATCTGACTTCACTAGAAAATAAGTTTCTTTTTTGTGTAATCATCACCTATTTTATCTGATGACACTTCCTATGTACCAGATACAGTTCCATAGTAAGTTGTATAAACATAATAAACACCATATGAGTATTGACTTGTTTAATCCTCCTAATGGCCCTCTGAAGTAGACAGTATCATTATTATAGAACAAGAAACTGAGATCCTAAGAACTTAAGTTACTTTGCCAAAATCACATAGTTTGTCTTTTTCAGAGCCAGCACTTCATCTCGCGAAGACTGGCTTCACAGGGACATGCCTCATGACTAGGTTGTGTGTCTCCAAAAGCACCATGTCACCAGACATAGTGCCCAGCAATAGTAGTGTTCAAAATTGTCAAAGTGGCTCCACAGAATGTATAGATATGAATGCTTTGATATGACTGACTTGTAAAAAGAAATGCAATAACCATGGCAATGACATGCAATTCAGATGGCCATTCTGTGTAATAATAACTTGATTCTCTTAGTTCTGACATAGGAGTACAGTGGCTAGATCCAGGCATCTGGTAAGTTTTTGTTTTTGTTGTTAGCACATTGGAAAAACACTATCATGTTGAAATACCCTTTGAAGGAAAAGCAGCCAGGTGGTGGGGTACAGATAGGGTGGAATAATGTGATACCAGAGGACGGCTGCTGAATTTGTATTAAATAATGAACTTGGGAACAAATGAGTAAGCCACCGGAAGACATGAAATCCTGGAATGAGGCTCTACAAGACATCCGGGCTCTCTTAGGAAATAGAGATCATTCAACTTTATTACTTTAGAAAGACGTTGATGTAAGTAAAAGTCATGTGCTGTCATCCAAGGCCATGTTCTCTAGCTGGTCACCTGACTCCAGGTCAGGCCTGGGGTGACCTCAATTCTTGAAGAGGTGACCTGCTCTCTGCCTTTGTTAATTTACCTTTTCAAAGTGTGGGTTTGGTTCTGCTCCATTGGCCAGGTTGTATTTTCTCTTTTGTGGTTGGTCGATGGATCAGCACCTTACGTCACCTGAGCACAGGTAGAGGGGATATCTGATGAATGGGTAACATGATGCAGGAAGTGATCCTTTGCTTTCCTCACCTTTATCAAAAGCATTGTCAAACTCCCAGCACTGGGAATCCTTGAGGAATAACTGCTTTCCCAAGCCATGGGCTGTCAGGGGAGGCCCAGCAAAGTTTGGGGAGCTCATCTCTGTTCAGTTCAAATACAGCAGATGTCACAATTACAGTTTGGGTAGTGAACATTCAGGCTGTGAAATTGATGTAATTTTGTTTACATATTAAGAACTGCTTCAGCTGCAGCTAAATATCCTTTATAATAATAATATATTTTGAATTCTTACTATGGTCCTTTTCACATTTCTTTTTCATAATGGAGACTGAACCCAGGAGTGCTTAACCACTGAGCCACATTCCCAGCCCTTTTTATTTTTCATTTTGAGACAGGGTTTCACTAAGTTACTTAGGCCCTTACTAAATTGCTGAGTCTGTCCTCAAACTTTCGTTCCTCCCACCTCAGCCTCCTGAGTCACTGGGATCACAGTCATGTGTCACCACATGGAGCAGCTGTTTTCACTTTTAATGGTCACTTGGAGAGATGGATACTATTAGTCTTACGTTTTTGTCTTAAAAAGCTGAAATAATTTCCCCAAGGTTACAGGACGTAAGAGGTAAAGTTATTTTGACTTGGTTTGAGTTACTTTGTCCCTATAATAGAGTGTTTTTCTGATGTTGCTTTTTAAATTTTATATTGCCATTTAATTAATCACTAGATCAGTAAATATTTGGTATCAAGGCTTTTACATCCAAAGAGATAGCTATACTTTAGAAATTCTAAATAGGTCATTGTTTTCTAAGTTTTCCACTTAAAACGATGTGAAATCATTATGGTTGCTTAAATATTAAGCCCTATGGAATCACAGAGGACTCAAAGCTCAAATTAACTATGGGAATTGTAATTATGTACATTTCTTGTGAAAAGACTTGATGGTTGGTTTGAATTATTAGCTGTGTGGCTTTGGGAAAATTAGTTATCTTCAGACTCTGGTTTCCTTGTGTGTAAAGTGGGGAAAATTCTATCCACTCCTTTGGGTGGTGGCAGGATTAGTCAACAATACATTTAATATGGTGTCTAGCACAGTACTTGCCCATAATAAACACTCAGTAAATAAAGGTTTGTTTTTCTTTGCCTAACTTCTTTCATTGGCTGTGTTGGGAAATTCTGTCATTTTGTCTATCAAGTCTATCCAAATGCTCTTTGAAAGTAATGGCAGAAAATCTTGAAAGGCATTGTCCCCTGCCCCCAAGAACATAATGTCAACATTTACTGTAGGATATTTAATATACAACAATTTGATCTGAATCTGTTTTCAGGAACATGCTTAATGACTAAATCTAATCAAACAGAAGTTTTCTGTATGGGATTCAAGAATGCTCTTTATCCTTCAGCACCCAAATTACATTACCTATAGTTCAAGGAGGAAGTGTGCTCGGTTAAGTTTGAACGCAATGCTCCAAGAAAAGGATTAACAAATTGCAAGACGCACTCCTTAGAAATAAGGTCACTACCGGACTGTGACTGAGGGCACAAGCCAGAGAATATGTCTCGTATGTGCTGCTCCATTAACTATAACCTGCATCACTGAATGACAGACACCTGAGGAGGGAAAGAACAGGAGGGTCACATCTTTGCTGTTTTCAGACAACATGGCCTTGTTTCTTTTCTTTTTTCTTTTTTGTCTTTCAATTTTTAAAATTTCATTAAAGAGATAGATTACATAAATTTAAGTCAAGGGTCATTAAATGGTTTATAGAAAATTACTGATATTTCTTACCTCATTCCTATCCTCCACCTCTTTATTCAGTACTTCCAATGATTTTGGCTTTTTTACTTCTGCACTTATAGATCTCCATATTTCTCAATAATAGGAGTTTTAGGGGTCTGGGATTGTAGCTCAGTGGTAGAGCACTTGCCTTGCATGTGTGAGGTTCTGGGTTCAATCCTCAGCACCATATAAAAATGAATAAATAAAATAAAGGTATTTGCCCATCTAAAACTAAAAAAATATATTAAAAAATAATAGGAGTTTTATGCTTTCTTTTGATTGATCAGTATTAGCCATCCTGGAAGTTTCCTACTGTGCATTAAGGATTCAGTTCTCTTTCTCCACCTTGACATCTGCTTCCCCTTTCCCATATTCCCACTAGAGAATATTATATTGCAGCTCTTGTTTAACTGACTATTCTGTGTTTTTATCATTGTGCCTATGCAAAATATTGTTCAGCCTAAACATTGTGCTCTGCAAATGGACATTTACTATCTTCCTTGGTTTCTTTTCCTGAATTGACAATGGACTTGTTTTCCTTTCAATTAGTTTATCTTTGTCCCTATTTCTAATTCTTTCCATACCTTCCAGAGGCTTATTGGTCCACTTTTCTGCAAGGTCGAGGACATCCATAACCTCTGAGCTCCATTGTGATCTTTTTGGAGACATGGCTCCTAGACTCCTCCTTTCTCTCCCACTGTGGACTGACTGCCGCGGGCTTGTTGCCGATCTTCCGCCTGGGAACTCCTTCAGTTGGACCCGCTATCTCCTGGATTTTGATCCTCCCTCTTTCTTGGTGGACTTCCCTGTTTGGGTGGAGTAATCATCAGGTGGAGCAGCAGCAGGCATGGCAGTGGCAGTTGTCCATGTGTCTGACCCCTGGGTTGCACAGTTCCTGTCTGGACTGTTTGCCCTCCATACCATGCGTGGCATCCATGAAGCTTCCTGGGATCTCATTTTACCCCTTATTCTAGAAAGTCCCTATGTTTCCCCTCCAATTTTGAGTTCATCTTTTCCTTCCTTCCTTCCTTCCTTCCTTCCTTCCTTCCTTCCTTCCTTCCTTCTTTTTTTCTTTCGGTGGTGGTGGGGAACCAGGGATTGACCCCAGGGGTGCTTAACCACTGAGCCACATCCCCAGCTCCCTCCCCACCCCGCTTAAAGTTCTTTTTACTTGTAGATGGACACAATATCTTTATTTATTTTTATGTGGTGCTGAGGATCCAAACCAGTGCCTCACACTTGTGAGGCAAGCTCTCCACCACTGAGCTCAAGCCAGCCTATACCCAGCCCTTTTTTATATTTTATTTTGAGACAGGGTCTCACTGAGTTGCTTAGGGCCTCACTAATTTGCTGAGGCTGGCTTTGAACTTGTAATCCTCCTGCCTCAGCCTCCCAAGCTGCTGGGATTACAGGTGTGTGCACAATTGCACCCAGCTGCTGCTGTTCCTCCTCCCCTTCCCCCTCCCCCTCCCCCTTCTCCTCCTTCTCCTTTCTCTCTTTTATATCCGACATCCTATTCCTTCCCTGGCTTACTCCCTCCATTACATTCCTCTACCTTGCTTTCTGTTTCATTTCCTCATATCTACCTCTTCATAAAGGTCAATCCTCTGTTTAATATGTTAATTAAATATTTAATTTCACTATTTAAAAATTATATTCACTATTTTCAACTCCACCTATTTTATGTTTTCATTCTCTTAACATCTATTCTTTTGTTATCTGTTTGGTCATTTTGAATGTACTTATCTTACAATGTTTTAGATTGTTATTCCTAAACTTCCTTTTGTTGATGGTTAATTCTACAATTTACTGTATCTGCTTATTTGTGATGTGCTCACTTTAAATCTCTTTCTCAGTTGTGATTTTTTAATGTGAGCTTATTTATTTATCTGTTTTTGTAGTACTGGGGATTGAACCTAAGGGCACTTTACCACTGAGCTATATCCCTAGCCCTGTGAACTTACCTTGGACAGGGCTAATTTTTTTCCCCCATGGAAGTTTTGTGTGGTCTGTATCATTATGCATCCCTCTTTTTTCAAAACCTAGAAATACCATCAGTCCAGGACACTTCTTGTGTTGGTTTTTCTACTTAGGTTTTCTCCTACAAGTGGGGAGTATAAATATAAACCTCAAAGTTGCATGAGTCACAGGTTGGATTTCCTTTGGCTAGTCTATTTATTAAACCCACCTTCTCTTTTTTTTTTCCAAAACGCAACTTTTTCCTGGCCTTTGTTTACCTGGATTGTAGCTCTTTTCAAAGGTCCAGACTTTCTTAGCAATTTTGTTTCTGTGTTCACATTTTGTACTGTCCTAAATTTCATTGCCTATTAAAAACTAAGCTTTTAGTTATACATGGAGTTAGAATGCCTCATGACTAGGAAGAGGAAGGGGTTGGGGGTCTTACAGTCTCCCTAGGGGGCATGTCCCCAATGATCTAAGGACTAGACCCCATCCCTCAAGATTCCACTACCTCCCAATAGCATCACCCTGGGGAATAAGCATTTTACATAATATGGGACTTTGGAAACCACTCAGCATCCAACCATAGCAGTCACTTTTACCTTTGCCCTATTTAAAAAAAAAAAGCAACATAGGGCATTTCCATATCCAACCCCAGTAACATATCCATCTGGGTTTCTGGCCAAATGCCTCTTTACTAGGCACTTTGAGAAGGGTCCCTGTTTCAGAGTCTCAGTCCATAGATGGCTGACTTCATTGCTGTCTGCCTGAGAGGAAGCACAACATCAGATGGAAAGGTTGTGGTGGAGGAAAGCAGCTGGGAACATGGCAGCACCAGAAATGGGAGGGAGGGAGGGAGAAAGAGAGAAGAACTCTGCTCAACAAGGGCAAAGGCATGCATGCCCACAGTGACCCACCTGGGGGTTAATTCCCTGATTAGGTTAAGATTCTCATAGCCCAGTCATTTCACCTCTAAACTCACACGTGAGTTTTGGGAGGACACCTCATGTCTAAACCATAAGAGTAGCCATTCTTATAAATGGGAGAAGAGTATTCCAGGCAGAAGACAGAGGAATGGCCAGCCCCCCCCCCCACACACACACACAAAGCAAATGTGTGCTTAGCATATTTGCAAAGCTACAGAAGGATCTGAAATGAATCTGAAATGCAGTGATTATGGGCCAAAGTAGTAGGAGAAGTCAGAATTTATGGGGATCTGGAGAAGTCATGCACGTAGGTCTTGTGCACTACTCTAAAGACTTTGACTTTCATTATGAGGAAGATGAACAATTAGTAGAGGGTGTTAGGCTATATCTGATAAGTTTTAAGATAATCCCTCTACTCACTGTTGAAATTAACTCTTAGGGGCAGAATGGGGGGTAGTTTGGATCTGAAATGTTCTCCAAAGGCTCATTTGTTGAAGGCTTTGTCTCCAGCTGGTGGTGCTTCTGGTAAATAGCAGAAAGTTTAGAAGGTGAAGTCAAGTTGGGAGAAGTAGGGGTGTGACTTTGGAGGGTATATTTTGTACTGGCCATGCCCACTCTCTTTCTGCTTCTTGCTGCCATGAAGTGAGCAGCCCTTTTCCACCACATGCTCCCCACCATGATGTTCTGTCTCACTAAACAAAGTTCCAAAGTGACAGGGTCAAGTGACCATGAGCTGGAACCTTTGAAACCATGATCCAAGATAACTCTTTCCTCTTTTCAATTGACTGTCTCAGTTATTTTGTCACAGTGACACAAATCTGACTAACCCAGGGAGAGTTAAGGAACTGAGTTAAGAGGGTGTTACATGTATCTGAGGAGAGATGATGGCGATTTGGAGCAAATGGGTAACAGTCAGTGGAGACAGTGAAAGTGGTATGGTTGTGAATATAGATGGTCTTAACTTATGATGGTTCAATTTAGAATGTTTTGACTTTACAATGGTACAAAAATGATAGCCATTCAGTAGAACCTGTACTTAATTTGTGTCTTTTCCCAGGCTGGTGTTATACAGAACAGCCTCTCTCCTGATGCTGGGTCGCCGTAGCAAGATGCATTTCCTTGTCACCCCACAATTATAAGGGAAAGCACATGTACTGTGTTGCTAAGGTGTGGTGTTGGGTAGGTCAGGAGGATTAAGTTCACTTTCCACTTATGTTTTCAAAGTATGATAGACTAGCCGGCGGAGTGGTGCCTGCCTGTAATCCCAAGGGCTCTGACGGCTGAGGCAGGAGGATTGCAAGTTCAAAGCCAGCCTCAGCAAAAGCAAGGCACTAAGCAACTCAGTGAGACCCTGTCTCTAAATAAAATAAAAAATAGGGCTGGGGATGTGGTTCAGTGCCACATCCAGAGTGCCCCTGAGTTCAATCCCTGGTAACTGCTGAGCCCCAAAATGATAGACTAATTGGGACATAACCCCATTGGAAGTCAAGAAACACCTGCATGTTCTGAAGTATAGAAAGCCAATAGGCTTTTGCTGATGGTCTGCTTGTGGTATGCAGGAGAAATGAAAGGGTCAAGGAATATTACCATTGCAAGGGCAGTAGTCCCTGTAGGGTCCCAGATCCAGATTTTTGGTGCCTAGAACAAAGAATTGAGCAAGATGCAAGAGGTTGGCAGACAAGGTAGAAATTTATTCAAAGTGAAGGTAATACTCAGAGAGAGATAAGTGGCTTGAGCTATCAAATTGCTCAGGGCCCTGTTTATACTGTGAAGCTGGCTTTTATTGGGTGGTGTTAGTTCTTTGGCTTCTCCCCTGGCTGGATCTGGGATTGATTGACACCTTTATTTTATATAATTTCTTTTCTATTGCCCATAGGTAAGTTTCTGTTGTTCCCTGGAAAATGCACAGAAGGTGAGTACACTGCAATACTAATAAGTTAACTAGCAGCAAGTTAACTTCTGATAAGTTCCATGGGCTATTGTGCATGCCCAGGATTGGGGACTTTTCCCTTCGTGGTCTTGAATTCCCCTTGTGGTTGTCTAGGCTTCCTCCATTTAACCACAGGATGGCCCAGTTTCCCCTCACAGAAAGGGGCATCGGGTAGGAGTGTTGTAAGGGCCCTGGGTGGAGCGAGAGCTCTAAGGGGTGGTCCTTTCCCCATATCCTATCTCTGACCTATCAGGATGGCTGTATTAGCTTATTCCTTTCTTCACATTGCAAGAAGCAGAAGCACTGGATAGCACTTTTAAAAACAAGAACAGAGTCATCATCTGCATGTTCTTTCATGATTAAAATAGGGAACCACTCCTAAGTTAATGAGCCTAGAAAAATACTTTTTAAATGATTGAATAGTATCTGCCATCTGCAATATCATAAGTGATTTAATAAGTCCAATGTTAATAGGCATTATGTTACTTTCAGTTTTTCTGAAATGAATTCTGGAATGATCGAGTGATCTGATAGCCTTTGATACTAGATAGTAATTTATCAAGTGAATCTGCACTTCTGTTAATATCCTACAACTAGATAGTCTTAACATTTGCTTGAATATTTATTTAAAAAATCAACTTGTCTCTGATTTTCAGGATAACCTATCCCCATTAATAATATTATCCTCATTACAGGGGTTTAAATGAGACTTTTCTGGTGGTGGTCAAGTTTCAGCTAAGGCCCCAGAGAGCGAGGTAATAGATGTTAGCCCAACTGTGAAAGAGATGCTGAGAGAGTATGAACACTATTTTTGTGATCTTTTGCTTCATCCTCCATCTTGAGAGTGTATAAGAAGAAAAGTAGAAGAGTGAGCAAGAAATATGATAGCATTTGAGAAAGATTTCTTTTGAGTGCCATGGCTCTTCAGTGAAGGGAGCCCACGATTGGGGTTCCTCAGAGCTCCTCTGAGAGCTCAATGTGTGTCCTTGAGGATGGGGGATTCAGAGGGAGATACCTGACTGAGGCCTAGAAGACTCTAAAGGCACAGGGCCTGCTGGTGGAATGAGCAGGGGGCAGAGGTGGGAGTGAGGGCCCTCCACTTGCTGGTGTAGAGTGCATGTGTGACTGTGGGCCTTGTGGAGCCCCAGAGGGCTTAGGTGTGAAGAAGACCTAATCCAGGCTGGGAGGTCCCAGCAGAAATGGATGTTGGCGAGGGGTGGAAGTGCCAGAATCTGGGAGGCAAAGAGAATTAAATGCAGGCCATAGGAGGAGGCAGTGTGGTGTGTGGGACCCACAGGCAGGTGATCTCTAGGGCAACCATCCCACAGAATAACCTGGTCCCTGGTGCTGTTGGAGCTGCCCCATCAGACCCCACCACCTGCTTTGGAATTTTACATGCGAGAGATAAGCTTCTGCTCTGTTTAATATATCACAATTTGGGTTTTCTGAACACTTGTAGCTGAATCCAGTACTGGATACTTTACCGATCTTATTTAAACTCTTTCAGAGAAAGCAAAAATAGAGAAAGCCATGCACCTCTGCAGTCATAAACCAATTACATATGTGAAGCTTGATGTAATTTCTCATTTTTTTTTTTCACTGCTGGAGATCCAACTCAAGACCACAGGCATGCTGGCAAGGGCTCTGTCACTGAGCTACATCCCCAGTGCTGATGGAAAATTTAAAAATAAAATGGAAAGAAAGAGCTAGATAGGTAATTCTTAAAAAAAGCATGCTATGTATAACAGGGTGAAACATTTTCTAGGAGTGTAACAGTGGCTTGACAGGACAAAATCTACTTATGTAATATACTGTGTTAACAGGGTAAAGGAGAAAATGTGATCTAGAGATTATCTTAAGAGATTTCAGGAAAAGACATTTAGTCAAACTCTCAAGAGACATACTTTCCTACTATAAAGTGTGTTCTTGAAGAACAGCAGTTCTCGTTCTTTGGTGTATAGCAGAATCACCTGAGAAATTTGGCAAAAACGCAGAGGTCCAGGCTTGTTCTTTTTTCAATGAACCTGGCATCTGTGCTTGTTTTAGTTTTCCAGGTGATTTTTGACACATACCAAGTCTGAGAACCATGAGGGTGGAGGTTACAACCCACATCATTTAACTGACATTTTAGGTATATTCTCATTCTAGTCTCGGAAGCAAATTGAGGCCGACTGCTGTCGTGTCTGGAGGTCCTAGCTGCCGTGGTAAGCTAAGAAGAAGAAAAGAGGCAGGAGCATTGGAAAGAAAGGGACAAAGTGGTCCATAATTTGGTTGTGTAGGAATCTGAGATGATCTAAAGATAAAATATTAGAATAAGCTTGTTCAGCAAGGTTGTTGGATAAAAGATTAATATATATAAATTAGCAGAATTCCTGATATCTGTAACAATCCTTTAGAAGTGTATTAGAAATAATCTGTTCAAAATAGCAACAAAATGATCAAGTATCTAGTAATAAATATTTTAAGAGATGAGCATAGATTGTGAGCAGGAAATCATCAAATGCTATTGATGAGTGAAAGAGGAGACCCAAATAAAAGAAGAACACTACCATAGTTGTGACTTCAAACGTCCATTCTGCCCCAAATTGAAATCAAGTGCTATTTTAATTAAAATCCCCGTAAGTCTTGTTTGGGGGAGGGGATGGTAAGTCTAGACGAGGTGGTCTTAGAATTCATGCGGGGAAGTAACTAAGAAAAAGGAAAGTATTGAAGAAAACAAACAAGAAAGGCAATTTGATATTAAGACTGTCTATAAAGTCATAACATTTAAGACAGTGTGATCTCTCAACAGATCAAAGAGTCCAGAAACAGACCCATGAAATTATGGAAATTCCATTTATGACAAATTAGGAGAGCCCTCTCACTTTGGGGAAAGATGATCTATTCCTGAGCTATCCAATAGAAACATAATGTGTGACTCACATTTGTAATTAATATTTTTCTAATAGCCTATATTTCAAAAAGTAAAAGGCAACATGTGAAATAAATTTTCACAATATATTTAGCACCAAATATTCAAAATATTATTTCAACATGTAAATCATTGTAAAATTATAGGCATATTTGACGTTTTTTGGTACTAGGTCTTGGAAGTCCAGTGTGTATCTGTACTTAACCATACATCTGGTTTTAGACAAATCACATTTCAAGTACTCAACAGCCATGTTTTTCTGACTACAATATTGGAAAGCACTGCTCTTTTCAATAAATGACACTAATCCCTACTTTGCTTCATAATTCCAGGCATAAATGTGAAAAAGTGTGGAAACCTTACAAAAAATATAAGGAATAACTTTATGATTTGAGTGTTCAGATTAATTGTATAAATAAGATATATAAAGCACAAAGTTTATAAAGAAAATGATTGACCATGGATACTGGAAGAAAATACGTACATTGCACATGACTGTAAAGAAACAGTTTGGAATTTACAAGGAACTACAGTAGGGCTCTCGATGTACCTCAGTGGTAGAGTGATTGGCTAGCCTGAATGAGACCCTGGGTTCGATCTCCTACCTCATAAAACAAAACAAAACAGCCCCCACTCCAACCAATTAATAGGCATAGAGGAAATAGCTCAATAGAGAAAAGGTAAAAGTTAGGAATGACCAATTCATAAAAGATAATTAAGTTGCTGTTAAACCATAAAAGATGTTGCTTTAGTGGTAATCAATGAAATGCGCACTTAAAGAAAAATAGATCATTCTTGAGCAAAAATATTTAAACTGGTGATGCCAAGAGCTGATGAAGATGTGGAGCATTAGGAGCTTTCATCTGATGAGGCGGGTGTTGTGCAGCTCTGTGATCTAGCAATGAATGACTTATTCTAATGAATACATCCATGCAAATGTTGGTATCAGTGAAAAAGAAGGAGATGATTCTAATACCTACTAGTAGCCAAAAGGATAAATTATTAAACAAAACATTTCAGAACAGTTAAGATGGATGAAGTAGATCTTTATGTATCAATATGGATTCTTTTCAAAATTAGACTGTAGGTATCACAATAGAATAAGATACCACTTCTTTAAAACATGATATATTGAACTTATATAGTAATGCTGTAAATTGTGTCAAGGAATGGGGAGAAATGAGTAAAATGGGTTGAAGTCCTTTAATTAATCTGCATTTCTAAAATCTCAGAAGATCAGTGGATGTGAAGGTTTTATGGAGCTGAATGGTGGAGTCAAGGGCACGTTGACCTTGACCTAGGAGTACGAGATCACGGGTCAGTTTAAGCAGAAGAGATTTGTTTCAGGGCATTAGGTAGCTTGCGGGATCTTGTGGATAATTCAGATTTGTTGACAGAAGCCAGAGTGGATGTGATCACCTAGGAGAAAGTAGGGCAAGAAGTGTTTTTGGAGGCACCAAGAGTCTTCTGCATTATAAAGAGAATGGACAGAAGATCCTGAGGGTGGGGGAAGAGAGTCATGCTGTGGAGTCTAAGAGTGAATCCTGATAGTACTCTGCTCTGGCTCATCTGGCTTCAGGGTTAATCCCATACGCTTGGTGGGTTGAGCAGGCAGGAGAGCATTACTTTTCATGTTTCAAAAGAGAGAAACTGAAGCTCAGAAACGTTTAAAAGCCTTGATCTGCGACTGAGTCAGGTCTTGGGGCTTTAAATCCTGTGTTCTTGTAGGGATACCATGCTGTCTTTCTGCCACATCCCTCTGCATGGCAAAAGGGTGACTTGGCTTCCAAAGCTCATTGGGCAGTAATCTGCTAATATCCTCTTAACTTTCTTATTTGCTAGACAGTGACCATACCTTATAACTTTGAGGAAAGTGTACTCATGGTTGAAGTATTCTCATGAACATTCCCCTAAGTTTTTGGATTTTTTTCAGAAAAGCATTTGCTGGTTTATTCAGGGCCCCAGACTCTATGCTGTTCATAGATTATCTTAAGCCTCACAATAACTTTGTGGAATAGGAAATGACGTTAGTTCATTTTAATGACAAGGAAACTGAAAAAAAAAAAAAAGACATACTATTAGAAAGTGATAGAACTGGGATCTAAACAAGACCTAGCACTGACCTTCTCCTGTCTACATTGCACCAAATTCTAACCAAATCAGGCTACCATTTTCTGTGTAAACTGTGATCAAACTAGAAAATTAGGTCTTTATATTCTCTAAATGGATGTTATGGTTTGGATGTGAGCTATTCCCCAGAAGCTCACATGTGAGACAATGCAAAAAGGTTTAAAGGAGATGGGATTGTGAGAGTCTTAGCCCAATCAGTGAATTAATCACCTGATAGGGATTAACTGAGTGGTAACTGAAATGATGGGGTGTGGTTGGAGGAGGTGGAAATCGGGGGCATAGATATAGGGTATATATTTGTATCTGGCAAGTGGAGACCTCTTGTCTGCCTTCTGATCACCATGTGAGCTGCTTCCCTCCGCCACATTCTTCTGTCATGAGGAATGAAGTTGGTCTTCTATGGACTAAGACCTCTGAAACTGTGAGCCCTCAAACAAACTCTTCCTCTCTTATAATTGTTCTGGTCAGATCTTTTAAGTCACAGCAGTGAAAAAGCTGACTAAAACAGAAATTGGTACCGAGAGAGGGGTCGTTGCTATGACTAACCTGACCATGTGGTTCATAAGCATTTGGAACTTTTTGAGACTTTTTGGAGGAATTTTGAGATGTGTGGCAGTACAAATGGAAATGCTTAGATTATTGTAGGTGGAGCTTAATGGCTGATTCTGGTGGGAGCTCAGAAGACCAGAATGCCAATAGGACTGTGGACAGTGAAGACAGAGCTCAAGGGGGTTTAGAGAAGGAGGACTCTATTGGAATTTGGAATAGAGGTCATTTCTGTTATGTTCTTCTGTCTGAGAAGTAGTCTGCATGATGCCCATGCCCTGAAACTTTCTATGAGGCTGATTTTTAAAGGCAATGGACTTCTTTATCTGGCAGAAAAAATGTTTAGGCAGCATAACATTCAGGAAGTGGCATGGGTATTGCTGGTGGCTTTTAGCCAAGTTTATCGTGATATTCAGGAGCACAAAGCAGAGCAGAAAGATTTGAAAACCTTGGACTTGAAAGGCAGGAGTAAAACTGGGGCTAAGGAAGTTGCAGTTGTTAAAGATATTACTGCCACTAAAGAAATCCTGAAGACTTTTACCCAGAGACAATAAGAAAGATGGCTTGAGGCATCTCAGGACTGGCAAGACCATATCCTCCTCAGGCTCAAGGAAGTAAAATAAAAATTCTCTTGAGAAGAGACCAGTGGAAAATCCTTCTTGCTACAAGGGGGCCTAGGAAGTTTTTCAACATGCTCAGCTACAGAGATACTCAGAGATGGCTGCAGCAGGGTGCCCTGAAGGTTTGGCTGTTGTTCCAGATGACAGCAGACCTTAGCATCAACCATGTGGTGCTGGTTCTGCAGGAATGCAGGATACTGGAGCGAGGGGGTCATAGAGGCACCAGGATTTCAAAGGAAGGCCTGGGAGGGCAAGGTGAAGCAGAGGTGGAGTCCCTGAGGCTACCTCCTGAGAGGGTGCTGCATGGAGATGTGAGGAAGAAGCTGAAGCTGCAGTAGAGAGCCCCAAGATTAAGAAATGCCTGTAACATGGAGCATTGTCCTAGAAAACCTGCAGGAATTGAGTAGAGACAAGCCAACAGAATGGCCATTTGGGCTGCAACCAAGGCCATAGGCGTGGAGCTACACCACCCTTTGGACAGACCATCACCATGCTAAGTACCCCTGATGCTGGACTTGGAGCTACAAGCCTTGTTTGCTATGCTGGGTTTCAGTCTTGCTTTGGTCACATCCCTGCTTTCTATGCCCTGATTTTTTGTAAAAGTAAATGTTTACTCTGTATCTTTATATATTGGATACTTGTAAATTGCTTTTGATTTTTACAAGAACTCTTGGTGCAAGCTTCCGGAGCTTGGTCTTGAACTTTTGACCAATTGTGGAATTGTTGAGACTATGGGGACTCTTGGAAATGGACAAAATGTATATTGCATTGTGAGATTGTCCTAAGCTTTTGAGGGCCAGGGGTAGAATGTTATGGTTTGGATGTGAGGTGTCTCCCCAAAAGCTTATGTGTGAGACAATACAAGAAAGTTTAGAGGAGATAGGATTGGGTTGTGAAAAGCCTTAACCCATCAGTGAATTAACCACCTGATGGGTTTAATTGAGCAGTAAATTGAGGCAGGTGGGGTGTGGCTGGAGGAAATGGGGCATTGGGGGCATGGTTTGGGGGTATATATTTGTATTTGGCAAGTGGAGATATCTCCCCCCTCTCTCCACCTCCCTCTCTCTCTCTCTCTCTCTCTCCCTCTTCCTGTCCCCCTCTCCCTTCAGGTGCCATGTGATAGATATTTTTAAGTCTGTTCAAAGTCTATCCTTTTGCTTTGTACATGGGTTCCTTATTCTCTCACCTAGTACTGATTATTTAATCTCATTCTACTTCCTGTACCCTCACACTTTATGCTCTGGTTAGACCAACTCTATAGCTTTCCCTCTCCCCTCCCCGCTTTTATAGTACTGGGGATTGAACCCAGACTATGTGCTGTACCACTGACTTACAATACCCAGCCTCTCTTTCCATCTTTTTTTCTTTTGGGTGGTGCTAGAGATCGAACCCAGGACCTTGCACATGCTTAAGCAAGTGCTCTACCACTGAACTACATCTCCAGTTCTCTGTCACAGTTCTTCTTAAACATTTTTAAATTTTGAGATAGGTTCTCACTAAGTTGCCGGGGCTGGCCTTACACTTGCAATCCTCCTACCTTAGCCTCCTGAGTAGCTGGGATTATAGGCATGCACCACCACTCCTGGCCACTACATTTAAACTTCTAGTTGAGATAATAAATGTCCTCATTGCTTAAGTGTTTTATATTAGAGTTTTATTTTATGTGCAGCAAAACTTTCTTGATAGGCCTACTTATTCTTATAGGTTAATGACTGTCCCATTATTAAAAGTCAATAATTGATGCTTAAGAAGTCAAATCTATATGAAATATTAGCATATATTGACCTTGCTACATTGGGATTTTTCATGAGGTGGGGAGGGGTCACCTTGACCATTCCAAAAGTTGTGGGCTTGCTGACCCATAAAAATTTCATAGGTTTTATCAGTAAATCAGTAAATCCTGATTACCTCTAAAATCACTTTCATATCCAATTCTCTTCTCCATTCCTCCTTCTTTGATCCAAGTCAAGCTAATTAACTTTGTGTGCCTAATTAACTTTGTGTCTCTAGCCTTACAACATCTGGTCTATCCTTCAGGTGCCATGTGATAGATCTCTTTAAGTCGGTTCGAAGTCTATCCTTTTGCTTTGTACATGGGTTTCTTATTCTCTCACCTAGTACTGATTATTTTATCTCATTCTGCTTTCCTGTACCCTCACACTTTATGCTCTGGTTAAACCAACTCTATAGCTTTCTGAACAATCCATGCATTGCTTTTACATGTTTATGGCTGGCACTTCCTATGTTCTGTGCCTGGAGAAGTCCTGGAAAGTCTCAAAAGGGAGGAAGCCATTGAGTTGGGATTCGTAAGATGAGTAGAGATGTGCTATTTGGTATCCATGCAAGTGCACATGGTTCTTGATCTCAAGGAGTTTGGGTTTTAGTGGGAGACAGTTGCATGTATAATTGTAGTACTTCGTAATGCTCTGTATTAGAAGTATGCACAAACAGTAGTAGGAAGATCCTTGAGTGTGATAAAAATCTTTTAAACTCAGTTTAGGAAATGGCAACAATACCACTGATTGTCTTAGTCCACTTATGCTGCTATAACAAAAATCATGTATAGGGAGACTTATATGCAATACAATTTTATTGCTTACAATTCTAGAGACTAGAATGTCCAACACCAAGGTGCTGGAAGAATTGGTGTCTGGTAAGGTTATGCTTCTGGCTTGTAGACCATTATCTCCTTACTGGGTCTTAATGTGGTAGGAGGGATAAGGGTGCCCTCTTTTATGAGAATACCAACCCAATTAATGATGGACCCACCCACATGACCTATTTCATCACCTCCCAAGAGCTCCACTGCACTGGGGATTAGGTTTCAACATCTGAATTTTTTGAGGGGGGTGGGGAGGAGGCAGGGGAGAACCAAACAATCAAAGCAAAGCACTATTAGCATTTAAGAAGTATCTAAGTAAACCTCTCCAAAGCACAGGTTCTAACAGGATAGCTTACATGTAGCAAAATAAATCTAAGCAGAACAATTAAATGTATTAGGACATCGTGAAGCAAACTTAAAGATGGAATAGAATTGTGCTTGTGAGATCCTCTATATTTTGTTACATGAAAATGGGTATCATTTGTCTTTTCTCCTTTCTCTTCCTCCATCCTTAATGTTGGTACTCCAGAAAACTCTGGATGGGGCCTCCTCTGTATTTCTCTGTTCTATATTCTTGGGTACTTTTATTCAATCCTGGGTTATCAATTATTATCTCTACAGAGTCACTCCAAATTCATATTTCCAGCCCAGGTCTGTTGATTCAATTACTCACAAAACACCCTGCTTGAAACTTGCACACACGTCTCCATTTCATCATGTTCCAAACTTTCTACTTCTTTTACCCAGTAGCCCCTACTTTCTGTGTATCTCTGTTTCAGTAAATATTCTACAGTTGCCATATTAAGCAACTTAGGGCTCATCATGAATTCCTTGGTCCAAACTGTAACCAAACTTCTATTCCTAAACCATTTCTATTTATCTCTATTTTGTTGCTACTCAATCCAGGCTACCATCATCTCTGTCTTCAATGATAACAATGAACACGTGACCCACTGCATTTGCCCTCACCACTCCCTACCTGCTTACACATCAAGTAAGTCATCTTTTAACAGTGTAGCTCAGGTTGCAGGTACCATCTGTCCCATATCACCCATGAATGCTAAGTGCAATGTGGTGGCCTGGGTTGTGTCCTGGAACAGAAATTAAGACATTATCAGAAATACCCATGGAATTTGAATAAAGTCTGGGCTTTAGCAAGTGGTAGTGTGCCAGCTATCTTCTTAGTCTTAGTAGATATACTGTGGCTAGGTAAGATTTTAGTGTTAGGGGTGTTTTATTCAGCTTTTGTGCTGCTGTGATTAAAAGATCTGACCAGACCAATTTTAAAGGAGGAAAAGTTTATTTGAGGGCTCAAAGTTTTGGAGGTCTTAGTCCATAGAAGGGTGGCTCCATTCCTCGGGGCTTGAGGTGAGGCAGAACACCATGGCAGAAGAATGTGGCAGAGAGAAGCAGCTCACTTGGTGATCAGAAGGCAGAGAAAGAGGTCTCCATTTGCCATATACAAATATATACCTAATAGCTATGTCCCCAATTCCCACCTCCTCCAACCACACCCCACCATTTCAGTTACCACTCATTTAATCCCTATCAGGGGATTAATTCACTGATTGAGCTAAGACTCTCACAACCCAATCATTTATCCTTTGAACCTTCTTGCATTGTCTTACATGTGAGCTTCTGGGGTACACCTCACATCCAAACCATAACAAGGGGAAGTTTGTTAAGGGGCTACATAAGAACTAAATATAAACCCATTCCATAACTAAAAGTTTATTTAAAAAGAAAACCTTAGTAGCTCCCATTCCCCTTATGTTAGAGTTCAAAACCTTTAACATGACCAGTTTCCTCTCTCTAGCCAGATCAAACTTATTATTTAATTCTTCCCATAAGATAAGCCTTTTCCTTGACTCTAAGTATTCAGTTCCTGGCCCATTAATAAATGTTTTACAAATATTTGTTGAAAATGAATAAATGCTGCATTTCAAAAATGAAAGACTATACTCTGGGGCTTGATGAAAGTTGGGCATGTATGAGTCATGGGATTTGGTTGTCAGTGGGGTCAGGACAGCCCAGCAGCCCTTCACTTCCATAATGTGTCTTTCCAATGCTCTTTACACTGTCTCTTCTTCTCCTTCATTTGCCCTTCTAGGCTGCTCTCCTTGAATCCTTTACCAGCCCCATTTAAAAAAAATATTATTTGCTTTTTTTAGATACACATGATAGTAGAGTGTATTTTGACATATTGTATATACATGGAGTATAATTTAAAATCTCATTCTTGTGGTTGTACATGATGTGGAGTTACACTGGTTGTGTATTCATATATGAACATAGAAAATTATGTCCAGTTCATTCTACTGTCTTTCCTTTTCCCATCCCACTTCTCTTCATTCCCCTTTGTCTAATCCAATGAACAACTTCAACAACAACTACTACTTCTTCTTCTTCTTCTTCTTCTTCTTCTTCTTCTTCTTCTTCTTCTCCTCCTCCTCCTCCTCCTCCTCCTCCTCCTCCTCCTCCTCCTCCTCATTGGGGATTAAACTCAGGGGCACTCGACCACTGAGCCACATTCCCAGCCCTATTTTATATTTTATTTAGAGACAGGGTCTCACTGAGTTGCTTAGTACCTTGCCATTGCTGAGGCTGGCTTTGAACTCATGATCCTCCTGTCTCAGCCACCATGGCTGGCTCCAATGAACTTCTATTCTCCCCTCCCACACCTTATTTATTGTGTGTTATCATCCACATAGAGAATATCTGGTCTTTGTATTTTGGGACTGGCTTATTACCTTGATAGTCTCCATTTCCATCCATTTACTGGCAAATGCCATAATTTCATTCTTTGTTATGGACCATCCTCTCTTTTATAGCACCCCTGTCATGACCAGGAAATCTGAAATATCAGTTTGTGTTAACAGGAGAGAATAATGGGTCTCCTCCATCCCTCCCTGCCCCCCAAAACTTAGTGGTGGACCATTCCATAGTGGGTTACTTGGAATGGTGCTGCCTCCTTTACCGTCTAACTAACAAAGTTATTATAATAGCAGGAATTTCAAAGCAAGTAAGGTGAGCCATGTCAAGATGGTGGGGAGGCAGGTGTGGGTAAGCAGGCTTCATACTAAAGAGAAGCAGAGGGATCGAGTGTTGGAAGCACACCGGATAGAGTGAGCCTCACCGTATTTTATAGAGCATGTTGTAATATCCCTTAATATTACTTAGACTTGGATTTAACCTTGGACAAATCCTTTTCTTCTCATGCTTCTTTCATCCCTGCCCCCATGTTATATTCTTCCCCATTCTAAGTCATGACTCTTAAAATAATAATGAGGAATAACTATTACTGATTACTTGAGATCATTGTTTCATTTAAGATGTGGGGATCACAAGGTTATCCCCAGTTTTTCAGATGAGCAAACTCATTTCCAAGGTCATCTGCAGCTGGTAAAAGGCAGATCAAGAATTCCAGGGAGGGCCTTTCTGATTTCAAGATTCTTGTTCTTCTCTCCTAAATGGTGTAGGGCAGTTCTCTTTAAACTCTACCTCTCTTTGCGGGGCAGAAGTGCAATGGAGCCTTCTAGAAAGGGAAGGTGAAGCACTGGGATCTGAACCTGGAAGCGGGTGAGAAAAAGGAAGCTGGTGAGGAGTGGGTTAGCCAGGTGGGGACTCTATGAGCCACTTCTGCTTTCTCCCGTGGGTTGTTAATGATAGAAAATCTATCAACAAATATATGAGAACAAGGTTTTGAAAAATTTCCCCCAGCTTCTCCCAGATACCACTTCCCTGAAAATACACCAGAATGATAGACAGAAGAATTTAATACATGTAATGCTTTGTCCTTCCATTTACACTATCATAAATTACAAAGTATTGTTCACTTCACAAAATAAAACCATTTCCAGATAATTTTTTGACAGTATCAAGAAGTACATAAGCTACAACAAACAAATCTGTACAGTTGAGAGGAACGCCAATAGCAGGGACCAGGCCAAGCTATATTGACCCCTAGGTGCAAATAGAGTCCATCTGTCCATCTGCAGGGCCCTGAGAACTCCCAGGACAACACACTCTGCTCCTCCTTTCACGCCACATAACACACAGTGATTCTCTTCTGGCCACTCCAAAACGAGACTTGTGAATAATTACATGAATCACCTCAGACAATCAGAGGGAAAGACATGGCAGTTGGATTTAAAAAAACAAATCTAGATTTACAGTTTTTTGATGTTTTAAATATTTCACCTATGTTACAAAATATAGAAATCTTGGTGGGAAAGGCTCATGCTAAAGATCCATATAGCCAATAGGATGGAACTATAGAAATAAAATCATATGAAATTTTTCCAAACAGGGCTACTTTTCTCAAGAAGGTAAAAATAGTTTTGTTTATAAAACAAGAATACAAATAATTGACAGTTATTCTGCAGGTTCACTTTGCATCAATACCGAAATGTGACAAAAAAATTTCAACTTTTCATTAAGGTAGGAGTTATAAAAGCTTGGCCAAAGAGGAAAGAGGCCAAGGGCTAACTTTTTACATGGTCCAGATAACATCCTGTGTCCTCAAATTGTTTTATGTGAAATAGCCGCATTCTGCATGTTTGAGGATATACACACATAATATGAAAGGACCATGACCAATTTCAAAACATACTTTGGGAATGCACAATTTTTTTTTATGGGAAGAAAATCTGGGGATGCTTCAGGCCATCCTATAATTGCTATAAACCTACACTACACGATAGCAGAATGCCAGTGCTTAAGAGCAAAAACTATCAAAAGCAGGGACACATGTGGCAGGTGAAATTTCACTGAAAAGCACTGATAAGGACAGAGGTATGTCAAGGTAATACTGCATTCGTGGTCAACTTCAGGGTATCACAGCAAGAACATGGGACAAGGAACACAGGGTAATAATCAATGCACTGCATTGAGTTCTGTTTGCTAAAATAAAATAACATTCTTGCAGCTAAAATAAAAATACATTTTACAATATAGGTTTCATTTAACATTTAACATATAGAATTGTCTTCTTTTTTGTAAGTGGAAAATGTATAACTGTATCAAGTACCTTTATGAATTAAGTTCCCTTTTATTACTGATAAGACTGAAGCTTAAAAGTTACATTTTTTTAATAAGTTAAAGAAAGATTTATTAATCACTCTTCCAGCAAAACAGACATACATATGAGGCACAGCAAAAGACCCAAGGCCAGGGGCTTTTCTCGCCCTCACCCTTGTTCTCATATGGAGGAGGGCGTGTCTATGAGACACAGTACTAGACTCTGCGATCCACTGCGGTCCAGGAAACTCTGTCACTTGTTTGAAAAGCAAATCAAGTGTAAGAAATGTTTATTTCTTTAGCTCTATCAGCTTGGATAGGGCTGGGGCCATTCAGCTCATCTCCCTGATGGATTAGAACAAAACATCTTCGTTTTCTATTAAAATTTGCACAATCAGCTTTTGGTACCGCATATCATGGAGGGTGGTGAGAGTGCTGTCCTCAGGGGGCCTCATCAGGGTGGGCCCAAACACGATCCCCAGATTTTCTGCATTCATGAAATTGTCTTTTTCATTCATAGTAACCCTGCAAAACAAATACACACAGAGATGTCATGTAGATATGCGGATGAATTTCCATACTGATTACATACTTGAAATCCCAAGACTATCTCTGGCTCAGGAAATTGCAAAAGCAAATTGCGAATCAGAATAGCAGAAAGGCATTTTTCAATAGGCAATTTTCCGATTTATTTTTATTTTAAATTGTTGATGTTGCCTTCGGCCAGTGGAAGTGAATGACATATGCATCTAGTATAGACACAATTTTAAAAATTGGAAAATCATCCCTTCTCACTAAATAAATATGAAACTATCATTTAAGGAATATTGGTTTGGAGGGGCAGAGGATTACCAACTGGCCTATGGGTCATCTATGGAAGTCTTTTTCCTTGTCGCTTCCTATTGGCCTGTAAGCTGCAGAATGGGAAGCTAAGTGCAGTTCCTGTCTGCTGGGAGGGCTGGTGCCACAGGAGAATGCTTGCTTGTAGAATGCAGCCAGGCCGTTATCATGGGACAGTGGAACTCCTGGGAGGTGGCCAAGCTGGAAGGCTGTTGGGCATTATTTCTAGTTCCCACAGAATGAGGTCTGGAGCAGTAATTATCGTTGGAATTGAAAATCATCATTTTGACATAAAAATAAGAATAGCAGAGCCTTTAGGAATGAAATTCAAACACCAAAGTTGGCTTCTTTCCTTCCTAATGCAATAGAATCACTATTTCCCAAATTCTTGCATTCAGGAATTTAGGCTTTAGACTGTTCATCATAGATGTTAAAAGAAGGTTCTTCAAGGCAGAGCAAATGATAATTAAAATGTGTTTAGGTTTTGTACTGGAGGCTATCCCTTTCTGACTATTCCCTGAGAGATCATTAGGATTAGCCACTTAATATTATTTTAGGAAGTCAACTCAGTTTGTATCATTTTCATGCAGCAAAGCTAAGAAGAAAGTAGGAATGAGGACATGCTAGAGGATCAAAATACTCACATCGCCTTATGAGGTTAAGCACTACACCTGATCAAATAAAATGTCTAGCAAACCCATTACAATAAAACCCTGAAATTATTGACATTTACAGTTCAGCTGGGAGCTGCCAGCATTCTTCCTGATAGAGACACTTTGCTTTACAAAGTGTTATTATCATTTTAATTAATTATGATATTAATTGAAATGAAAGAAACAAGTTGCAGCTAAAAGCCAGATGTGGCACTCATAATCTATTACATATCCAAAAATTATTTATACTCTTACATTCAGTAAACTCATCAAAATAGGAATCTTCTGGGCTTTATGTTACTGTCTCTGATCACCTTGGATCTGAGCAAAAGTCTTATAAGGCAGAAAAATTTATACAATATTCTCCACTTGCTTCTTTTCACTTACTGAGTGGATCTGTAATTTGGATACTATAGACACTTTTTGGTCCATTGTATCTAAGAAAGGGCAGCTGACATATATCTTCAACAAACAGGGAGAGACACATAGAAGCACACTGATCCCTCCAATATTCAAAGATCAACTTGTTAATCTCATAATAAATGTACAAGGAAGGAAAGAGAGATTTAAGGGGAAGAGTCTGGAACTAAAGGCTATAATATCCTGTAAACATCCAAATATCTCCACCTGCAGGCTTCCACATGCATAGCTTAGTGTGTGGTAGATCCTATATGAGATAGCCCCCAACAGTCCCTGCCTCTTGGAAGTATGGGCTTGACTTAGTCACTTGCTTCTAACAAACACAATATAGCAAAGGCAATGGGATGTCACTTCTAAAAAGACAAAAAGACTGTCTTTCATCGTGGGTGCCCTTGCTTGCTTGGAAGGAAGTCAGTTGGCATTTTGTGAGCTGCCTGTGGAGAAACCCACATGGTAAGGAAATGAGGGTGACCTCCAGCAAACATCCAGTGAGGAAGTGAGCCTTCAGCCTAATAACCTCTGAGAAACCGAGTCCTGCCAACAATGTTCTGAGTGTCTTGGAAGTGACTGTGCCTCTTATCAAGCCTTCATATATGATATTGTAGCCTGACTCGCAGTTCAAATGCAAACTCATTAAGAACCTTGAACCAGATGCACCTAGCTCAACCATATCCAGATCCCTGGCCCATAGAGACTATGAGATAATTAATTTTATGGTTTCAAGACACTAAGTTTTGGGGAAAGTTTTTTCTTGGAGACACACGGAAAAACAAAAACAAGAGATCATGTTGGGAATGTGCTCTGAAAGAAGACAGACTGGTTCAGGCATCAGGGGTTAGGGTGAGCAGTTGGTGGAAGATGAGATGAAGTATGTACAAGACTTGTGTTGGAGCAAGATGCAGCTATGGAGGCAGGGTAGACAAGTAGTTAAGACAGAGAGTAGGCTCTGGTTTGTTCTTCCTGGATTTCAAACTTGAGTTCACGCCTGTGGATTAGCCACTTAACTTCTCTAAGATTCAGAAATCTGATGTGTCTTCCACTGTGTAATCCATTGTTGAATCCAATGTGTACTGATGTTTACTCAGTTTCCCTGAACTAGGGTGGTGAGTCAGATTAGAAATATTAAAGTTATGAGAAATTTAAGAAATAAAGACAAGACATGGAAATAAGTGAAAAATGGGGGCATGGTTGGATGATCCAGCTCTGATGGAGACTGGATCTGACAACAAAATGGAGTCCCCACTTATTTAAATGGGTAGGAACCAATGGGATCCAGTGTAAAGAACTTCCTGAGGAAAACTGGATGAGGCGACAAAAACAACCTGGTTGGGGCTTAGCAGGTTATGCCCACCTCCTCTACTTCTGGGTGCTGTGTTTGAACCCAGGACTGTCTGAGCCAATGACAGTCCACATAAACTGAGTGGTCTTGAATCAGGGGGTTTTCACTGAGAGTTCTCAGAAGAGCAACGCCCCTGCCTTGAGATGGCTCAAACAAACCCATAATTCATCCATGGCCCCTGACAGTGAGTGCTCCCAGCAGTACCCACCTCCCAGGAATGACACATGGAAAGTATGTGAAACAGCTCTTGACCCAGAGCAAAGGCCCTCGTGGCCACGTGTGGGGCTAGCCTCAGGAGGCAGCACAGTCCACTTTCAAGAAGCACCTGCTCATTAATAACTGCCCCAGGAGCAGATCAGTAAGAGGAGGCATCTGCTTACTTTTTGAGGTGGATCATTAGGTACCGCAGGGTCTCATAGTGGGCGGGAGGCAGTAGCATCAGCACTTCGTGGACTGCTTCCAGCCTTTCATCGGCATTGGAGATTTCTGTGAAGAACATACAGAACCCATGTGAGTGCAGAGTTACGTTGTACCATTAAAGTTTTCAGAGAGCTAACAAGAAGTCTTTTTGTTTGTTTTATCCAGAAATGGGGAGAGTCTAACAAAGTCATGTAATTTTAGATACTACTTCACTTAAATGAGTCAGTTTGTGTCCTGCCTCATTCCAGAAAGTCTGGGCTGAGCACCACAGGCTTGTTGAACATTCATGATGTGGGTGGTCAGATGGTGGATTCTGTCCTCGTCCTTCAGGAGCAGATGGTCCAGGAGAATGCTTATAATCTGGTGGGACACGTGCAGACTACGCTGCCCTTCTGAACACTAGATTTGTTGGGGATCTCACTATCACGGACTCTAAACTACATCACATCTGGTGTTGTGCCCTTGAAATTATCTAGTAAGTCTCCCTGGCAGGCTTCAATCACTAAATATATTTTCTTTCTTTTTTAAAAATATTTTATATTTTAGTTGTAGTTGGACACAACACCTTTATTTCACTTGTTTATTTTTATGTGGTGCTGAGGATCAAACCCAGGGTCTTGCACGTGCGAGGTGAGCACTCTATCACTGAGCCATAATCCCAGCCCACTAAATACATTTTCAGTGCAGATTGGCAGGTGGGCCAGCCAACCCAGCCTGCATTAATGGCACGTATCACTAAACTGTTGGCAGGGTCTACTTTGGTGTACAGCCCAGGTTAGGATGCAGATACTGGGCACATGCCAGGAAGAGGACATGCTTCTGGAGTCTGGGTCTCCGACAGTATTGGCAAACAGTCAAAGAAAGCTTTCCTGCCATTCCTCCTGGGGTGGAAGGTACCCAGCCTTCCCTGCCTAAGACCACCAGAATCCAGGAAGGAGCTGTCTTAACAGGGAGCAGGGCCATAACTCATCTGGAAAGTACAGCTTGCGTGAATCCCAACCTGCCCTTGTCTCTTCCTGTCAGGTATTTCATTAGTATATTTAGCAGCACAACACTGTACTTTTCAACCATTAAAGATTAAAAAGAAAAAAAAAGGTGAACCAAAAAAATGTTCCTCAAAGTGGGCTTAACTTCTGTGTCATGCTTCATTATTACTTGTTATTCTCATTATTACTTGTTCCTGGGAAAACATAGCCACTCCCCTGACATTCCCTCTGCTTTCTTCATTCTGCTCTCTCCTGAGGGCAGGGGGCCTGGTGGGAAGCAGGGAATGAGCCACGGTGGCTGAAGAAGGATGAGTGTCGATGGGTGAGAGGTTATAGCGTGGGACTTGGCATAGTTTATTCTTAGCCTTCTATTAATTTTGAAGAGCATTAATGGGCAAAACTTGGATCCATTCTCAATGTGATTCTGCTTAGAGGATGTAAGGAGCTCATCGATACGGCTCTTCTTGGAGAACATCTGATTTTTTTTTTTTTTACTACAAAACTATTCACGTTTTCAACAATAGAATGGGCCTGACTGTGCTGGCTCTCAGCATACAGGGAGTGACTGGGAGAGACAGAACTGCCTGGCACCCAGCTTCTGTCCCACAGACTTGGCTTAGTGCTGGTCCAGCTCAGCTGGTGAGCTATGCCTGGTTTTCTATTAACTGTACTGTTGTGCCCACTTGGCAAAATGCTCAGGCAATAATTTCAACAGTTCTGAGTTTTAATTTTCTTGAGGGTGAAAGCAATGTACTGAAAGTCTGGTACAAATAAAAAATTAGTTCTCAATACTCACTTGCTGCTTCTATAAATTTGGAATAGGTGTCATACGTGATGACAGGGATGGGTAAGTCTCTGAAGTACAGTTTCAGGGCTCCAGTGATGATGTTTATGTCTGGATAGATGTTGGCAGAAATGTCTGCCTTTTCCCCATCTGAAAAACAGCCAGCAATCCAAGTCCTAATGAGGAGCGTATTTCACCAAGTGAAGGCATGCACAGAAAGGAGGGAGAGAGAGAAAGAGAGAAGGAGAGAGAGAGAGAGAGAGAGAGAGAGAGAGAGAGAGAGAGAGAGAGAGAGAGAGAGGAGAGGAGAGGAGAGGAGAGGAGAGGAGAGGAGAGGAGAGGAGAGGAGAGGAGAGGAGAAAGAAATAAAAGGAAGGAAGGAAAGAAAGAAAGAAAATAAAAGAAAGATACAACAATGAACAGTTCTACTACATCTCCATCAGTATTCTTTGAACTTGGATTTGAAGGTCATGTACATGAACTAATTGTTGAATTCCTTCAGTTACTTCTGTCTCTTTCAGGCTCACTTAGCCCCTTGGACTTCAATCTGGGAAACTTTAACCCCGCCTCATGTATAGGTGAGGTTGTATTTCTTAGCACTTTTTACAATCATTCTCAGTATACACACACACACACATTTACTTTTTATTCTACCATTAGTAAATACCAGTCCATTTTAACTATCACTCTATGAAATTTTTTGGATTAAAAAAAGTTTCAGAATTATTGATAGGGAAGAGGGGTCGGAGGGGAAGGGAGGAGGCAGGGGATTAGCAAGGATGGTGGAATGTGATGGACATCATTATCCAAAGTACAGGTATGAAGACATGAATTGGGTGTCAACCTACTTTATATACAAATAGAGATATGAAAAATTGTGGTATATATGTGTAATATGAATTGTAATGCAAAAAAATTCATGTATAAAGACATGAAAAAAATGTTTCGATCACATGGGACTATTAACATCTTTTGTGTGGAAAATGAAATGAACAAATGCTTCAGCAAATTTGGTTCTGGAAACAAAACAGCTCTTGGATGTAGAGACAATAGTAAAACCTTCTTCCTGCCATATATACCATATTGATCCCATCATTTACATATTTAGCAAACATTTATTGAGAATCTAGCATGGAGCAAACACAGTTAGGCTCTGGTGAATCAAAGAAGAGATGCTCCCTTCGAATAGTTCCAGCTAGAGAGAACTCACAACTTGTCAGTTACAAGAAGAAGGGATGCTCCCTGGAGATCTGTGAGCACACAGTGATGCAGGGGACGGAAACAGAGCTCTCAGGTCAGCGAGGGGTGGCCAGAGAGGCTTTGTGAACAACAGAAGACTTGACTCATGATTCACAGGTGTTTGCCAAACATGCACACATTCCAGATGGATAGAACATGTGAGCTTAGGTGCTTCTCTGTGATGGCATGTAAAGTGTACTTCAGAAAGGCTGGCATGTAAGGTCCAATATGGAGGAGGAACTGCAGACTGGCCTGAGCAGATAGGGAGGCCACATCATGGAAGACCTTGTGGACCACACTCTATCCAGTAGGCACCCCAGGCCCGGATGGCTGTACCAGGATTATGTGGATTGTTTATTGGAAATCTAGATACTTGGGCTCATCCAGATTTCAGCATGAGTCCTCAAGGTGGGCCCTGGTGGTCTGTATTTTTAACAAGTTCTCCAGGTTGGCCTATGTCTGACCTAAGAGATGATAGGCACTGGAAACTGTATGTTGTAATCATAAATAACAGAGGAGGTACCTCCTAAACTTCCCCTGGCTTCCCCTCCTTCAGCGCTGGTGACTCTTATCCCTAAGTTCCCTTTTGTGGAGTTTTGAGAGAAGAGAAACAAGATCCTGAGATGGGCATGCAGAGGAGTGCTCCAGGGCCATGTGGACTGGCTGGCTTTCAAATGGTTAAACTCACTTCCTCCTCATGTGGTCACCTGTCTACAGCTTCCAAGGAAACACTTCCCCCAGAGAGAGAGAGAACTGGGAGATTTTTAAAGCATTATTGCTCAGCTTCCTGAAGAATAATACTCAGTAGTTCTGAAGCTCAATTCCTGCTATGAAAGAGTCTGGTTCCATCAGAAGAGTACTGAGCATAAGTCAGATGGCATTCAAGCAAGCACAAACTCACCTCTGTCAAAGGCCATCTTGACATCTTCAATGTGTTCAGTAAACCCAGACACTCTGTAAAGGCCTTCTGACTTTAATCCTGTGGGGTGCAGGGAGGGGGGGACAGAGGGAGGGGAGGGGGGGACAGAGGGAGGGAAGGGGGGGAAGGAGGGTGAGGGAGGGAGAGGGAGGGAAAGGGAGGGAGAAAGAGACACACACTTTAATCTCAGTGTCTCAAAATATCTTAAAAAAAGATTAATTTTAAATGTACACTATGTGCTATGAGTAAATGAACAAATATTATTAGTGATCTTCTATGGCACACACTGTTGAGTCAGAACTTGGACTTGCCGGTCCCATTTCCATGTAAGTCTGTGTCCCTTTGCTTGTTAGGTTGGGGATCTCAATGGAGATCTGGCCTTCTTCCTGCCTGGATTTACAAAGCAACCCCCAAATTTAAGGTTCTCATTAACCATAGTCTCCTACTTCCTTTGTTCATCAGATTGCTAGACACCCATTTCACAAGGGAAGCAACCTGGCCGAAACCCTGACCTCTTCCATGGGTTATGCTGTATGTGGCACTGTGCTGGATACACATACACACTTATGGTATGTGATGCATATTATCCTGATTCTACTGGAGATATTAAAATTTTATGGCTTTTTTATGTGTAATCGTAAGATGATATGTTAAATAACTAAGCATGATTGATTTCATTGTTATGCCTTCAGGTAACTGATCATACAGACAGATGTAGGAAAATAAAATTCCGTTTACTGGTTTTGGAAACTTTTCACTGTGTATTTAGGTCAAAGAGACTTGGTTTCCACTCCTCAAGTTTATTGATTTGTTAAGATAGATTCTAAATGCAGGCTGCTCATATATACACAGTGGGTGATGTATCAGATCAAAAGTATCAGAAAGAATAGAGAACCAGAGCCAGGCACAATGGCGCATGCCTATAATCCCAGTGGTTTGGAAAGCTGAGGTAGGAGAATCGCGAGTTCAAAGCCAGCCTCAGCACCTTAATGAGGCCCTAAGCAACTCAGTGAGACCCTGTCTCTAATAAAATACAAAATAGGGTTCAGGATGTGGCTCAGTGGTCTAGTGAACCTGAGTTCAATCCCCAGTATCTTAAAATAAATAAACAAATAAATAAATAAATAGAGGTCCAGGTTTCAGAATTCATATGCCAAAAGTTAACTGCTGTCAAAACTATAACTATAGGAAAAAATAAAAAACCAAATAGCTTCCATTGCAGTATACTTCTTACAATACACTTTTGTCAAACACTTTTTTTTCTTTTGGTAATAGGGATTGAAGCCAGGAGTACTTAATCACTGAGCCACATACCCAGCCATTTTTTATATTTTATTTAGAGACAGGATCTTGCTGAGTTGCTTAGGGCCTCACTAAGTTACAGAGGCTGGCTTTGAATTTGTAATCCTCCTGCCTCAGCCTCCTAAACTGCTGGGATTACAGGCATGTGCCACTGTGCCTGTCTGTCAAACTCTTGATTACTAACATACTCCTGTTTTTTGTTAATTTGGTAAACGTTTTTTATATACTATACACCATATGAAAGAATCTGTATTAGCTTTGCATCAGAAACAAAAAACACTATGTAGCATAAGTACCTGCCCTTCTCCTCTCCTGCGGCCTTAACATATGTTCTCAGTTAATCTCAGCTCTTTTGTTTCAGTAACAGTTGCCACTGCTCATCAACTGGAGTTAACCCACAAGATGAATGAAACTGGGGTGCGATCCTGTTCTAGATGGCACAGGAAAACTTATCTCAATAATGTTGGAACAGGTGCTGCCTCGGAGCTGGGCAACTAATCCTGCAGGTTGACAGGAGAGGAATCTGGGCAGGCCTCGCTGAGGAGCTCATCTTTGAAAGAAGTCGTGAAGGATGGGTTGGAGTTTGTCAGAATAGCAGAGGCTGCCAGCTGTCCTTTTCATATTTGTTCTCCTATCTCTCTGTTGTGATGGAATCTTTTTTTTTTTTAATATCCACTGCAATGTCCATTACATTCCGGCCAATGCAGAGAGAGAGCAGAAGCGATGCGTGCAGCCTCTGCATTGTGACCTTAAAGGGAAAAAGATTGTCCTTACCCCCTTCCTGTTGGTTAGAATGCAGATGAGACACTGGCAGCCAACTAGGGGGAGAAGACAAGGGCAATGCCCCAAGCAGGACAGAGCAACAGGTGCAGGGCCTGGGTCGCAGCCCCCAGGGAGCTGCCTGACTAGCCCTAGACCACGGCCAAATGCCTGAATTGTTCCTGGAGAGGTAAACAGATGTCTGTCTTGTTGAAGACGCTATTATTCAGGATCTCTTGACAGCACCGAAACACCTGGGCTAATAGGGTCAGACAGGCAGATTGGAAGGTGGAATTAGAGGTTGGTCATTCTGGGAGAAGGTGACAAGAAGTAACATGGGTCCTGTATGTTGGACACTATACTAGATCTGTTATATGTATCAACTCATGTAATCCTCATAACCACCTTATAAAGTGTAATTGATTCCACTCACAAGTGGCTTGCTCAGGGTCATGTGGGCAGTGGTGGTCATGCAGGTGGGAAGGTGTCATGTGAATTTCTTCTAGATGACTGCTGGATTCAGCCTGTACTTGAAGGCTTCTATCATCTGCAGCTCCAATCCCTGTGTAGTCTCTTGGAATAAATTTCCAATCTGGGCCACTCTTTCTATTGCACTGGGTAGGCTTAGTGCTATTCTCCCCACGGTGTTTCTCCCCTGAATGTCAGTCACGACAGGAACTTTGGATCCCTAAAGTTACTTGGAGAAGGATTACTGTAGCAGGATTCCAGCTTCTCCAATGAAGCCAAGTTCCTGTGCTTTGCCGTGACTGCAGGCTCTGATCCCAAACTTGAAGTGCCTTTCACATAGCAGGACCCGGGGCCACTTGTCTCTGCCAGAGTTGGGGTGCCTCTCCTCTCTTGGGCTAGTCAGCTCTTGCAAGGGACACCTTCACCAGATCCCAAAGCATTCATTGAATTCTAACAGTCACAGTGGTGAAAAGGAAGGAGGCATTTCTCACAATCTGAGATTAAATGAGCCAGTTTTCAGAACGACTATAGCTTTCATCCTTAGGAGAAGCAGGATCATTTCCTATCTTTAAAAGGCTTGAGATAACAAGCTACAATGTCCTGCTTTGTTTTGGAAAGAATAGGCTCATTGTCCAATGAATAGAAACCTGTAGAATATATTAAGGCAATTTGGACACAATAATGGATACCAATATAATACAATCACCGGTCAATTATGCAGATTATATTCAGCAACACAAATTCTCCCCATCAGACCTGGTCCATTATGTCCTGAATATTTGATACTGAATAGTGGCCAAAGGAAGCAAAAATAAAGAAAAGATAACTCTAGCATAATATAAAGAACTTTTTTTGGGGGGGGGGAATGTTATTATTTTTCTTGTCAACTTGATTTTTCATTACATAGATATTTATAATCTTTGAAATCTTTTCTTTGAAATAAACAGAACCAATATTAGAAGTGAATTTTTATATGATAGTGGATGTATGTGTTGATCAATACTTTCTGTATTACTTAATAGAAGAACATTTTAATATCTATCTCTCCCTCCTTTCCCTATCTTTCCCTCCCTCTCTCCTTTCTTTCCTTCCTTTCATCTTTTCTTTTTATTTGGTACTAGGGATTGAACCGAGGGTGCTTTACCACTGAGCTACATCCCGAGTCCTTTTCATTTTTTTATTTTGAGACAGGGTTTCACTATGTTGCTAAGGCTGGCTTTGAACTTGTGATCCAGGAACTTGTGATCCTCAGCCTCCTAAACTGCTGGGATTACAGGCATATGCCATCATGCCCAGCTTTAAGATCTATTTCAAAACTCTCCCTGCCATAACCTTTCTTAATTATCTTCAAATATGATGAAAACATCATCCTTTGTGACCCCATGGTGCTTTAAATATGGACATATGGACACCCACAATAGGTATTTGCCCTTCTGATTCTCCACATTGTAATATGAATTTCTTGAAGTCAAGAATGGAGACTTTCAGATCCTTAATCTCTAGCACATAGTAGATGCTTAGTAAACATTTGTTGAAGGCATACATGCATGGCTTGAGGAAATGGAAATTGAGAGAGTTGGTAAGAATTATTTTATCCTCTATGTGTATGTGTTTCTGTATGTGTGCAGTTAGTTCATTTTCCCAAAAATGACAGTAGAGTGAGTCTGTTTCCCTGACAAAAATATAATCACTGTATTATCATAAAAAAGTATTTTCCAAACCTCTTGCTTCAATTTCCCGAATGCATATGTCAACCACCATGGGCCTCTGTGTGTTGTGAGCCTTTACGAGTGTGGTGAGGTCACAACAGTACACTTTCTTGATCCTCTTGAGATCGGGTTGGCAGTCATTGGGCACATGCTTGGAACACTGCTTGTGCACATTCAATCCACAGTCTGAAAACAAAGAAGCCACATTAGTCTTGGTTGGTCCTTTTGTCAATGCCCAACACAAATTATACACTGCCCCAAATAGTAACATCCATTCCTCTGCAACATCCATCTCATTTAGAAGTGAGAGTCTCTACTAGAAGAGGAAGTATGAGATTCATCTTAATTCACAAAACTCTGATGAAAACTCTGCATTTTTCTCATTAAGATTTCTCTGTTGCTGGACCATAAGAAGAGAACACCTTGCTGAGATAGTTTAGGTAATTAGGCTGCTTATGTACAGTTTTCCTCTCTGGCCTTGGATTCTTTGGGTTCACATTGGGCTTTTGAGTTTTGGGTTTTCAAAGCTGGTAATGGCTCATAAAGGGCACTAGGACTTATGCTGGGTTGTTTCCTTAAGTCCTGGATGCTCCTTTTGTGGAAGACAGAGTTACTGTCTTTGGTTTGGGGCACCCATTACCATTGAAACTCTCTTTGCCTTTCCTGGATCTTTGCCCAGAGTTCCCTCCCAATCCCTTCCTTCCTGCTGGGCAGGTTGGGGAGGCCACTGCCCCTTCTACCTGCCTTATTCTGACACCTGTGTGTGGAAACAGTGTCTAACTGCACACCAGGGGCACTACCTGAGTGTTTATAACAATGCCATGAAATGTGATGATTAGAGTAATTATTTATAAAGCTCCTATCAAGATCCCAAGCTGCAAAGGTGCTTTTAAGTTCAATGAACACATTAAAAGCCTTGTTAGCAATTGGTATCCACTGACAGAAGTTCTCTGACAGTAAAGAGGCACATAGACTACTTTCTGGAAAATAAAAATTTAATGCTAAAGTTGTTCACAGTTGACTTGTGGTTGAATCAAAGTCTTGTTTTTCCTGGTTATAAAGAATAACATTTTTATATACAAAACACACACACACACACACACACACACACATACTTTCTGGAGAAAGTAGAGATAGGCTTTGATTTTTGAAGTCCTCCACGAATCCACCATGCCCCAGAGTAATAAATATTATAGTCACATGTTTTATAAAAAAACACTTAACCATATCCAGGATTTCAGAGGATCTAACTTCTCTGAAATCATTAGTAATAACTTCGAAGTCATTTTTCAGTAATGTTTTCTTGCTGAGACCTCTGTCTATGGTCACCAGTTTGAATCCATCTTAGTTTTATTAACATGAGAAATTCAGCAAAGCTTAAACAAAATTCAATAATATTTTAATAGATCTATTTAGTGAATGTAAATTTTGGCTACCTGGACTAAATAGAATAGTCTGGTTTTCTTGTTGGGATTCACTTTCAGAAAATAGGAATCATAACCGCATCTGCCTCTTAAGGTGATCAGAAGCATCAATTAAATTACTAGAATGTGCTCAGCATATTGTCTGAACACTTTAAGTATGACCATTGTATGTATTATGTAAATATTAAGTCAAATAAAATAAATAGTGTTTATAGTAATAGAAAATATATGGCCTATCCAGCTACTCATTAGTAATTTTCACTATGTCTTACAATTCATTTAAAATTTCTTGTTAGATTATGGTAAAAAATGCATTACATGAAATTTACCATTTTAACCATTTCTAAGTATATTTTACTGTACTACCATTACTGCCATCAGTCTCCAGGCCTTTTTCATCTTGCAAAACCCAAACTCTATGCCTCCCAAACAATATCCTGTGCCCCCTTCGAAGTCCCTGGCAGCCACCATTCCACTTGCTGACTCTATAAACTTGACTACTCCAGGAGCCTGATGTGAATAGAATCATACTGTATTTATAATTTCACAATTGCCTTATTTCATCTAGCATGTTGTCCTCTAAACACATCATGCTGTATGTAGAATGCATCAGGAGTTTCTTCCTTTTTTTGAAGATACACCCTGTTTCACTCACAGCAGGGAAAGATAAGAGTCCTACCTACCTGGAAGACAACAACATCTGGGTCTCTTTAGCCTTTGCCCTCAGGATCTATGAGTGCTGGGATTGCCTTCCTTTTTAAGAATGAATGAAATTCCATTCCTTGTATGTCCATGTCACCTTTTGTTTATCCATCCACCCATCAATGGACACCTGGGTGGCTTCTATCATCCCCTACTGCAAACATGGATGCGCAAACATCTGTTGAAGATCTGGCTGTCAGTTGTTTTGGGTATCAGTCAAGGTGTGGAATTAGAGGATCATATAGTAATTCTAATTTTCTTATAAACTTCATCTTAAGATTTGAAGCAATTTCATGTCTATCTATGTAGAGTTTAATACTATTATTTTATTAAAATGAAGATATTTTATAAGAAATATTAAAATATTTAGCTTTTATAAACTAGAATTTTCATATGTTGCAAATAAGGCCCAGGTAATTAAAAATATTTATTTATTTTGTTTTATTTATTTATCCTAATTGGTTGCATAGGACAGTAGAATGCATTTCAGTTCATAGTACACAAATGGGGCACAATTTTTCATTTTCATGGTTGTACACAAATAAAAATATTTAAAATAAGGAGAACTGAGGGCGTGATGGCTATTCTTAACCTTTAATGCTGTTTTCAGCCTTCCTAATCCTCAGTGGACATAAAAGGTCAAAAAATAGCCAATGGAGAGAGCTAACAATATAGTTTGAGACTGTGTTTTTATTAAGAAAAAAAATAAAAATAAATAATTTTATCCCCCCAAAAGCTGCTGATCGGGCTGGGGATGTGGCTCAGTGGTAGAGCTCATGTAGCATACACGAGGCACTGGGTTTGATCCTCAGCACCACGTAAATATAAAATAAAGATATTGTGTCCATCTAAAACTAAAACTAAAAAAAAAAAAAGCTGCTGATCACAGCTCATGTGAAGTTCAGAGTTTCATTTTCATAATATTGACTTTGGACCAATTTCCTGCTTCAATTGGATAATACCAGCAATGAGGGGCATTTTTTTTTTCATAGCTATCAGCTGGATAAGCCGAATTAATGAGTAATTCAGATATTCTACCACCAGGCTCAGTGGTTCTACCAGGAGCTATGTCGTGACTCCTGGCAAGGCAATTTTTGGTGTTCATCCAGGTATCTGAACGTTTCTGGAGAAGCCACCTCTGGTTTGCCACATGCCTAAGGGATCTGCTATGGGTCCGCAGAATTCTCCAACATACATGTGAACCACTTGAACCTTCCCGCTGTCTACAGGGGTGACTGCCATCAGTCTCCAGGGCTTTTTCATCTTGCAAAACCAAAACTCTATGCCTCCCAAACAATATCCTGTGCCCCCTTCGAAGTCCCTGGCAACCACCATTCCACTTGCTGAGAAGTCCTTTTACGGGCAAAGGGGGAAACCGGGGTTGCCTGATCCTCAGAACCAAAATAGGAAATATGGGAAAGAAGATCACCTTAGTCTTGTGTCATTAGTTGCTTTGATTTTAAATATTTCATATGAATTATTTAAAAAAATCATACCCTAGCGAGAAGGAAATCAGTCATGAAGTTAGTGGAAACCCCATAGTCAGAAAAATCATGGTAGGATGAATTAGGAAGCCTAGTTCACACATTAATTTGGCCACCTTATGCCATTTTGTTCAATTAATCTTAATAAGGTGTGTGGTACCCTTTCAGCCTTCAATTCCAAGTGGAAAAAACACCCAGGGTTTCAAACTACTTTGAAAATATGTGATATCAAATTAAGGTAAGTGGTTTCACTGTTGATCTGATGACAGAAAAATCTGAACCTGGGTTTTGGAATCTGGCTGCCTTTGAATCAATGTTCCACCACTCACCATGTGGCCAGAGGCAATTAAGAATGAGCTCTAAGACTCCATTTCCTTTTTCATTTAATAGTAGATAATTGCATCTTCCCTAAGGTCTGTGGTGAGGCTAAATGACATGATAAATAGAAAATGTTTAACCTGGTGCCTGTAGCAAATACTTTTTATGTCTTGCCTTTTATAGTAAGATGGGATGGGAAACAAGTATTGCTTTTCTATTTATAAAATTTCATTGAATTTTTTTTTCTTTTTAGGACTACTGTCTATTGAGGAGGTCTACCTAAGTCTTAAGGAAGTATACTTGTTAGAGTTTTTTTTCTTTCTTGCATAAACATGAGATATTCCTTTTAATTTTTGCAAACTCTTAAGAACAGTCTCCCTATTGAGTACAGAGAGGCCTTGAACCCTTCTGGAAGCCAGACTTTTTTAGTTCATCTAGGTAGAGTCTCCAGCTCTGGAGAACTGCTAACTCAACATAGCTGCACATTTCCTGATGGAAAATGGAGAAACAAAATTCCATGTCTACCTGAGCACCGGACTCCTTGGGCGATGAGCCCCCACATGAAATTTGCACAGTATTCACACCAGTGTGGGCCTCGGAACGTGTGGACCTGTGTTCCAAAGAGAAGAAAAGTGTCAACAAATTCAGGTATCTGGAGGTGGTAGTCTCCTGTGTTAAAGGCATGGGTGAAGTTAAGAAACTGCGGTCTCCGCAGGAGCCATCCCCACTGCCCTTTTCTTTCTAGTGAGGAACGGTTGCAAATGGATCTGGAGAAAGTAGAGATAGGCTTTGATTTTTTAAACCTTCCACTAATCCACCATGCCCCAATCAGAAAGGAATGTGGAGAAACAGTGAGATTACAGAGCCATGCCATCACCCAGAACAAGGCACTGTGTGTAGAGCCCAAGATAGCCTGAGTCAGTGGCTACAACCTGCATTTAGCTCAGCAAGTTCTGGAAGGCAGAACTCAATTACTGTGCCCTTTTGACTGAAGTTGTTCCATCCATCTGTAGAGTATTCAGCCAGGTATAAATAAGACATGATTATGGGATAATTAAAAGTTTCCAAAGCTTCGAGCCACTTCCAAAACAAGGCATTAAAAAAAAAAAGTGCAGGAGTTGGCTGAAAATACAGGCTACCAATAGGACCCATGGAATTACATCCCCCAGAGGTCTATACTCAGCAGGGCTTGCTGTGCCTTTCAGGTGGGTAAGCTGAAAGTCCCTCCTGGTTGGCCAAAGTGCTGTTCTCATTGTTTGGTGCTCAGCCAGTTGTTAAATATTCCACATATCACAAAGTAAGGATGGTCTTATCTCTGACTAATCAGGTACAGGTCCTCCTGTAACAGGATCATATATTAAGCCATGAGTTAAAACAAAAACCAAACAAAATAAAATAAATAGTTGTTCTCTGGCACTAAAGAACTTCAGAGCAGAGCAAATGTGGCCATGGTAAGCCAAGAACCACTGCAGTATATTGGCGGTATACAAATTTATATGAAAAGGTTCTGATGTTTTTTTTTTAGGCTTTTGAAAGTTTAAAACCTTAATTAACAAATAAAAGAAATGAAGACATTTTTTTTTAATAGACTGGGAGATCTACATACAGCTTTTAATGAAAAAAAAAATCAGGACTACAAGTATGGTCACAATTTGGGAAGATGTTCATCAGAGCACAGCTTAAGATAAAATAGCACCCCTATGACTTCTTCATTCATTCATACATACTAGATATACATACTGGGGTGTACATAAAGTGGTGAGGAAAACAAACCTGGTTCTCTCCTAATGGAACTCACAGAGAAGTAAAAGCAGCAAAGAAAATAGTTAATAAATTTTTAAAAAGCAACTATGATCATGGTTTCTATGCAATAAAATTAAATTATAGTTATCTTTTGGTAGTTCAGCTAATCACATGTAAATTGATTTATACTGTTTTCTTTCTGAAAAATGTGAAAAAAATCTCTCAAAGTTGTATGTCATTTAAATGGAGGCTTGTTCTACAAAGAGTAGAACATGACAGAGTACTCCTTGTAGGAATGTGGAGAACTCATCCCAGGAGCACTTCACATAGGTCAAATGCCATGATTCACTCAGAGACCCACAGAGCTTGAACCTGGTACTAAAAGCACCCATCAGTAAAAATGTCTTGTTGAAAGTTGGCGGCAAAGTTGGTTATTAATAAATTGCTGAGATTGCAAGATCAATTAAATATAATAGAAATATAACTAAAAAAATTGTACATAAATGATTGTGGGGGAAAAAAGATGTGGCTACTGCCAGAGAGGCAAAGAAGGGCCCTGTATTACCCAGGATGGGCAGGGAGGCCTCTCTTGGAAGGTAACCTGGAAGAAGAGAAGAGCTAGTTTTGTGGGGAGAGGAACAGGGAACATTCTAGGCAGAAGGTATGTATGGAGGCCTTTCAGGAACAAAACAGCTTGGTGTGATTGTGCAGTGGACAGCCAGGATGGCTAGAACATGGGGAATGAGAGGGAGAGGAACTGAGATGAAGTTGAAGGCAGGAATAGAAAGTCACACAGGATCTTGAAGACTTTATTCATGAGCAAGGATTTGGTTTTAATCCAGGTACAATAAGAAATTATTATGGGATGCCAGTATAAAGATGATTTTTAAAAAAAGATTATTTTGATCACTGTCTTGAAAATGGAGGATATTAATGGTGGAATAGATTTGGATACTATGCAGTAGTCTAACTGAGAAAAGCAGAGGCAGAGATCGGGAGGCTGGCAGTAGAGACGGGATATTTTGAAGTAATTTCCACAGCCAGATCATAGAACGCATGTGATCTTTGAGGAAGAGAGGAATCAGGAATGACTCCTAGTTTCTAGCCTAGGAACTAGTTGGACGGTAAGACCCTTTGCTGAGATGGGGAAGACAATCTTTGGAGAGAAGGTAAGGAATCAGCTTTAGATAGGTTAAGGTTAAAGACTCCCATGATACCCAATTGTTAGTGTTAAGAAGGATTTCACACAGCTTTGATGACTTAGAGGAGGGCTGAGGCCTAAAGATATACTTTTGGCTATCCCTGATATATAGATGGTATTTAAAATTATGTTAAAGGATAAAGCATATTAGGAATAGGGAGCAGAAAACAAACAAAAGAAAGTTTAACTCCATATCCTCAGTGCTCCACATTTAGTGAAAACCAAGAACGTAAAGTATTTTAGAAGCCAAGAAATGAAGAGTGCTTTAGGAACAGAATGGGCCACCATGTTAAATTCTGGAAAGAGGTCCAATTGGATAAGCACTCAATGTTGATTCAGTTACATGAAGTCATCACCAACCTTGGCAACGACAGTGTATTTGGGCTGGTGAGGACAAAAGCCAGATTCAAGGGAACTGAAGAGTAAGTGGGCAATAAGGAATTGGAAAGAAGTCGAGGCAAATTCATCAAGAAGTCCGTCCATGACTTCCAGCAAAGAGAAAAGACTGCTCAGGAGAGTTCTGCCGTCAAGGGAAGATTTTACTTTATATTTTATTTTTAGGTGAAAGACATTAGGGCATGTTAATTTATCAAGGGAGTTACCATAAGAGGTAGAAGATGCTGGAGATGCAGAAAAAAGATAAGCCAAGAAATGATGATCCTGGGAAGTTGAGGGAGGGTAGAATTGGGGGTAGATAGGGAAACAATATTCAAAGGGAAAAATAGTTAAGATTTTCCAGAATTAGTAAAATACATAGAACCTGAAGAGTGAAAAAAGCTAAATGAGTCTCAAATAAGACAAAGAAAAATAATCTACATAGATTGTGGTGACACTGCAGAATACTAAAAAACAAGGAAAACCTGAAAAAGGACAGCAATTAGGGTGAATGCAGACTTTTCCTCAGCAAGAAGAGGTTAATGATTATGGAAACACTTTATAGAAATGATCAGAGAAGAATATTGCACACCAAACTTTTTATTTATTTATTTTGAGACAGGATCTTGTCGTGTTGTCAAGATTGACCTCAAATTCCATATCCTCCTGCCTCTGCCTCCCAAGGGGCTGGGATTATAAACATGCCCCCCTAAAGCTCGCTTGGCAGTCCAATCTTTACATCCAGATTATTATCATCCAAGAGAAAGGTAAAATAAAGCTATTTTCAGACAAATGGCAAGAGGTACATGAGACCAAGTCACCCACGGATCCTCATACAAAGACATACTAGGATATGCTCCATGAAGAGCAAATGCAACCCAAGAAGGAGCGGGATTCAAGAAGTAATGGTGAGCAAAAAAGAAAAAAAAAAGTGACTATGGGTTAGTCTAATCCTGCATAAAACAATAACAATGACTAATTTTAGGGGACTTATAAACAATGAAAAATGATGTGAAGATTAAAGAGGATGAGGGAAGTTAAAGCTTCCCAAGGTCTTTACAACCGGGGATGTTAGAAGAACCACTAGTAAACCAAAGGATATTTTAAATCATTTATGCATATTTTAAAAAATTTAGTATACCCAAAAAGAGTGAAATAGAATGCATAAATTTTTAAAAAACACATAAGGGAAAAAAACTAGATTTGATCAAGCCAATTAAAAGCAGGAAATAAGAAAAAAGAAGCAATAAAAAAGCAGAGTGAAAATATTTTTAAAATCCTTATAGTTTTCTAGTCACAATAAATATAAATGACTCAAACTTATCAAAGATACATTTTTAGATCCTTTAAAAAAATCTTTGTAAGAAACACACTCAAAATTAATATGAGAGAAATGTAGGAAGTAAAAAGACATACCTAGTAAATGCTAGCCAATAGAAACCCAAAATAGACCATATATATATATATATATATATATATATATATATATATATATCACTATTAGTGATAAAGATGAATCACAATGAGATTTTTAAATCAGAAAGATATATTAACATAATTCATATGGATGTGGCAACATGATCTCAAAAAACATAAAACAAAGATTGAATTACAAGGAGAAACTGACAAATCCAAAATCAAATAGGAAAGAGACTTCATATGCAACCAAAGAATACACACTCTTTAAAAACACATGGAACATTTACATAAGCTGACTACAAGTCAAGCTTTAATATGTACAAAAGCATTGACACTATATTCCTGTATATTAACAAATAAATAACAATAGGTTGCCCAACTCCAGCATGTTTGGTACAATACATTTAGTATCAGTGGTACATGAGACCAAGTCACTCATAAATGGAGACTTGATATATCTCAGAAAGAGCTTTTAAATTAGTGGGGGAAGGATGTCAGAGAGATGAATTATTTCCTATTTCATCCACTAGGCACCTTTCCATTGCCTCATTATTCCCTCATTTAGTTGATACTCACATGCTGATGCTTTTTGACATGGGCCCTATTACTAGGTCTCTTTCAACCAGGTGAAGTTGAAAGAGATCAGAGGAGCAAGAACTCCCTGCACTTAAGGATCTCATTATCTACAAGAATAAAGAGGCAACTTGAACAATTATGTCAGTGACAATAGAGCATGTTGGAGATCCTGTGGTAGAAGAATGGAGAGAATATAAATTATTCTGAGAAAGTCGGGGAAAGTGGTACTGGGTTTTGAAGGATGGATAGTTTACCAGACTGGGAACGATGAGCTGGCAGGGAAGCCACAGAGTTAACTGGGGAGCAGATGACTCGAGGATAACATTCTAAGATGAGGAAATAGCATAACCAAGACCCAGTGACAGTGGGCTTTGTTTTTGGTGAAAGGCACTCTTTTTTATAGGTGGTGCAAAAGACGGACAATACAATGCTCTTCTCTGAAACATCTGCAGTGGATAAGGTACCCTCAGGGAAATATCCTCATGCCTTGGAGGAAAAATGGAAATGAAATATTTAGAAATTTAGAAATTAGGAGGGTAGCTGCAATATTCACTGCACACAAACAAAAATGTAAGTTGATAAAAAAAAAGAAGCTGACCTACTTACTGCTTCAGGAAATGCCGGATATATTAATCACAAATTTTCTATAATTGCCCTTTTTGTCAATATTTTTTAAAATAGAGAACATCAAAATCAATGCTTATTCACCCTGCTCATCTTTACCCACATGCTTTCCCAGCAGACATCCTTACTGCCTTTGATCTCATTTCTCCAGCCAAATAGATGCAGGTAGACATCGGAGACTCACAAATAACTCCAATGTCCCTCTCAGTCCCACAGAAATAAAATGGAATGGGAACAGAGAAGGATTGTGAAGTTAGCTAAACATTATTTTAGGCTCACTGCCTAATTTCCTTTTTTGGGATGGGCTACTGTTTATTTTCATGGCTGATATATTGTTCACTTTTCTTTTAGACAATCTCTACAATATAGATCGCATGTGAATGTTGAGGGCCCTCTCAGAGTCCATTTTATTTGGGGTTGACTTATTTGGCTACTCTCTTAGTAAAATGCCTCATTATCTTGAAAGTCACTAATCGGCTTTTTCCATTCCTCAGCAGTTTATTGATTTTCAAGAATATCTTTTTGGAGAAAGAACATTTTGCAAACTTTAGGGCAGTAACTAAAATACCCTAGACAGGAAGAAAATACCCCAGACAGGAAGAATGTCTGTCCAAGACTTACTGGGCATGGTTTGCCTGGAATTCAAAAAACCACACCAAACAAAAAGATGACATTACAGGAGATAAGGCATGTTTTATAAATGACCCAGGAATTGCCACTTAATAAAAACTGAGCCAGCAGAACTGTCAAGAAAAATCCCAGGCGTGTGTAGCAAGTAGCCCCTGGCTTGGCCCTTACTAAATGAACAGGTTGTTATTTGTCTCACATCTGCTCAATCTGGAAGGCAGTATTCTCTAGTGATTTTATAACAAATATGTTTTAGTGGACTGGTGTAAACATCTCTCAAATGTACAATTAGCTTGGCTCAGGATCTAGTTGTAAGACAGTGGTATTTATCATGTGCTGCAGTTGAGAAGATTTGCTTTTTCTCATCAGTCTATATTGGGGTTTATCAACCTTGTTACCATTTGGGGCTTGAAAATTCTTTGTTGGGGCGGGGCAGCTATCTTGTGCATTGTGGGATGTTGTGCAGCATCCCTGGCCCTTACTTGCTAGATACCAGTAGCAAACCTCAGTGGGGACAAACCACAAATATCTGCAGACATTGCCAAATGTCCCCTGGAGGTGACATAGTAACCTTGATTGATATTCACTGGTATAGAATAGAACCGTACTGTCATTAGTATCATTTTTATTAAAAATGGGAACTAAGCAGGGCAGTTTGCATTTTTATTATTTAAATTAAAAAGGGGAACATAAGTTGGGCATGGTTACACACACCTGTATTTTGGCTACCTAGGGAGATGGAGACAGGAAGGATTCGAAGTTTGAGGATCCTTAGCAAAACCCTGTCTCAAAATATGTGTGTGTGTGTGTGTGTGTGTGTGTGTGTGTGTGTTTATTGAGACAATAATAAAATGGGTTGGGGGTGTAGCTCAATGGCAAAGCACCTGTGGGTTCAATCCCCAGTACCTGGAGGGGAAAAAAATAAGAACTTGATTATTTTGCTTTGCTTCAAAAAAGGCTCTTTTGGACCAAAGGCAAGTTTTTCCTGTTTGCTTTCTGTGTAAATGAGGGGCCTCGAGGTAGATCTGAGGGTCTAGTCCAGCTTTTGCCCAGTGTTAAGTGAGGGCAGGGAGCATTGGTAGCTTATCCTCAGTCAAATCTATAGAGATTTGAAAGTCTCTAGATTTCAACCAAGGAATGAATATATATATATATATAATTTACTGTAGTGCCTGTAATCATGTGACATTTAACTCATGTGAGAAATTAAATTAAACTCTGGACTTTCCCCTCTTGAAAGATCAGATGGAAGACTGACCTTGAAGTGAACCTTTTCAGATAGAAGAATACAGCAACAGAGAGTGCCACAGAGAAATCTGCAATCCCCTCTAGAGGCCTGCTGAGTAGATGCTGCAGGGGAGCCTGGGTTCTGAGGCGAGGTTCTCAACCCCAGCACCACAGATCCCTGGATTCATCTGTCAGCGGCTACTACAGTGCATTTAAAGTAGGATTCAGGATGTGGTCCAAAGGCAAGTTTGTGATGAGCTCAATAACCTCATCTTGTTTGACAAAACTACTTTGGACCAACTCTGTAAGGAGTTTCCCAGCTACAAGCTCATCAGCCCAGCTGTAGTCTCTGGGAGACTGAAGATTCATGGTCCCAGATCAGGACAACCCTTCTGGAGCTCCTTTAACAAAGTGCTCAGCAAATTGGTCTAAAGTGCAGCACTCCAGTAATTGACATAGAAAATACAAAGCGGGTGGTGTCCTAGCTGCTGGTAAAGATGCATGAATGGGTCAAATCAATTGTAACAAATAAAGCTTCATCAAAATTAAAAAATAGGATTGAATTTCTCAAACATCAATTGCTGCAAAGCTTTTTGGGACTCTCCTCATTGCCTAAAGTGAGATATTCTCATTATCTAATTTCCTCTCAAGTTCATGAGGATATTGGCACCCACATTCTTTTGAGACAGCCTGTTCATAAACCTTCTGTGGCTCCCCACTGGATGTGGCAGGGCTTCTCAACCTCAGTGCTATTGATATGGGACTGACTAACTCTTTGTGGTGGGGGCTGTCCTGGGCATTATGGGATGTTTAGCTGTATCCCCAGCCTCTCCTAGTTGCCACTGGTACACCCTCAGTGTGAGAATAAAACAAATGTCTCCAGACATTGCAAATGTTCCGGGGTGGGTAGAGTGGGTATGATCCTTGTCTGTGAGAGTCCTATTCTTTCATCGTCACTGTCTTTCTTGCACATGATACATATCAGCCTGAAGTCTGTATTTGTTGAGTAAAGGAATGAGTGGTGAAATGGTTTCCTTTCCTGAGAACCTGCCAAAAGACCTGACTGATGTGTGCAGTGACCACTGATACTTGCCCCACCCTCACCCACACCCCCAGCAAAACATAAAACCCATATTTCTCTGGGCTGAAAATTCCAGAAACATGCATTTACTCATTTAGACTAGTCCCTTTAAATTATGTGTTCTTTGGATCAAAACAAACTCTATACAAAATTAATAAGAGCTAAGCACTTGATAAGAGTCAGACTCTTTAGTAGATGATTGGCATCTGCCAGTAGCTTGGCCAAGTCACGTCCCTGATGTGTGTGGCCTAAGCCAGGCATCCCAGCAGGGCTTACAACAAAGCCTTTTCTCTTCCACTGGGCTCTGCTAATTTGTAAAGGAGTTTACAAAGATGGTGATGACAGTGTCCTAACGTGTGTACAGACAAACCAAGGAGGTCAAAGAGAAGCTCTGAGTCAGGCCCTGGCAGGCAGAGCACACCATTGCCTATGTGAGACCCTTCTCCAAAAACCCTTTCTGCACATACTTGAAATCCCTGCCGTCAATGCAGTTCCTGGATACAGGCATTCTGCTGAACCCAACAGATTTAAAACAGATGAATTAAGCTGTCATTTTCATGAACATGCTCTTTTTAAGCTAAACATGCACTGTCATGGGTTTGGATCTTAAATATCCCCCAGAAGCTCATGTGTTAAAGACTTGGGTCCCTGTGATGCTGCTATTGGGAGTTGGTGGGACTTAGTTAGAGAGAAGTGGGTCACTGGGGACATGCCCTTGAAGGGAATATTGGGGCCCCAAGCTCTCTGTCTGTTTCCCAGCTGCCAGGAAATGATCAATTTCGCTCCACAACATGCTCCTGCCATGATGTTCTACCTCGCCACAGGTCCCCAAAGCAACAGAGACAGATGACCATAGAAAATTTCTGAAATGGTGAGAAAGGGAGGGAAGGAGGAAGAAAGAGAGGGTGAGGAGGAGGGAAAGCAGAGGGAGAGGGAGAGAAGGAGGAGTTCACATTTCTTCCTCTGCTTGGTGGTCGTCCCTGGAGCTCTGTGAGCCCCTCCTGTGTAATAACCTCCTTTTAATTGAAGAGTTTCCAGGGGTTCTATTACTTGAAAATAGGGTTCCTAATAATTATAGTGGTGGAGCCGGACCAAAGTAGGGTGTAGATAAAAACAACTCCTCTTCGTAGCACTTAGGAGCAGGAGCCACATTTCCCTCATAAAGACCATTTCTGAGCCTATTTATTCAAGTCTCACTTGGAGTCACTCATTCCATATTCAAGGTGACTAATTCTGCCTTTCTTTTCAGTTGTTCCTCTCAGACTCACTTCTGCCTAAACAACCTTTTGTGATGATTAGACAAAGCACACAAAAGAGAGCCCACAACCCTTTCTGAAGCTGATTTCCGGGTAGGCCAATGTGCAGGTGCAATATTCCCTGGTCTCTGCTCCCCAGGAGCACAGGAGTGCCAATGAGAATGCAAGTGGGAACGATGGGCTAGCACCTTTTTATGAAGTCAAGGAGGAAGAAGAAAAGATGAATGTGAGCAGGGAACAAAAATGGCTTGCTCCAAGTAAGCAGCCACTATACTGATAAGAATGCCAAGATTGTGGCTGGGGTTATGGTCCAGTGGTAGAGTGCTTGCTTAGTATGTGTGAGGCCCTGCTTTCAATTGAAAAAAAAAAAATGCAAAAACCAATAATAGGCATAGAAATGAAAAATGAGCCATAAAACCCAAATTGGGTAGTTGAACAGCCATATGCTGGACAGGTGCATTAGCAGCACACTGTGACACATTCTCAGCATCGTGAACTTCTAGTCTGGCCCCCAGGAATATTACGGAAAGGTGGGCATCAGGGAGAGTATGCTATAAGAGCACACAAGATAGGGTGTGCCCCAGGGGAGAAGGACGCTGCTAGCAGAATAGGGGACAGAAAAGGGTGAGTAAGGAAATTATTTCACTTATGTCCTGATAAGGACACTTCTGAGAGTCACCACACAGGACACGGGGCAACAGGAGTTAACTGGGACACATGGCCTTCACTATAAAACACTGGGTAGCACTGTACACTAATGTCCTTAGCCAAATGGGGGGCAACAGCTGGCCTAGCCCTTCTTATTGGCGTCTATCTGCCCAGTCTGATGACCCTGGCAAGGGCCTGCTACCTACAAGTCCAATGAACACAAGTGAATGCAACACACAAGCCACAAATGGGGGCTCACTGGGGTGGGGAGTGAGGAAGGAGGCTCTAAAGCTGTACTTTTGCGTAGACAGGGTCATGAGCTTTGCCTATGTGGAGCCAGTCGGCTGAGGCTGGGCTCTGATCGTCATAGGAGCTTCTGCAGTCAGGAACCAGACAGAAATCCCTCTCTCTGGAGGAGTTTCCATCTGACCAGGGGAAGGCAGGACAACAAGTAAATATGTACATCAGCCAGTGACCAGTGCTGTGGAGAAAAGTAAGGGAAAGTGGAGTTGGTGGTGGGTGGAGAGGGACCAATGGGGAAGGGAACACAGATGAGGTGAGTGTAGGGAGGTTCCTCTTGACCTTGAGAACTTTCCACTCTCCATCCCTATTCTACGTGGGGAGGAGAGAGGGGTGTCCTGGATGTCCCTGGGTGGAAGGGAGAGTAAAGCAGAGTGATGCAGATCCTGGGGACAGGCTGGGTGGCGAGGGACCAGCTCTGAGGTCTCTGAGGGCACCTGCGGAGTCCTCAGCTTCTGCCCCACTGATGAACAAACTGTGCAGGGGCCCCTTTGCCTTTGGGTCTCCTCCCTGGCTCACTCCTGGCTCATTTCTGACTCCAGGTTTTCACTCATGTTGTTTGCACTGCCCAGAATGTTCTTTATTCCTTCTGTGTAACTCAAGTTTTTATTTATTTTATTATTTTTTTTTTTTATTCAGGGCTGTGCTGACTTCCCACTTCCTCCGGGAGCCTGCCTAGTTAAAGATGGAAAAGCAATTGCCCTGCTCCCTCCACAGGATCCTGCAACATGGAGCATCTTTGAATTCTCCTGGAAACTGATTTCTGTGACTCCTGTTCTCCACATATAACCACAGGACTGGAGTCTCAGGCGTGTACTCTGAGTAGCTGGACAGGACCCTGCACTGAGAAGGGCCTAGACTTGGTCAAATGCTCTGTTGTCACTGTCTTAAAATTCCTAATAATATTTTAACACGGGACCCACAATTTCATTTTGAACTGGGCCCCACTAATTATGTAGCCAGTCCTGTCTAACCACAAATATTAATGTGAAGCAATAGCTAATCATAGCTTTGATTATAAAATATATACTCTGAATATGAATCAGTTACAGTAAATTGACACTTACAATTTACCACAGTCTAAGAAAAGTCACAAGTTATTTTAAAGATTTTTATGCCCTTACCATAATCCTTTTCATGAAGAAATGCTTAGTAAAGATAAGAGATCAGGAATGACTAAACTTTTATCACTTTCTGTCAGAGTGTTAAAGCATGGATAAGAAAAATCAATGAAAACTTCCCCAGGTCACAGAAATTAGTAGTGGCACCTAGACCAAGGAGTTGACATTTAATAGCAATTAAATTTCTAGTGACATGAAAACCCTCAATGAAATTTTGAATTTTTACTTATAGCACCAATGATGTAACCTTTAGGATGAAGCTGGAGATCCCTCCTATTGAAGGTTCCTGAAAATAATAGTTTTGTAATGAATGGCGCACATCCCCCAGAAAGGTATGGTCAAGTCTTAACCCTGGGTCACTGTGAATGTAGCCTTTGGAAACAAGGCAATTGAAGATACAATTAAGATGAGGTCATGCTGGATTGGGGTAGGCACTAAATCCAATGATCTTATACGAGTCAGACCTGCAGAGGTGCACAGAGAACTAGATGAGACAAAGATGGTGAGAGAGGGAGACTGCAGGGACGTACCTAGAAGCCAAAGGACCTGCAAGGCCCCCCCAACAACCGCAAGGTAGGAAAGAGGCAGGAGATTGTCTCAGAGACTCCAGAAGGGACCAGCCCTGCCCATGCCTTGGTTTCTCCAAAACTGTGAGAAAATAAATTTTTGTGGTTTTTTAAGCCTCTGAGATTCTGGTCATTTGTTATAAAAGTGCAGGAAAATTAAGAATCCTGAGATATAAAGACTTTTTAAGAACTGGGGAAAAATATGCATGACATCTAAATCTAAAAAATCTAGATCATTTGTCTACTTTATAAATAAATGAGGAACATAAACCAGGACTGGTTATATGATAAAATACATTCAAAGAAATCATCAGACTTTATTTCATTTTCTATTATATCTTTTTGCAAGAGAGGAAGAAAGAGATGATGAAGAAAGAGGGGTATGAGGATAAAGAGTGAGAAATACAGAGACAGGGAAAACTAAACAAAAGGCACAATTGAGAGACACAAATAGAAGAATAATAAAATAATGATAGAGGTTAACAAACAAATGCATACTTACTACAAGGACCATAAGTGCTTTAGAGGTATTCCTTAAACCTCACAACATTCCCATTTTACAGATGAGGAAGTTGAGGCCAAGGGAACCAAGTTCTTTGCCAAAGATCATATTGTGGCCAGGAGTGCTAAAGCCACCTATGACAACCTCGCCATGTTCTAAATGTGGGAGGGAAGGTTGGCCATCCAGATACTGGAGGCTCTGGGGTTTGAGTTTTAGAATTCAGCCACAAAGTGTTATTGGAGAGACTATTCTGGAGTGCTGGGGGTGTGGTTCAGTGGTAGAGCACTTGTCAAGCATATGTGAGGGCCTGGGTTCGATCCCCAGCATCACACACACACACACACAAAAAAAAAAAAAAAAAAAAGAAAGATTATGCCAGTTATATGTGAGTGCCTCTTCCAGTCAACTACATAATATAAAATGAGCTAAGTCCATACAAATATGCCATACTTATATAATTATAACACACTAATTAAAACAAAATAATAGGCCAGGTTCAGTGGCACATGCCTGTCATCCCAGTGGCTTGGGAGGCTGAGGCAGGAGGATAAGTTCAAAGCCAGCCTTAGCAACCCTAAGCAACTCTGCAAGACCCTGTCTCTAAATTTAAAAGGGGATGCGGATATGGTTCAGTGGTTAAGCACCCCTGGGTTCAGTTCCTAGTACCAAAATAATAATAATAATAATAATAATAATAATAATAATAATAGAAGGGGGATAGGTAGAGTAGAGCAAGCAGATCAGGGGCAGGGAGGAGGAGGAAAAAGGGAAGGTACTAGGAAATGAGACTGAGCAAATGATGTTATGTGCTTGTATGAATAGGGCTTAATGAATCCCACTATTGTGTATAATTATAATGCATCAATAAGAAATAGAATTTTAAAAGTTACATTAAAAACATAAACTGAGTTAAATTACAGAGATTTTCTCTTGATAAATAATTTTCATTTTAGGGTGGAGTCTGTTATTTTTACCATTCTTTAAATAAATACCTCTTCATGCCAAATAGGTGTGAATAACATTAGAAAATTCTGGCTTTAAATGAGCAAGAATTGCATCAGCCTACAAGGTTGAAAAAGTACATAATCATTGCATGATGTGAGGCATCACTGTAATTTGATTCCAAAAGTTTTAGTTCTGACTCTATTCTGGCTTCTCCTGTTTGCTAGAAAACAGGCACAGTAGATATGTGTGTGTAGTCAGGGACAGTGGCTGGGAGCTTTCTGATAGGATGGAGCACAGATTCCCAGTCTGTCGGGGCTTCTGTTCATTCCTCTTGACAAAGTTCCTGGATAGAGTAAGAAAGAGGAATTTATATGGAACAGAACTGACAGGGGCAAAAAAGTCTTGTTATGGGGTGAGGAATCAATTCTACTGGCAGTTGCACATCTCAGAGGAGTCCAGAAAGGAGAGAGCAAGGCCTGATAAACATGAAAATGTGATTATTTATTATTTTTATTGAACACTAACTCTATGCCCTGTACCCAATATCCTCAAATAAGAACGTAAATTATAAATCAAGAAAGTTTCAGAATAAAATCTATTAGAAGTCAACATAAAGAAACAGCTAGTGTAAAATTAAGGTTTAAAACAGAAATTCCAAGCAGACAGTGGAGACTTTGATAAGAAAATTTCTTTCTCAGTTAGTGGCTTGTTACTAAAAGCCCACTGTTGTATTTATAGCTCAGAGCTGCTTTTGGAATGTTCTTCCAAAGTCCATGCAAAGTTTCCACTTACACTTCTTTGGGGGTGCGGGGAGGGCAAGGGGCAAGGAAGGACAGAGGGAATGCCTCCTCCAGGCCTGGTCACTCATTCTTAAGGTCAGTGGCATGAACAGTACTATTGAACACCACAATCAACTGCTGCCACTACTCTGGGGTCTGTTAAGTTTCAAAGATGTCTATTTAAAACACATGAGAGAAGGCTCCTGTCTGGCTTTTGTATCCCTCTCAACATATTGTCTCTTCTCTGCCTTTCTTCGTCTCAATAGCTGAAAGTTAGAAGAGGCCACACTGAATAGATTCTGAGTTTTTAAGTGAACATTTTTGAAACTGGTGTTTTTCACTGATATTGAACATATCAGGTAGCAACAGTACTATTTAAGAAATAAAATGCACTGTCTTTTTGTTTTAAAATGTCTGAATAGTAAATTTCCATTCAGAGTCCTAAGATTGAAAAGACTGACTGACATTGCTTTGAAGCCTATCAATCAACTAAATACGAGTGTGTATTTTTAACATGAGCTCAGAGACCATATATACATGGAGAAGCTAGTCCATAAAGACATTATGGTAGGGCGCATAATTCCAATAGTATCTTAAAGCCAATATAATTGGAATTTTTGAGAGGAAGGAAAAGTATTTATAAATCCAAGAAGATCTACCCTCTCTTCCATGGTAGCATATCCACAGGATGCCCCAAACCAGGGATTTCTGCCAAAAGTCAGAAAAACACGTTCTTAAGGCAGAAAAATAATGAAGGTTAAAATAGAAAACAGGAAGGGGAAAAAAAACAAACCATAGACTTTCTATGCTCCAAATTAGATCTGTCACTATTTGGTGTTGGGAGAACTATTAAGAGCCTCGGCATGGAACAAAACCTATATAATGCAATTCTTCATCCTAATGCTAAATATGTAGGGCTGAATAATTCCATTCCCCAGTTGAATGATAGCATACAAATGCCTGAGCCATTTGCCTTCTAAAAACAGAAGCAGGGAGACACACCAAATTCATATGAACGTCTATTATCTCATAGACGCATGTTGGTTCTGGTGGAGGATCGGCAAGCAAGAGCAGAAAATCTGTTTCCCCGTCACCTCTGACCAAGGGTTATCTAGTCCCAACAGTCACTAGGGTTTACTGGCCCTAAAGGAACTGACTTTTAAAAAGAAGGCAATTCATATTTTCTTTCTTGTGCCTATTCTCTTCTACCTGAATGCTTCCTCTCCAATCTCTCCAGTCTTCTCGGTTGTCAGCCTATCTGCTGGGGTAAATTTCTAATTCTCTCTTGTCTCTCAGCAGCATGTCAAGCCAGGCAATGTGGCATCAGATTCCCTACCTGCCCTTTTGGGACAACACAGTAAAAGAAATAGGCCATAATTTTCTGACGGCAGGTCATAGGTACAAGTGCTGATCTAAAATGGAGATGACAGTCATTCTTGTTTTATAAATACACGTGGGAAAGTCCACTTCAGAGGCTTCCCTATCTTTGTTTGGTCTGGGCAGCAGGACCCAGCTTGGCTAGGCGAGGAGGGTGGCCCTGCACCCAGAGCATACACAAAGCAACTGGCTGATATCTCTCCTCATCATTTGCTTTCACAGCTGGCTACACAGAAACAGAGGGAGGTAGCACTGCTGAAAACAAAGGATAAAACGCAAAATGTGAAATGGCAACTGTTTTCACTTGCTCAGAGACAGCAAGTTTCTTTACCACTACTCAGAGTGGAAAAGTACAGCTCAGCTTCCACCAGAACATCTCTAAGCACAGAGTGGGCATGCTCTGTTTTTCTTTCACTGGACACAGGAAGGGAAATTATCAGGAACTAAGTCAATACACAAATAGATGTTTCTAGGCAAAAGCATCCAGCAAGCTGCTTTCTGAGGCCTCCGGTTGGATTCAATACAAGGCAACAGTATTAAGTACGAAGCACAAAGTGAGAAACAAAGGAATTTTCTGTCTCCTGACAGGACCAACCCCGGACCAGATGGAAGCCACAAACAGACCCTCCCTACCTGCTCAGGTGTGACAAAGGAAGGATGCAACGTCTTACCTTGAAGTTGTGTGTCTTCTCATAGTTGAAGTGGTTGTCGTTGTGTGTGAGGGCAGCCCTTCGAACCAGGGAGGAGATCTGTGAACAGGCAAAGAGTTTGAGAGGGGGCCAAAGCCAGCCGCCTTTGACTCCCGCCTTCACCCCCAACGCCACGGCCAGCAGCTCTTGGCGCTTCCTGCCTTGCTTAGACTTCCGAACCACAGCGCACTTTTTCTCATTTTCCAGCCACGGTTCCTGGGAGAACATAGTGCCTGGATCTCAGATCTTTCTAGTTTCCCCTGCAGAGCCTGGGAAGCTCTGTGCTGTCAGGGTCTTCCAACTGTGGCTAATGTTAGGCAGCAGATTTGAGGCAGCTGCGTCCTGTCTGCAGAGGCCTCCGGCATGTGACCTGGAAGGGCCGGTTTGAGTGATGGAGGGTGCTCTGCTTCTGAATAAGGACAGGCCTGTTTTGTGCTATGTCTTAAGGCCAGCGTGTGCCTGGAACAATAGCACACATTCACGTGTACAGCAACCCCCAGAAGTGGCATCCAGTTAGCACTGAGGATCCAGGAGGCAGGGGCAGGCGGCTTTACTCCTCCTGCCCTGGCCATTTGCAAAAGAGAGACCTCTCCTACTTAATAGTACATCCCCCACCCCCACCCCCCGCCCCCTCGCTCTCTCTCTCACACACACATACACCCCAACAAGCTCTGATGTTCAAAGTCTGAGGCTGTATCCAATTATTCTGGTTCTCTGAACCCCATCCTGGGCTGAACTCCAGCAGATTAAACCTTTAACCCTGATGTTTGTTTAATCTTACAGGGATAAAGCCTCATCTCTTTTTGCCAAATCTACCCCAGCACTTGAAAGCTTCATCTTTATTCTTATGCATGCATTAAATTGGAACAATCTGAGCACTGACTGGAATATGGAAGAAGAGCAAAGCATTTCAGCTCCGAGTTCTATAATCAAAGTTAAAAAAAAATAAGGTGTTGCTTGTAGGATGCCCCCTTGTTTCTCCTCTCTCCTCCTTCCTACAACCCCCTCTAAACGCACACAGATATGACAATATTCCTTGAGTAAAACCAAACATCAAGTTGTTTTTCTTTTGAATAAAACAACCTCAATGCTCAGTCTGTTAGTGTCACAGTCTCTCCAAAAGTCCTGTATGCTCTTAAAAGGAACATCTATTTGATGGCCTCCTGTGAGACCATAGGTTTTGGTTCTGGGTCTCAACGCTACTAGAAGTGAGGAAATTGTCATGTCTTGAGAGTACTCCTGATCGATTGGTGAACTTTAACCCTGATCATGCCAGACAGCAAAATCAGGACTTTGGAAACTTAGAAAGTCAGAAGAATGCAGATGTCTGAATCATTATGGAGATGGACAGTCCACAACTTTCATCCTGCCCTCTAATGAGACATGGCTCCACATATCAGCAGAGTTCCCCAAGTAGCCTTGTGGAAGTATCACAAAACAGTGATCCTTTCCTTGTGTAATTCTCTACTTCCATATTTCACCATCATTTCAACTGGGTTCAGAAGTTCATTCATCCATTCTGTTACCTTCAATAATAATAACAGCCACATTTTTTATGTTGAGCATGATAACTCTGGCTGTGCCAGATGATGCTTACAATGTATTACACACACTTACTCATTTAATCTTTGGCACATGGGTATGAGGAGTAAGATTTTTATCCCCATTTGATGGATGAAGAGATTGAGGCATTGAGAGGTTAAAAAAAAGTAATCTGTCAAAGATATGCAGTGATAGAGCCAGGACTAGAAGACCAAGCATTTGTATCCAGCATCCAAGCTCCTAAACACTGTGCCTGGCTGCCTGAGCTTAGCGATGTGCTGCCTGCCACGTCCTGTCACCACACCCTGCCAGAGACTTCATGTAAAATAGCGGTCACGTCTACCCCCCTTTTACCTTTCTTACCCCACAATAACTCAGACCTCGGTTATCATTCCAGTCCACCTAACACACAGCTGCACAGCACCGCTGAATCCACTCAGCACTCCCCATCTGCTCATAAAATTCCAGGGCTTCTCTGTGGATTAAAGGCATCCTACATTGCAGAGTTTTCATGAGCTGGTTCCAATATATCCAGCTCATCTTATTTCCTTACACAAATCCAACAAAATCTCTTTTCTGATATGCTCAACTTCTTACTCTGGAAGCTTGCTCTGTCCTTTAGAATATTCCAGGATCATTTCAACATGTCTACATTTTCACCAATATTCACATTCTAATTCAAATGCCTCCCTCTCCAAAGGGGCTTTTCCAAATTCCTCCACTGGAGTAAAAACGGTTCTCTGAAATCCCATAGTTAGAGAAACAATTTATCCATTTTTTTTTCTGATTGTGCTGTCCATGTCTTGTGTGGCAGTGATTGATAACTGGTCTTTTCCCCTGTCACACTGAGAGCCCTTTGTGTTATGCCTGTGTCTCATCTGCCTTTGTTTCCCCTGATTAGGCAACAATGTCAAATAAGAGCCCTTCACATGGCAGACACTGGATAAATATAAGGTGCTGGAAAACCCTTATGCATCCAGGAAGCCAGAGCTGTGGAGGATGGCAGACCAAGGTATCTGATGACATGGGGTCTCCCACCCACCCTCTTGGCCTCCCCGTGCCTCAGCTTCTAAGGTCCTGAACCTCCAGGGGTCTGCCTTCCCGAAGGGCTCCACCAGACCCCTTTTACCTCTTTCCCAGTGTCCACTCCCCAAGAACAACTGTCTTTGACAGAGGCTTGACATACATTTGCAAGTTTTCCAATGGTTTGCCTAATGGTAAAAAGCTGGAGACAAGAAATAAGGATTCTTTTCCAAAACTTCACTGCTAGCAAACCAAAAGAGAAACCTTTGGATGGCTGGCCAGCCAACCATGTTGGGTAAGAACAAATTCTGCAATCTCAACTAGGCTAATCTCATGAATATACAGTTTTAGAATCTGATAAACTGTAGGTCTTTGAAAACTGAGCAGACAAGGACTCCTTCTTCTTTTGGTATATGGATGGTTGAATACAAATTTTAATATTTCTTTTATGTCCATGTCTTTATTTATAATGAATAATTTTTATTCCTACTTGTGACAGTGATTTCTTTCTCAGATATTTGTTCAATGGGATTGACTCACACACAAGACCATTCAGACACGCGAAGGAACCACACACTGCTCCCTTAAGATCCTTCTCTAAGGGACTGGAGTGTTCCATTGGAACAAGCATGATTGTGAATAGTGTGGATGGCCTCAGGTCACCCTCTTATTAAAGGAAAACTATAACAACAGCCTCTTGGTGAAAACTTCCTTCTTGGAGAGCATGCTTACACAGAGCCCTTCTTTATCTAGGTACCCGAGGACGGCTCCTTGGCTCCCTTTACATCTTCTATGTTGTTGAATGCATTCTCTAGACACAGTAGACAGTGAGTACTTTTGCTGACAGTCTTTTCCTAACAGAATTTTCCATCTGACCTATTTTCATCTATACATTCATGAGACAAAGCACATCTCCCTACATGATGTGTTTAAATCAGGGATTCTCCTTGAAACTTCTGACATTTGGGGCTGGGCAATTCTTTGTTGTGAGGGATGCCTTGTGCATCCTAAGGTGTTCAGTGGCAGCCCTTGCCACTACTCACTAGATGCCAGTACAACTGTCCCACCCTCAATCCCTGCTGTGATCACAGTGGAAGGTCTGCAGACATTGCCAAATACAAGTCTCTACAGCATGTTTACTAGAGGCACTGTGCTCTTTGCCTATTTCAACTCACTGAAAATTTATAACCCTACAAGGTAGGCACTGTTATAATTATCTCCATTTTACAGATGAGGAAAAGAGAACTGAGAGTTTAAGTAACTTGTCTAAGGTCACACAGTTGGCACGTGATAGAACATAGGAACAACTATGTCTATGTCCCCCACCCCTGAGAAAAAAATTTTCTTTAAATTTTTGTCGTGGTAAGATACTAATAACATAAAGTTTATCATTTTAACCATGTTAAAGAGTATAATTCAGTGGCATTCAGTCTATTCGCAATTTTCTGCAACATGACTACTATCTAGTTCCAGAACTTTTCATCACTCCAAAATGAACCCTGTGCTCATCAGCAGTCACTCCCCCAGTCCTCCTCCCTGCATCCCTGGGCATCCACCTGTGGGCTTTCTCTCTCTGTAAATTTTCTTTTTCCAAAAATCTCACATAAAGGAAATCATACAATCTAGGGCCTTCTGTCTGCCTTCTTTCCCTCTGCATAATGTTTTCCAGGATCTTTCATGTTGTAGCATACATCAGGACCTCATTCCTCTTCATTGCAACAAATAACTGTCCACTGATAGGTATACCACAGTTTGTTGATCTATTCATCTATTGATAGGCATTTGGATTGTTTTCACTTTATGGCTATTATGAACAGTGCAGCTAAGAACACTCTGGTACAAGTTTTATTGAGCACTAGTTTTCAATTCTTTTGGGTAAACCATAAAGCTATGCCTTTGTCCACCAGTCTAAAACTGTCTCTCATCCCAATAATGCTCACATTTAAAAATATCCAACAGACAAATGCCAGAATGATTATTTCTCCTACTGCTGGCCTGATAACTAGTAGGGCTGCTGCTCTGTGGACTGGTTTCCAAAAAGGGGATCCTCCCCATACCCTTGTGGGAAACAGGGGAGGCTATAAATAAATGATGAAATAAGCTCACCACTTCCCTTTCCTTCTCCCCACCCCCACATATGAATAAAGGTCAGGATTCTAGTCACTGTTCTCCTTTTCTCTATGATCCTGGGTCCAGGAAGGAACCAGGTAACAAGAAGGCAATGAAAAGTTGTCAGACAAAGACAAGGAGGAAAGGTCAGTGAGCAAGAAGATCCTGGAAGAGAAGCCCTGTTGGGTGCCTGTGTACCTGTGGAGCACCCAGGGACCTGGGATGGCAGGAGGAGGAGGACTCCCTCGTCCCCCAGCTCTGACTAAATTAACCTAGCATCCTAAACCACAGGGGACCTTAGGAGTTCATCTACTGCCTGGGTTTCTCCCCACCTACCTTCAGACAGGCCCAACTCTGGTCCTCCAGGGGTCAAACCATCTGCCTTCTTAGTACCAAGATCTAGAGAAGACGATTTACCACCAGTCTACAGTTTTTCCATAGATCTCAAGGACAGTCCCATGCTACATTTTAAGGAGGGCTTATTGAAAATGCCATCCTCAGTTCCTGGACAGTCCCTCTTACTACTCTAACCAGTCTTTGGGCTCCCGGGCCCAAAACATGGCTCTGTCTTGAGTCTGAATCTCCCTTAGGAGTTGACAACCCCAGCTATTATCCTAATGACAACTACCACCCTGCCACTGAGGCTTCTGCTGCCTCTTACCAGCATGTGAAATGAAAATTAATACCACTCATGCTGGAGAGGGGGTCTGGAGGGGAGGTCTCTAATCTGTTGGTGTTTGTGTGAACTGGGTTGTGTTTGGGGGAAAAAATAAAGTTGGTGATGTTTCAAAACACTCTTTGCTCACACCTGTAATTCCAGCTACTTGGGAGGCTGAGACAGGAGAATTGCAAGTTCAAGGCTAGCCTGGGAAACTTAGTGAGACCCTGTTTCAAAATAAAAATTTTTAAAAGGGCTGGCAATGCAAAAACCCAAAGGCTGAATGAATGTTCTCTCTGATATGTGGATGCTAACACACAATAAAGGTGGAGAAAAGAAGTTCATTGAATTAGACAAAGGGGAATGATGGGAAGGTGGGGGTGGGAATAGGAAAGACAGTAGAATAAATAAGATAGAACTTTCCTATGTCCATGAGTACATGACCAGTGAAACTCCACATCATGTGCAACCACTAGAATGGAAATTATACTCCATGTGTGTATAATTTTTAACACACACATTACTGTCATGAATATCTAAAGAGAACAAATTTTTTATTTTTTTATTTTTTTAGAGTGGGGGGAGAGAGAGAGAGAAAGAGAGAGAGAGAGAGAGAGAGAGAGAGAGAGAGAGAGAGAGAGAATTTTAATATTTTTTTTTTTTTTAGTTTTTGGCGGACACAACATCTTTGTTTGTATGTGGTGCTGAGGATCAAACCCGGGCTGCACACATGCCAGGCGAACGCGCTACTGCTTGAGCCACATCCCCAGCCCGAGAACAAATTTTTTAAAAGTGAAAAAAAAATGGCTGGAGATGTAGCTCTGTGGTATTGTGCTTGCCTAGGGTGCATGAGACTCTGGGATCCAGTCCCCAGCAGCACTGTGACAACAGCAACAACAATAACAAAAATCCCAGACTCAAAACATTCATGTGTACTAAGCCAATGATTCTATTTCTAGGATTTTCTTAAATCAGCTCTTGAGATATGAATTTAAATAGACATATGCAGAGAAAATGGTAATATTAATCAAAACAAGATCAAGAAGTGAGAAAAGGCCAAAACATTCAATACAGGGGAAAGGCCACATAAATTATGGCATAAACATGAAAAGACATCAGGTAAACATTAACCCAGATGATTGAAATAACATCTAATGATGATAGGATTTACCCCTGACAGAATATTAGGTGAGAAACGGGCTACTGAACCATGCATTGTCTGATTCCCCATTTTGTAAGTAGATGCACACAGAATATATCAGAAGAAAACACCGAAATGCATCCCCCACACCAAACTGCTGAAGATAAGCAACAATTATCTCTGGTTGGAGAAATCTTCATTGACCTCTATTTTCTTGTGTATTATTTTCTGTATTTTTGGAGTTTGCTATAGTGATTATGTTCTAGTTCTGTTATATAATAAATATTTTTGAAGTACACTATAAAAACTTTGTTAGATGATGAAATTTTAATGTCCTAAGTCAGCTTTGAGTTCATTGAATCTTTCCTTTTCTTTTATGGGAGAAGCTGATGAGGGCCAGAGGAGTTTGATGATTTGCCCCTCATCACAGAGCTATTGAGTAACTGGATCCAGAGGCAGATCCAGACCCAGGGCTTCTGCCTGAGTTTCCTCTAGTGCTCCTCACACTTGGGTAGGCTTTGGAGTCTCCTGGAGGGCTGGGTTGCTGCACCTCGCCCCAGAGTTCCTGCTTCTGTCTGTGTGAGGCCAGGCCTGTTCATTTCTAATGCATTCCCAGTGATGCTGATGTTGCTGGTCCTGGGGTGACTTGGAGGACTCCTATTTTATGCTTTCTACTAAACCTGTGGATGCACATTTGCTTGATAAGAACATCACCTGGAGAAAAAAGACCTTCCCCCAAATGCTCAAGTTCTACCTCAGACCCACTGAACCCAGCCTGATTGATTCCGTGTGTGCTGAACACTTTCTCTTACTACCAGGTAAATCTTCTTTCTTCTCCCTGAGAACTGCCCTGTGAGTGTCTCCTCTCTCCTTTGCTTGTGGTTTTGGGGCCTGAAAGAGGAGCAGGCCAACAAAGACATATGACTCAATTGCAAACTCATTCCCATGACTTCTGAAGAAACAGGAAAGGCCAGGGTGGGGGCCTGCTATCTTTCCTGCCCCTGTACTAGTTAGAGAAGTATAATTGTGGTTTTATTTGAGCTCATCTAAACATCACATATAAATGGTTGACCTGCCTCATGCCTAAAACTGTTGCTGACCTCTAAACTTGGTACACTCTGGTCTGAAGTGAAGAGGACTTTGTCTTCAATGGCTGGACACGCCCAGCTGCTGCCTGATTGTTGTTCAGGGACAGATGGCCATCCTCAGGATGAGGGATTCAAAAGTACCAAGGTAGGTCTCACTGGCCCTCCCAGAACTTGCCTCACTTCATTCAAAGCAGCCAGCATTGACCCCAGGTGGCAGGGCCTGGGTGGCCTCAAGGTAGACAAGGTACCTTGTTTGGAGCAGGTAAATAATCTGATGTTACTTGGGTCAATTGATGGCATGATGCTGTCATTCCCATCTTACTATATAGTTTCTCCAGCTGTCTTGCTGAGACTGATGTCACCATTTTGACTATCTACTGAAGTTCCTCACGGGCTGTGTAAAAGTAGAACAAAGACCACAGGGAAGACGAAGCATGAGGTTGCATTAGATGTTGCACACACTTCAACATGCAGTGGCTGTTTTTTTTTGTTGTTGTTTGGTTTTTAGGTGCTATTGTTGTATCAAAGTTTCACATGAGCCTGGAGTGATCCATTTCCTTAAATGAGAACTTTAAAAGTCTTAGCCGATTTTCTTTTTCTTTTTTAAATGAGAGTACTATAGTTATACATAAGTTGGGTCCATACATGCATGGAATTTGATTTCAATCCCCTCCCCCCTTGCCCTCTCTTCCTCCCTCCCCTATTCTCCTTCCTTACTCTATTGATCTTCCCTTTGCTTCTATATTTATTTATTTATTTATTTATTTTTATTGATTATTTATCGCATTACATAGTTCATGATATATCATCTTTCATACATTAGACTCAAATTGTGCTTTGAACTCCCATTTTCACCCCAAATACAGATTGCAGAATCACATCTGTTACATATTCGCATTTTTACATAATGCCATATTAGTGACTGTTGTATTCTGCTACCTTTCCTATCCCCTACTATCCCCCCTCCCCTCCCCTCCCCTCCCATCTTCCCTCTCTACCTCCCCTGCTGTTGTTCAATTCTCTCCCTTTTTTTTTTTTCCCTCCCCCTTGCCCCTCATAACCTCTTATAATTTTATGTATCCTTGAAGGTCTCCTACCATTTCCATATGCTTTCCCTTCTCTCTCCGTTTCTCTCCCCCGATTCGTCTTTGTTTACTGTAGTCTTTTCCTCATGCTCTTTCTTCATGTTCTGTTCTTAGTTTTTCTCTTTATATCAAAGCAGACATTTGGCATTTGTTTTTTAGGGCTTGGCTAGCTTCGCTTAGCATAATCTGCTCTAATGCCATCCATTTCCCTGCAAATTCTATGATTTTGTCATTTCTTAGTGCTGCATAATACTCCATTGTGTATAGATGCCACATTTTTTTTATCCATTCATCAATTGAAGGGCATCTAGGTTGGTTCCACAGTCTAGCTATTGTGAATTGTGCCGCTATAATCATTGATGTGGCCGTATCCCTATAGTGCGCTCTTTTAAGGTCCTCAGGGAATAGTCCGAGAAGTGCGATAGCTGGGTCAAATGGTGGTTCCATTCCCAGCTTTCCCAGGAATCTCCATACTGCTTTCCAAATTGGCCTCACCATTTTGCAGTCCCACCAGCAGTGTACAAGTGTACCCTTTTCCCCACATCCCCACCAACACTTGTTGTTGTTTGACTTCATAGTGGCTGCCAATCTTACTGGAGTGAGGTGGTATCTTAGGGTGGTTTTGATTTGCATTTCTCTGATTGCTAGAGATGGTGAGCATTTTTTCATGTACTTGTTGATTGATTGTATGTCCTCCTCTGAGAAGTGTCTGTTGAGGTCCTTGGCCCATTTGTTAATTGGGTTATTTGTTATCTTATTGTTTAATTTTTTGAGTTCTTTGTACATTCTGGATATTAGGGCTCTATCGGAGGTGTGGGGGGTAAAGATTTGTTCCCAGGAACAGCATGGTACTGGTACCAAAACAGGTGGGTAGACCAATGGTACAGAATAGAAGACACAGAGACTAATCCACAAAGTTACAACTATCTTATATTTGATAAAGGGGCTAAAAGCATGCAATGGAGGAAGGATAGCATTTTCAACAAATGGTGCTGGGAAAATTGGAAATCCATATGCAACAAAATGAAATTGAATCCCTTTCTCTCGCCATCCACAAAAATTAACTCAAAATGGATCAGGGAGCTAGGTATCAAATCAGAGACACTGCGTCTGATAGAAGAAAAAGTTGGCTACGATCTACAAATTGTGGGGTCAGGCTCCAAATTCCTCAATAGGACACCCATAGCCCAAGAGTTAACAACAAGAATAAACAAATGGGACTTAATTAAACTAAAAAGTTTTTTCTCAGCAAGAGAAACAATAAAAGAGGTAAATAGAGAGCCTATATTTATTTATTTTTGATAGGTACGTTCTACATATACGTAAAGGCGAAATTCCCTTTGCTACATTTATGTATCCATAAATATGATTTTGTTAAATTTTTTCCATATTTCCTCCCCTTTCCCATCCTTCCTGTCTCCTTCTCATTTGCCACCTACTCCACTGATCTTCCCTATATATTTATTTAATATCTACCCACTACCTTCTTTCCTTTATTTTGTTCTAGTTTCTACATATAAAACATTTGAGCCTTGATTTTCTGAGTCTGGCTTATTCTGATTATTATATTCTCCACTGCCATTCATTTGCCAGCAAACACCATAATTTCATTCTTCTTTATGGCTGAGTAAAACTCCATTGTGTGTGTGTGTGTGTGTGTGTGTGTGTGTGTAATATTTTTTTGATCTATTAGGCAACTGGGCTGGTTCCATAATTTGACTGTTGTGAATTATGTTGCTATAAACATGGAAGTGGCTCTATTGCTATAGTATGCTGATTTTAGTTCTTTTGGATATACACAATGGAGTAGGATAGCTGGTTCATAGGGTGGCTCCATTCCTATTTTTAAAAGGGATCTCCATACTGCTTTCCAGAGTGGTTACCCTAATTTACAATCCCACCAACAATGTATGAGTGTACCTTTTCCCCACATCCTCACCAGCATTTATTATTATTTGTAATCTTGATAATTGCCATTCTGGTTTTATTTGAGCTCATCTAATCATCACATATAAATGGTTGACCTGCCTCATGCCTAAATGAGATGAAAGCTTAGTGTTGGTTTGATTTGCATTTCCCTGATTTCTAGAGATGTTGAACATTTTTTTCATATATTTGTTAGCAATTTGAAATTGTTCTTTTGAGAAATGTCTGTTTAGTTTTTGCCCATTTATTGATTGGAATATTTGTGGGGTTTTTTGAGGGGGTGAGTTTTTGGAGTTCTTATATTCTGGATATTAATTCCCTGTCAAAGGAGCAGTAGGCAAAGATTTTCCCCTTTACATTCTCTCTTTACATTCCTAATAGTTTCCTGTTCAGAAGCTTTTTAATTTTGTGGCATTCTACTTGTTGATCCTTCGTTTTATATCTTGAGCTTTAGGGGTCTGGTTGAGGGCCTGCACCTATATGATGGAGTGTTGACTCTATGTTTTCTTCTAGCAGTTGCAAGGTTTCTGGTCTAATTCCCAAGTCTTTGATCCATTTTGATTTGACTTCTGTGCAGGGTGAGAGATGAGGATCTAATTTCATTCTTCTACATTGGATATCCAGTTTTCCCTGCACCATTTATTTAAAAGGCTATCTTTTCTCCACATTTATTTTTGGCACCTTTGTCAAGTATCAGATGGCTGTAAGCATGTGGGTTTGTCTCTTTCTTCTATGCCATTGTTCTTCATGTCTATTTTGATGCCAATGTCATGAAGTTTTTGTTACTGTAGCTCTCTGTACTATGATTTGAGATTGGGTATTGTGATGCCCCCAGCATCACTCTTCTTGCTCAGGATTGTTTTGACTATTTTGGATCTCTTATTCTTCCAAGTGAATTTTATAACTGTTTTTTTTTCTCTAGTTCTGTGAAGAATGTCATTAGTATTTTTGTTGGGATTGCATTGAATCCATATATTGCTTTTAGTAATATGGCCATTTTGACAATATTAATTCCACCTATTCAAAAGCATGAGGGATTTTGCCATCTTCTAAGGTCTTCTTCAATTTCTTTCTTTAGTTTTCTATAATTTTCCTTGTAGAGCTCTTTCACCTCCTTGGTTTAATTAATTTCCAAGTATTTATTTATTTGAGGTTATTGTAAAAGGAATGGGTTTTCTGATTTCCTTTCTCAGCAGAATCACTGTTAGAGTATAGGGGAGCTATTGATTTATGAGTATTGATCTTGCTTCATGCTACTTTACTGAATTCATTTGTCAGCTCTAGAAGTTTTCTGATGGAGTTTTTGGAACTTATAGGGACATGTCAACAGTAGAGAGAGTTTGACCTCTTCTTTTCCTATTGTATCCGTTTGTTTTCCTTGTCTTACATGATTCCACTGGCTAGAGTTTTGAGAACTGTATTGAATAGAAGTGGTGAGAATGGACATTCTCATCTCATTCCTGATTTTAGAGGAAATGCTTTCAGTTTTTCTCCATGCAGTATTATATGGAGTTTGGGTTTGTCATACATAGCCTTATAATGTTGAGGAGAGTTCCTTCTATCCCTGATTTCTCTGATGCTTTTAATATGAACGGGTGTTTGATTTTATCAAAGTCCTTTTATGTATCTGTTGAGATGATGATCATATGATTCTTGTCCTTAATTCTGTTTAAGTGGTGAATTACATTTATTGATTTGCATATGTTGAAACAACCTTGCATCAGTGACATGAAGCCCACTTGATCATGGTGTATTATCTTCTTGATGTAGTTTTGAATGTGGTCTGCTAATAACTCATTAAGGATCGTTGTATATATATGTTCATCAGGATATTAGTCTATAGTTTTCTTTCCTTGATTTAATCTTTGGTTTTCTATCATCTTTATACTGGCTTCATAGAATGTATTTAGGAGTGTTTCCTCCCTTTCAATTTTATGGAATAATTTGAGAAAGACTAGTGTTAACTCTTCTTTAAAGGTTTGATATAACTCTGCTGAAAATCCAACTAGTTCTGGGCTTTTTGTTGTTGTTGTTGTTGGAAGACTTTTAATTGCTATTTCAGTTTCATTCTTTGATATTGGTCTGTTTAGGTTTTCTATATCTTCCTGGTTCAATTTGGGCAGGTCATATATGTCTAGAAATTTGTCCATGTCTTCTAGATTTTCTAATTTATTGGACTATAAGTTTTCAAATTAGTTTCTAATGATTGTCTGTACTTCAGAAATATCTGTGTCTCTATCTCTTTTTTTAATCTCTGATTTTGTTGATTTGTCTTATTGCTCTCTCTTTTGGTTAGTTTGGTTAAGGGTTTATCAATCTTATTTATCTTTTGAAAAACCAACTTTGTATTGTATTGATCTTATGTAATTTTTTATTCTCTAATTCATTAATTTTCATTCTGATCTTTATTATTTTCTGCCTTTTGATGATTTGGCAGTTAGTTTGCTCTTAGTTTTCTAAGGCCTTGACATGAAGCATATGCTTATTTCTTTGGGACCTTTTTTAATGTGAGTACTCAATGCTAAATTTTCCTCTTAGTACTGCTTTCATACTGTCCCAGAGATTTTGATATGTTGAGTCTTTGTTCTTACCTAGTTCTAAGAATTTCTTGATTTCTTTTCTCTCATTTTTCCTGTGATACATTCTTCATTTAAAAGAGTATTGTTTAATCTCCATGTATTTATGTGATTTCTATCATGTTTCTTGATGTTGATTTCTAGTTTCATTTCCTTTTGATCTGATAGGATACATGGGATTATATCAATTTTTTGTATTTGCTAAGACTTACATTATGACCTAGGATATGGTCTATTTGTAGGTGTCTGTGAGGTCCATTTGATTTATAGTATTATTTAGATTGAAAATATCTTTTTTTTTTTGGTAACAGGGATTGAACCCAGGGGTACTTTACCACTGATCCATATCTCTATCCTTTTAAATATTTTATTTAGAAACAGGGTCTTGCTGAGTTTCTAAGGGCTTAAGTTGCTGAGACTGGCTTTGAACTCACAATCCTCCTGCCTCAGCCACCTGAGCCACTGGGATTAAAGTATGTGTGTGCCATCATGTCTGGTAAGGTTGGAAATATCTTTATTGATTTTTTGCTTTTATGACTTGTCTATTGTTGATAAGAGTTTGTTGAAATCACCCAGTATTATTGTATTGGGATGTATCTGAGATTTAATGTCAAGGAATTTTTTTAATGAATAAGTATATCCCCTTTACCAGGATGTAGTGACCTTCTTTGTCTCTTCTGATTAATTTTTTGCTTTAAATATGCTTTGTCAGACATGAGAATAGTTACCCCTGCTTGTTTTCAGACTCCATTTCATAGAATTTTTTTTTTCTATTCCTTTACCTTCAGCCTGAGTGTCTTGTAAACAACATATAGTTGGATCTTTTCTGATCCACTCTGCTAATCTATATATTTTAATTGGAGAATTGAGACCATTTATATTCAGCATTATTATGAATATGGGTTTGTGGTTTCCTGCCATTTTTATTTTTCATTACACTTAATTCTGTCTTGATTCTCATTTGGTTGATTACTCTTCTATTGATCTTCATCTATTTTGGAGATTTGAGATTTGTCTTTGAGTTCCTCTGTGTGCAGTTTATCTTTGAATATTCTTTGTAGTGCTGGATTGATGGTCATGAATTCTTTTAGTTTTTTCTTGTCATGGAAAATTTTTATTTCTCCATTAAATTGAAAGAGAGTTTTGCTGGGTATAGCAATCTTGTTTGGCAATTGTTTTCTTTTAGAGCTTAGAGTATCTCATTCCAGATTGTAGGATCTGAGTTGAGAAGTCATAGGTGAGACTTACTGGTTTGCCTCTTTTAATATTCTTTCCTTATTTTCTATGTTAGGCATTTTGATTGTGATGTGTCTTGGAGAACTTATTTTCTGATCTGGTTTATTTGGGGTCTTGTATGCATCCTGCATGTGAATGTCTATCTCATTTCTGATAGAGGGAAAGTTTTCTCTTACTATCACAGTGAAATTGTTCTTAATGCCTTTAGTTTGTATCTCCATATTCTCTTCTATACCAATGACTCACAATTTTGTCCCAGAGTTCTTGTGTTTTTTGATTACGCTTTATTAGTTTTTCTCGCTATTGAAAACTGTGTAGTCGGTTTGTGTGCCCTTTCTTCCAGGCCTAAACTTCTTTTTTCTAGGCAATCTAATCTGTTGGTGGTGCTTTCAAGGGAATTTTTAATTTTTCATTGTGTCTTTAATTTCCAGGAACTCTGATTTGTTTCTTTTAAATATTTCTATTTCTTCATCAAAATGGCCTTTTATCTCTTAATACATTTTTTAGATCTTCTTTTAGATCACTGAATATTTTAATAAGAAGGAAATGAAATAATATTTTAAAAGTGAATGAAGAAAAAGCATAGTAAAAGCAATATTTTATAATTAGAAAAAAATTCTTCAGAAAGGAAAGTAAAATATATTTTCATATGAAGAAAAGCTAAGAGCCAGCATACATGTTCAAAAAAATAATTGCTGGTCCTTCAGATAGAAAGAAAATGATACTGGAAGGAAAATTGGGTATCAGGGATACATAGAAAGCAAGAAAATACCAACTATATGGGTAAATTAAGAGGATATTTTTCTCTTTTGGAGTTATTTCTGATATGTTGTGACTATTGAAAGAAAAAGTTGAGAGAATATCTAGAACTAAACAAAAATGAAAATACAACATATCAAAATTTGTGGATGCAACAAAAATATGCTTAGAGACAGATTTATAGCATTAAATACTTATTAGCTAAGAAGAAATTTCTTAAATCAATAATCTAAATTTCTACTTCCAGAAACTATAAATGATGATTGAAATAAATCTAAAACCAGCACAAGGAAAAAAAGATGAAATATGAAAATAGATCATTAAACCAAAAAGATGGTGCCAAAATAAAACAATAAAGGAAAACTAAAATTTGCAGACCAAAATGAATCAAGAATATAGACATAAATATCCCTATATCATGTACTTTATTGACAAGCCAAGGAAGTCATATGATTATATGGATTAATGGAGAAAATCAGATGACAAATTCAACACCTATTGATAAAAACTCTCAGAACAATAGGCATAGGGAGTACTATAGATTAAATCCTATCACCCAAAAGATATATTTAGGTTATAACTGCACATATAGGATTAAAACCTTTTTTTTCAGAAATAGCATTATTATGGTGTAATTACCTGAGGTGGTGTCATAAAATACTAGGGCAAGCTCATGGTTTAGTGCATTTTACGTCCTTATAGAAAGATCAAGTTAGAAACCTTAGAAAACCTTAGAAACCTTGGTTCATTGTGTCCTTATATGGAGATCAGGGCAGGGCCCATGATCCAGTGTGGTTTGTGTGCCTACAAAAAGGGCAACGCAAGCTTTGATTCAGTGTGACTTGCTTCATTACATGATTATCTTCCCTCCTATTTAGTTCATGATTGTAGTGAAACATTTAATTCCCTTACCTCTCATATTGGGTATTTCTTTGAAGTTCCCATGGGGCTTCCATTCAACATGAGAAAGAAATGCCTCTCTGATGCAAATCTATAGCAATATGATTTCAATAATGTACAAATGCAGTTGCTCCAACCCCACCCCCTCAATTACTGATGAAGCATGTTATATACATTATTTACTCAATACCATATAATAAAATTGGGGTATTTTGATACATTGTTCTCTCATCTTGGAGAAAACAATAGCAGCACTAGGTTTTATAGTTGTCATGAATTTGCTGATGCGCCATAGGGGGTTGGACCTCCCCTGTGCTCTGTGGATCCTCCCAGGGTCTGCCCCAAGAGTGTTCCAGTGAGCCCGCCCTTCCCTTGCCCTGTGAGCAGCAGCAGCCTGAGGAGGCCAAGCAGACCCAGCAGAAGGGTGGTGGCAGTGCCAGCATGCCTTTCATTTGTCTCCACTTTTTCCATGTGGATCCAGCCCTCCCAGGCTAACCTCCCAGCACCATCCTGTGCCCAGCAAGCCTGACCCCTCGAGGGTTGCAGAAGAGGCAGCTCATCCTCCTAAGGTACCACCACAGGGCAATCCCAGGACCGCATCAGGGGTGGGAAGAGGGTGAGGAGGAGGATGGCCACCTGCCTTCATCAGCTCTGCTGTGTACCCTGCTTCGGTGGTCGGCAGTGAGGGACAGAGTGACTCCAGTGGAAATGCCGAGCCAAGGCCCACAGAACCAAGGGACAGCCAGCAGACCCTGAGGAGCATCGACTGGCTCAGGCTTCTCCCGTGGATTCCAGGAAGGAGCCTCGGGATCCACCAGGAGTCTCCTCCGCCCCCACCTTCGAAGACACTTCATAGAGATTCTTCTCTGGGACACTTCCCCTTGCCCTGCTCTTTGTCCTCTCTCCCATGCTTTGGGAAAAAATTGTTCTTAATTTCTGTTTTTCACAAATTGTGTAAAAGAATTGCTGTTTCAAAGATTAAAAAATGGCAGTGTGTTTTGTTTTTAAGCGGGAGGCCTCAGGACAAAGGCCAGAGCCCAGCCGCCATCCTCTCCAAGGCCTGGAAACACTGTGCCCTCCTTTCCCAATTCCTGTGGATACTTGCTCACCTTGAGCCAGTGTGGATGAGAATTCACTTGTCTTGAACCAATGTAAATGGAGTTGCTCTCCTTGACCCAGGGTAGATGGAGTTTCTCCCCTTGAGCCAGCGTAGACTTGATTCACTTTGAGCTGGTTTCCTTAGCCAGAGGAATCCTTTGCCTGGTCTTCAGTCCCCTCCATGAAGTGTGTGGGGAAGGTGGGTTGCAGCTGTTGAAGACACCTCTGGCAAAGCACTGAAGACTCCAGAATGTTCTATGGCTTTATCTCCATAATCCCACATGCAGGGAAGGGAGAGGTGGGCCAATGGGCAGGGCGGGCCTGCCTACAGCAGTGGCTGGGTGCTCCACTACATGCCATGCAGCCTGCCCACCCCAAAGCTTCTCCTAGGTAAAGCTAAATGTCATGGAGAGAGAACTCATGGGATTTGGGGAGAGGAGATATGAAATGTCAGGGATGCTACTTACATGAAAACATAGTGCACCCAGGAGGAATTGCTCTTATCTTTGGGTTCTGTTGACAGTGAATTTTGTAAAGTGAAGTGCACACAAAAAGTGAGAAATGCTCAGGTTAGAACAAGAGGCTTGGTGCACCTTCAGTCCCTGCATCTCTGCACTCTGGGACTCCAGAGCTGCTCTGGCAGCTTCTTCCTGCCCTTCCCTTTAGTGGTCACAAATTGATGCCTTTAAAAACATCATGTCCCTTGGGTCATTTTAATAGTTTGCCCTTTTTCCCCTTGAGCTCCAAACCAAAAGTTTTAAAATAAAAATGCTCTATCATGGTGTTTTAACCATATGTTAATTATAACAGTCAGGAGATGAAAGAATGAGTATTATCATATTCCTAAAACATAGATTTTCTCCAGAAAATTGCCGTCGATCTATAAAATATAGTTGTGAGAATTTTAGTTTTTGTAGCATTTCAATAATGACTTGGGTTGGAAGCATTTTAAATAACTCCAAGTTTTATACTTCATTTAAAAATTTTTTTTAAACTAATAACATGGCTCCATTAAAAAAATTTTGTCCATAGCAAAATGTTTCCAAAGATCTCCTGAAGAGTTGGTAAGAAGGCAGCCCTATAATGGGCCTTGTGCTATTTCAGTGGAAAATTCTGTGTGCTTATCAAGCCCATGGCCATAGAAATGACAATTGATCTCTAACAATGGTAAACAGGTTTTGTTTGTTGGGAATTCCTTAACACTGAAGACTCTGGACACCAGGCTTTCTGAGCTAAAATTCCTGCTTTAACCTCCTTATGTCTCATTTTCACAAACGTGAAATGTGGGCAGCAGTAGGTCCCTCAGAGTGGACATAAAGGTCCAACATAAGTTATAAGTCAGATGTTGCTCTAGACCTGTGTTTGCCACCATCCCGCAAATGTTCATGCATATATAATTTAATGAATAAACTAACTTTCCTGATTACACCATTTTTCAAAATAAGGCCTGGTTTTAGAAAGTTTTGAGTTTAACTAAGGCTACCTTTGCTTTAGATGTTATGAAATTTCCTTACTGACCTGTCAGAATTCCTAAACACATGGTGATTTTAATCTGATCTGAATCACTAGAGAGTTAAGAAGACGTGAACTCACAATGGGAGTTCTTTAAAAGCATTTGGTAGATGAATAGGAAGTTGTATTAAAGATGTATGAATGCTGCAAAAACCAACGTATCAATGCTGAAAAAAACAGATTGAAATATTTTGATGATATCAGAAGGAGAAAAGGAAAAACAGAGTGAGGTTTAGGTTGCAGTTTGTATGGGTCCTGGGGTGTCAATATACCTAGTGGCTTTGGTCCTGGGATCCATGTGCTGCTGCAATCAGGAAAGAGCCTTCCACATTCTGGAAGTGAAAAGCAGATGACACTTCTTGCTCCTGTGATTTCTTTGGAGAGTTTTAATGTAAATGGCACACTTCTAAGAATAAGCCATAGTTACCTTCAGAAGTCACTGGTCATTCCATGTATATTATGAGTGTCCATTTTCAAAGACAGTGGCACAAGTTCCACCATGATGGCCTAAACTCTACCTATGTCCAAATGCTTCTTAGACCACTCCCAATAGTCGACTGTATTTTCTGTTGACTCCCTCCTATACCATCTGCTCAAGCTTCAAATTTATGTTCCTCAAAATACCAGTTACTCCAGGTTGCTCTATGACTAAGTAAGATTGGAAAATTCTACATAGATTCCTTTCTTGGAGAAACACCATTTGTATCACTGTTCTATCAGCGTTTTCCAAACTTATCTGTCACCATGTAGATCCAATGAATATTTAGCAGTACTCGTGTTTGGGATACTTGATATTTAAGTTCAGGATTGTTATGTTGATTAAAACAGAGAATGCACGTAGTTTCTAATTTGAAAAACATAATTGGGGCTCAGTAAAGGAAGAGTGATTAGAATGAAGCTTAGCTAAAAGTCCTGCTATATCCTGAGCAACACGCACAAAAGAAGACTAAACTGGATCTGCCAGCTGCTCCTGGGTGACCCTATGTGAGTAGAGATGGTTGTCACATCCTTTTTCTCTTACATGACAATTCATTTGGGGCCAATGGACAAGGTGACATGAATCCAGGTAAGCACAGGATTACTGGCCATGGTTGACAGCTTACAGGATACTCAGGCCTGTATGCCACATTTACCTCTTCAAGTCCCAGTGCCAGTGAGTCTCAAGTCCCAAGATCTCTGAGCCCTGAGCCAAAGTCCTGGCACCCACTCACCTTATTTTCTAAAGACCCCTGATGAGGCTAAAAAAGAATCTCTCACAGGAGATTCAACAACCTGTCTCAAACAATATGAATGCACAGGAAACTGTTGCTTTCTCCCTGGCTCTTGAGCCTTTCCAGAAAACTATTGCAGTCTCATGAAGCAGAAAGGCCAATGGACAAGATCCTAAGAAGGAGGAGTGCTGTGGGGGAGATAGAAGTTGGGTGCAGGTTACAGCTTTGGGCATGCTTAACCAGATGTGGCCTGTTATTCTGTGCCCACCTGCTTTGCCCTAAACAGAACCTGGGTTCTGTCAATGTTCAGAACACTAGGAAGGTTCCCTGCCACTGGTCCAAAAAGTGCCAAGGGTTCCCCTCTCAAAATTGACATGATCCATGACAAGTACAGAATTCAGGAAAGGAGGTAGAGTTTTCTTGCCACCATGTTGCCAGCACATTCCAGGCATGATGGGGAGGCTAGAGATGTGCTTTCTCACCAAATGTGAATGATAAACATCAATGAAAATGAGGCCCAAAGGGGGATGAAATGAATTAAGATAAAGTTGCCCTCCATAGGAATTCTAGGCTTCAGTTTCCAACCCTTAAGGGTGAGGATTTTAAAAAATGATGGTAAAACTCTTTTACCTACCTCCCATCAAGGGAGTTTTTGATCACAGTTACATAAAGCTGACTAACACAGCAACTGTGAACGAGGAACTCCTCAGAATGTACTTCATCTCATCTTCTCCCTTCTTTGTTCATGTGACTCACTCCTGGTCATCTTTCCATCCTCCCCCCACTCCTCTGCCGAGGGGCCCCCACTACTTTCTCCCTAAAGCTTTCCCTTGTGCCTGACTGGCTGACTGGCAGTCTTCATGCAGTTAACTCTAAGTTCTATGTGGCTCTGTCTTTCTTACTTGTCACTATATCCCTGTCTTTTCGCACACTGCCTGGCTGGGTTGCTACACAGCAACAATATCTTTGTATACATAAATAGATAAATGAGTAAATTAGGGGCTGAATGGTGGGAAATACATATATTTGACAGGCTGCTTTAAATATGTGTTTCCTCCTGAAATTTGTAACTTTGGCTAGGATTATAGAGGGAGGAACATGGATTTAGTTTCTGACATGAGAACAGAATCAAATGCTAATCATTTACTCAACAGCGCAAAGTCAAGTCAATGACTGCTGTGAAATGGAATAACACCACAGGATGAGACCACTTAACTGTTTTAGGCAAGTAGCTGTCTCTGCACCCTCTCATCTCACAGGTAAGGAAACTGAGCCCTGAGAAGCTGCGTAGTTTGTCCGAGGTCCCCAAGCATGTTGGAAGCAAAGTAGTGCCCTGGAGCATGGCTTTTAGAATCCCAACCCTGAGTTCCTTCTGCTTTGTCATGTCTTTGCTGCCCAGACAGGGTTTTGCCCTGCCCCGGCCATTTGTAGCCATTTGCTACATGGTCAGGTCCACTCTGACTCAGGATGTCCTTCCCAGGAGGATTTCAAAATCTGAGAATTATGAATACTCTAACAAAATGTCCTGCAGCTAAGATGATTTTGAGCAAATCATTATTGACCTTGAAAAAAAGAATCAAACAGTGATATTTGGAACTACAGGCTCTCTCCCCAGAGCTTCAGATTGTCACCCACAGACCTGGAAACATAAAGAGAGCAAAGCAAAAGCATCTCACAGACCTGACAGTTTGAGATGCTCTGGTCCACGTTAAAATCTCCAGTGCTCCCCACAGGAGACACACTGATCAGCACAAATCTTAAGTGTGGCTGGGCAGGGCCAAGCCAGAGCAAAGCTGTTTTCCTAGTAGAAAAAACAAAAACAAACAAAAAAACCCTTCATAATTAAAAGAATTGTTGCAACTCATTAGACAAAACTAACCTTCTGAGCCGTGGAAGAGGAACACACAGGGATTAGAGGAAAGGCATAAATGGATCTTATGCATAAGGCTGAAAAGCTGAGAACCCTTTTCAACATTATCCTTAAGCTGTGAGCCATAGTACTAATGATGGATCTAAAGACTACAATGATGATAACATGATGATCAAAACAAAAGGTCACCGTGGAGCTGGGGATGCAGCGCCGTAGCAGAGTGCTTGCCTTACATGTGGCAGATCCTTAGTTTTCAATACCCAGCACCTCAGAAAACAAAAGCGAAAACACCCCACAGTGATCAGAACACTGTGCTTTGCATGTTACATGTATCACCTCATTTTATCCTCAGAATATTCCACGGAATAGGTACTGGAGAAGGGGAAACTGAGGTTCAAGAGGATAAATAATGTGCCCAATCCCACTGTTAATAAGGGACACAGCTAGTTTTGAGAGCAAGATTTGATTGACTTATGAGCCCCTATCTTTAACCTTTATGTGCTTTTTGCACTATTCATTTTTTTTAAAAAAAGAGCATCTACAAAGTTTTTAAGACACTGTTTTAGTTTTAAAAGCTAGATAGATGGGATGAGCCCCTCAGATCCTTGCCTTCTCCCACAGCCTTTGTGAACCTGGCTTTTTAAAACCATCTTCTCTGGGCACCTGTGAAACACCTTTTATCTGAGGAGAATCTTAGAAGCAGAAAGCTACAGAACATAACCAGACTGCTTGCACTTAAATCATAAGATAGCATTTGCCTTTAGAATGTGTTCCAAGAACCCCTGCTGAGCCAAGCTAGGAACTCTCAGGAAGGTGCCAGCATGGGGCACAGCATGCAGTCAGTGCTCAATAAATACTTGATACATTTGAATTTGTCCCCAAACTTCTATTGTTACAAAAGTGTGATGGTCTGATGGGTCCAGGGACCCCTAGGAAAGGCCAAGATCTCTGTTGAGGGTAGGTACGGCATGAATCCTGGGAATTACCTGGCCATTAATGAGGTAGTTGGAAAATTTTGCTGCACATTAGAATCACCCAGGAAGCTTTAAAAGTCCAGCAATATACTTGGCACCCCAAAGCAATAAATAAGAATATCTGTGGACAGAAGCTTGGCATCAATATTTAAAAAAAGATACTCAGGCAATTTCAATGCATATGTGCTAAGGGAAATATATTCAAGTAGAACAGTAAGGGTCACAGTGAAATCGTGGCTGCTGGCCTGGGAAAGGGCAGCTGTGCCCGATTTGCCTTCATGACAGAGGGGGAGGAGGTGGGAAGACAATGGCTAACATGTGACTTGCCCAGTATATTCTATTGTTCTGATGACTCCCTCTCCTGCTCCTATTTCCTCTCCTCCTCTGTGTCTTCTAAGAATATGTAGGTTTCTAGAGGTTTCTCTTACCACTTGTGGGTCTAATGGATGTTCATTCCTGCTTCTCTGGATATCTGAGCGTAGCATATGGGGGTGTAGAGGGGGACATAGTGCCCTGCTGGGCTACGGCTGATGTCCCAGCTGGCCTGAGTGTATGTAGCTGTCCCAGCAGAGATTCCAATGCTGTTTGCTGCTGTGGGGACAGGTTCAGCCCCTGAAATTGCTGATGGATCTCAGAAAGGAATTTTCTGTTACTTTCCCCATGCACATTTACCACATGTTATGTCTTATGACAGTTGGGGTCTCTATCCATGGGTTCATGGAGATCTCACCTCACCAACCTGCAGGGGAGATGAGTTGGGAAAGTTTCAAAGTTATAGAGAGCACCACCTTGCCCTGATTTCTCTAGGGCTGCATGTCCCTTTCAATGGAGAAAGAAAATTCCAAATAACAAGGGAAACCAGAGGAGGGGGAAGTAGAGAAAGAGAATCAGTGGCAGGTGAGACCTGAGAACACAGGACAGAGAGACACGATGATTCTTCCCCAAACCTACAAGTCTTTGAAAAGACATTTGAGAATAACATTTTTTTTAAAAAAAAAATTAAGCTGTGCAGATCTAAATCTTCAGAAGTGGGGCATCTGACCCCTGACCTACTGTGCTCCTGGCAAGGGGCATTGCTAGGAACAGAGTACCAAGGCATTCCTGAGAAAACCTGAAACTACATAAAAGGGAACCAGGAACCAGCCCCTTCCAGTTCAGTGTAACTTAATTCAAAAGCAGGGAGATTTCTTTGTTAAAAAAATCAAGGTTCAAATTCAAGGCAACAAGCATTCTTGACTGGTTGAATTTCATTTTCCGGGAATTGCGTCTGTCTGTTCCTGAATTCTGATATTTAGCCTCATTACTGGATAGATGCAAAAAGAGCTTTGCAGATGAGATAGGCACAGGGCAAAGCCAAGCCAACTGTCTTATCTCCTGCTCTGTATTTGCCATATTAAAAGCCCCATCTTGCTGGGCGTGGTGGTTCATGCCTGTAATCCCAGAGGCTCAGGAGGCTGAGACAAGAGGATCCTGAGTTCAAAGCCAGCCTCAGCAAAAAGCAAGAATTTGAGCAACTCAATGAGACCCTGCCTGTAAAACAAAACAAAACAATAACAACAACAAAACAACAACAACAACAAAATAGGGCTGGGGATGTGGCTCAGTGGCTGAGTGCTCCTGAATTCAATTCTCAGTACCACCCGCCCCCCCCCCAAAAAAAAAAAAACCCTTTCATGCAGCCAGATTATTGTGAGATACTGAGAAGTTTGAGGGGGGACATTTGATAAATACATTGATTTGACTGAAAAGTCTTTTGTGACACATGCAATTGGCCCCATCATTGTGATCTTGGTCATAGAATCTGACGTATTTGGGCCTCCATTTCCTCACTCCCAAGATGAAGGCTTAGGGAGACCGCTTTGCATTTTCAAACGTCCAGCAATTGCTAGCTGCTGTACTGGAGATACAGATGCCCTTGAGAAGTACAAAGTCAGGGCAGGACTGAGACAACCAGATAATTATATATTATATGGGAGCCATGGGAGATCAGAGTGGGGCAGCCAACGTTAGAACTCTATACCTGTAATGGGTGTGTGTGTGTGTGTGCACACACCAACTTGTTACATGGATACTGTCATACTCTTTTAGAAAAATCAACTATTGGGAAACTTGCCTCATAGTTTAGAGATTCAAATGGCATCAGTATATGCCACTAGTTCTAGAATCTTCACTACTTGTAAATAAACAGAGATCTATGCTCAATGATACAGTATATACCCCCAAGTCACAAGGAAAACAGCTGGCTGGATTTACATTCCAGGGAGACAGTTTGAAACAAATTATGAATGAAAAAAAAAAGTGTTACAGGACAAAGTTAAAAACCAAGATAATAACATACTGAAAGTGTTTTAAAAAGGAGTGGGCAATTGAAATTGTAATGTAACTGCCATTTATTTGTAAACTTCAAGTAATGAGTAAGACTTGAAAAACACATGCTAATTCACAAAGGCTACAGAGTCATGGGCAAGCATTATATTGAAATAGCTTCAGAACTAAGCAAAAGGCTTGGTCCCTGTACAGCTGCACAATTCCTCAATGCCAGTGCACCTTGCTCCCCAGGGACCCCTCTTACTTCCTTTGTATTGAATTGGAATCAAGAACGGCAGGGTCAGGATGCCCAAGCCTTCAGAACCTGCCCCTTTCCACACTGGATTTCTCCCCATAATTACTTCTCCTGTTGCCCTCTGGATACTCATTTAAATGCTAAATAAAAGGAGAGAGGAGTTCTTTAAGGCTAGAGACTCACCGTTGTAACCTGGAGCAACCTCAGAGTGAAATTAAAATCAATTAGACTCCATGTGAGTATAATTATAGTAATGGAATGAGCAGGAATAGAAAATGATCATCTTCTGGGAAGCAAATATACTGTGTTATGTGAGTGAGTATGACAGACACTGTTCACACTAGCCAGGTTGGTTCTAGAATTTAGTTCTGAGTGTCACTGTATGGGGCTTGTGGAGAAGCCCCAGAGAATGAGGACAAGGCTGGAACAGATCCTTTCAAAGTAGGTCATGATCCTGTTCTTCTTCTTCAGCTAGGAGGACACAGGTGACTATGCTGTTCCTATGGCAGCTTTGGGGGTGTATGTGACCTGACTAAAGGACATAGTGAGGTTATTGGTGAGGCCAGAGCAAGGTGAACAATCTAGAGGAGGCCTAAGTTTAGCTGGGAACTGTTCCGATGGTGGCTCTGGCCCTGGTTACCACCTTTGCTGGAGATCTCTGAGTCCAGGACCACATTCTGTGTTTCTGAGCCACAGGCTATCACCAGAGCTGGGACTGTGTGGTTACTCCACAGCCCACAGTAACCAACTAACTGACCAGTAAAAATCTATCAAGTATTCTGGAAAAAGAGGTATACTGCTATGCTTCTGTGTGCCTGTAGCTGGGGTGAGCTGGGAGGGGGTCTGGGCCCTATGTGTCGAGATGAGGTTGATGCTTCCAGGGTCTCCTAGCTTCTGGTGCCTTGTGGAGAATCGGGCAGCTGCAGAGTGCCCTTTGTGGCCTATGTGGGGAATGGCGTGAGCCTGGAGTCTGTGCCTTCCCCTTGGGCCCTGTACCTGAAGCATGCTTGGAACCAGGGGGCCAGTGCTTCTTAAAAGGATCTTGCAGACCACCTGGGTTAGAATATCAGGTAGAGCACCTGTGAAATCAGATTTGTGCATCCTGTCACAGACCTAGAAATCAAAATGGTGGGAGGGGAAGGGGAGGCAGGACTCTCCATATTTAAACAAATAGGGAGATATTTGTTTAAAAATCTGGTGATCTTCATGCTCAGTAAGCTTGAGGCTTATTTTACCCTGGAGCTTACAGTCATTTGGTCACTCAGGGCATGAACAGACTCAGGAGAACTTCACTTTTCCTAAACTTCGCTGTCAATCCAGAATGGTCCTTCCTCTCTCCCTGTATCTCTCTCTGTCCCCTTCCTGCCTTCCCAGGCCATATGAAAAAGGCCAGGCACTGTGGTGGGTGCAGAAAACTAAAGGTGACTAATACATGGGCCCTCACTTCAAGGAGCAAATATTTGCCTTAGTTGAGGAGATAGACATCTGAACAATTAATCACAAAACGCTCTGTGCTCTCTGGGCATGGTAAAGGCAGGTGCAGAGTATTCTGGGAGCAGAAAAGAAGAAGAATCAATTCAGAGAGGCCAATGGAAGGTAATCAATCTTTAAAGAAGTGACCTTGAGATGGGCCTTGACTGAAGAGCAAGGATGTTTGTTATGTTGAGAAAGAAGAAAAAAGCATTAGACAACCGAGTCACACAAGTTTGAAACATATTTGGGGACAAGTCTGAGTTGGCCCCCAGTGGTATTATTAAGACAGAATTACTGTTATTATGGGTTTTTAACTCTATCCTCAGACCTGTGGAATGGACTCCATCTCCCGAGGACTATTCTCAGATACCCAAAGTTGAGTGGAGATTGGAAAATGCTTGCTGATGGGCTCTGAGCACGTGGCTATTGCTGCTCCTCTTCTAATGTGGGGTGAGTTGAGGGTGGGCAGCAAAAGTCTGGGGCACTATCTGGCCAACCCAGCGGCCCAGGAAAATGGGCTTCGATGGGTTGGGGTGACCCACCATCCTTAGGGAGGTGTCAGGTTCTCCTTTGTTCCCTCCAGGGTGAAATGTATTGTTTGGATTAAAAAACACTTGGCACCCCAGCCCAGCCCAGCTCCCACCCCTTGGTCACCACAGGTACTGTTTAGCTGAATGTTCTGACCTTTGCAAAACAATGCTTGTAAGATGAATATCGGAAAGTGGGCTAGGAACAATGGTGTGATTAAAAAAAAATGTGAACTTCACAGTTCCTGCAGTGGTGGGGAAAACCACACGCTGACATTAAGTAGAAAAGCAGGGAACCTGGGTTCTGGTTCTAGTGCTGCCACCTCAGGGGTAGCTGGGTGACTTTGGGCATAGGTTTTATGTTTCTGGGCTTCCTCAACTTTGAAGTGACTAGATGATCTTTAAGGCCCTGTCTAGCTTTAAATTTATAATTTTAAGTTTGTGATTCTATTGGATTATTTTTCAAAGCTGTGAAACTGTGGGCTCTGATTGGCACTATTATAATACTTATGATTATTAAATCTATAATAATTTAATAAATTTAAATTTATTTGATTAATTGAACCACCTTGAAGCTCCCAAAGCTTGCTGTTTTTTTTTTTTTCTTTCAGTGCTCTAGAGATCAAACCCAGGGCTTTTGAGCATTTTTGGCAAGTGCTCTCCCACTGAGCTATACCCCCAGTCCTCCCAGAGCATTACATGTAAAATGTATATTGTGCTAATCCTGCATTACCAGCAAACTAGACATTTGCACAAGATAATCTTAGAACATCATGGCAATACTCTGACCTTGCTGATTATTATAATATCATTTTTAGTGATGTGCTGGGATTGGCTTCTAGAGTGTGCATCTCTTCCTGGCTTGATTCAGTGATGTAACATTGGTGACCTGAAATTAGCTATGGTGGAAGAATTCACACTAGGGAAATAGGCAAGTGCACATATCCAGATCCCCTCTCCACTTTGCCCAGTTGTTAAACACATTCCCAGTTGTTAAACATCTAGCCAGCACATCAGAGGTTATGCATTTCTAAAAGGATTCATAAAATTAGTTGTTAACAATCAATTATTTTAAGTGGCTGTTTAAATTATGATTTTGATACATTTGAAAACCTGGCTGCTTAAAAATACACTTTTAAAAAATCATAATTTCTATTATAATAATTTAGATCTAATAGCTGCTAACATTTACTGAGCACCTACTATGTACATGCACCATTCTAAATACTTCAAATACTGTCTCATCCAAAGCCCCACATTTCTGCTTCCTGTGTTCTCAATCTAGCATGCCCCACTTTCCTTTTCTTTATTCCAAAACATTCTACTTATCCTTAACAATATAGTTTAAATGTCATCTCCGTTTTGAAGTGTACCTGACTCCCATCCCTGATCAAATTAATTGCTCCACTATTAATCTCCCAGAGCATTTTTGTATAAAATTTATACTGTACTATTTTTATCTATCTCACTTCTGTGGATTCTCCCCACTCCATTCCCACAACTGGCTTCTGACCCATGAGGCTCTTACACAAGGCAGGGATTTCAAGCCAGGGAGAAGGCAGCACTGTGGGAGGCACAAGGGTTTCAATACCAATTACAGAAGAGCAGGTGCAAAGCTGGTTCAAGGAAATCAACTGGGATTGCTTTTTAGCCCAAAGCATCCAAATGAATCTTTTAAACCAGATCCTCTTACTACAGCTCATTAACAAAGGGATTTAGATTTAGGAAGATCTCAATTTCACTGTCAAAACTGAACCAACCACCCACAAACCCCGGCATGGCCCAGTCGGGCTTGAACATTGGGATTAGGGCTGATGTTCTTTGTTCCCAGACTTAATGGTGCTTCTGAAATATAAGTAGGACTATCTGAAAATGACCCTAGGTGCTTGCTTCGGATTATCAGGTTAGAGAGCTGTGGAGGTGGGGGATCTGAAGCTGTCACAGCTGGTCTGCAGAGGCTGGGCCCAAGCTCCTCTTCCCATAGACAAGTGATGTTCTCCCCCAGGGTAGCATTTCCAGGCTCTGAGGACTTGCATTCCCAGACTCCTATAAACAGCTGTCATCCAAACCCAGGCTGCCTGATGCCAAAGTAGTCTCATGTCTCCCTACTAACAAAAGTGCTGTCACATTTGCTTTATGAAGAGAGTGGAGGTGGGGCTGGGGCTGGTGGTATGTTCTTCCCCTAGAAAGTAAATCCATTCGGCAGAGGACATCAGCCTGAACGGGCCTTTCTACCTTCTTTTATCCAGCTAACCCTGACCTAGCCAGTGTCTTCTTTTCCTCAAGAAAGCCTATTCCAAGGCGAACTCATATTGTGTAACATTGTGTGACTTATGCCTATCCCTTGTTAGGTGACAGATGGCCACTTAGAGTGGAACTGTCTTGCTGAACATTTTACCTCTAAAAACTAAATAGTTCCGACAATTGGCTAGCCTCTTAGAATTTGCAAAGCACACTCAGACACTTTAATTCATGCCCTTCAAAAACTATGTGAGGCAGAGGTAGCTCTATCAGCCCCATTTTACTGGTGAGGAAACTGAGGTGGAGAAGGCACTGAGTGTTGTTGCCTGAAAACATTTTCCTTTGCTGTACTTTTATAATAATCAGGCTAATCCACAGTGGGAATCCTAAAACAGGGAATCCACAGTGGAGGCAGGATGAGAACCGGGTTTTCCCAACTTCTCCCCACTTGCTGCATGCTGTCGTTACAGCACAGCACAATGGATGTGACTACCACTCTTTCATCCATTCTACCTATAAAATGTTTCATGCTATTGACAATTCAGCTTTATATCAGATTACCTTTATACAGGGCACCAGCCAACCATGTCCAGCTTTGCAGAGAAACGGGAAATATAATTCTCCCTCAACAAAGGCTGAACAAATAACACTTTCAAAAAAAATCTAAGAAAAAGTCAATAGGATGGGTTTCTGTGTGCCACCTGATCTGGCTGAGGAGGATGCAGTGTGCACAGAAGCACATACACAGCGACAAAGAAAGCTGGAGGGTATCATAGAGCACAGGTGTGCCACAGGCTGCAGGTGTCAGCAGGTATCCCCAGGGCGCCACACTTGTGCTGCTGGGGTACTGCAAGATGGGACCAAGGTGAGGCAAGTGAGGTGCAGAATTTAAGGGATGCTCACTCAGAAGCCCACCCTTCTTTTGAGTCTGCCTCCAGGAACTGACAAGCTATCTCAGGTCCAAAGGCTCAGCAATGAAGCAGTGTCTCCAGAATGAGAGCAGAAGCGAGCTAGAAGACCAGTGAGATCAGAACTGTTTTGCCCACCCATACAGCGCTGGCTACATAATTTGCAAGGCTCTAGGAAAAAGGAAAATCTGTACCCCATTTTTGAAAATTCAGAATTTTTAAGCAGATGACAGTATGGCATTAAATCAAGTGCAGTTCTTTTAGAGCTTGGGGCCCTGTGAGGCCGCACCCCCATGAAGCCTGTGCCAGACTATGCTATGCTATCCTCCTCAGAGGATAGGTCTCTGAGCATGTACCAGGTTGCTGGGAAATGTCCTTTAGGAGGTTTATGGAGCTATCTCATCTGTTGTCACTAAAATAGCACTGAGATGGGATTCAGAGGACACCAGTCCTGGTTTGGTCCTGTTTTAGTTATTAGTTAACTTATAAGACCCTGAACTAATCACAAAATGTCTGCATGCCCTAATTTCCTTGGTTGGGCTTCCCTGTAACTTCGAACCTTATCATTGACTCCTAGAGGCTCATTAATATAGATGATTAAAAAACTAACTATATTTGGAACAAATACAACCCTGCCCTAAATATATTTCCCTCCTTTAAATATATGACTATGTAATGGATAAATGTTATAATTAATACAAATACATATTTATTTAAAATTATTGCATTTACAATAGCTTTATATCAACTACATTAGTTCTTCAATCCACTTCAATCCACTAAGATGTAGTTTCTGAAAAGCTCTGTGCTTCTTCTACGTGTCACCATGGATTGGTACCAAATAGTTCTCAAATAGGCACCCTTCAGAATATTTACCTGGGATCTCAATTACCATTCCAAGATTATAATTAATTAAAATTAACCATCCTGATTTCATTTATACCTTGAGTAACTATTTACTAAGCATCTACTATGTTCCAGGCACTGCTGTCAACATCAGGGAAATAGTAACTAGTAATAGACAAAAATTTCTGCCCATGTGGAGTTTACATTCATGCAAGGAAAGATGATCAGTGAATAAAGAAGTTAAAGTGGTTAGTAGATGTTATGTGCTATGAACAAAAATAAAGTAGAGGAAAGATAGGTGGGCCCTGCATCACTGCCTTGTTATTTAAAGCTTTGGGGGAGTGCTTTCCCTTCCAGGTCCTCGACTATCTTTTTGTGGAACCTCAGACTTTCTTCTACCTTCAGCTCAGTAACTTGTACTATACATACCTTTCCCTAGTTATGGAGAAAGGAAAAGTGTGTGTGTCGGGGAGGGTGTGGCTGTTGTTTCTCTATTTCTCATTTATTATGGTATAAAAAGTAATGAAGTATTGTACATACTATCCATTTGATGAATACCTCTGTATTTTTTTTTTTTTGGCTGCTGTAACAAATTGCTACAAACTTGGTGGCTTATACAACACAAATTTATTCTGAAGACTGGAAGCCTAAAGTCAATTTCTCTGAGCTGAAATCAAGGGCTAGCTCCTGCTGGAGGTTCTAGTAGCAAATCTGTTCGAGCATCTTCTAGAGTCTCTTGGCTGCCTCCTTGGCTTATAGCTGCGTCACTCCAGGATCTTCCAGTCTCTCTGCTCCACCATCTTGGTTTTCTCCCCTGTGCCTGTCCGTAGAATCTCTTTCTGTTTCTCCCTTATGAAGACACTTGTGGTGCTATTTAGTTTCCACTGACTAATCCAGGACCATCCCTTCATCTCCAAATCCTTAATGTAATCACAGCTACAAAAACCCTTTTTCCAAATTAAGGTCACATTTGCAGGATACAGGGATTAGTATCTGATATGCTTAGGGACCGTTATTCTGCCTACCATGATAGTCTAAAAAAAAAAAAAAACAACAAAATTCATTCTCGCTGCCTTCTGTAAGCACTAGCTTAAGCTCCTTTCCTGGAGACTCAGTGATGGGAATGGTGATTCCCACACAGGCCAACAAAGGTGAGCACTGCAACAGGCGAAATGAACCTTTCTATTTACTTCCAAAATATTCTTCAAATGAAAGTAAAATACACACCCTAGATTTCTTACACATCCCTCAGGAAAGATCCTGGAAGTCACTTCATGAAACTCAGAAATGAGACATTGCCCTCCATCTTTTTCTCTGGAGGGGGAACAAATGGAAGTGCTAGGAAGATTCCGCAAGCGTGGACTTCTTTAAAGCAAACACCGGGTCTCTGAGCTCCTGCAGTCCTCCTTTCCTCTTTACTTGGCCTCTGCCTACACTATTCTACATGCCATGGACATCTGTATGTTTGCCTTTGTAGTAGGGCTGTGGCTTTACCTACAGGTCAGTGAGTGTCCATCCATCAGTCAGACCACCATATTATCAATCACAGCCAATATTTATTTGGGTTAACTACTACTAGTGGGTACATGCTCAACACATTATAGAGCTCTACAAGTGATTCTGAATCAGTGCAAATAGCCTAATTCATTTGCTAGTCTGTGGACCACCTCAGTAAAGTGCCGACAGTGAGGACAAGCATCTCTCTGGATCTGCAGGGGATTGCTTTCAGGACCACCCACAGATGCCTGTATATCGTATGCTCCTGTCCTTTGTACAAAATGCTGTAGTATTTGCATCTAGCCTATGCACATACTTGCATATACTTTAATCATCTTCACATTATTATTTATAATACTCAATACAACATGAATGCTCTGTAATTAGTTGTTATATTGTATTTTTTAGGGATTAACAAAATGTATTTTTCAAATATTTTCTGTCTGAGATTGGTTGAATTTGCAGGTGCAGAGGGCAAACTATTTTAGGATTTGCAGGTCATGGTCTTCATCCCATCAACTCTGCCATTATAGTATGAAAATACCCATAGTCTTTATTTAAATAAATGGGCATAGCTGTGTTCCAATAAAAGTTTATTACAAAAATAAAGCTTATTTACCCCTGTACTAGAATTAGAGGACAGATATTTATTCCCCCACCCCATGAATCTGAAGTATTTCAACTGATTTAAGGACAACTTCAGCTTTGCTTTACATTATTACCTCTCCAAACTGGATTTCCTGGCACATGAAATATTTTTGCAGGTACTGCCTGGGTTTATAGAATGCTAATAAAACTTAAATTGGGGGAGGGGGAGGGACTCACATTTTTTCCTATAATTCTCAAGTTGTTTGCTTTCCTCTACGTGTGAAATTATGGGGAAATACTTTGCTTTTCCCCTCTGGGTACACAGTATGGTATAAAGCTTAAGTTACCAGAAAAAAAAATTGTAAAGTTATCCAAGTCTTTCTTTTAGTTTGAAGGTCCTATGGTTGAATTTCAACTTGCTGGATCTGGACTGGTGATGCGTAAATCAGAAATGCTAGATCTGGTGAAGTGCTGGGCAGCATTCCCCATGATGTTCAGTTCAGCCCACATTCACTAAGCATTTGGTGTGGACCAGGCCGGGGGCTGGACGCTGGGGAAGGTTTCTGTCCTCCAGGTATTAATAGTCAAGGTGGGGGCTAATATAAGATATAATGCAGAGCAAAACTGCTCAGGTGGAGGAGCACCAGTGGACGCTGAGAGCAGAGAGCCTTCCCTGACTCCCCCAATTCTAAGAAGGGCTCCTCTGAGACTGGAAGGATGAGGAGGAGAAAGCAGTGAGAAGGAGTTGGGAGGGTGTTTCAAACAAAGAGAGCAGAAGTTGCAAAGTTTGGGGGGAGACCTGGGGGCAGGGAGCTAATGCAGAAACAGAAGCTCCATATGGTGGAAAATGGAGGCCAAGGAGTGAGAGGTGATTAAGTGAGGCAGGCATGTGGGGAGGTAGGATCTGTCACGGAGACAGAATTACTTCTAAAAGCTTGGGATCAGGTGAAGGATGACTTTCAGCACGGAAATGACTTGGCAGGGTGTATAAATCCTAAGTTATAAATTAATTTAAAAATTAAGAGAAAGCTGTCATGCTCTTCTCTAAGTAGCCTTAAGAAGTCCTTAGGTGGCCAGCTCTGGGCCATTTCTGACCTACAACACCAGAAATGGCCTTCAAAAGAGTCATTTCTCACTAAGAAATAATAAGCCTCAATTTGGTGCATGATATTGTGAAGCTATTAATATCAGAAGCTGTTAATTTTCTATGAGAAAAGAAAAACTTACAAAATCTAGAAAATAAGGAAAGAGGCGACAGAATTTTATCCCTTAATAAAATAAGGTCTTATATGCCTAACAATAAAGACTAGACACAGAAACTCATATATTAACATTGTATGTGAAGGGACCATATCCCTGAAATACAAAGCTACTCATTCTGAATAAAGGTTATTCGCCACTAATCAGGAATAATGTAGGAAGTTTCTGCATTTTTTCCTTCTTGCAGTAATACTTAGAAAACAAACAAAACCCAAACAATAACAACCATAACCACAACAACAACAACAAAAACCATAGCTAAAAGGATTGTCTGCTAAGCTTTAAAAATTGTGAACCCTTGGATCTCATCCCAGACTTACTGAATCAGAACTTTTTTTCCAAAGCTCTCAGGTGATCCTGATGTAAACCCAGAATTAGGTGATTGCTTGTTTTGTTTTAGTAGATCATTTTTTTTCACTTTACCTTTTAAAAATATATATATTTATTTATTCTAATTAGGTGTACATGACAGCAGAATGAATTTTGACTCACTGTCCACCATTGCAGCACAACTTTACACTGTGATGGTTGCACACGATGTAGCGTCGCACCATTTGTGCAGCCACACATGTACCTAGGGTAATGATGTCCATCTCATCCCACCATCTTTCCTGCCCCCATGCACCCTCCTTACCCTCCCTCCCCTTTGCCCAATCAAAGGTCCTCCATTTTCCCCATGCCTTCCCTCTCCCTGTTATGGATCAGCATTCACTTATCAGAGAAAACATTTATTAGGAGATCATTTTTATTGGGCTATAATTGACATATAATAAACTGCACACATTTAAAGTGTACAATGAAACATTTTCACTTATCATTTCCTAAGTATGTGTGTACGTGCACACACACACCTGGAAAACTACCACCACATTCAAGAAAATAAATACGTTCAACACTCTGGAAAGTTTCCTTGAGCTCCTTTGTAACCTCTCCCTCCTGCCACTGGTTTTGAGCAATCTGATTATGATGTGCCTGAGTGTAGTTCTGAAGTCTGGTGTTTGTTGAGATTCTTAGATTTCTTGATTTATAGAGTTAAACACACTTGAAAAACTTTTGGCCACTATATCTTAGCATATTTTTCTGTCCTCCTTTTCTGTCTCATCTCTTGGGGACTCCAATTAAATGTGCGCTGGACAGTTTGAAACTGGACCACAGTGTGTAGATGATTAAGGTTCTGTAATTGAAGACCACATTTTCTTTGCCTTTGGTACTACAACGATGATGGAACTGAAATCCATCCCACACATTTGATGATCAATCTATTTAAATAAAGAGGAAAACTCTAGAATTTCATTCTGTCTATTCTAACTCCTTTGGGGCTCAATAAATATTTAGTATTTGGGTCAAAAAATAAACTCCCCTAAATCCTCAAAACAATAATACAAACCTGGGTTGACTGTCACAGTGACTATAATACAATAACTACAAAACCAATAATGGGGTAAATATCTAAACATAAAAAAAATTTCCAGATAGGTCTTGAATGTTCTTACAACAGGGCTGGATTTACTAGGTTTATCATTCATTTCTGAATTTATTCACAGCTAGTTTAAAGCACTAAGCTTTAAGAACATAGTAATGACAAAGCTGGATTTTGTGTAATTAATTCAAATGATGGTAATAAAAGTTTACACATTATTAATGCATGTTAGTGGCCAGATTTATTCATTTCACAATTTTCTGGAGGTTGGCACTGCAAATATATTAACTGAACTAACATGAAAGCGTGGGGAGGAAATGACCAGCCAGAGTAGCTGGTGCCATCAGACCAACATGGGAGAGTTTGGGGCAGCCTTTCAAAGTGTCTTTGAAAGTACCCAGATCCTTGAGTGACTCCCTAGAAATGAACAACTCTGAAATGTACAAAATGGATCTGGCACCATAATCCTATTTGGTCTAAGGTTGTGAGTGGGCCAACTGTCCAAGAGGAGTGCGGTAGATTGTCTACACAGATGGCTACTCACAATTCCTCCCATCTCCTCAAGTGCAAGCTGCTCCGCCATGGAGTGGTGGAATCCAGTTTCCCTGCCTTTGAATCTGGGCTGATCCTGTGACTAGCTTTGGGCATTGGCCAATAGAATATGGCAGAAGGGATGCTGTAGGCCTTCAGAGTACCTGAGCCACTTTGTAGAGAAATTGAACTACTTTGCTGGAAAGAGAAGTTAGGTAGAGACAGAGAAAGCACAAGACCCTGGGGGATTAAGAAGAGGGGCCCAGCCAGTCCCCAGCCATCCCAACCACAACAGCTCAGATGCCAATTATTTGAGGAAAGTCACTGCTGATTCCCAGACCCAGTGGAACTGCCCCAGACAGTCATGTGGAACAGAGGCTAGAGGCAAGCCATCTTTCCAAAGTCCTGACCAACAGGAAGAATCATCAATAAGTAAATGTTTCTTGGTATTTCAAGGCACTACATTTTTGGGATAATTTATAATACAGCCGTTGGTAACTGAAACAAGCAGGTAATAGAATTTACCAATGTTATCTACAGAGGACTGAAATAAGCCTTTTTTCTGAACTGACATTACAAAATGCATAAGTATATAGACTTCAACTATTTACAGTTAATCCACTTGTTTATAATAAGAAATCAAGTTTCACAAACCGTATTACTTTTCCCTACAGCATCAAATAAAATGCATAATGGTGATAGTTTTCTTTCACAATTTTAAATACTGGAAGCTTAAAAAGTTGCTTCTTAAACAAAGCCCATGTGTGTGCATCTTCACTGAAGCAAAACCTATGGAACCCTTATCTGAGAACTAAGGATTCCTGTGGCTGTGGGTGGTGGGGCATTGGAGATAAATCCTTTGAACCCTCAGTGGGATGGCTCAGTTATCAACTATTCTTTGATATACAGGTTGGAACTGAAAGAACCATTCAAATGTTGCTAAGCAGGGATAGCTAAACAGAGACAAGTCTCCTTTGTAATAAACACATGGTATCCATAGTATACAGATCTGGTTGTAATCAACCCAGCACAGAACAGCATAATCCTATTTGGCTGGTACATACCCACCCTCCCTCCGACACATACCAATATAACTTTATAAGTAATTGTAACTTGAGATGTGCTCATGAAAGTTATGAAAATTGGACTCAGTGGGAGTTACATGTAATGCCCCTGCTTTTGCTTCTGAGATTTTTCTTTCCTTTCAAAAAAAAAAAAATTGGGAGAATGAGGCAGGAGGATCAAAGCCAACCTCAGCAATGGCGAGGCGCTAAGCAACTCAGTGAGACCCTGTCTCTGAATAAAATACAAAAACAGGGCTGGGGTTTTGATGGTGGTTGAGTGCCTCTGAGTTCAATCCCCAGAACCCCCTTAAAAATTGCAATTGAGGTGAAATTCACATAACATAAAATTTAACAATTTTAAAGTATACAATTTTTCAAGAGTCATCATGTTGTAGTGTGATCAGAATTTCATTCCTTTTCATGGTTGAACAATATTCCATTGTATGTATATTATATACTATAATTTGTTTGTAAATTCATCTATTGATGGACATTTGGGTTACTTCCTACATTTGGCTACTGTGAATTGTCCTCTTATGAACATTTGTGTGTCAGTGATTGTTTGAATACCTGTCTTCAATTCTTTAGGGTATATACTTAGATGTAGAATTGCTGGCTCATAGGGTAATTCTATTTAATTTTTTAAGGCACTACTAAACTGTTTTCCACAAAGGCTGTACCATTTTACAATTCCATGAGTAATGTATGAGAGTTCTAATTTCTACATCTTCATTTACATTTATTATTCTTTTAAAAAAATTATAGTCATCCAAATTGTGTGAGGTTATATTTCGATTTTGATTGTATCTCCTTAATAATGAATGGTGTTGGGCTTCTTTTCCTGGGCTTATTGGCTATTTGTATATTTTCTTTGGAGAAATATCTTTTCAGGTCCCTTATCCATTTTTTTAAAATGGATTTGTTTTTTGTTAAATTGCCAGAATGCTTTATATATTCTGGATATGGGACCCTTATCAGGGATATGATTTGAAAGCATTTGCTTCTATTCTGCAGACTCTCCTTTTACTTTATGGATGATGTGTTTTGATATGCAAAATTTCAGAATTCCGAGAAAGTCAGATTTATCTGTTTTTCTCTTTGTTGTTCAAGTCCTATCTATGAATCTGCTGCCAGATGCAAGGTAATAAAAGTTTATGTGCATTTCTTCTAAGAAAAGTTTCCCTCTAAGGTTTCAGCTCCTATTTAGGTTGCTGATCTTTTTGTACACGGTGTGAAGCAGTTCAACTTCATTCTTCTGTGTGAGTGCATCCAGGTGTCCCAGCACCATTTGTCTCATGGAATGCTTTTGGCACTCTAGTCAAAAATCAAGTGGCCGCAGTTGTGTGGACTTTCTCTTGGTTTTGAAGATGGGTTTGGAGATGATTCACCTGGGAGGCAGCTGAGTGGCCTTTGCATGGCATATTTTCCTCCAGCTCCTTTTCTCCTCCTTACAGCGATGATAATCTTGTGTTCATTTGAGCCCTCTGAAATACACTATTTACTGTTTTCATTGATTTTACTTTTACCTTTGCTTTTTGCCACCGGATAAAGGTTGAACTGTGCAGATACTTTTTATCATATGAATATTTGTTTCTGATTGTGGTTTTAGGTATGTATCACATTGTAGTAACAAAGGAGCACACTTAATGCAGACAAACCACCATTTTATGGTGTAACCAAGAAAAGAAATAAACCTTATTAGACTAGGTTACAATAAGTAATGTTGCTCTTTTCAGAATTTGAAGTTGCATTAAATTTTTTAAAAAGATTTAAATTCCTAAACATTTGCTTTCTTTAAAAGATGGCAATTTTATTATACTATGTCACCAACATGTGGCCTAAAGTCAGACTTCAAGTCTGGTTCAAGTTCTAGCTCCTTCCATTTCTAGGTAGAACTTGAAAAAGTTAATTAACCTCTCTGAGCCTCAGTTTACCCACCTGTAAAATGAAGACGATAAATAAAATCCATCCCCCCAGAGTTGGTGAGAACCAAATGAAGCAATGAATACACTTTATAAAGTGCTAAACAAATGTGAGTTACTATTAGTGTGACTTTAATTCCACATCAGCAGTGGTTAATTTATTTACATTATACTTAAGTCATTTACTCAATTAAGAAATACTTCTAAGTATGTCCCAGGCACAATTCCAGACATTAGGGAATATCCCAATGTGTCCAAGAGGCACAAGAACTCTGCTCCTTTACTGAGCAGAAGCAGGAGATAAACGAGAAGCCAAGCACTGAAGAAGATGGTGTCATATGGTAAAGAGTCACTTAGGAGATGTGAGTAAAGAGGCCTGAGTGAATGTCCACTGGGAAAGAGCTTCTTAAAGGTGACACTGGAGCCCAGAACTGAAGGACAAGAATGAGCAGGGATAGGAAACTTATGGGGAAGAAGACTCCAGGCAGAGAAAACCAGTAATAGGCATCTAAGATGATATTCCAAGGGGAGATGCAAAAGATGAAGGTATATTTCCCAAAAAATAAAAACAAAAACACCCCCCCCAAAAAAAAAAAAAAAAACAACAAACAGGACAGACTGCATAATTTGGGTAGCATAAGAAGAGAGGAAAGAGGCTTTCAAAACAGTGTAAAGAAAATAGTTATATTTGCTATCCATCTTAATGTGGCTGCAAAAAGATAAACTAGGTACCTGAAATTTAACCTGAAGAAATACTTTAACATGTTTTTAAAAATTCATCTTTACAAGAATGCTCATTTGCAGAGCTGTTTTCAATATGAAAAATATTGTTTATAATATGGAAAAAAATGAATGAGCATAAACATTTAACCACAGGGAACAGTTAATTATAGGTCATTCATCCAATGGATTGCTATGCAGCCATCAAAAATGGCAATTTTAAATATTATTTGGTGGTCTAGAAAAATGTTCATAATAAATTGCTAAGAGAGAAAAAGCAGTCTTTGAGTCCTCAGATAATGACAAGGGAGGGTTAATTGTTCAGTTTAAGTAAAATCATGAGTGTCCTGAATCTGAATAGTATTGATTTCAATCAGTAAGACACCTGGATGGCTCTCGGGTACTTCTGAGCACTGGGGCTGGTGTGGGAGACATTTACAGGGGATCTGCTTCCCTTTGCTAGAATTGCACCCTGCTCTGTGACTCAGCCTTTCAAGAATCGTGAGTGTTAGACATCAGTGTTACTCCTTCATTCCCTACACCATCCACTCTAAAATCTGTGTGAGCTGCAATTCTCCTGAGGACTAAGGCATATGGAGAGGCAGCTTGGTCATAGCTCCACCTAGCCATCTGCTCATTATGGCATGGTCTTAAGGGTCTTGGCTTTCTCACTGAATCAGGTAGCTTTTAATTTTACCCCATTATTTTTCTGAAGATGCCCTGAGGGATTTCTCTTTTATAAATGATTTATGAAAGTTTATTTTTCCATAAACAAATTTTACCCAATCAGGAGAGAAATTATGCTAAGGGCCTTAGTAGAAAGAAGCCATGGGGGTCTGTTATGGTGTTTAAATGTCTTAAATGCTGGGTAGATACACCCCACGGATATCTCTACAACGCCAGGTTATGAATGATTAACAAATTTTTTTTTAACTAAATTTTCTAATTTGCTTACAATAAAGATATAGAATTTAGATTATTTTTGTAAAAACAGAAGGCACTAAAAAATACTTAAAATTTAATTTAAATATGTTTACATATATGCTTACATATATGTAGACATTGGAAGGAAATCCTAGCTGTGGGGTAGATCATAAAAACCTTTATTATCTTTTTTTGATTACCTGTATCTTCTACTTATGATTCAATGAGCATATAATAATATGTCACAATAGGATTAAAGAGTAAATTTCATTATATTTATTGCAAGTTATTATGAAAGGCAAATACCTGAAATCAAAGTTTAGTTTTTTAAAAAACAGTTGTAATTATTTGAGATAAAAAGTGTGAAGCCCTGGGAATGCATTTTAAAAGTTGAATACATAGGAGCTTATTTCATTGTGTGTCAGACCGGAAATGAAATATTCAAATACCCCCCACCTCTGCCCACTGATAAGAGTCAGAAGACTTAGAAGTTTGTTGGTTTGTATGGGTATAACTGTTCAATAATTTGGGGGACAAATGTGCTTTAGAACTCCTTTCTGGAGAATTCAGAACTTTTTTGGAGGTGTTTCTAGGCACATTTCTTGGGATGGTATTTGAGACCAAATACTATCATATGTCTAAAACAGGACTGCCTCTTACCCCAGGTTCAGGGTGCCTTTCACAGAGCAAAGTGGGGGACACTGTAACACTCTGAGGTCAAAACTCTACCTTCACCAGTGTTTGCTAGGTGGTTAGAACTTAACACCTTTTAACATAATATTCAAATGTTCCATATTCAAGTATCATACTCAATATTGCAACAAAATATTCAAATATTAAGTACAGGCATATGAAAGCTAATTTACCCATTTTTAAAAAAGTATGGATGAATACTGGGATTTTGTGACATGCTGCCTGGTTTCACTGTTTAAAGTGCAGTTCCTGGGTCAGCAACCTAGCATCCAGGGGAGCTAGAGATGCAGATCTTAGATCTCAGACCCCCCTAATCAGAATCTGTCCTTTCAGGACACAACCAGGACCAGTGGAGTTATGAAGGTTCAGGTCCCTCCCAAGTATCCTGTGGTGTCCGACTCAGGACTTATTCCAGAGCTGGACAGGCACACTATTTATTTTTGCAGTATAGATGCTACCTATTGAGAGCAAGTAGAACTAGTGAGAGAAGACCACTTCATTCCTTACCTTATTTACTATCCTGAACTGCTGAACTCTATCCTAGAATTAATCAAGCCAGCTGCCAACCCTCACCATGGTGGGATCATGAAAAAAAAAAGGCTGTATTTAGGATATACAGAAGTAGCATGAATGTTCTCTCAGTTTATTGACATCCTTGGGTGCTGCTGGAAGTCTTTCCCATTCCAGAGTGAGGAAAGTACCTTTTGAATTTTGGAACTAGTGATTTTTAACTTTTAGCCTGCATCAGGGAGGGATTTTGGAAATACTAGTTGCTGAGCACCATCCCAAGTATCTGACTCAGTAGGTCTGAAGTGGGATCCAAGCATCTGCATTCCCAACAGGTTCCCAGGCAATGGGGGTGCTGTCGGTCCCCAGACCATCCTTTGGAAATCTCTTTCCTCTCCTAGAGCATTCATTTTGATTTCTCTCCTTTGGTCCCTTTTTAAAAAATTGACAGACAGATGGACTACGGAAGGATATATTTACTATGATCTATTGTTTATTCTTTCTTTAGGGTCTGTTTTTATATTTTCCAAATACTGTAAATGGAAAGTTTCTTGAAGGCAAGGACTTTGTCTTGGGGCTTATTGTAGCCTGAATTTTGCACCCACAAAAAAAATACACATTCGATCTCCAATGTCTATGATTGTGACCTTATTTGGAAATAAAAATGCAATCAATTTAAGATGAGATGGTACTGGATCAGGGAGGTCCCTAACACAATGACTTGTTTGCTTATAAGAAGGAAGAAATTTGGACATGGAGACACACAGGAGAATAGCAACATATGTCAATGGGGGCAGAGAGCAGAATTCCTAGGAACTAGGAAGAGGCAAGGAATGATTTACCCCTAGAGCCTCAGACAGAGCATGGCCTTTAAAACACCTTGATTCCAGCCTTCCAGCCTCTAGAACTGAGAGCAAGGCATTTCTATTGTTCTAAGCCACCCCGTTTGGGGCGCTTGTAATGGTGGCCTTAGCCTCAGCCGCCATAACAGGGCCTTTGTGTTTCCCAGGGCAGAGGAAGTAGGTTGCAGACACTAACCCTGAGATGCTGACCCAAGATAACTGGAACACCATTATTAGCATTTAGCTGGGTGACACGAGGCAGAGCAGGAAGTCACTTCAAGGGGTATATGAAATTGCACGTAGATGGGTTTTTCAGATACAAAGCTCTAGCTACTGAATCTTTCATTTTACCAGGGAAATGAGCATGGATTTGAAAAAAAGAGAAAAGGTGGACAAGAGAGGAAGTTCTCAATAATGAGCCAAGGTAGCTGCACACTCAGGCCCTCCGCCCCTTTCTCCTCTTTGAGTTGATGTGGTCTCTTTTTGGTTTGTTTGGTAGAGAGGCAAGGCTCCTTCTAAATTAGGCAACTCTACATCCAGGTTAGTCCAGGACACTTCCTGTTCCATCCTGTAAATTATATCTCACTTTCCCTTGAAAAGTCTGTATACAGTAAATAGTCACCTCAATACGAATTATCATGTACAGTCATGACAACATCAACAGCCAGGTACTTCCCACCTCCACCGTGACTTCAGTTCCTGCAACTCCCTTTAGACCTGTCTTTTCCAATGCTACACATCTTTCAAATCTCATTTTATTCGCAAGACTTTCTTTGGCACCCCACAGACCCTTCTTGGGTTTCTAGACCATATCACAATAGACTATAAGGTAACTACGACCCTGGGTACTTCTTTGTGTACATATCACTTCTTGCCAAGTGTACTTTAAAAAAAAAGTCCACCCCCACAGCACACAGCAAACTATGCATACAGTTTTATAGCTACATAATAAATATTTGCTGACTTAAATAGTGAAAAGAAGAAACAGCCCTAAATAAAGCATGGCTGCCAGTAAGAGCTGATTCCTCTGATGGAAAAACTATATCTGCACAAGGGTTGCAATTCTTTCTGGTAACTATTTTCTGGAATGCCTTTTATACACTCTGAGTTACAGAGCTGTCAGCCAACAGAGGAATGTCGGAGCTACAGCCTCCCACTTGTCAGCTCTGATTCCACATAAACCTTTTTCTGGTTGTAGCAGCCAAATTATAGCTCAAGAGAAAAACATGATTATATTGCAAAAGGCCAAGGATAGCTGCTGAAAATACCCAACTATGAACAAAACAACAACAACAGGAGATAAACCAGGATTACCCATGGTGCATAGCAAATCCGAATTATTCCAGGGACTATCATAAAATGATTTCATGTTTTTTTGTCTTCTGTTCTTCATTTAAAAATATCTAAGAATTATATGTCTGGTTGATTGACAGGTATACTTCAATGTATCCTAATCTCATATGTATTTACTAATAATGTTGGTTCCTTCTGGTACATACACATACCCAACACTCACACAGATAGCTCCTCCATTCCGTTGGGTGGACTCCCCAATTAAGGAGCAGGATGATTTCACCACCCCATGTTTAAATATACAAGGAGATTAGTGAAATTCTTGCTGATCTGTTTGCATTTTGGGTAAAGTATCATATGATTATATCTCTAAGTTCAAGCAATTTCATCCATTCAGAGCACAAAGGAAAAAGCAGGAGGTGACACTCCCTAAGGGATAAGGTATACGGTACTTATGACTGAATAAGGAAGTAAAATGCAGATTTCTGAGTTAGGATATTTTAATTGGCCAACTTAAAAAAAATTTCACTTCTTTCTGCATCGCCCTGACCAGGGAACTAGAGGCAATGAATTGGTGAGGTGTGTACGGTGATGGGAGCAGGAAGAGAACAGCAAAGGACACTAGATGAGGAGATTTACAGGTGTAGGGCCATTTGGTGAGGGACTTTGCAGCCCTATGGAACTCCAAGTGCCTTTTGGGACACCACAGTATTTAGCAAAACATACAGTTCATGCATCTGGGTCAACTGAGGGCTTCTGCTTAGGAATAGATGTGGAATTTCCCACAAGCTCACAGCAGAGTCAAAGGAACCAGGGAAAACCAGTTCACAGCTCTTATACCCCAAATCGCGCCCTCAGGATTAGAACAGAGAAGATTACAAACATTGGAAAAGGGCTCATGAGGACATTCTTTTGATCAGCTCAGCTGGAGCCCCCAAACCCCCAAATCCTGCAGAAAAATGGAGGGGTGTTAGACCGATGTTGACACAGCCTGGGCAATGTCAGGGTGAGGTACTATGGCTGTGGGCCGGTGGGATGGGATGAGAAGTTTCCATCAGAGAAGAAGGGCCAAAATACAAAGCATTGCCTGTGGACCAGAAATGGGGTGAACAGCAATAGGGCAATCTAGGAGTTGTTGAAATTCAGGCTGTCAGAATCATTTAGATGGTTAAGGAACTTGAAAGGAGGGTTGAGAAGGAAGCAGCTGGGTGAGCAGGAGCTGAGGGAAAGAGGCCCTGGAGGAAGCTGGGAATTGCTAAGTTGGCCCCAAACAAAAGTTGGCAGTCCCACTTCATGACTATTGGCCTGGTAAAAGTGTGAGATTGTGAAATTTCATTTTTAAATTATTTCAGACCCCAGCCCTTCCTCCTTCCTTCTTCTCTTCGAGTCAAGGGACAGGCCATATGGTAAAGCTGGCAGAGGGCAATGAAAAGAGTCTGGGTCCCTGATCAAGCCATTGGCTCCAACGCTCTCTAAAGCCACCTGTGTTAGTCAGCTTTTAACCACTGTGACAAAACAACTGAGAAAAACAACTCAAAGGAGGAAAGATTTATTTGGGCTGCTGGTCTCAGAGGTTTCAGTCCATGGTTGGCTGGCTCCACTGTTTCTGGGTCTGCGGGGGGAAGAACATCACAGTAGAAGGGTGTGCAGAGCAAAGGTGCTCATCACTCAGTGGCCAGGAAGAAGAGAGAGAACTTGAGGAACGAACAGGCCAGGGACAAGATACACCCTTCTGGGGTGTGATACCAGTGACCATTTCCTCCAACTAGATGCGACCTCCTACGGTTTCCATCACCTCCTTATAATGCCTTCAAATTGTGAATTCATAAATGGATGAATCACCAATGAGGTTAGAGCTCTCATGATCCAATCACCACCCCAAAGCCCCACCTCTGAGTATTGCTGCATTGGCCTTTGGAGGACATTCCAGATCCAAACTATAATGCCACCCATCTTGGTCTTTCTGTTAAGGAAACAAAGTCCCAGGATTGAATCTTAGCTGGACTCTGCTACTCAACAAAAAATTGCTATCTTGAAACACTAAGAGAATATTTAACTGTATCCTATGCAAAGCTTGCTTCTTTTAAAGCACAGAGAAAGCATCTTCCAGAAAGGTGAGAATTCTAAAATGGATTTACTTTCTCCTAGGATCAGTGTACTTACATTCTTTAACCCACATCTTAGACCTTCAATCAATTATAACACCAACACATGAAAACAAAGACACAGCTATGAATCTTTACACAACATGTTAATGACGCAAGGGTTCTTCCTATGTAATAAAGCCATGTAAATCAGAAAAGCATATCATACTGTTAGATAAAAATTTATAAGCAATATAAACATCTGAAATTAATCTAGTCTCAACAAATTTAAAAATAAAATTTTCATCTTATGTAATTTTGTCTGAGTCTACACTAATACCCACCCAAGTCTTGCTGCCAATGCCTTAGCACTATCAAAATAATGCACACACTCAAGGCAAATGAACCCCGAGGTACTAGCGTCTGCATGTGTGTTTGTGTGACTTGTGTTTTATCCTACAAGTGAAAGGTGGTGACCAGCAATGTAGCTTGCAAAGATCATCAATTTCTCAACTTATAAAGCAGATTTTACCTGGTGGTATGTCCAAGCAAAACTAAAACCAAAGTAAAACCAGACAAAACAAAACAACTAAATAAGACAAAATAGAAGTGTCTCTGAGTTTAGCTCCAGCCATCTCTGTCAGTTTCAAAGGGGATCAGAAATGTGTACAGAACATTTCACTGCTACCATTAAATCATCTGATTCTGAAAAGGTGGGCAGCTCCTCTTTTACTTCTTGGGCTACATGCACAGCCATTGCAGATAAGTCTCTGCAACCCTCAAACTGCTGAGGCAAGAAGTGGGTTCATGTTATAATTCTGAATTTTTTTAAGTTGTCTGAGTATGTTTAGCCAAATATTATTGCTAAGCAAGACACATGAGCTATACTAAAGGAAAGAGTCAGGAAATCCCAACAACAGTCACCTCTGGTAAAGACTGTGAAATGGATTCCACACCAATTTCCATTTTCTCTTGAGCAATCACCAGTTATATTCCCCACCTCCCCTAAGCTTGGTGTGGCCATGTGCACAAGTGCACAAGTTCCAGCTAATGAAATATGAGTGGAAATCATATGATACTTCCAAGGCTGGCCCTTGGAAACCTCTCTGACATGATCTTCCAGACTCTTTTGCTGGCTGGGGCCCAGAGCCTCTTTATGCTCTTTATTTAGTAACCCTCCCAAACTTTTGTTTCTTCATATTAAATCTATTGCTACTTTTAAAGAAAATTTTATAATATTAATTCCTTAAACAATAAAATATAATAAGCCCTATACGCTAATACAAGTAGTATATTTTTATGAAAATCAACCATGTTTGCCCAAACAAACAAGCAAAAGTTACAAAGTGGCTTTGTTTTACATTTTTGGAAATCTCTTTATATCTAACTTATAGAAAACAGGTTCTTATATCTGCTTCTGTATTCCACCTGGTACGTGGTTTTGGTGAAAGAATATGAAAAAAATTCACAGTTACACAGCTGGAAAAGGGAGGTTTATGTGGAAATGGTAAGAAATGGTCTCAGAATTCCCAGGGTCCTCATTAAAGACCTAGTGCTTTAGAGAAAGACACTGCCACAGGATGTACATAGTCTTGGTTCCTGAATCCAAGGGGAGTCCAGAGAGACAGTATCTGTCCCAGGGCACTTGTCTAAGCAAGAATGCCTTTGCTCCTATTTACCTATTCCTGGTAACTAATGGCAGTAATTTCCTATATATTATTAAAATGAAATAAATAGAGGAAACCCAAACCACATATTTCCTTAATCACTAACAGCCTTAGGCTAGAAATCCATAAGAGTTTATTATTATAAGCCACAGAAAAAGTAAAAAAAAAATTTACTTAAAGGCAACATTTTTTTACTTAAAAAATTCGAAGTCCTATAATCCATTAACCTCTCTCATAATCCACTCTTTAATACATGCACTAGAGAGTTCCAAAAGCTAACCACCATACTCAAGTCCAGATCTTGAAAAATGCATCCTGCAGATTCTTGGGATTTTTATTTATTTATTTATTTTTTACATCAGTACAAACTAATTTATTTCAAGGGAGACATATACATGTGTTTGAAAGTAAATTATACCAATGTTTTCATTTATTTAATTTGAAATATTGTTCTTTTTAAAAAATAGTCTGTGTACAGTAAGATAAGAAGCAGAAAATATTATATTAAGCTAGGAGAAAAGACAGACCATCCACTCAATATCACAAGGTCCTACACTTCTGTTAGTGAGTCTGGTAATCCTCAGGACCCATAAGATAAGTGAAGAACAATATCTGAGAAGAATGTTCCTGGGACTCTTAAAGAAGACCCATTTATGGGCTGAAACACTTAATGTAGCTACTAGGGTGTACTACAGTATCTGAATATACTTAGTGACTTCTATCAACAAAGGTAATCCTCACTCATGCTACATGCCCTGTGGTGGTTAGCTGGAGGCTTTGCTCCATGCTTCCTCCTCCTGGGACCCAACTGGCAGCAGCCACCATCTCCATCAGTTGCTACAGCAGGAAGAGAAGAGGCCTCTTCTCTTCAAGCAGGGCCTTGGTCAGGTGGATAGTGCCCTGGTCTGGAAATGATACCACATCATTCCTGGTTATACTTCACTAGTCAGAAGAGTCATTTAACACCACAAATAGGTGAGATCATAATGCTATCATTGCAGAAACAAAATCTCATGAACAACACTAATGGCTGCCATGCAGAACATTGTAAAGGGTGTGATTCAGTGCACCACATCACAATCAATAGTGAGGAGTCTCCTGTGATCATTACCAAACCTCTCAGTGCTGAGGGAAACCATGCCAACGCATGATGAGGTAAATAAAATATTATGTGGAGCCAATATAATAAGCCTGGGATTTGGGTTTGCCAGACTTGGTTAACATAAAGGTAAAATCCTCCAGGAACAGGCCTCCAGCGACCTGGTGGTCAAAGTAGATGAGGAAAGCTGCTGGGTTAGCAAACTGTGTTGAGTTATAAAGCATCTGCCCCATCTGCAGGCAGGGGTGGGAGGTTCATTCTCAGTATATATGTTGCTATATGAGGTTTGGACAACCAGAGATGTTTTGTTTTAAGAGCTAGAAATCCAAGTTTGTAAAATCTCCAAAATTGAAACTATTTTTTAAAAAATGTATAAATTAGTCAAAACATGCCTGTCAGCCAGATGTGGCCTGTAGATTCCAATTTGTAGAGAAAGTTTACGTTGCTGACTACTTTCAGTCATCGGTTAAGACATCAACCCCTGGGGTAATGTTGATGTCCCCTGGGGAGGATCACTGAATGTGTGGTCTCACAAAACTATGAAGTATTTATTGGTGGATCTTGAGATTGAAATGACTGCTGAAGATGTTCGAGTTTTATAGGTGCCAAACTCCTATCAAGAAGATTCTACAGAGGGAGATAGATTTTTTTTTTCACCACTGTGACAAAAGTACCTGACAAGAGCAACTTAGAGTAAGGGAAGTTTACTTGGGGGCTCATAGTTTCAGAGGTTTCAGTCCACAAAAGGCTGATTCCATGGCTCTGGAGTCATGATGAAGCAGGGCATCCTGGCTGTACAGTGTGGCAGAGGAAATCTTCTCACTTTGTGGCAACTAGGATGCAGGTGTGTCACAGGGAAGGGGCCACAGGAAAGATGCACCCTTCCAGGACATGCATTCAGTGACTCACCTCCTTCAGCCAGGTAGGTAACTGCCTACAGTTACCTCCCAGTCCATTCAAACTAGGATGAACTGATTCAGTTAGAGCTCTCACAGTGCAATCATTTCACCCATGAACATTCCTGCATTAACACAGGAGCTTTGGGGAGACACTTCAGATCCACAGTATGACAATTTTAAACAAATACTGGCAAATGGAAGTTTATCCATAAACATGTGTTAAAGCAATGTGTGAAATTGCATGGAATTAATTCAAACCTATTTCTGCAGAAGCAGAACATGTATGATGGCTTTTTTTCTCACTCAGGGATGCAGAAAAATGATTTCTTCAGGAAATTCTATACAAATCCAAATTGCTTATTTTGAGCAGAATTTTCAGTGCTGATCAATAGAACTATGACTATAATTATATGGTGGGTTTTTGTACAATAAATATAATTTTCAAAGTGGCAAGTTAGATAGCTTCACACAGTCCCCAAATAGCCTAATTGTTACGATTTAGATCTGAGATGTCCCCCAAAAGATCATGTGTGGGACCCTGCAAGAGTTTTCAGAGGTTAAATGATTAGATTATGAGAGTCGTTACCTAATCAGTGGATTAATCCACTGATACAGATTAACTGAACAGTAACCATAAGCTGATAGAGTGTATCTCTGGGGTTTCTATTTTGTCCCTAGTGAGCAGAGTTCTATTTCTGCTTGGGGGTTGCCATGTCCCGAGCTACTTTCTTCTTTCACACCCTCACACCATGATGTTCTGCCTCATCTTGGGCCCAAAGCTATGGAGTTGGCTGACCATAGACTGACCCTCTGAATCTGTGAGCCAAAATAAACTTTTCCTACTCTACGTTATTCTTGTCATGTCTTTCAGTCGCAATGACAAAAAAAAAAAGATGGCTGAAACACGGGAGGCACCAGTGGGAAGCAGCAAAAAGGCCCTTCCCATGCAGGCAAGGCTGTGGCACTTGAGAGACCTAGCAGTTCAGCCCAGAAGATCCAGCTGCAGATGGGACCTGGACCACAAACCCAAGAACATACAGGTACAGTGTCTGAATGGATGCTGGCACTGAGATCTGACAACACTTGAGGTTCCACAGAAAGGAGATAAACTTCAGAGAAAAGAAGGGAGGGGAAATCCCTGAATTAACTGGATTTCCCCAGAATCAACAGAGATACAACTATCAGTCAGAGTGAAATCTGAGAAAGAAATTCAATTCAATTAAAAAGAAAGTAGAGTGGCTACTTTCCACTTCCAGTTTTAGCCTGGGATTTCATACTCCCCACAGGATTGTGGCAGGCTAGGTTTTCTGAGAAGCAGACTCCCAGGCCCACAGAAGGTGCTGGAAGCAAAAAAAATGGGTAGGAGAAGATAGAGAGGCAGATTCCAAAGAGCCTCGGCTGGCCCCTGTGGAGGCAGGACTGACCCTGCAAAGTTGTCCTGATTTAGGGCAAAGGAACTGAGTTTTGGTACTGTTCTTTATATCCCAGCCACTGGATGTCAGCTTTGGACAAAGCAGCTGGTGGGCAGCACGTCACGATGCCCACTGATTATCAAGTGAGATAACTTCACACAGCACAGCCATCATGGGTTGGTAAATAACAAGCATGAAGCAAATGCCAGTGTATTTTCCTGCCCCCTCCATGCAGGGTGCTGACATTCTATGACTCTGGGAACTTAAGGCATTCCCTTGGTACCCCCATTTCAGTAGCAAAGATCTTTTCTGTAACATTCATATACTACTTGAATAGCTGAAGTGGTGTATGGCCAAAGTCAAGAATGTGGCCTAGAGCAGCCTCAAGGTGGTAGCAGAAGCACCGAGGCAAATATGGGAAAAGGAACCATAAAACTATAAGTTAGTTAAATAACTAAATAAATGGACCCTTCCATGTAGAAACCTTTACTTTATTTTTCATTTGCTTTTGTCCCACTTCTTCAGAATATGAGTTTCAAGTGATGCTTGACACAAAAAAGGTTCCATGGAAAGATAAAGGCAGGAACCTCTCAAACTCCAGCCCCTCTTGGAGACTGCAGGTGGGTGCTAGCCCACTGAGAAGACCTGAAAAGGTCTGGAGCTTTGTGAAATGCACATTTCCTAGACCACAGGTGAGGGCCTAGACAACTCCTGGAAAGGCTACACATTTCAAAGGGCTTGTGCATATCAAGCAGCTCACGGATTTGTTTTTACTTTTCTAAGCAAATATTCCTTTTTGAAGACATAAGCAATGATATGGAGTGTCCTGCTGCTTTTCTTGGAATGTGTTTTTAAATCCATGGAGGTACGGGGGAGGGGGGGGAATCTTGGCTGAGGCTTCTTTTCCAGCAGTGAAGAGTCAGTCACATTATAGCAAGAGCCAGAGAGGGGCTGTCTATTACATGTGGAAATAACTTTTAAAATTAGACCTTAACCATATAGGAAATGGCAGAGTCAATTGGAGATTTTATATCTACTAAGATTCTAGAAACTGTCTTCTACTTCTAGTATACAAGTAGTAAACTAATGGCTAGAAAGTGTTGCACACCAGGTAGGGGCCAGCTGCTGCAGTCATGGGTGCTTTTTACATCTATAGTGTCACTCAAGGGGCTGCTCAGGCTGAGAGAGGTCAAATGATGCACCCCAGTTCCCTAAGACAGAAGGTATGGTGGAACCTGGATGGTGTGACTCTCAGCCCAGCTCTTATGGCAATGTTCCACCCCAAACCCTCATGTTATTCTCATAACAAAGAAATAATAAAATCACACTTAAAATAAAACTGATGAATATGACCCCCACAAGAATGTCACTTAAAAATCTGTCACTTGGGAAACGAACACAAATATTATATGAACTCTGACCTTTAATACTTGTTGATTTGGACAAAACTATATTGCAAAAGACAATGTTACATGCTTTGCCATGATGCTAGGAAATTTTATGTTCATATGTGACATAAAAACACAGACCTATATTTGGTAGTTTCCCTGTTTATAGTCACCAAACCTGTGACTGAAGTTTTGGTATTTGGTGACATTTTAGTTGATAGTTCTGCCTGCTTTCCTATGTCCCTCAGCTCTTTCCCTCTGAGACAAAGACCAGAACAATTTCTTTTTTTGTGTGGCCATGGCAAGGGTGAGAGGTTTCCTACAAACAATGGGCCAGCACCTCCAAGAGATTTAGACTCACAGGCATGTAGCTTTCTTCACATGTACTTGCACTTGTGCTCAATGAACATACATGGATGAGTCCTGCTCCTTCTGCCTTCTCCTCCAATAGCCATTCTTAATTGTCAGCTCACCTTCTCTGAGCTAGAATGCTCCTGCTCAAGAAAGTCACTCTCCACTTTGGAGATGAGGAACTAGAGCTGAAGTTGGTGCAGTTTGGTTGTCCCCAATTATCACTTCTCTCAGGTAGGGTTAGCATGGCAGGAGCAGAAGTACTTGAAACTCAATGATTTTTAACCACTAGCCTCAACTTCTTCTTTGCACGAAACCTTTACCAGCTCTGCCTTGAATTTCACTCCCTTCTGGAGCCTTTTCCCTGGTGACACTCCTCATAAGTGGTAAATCAACCTAAACACAGAAAGGGGAGTCTCCCCTGAACACGCTGAAGATCTGAACCAACCCCAACAGGGAGGACTCTGCGATGGGTCCTCCACAGGCTGGTTTTGCCCACCCTCTAGTGACTGGCAGAACAACAGTAACGTGTGGGAGAAGAGCATGCACCTTGACCTTCACTGAAAATATCAAAGAGATGTTGGGCCCATTTACTCCTCTAGATTGAAATTGTTAAACTTTTATTTTTACAGTGGCAAAAAACATTCAAGATAAAAATTTTCCCCTGCCTCCCTCCCTTCCTTCCCTCCCTGCATCCTTCAATAAGCATTAAGTATCTCCTAAGTATGTCCTTCTGCTGCAGGAAGTGCTGTGGAATTGAGGAGGACACAGCCCTTGGCCCTGAGTGTCTGAGAACCCAGCAGGGAAGAGCAGCAGAGCAGGATTCCCCCAGGGGGGCTGCTGGGAAGCAGGCACAGGTGAGGCCACCCAGGAACACAAAGGAAGGAGGAGAAAGCCAGGGAAGCTCCAGAAAGGGCTGGGAGTTTCTCCTGTGGTGGTGGCCAGCTTGCTCCATGCTGGTACCCTGAGGTGTCAGAGGGCCAAGGCAGCCTGGGATCTCCGTCCGTCAGGGCTGGCGGGGCTGGGGGGGGGTGTGGGCAAGGGCAGGGGATGGAAACCATTTCTGACTATGGTGCACACAGTGAGTTACAACCTGTAGGTCACCGGGTGCCCTCGAAGTCAGGGTGAGGATGCAGGGGCCACAGCCACACTCACAGAGTGCCCATCATGGGCCAAGACTGGTCCTGGGGCTTCGTCTGCGTTAACTTGGTCACCAGCAATCTCCAGGGAGATAGGTCTGATTATAATCACATGAGGCAACTGACACTCAGGGAGTTCAAGTGGCCTATCAAGGGCCCCACAGCCTCTGGCACTGGACCCTGCACTTAGCCATCCTGTACACCACCTCTGCAAGGAGAAGCTCTTCAGTGGCCATTGGCAAGTTTCATGCTATATGATAAACATTTATGATGCGGTTGGCTTATATTCTAGGAAAGTAAATATAAAGAATGCTAAAATGTATATATATATATATGCACACACATACATAGAAGCACATGTAACATACACATACACATATGTAAAATTATATATTACATACCATCAACTATTTTTGCCCTAGTTCTAGAGTTTCTATATATACTTAATCATATTAGCTGACTGTAGTTTCAAAAACCACCCAGAACTACTGTAGCAGCAATGGTGGGGAAGGATCTGGAAATGTGGATATTAACAAGCCTTTCAGGTGATTTGTCAGGTACACTAAAATGTGAGAACCACCAGACTAAGGAAGATTGATCAGCAGTAGTGATTGCTGACCTCTTTTTTATTACATTTTAAGTGTATACTTTCATCAACTTGAAGGAAAACCTTTGTACTCTTAAGTTCTGTTTCCATTTCAATATCATTTAAACCATTTTAATTAGTGAATAACATTTTCATAGATATTAAAGGTCAGGATTTGGGAAGTCCAGGTTAATGAATTTTTTTTTATTTCATTACCAAATTCAACACAGATAATTTTAAAGCTCACAGCTCTTCTAAGAAAGGTATGTGCTGTATTTTTCCTTTGCAGGTGGGAGGTAGAAAAAGGAGGAGCACACACTAACTCATTTAATGAACACTTACTTGGGTCTGGGTCTGAGGGACGTGGCTTTGGAAAAGAGAACAGATGAGCCCTTTGAGCTAGGGCAGCTCTGTGGGGCTCTGTTCATCCACAGGAGCAGGGCACGTGCATTGGGTTCTCTCCCAACCAGACCCAATCCTAGTAAAACTTGTGAAAAACAATTCAGCAAGCTTAAGCCTTCAAAGTTAGGATGATGAGGATGATGATGAACTTTAGCGTACACTTATGGTTTAAAAAATGGAAAAGGATGATTGGCTTTGGTCACACTGTCATTATTTAAAAACCTGCCCATGGCTACTGGCTTTTAAAACACAACATGGAGAAGTCTCATTATTACTACTTCTACCCCCTACCACGCCCCAGTCTCCTGCCACTCCAACTTCAGCCTAAACTTTGAAGCTTGCTCTCCGCGGCCTTCTCGTGCTCACCCATTTCAGCAGCCTCTGCTCTTGCCTTCCTGGTCTTCCGTTCAGCAGCCCCCCATCCAGGTTCATCCACACTACTCCCTACTCTAGAGGGGCTTTCTCCAAGGACATGGTCTGCTTTCTTTAAGGACCCCATTAGGGCTCCTCTGGCTACAGGAAACAGAAACTCCACACCAGTTAGTGCTGGGTCAAAGACAAAGCGAAATGGGTTGGCCTATAAAACCAAGGATGGAACTGCTCATGGTCCTGCCTCCTCCTGTGGCTTTGTTCTCAGCCACACTCGCCAAGTGTTGGCCACATGGCCGCTCTCCCTCCATGTTTGGGCAAGTCCAGGCAAAAACCCAGGGGTTGGCTGACTGTGCTTCTGCCTCTGGCCCATCCTGAGCTGGTTGCTCTAAGCACAGTTGGCCTGTATCTCCAGAGAACAGTACTTGGCACAGATTAGGTGCTCAATAAATAGTTAATTGTTATTATCATTTATTATTGATAATTAAGCATGAATGAATTCATGAGCAAACCCTCCCGGTAAAGTGTGCTAAGGGCAAGGAGAGCTCTAAGTGACAGGTGACAGCCCAAGGACGGGACCTTGAAGGAAGGCCTGGGCAGGTTAGGGAAGACTTTTCAGGGAGGGAATGGCCGGGGTTTGGTCTGCAATGACAGGTAGGAGTTCCTCAAATGAGGACAAGGGGCTGGGTAAGAGGTGGGGGAGGAGCACGCAATGAGTTGGAGGAGGCTGTGGGGGGGGGGGCTCAAAACCAGGGTTAGACTCACAAAACCTCCATTGGTCACATGTGGCCTCTAGGATGCAGTTGGGGAGGGGAAGTACTATAGACGAGAGTGAACCAATGTGCATGTGTGTGCAGGGTGACAGGAACAAGGTCACTGTGGGCCACACTGAGAGTTCATTCTCAGATAGATGGGAGCTACTGAAGAGGCTCTCCACTAAGGATGGCCAGGGGTTTGGGTTCCAGTCACCTGCCAGCAGAGTGGTTATGAACATAGGACTTCAGCCACCCTGATTCCTCCCTCTCTGAGCTGATGGGAGGGCAGAGAGCAACCAACCAAAAGCCGTGCCCCACCGAGCCTGGCATGTGATAGACACCCAATGAACATTAGCGTTTCTTCCTTTCCTTGTGACCTGGTTAATTTTTACATTTGACTTACCAGAGGGGGGAAAACATTCAGTAAATTGAAAACTCCTCGTGTATAACTGTACAGTCCCAGAGTTCACTGGGTGATTCAAAGCCAAGGAGAGGGAGAACTGGGTCAGGGCTTACTGCCTAACGTTCAGCAGTGTTAGTATGGCTTCAGTGTCTTCTCATCCCCATTTGTTCCATCATGATTGGAAGAAGGGAGGCGCATGCTTGTTGCAGAAGACAGGCATCTCACACTTGTCACTTTGGGATTTGGTGAAGGTATAAGAGCTTTACAAAATTGCTGAACCCTTTTAAAATTCATATAGCTCAAGGCTAAAAATGCACACAGGGATATTCTTTTTTTTTTAGAGAGAGTGAGAGAGGAGAGAGGAGAGAGAGAGAGAGAGAGTGAGAGAGTGAGAGAGAGAGAGAGATAATTTTTTTTAATATTTATTTTTTAGTTCTCGGCGGACACAACATCTTTGTTGGTATGTGGTGCTGAGGATCGAACCCGGGCCGCACGCATGCCAGGCGAGCGTGCTACCGCTTGAGCCACATCCCCAGCCCATACAGGGATATTCTTTTAGAAATCACAGAGGTAGGCATCTTTCTCCAGATGGAACACTTCTTAAAGAATTCCCTTGGCCATATGTATTCATTCATAAGAACAAATTAGTCAAGAGGCGAAGCTTAGAATCAGGCCACAGAGACAATGAATGCTGATATTTAAGGAGGGAAATAATTCCCAATATAATGCTTTGTTTAGAAGCTTTAAAACGAGAAATAAAAAAAACCCAATCTGTTTCCTTTGTCAATGTGGTGTAACAGAAAGGACAGCATGACCTGCCAGTTACTAGCTACATGACCCAAGGCAAGTCATGTGCCTTCCCTAAGATTCAGCTCTCTCACTCCTTCACTGGTAAAGAGAAAAATCTAAATTTAAAGGTTGTTGTGAGACTGAGTGAAACAATGTAGTTTATAATGGATTAACAACTATGAGATACTGGGTAAATGTAAAGTTCTTTTTGTGGGGATAATTATACATTTCCTAAAATTATTCAGGGTTAAACACAACAGAAATCTCTTATATCATAATTTTTTAAAAATGGAGTTTATATATACTGTGGTAAAACATAACTGCCTGCCTTTACTCTGTTAATTCTGGGACATACTGAACCTAGAATGCTGTCTTATTTCTGACTCACAACTTGAGTATTAAAGAAGGATCTGTTGCAAATGATGGTGACCGGACTTCTTAGGTAATTTTCTAAGTCATACCAGAACAATAAAAGTTGCATGTGTAAACTTTAACTTATTCTTCTGATGGCTGGACTTCATTAGGTTCATAAATAGGAACTTGGAACAAAGTGAAATATTAACCTTCTAGAAACTTCAAAGTGCTTATGTATAAGGAGAGACAAAAATCAATGAGGACATTTATAAACTCACAGGAAAACCCAGCCAGACATGTCATTATTGAGAAATGAGTAACATCAGTTCTGCAACCTGTTTGAAGCAATGGAAACAAATAGCCTCAACTGTGGCCTTGATAGTGTCATTCCTGTTAATGTCTGTGGAAATTACTCAGGAAACAAAACCCCTCTTCTTCCCCACATTTGATTTGAAAAAAAAAAAATCCCAGAAAATCTTGTAGGCCAAGCCTTTACTTCATAGGCTACAGAGGGACTTTTGGCCCTTCTTTGAGGTCTGCAGGTTTCTAGCTTCTACATCTCTTTGCTGATGACCTGGGAGGTCCTATGTCCAACAGAGACATCTGCTACAGATGGAGCCATGTTTCTTCCCATTTTAAAAAATATTTACTGAAAATATCAAGTTGATAAGAATTCAGTTCATCAGAGTTGACTAGGAGTCTTTAGCTTATTTGCCTTAATCTTATTTAAGAGCATTTAATTATTAAGAGGTCTACAAATATAATTCTACAGAGCTGGAGGCAAAGAATAGGGGGGAGGTGTTCCAGATGTGGTTTGGGGGTTATTTCCATGTCTGTCTGGTAATCTGGACACTACATTCCTACCTATTACAGTAAACACTAGATGTCCCATTGTCTGATTTAATAGCATCTTTTCAAGAAGGATAATGTGGATTATTTGATTAAACTAAAAATGAATCTGAATTGGAATACCTGAGCTTTCTCAAATCAAGTGAGCAGGATATTCAGGACAGAAGAGAGTGGTGGGAGCTGACAGATGAGTCACAGTTCTGGTTAGGAAGGCAGTGCAGTCAACTTAAGCGCAACACAAGTTGTTTCCTGGCCCCCCTCAAAGGAGAACCAGGAATGACCTGAAACATCCAGCAGAGGGCGCAGGCTTGCAGGAGCAGCTCTAGGAGAGGCTTAGCTCTGGATCTCAGAACTTAGTTTCTATCTCATGGTTCTATCCTCTGGCTCTACAGAGCGGTAGGAAAGCTTCAGCAACACGGGCTGTACTTCCAGTCAAGTCCAGCCAAGCAGGAGGAGAGTGAAAGGTCTTCTGAAACTGGCAATGACAGTCTAAACTGTTTCATTAGCTCTGACTTGAACTAACCAGCCTCAAGTCACAACGCACCTCTGAAATCCAGCAGATTTTCCTCTGCCACAAGTCCTTAAACTGCAAGTGGGAGAGAAGTAGCTCTATATACAATTTCCATAAAACAGTGCTTAGGCTCTGGGGGCAAAAATGACAGCTATTCATTGTGGAGTGGAGGTAGGACTGATGTGTCCTGATTACATAAGTAAAGATGGTGGCAGGAGAAGTGCTGCAGAACCAGCAAGAGGGTGGCACCTGTGCTAAGGTAAAGGAAGAAAATACCAGGAGTCATTAAAATGGTGTCTCATCTACCGAGTTTAATGTCACCCTGAGCTTTGAGCCTGTTTCTCATACATACAAAAAAACTGTATACATCAGAATTACCTGGCAAGTTGTTTTCAAATGAGAGGCCCAGGCTCAGTTTTGTTGCCTACCTGCTGTCCAGAGCCACTGAAAGGAACGCTGAGGTCATACTCAGGGAAAACCTTCAGAGTTGGATCCAGAATAGAATTTACTCCCCACTCTACCCAGTCTCTAGAGCTGGGCAGCTGTCCTAGCTTTCAGCATCATTTGCCTCCTGCAGTCAGAGGTGATAAAAGTGACAGGGCTATTTTTCTCCAACATGCCCTGGAGATGCACATGTACAGAGTTCTCTAAAGGGTGGGCTCTTCTTTCATTGAGTCTGCCTCGAACAGTGGTTCTCAAAGTGAGGGCCCACCAGTGTCCAGAGGAACCCAAGACACCTTCACAGAGACCATGATGTCCAAACTAATTTTATTAGTTGACTTTTTTAGTAATTGAAATGACAACTAATCTTTTAAGAAACTTCTGCTTGGGCTGGGGATGTGGCTCAAGCGGTAGCGCGCTCGCCTGGCATGCGTGCGGCCCGGGTTCGATCCTCAGCACCACATACCAACAAAGATGTTGTGTCCGCCGAGAACTAAAAAATAAATATTAAAAATTCTCTCTCTCTCTCTCTCTCTCTCTCTCTCTCTCTCTCCTCTCTCACTCTCTCTTAAAAAAAAAGAAACTTCTGCTTGTAAATTTTGTTCTACTATATTTTTTAAAATATAGTAGAACAAAATAGACTAGAAACATTCGTCTCTTTTAGAATTCCATATCTAAGGCCAGAGCTGCTTCCCACACTTCCAAACAAACAATATATCATCATAGGTTGAATATAGAAGCAGATGTGCGAATCCAGCTGTCTCCTATTAAGTCAGAGACTAAGGAGATTTACAGAAAAATGTAAAAACAATGCCAATATTCTGACTGCTTTTTCATTTTGGAAAACATGTTTTTTCCACAAAGTATGTTATTGAACACACAATGGTCATTTGTTACTCATGTTATGGGCTTGCTACTTTTTAAAGAACTTATAAATATTTTATCAGCTTTGCTTTCTACTATGGCAAATATAGATATAGTTCACATAAATAAAAGCCCTTTGATGTCCTGAGTAAGTTTAAAGAGCACAAAATGGCCCGGAGGAGAAGATTTGAGCATCTCTGGACTAGAGTCCCAGTGAGTCAGAGCCGGGGACTATTTTTACATTTAAGTGTCCCAGGCTTGCAGAGTTGCTCACTTTTCACAGAGAATGAGCACAAGATGCCAGAACAGACACCCCCCACCTATTGCATAGCCTAATCTGTACTATAAAACCCAAGGAAATGGGGACGATTCAACGAGTTCATTGCTGAAAATTTGTTCTTGCTCATTACTCCCACATCTGTTAGGTTTGGTCCTTTGAGACTGTCACCAGCATGTAACTTTCCTCTAGGCCACAAGATGGCAATGTTGCACACAAAATAGCAGAGCCACGAGCTAGCTGTTCCTGAAGATTTGGATAAGGAGGGTTTGGCCCATTTTACATCAACACACACTGAACATATTAGGATAACTTCCCTTTTTGTTCCCATAAAGTGGTGAGGACACTAATAGTGAGAGATTGGTGAACACAGTTGCTTTCTAATGTAATCCACTGGACAAAATGACCTAATTAATATTTATAGTTTTTTCTCATATAGTAGGTGGGGGGGGTCTCAATTTTGGCTATAAATTGGAATCACTAGTAGCATCTAAAATCCAGATATCCAGGCCTTGTACCAAGTAGTTAAATCTAGATTTCTGAGCACAGGCCCAGGAATGATTTGTATTTGTTTTTTAAACTCCTCCATGAATTCCAGTGTGCAGCCAAGAGTAAGAGTTACAGTCGTATAAACTTTGTCACTAAGAAACCACCAGCCTGGACCCTATTGAAGGGACACTGACTTTTCCTTGTTCCTTCAGTAAATTCTCTAAATCCTTGCTCCAGTTAACTATTTCCCATCATTTAAAATTTAGCCAATCATTTGGGGAAAGGAGCCAAGTATGTTCTGCAGGAACTCAGATATCCATAACCACCAGAGTTACCATCTGAAACATGTTCTCATGTAGGGGTTTGAACTCATATGAAGAGGCACTCCTAGTGCCAGTCTAAGCTAGTATATGAGAGTTTCAGAAATACCACAAGCATGGGTAAGTTGAGAGCTACACTCTGTTAGAAGACAATGTCCCCTGAATGTCTGATAACCTTCACCTCCTCATCTCACTTTTAATCTAACCCAGGTCCACAGACCCTGATCAGATCACCTGGGGAGTCTTAAAAATGCAGATACTTGAACTTCACCAGTGGAGACCTAGATGCCTTAGGTCAGGAGGGGCTGAACATGGGTCTATTTCATAAGCTCCCAAGTGATTCTAACCTGCAGCCAGTTTGAGAACAACCAACAATCAAATCAGCTACAGCTCAGCCTGGGTGATAAATTCCACATCATTAGGGGTTTGGGATATAAAATAATGCTTGGCAAAACCTGGTTTCATGAGGAAATGTAATCTAAGTTCAAATCCATTCTTACAGCGTTCTATCCCATTCCATTTTATGACTGTGTATATGTGAGGGTAGGAAGATGGATGGCTGTAGTCATTACTGTACCTGTCACTCTTACTAGCTAAGTTATGCTCATCTTCATTTATCCTTGACTCCTGAGAAAAGACTGGTTATGTCAGTTACATGTTATTTTCAAAGGACCTCCTGCAGAGAAAATCTACAGGTTTTCCAGACCCTGTAATATCAGTGTGTCTTATTCACCTCTTCAATTACATTAACAATTCAGTCTCTTTCTTTGGGAAGTGAATGCAGAACCTCTGCCTGGTAGAGGGCATTTGCCAGCCATCATGTGTGAATTTTAATGAAGACACAAAGCCCTTCCATCATCCAAGACCCAGATCCCCTCCACAGCAACATAGTTGTGGGATCCACCCCCCAAAACGAGCTATGCTATCATTGTGAAGGAATACCCATCTGGCTTCCAAACTTGGTTAACTTCACATAGGTGATGAGAGCAGTGCTAACAGAGTAGGACAACTTACAGGTACCCAGGCTGTGTTCTAACCTCACCTTGCACTAGTATCCTCTGCTTCATCTGCCCTCTTAAATTCATTCTCTGTCCTGCCTTCATTCTGGAACAGGGAGGCTGTCCCCTGTAGACTGCCCACCAGCTCCTTAGCTCTCTGGTTTCTGCTGAGATTGACCAGTGGGAGGCACAGGCAGATCAAAGGGTAGGAGGAGAGAAATTAAGTCAGTTTCTCTTCAATAGGGGCCAGGCTGATGGTTTCTCTCTAGGGTGGTGCAGGAGTTCAGGACTGAGGAGGGCTCCCTCTAGCTTTCCTGAAACTCTGATAACCCTCTTGCCTTCCCTCTTCCTGAAGCACAGGGGTGGTGGCGACTTCTGATGGTGCAGGCCCCCAGAAAAGCTCCCTTGTTAAACAAATAATCTTCAACATCCCAGCTGAATGTGCCTTGCATTTCCTGCTGGAACACCTTCCAGAAAACTGCTGTCTGAATTCATTTTTCACTTCCCAGTGATTCATACAGGAGTCATGCAGGTATAACTTGCAAGCTCAGAGATCTTTAAGATAACTTCTGAGTTTGCATTCACATTTTTTCCCTTCCATTTAAACCTCCTAGATGTCCTTGAAATATTTTTTATGCTACTGAACCAGATATCTCAATTGTCTTATAACACAATAGGGATTGTTCAAGAGGATTTTGAGATTCCCTTCCTTTGTCTTCCAGGCTCTGGCTACCCATGATGCTACAGTGCATCCTTGGCCAGATTTCAGCCAGTGGAGGACAGAGCTTGCCCCAAGAGAAAGGTGACATACCCTCCAGGTGAATCTGAGATACACTGTCCTCTAAGGTGAACTTGGAGCAACTGATCACATTTTTAAGTTTTCCATGGTGCATTAGCCAAACAGTGTTTAGAGATGCACTCTTGATGTGCTGGTGCTGCGGTAAAGACATATCAGTGTCTAGAAGGCTCATGCTTTCTGAAGGTGAACCAAGACAGATGCCCAAGAATATGTGTGTGGGGGGGAGTCTGGCCACTTCCTTCACCTCCAATCTTTAGGTGGAGATCAAAGCAGAAGGACCTTGGTGTAAAGTAAAACCATGTATTCATAAAACATCTGAAGAAACTCATAGGAGCAGTTGGCATGCAACCTATCTTTATATATTTTTCCTGCCTGTAGGTGAGTTCAGCCTTCCATTTTATCCTGGTCTGCCACCACCGAGCACATGAGTAATAAAATGTCCAAACCCTCCTCCCTGAGTCCTTTGAGTTCTTTAGGATCAGAACAGAGTGCTGGGGTCTTTGCAGACATGAAGCTGAACTGCTGACTCTGAGCAGTTGCCTCTGCCTGTAATTGGTCAACCTCTAGTGGAGGAGAAAAATATCCAAATCTTAGGTTCTCAAACTGCATGCAAAGTACCACCTGAGGCTTGTGAAAATACTGGCTGGCAGGGCCACCCCTGGAGTACCTACCTGATCCAGTGGCTCCGGGATGGGACCTGAGCACATGCATTTCTAACCAGCAACTCACATGCTGAAGGTCCCTGAGGGCCACACTTTAACCATTGATTTAAACAGTTACTTGGACAAAACATGCTAAAGGATCATAAAGATTATGTGCTAAATGTGGGTGGGGTGTTTGTTAGATGGGACTGGGCCCTTGCAGATTGTATTAAAAAAAGAAGTAGCTGTGCTGGCCTCCAAAGGGCAAACCGGTATCTACAAATCACAGTAGGGGGATGCATTTCAGGTAGATGGCACAGAGCGAGGGGAAGCAAGGGACAGAAAGGGCAGAGCTGCAGGAGAAATGCTGGGAAAGGTGGGGCTGGATTGAGAAGGGATGCCCCTCACCACCTCCTAACCACCGTCTGTCTACCTCAGGCCTGAGGCTCTGGGATTCTCTTGGGGGAACCTGTTTTTGAGGCATTTTTCTGCCAGGAATGGGTGTGGGAGCCCACTAGATTCTCCAGATTCCCCTGTGCACCCTGGAAATGGGAGGGGCTTGACAGCTCAGGGCATCCTCTCAGCCAATACAGGAAAGAGGTGACAGCTAAGCACTGCCCCTTCAGTGCCTCCCAAGACCTGTTCTTCATGGCCCCTTACAGGAAGACCATCTTGACAACTTGATGCACAATCATACTCTCCTCTCAGTTTAGCTGTTTGACTCACCCTGACTTGACCCTTCCCTCCTGCTTGGGGCATACCTTCCCACATTAACCATCTATGCCAGGCCCTACTCTCATGCTCTACTTTCCAAGGGACCCAGGCTCAGACAGGCTGCAAATATCATGCTGAGGACTCTGAACTTTGTTCTGTAGACAAAGGAAATCAGCATTTTGCCAAGATTAAAACAACATGGAAACACTCTCCTGAGCAAAGAGTCACCTGGGGCACTAGCCATTAAGTTCCATCATGGGATTGGGGAATATAACTCAGGATGATCTGAGTATTCCACTGACCAACCAGGCTGGGCATTCATTCATTCCTGAGCGTGGCCATTGCCACCTGTTCAAGGGCAGTGCAGGAAAATGTAGTATCACTCTACACAAAGATATCTGAATGGGTCAACTGGATCATATGGTGGGAACTGGGAAATAAGCAATGAAAGAATTACTCTAGATATAAAGGTCACTGCTCCATGAAACAGTTCATCTGTAAAGGAGGACACCATGAAGAGGTGGAAAGATTCTGTAGCCAGAAAAGGCAGCTCACCTTGGTTTGCAGTAGAAGAGTGGAAACCTAACAGGGCTTCGATGCTTACTATAAGAAAGCAAGAGGGACCCAGGGATTGGTCAGACAGCAGCTGGGGCATGCTGGAGGGGAGGGGAAGTGGGAGGTGGGCTGAGAGTGTCCTGGGAGAGCACAGTGAGGAGTCTGGGTGGGCAGTGGGAGTGCCAGGGAGGCAGCCGCAGCCAACACATCTCAAGGGACAGTCATGCCACACACTTTTTTTATGTGGCCATTTCCGCCCTGTGCTATAATTACCCTCTTCCAGCTCCTAACCTTTAGTAAAAGTCTCTAAACACAAACTCTTTGTGAGGGATGGGAAAACCAGCCTGGTTGCAGAGTGCTGGAACTGATCTGGGGTGGTGGGGAGAAGAGGGGGGACAGAAAGTTTGCTTTAACATATGTGATTTAAGATATAATAAATTCTTTTTTTCCTTTTCTAATTTTTTGAGTAGATACTACAGGTATCATGATGCAAAATTCAAAAAGTATCAAATAGGATCAGGGGAAATTTTCCTTTCCACACTTACCCCTTTCAAATACCCTCTGCCTCTCCCTATAGTCAACCAATGACTCTTATTCTTGTGTTCTTCAAAGGAAGTTTTATGATCTGCCAGGAAAGGACATATATACAATAGATTTTTCTCCTAATTTACACAAAATATACATACTGTACATACATATGATATCACAAGTTGCTTTTTTTCATTTTCTGGCCAGGGGATCTTTCTGTTTCAGCCTATGTCAGGATTCTCATTCCTTTCCAGGTGTTGCATGGCATTCTGTTACAGGAAGGTGCCATAATTCATTGAAGAGCCCTGAGTTGATGGGTATTCAGATTGTTTTCTAACCTTGGCTGCTGTAAAATATAGTGAAGTGAATGGATACAATATGATACAAATTGAGCAATCCTAATCCAAAAATCTGATATCCAAAATGCTCCAAAATCTAGTGTGGGTCAGGTTCCTCATCTTGCCTTTGGATTTCAGATTTTCAGATTGTGGATTGGCAATTGATATAGTTTATGTAAGGATTCTGAAATCTAAAAGGCTCCCAAATCTGAAATACTATTTTGGATAAAGGATATTCAATTCATATATTTTTAAATGCATTTTATTATATCAAAGGTACAGATGTTTTTTTTCCCAGTAAAACAGAAATGCACTTTAATATGGAAACCATATTTAATTAATATAAGTGTGCTGTTGAAAACATTATTTGTCACATGTTTGGTTCAGTAGGATAGTTTAAAAAGAAAGGTTAGTTCATATGCCTGGGAATGGCAGTGTGTTTTCAAACACAGATCATGTAAAGACTGAGTGATTTTTAGCATGGTGGATGTAGGATGGCCAAAACCAAGGATATTTACTTAACGCAATAAAGGCAATCAGGACTGAATGAGGCCCAGCTGCTCAGTAGATTTAAGACGCTCCAAACTTGGAATTAGAAAGCCTGGGTTTGATTCCTCATCCTGCCTCTGTGAACATTTTAATGAAATGGAGATGGTGTTTCCCGCCTATGAACCTAGCTAAGCAGTTCCAAGGATAAAATGGGTAATTATTTCACATATGTGAAATCTGTTTATGAACTATAAATGTCTGAACCAATGTTAAATCCTGTTGTTACTCTTACATTGCTCACAGCAATTTCTGAAGGTCAGTAGATAACCCAGCTTTAGAATAAATTCTAAATACTTGGCATATAGGAAATTGTACCAGACATAAGCATTTTAATTAAATACACCAAATAGTGGTTCTTACACATCATAATGTTTTAAAAACCAATTAAAAAGAGAATCAGAAAGGAAACCTACTGTGATTGGCTAACCATTGCTAATTTTTTTTTGCATCTTCCCCATGTCCCCATCTCATCCACAGTTATTAAAATCAAGTTCACTGCTAACACTCTTGACAGCAGATAACTCTGGAAACCACTCAAATCCGATGGAGAAAGTAACATCTTTGTGCCAATTAGCACTGTTAATGTTCTTGGATTCACCCATAACAGTCTCTCTGGATTCATTTGGAAATGGTCAATAAAATGAATGGGGGAACATTTGAGTAATCTGGAAACAGAAATGGTGTGTTTTGCATTTAAGAAATATTGAGAAATCTACCCATTTTACTCATTAAAACTTTCAAGACGCACCATCACTGAAGCAGATAAGTACCCAAGGCACTTCTCAGTCAATCCATTCATGTTTCCAGTAGCTCTTCTCTAGTCCCTGCCTTCACGGCAACAAGCCATTGACCTGCCCTTAAGGGACACACAATTTCTGGCAAGACTGGGACTTTTAATAATTCCACTTGTCAATACCAGTCAGAGAGAAACAGATGGGATTTCTACCAAGTTACTTAACAAACTACTAACAGAATGAGTGGCTGCCAGCAAGTGACCAGACCCAGTGTCCAGAGTATTCCCCAGGAAAGCCAGATATCACATCATTAGTGTCCAAGAAAATCCACACTGATGACACCTGTCCATCAAAGCACTTGCTGAACTTGAACTTCTTCTTTCCATATTTTCTTTATTTGCCTTTATTTTCCCCAAAGATGAAAGTATACTGGGTAACTCATTCAACACGATTATGAATCTGATTATTCATCTCCTCCACTTTTTGAAAATAAAGACAAAATATCTATAGAAAAGAGTATGTTTCGTGGTACTAATTTCACAATAGCAGTATCAGAAATATCAGCTTCTATGGAGCAAACACTCCTATCAGGGGAGGACAATGATCTAGAAGGATCAGTTCCAACATCCAGGATCTAAGCTTCCATCCCCAACATGGAAGGGGTGGCCTCTCTCCCCACCTCTTTTCCCTGACGAGTTCTGTTGCACAACCTGCCATTTGTAATAGATTGTTTTTCCTGGTGGCACTGCTCTCTGATTCAGAAATATAAACACCACTTCAGAGATTTATTTTATAATTCATCTTCTGCTTTGTCACGGCCAGGAAGGTCAGCTTCCAGATTTTCTATTCGAAATTACTTTTGAACAGATTTTGCAGACAGACTAAGGAATGGCTCTGGACTGTACCAGAACAAACCCAGAAAGTTGGGGACTCAAGTTTCTCCTCTCTCTGGTTAAAATGCAAACAATCAACAACGCTACAATTTCCCAGATCTTTTTTTTAAATTTTATTTTATTTATTTTTTTACTAAAGAATACACAGGTGCTGTGGAGACACTGGGGTTATAAAAAGAAAATGGCAAATTATTTTTTCATGGGCCAGCTGCTCAGCTGATGTGATTCTGGGGAAGGCTCTCTTCTGAAGCGCAATTAGCAAATCAATTAACATCATCCCTCTCTGCCAACAGGTCCACCACTGCCTCCCTCTGCCCTCTCCATCTCAGGGCTTTCTGGTGAATCTCCAAGGATGATGCAGATGCTCAGTCAGTCAACCTGAGGTTTCTTTACCTTCCACCAACCCTGGACAACAGGGGGCCAGTTCTGGTTTAATTAACAATTAGCAACCACCAGAAGGAGCAGTGCTTGCCATTTTGCCTGGCTTATTTATCTCTGTACCAGTCCTACCTTGCTGTAGAAGCAGGGCTTAGCACAGACTCAGTGGGGGTGACAGTATGACTGGCTGACACTTTCATTCAGTCAAAGCAGATGGTCCCCAAAAGGGCACATCCCAAGAATCTGCAAGCAAACTTGTGGCGATGTCTTTCAAACAGCAACTTACTGAGGATGAAAGTCAGACCTCCACCATGTCCTGCTATGACACTCCCAGTTCACACTGTCAACCACTCAGGGCTTTTCCAATCCCTAGCTGAGCATGATAATGCTCATCTGCGGTGGGGGACAGCCTGTCTTTCTAAGACTCCCAGGGATAGCTATTGTGACTGCTAATGGGCCAGGATTGGTTGACATTTTTCGTTTTGCAGTTTTAGGGAATGAATCCAGAGCCTCACACATGCTAGTCAAATGCTCTACCATGGAGCTACACCCTCAACTCAAGGCTCATGGATGGTCATCCAGTCCTAAGAGAGGCAAACACAACTATGCATTTGGCTTGCTGGGCAGAGCTAGAGATGGAACCAGTGATATCTCAAATGGAACTAGAAACATGTTTCATCTTGATGATTCACCATTAAACATTATTTTTTACTTTCAAACTCCAAATAAATTAAAAAACAATTGTGTGTCCAAGTCCTGGCTCTGACTGTATGTGTGTGAGCAAATCATTTAACATTTCTTGGTCTCGGTTTCCTCACCTGGAAAATGAGGAGGTTGAGCTGGAAGATTTCTAAGGTCCCTTTGGAGCAAGAAATCTAGAGTTCTTTGGGTGGAGCTGGGTCTCCTCCAACATTTTGGCAAATCACATCTACCATGAACCACTTTCTTATTCAGCACAAACCAAGAACAGAAAGGCTGCTTCTTTCAAACACAGCTCACCTTTTCTACTGGTGTGTGCTCTTCATTCATGACGTTCGTTTTTCTTGATTCATTTTTAGACCTGCTCAGCCTTCTGGACACCTTTTCTCTGAGTAGAGTGGCGTACCCGATGTGTTCGTAGATGGGATTTGTGGTCATCTTGGAAATGTATTCGGCAGCTTTTGTTTCTATGTACAGCGTTATCAGGCCATCCGTCACCAGGTCATGAATGGACTCGAACCTCTTCTCACCCACAAAGTGCTTCCCATCGTGGAAGAGCCGGTAGTTTAAGGTCTGGTTTCCAAACCTGCCCCAAGAGAACAAGGGATCACAGCAGTGAGAGGACAGGAACAGTGAGGAACAGGGACAACAGCCTCAGCACAGGCCTAAGCACTTGACATTTAATGATCTCAGAGACCCTTCCAGGTGGGTTCAGTTTCTGTCCCTACTTGACAGCAGAGGTGACTGAGGCCTGAAAAGTTGGGGTTACTGGCTGGAGGTTTCTTTCATGTCTGGGGGTGAGGTGGAGGTTGGATTTAACCCCCCATAGTCATTTGGGGTCACTTTTCCTATAAGTCACACAGGCCATTAAGTCAGAGCATTCTCATCTGTAAAAGTCAAGGGTGCCACCTAATTTACAGATATCTTACCTATAAAATACTTTAATGGGAATTGGCAATTACCTCTGCAAGCAAGGGCACCACCACTCACCCTGATGTTCACTTATTATTACATCTTTGACCACCACCAGCACAGCGCCCACAGTTAGTGCAGGAGAAGAGAGATACCAGAGGTGAGCTTAGAGTACAACCATTACTGGCATCCCAGCAACCTCACCTATGGGGTCCCCTGCCTTTATCCCTGGCTGTTCCCTAAGGACCTAATCCTTCATCTAACCGCTCCTGCTGGGTTCCCCACGGGGACTGCCAGCTCTTGCTGCTCAGGTGCTGGAAGATGGGAAAGTACATGGCATATCTAGAGCACCTGATAGCTTTTGAAGTTCTCTTCACCTTTACCTCACTTCAGATGTGTTCTAGACATGCCCAGTTTCGACTTGGATGCCCTGAATACACACCCATTTGTGGACTGGCCTGGGATGTATGTCCACTGCTCCTATTCCTTCTATGAGAAAGGTCTTCCAATCCCTAAGAGTTCAGAGTGAACTTATGGAAGACAATCTGATTCTGGAGTTGGACACCTCCTCCAAGCCTCACCAGGATTGTGGTGAGGATTAAATGGATAAAATATTTGATCAAGTTATGGAGAGGCAATAAATAAATATTGTCTTTCAATACTAATAATGTAAAAGGCTCAGGAGAACCCTGCTCTGCTGGTGTGTTGGCATGCAGTTTCGGGACTGCCTGATGATGACTTTGGGGGTCAAGGTGATCCCTGAGATAGCCCTGTGTACAAACAAGACCCAGCAGGTCTTATCAGGCCTGCACATGGTTGGACAAGGGCTGCTGGGAACTGAGACCTTGCTCTGTCAACTAGCCGTGTCTCAGGTAGAAGTAGCTGTAGGAACACTAATTTTCCAGATAATTCTCTAGGGTGCTCTGTGTCCATAAACAGAGCCCCTGTGTTCATACCTGATAACTCGATAACATCTGTGGCCAAGAAAATTTACACAAATTCCTTTGATATATCGTTGTTGCTTTGTAACAAAGTAAAAATAAAAAGTAAATGGTACAGAGAGAGTGACTGTCTATGGGAACTGAAATTCTGTTTGGGATAACGGAAAAATTCTGGAAATGGATGGTGGGGATGGTTGAACAATGTTGAGAAAGTACTTAATGCTACTGAACTGTAGTCTTATAAAGAGTAACAATGGTAAGTGATCAATTCTATGTCATGCATATTTTACCAGAATTTTTAAAAATGGGAAAAGCATAAGTAAAACCACTTAGGAAGCTATGAACAATGAGGGAAGCACAGCTCACCTTAGAGCCAATGTGTAGCATCCTGGCTGCCGCTGGCTTTCACGGAGGATGTAGGCACCCTCCACGCCTCCGAGGAGCTCATCCGCCTGCTCCCGGGAGATGATTCCGTGAAACCTGGGGGAACAAGACCACCAAGTGCTAAGCAGAGACCCAGAGTTAAGCTAAAAAGGATGTGAAGGCCACCCAGAATCTACAACTCCCACTGGATGGAGAGGGGCGTGGCTAGTGCATATCTGGAAGACCCACTAGGACTCACCCCACAGCCTGCCTCAAACAGGTAATAAGTATTCAAGGAGGCAAGCAAGGAAGGGCAGCCAGTCCACCTGGCTTTCTGCTATTGTCTTTGATCATAAGCTGAAACTAAAAGTTGAAACAAAAAGCCAGGTTAGAGCTCTCTTTTTAACCATGGGGAATAACAAAAGAGCAATTACCAATTTAGCTCTCAGCTCAAACACAGAGAACTATGTGTTATCCTGATTGCAAATGAACACTTATTGATTAGCAACCTGCTTGCTTCAGGTGCTGGGCATTGTTAATTCTAGAAGCTTATTCTCTGGAAAGATGTGCTGGCTATAATCAACATCCTTCCAGTCCTTTGGTCCTTTGCATTTTGAGAGTAAATCGCTTAGGGATGTGTTTGGAAAATGTACCTTTAAAAAAATTTTTTTAAGGTAACGTTTATCTTCTTTTTCTACCATTTAAAAAAATAATAAAAACGCATGTAGAAAATGTGGGTTATCCAGGAGGATTTGGGGCTTGGTCAATGACTCCGTGGATCTTGGAGGCTATTGTCTGAGAATGGACAGCAGTCAGGGAGGGAGTGAGTGAGGTGGGGGTTGGCTCAGGCACCGGACCCTTTCCCTGCTGCCTTTAAGCAAAGAAGGCTGTTCACCCCTCTTCCTTGGATCAATCCATGCTTTAGAGGAAGGTGGGCTGGGGTGAGGGGTAAGGACAAGGCCCAGGGACTCCAGGCTCCTGGGAGAGGGACCAACATCTCTTTCTAGAATTAACTAATCTTGGAGAATTGAGGAATAAATCAGAGAAGGAATTTTCCGAACCAAGAAAATTATCCTTACATTCTTGGAAGGGAGAGAGGGGAAAGGGAAAGTCAGCTAGACACGTTTTGTTTCTACTCCCCCAGAAATGCAAAGATCAAGTATCAGGACAATGTAGTAGGACAGCATTTTTTTTTTTTTTTTGGTGGTGGTGGTGAGGGGGATGCCTGCCACAGTATACATTTCCTAATTGCCTCTATTCTTTCAAAGTAGACCTTCTAAGTTTACACCTTTGTCCTGGGGAGCAAGGCCAGAGGAGGCTATGGCTCTAAGTTCCCAAAGTGGCTCTTATGTCTAATGCAGTGATAGCTTGGGGGAGAGGGGTTTCCTGGCTTCCTAAATCCTGCTTTTAAATCTCAAGAGTCAGAGCCTGGAGGTCTGCGAGCAGTGCTTTTCTGGACTGAGGATGAAAGTGCTATGACATTAAGAGGGACCCTCCTGCCCAAAAGGAGACGAATGTCCCTAGTCTTGAGGTGGGGAGAGGCGGAGGTTTTTACAGAGCCAGGCTCATGGGGGTGTAGGCAGATCCTACACAATATGGATGGAAATGGAGCTGGCAGGTCAGATTATGGGGATCCCGGAGCAGAGGTGTTTGGGACTTTGATTGTGAATGAGGCCATTGGACCCTGCAAAGCTTGTGGTGAAGCTGCCTGTGAGGCATGAACTGGGGCAAAGAGATCTGAGGGCGGCCTCTTAGGTGAGAGAGACAGGGGATGGGAAGACAGAGGTGGGAGGAAGATGGGCAGGGACAGGTAGGGGACATTGGAAAGTTTCCTACAAAATAATCAGAAAGGTCAAAAAGCTGGTGTCAGAAGGTTTGAGGTTGGGAAGTCCAGGATACACCTAAGGTAGGACAGAGGTGACCACAATAGAATGAGGCACACACAGAGTGGGGCACAGGGACCTGGCATCCTGCCCTGGGGAAGAAGGGCAGGAGAAAGGGAAGAAGAGGGTCTGGAGTTGGCAGTTCACGTGAAAGCAGCTACATTTTAACTCCCCTGGATGGACAAGCTTAAGTGATCACCAGCAGCAGACGTACACTGTCAAGAACTGAGTTAAATCCAATCGTTCAAAAGGAGAAAATGACTGTGTTGTGTCCCTGAAGATCCACTCTGTGGCTCATTGTCCCCTTTATGCATGGTTTCAAAAAGCCCAAGTATCTGCAATGTATGGACATTGTAGTATAGACTAGAAAGAAAGAGATGAAGGGAAAAGGGGAACAATGATTCTCTTTTGTCATGGGGCTCTGGGTGTTTTTCTACTGTCTATTTTCCTATTGTTTTTATTTTTTCAAAATATTAACGTATTGAATTTTTAAAAACAAAAGTAATACCTGTGCATAGTTGGAAAATTTAACATTCAAATGTAGAAAGGCACAAATGTTGAAACGTACAAAAGAAATAAAATTTTTAACAGGACTGAAGCGAGGATTCTCTTTCCCTAAAAGTATCCATTGTTAAGAATTTCTTGTGATTCATTCACAAGAGATTTGCACGGGCATTTCCTGAATACAACATCTATTAATTTCTGAGTGGAAGATAAGAGGAAAAAAAAAAAAAAACAAGCAAAGAATCTGAAGGTTTTAGGTTAATTCTCCTCTAATACAAAATGTTTCTTTTTGTGGTTAAGGAAATGGTTCTTTGGTCTCCTCTCTTTATAGATTTTAATGTACTTGGGGTTGAACATGTGAACTAAAGGGTTATTCAACCAAACTTTGATGCAAAAAAGAAAATGCCCAATTGAGTACCTTTTGGAATTCATGTGCAAAATTGTGCATGGTAGGGTTTCATTTTCTCCTTCTTAAAATTAATTGTTCTATTTTCAAGCAAAACACAAATCCCTATATTGAGAAAGATAGTCATGCTACAACGTAGACTGGACGTTAGGGACGTAGGGGTGGATGTGCGTTCCTGAGCAGGTATTTCGGGAGGGGCTGGCCTAATTCCCAAAGCTTGGCAAAGAAAGTTCTGAAATGCAGCTGTGGCAATTAGGAAGGAACATTGGGCTTGGGTCACTAATAGGGTCATTAATCATGAAGATGAGGCTTTGATAGATGAGGGAAGAACAGGGGAAAGGTCTTGGATGGGCTTCGAGAGCTTGGGAGGTGGACTTGAAAGAAACCTCACTGTATCACGCCTCCAGGTTGAACATGGGAAGAAAAGTAACCCGTGCATCTCTTCTCCCCCAACACCCTCTCCCTATTAGGTATTTTTATGGTCATGCATACTGGCTTTGCTTCTTCTACAAATTTGTTTGCATATTTGTTTCTGAGAAAGTGAAACAAGAGTTAGAATAAAAAAGGAAAAAAAAGGGGGGGTAGAAAAATGATGGTGTTGTAGCAATCTGGTTAATAAATCCAAGTGGAGAGCAATCACTACTTTGGTTTTTACAAGCCTGCAGGGAAATGGGGTGCCTTTTCTGACCACTGCATTCATAAGGGACATGAAAGCAAAGAATTCAGCTGCACTGTATGGTCTTTGACACCCCAAATGTTTATATTGTTTCCAGGTAGACAGTGAAATAAAACCCTAACAGAGATCCTCAATTATGAAAAATGCTGCCTTACATTTCAAGTACTTGCCAGGCACTCGAAAGCTGCTTTTGTGGAGAGAATGGCAGCGTGAGACGCTTTCCCTCCCACCTTAATGGAAACCAAGTACCTGAGTGTTATAAAGAAGATTCAATACAAAGGAGTCTGATTGCATTTATTCTTATTATGAAACTCATGCACAATGGACATGTGATGAAGATCATATATTAGAGAATTTTTAATATTTAATATTTAAAAGACACATGAAGCGACTACTTATTAAATTATTAAAACAAAGAATAGTATGATACATACTCTCTTCCATAATATTTTGGTCTGTTTTCCACCTATATTAAAAAGAAGAAAAATATTAATAATGTATTTGAATTCAAATCAGCTAGATAAAAATGCTATTCAAATAAACAGAATGGGAGTCCCAGAAGTAATTTTGTTACAGATTTTATTCCCCAAATCAGAAATCCACGAAGCTATGGAGTTAATCAACACATTCCACTATCTTGGGGTAGGAATGATCCAGATTTATTACCTTTCTCTACTCATTAGGCTCATTTCCTTCCCAAACGTAATCACCAATAAAAGAATTTTCAGAGGAAAGAGTGATATTTTCTTAATATTAAGGAATTTATAAAGATATTATAAGGATTCATCTTAACAGGCAAAACAAATATTTCTATCATGAATAAAACTTAATTTATTTCAATCTTTATATAACTTTTGTTATGCATTTATTTAAAAAAAACAAGGAATTCACCTGGATTAAAAAGTAAAGAAGCTTAATTTGGTCTCTTTCCAAATAACATCAATATTCCAACATTCTCATTTTTTTTTAACAAATGGCTAATGAGCTGAAATTCCTTTGACACCAGAGGTACAGGATACAGAGGACAAGATTCACATCTTTAAAAATCTCAAACTTCCAGAAAGACTTTTTGACCACGGCTTTAGTCATGGGGTTATCATATTGAATTTTGACCCCATATATGGGTAATCCCTGTTCATATGTACTTTCCTATGTTTATAGTGTTGGAGTTGGTGAAAAATTGACATGAATTCTCATGTTTGGCTTTTGCTCTACTCTAACTCCAGGAACACTGGAAATGTAGTTGAAGCACATTAAGTTTTGGATTTTTATTGATGGTTGTACATATGACAGCAGGTTTATGTTTATTCATTGGAGTTGAGTATGGGCCTGGCAGCTATTTTGTCTACAGTTATTTCCAGTTACAATCAGATGGGCTGTTTTCTTAGCAGGACTCATGAATAGGCACAGTGGTGATATTTCAAGTGCTGGGCAGTTTCCTGCTCTACCTCCATCCTCCAAAGGATGTAGAGGATCTGAATAGGTGGCAGGATACCACAGACCAAGGAGAAGCAAAAAGGGGAGGTGAGGCTCTGAGGACCATGATTACAATTCTGCCTAGGACAATCCTAGCTGGCACTAAACTAATCATCTAGACACCTATAAATACGTGTTCACTCTTCCGTGCATTTTATACCTGAAAAACACTCAGCCAAGAGGGGCATTCATAACTCCTAATCTTCAGGTTTAAAGCCTGTTTCATGTCTTCGTGAAGGAAGATTTAAATAACACCATTAACAGAAGCACAAAGTGTGTGCAAAGGCACTGTATTATCTGATGGCCTTTCTGTAAATGATGTGTATAATTATTCTACATACTAGCAAGCTTTTTAATGTGAGTTGGACATTTGGTCATTTATATTATTCCACTGGCTTTCAAAGTTCTTTTTCATTTTTATGATATCATTGATATGTGATTGCAACATCCATGTGCCCCAGAAACATTTTTTTTTTTTTGGTACTGGGGATTGCAGCTAGGGGTACTTTACCACTAGCCACATCCCCAGCCCTTTTATATATTTTGTTTTGAAACAGGGTCTTTCTAAGTAGCTTAGGACCTTCCTAGGTTGCTGCGGCTGGCCTTGAACTTGAAATCCTCCTGGCTCAGCCTTGGGAGTTTCTGGGATTACAGGCATGCTCCACTACACCTGGCCACAGAAACAATTTAGAACTAGAAAACTGATGGGAGTGGACAATATATAATGAATGGCAAAATCTCTTTCCATTCTTGGAGAGGTAGTATTCCAAAATTTGAAATGATTCCCTCTATAGAAAGATAATTTTTTTATTCCCATCTTCTTAGATAAGCCATAACACAAATTCCCCAAATCCAGAGGTAGCTCCCCACTCTGCTCCCTTCCTCTACCCTCTCATTTTTCCAAAAGGGAAGGAGTAATTAATCTAACTTCCCATAGACAGCATGGGACAGAGCCTACTACTAACTCCTGACATGCAGGTAAGTGATTAGCAAATGTCGAATTTAATTGACTTTTAACAAGACAACAAATTACTTTCAGTTCTTTCATCAATCATAAAAATATACAGCACACTCTTTAGGTTCAGTGCTCTGTGCTCAGCCCTGTCACTGTTCCTGAAGTGACGACCTTGCAGATGCAGGGAGGACAGCTACAGGGAATGCAAGGTGTCCAGCATTTGCAGTCAAAAGGAGACACAAGGAGGAATCTAACACAGGTCCCCAAAGAGGGCAGTCAACAGTCATGGTGCCTCAAGGTCTTCCAAGTAAGATCCTGCCCAGAGGAGATTTTGATCCAATTGAAGGTCAAATCCTCTGTGTAAAAAAAATTACTATAATATAAAAGAAGAGCATCACGTGGCATGGAACAGGGTACAGGTGGAACAAGGCCAGAAAAGAGATCCCAAATATTGCTGAAGGCAAATATTACAATATTATGCTCTCTTTACCTGAAATTCAAATTTAACTAGGAAGCATGGTTTCTTTTCTGAATTTGGCAGGACCTACACAGGAAGAGAGCAGGAAGAGATGGAAGATGCGGTCAGCGCTCTGACTCCCACTGGTGGAAGTTGTTTTGACAGCAATCTGATTGAATCTCTTTTCACTTTGTTGTCTCGGCAGTCCTTACAGAAAATTTAGTTCATATTAAAGAGAGAGAAAAAGAATAGCCGGGATAAAAAAAAAATGAATAAACACTTCTTTCTTTTTCTAAATATTTTGCTCACAGGAATCTAAATATAGTCTCTCCTACACTGCACTGAGCTTTAAACCTGTCAAGTGTTTAATTTTTAAGTGCTATGACCTCCCAAATCATAGAACATCCACAATGAACTCCTGCATTCAGACCAAATCCACAGGGCTCTGAGCCACATCCCCACCCTTGTCTCTCAGAGCCAAGGGACCTGTCTGGAGAGACTGGCAACCTTGCACTCTGACCCAGTAGTGTTACAGAGACCCACCCACTCCAGGGGCCCACTCTGTATGGGATTCAGGGCCATCCTGTAAGACTTGATTTTTTTTTTTTTTTAAGAAAGAAGCTTAGCACTGAATTTCAGCTCCTGGGTGTGTAGGAGTCTCTTTAGTGAGGGTGAGAGACTCACCATGAAGACAGTGTGATAAGAAGAAGTAAGGCAACCTAGAATTCTTACATTCTCATTGAGAATCATGTTGGTTAAAATCCAGTGACTTGATACAAAATGAAGGACTACCTTAGGAAAGGACAGATTCAGGAAGGTGCAATAAATGTAGTGTATCATGACATGAATAAAGGCTGATTCTGGAGCTTCCTGGCCCCTGTGACTATCCTATTAGAGCAGCTGGAGCCACCTTGGTGAGCTGAGCCACTGTATAAGACTGATGGAGGTCAGCTCTGCCTGCCTGCTCTTGGAAATTAGTGAGCCAACTCCAAGGAGTGGGAGAAACCCACCTTTTTTAAGAAAAAGAGGAAAAGTAATAATTTGCATACAAATTACTAGATCCTCTAATGCTGTCCTAAGATGATTTTCCTGGTTCACAGAGGACATCCCTTCTTAAGGAAGGCCAAGTCCAGCTGGGCACACTGGTGTACACCTGTAATCCCAGGGGCTTAGGAAACTAAGGCAGGAGGATTGAGAGTTCAAAGCCAGCCTCAGCAAAAGTGAGACATTAAGCAAGTCAGTGAGACCCTGTCTCTAAATATACAAAATGGACTGGGGATATGGCTCAGTGGTTGAGAGCCACTGAGTTCAATTACTGGGATCAACCCCACCAAAAAAAAAATGATCAAATCCAGGTTTACTTGAGTGAGCAAAGACATGGAATGGATCCTTCTCAAGGCACAGGGCATCTGGTATACAGGATATGATCATGCAGAATGGAGGCTGACTTTTTTTTTTTCTTTTGGTACTGGGGATTGAACCCAGGAGTACTTTACTACTCCCAGCCCTTTTTATTTTTGATTTTGAGACAGGGTCTTGCTAAGTTGCCCAAGCTGGCCTCAAACCTGCAATCCTCCTGCCTCAACCTCTGGAGTCTCTGGGATTACAGGCATATGCCATTGTGCCCTCTCTTGTCATGAGCCATCCTTGAGATGCATATGGGTCACCACACATGGAAGACTCATGGATAGAGACATCTGGTGTCTGGGAATGGCCAGTGGACAGTGCCTCTAGTTAACTGCCCAAGGACAATATGTATCTCTTTTCCACTCTGCTGTGACCCACATAGCATCTGAGATGGGTGCTGAGATGTCAATCAAGTTACTGACTGCAAGACAACACAAGCAAGACTCCACCCTTGAAATCTTATCTCTGCCTTTGATGTCCCCAATATAAAGAAAGCAAGTGCTAGCTCTATTTTGCCAGAGTATAGAAGCTCTATCCATATGATCAGCTAGCCTTTCCTGCTCTAACTTTCTGAAAATATTTTCTATGTCCTGTGGTTTTTTTCATCATTCTATTTTTCCTAGCTTTTATTCCATAGCCAGCCCACTCCACCAAGGGGAACCCTATTTCTGTCGCCTGTGCGGGACGCGGGCAAGACTCTCTGACTTATTCTTTTTAAAAATGTAACTGAGCATTTTATTCTAAAAAAGCATCATCTACAGGAAGCTAGTGCATCAAAGCAGGCGGTACATGCCTTATTGTCCCTGTTGGTTAAATCATGCTTGGAATTGCCTCGAATGCACTATTGCTTTTCTTGAACGTTCTTTCAGCTGCACTTCTCAAAGTTGTCTGGTCATTCCAAACAGAAATTTTGTCATACTTGTTTAACATTGCAGATTCTTGGTCCCCACTTTGGGCCAGCTGAGCCTGCTGAGGGTGGGGATGTGATGTGCTATTTAATCAGATCCCCCTACATGATTTCAAAGCATATAATAAAGTCAGAATTACTAATATAGAGAATATATGTATATATATATATATATATATATATATATATATATATATATATATAGAGAGAGAGAGAGAGAGAGAATGGGTTTGATAAAGGATGTTATTTCAGCAAACAGGCCTAAGTTATTCAGAGGTATTCCCATAAGTGGGGTGAGTGATCACATTAGGAATTCATTTGAGACAAAAATAAGGCATGTTCACAAGATAAGATTTTCACTGTGACTTGTTCTGTAGGTATTTCCAAGAGCGATTCCTAATACTCTCTGAGCAATGGGAATTTGGTGGAAATAAAAGAAAGCTTTCCAACCTGACTGCCAGAAGGGTATCATGCTCAGGTATCACAGTCGACCTTCCATATCCTTGAGTTGTTCATCCCCAGATTCAACCAATTGGAATATTTGGGGGAAAAAAATTCCAGAAAGTTCCAAAAAGCAAAACGTGGATTTTCTGCATGCCAAGTGCTATGCTGAGTCCATGTGAATGAAGAGAGAAGTGGGCATAGTATTGGGTGCTATAAGTAACGTAGATATGATTTAAAGTGTTTGGGAGGCTGTCTGCAGATGATGTGCCAATTCTATGCCATTTTATATAAGGGGTTTGAGCATGTGGACTTTGATATCTGATGGGGGATCCTGGTACAATATAATGAGGACACTTAAGAGTGACTGTGTATGTTATAATAAGATCTACTTCATGACTTTATTGTCACATCTCAAATAAAGTTATTTGTCAACACCATGACTGCTTAGGATGATCTGGGTCCTGTCCAATCCTGTCCATACAGTCCACACGTATGTTCCACGCATGTGAATCCAACACAGATGTCCCGGCTTCCAGCTCTGGCATCCCTGCCCCATAGTCTATCCTAGACCCCAACTGAACTGAATTAACTGCACTTCATATGTGTAGTCACCCCAATACATCCATCATTTTTCATATGTTCTTGTTTTAAGGTCCTGAATTCTCTTTCAGAAGGGCAGAGGGAATGATGGTTGAGGAGCAGGGTCTGGACTCAAACTGCCTAGTATTAACGCCCAATCTACCTGTCTTTAACCAGGTTACTATTTTCTCTCTCCCTCTCTCAGTCCCCTCACCTTTAAAACAGGACTGTTAACAAAACTCATTGTGTTGTTGTAATAGTTAAGTAAGTATAGCATGTTCTGCACCAAGGCCTGGCACACAGAGGTGTTCAATGAATACCAGCTTCTGGTATCCAGAAAAGATCCCCTTTGTGTCAAAGGAAGAGCCAGTGCCATTCTTCCCTGTGTTCTCAGAATTCCTTTTACCTGTCTCCATTAGAAAACACCACCTCACTGATTTTTAAATATATGATTGCCCGTTTCTTCTCTAACAACTCTGAAAGGTTTTTGTTTTGTTTTTGAGAATAGGTCTCTGTGTTGCCCAGACTGACCTTGTTCTCTTGGGCTCAAGTGATCCTCTTGCTTCAGCCTCCTGAGTGGTCAGAACTACAGACACTCACCACTGCGCCCACTTTCTGTGAGTTTTCTGAGACACCAGTTTTGTTTTGCATCATCATTATGTTCTCAGGATGTCTCCTATGTCTGGCCCAGAGTGTGCAGAGGCAGACTCATTATCTCAACCTAACACATTCCTACAAAATGTGTTGGGCAACCGAGTTTCAAACAATAGCCCTATATTCCATGACTTCACAGAGAAAAAAAATAACCATTTTCGAGCATCCCAAAATCAATTTTATAAATATCACTAAAATGCTATAAATAACTATCCAACCATATAGATTTTTGATGGTATAAAATATTTAAAGACTGATTACTTAATTATTTAATACTTAGTGGAGTAATGAGTATGTATGCTTATGTTCAGTGTGCAGCAGAAGAGAAGGGAATTTCATTATCCTTCGACACTGAGGGTATACTATAATAAAAATAAACAATGAAATAATATTGCCCAAGATTAGAAAGTTATTCTCTAATTGGACCTGAGTTGGGAGTGCCCTCAGGTGCCTGGTCTAAACAAATGCTGGGGGACTCATGCCTCAGGGGAAAGGTAAAGAAATTGTGTAGTATGTTTAAACTCAAGGCCAATTAGAGGACACTGAGCCACAAAAGAAGCCCACCCTCACAGTCCCATGCCCTGCTGCTCAAAGTGTGACCTGGGGACCAGCTGCATTGACATCACCATGGAGCTTGAATCTGCACATCAAAGGGGCATCACATGCACATTAAAATCTGAGAAGCTGCCACCGAGTTCTCACACATGAGAACTTGGTATAGCAGTCTTTTAACTTGGATAGGATTTTTTGGCTAGAACTTTTAGTCATTATAACAAATATTCAGATAGTGAATGTTCAGAGAACAAAGGATGTTGGTGCTCATTAAAAGTTTGCAGAATGAGGCAAAGAATGTGGATGCAGGTCCTTGCTCAGCGTCAATCCAACTGCTATGCGACCCTGGGTAGGTTATTAAACTTCTTTGCATATCATTTTCCTCAATTTTCAAATGTGCTATTTTAATAAGGCTGTTTCAGAGATTAGATGAGATATTGCCTGTAAAAAACTCTGAGACTTGGAACACTGTGGTAATAGTTCAACATTGATTGAGTGGCTACTCTGTGCCAAGAACTGTCCTGAGGGTTTCATGTATATTATCTCTCTTAAGTCTCCAAATAACCCCATGAGGTAAGTGAGGGCTGTTATTTTTACACAGAATCACTAAATAGCTAGCTAGAGGCCACAGAGGTAGTAAGTGGCTGGGCCCAGCCAGACAGGATACCCTTAACTACGGGGCTACATTGCTTCTCCAGTAGACACTAATCAATGTTGAGCTATTACTCAAAATCCACAATTTAGCTAAATATTTGATTATCTGAATGATTTTTAACTTCTCTTTGCCAGGGTAGAACACCTTAAAATCTCTTTCAAATGATCTGAATTCCATCAATACATTAGCTAAGGATGGGGTTGGGATATAGCTCAGGGGTAGAGTGCTTGCCTAGCATGTGTGAGGCCTGGGTATGATCCTTAGCACCATCACAGCACACGCGTACACACACACACACACACACACACACACACACACACACACACACCACAACACACACGTTAGCAACTGAGAACTTTGAATAAATTTGCCTGGAAGTAGTGGTATTTGTGGGTCTCTTAAATATTTCTCTCTGCTTTAGAATTATATATATTTCCAAACTACCTGGTTTATTTCCCAATGCATTCTTCTAATTTTAAGGAAGAATTCCCAGCATTTTGCAAAGCTTGAGAGAACAGTCGAGTGACAGCTGCATAGTGAGAGCCAGGATGTATAATCCTTAAATGAGTTTTCTTTATAGTCAGATTATCATTGCCTAGATAAACACAAGTTCTTTCATAGGAAACACAAAGGCATTTAGAGAATATTGTGAGTCCTCTGTAAACAAGGTTTCCAATTATTGAAAAAAACAAAGCTTTTATAATCCCTTAGCAGCTGGTATATGTTAAGTTTTTACTTAACAGAAATAATTTTAAAAAACCAATTTAGCAACCTTTTACACTGGGTAGCTAGACTGCTGGATTCTCAGAGATAAAGATCGACTCAGGGAGAGCAAGCTTTTGATAGGGGGACTTGTACTGGTGGTATTGGGGCAATTTCATCCACAAAAACTAAATATGGATAATTCCTTTCTAATTAGAAATCAAAGATCTCTGCTGAAAAGGAGAGAAAGAAAATGCAAGTACTGAAATTTACATTTTTTGAGTCAAAGTGCATTAATGAAAACTGAGCAAACATCAAATATTTCCATTTCTTTCCATTTGGAATCTAGAGGCTACTTTTCCTCCTGGCATTACTTGAACATGACAGAGTATAGATGAGTACATTTCTTCCCATTTTGATAAGAATATATTATATAATCAACCATTCAGTCTTTCTGTAATAAACCTTAAAAGGTCATCAATGGCTTTGCTGAGTTCTGTAAGTACACACAAGTCATGGTTTAATAATATGATCTAAATAGTCCGTTAGCAGGTAAATGAACCCACATGTATCAAGTGAGGCCAAAGCAGTTCTTACTCTTTCAGTTGTTCTCTGCCTTCAAGTTTTCTTCTAGGAATTTGATTTAAAAAATCAGTGATAACATTAGAATAAACAGACAAGACCTTTCTTTAGACCCGTAGAGCTCAAATAAGTGATTTTGCCTCACCCCCACCCCAGGAGACATTTGGCAAAGGCTAAAGACAGCTTTGATTTTCATGACTGGGGGGAGGGTGTACAACTGGTCTGAGATGTTAATAAACATCCTACAATACACAGGACAGTTCTCCAAAACAAAGAACTATCCACCCCAAATGGTAATAGTGAGAAAATGCTGTTTTGAAATAAAATAATTGAACTTTGAGTGTTCCCAAGGAAGGTCACTTAAAAAAAATCATAAACCAAAATGCAAATACACAACAAATATTTTAAATGCATCAGGTAAAACAGAGTAAAAAGAAGGAGGTAACAGGAACTATTTACTTTTGATAATCTGGAAATTTTTAAAAGGTATTTAAAAAGAGCAGACAGTACTGGTGAAATACCTCTAATTAATCCAGAAAGCAGCTCAGATGAATATAAAATGGAACAGACTAAAATGTCAACAGGATTTACAAGGGAGCCCACTCCCTACTTGGAAGAATTTGAACAATTTAAACTATATGAAAACACTAACAAAAAAAAAATGAAAGTTATTTCTTGGGAGTGAGCAGCTAGGCTATGTACACACACAGACTATGAGCCAGTTCCTTGCTGCTCTAGGCTTGCTGCTCTGAAACTCTGCCCTGACCACTGGGCTGGAAGCAACCTCCACCACTCACAGTATCCCCAGGCACAGAAGACACCCTTGGACAAATAGGTGAAGAGTTATCTGAATGTTGAACCAGCATGGACCTCAGGGAAGTCCTGATTTCCTAGATTTCATTTGATAAATCACTGTACAAAATAAGCATCGTAAAAGAGGGAGATTAAATGTGCCCCAAAAACAGTTTTGAAAAGCAATGGAAGGGCAGCTATATCCACACACACACTCATACAAATTGGCCTGCCTCTCCCATTGAGTCTTGGTCCTGGTTCTTCTTCTGAACAGACCTACAGACCCTAACTCAGAACTCCCCTGAGGGCAGGTCTGGGATAAGCAGAGGCAGAGCCAATTCTGAACAAGTTCCCTCCACGTGGAGTGGGTGCTTCCATTATCCCAACAAGCAGGTCATATAATGACTGTTGTCCCCATTTGCAGGTAAGCAGAGGAAGGCCTATATGGCAACCTTGACTGAAAGATCACAAAAAGTTGGGGAGATGAGATCTAAACCAAGATCTGAGTAATGTTGATGCCAAAGCCCATAATCTCACTCACCAAGAGGAAGAGAAGTTGTCCAAAGACAAGAAAGAATATATGCTGCTGTCATTGCTGGTTGATCTTCAAATGGTTAAAAGGCCCAAACAAGTCCACTTTGGGAATCTGGGTAGGTTGGCCCAGGAAAATCTGTCTATCATTTCTGGTGGCTCAACCTCCTTTACTCAGGCCTGTGAACGCACCACCCCGGGCATCATCTGCCCAGTGCCTAAACCAGACATTGTCATCCAGATCCTTCCGTTGTCCTATAACCATTTTGGTCTGTCAACTAAGTCTTTCTATCATACGTATTCCTTAATTGGTCTTGAAATGGTTTCTTTCTGTCCATGTTCATGCACTGTCTGTTCTCCTGGTCCTTTGAAATAGTCTTTCTACTGGTCTCTGGTCAGTGCTTACTTTATCCTCCCATCTGTTTTCCAGTATGAAGTCAGAGAAGGCAAGTCTCATCACATCACTCTCTGCTCACCATTCTTCACTGGTTCCCCATTGCCAGATGGTCAAACCTACACAACTCCGTGGGACGCCCCCCAGACCACCCTACTTCAAGATGGCATCTCCTCTCTATGGCATACCTCATCCCTCCTTCTCTGGCTTACTCTGTTGGCATGACATTTATCACCTTACTTGTGTGTTCTGATGGGTCATTGTATGGGTCAACTTGGTCAGGCCATGGGACGCCCAGATGTCTGATTAAACACTTTTTCTGGTGGTGTCTGTGAGTGTGTTCCTGAAGGAGGTAAACATTTGACTTGGGGAGACTGAGAAAAGCAGATGAGCCAATCCGATGTGGGTGAACATCACATAGTCTGCTGAGGGCCTGAATACAACAAAAAGGCCGATGCGGGATGGCTTTGCTCTCCTCCTGGGTGACCCCTTGAGCTGGAGCATCATTCTGTCCTGCCCGTGCTGCACCTGATTCTCAAGTCTTCTGACCCAGCCTAGACTCAATACATTGGCCCTCCAACTCTTAGGCATTCCTTCACACTGCACCACAAGTTTTCCTTCACATGTAGCTTGCAGATGGCATATTGTGAGACTTCTTAGTCTCCACAATCATGGGGCAATTTCATCCACAAAAACTAAATATGGATAATTCCTTTCTAATTAGAAATCAAAGATCTCTGCTGAAAAGGAGAGAAAGAAAATGCAAGTACTAAAATTTACATTTTTTGAGTCAAAGTGCATTAATGAAAACTGAGCAAACATCAAATATTTCCATTTCTTTCCATTTGGAATCTAGAGGCTTACTTTTCCTCCTGGCATTACTTGAACATGACAGAGTATAGATGAGTACATTTCTTCCCATTTTGATAAGAATATATTATATAATCAACCATTCAGTCCTTCTGTAATAAACCTTAAAAGGTCATCAATGGCTTTGCTGGAAAATGCTCCCTGCACTTGAGTGAGCAGCAGGATCTCCGCAGAGCTTGTTAAAGCACAGGTTGCAGGGCCTGGGGGCCAGTATTTCTGATTCAGCTGGTCAGGGTGGGCCAGGTGACAGCCTTGCAGCTGGTCCTGGGACCACACTTTGAGAAGCACTAGGTTAGAAGCCAGTGTCCTGGATGTGGACCATCTGGATTGAAATCTGGCCTTTGCCTCTCTCAGGCTGCTCGTCTCTTTCCCCCTGTGTGCAGTGAGAGGGAGAACAGTCTTCACTTACTAGATCTGTCTCTGGAGAACCCGAATATGTATGTGTTTTTGTGCCAATCTCTTCCAATCAAATGGAGATGACACAAAGGGCAGGGATTTTGTATTCTGTGTACTGCTGCATCTCTAGAGTCTATAATGGTTCTGGCATTTAGTAGGTGCTCAGTATATATATAGATTTAATGGATACAGGGATGATGTACAAGTCTTTCTAGGAGGGCCCTTACTTGCGTATCCAGAACATGTCTTCACTGGCACATGTGCTCTGGCCCACCACATCCTCACTCCCCAATTCTTAATGTTCCTGATTCAAAACTCCTTCTAGTTTCTGAAACATGTCCTTGTGACTCATGTGTAGGCCATTGTTTGACAGGCTCCTTCCTCTGTCTGGAATTCTAATACTCATTCCCTAATCTCTCTATGCCTTAATCTGGCAGCATCTCAGAGGATTTTAAAGATAAGAGCTCAAATGCTGCCATCTTGGGGAGCCTTCTCCTGGCTGTCTCGAGACAGGTATGTTTCCTGTTCTCCCTCTGAATTTTATAACAGGCTGTTAGGTCCTCAACATTTTACTGACATTGGGATTGTTGGTCTTTATGAGATCTAGATGTGAGCTCTTGAGAGAAAGTCTCTTGGGTTTTTTTTATTTTAAAATTTTATTTTCCTCTCTGTTGCCCCAAATCCAGACACATATCCTTCACAGAGCTCAGATTCATGGAACTAACAGATTTATTCAAAGACAAGTTTGCTTAATGCCCCTAAACTCCCTTTCTGGGGAACACTGAAATTTCAAAAGTGGTATCCACAAAAGACTGTCAGTAGCTATAGCTAAATCCTTGGTGCTTTATGCTTCTGTGGCTTAGAACAAAACTTGCTCCCTTCCCGCTTTCTGAATTTGCAAAGTGAAGACTCAAGAACATGGAAAGTGACCATGACTTGCCGTTAGTGGGTCCAAAAATCCAGGTGCCATACATTCTGTAAGACAAACGGGTGAATATGTGAACCAACATAAGTCACTCAGCTACTGTGCCCCCGAAATTTGCAACTTGAATGGAAGCCACTAAGGGAAGGGGTTAGGAGTTGATTCACATGCATGAAGAGCCTATCAGAAACAGTTGTCACTAGGTACCAGCCATTGTTCTAAGTATTTTCTTTTCTTATATTAACCCATGCCATCCTTATGACTACCCAGTGGGTAACATCTATTGTACTCATTTTTCTAAAAGATGAATTAAGGCAGATAGAAACTGAAAGCAGAGGTAGGCTCGATTACCTGGCACCCTAACTGTCAGGCTCTATTGACCTGAGGTGCTTTAGTTCTGCACCAGGGATCCCTGGAGATGTCCTATTTCACACCCTTCTCAGAGCCCTTAGATCAGCTTTTCTTTCCATGCAGGGAATTTCCTCATATCCTTCTATCCATCCTCCATCTTCTCCCACCCTTTATTCTTCGGGAGGTAGGGGTGTGCTTCAAAATCATTTCTGTTGCTCACAGTAGAACCCCAAGGGATATTCCCATTAAATCTAAATCCCAGAGCTGGAGCCACAGTGTCTGTAGGTTTGCTAAGCTCTACAGGTGGATTCTGACTTGCACCCAGGACGAGAAAAAATGATGTTGAATGGCAGTTCCAGAACCTTGAGAGAATGAACGCCTTCCTGGACACCTTTCTAGGACCTCTACCTGGATTCTGGTTCACCCTCACAGTAGGCTTCCAGGAACACCAAGAGCCCAGCCACAGATAGCTCTCACTGCTCCAGCACACTTCCCACCAGCTCCTCTGGACCTTCAATCCCTTGCTACATCTTCCCTGCCACTTGCATTCCTTGGAGCCACGTGTTGGCTCCCAGAACACACCATCAGCCCTCCTTGTTTGTACAATCCAATTAGGCACACTGTTCTGGCTCTGACCTGGCACTCTTCTTGGTTGGAGCTTTGTCCTCATCCTTTGACATCCCAAAGCTAGAGCTCCAAGTGAGCTTGCTGATTCCTCCAACCATGCCAAATCCCAGGGAGGCCATATGACTAGGCTGGGCTGGTTGGCTGGCTTCCCACCAGAGCAGGGGATTCAAAACTGACACGATGGCCTGCCTATGCTTTGGATATTTCCCACAAACAGGTATCTTATTTTAAAATAAGAAATCCTGTAAAGGGGAATCAAAACCCATGATTTAATCATGGGCAGAAATTTTACCCTAATATCTAACCTCATATACTTTTTTTGCCTTCTTCTCCTGAGTCTTCAGTGCAAGTGAGAATCTGAGACCATTCCCCAGAGAATAAAGATTCCATTATTAGAAGCCATCTCCATGCCACCTGATTGCCTGTTCTTCCTCAAACTAAATAATCCTTGTTCTTTTAACCTTTTCTAATAGGCCCCACTTTCTAATCCTTAATTCATCTTCATTATTCTCCTCAGAACTCTCTTTAAATTCTCCACATACCTCTTAAACTCAGAGAGCTTGAAGTACCCAATAGAATCGAATCAAATCAAGGGATGACTAACACTGCTGCTCAATTTCTAGAGGGGGAAGATTGGGAGAGCACAGTCATTTAATTCCTCTCTTATGTTAGCAAATTCTTTCCTTCAAGGTTTCATGGTATTCAGGGTAAGTGTACTATGCACACTTTGGAAAAGGCAAAGAATACCTGTCATTCTTCTTCTCCTAGAAGCTTTATATCTTTTGCTTCCTACAAATGTAAGCATATGACTATGTTTGAACTACTGGATAAAATTAATATACCTAAAGAAAGAAAAAGGAGGGCAGAACCTGGCAAATGGTAGAAATGAAAGATTTGCCTAATGAAGTGTTCATCTTTGGGGCACAGAAGCCTTTTTAGAGAGGTTCCCTCTTCAATCACCTTCCCGTAGTGAAATTATAATACTAGAGACAGATCCATTGTGTATCTCTCCATGTTCTGTATGCACATTTGTGCTTTATGTATTAAAAGAGTAAGATTTTTTTTTCTCATATGCCCTCCCAAGATTGGTTCCTCCTCTTGGGCATGATACTGGTCCTGTGAGCTCTCCAAGGCCTTCACATGCTTTGCATATACTCTTCCCCCAGGAAGGTGGGCTGCATGTTTTGTGTCCTTATCACAGAAGCAAGAGCTTCAGCTCTGGATGGCTAACACACTTGCTCTCATAGCTAACCAGGGCCTGCAGCAGATTCAGGTTTGAAACCCAGCCCCTGATCTCAGGTCCACCAGTCATTTCTATATATCATAAGGATGTCATAAAACCCCAAAGCCTGTCCTCTAGTATTTTAATTAAGTACCTAATTTAGCATTTATGAAACAGGCACTCCCCCCAAATGATTCCTCCTATGATAATAATAAGAGAATGAAAATGCTTTAATCATATTTGTCCTTGCTTCCAACCTTCTGTCTCCTGATACATTTCTATTCCACATTACTGGTTCCTGAGCAGGGTGTATGGTATTTCCGACAGTTCTGAAACCCAGAAGCTCCCCTGCTGGTTAGGGCTGTGCATGCAAGAGAATATTTTTGTTCTTGGGTCAGAGTACACGTGGCCCTTGCTCTTCTTGCATGAAGAATTTTTTGTTTTTCTTCTTAATATTTTAGTATGAAAAACTTCAGACATTTGATAGGACATATGAAGAGATGGTAAGATCTTTTCAGCAAGCACTCATATATACATCACCTAAAACCTATATTGTTTTATGGCATATGTATTTTTTGTCCCTTTATCACCCATCAGTCCAAATTTTTAGAAATGTATTGAAGTTCCCGACATAGCACATTTCCCTCTAAATACTTCAACATGCCAATCATTAGTTAGAATTCAGTGACATGTGGACTTCTAATATGAAGGTAACACCCGATTAATTTTTGAAATTAAATAAATTGAGTGCAGATTACCTGTTCAGGTGTGGTTACCCAAATAACAATTCCACACACCCCCCTCCCACTCCCTGCTTATGGGGTTATGCCACATTTTGTAGCAGGCTGCCATTTCTTGGCAAGGGAGCAGATGGCCATGAGAGAGCACATGAAAGAACACATGCTTCTTGTGACCATCTTGGCCTCTTCCGCCAATTTATTTGTGCTAAATATGAAGGCCAAGCTGCTTCTTTAAAAGGCTTGGAATAAGCTGGGTGTGATGAGCATGTCTGTAATCTCAGGGGCTTGGGAGGCTGAGATAGGAGGATTGTGAGTTTAAAGCCAGCCTCAGCAACTAAGCGAGGCCCTCAGCAACTAAGCGAGGCCCTCAGCAACTCAAGAGACCCGTCCCTAAATAAAATACAAAATAGGGCTGGGGATGTGGCTCAATGGTTAAGCATCCCTGAGTTCAAATCCTAGTAACAACAACAACAAAAAGGCTTGGAATAAAATTCTCCCTTAATTATAGAGCTGACATTTTCTTTTTTCGGTAACATTATATAGCATTTGGGAGATGGTGGAAATTAAAGAGCAATATATAAATGCTGGCCACCTTCTTAGCACTCTACATGTAGTAACTCATTTTTTAATGTTACTTTTGTGGTGCAAGATTAGTGATCAGCAAACTGTTTCTCAAGAGGGCTAGGTAGTAAATAGGTTAGGCTTTAAGGGCCACAAAGTCTCTCTTTCAAGAGCTCAAGTGTGCCATGGTAGCATGAAGACGGCCATAAACAATACAGAAAAGAAATGAGGATTGCTGGAACCCGTAAAACTTTATTACAAAGTCAGCAGGCTGAAGTTTGCCCATGTCTCCTCTAGACAAACTAAGAATTCATTTTGAGAATCCATTCTCAAAAATCAGTTTTAGGACATCATACAGTTATCTCACAACACAGAGTTGGCCAATACCTCCAAGGTCTTTTAATTCACTGGTGGGTCAAAACATTTTTGTGTACATGCCTCTTCATTTCCTGTACTATATGGAAAGAATTATTATTTTTTAAGCTGTCTTATAGGAATGCCAACCAAAAAAAAAAAAAATCACCATTCACTCGGGCAGAAAATGGTTGAATTCTATTTTTAAACAATGAGAAAAGTGAAACACAACAGAGTCAGATCTGCATCCTTGAATTGAAAGGTGTTCACGAGACAGCGTTAAGCGTGATCTTTGAGAAGCCATGGAACAGAGGACTACCACAGAGCCAAGAGACACCCCGAGAAGTGTAATTACAGACGTGGTAGAAGTACCCAGGGAGATATAGGAACAATTTATCACACAATCGATGTGTAATTACCTAGAAGGACACAAGGTGCTGGCTGGCAACCAACATGCCTTTGTTAGGCTGTGCCAAGGCTATTTAATTTCCTTCCATAGGAGATAGGGAGATGACACTGGCCATGTAAATAAGGAGGAAGAAAGAGATACCATCGCTAAAGCAAAGCTTGCTATTCTGTCCAACAAGACAGAGAGAGATGCTGTACTTAGAGCTGATGGCAAGTGCGGGTGATCTATTACAGGACCCAGCTGAAAGTGATTAGGTGATTGATTACCAATGGTTTGGTCAGTGTTCACCTGGAGGTGACAGGGGAGTGGTAGACTGAGGCCAGGAGGCAGGGCAGAAAGAGCACCAGCTCTGGACTGGCTTTTATTAGCAAATTTGTCACCTGGACTGAGAGATGCTCATTAAGCACACAGATGATTGGCTGAGAAAAAGGACCTAGTGCTTTGGAGAAAAGAAATGTGATTCAAAGTATTCCTGACATAACGATAATGAAATCATTATCTTTGTAAATGCAATGATCCACTCAAAGCAGGAGGAAATCTAGCAAGGATGATTCATGCATAGTCATTGGATAAGTTAACTATTTAAAACATCCAAAAAGCTGAATTCATTATAGTACACACTGAATATGAATGATTGTGAGTATGAATCATCTTAATAGAGCTAAGTCTGCATAGTTTTGTTAGAAGGGAATACAGACATCACATTGATGGTACAATAGCAGAAAACAGGTGGGTGGGGGCAAAGAGAGGAGATGAGGCTAAATTAAGCCGTGACCAGACCCAAACAAGGATTCATATTTGGTTTGCAGCATAACAGAGTGTGGGAAAGTGAGATACAGAAAAGAGGAAAAATGTTTTTAAAGGGCAGAAAATAACATCTAGGAGGAAGTGTATCTAGAAGAAACAAAGAAGGCTATGGGATGACCCGGAGTCTACTTTGAAATTCATGAAAAGTCTCACACAGTGCTGGTCCACCGGTATTAGGAGGGAAAAATCATCTTGATTCTTCTATCCTTAGCTTAGGACAAAGGGAAGCATATGAAATAGCAGAGAGAAGTGAGAACAGTTGCTGGAACAATCCTCCCTGCACTTGAATGAGCAGCAGGATCCCCGCAGAGCTTGTTAAAGCACAGGTTGCAGGGCCTGGGGGCCAGCATTCTGATTCAGCTGGTCAGGGTGGGCCAGGTGATAGCCTTGCAGCTGGTCCTGGGACCACACTTTAAGAAGCACTAGGTTAGAAGCCAGTGTCCTGGATGTGGACCATCTGGATTGAAATCTGGCCTTTGCCTCTCTCAGGCTGCTCGTCTCTTTCCCCCTGTGTGCAGTGAGAGGGAGAACAGTCCCCGTGGGATTGCTGCAGGGGCCAACTTGTAAATCAGTTAACATGGAGCACAGTAAGTACTGCATACACATTAGCTCTTTTTACTAGGAAAAGACTCAGTAAGCAAATAGTCAGACAGACAAGCAATAATACTCTTTTAGCGTAGTCAAATTTAGGTCTGGACTCTCTGAGAATGCACTGTCCACATTTTTTGATGGAAAATAGAGCTGAGGTTAGAAACCGGTTTTCAAGCTCTCAGTACTTGGTCGGCTAGGCCACATAGGCCATGTTCTCTTAGGAGACACAACTCACCTGGGGCAAAGTGCAACCTGCTTTTATCTGCACTGTTTTTCAGTTACAGTTTAACCAGGTGAACAAAATCCTGAAGTACATCTTTATAACCCCACCTGTGCAACCAGTGCTATGCACCTGCCCCTCTTCTCCAATCCCTGGCCATGCCAGAATCTCACCTGACCTCTGCCTTAGGCCAGACAAACTACGGGGTTGTTATAGGAGCAACTGCTGTGGAGGGGTCATGTCTGCTTTCTGTTTGGACGGTGTCTTCCTCCATTTTCTGCTGCTATAATACAATACTAAAGACTGTTTATCAATAATCAAAACTTATTTGGCTTATGGTTTGGAGGCTGGGAAGTTCGAGAACATGGTGCTGGCCTCTGGTGAGGGCCTTCATGCTGCGACATAATGTGGCAGAAGGGCAAAAGAGCATGTGTAAGACCATGAGAGGAAACTGGGCCCAACTCATTCCTTTTACCAGATAACCAGCCTATACCCTTGATGACACATTAACCCACTCATAAAGGCAGCGCCCCAAGACCCAATCATCACCTCTTCAAAGTCCCACTTCCCAATGATGGTATGGTGGCAATGAAATTTCAACATGAGTTTTGCAGGGGACATCCAAACCATCAAAGCAGCACATGGTTGGCCTTCCCAAGGACTCAACTTCCTTGTGGCTATTCTGTCTCAATTTGGATTGCCCCACCCTGTCCCCATTGAAGAGGTTACAGTTGACAAGGTTAGGGAAGAATGACAGAGCATGTGTTGCAGTACTGGATGCCAGAAATTATTCTTTGTTTCTCTAAAGCCATGGAATTTAGAGAATTCCATCTCTAGTAATTATAAATAATGGAATTCACATATTTAAGTTAGACCTTAAGAAATAAAAATCTCCTGTGAGATGAAAGAATCTTCTCAGGAAACTTTTTCTATCAAATACCATTTCATCTTCCCTTCATTTTTCTCATTCCACTTTCATCTGAACTTATGCTCTGGCTGTTCCTTGATGGGTCTTTCCAGATCTGCTCCTACGTCCCTTGTCTCCGAGCTTCCGAACCTGTGAGCAGCTGGGCCCCCAGAGCCCTGCCTACTGCCTATGAGTTCACCTTCAAAATGTCTAAATGGATTCCAGATGCACACTTGGTATTACCCTAGACGTTCTAAGTACTCCAAAAAGAGAGAATTGTTTTTTTTGAAGTGGGAGGGGGGTCAGCTATGAATGTTGGCAGATCAAAGTACTTGTCAATAAGAAGGAAGTATATTTTATAGATAAAAGCACCTAACATTTGGTTTTATCTTTAGGGGGGAAAAAACCTTTTTTTTTCAATTATTTTGTCAAAAAATGTTTTCTAACATTAATTTTACTATAAGGCTTTCTCACCTATACCTTAGTGAGTCTGAAACCAAAGCAAGACTCATTCAGGACAAAACCACATCAAGAAAAAAAGCTGAGTGCATTAGTGATCGAGATGAAAGCCTGGGAGAAAAAAATGACGGCAAAGCCCTTTATTCTTGGTAGTGTCAATATTTAGGGGGGAAAAGAGACCAATGGAGAGGGCCTAGGATGAAAAGAATAGATATATTTCTTGCCAGGGAAGAAACAGCCTTCTGATTACTACTATAAAGCCAATTAAAGGGTAATGAGATTGATTTTGCTTGTGGCTCCTAGAATCAATCTCAAGGATTTAAGATATCTCTTGCCTGGACGTCTTGAATCAGTAGAGTTTTCATGTTCCACCAAATGCACTTTATTTTAAAACATCAATTTTCAATGAATAAAAGAAGAAAGGGGAGAACAGTGGAACAGTAGAAAATCCCCGTAAGTTTTTCCTTAAAACTTGATTTAAAACATTGAGAATGGTTTGGAAAATCATTCAGCTTGTTCACGTCTCTCAGACATGCCTGAGACAAGATCAACGCCTACAGCAGCAAAACTGAAGTCTAGGTGTGATTAATAAGAACTTCCAAGAGCATAATGAAGAAGTGGAATGCTGTTGCAGGCTTCAAAGAAGAGTTTTACAAGTAAAAGTGAAAAAGATGGAATGGGTGGATATTCAGAAGTATCAAAACCAGGGGGAAAAATGCACAAAAAAAAAAAAAAAGAAGAAAGGGATATTCTAAGCGGTGTTTAAAAAAGTGAATACAATTCATTGGAAGATAAAACGTGGTAGAGAGGTGCAATTGCAATTGAAGATTGTCATTGTCATCTAACTCTGTCTAACCTCTGGCAATCAGGAAAAAAGAGGATTCTGATCACAAATGCTGAAAATTTTAGTTCCACCATCCCCTTCTCTATAAAAAACCAAAAACAAAAACCAGAGTTCCCAATGGGTTTATTCTATGGCAAGAGAGAAGGGAATGAAGTTGTATGAGGTAGGGAACAATTTGAAATAATAATATGTAATTTTATTTTCTTTTTTGGGAGGGAATTGCTTTTTATAATACCGTATTCACTACAGCGATTTTGAAAAAGACAAATGACACCAAATCATGTAGAGTCACAAAAGAATTTCTGCTTATTTGGTGTATCCTTTAGGTAATTCTAGTGGAATTTAACTTTAAATTATTCATGCAAGTAAATCTTAAACATTTTGGCCTTTTGGGAAGGCCAAAAAGAAACGTGGACTATTCCAGGAAAAAAAATATTAGTCTGTGTTTAAGTAAGTATCTTCACAACTGCCAAAAGTCTAACTCATTACCCTAATAACAGCATTGAGTAAACCTGATCTGCTATTAGTAATAGTTTGAGGATTCTAAATTCCTTACGTTAGCGATCTCTATCTTTTTTTTTTCTTTTGAGTTTGCTCTATATTTACTGATCACCCACTATTGTTTGGCTGTGCTCCATCCAGAGATATACCTATGATTAAGACAGTGGAAGTCTCAAGAGCATGTATTCTTCTGGAGAGAACTACACACAGAACCATTAAATACATATGTTAAGAAAATATATTGGGGGCTTATTAAGTGGTCCCCTTATCTGTGGTGACTCTTTCTGCAGTTTTTGTCACCCACAGTCAACTATGGCTTGAAAATATTAAATGAAAAATTCCAGAAATGAACAATCCTTCAGTTCTGAATAACTTGCATTATAGCATGTTCATAATATTGTTCTATTTTTACTATGGATTGCCATTGTTAACATCTTACTATGCCTAATTCACAAACTAAATTTTATCACAGGTATGTATATTTAGAAAAAATACTAACATAATTCTATTCACCATTTTGGGCATCCACAGAATGTTTTGGAACATATCCCTTGTGGACAGGAAAGGATTATTGTTCTATAAGCAAAATGACAGAGAATATCTAAGAGTTAGGGAGTTAACTAGCACATAATAAGGAGGGCAAGGAGGGAAGAACAGAGAAGTTCATTACATTAGACAAAGGGGAATGAAGGGAAGGGAGGGGAAATGGGAATAAGAAAAACAGTAGAATGAATTGGACATCTAGTTATTTTCATGGGGTTTAGGAAGTGTCTTTATTATTGGCTGACATTTAATCTGAAACCTGAAAATGCAAAGAACCTGAGACAAGAATTCTAGGCAAGAGGCAGTGCAAAGGCCCTATGGTTGTAACATTGTGGTTTGGGTGATAAACAGGAATAGAGGCTAGTAGGGCTAAAAGGCACTGCAATCTAAGAAGAATGAGATAAACTGCTGACTACGGCAGAAGGCAGAAGGCACAATGTGGCTTGTAGGCATAGCAAGAAGTTTTGCTTTCTTCTAAGATTAATGAGGAGCTACTGAAGTATGTAACAAAGATGATTTTGGCTCCTGATAAATGGTGTGTGTGTGTGTGTGTGTGTGTGTGTAATTAATGTTGGCTGCAGGGAAAGTGCCAATCAATCCAGGCAAGAAGCGATGACATGGAGCTCCGTGACAGTCATGGAGCTGAAGGCAAGTGGGTACATGTGAGATAAATGTGGATGTAAAACTGTCACTTAGAGAAGAGAAAGGACTGAGGGGAGTCCAGGCTTCCGATGTTGGGTGCCGCTGAATGGAGTGGCCAGGTTTCTTTTGAATGCTAGGCCCATGATGGCCTGTGAGGCATCTACCTGCAGAGGTCAAGCACACAGATGCACAGAGGTGGCTGCAGCCCACGGGGAGGTCTTAGCTAGAGAAACAAATTTGGGAGTCGGTTTTCTTCTGCACAGTTCCTGGCAGACCACCCAGGCACACATTTGGTAATTAATAAATGCTTATGAAGTGACTGATGGATAATTGACTGAAAGGGCAAGTGAGAATTTTGCATCCTGGAAGACGTCTTGAATCTCTTGGCAAAGAGCATCCAGGAAGTGCTTGCAAAGTGCCAGGTGCTGCAGCAGCTCAATTAATATTCATCATTGTGGATGCACAATGAAGAACCTCAAGGAAGCAGCGAACTGCTATTCCAGTGGCTGACCCTGCCCGGCTTAGCTGATGCCAGGCCCACTGTCCAGCTGCCTGTACCTCCTGTCCCTCAGCCTCAGGATCTTTCCTCTTGGTGGCTTAATTCCTGGCCCAGGCATCTTGCTTAGTTCTCTCCATTGGCATTGTTTGTGTTCTTTTTAGATGTACATGACAGTAGAATGCATTTCAACATATCATTCATACATGGAGTACACTTCCCATTCTGTGGTTGTGCGTGATGTGGAGTTAGCTGGTCGTGTGTTCATATATGAACATAGGAAAGGCATGTCCGATTCATTCCACTGTCTTTCCCATTCCCCCTCCTTCCCGTCATTCCCCTTTGTCTAATGTAATGAACTTCCGTTCTTCCCTCCCTGCCCCCCTTATTGTGTGCTAGCGTCTGCTAGCAGAGAGAATATTCAGCCTTTGTTTTTTGGGGACTGGCTTATTTTACTTAGCATGATAGTCTCTAGTTCCATCCATTTATCAGCAAATAGCATAATTTCATTCTTCTTTCTGGCAAGTGATATTCCCTTGCCTAGATGTACCACATTTCTTCATCCATTCATCTGCTGAATGCACTGGTTGGATCCATAGCTTAGCTGTTGTGAATTTACTTCCATTTTGTCCTTCCATTCATGGAATACTGTCATGGATCCCACTGTCCCCAGGGACTATCTCAGAGCCTGCTCTCCAGGGGTTTCAGAATCTGCCCTGAATCTTATACATTAACTAAGTTTCTATTATGGGCCAAGAACCACAGTAGACACTTGAAATATTTATAGCAATCCAGAAAACCAGATGTTTACCTTTGGCTTCAGCTTTCATCTAGCTGGGAGAGTCAGTGGTTGGCTCTGAGTCAAAAAGCTAGAAAGTGGTGGAGCGAGAAGTCAGGACAAGTCCAAGTTGACGTTGCGGCTGAGCTCCCTGCCCTCTTGGGCCTGCTGGCTGCTGGGGTTTGCCTGTGGAATCCGCCTGTACACTCCTCTCACCTTGCTCCACACTGGAGTCCTGGGGAGGTGGTACCTATGCTGACAATCAGTCACCAAGGCGGTTGGCCTGCAGCTTTACCCTGGAATGACACCGTTTCCTACTCTGCAACTGCGGGCTTCACTGGGCACTCATTTATCTTGTGAACTGGAGGATCCTCCCCTGAGAGAGACTCACAGACCAGGGAGGTCACCACAGAGACAACAGAGAAGGGGGGGATACTGCAACAGCCCAGCCAGGACCAGGGAAGAGGTGGCAGCGAGGAGATGGGCTGGTGACTCTGGAGGAGGGCAGAGAGCTGTGTATAAAAGGACGTGGACTCTTCACTAGCTATAGGTAAGAGGGCAGATGAACTAGAAAAATACACATCAAAAAGCCATATTCATTGTTCAAACAAAATAGGCTTCACGGCTTTATGTAAATGCGTTAATAAAGCTTCACTCTCTCTGGCCACATGCTCTAATGGGGAGGCTTTCTGTCTTCATTAGGCATGTCCCTGAGCAGCCAGCTGTGTACAGGCAGAGACTTTGACTCAACCCTGTGGCCAGCAGGAGCCACAGTTTCCCAGCATCCAACAGGAAACAGTGCCTCTGCTCCCCGGAGGCCAACCCCTGGGAGGCCCAGTGGTTGGGACAGGAATTACCTGCAGTTCACGTTATTCTGGAGGACAAAGTGCATGTGGCTGCTCCGGCTGGGGCTCATCCCAGCTGCACCTGTTCCTCTAGCTCACTTGACCCTTCCTTGGTTGACACCTGGCTGGCTGGCTGGGCCCCACGCTGCCTCCAAAGAAGTCAAGCTGATGAGTACCCATTTTACAAGAGGGTTTGTGTCAGAGATGGGACATGGAATTTTTAGAGGCCAGCTACCACACATCAATCAGGTATCCCTGATGAAGGAGTTGAATTGAGAAAGGTGGAAAGATTTGTTTAAAAGACAGATGAGAAGGAAAGACAGGCCACACGTGTACCATATCCTTTAATGACAGCATTGTGGTGTCGGCCATTCAGTAGAGACATGGTGGCTGTGCTCAGGTGATTAGGAAACTCATTGGTGAAGGAGGGCTTGGGAAACTCCTGTGGGCCACTGGATGTCTGAAGCGCTTCAGCGAGGTGACTGCTGCAACAGGCACAGTGTGGCTCAGAGGCACAGCCGGGAAGTTTGCCTTTCTGCTAAGAGTCATGAAGAACAGCTGAGGGGTGTTATTTATGTGTAACCACGATGACTTGGGCTCCTGTTGATGAATGTGTGAGTGTGTGTGTATGTGTGAGTGTGTGTGAGTGTGTGAGAGAGTGTGCGGGTGTTGGCTGAAGTCAGGGTGCCAAGAGTCAAAGCTGGAAGACCACACAGGAGGTTGCCAACCTGCACCAACTCAGGGAAGAAACCAATATGGCTTCCTGGACCTGGAGGAGAGCAGGCACGCTGGAGATGTATTTGGAGGTAAAACTGTCACTGAAAACTTGTAAAACTTGAAGCCTAGAAAGAGTGGCTCTGAAGATAATCTGAATGTGCCCGTCTCCTCTGCTGATGTTCCACCTGACTCAAAGGCAAAGTGACATGGCCACAAAGTCCTCTCTCTCTCTCTCTCTCACACACACACACATGCACACACACGACGGCAAGACTTTAAAAATGTGCTGAGTTACATCCTAATTCTGTTCTCTTTTATTATGACACTAAAAATGCCGAAAGCCAAGTTCTTGGCTGTATTTCCAACACCTAGACAAAAGCTGAAATGAACCAGGTTCTCTATATCCATTTCTAGAACATATGATATGAACCAATGGGTGACTGTTGACAAGCCCAGGGTCTCAAGCATTGGTGCCCAGCCTTCCCCAGGGAATTTTTGTTCATGCCCCTAGACAGAGTTCTCAGTTATGTTTGAATTTTACTAATATTCTTTCCCTCAGATACCTAAACTCCCTTTATCCCGGCATGTGATTGTAATTTTTCTGATGGAGAAACACTAAGAGCAGTACTGGAGGAGAGCTTAGGGACTCACTCATTCACAATTTTCATTGAAAACACACTTACTTAGCACATTTCATACAAAGATTGATATTTATCTTATTTTCCCTGTATTTGACTATTATCAAATATTCAAAGGACAATAGACTATATAGTTAGTGACAGGGCAAGGTCAGACTACCAAATACCAAATACATTGGAACTCATCCTGGATTTTTTTTCATAATTTTCTCCTCTCTAGTACAATTCCTGGGATGAGAAACTCTAGTCTACCCTGCACTAAAATCAGGTTTACTTGATGAATTTCATTGCCCTTCTACAAGAAGTAAAATTTTGTGTAGAAAAATGTATCGAAGAGTGATGTCCACTCTTCAGATAATGATAGGATGTATGCAGATCTTTGAAACAGGTTCAAAACCAGACCTGGAGAGTACTGAAGTTCAAAGATGAGTCTCAGGAGTGTTGAACTGTAATCTTCCCCCCTGACAGGGCACACAGGGTACTTTAAAGGCTCTCTGCAACTTTATACTTAATCAAAGGATTAATAAAACTGAACAAGGGTCCATGGGCTTTTAGTTTGAAGGATATTAGTTTGGCTATTGAAAAAACTGGTCAGGATAAAAATAGGAAATAGAGCCTCAGTCCTGCCTTTCAGCTTCACTCCTGGTACTTCAGGTGATTAGGAAACTAACTAGTGAAGGAAAACTTTGGAAACTTCTGTGAGCCACTCAGGCTGTTGATCAGTCCAGAATGTTTTCTTAACACTGTTACCCTTTTTGATTATGAACACTTAGAAATAATATATTAACATCTTTTTAAAAAATTTATTTTAATTCTCTTGTTTTTAAATAGAGTCCACATATTTTTTAAGCAATCACCAAGATTAAAAATATGGCCCCTTTTCATGTAAGGCTTTATCATTTTAAAAATGTCAACTAAATATGACAAATAATAAAACTTGCTAAATATGGGTGCCCAGAGAACCCAAATATTTCTTATTCTTTGTATGTGCTCTGCTGGAAACATTTCAACATTTAAGAAGTGCTAAGCAATCCGAACTATAGTAATAATAATAATAAAAAAAAACAGAATATACATTCTGAGGGATTTACAAAGGATGCTTGATTTACCTCTGCCATGGTTAAAAATGTGCGACTTCTGATTTAAATGAGTTTGTAAGTACTTTTAAAATAACGTCTGATTTCAAAATATAGATTGTGAAGATGTTAAATTTGGTGACACGTTAACAAACATTAATAGAAATCAACTCCCAGGAAACCTGAAATCCCTCCAGTACTAACTCAGCACTGACAATTCATCATATTTAACAAGGTATATTGGAAATAGCCGTGCACTGACCTCCCGAGGACAAATGATCCTCTTGGGACGAGGCGCCTCTTGCTGTAACTGATACACTGCCAAAAAAAGGGAAAAGAAAGATAATTGTGATTAGAAATCAGCAACACATACCAACATGCCTTCAAATATTTCTACATAGTTCTTCTCCAGAACTGTAAATATAAAAAAAAAAAGGTTACAGACACATTTTTTAGACTGGATAAAATCAGGTCATTTATATGGAAATGAGTCACTATGAATGTAAACTGGCAAAATTGATTTTTTTTATTCTTATAAGGCCAATTTAATTTCATAATTGTTACTGGCATTGTTCATTTTATGGCTTTCTTGGAAGGCTAGATACAGCTAAAATTCTTTTGACTATTTTAGAGATGAAATTCTACTCGTGAGTACTTGAGTAGTAAGATCATGTAATAGGATTCCTGAATGTAAATGCCAATGCCTCTTGACACTGCAGGGAAAGAACTGGCATTAGGAATGCCATTTTCTGAAATGTTACAGTTATGTGCAAAGACGACTGGTTCCGAGTGAATAAGAGGCACCAAGTCATCCTCCTGTCCCCACCTTTGTGCTGCCTACCACCAAGGATTCCCAGCCATCTGACCACCTCCCTTCTACCAGCACCCCTCTTCCCTGGGCCCTTTCAAACCTTAAATAGTAGTAACTCTTTTCTAACCTGCTTCAATGACAAACTTTCAGGCTTGGGCATGGAGAAAAGCCAGTAATTATATATAATACAACTTATCTATTATTTGTGATTTTTTTCAGATTACAATGAATGGTTTTCCTGCTGATCAGTTCGTGTTCTATTCTTCCTTGTCTCTTTCTATTTCTATGGTGCTGGGGCTGGAGCTCAGGGCCTTGCAGATGCTAGACAAGTGCTCTACCACTGCGATACATCCTCAACCCTGATCACTTCTCTTAGAGAGAAAAGCTACCCTATCAAAGCTGGTACCTTTGATTCTAGTTCCATGAAATCTGAGGTTGAAAACCACCATGATGATCTTATCTTCAGAAACTGGAAGAGGCAAGAATTAATTTTATAGAATGAATCCTTGAAAAGTTAAAAACTAGATCATGGAAAGCCTTTGTAAAAACTGGGGTAAGCACAAATGTCTGATTTATTCTTAGGCCTAATTTTTTTTAATTGAAGGGCAGACAGTCATATGAATATAGGTATAAAATTCTAGACTGGGAGCTAGGGTTGTGGCTCAGTGGTAGAGCACTTGCCTAGCATGTGTAAGGCACAGAGTTCAATTCTCACACTGCATATAAAAAAGTGAACAAAATAAAGGTCCATCAATGTCTAAAATTTTTTTTAAAAAATGCTAGAGTACATTTTGTATTATGGCCCCCTGATGCCTTCAGCTCAACATGGAGTTGTTTTGTTTTATTACCTAATTAAGTGCAGACAACTCAGCCTTAGCACAGAAGAGAAACAATCTAATGCTCTTATGGATGTTGTAATGTGTCCATTTCTAAGTGTAGATTGTCCAAACTAATGATGGTGCACATGACATAGAAGGACAATTGTACCCACATCTGAAAGGAAAGCAGAGTTCAACATAGCCTTTTGAGAAGGTCACCAAAAATGACAGACAAATAAAAAGGGGGCCTCTAAACACCTATCTCCCCTATCTGATTCAAATGTATGTCAAGATAATTGTACTGTCATGTGTAACTAATTTAAAAAATAAAATAAAACGCAGCACAAAGGCTCTGGCCAGACACTGATGCCATGTTCTTCCCAGTTTCAAAAAAAAAAAAAAAAATGCCCCCACAGGTCCAAGTAAACCACTCTATGGGCAGTGGGACCGGGTGCAGGAATGATGCACTGTTTTGCACATGAGATCATCAACCTGTGGGCACTAATTATTCAGCTGTGCTGTGATTTCTGTTGGCTTCTACAGCATAGCCTGGACGATTTTCCTCTTCTGTTTTTTCCTCTCTTATACCTGTGGCTGATTCCTCTTCTGCTAACCCATTATCAAGGGAGATCCCCAAAGTCTCTCTCAGACCCTCTTCAGGTCTTATTCTCTTTCCTCTGCCCAAGGAATCTCCTCTACATCTACATTTCACTTTTCACCTACATGCAAAAGGCTCTCCTGTTTGCTCAGAACACTCCTCTAAGTGCCAAGCTGAATATGGAGCCTCTCTTAGAGATTCCTCTTGCGTTTCTTAAAAGGATCTCAAAAAGTATTTATTCAAAAAATAAAAAAGAATATAACACAATGAATCCCACTTTATATATGATTATAATGCACCAATTAAAAAATAAATAGAAGGGTAACCAGTAGAATAGAGGAAGGGCGTCAGGGGGAGGGAGGGGACGGGGAGGTACTGGGGACTGAAATGGCGTGAAATCTGTTATGTGCATGTTTGAATATATCACATTGAACCACACTTTTATGTATAAATATAATGCATGAATAATACATAACAATTTTTAAAAAGAAAGCAAAAAGGATCTCAAGTTCAACTCATCAAACATTGTACTTAGGATATTTCCCTTGAAATCTAGGCCTCTTCCAAAATCCTGGCATTAGCAAAGGCACCATCATCCATGTGATTTCTCCACCAGCATCCTCAAAACCATCCATGGCACTTTATGTGGCCTGTTTTTCACCAATGACAAATGGTCAATATGCTTTGTCAAAGTGTCTCAGCTCTGTTCACTTGTGTCCATCAATATCTCCTACACCCTACTCCAGGATCTAGACTATAACTCCCTCCAGCCAGCTTTCTTCCTGATGGCCATAACTATTGGACAATGTCCATCAAATCATGGCCCTCCCTGCTCAAAAGCTTTATGACCTCCCATTGCTCTTGGACATGACCAAAATCTCCCACATAAATGGTCTTGCCTCTGACCACTTCTACAATCTCACCATGTATCATGCTCTCTGATCAGCCACATTTAGTGTCCTTTCCATTCCTAAATGCACATGCACCAACCTCAGATCCTTTGCATGCACTATACTTTTTGTCTACAGTATTCTCTTTTCCTCCCTTTCTACCTTTAGTTATCTGTCCCTCATCATCACGACTTGAGTTCAAATATCATCTTTGTGGAGGAGTCCCTCTTGACATCCCTCACCCCAGATCCAAAACCATCTCCCTATTCTGTGCTCTTATAATTTCCTGTATTTTTCTCTATGTCACTTATCTCATCACTTGTTGGTGTGATTTCTAAAAAAAAATTCTGTTTCTCCTTCCATGTCGTAAGTCCTGAAATGAGGAAAGGGATCATGTTTATTTGTGCTTGGTTTAGTACCTTCAGTATTTTTTGAAGTGCTTTGAATATAATTAAAAAGAAAACCATACACTCCATTTTTAAGAATCCTACCAGCTTTGGAGGGAGATTCAGAAATTAGAAATAGTCTTATGGAATAGGGCAGTATATACAGAGCTGGCATGATACCACCTGTTAAAGGCTCTGGTCACCAAGGCCCCTCAGAATGGAATACTTAAGTGAGCGATGATGTATCTCCCACTGGATGCTGTGCCGGGGTAGTAAGGATTGGGGAGACTCTTGATACGCTGACCTGGGTGATATTCAGGATGTTCTATGTAAGTGAAAATGTCAAGGTAAAGGTATACAGTTGGTTCTCTAAATCCATGTGTTCCACGTATGAGGATTCAACTAACCACCGATTGAAAATATTTTGGGAAAAAAAATGCATCTGTACTGAGTATGTATGATTTTTTTCCTTGTCATTATTTCCTAAACAAAACAGTGTCACAATTGTTTACATCATATGAAGTATTATAAGTAATTATAAGTATTGCCATCATATGAAGTATTATAAGTAATCAAGAAATGATTTCAAACGTAAAAGAGGATTTTGTTCGTTAAATGCAAATACGCATGCCACTTGTTGTGAGGGACTGGAGCACCTGAGGATTTGGGTACCTGCAGGGTGTCCAGGAACCCATCCTGCGTGGACACCAAGGGATGATTGTATACCTATACCTACAGGCATGCACACACACACAAACCCACCCCGACCTTCAGGTATTTTATATATATATATATATATATATATATATATATATATATATATATATATATTCAAGAAAGGGAGTAAAATAATAGGTTTGTATTCATTTTTGCTTGTATCTGCATAAATAAGCTCTGGGAGGAACAAGGTAATAAAAAGCAATTACTATCAGGGGATGAAAAGAAAGAAAGGCAGAAGTGGAAGGAAGATTCCCCAATGTCCATATTGTTCTACTGTTTGACTTTTGAGCCACACGTATGTATTTCTTATTCAAAACAAGGCGGAGAGGCTGCTGGAGGCAGGGTCAGAGAAGCCTGCTGGTGGAGGAGGAAGCTGACCGAGGACAAGCTGACCAATGACAGAGAGAAGTGGCTGCCTGGAGCCCTTTATCCCTCCTGAGTCAGGGTCAGCACTGCCCAGCTGCTCCTGCGTAGGCTGCTGCTGTTAATCAGTCTAATGGGAGCCCAGGGGCCATCTCCCAGAATCCCAGAGTTTGGGCTCCAGGTAGACTGCAGAATCCACATTCAGCGAGACTCACCCACCCTTCTCTCCCTTTCTTTTGGTAACCAGGATTGAAACCAGGGGCACTGAACCACTGAGCCACATCTCTAGCCCTATTTAATTTTTTAAATTTTGAAACAGGGTCTAAGTTGCAGAGGTTGGCTTTGAATTTGTGATCCTCCAGCCTTAGCCTCCTGGGCTGCTGGGAAATAGGCGTGCGCCTAGCAGTGAACTCCGTTTTTAAGGAGGAGGCCAAGATGCATACCAGTTTTGAGAGAAGCAGTTTTAGCTCAACACTCCTTTGCAATTCATAACAGCAAATATGTGAGCATCTGCTATATGCCAGACACCACAGTCAGCATTATGTGGAGACTCTGAGGATGAATGGAGAGGCAGGAGAAGAGAAGAGACAGCATACTAAGTACCTGCCATGTGACAGGAGCAATATTTTATTGAGTTCTCTCTTTCTCTCTCTCCCACAGAAAACCAACTTCCTATCATTACCATTTTCATTTCTCAGACAAGGAAATAAGAACAGAGAGGTTAAACATTTGTCCCAGGGCATTGGGCTAGATGTAACCTTTTGATACCAGGCCTTGGTTTATTGTGCCTGTGCCTCTGGGCCTTTGCTCTTACTGTCCCCTGGACTGAGTTGCTATTTCTCAAGATACTCACAAGGCTCATTCACTGCTTTCATTCAGTGAAATGAATCTCAGCTTGCAGGGCTTCTGTGACTTGTCTATAGAAAATTCCACCCATCACTCTGCTCCCTATGCTTCTTGGTGTTTCTCAGAGCTCATCACCATTAGCACCATTAACAGATAAAATATAAATATTTTACTTCTCTAGTTCATACACTACCTCCCCTGAGTATAATGAAGCCCTCTGAGGGCAGAGACTCTTATTCTGTCCACTGAGTATCCTCAGTGTCCATGAAAGTGCTGGGCATAGAGCAGGTGCTTAATGAATATTTGGTGAAGAAATGGACTCTAATAGCCCATGGATTATAGCCTGTGCCTTAGAGGAGCCTGACCCAAGGAAGGGGATGTGCTTAGAGAAGCAAAATCAAGGTGGGACCTGAGCTTTAATGAGGAATAAAGGAGGAAGCCATTCTGTTTGCTCAGGGGCTGGCTTCCTGAGGGGAGAGGGACGGGACTCCCCTGGAGGGATTAGTGGGGCTTTGCAGGTAAAAGAGAAAGAGGGTTATGGGGCAGGGGAAGAGCATCAGCAGGGGAGGAAAACGATGTGCCAGTTGGTCATTCAGAGGCCAGTGTGGCAGTTGTGCCTGGTGTGCAGTGTGCAGAAGGCCCTGTGGAGCTGGCCTAGGGACACTATGTTAAGGAGCTCAGTGCTCTCTATCTGCAGGAGGAGGCAGAGACATGTTTTTAGCAGGAAGGTGACATCACTAATCTGTTTTAGGATAACAGTAAAGATAGAGCCATTTGCAAGATTAGGAACTGCCATTTTTCTGGGCACCTACTATGTGCCAGACACCTTATGTGCATCTTCTCTTGAGTCATCCCCAAAAGCTACCACATAACTATTCTCCCTCACTGATACAGTGGTGGAGGTGCTGCCCACTTTGAAGACACTCAAGATCACACAAATAATGGGATTAAGTCAAAAATCGAGATACAAATCCTGGTTTTCCAGAACGCAAAGTCTGTATTTCTCAGCCTCAGCTGGTATTTCCCTACAGCCGGACAGGCCCACCTGGGGCTTCTTGCATTAGGATCTCCATGAAGCCATCATGAAATACAGGTTCCCAGACTCCATCCCTGAAGATGCACACTCTGCGAGTCTGGCAAGGATCTTGATTTCTGTTCTTTTTCAATCTCCTCAGGAGATTCGAATGCACATCCAGGGGCAGGGGACCAGTGCCCTTTGCCTCACTGAAGTTGGAACTGATCAGGGGGAAAACCAGCGGCAGGGAATAGAGAGAGAGCAGTACTTCTCCTGTACACAAGGGAGATTGTGAAAGCGTGAGTTCAGGTAACACTGGTGGGAATGAGAGGGGTTGATTGCCCAGGAGGGCAGAAGGACTTGACCACAAGCTGAATGGAGGGAAGGACCCCAAGGGAGGGGAGACTGAGATGCCAATAACAGAAATGAGGGATGCACTGGATCATCACTGGACAGTGCCTCTCCCATGTCAATAGCCTACGTCCCAGCACTCTTCTAGGCACTGGGGATACTGCAGGGAACAGAACAAAGACCCTATCCTCAGAAAGCTTCACTATACTCAGAACAGGTGTCCTCTAGGAAGCCCTGAGCCTCAGCAAAGAGAAATGCAATTGTTCACCAAATGCTCAGTCAAAAACAGAACCAGACAGGGGTGACTTGGAAGAGGAAGTGAGAAGACCCCTAAGCAACCCCCTAAAGTCAGGATCCCTCAGTAGCAGACATTATTAGTTTATTGCTTATTTCTTAGTCAGAAGGTCTGAGAACCTGTAAGATCTGCTCTATGCTGTTTCAAGCAACAAAAGTTGGCAAATAGGTACAGAATCCTATTTTCCATCTGGGTTATGTGTCTGTCTATAACAGATAATGAGAGGGTAACCAACTGCAATGAAAACCAAATAAAAAAAACAGAGCCCAATTTTCTATCTTAGCTTCAGATGAGAGCCTGCCCATTATTTTCAGGATTAGCTATACCAGAACAAACATCTGTGAAAAAAAATTCTCCAAGGCATGTTTAATATAACTGAAACATGTCACATAACCCCAAAATGTCACTTCTTGAATTTTCTTTGTGCGACAAACACATTTCACAGCGAAATGCAAAAATGAATGTCACTTTCTAGGTGGTTCTATGAGCAGAGAGGTGATATGATGGAATTTGCTTCTACAGCAATGTTCCAAATATATTCCAGGCACTCCCTAGCCTTGGGCCCTCTACCACTCAGGAGAGAATTCTTAGCACTGGAGAAAGCGGTTTGGTAGTGGTGGTGGTCACTGGGAAATGTGGAGGTGGAGGAGAGCCCAAGATTCCCAAGACAGCTAAAGTAGATTTAGAAATCCAATATTTTATTTTTTCTTCAGTAAGAAAACTTAACCCCTTCTCTTCCCCTGGGAACAGAATCCACTTATTCCTGTGGAAGTCCTGTAAAAGCTCATGGCATGGGGAGTGCCAATATCTAGCCAGACCCATCAGTTCCTAGGAGAGCCCTCAGGGAAGGTCCCCGTAGTCCACTTCTTTCCAAAGGGGGAACATGGATCACAGAACTGAGCCCAGCCACATGATCATGACCCTGAGCCAGACCCACCCTGTTCATTGCCCATGCCTTCCTCTAAGACTTTCAGGGAAAATACTCCTGGATATAAGCAGGGAATTATCGGTGTTTTCCATGTCTTCTTGTTTCAACTCTGTCCTCCAGCATATTCAAATAAAAAATATCATCTCAGTGGGATTTACTTCTCTTGTTCAGTGGCACTGTGACAAAACCAAGAATCAGGCTTGCAGTGCATCAAACCCAGAAACACCAGGCATACGTGTGCATAAGAAAAACCTGTGGGGTTCCCTCAATTGCAGCTCACCCAACTGTTCCCATGCGACCATCAGCGACAGGACCAAGAAATAATGAATGCAATCTTCCCCCAGGTGATCCTGATACAGGGCGTGCACTTCAGGGTTTCGAGCTTCCAAACTCCTATTTAGGAACGCAGGCACAAGCTGCAACTGCTTGGCCTCCTGCCTGGGACAGTCTCATGGGACAGTGTCAGTCAGGCGTAGCACCTGCTGCCCAGTTGGCATTTGGCATCTTCAAATAAAAATCTTTCTGAGTATACCCAAGATGGCTGGCTTTTGAGCCTGTCTGCTTGGGTAGTGTAGTTCATATAGTTATGGCTTAAATTTTGAAGGTGGTTTCATTGTTATTTTTAAGCAAATTTAAAACGTAGTGTTTTGTTTATTTATTTTTAGGGTATCAAACCAACTTTTTCTCATTGACTTTCTCAATGTTCTGGGATTTGGTCTTGAGAGTTGAGGATTAGCTGAAGACATGATTCTTTGGGGTAAGATTACTCTGTGGAAATAGCTCAGTAAATGATAGTGTTAGCTTCCAAGCAAAGGACAACAGAGAGGGCAGGAACTTAGAGCGGCCACATGACACCATGGCTCCTTGAGTTCATCTTATGTACCCTTGTGGCCCCAGTGTCTGATTTAAGGCAGAGACTTAATAAGCACTGGTTGAATGAATGAATAAATTAATGAACATAATATATAATTTGGGAGAACTGATTTCTGCAGCTCCTTACTCTTTTTTCATAAGTTTATTTTATTTGTTATTTTTTTATGTGGTTCTGTGGCTTGAACCTGGTGCCTCACACATGCTTGGCAAGCGCTCTGCCACTGAGCCACAACCCCGGCCCAGTTCCTTACTCTTTTGAGCTTCAAAGTGTGACATCTGTGGTTACTTGCCAAGCATCCATGTCCATCTTCCCCTTTCCAATATTACTCCAAGTTTTCCAATCGTGTTATATAGGATTGGTTCTTCCCCGAGTTCCAGGGGAAGGTCCTGATCAATCTAGGAAAGTTAGCACACCCCAACTCCCCCATTCACAGTGATGGACTCCGGAATAGGTAAGCTCGGTCTATCAAGGCTGAAACTTAATTCTGAGATATTACTTGAAGTGTTAATTAAGCAGAATGTCTCGCTACCAGCTGCTCTTGAAAGAGGAAGCAATAGGGTTATTGGTAGCTATCTGGGGATCAGAAGGGAAGAACATGCTAAGAATGTACCAAACATGGGAAAGTGGAACAAATGAAGGAAGAGATAACATAAAGGACTGTGGTAATGTTATTTTAGTTGCTGGAGCAAGTTATGACTGAAGCCAGTATCTCTGGATTTTTTGCTTAAGTCAATCAATGTGATTGAGTGGGGTATTGTGTAACTTAGAGCCAAGAACATTGCAAATGGCATTACAATTTAAAAAACAGCTTTTTAAACTCAATCATTAGAAGTACACCATTTTTTTTCTTAGTATGCTATCATAATTGGGATTAATGCTTCACAATAAATATGTAATAACAAATAAATGTAAGTTATAGTCAGTAATCATCAATGAGAGCAAAGATATAACATTAGTTTAGATACTAATGAGTTTGCATTAGTATCAAAATTATTCTCTCAAGGATGATTTCTGAGCATTTCAAAGAGAAATGCAAAGGCGATTCCTGAGGTTCAGAATGGATTTACCAATAGGTTATTTCAAACGGAATAAATTTAACTTTCTGATAGCTTTTTTGGACTTTCAGAAAAAATGCTATTGTTTTAGTATATTTAGATTTTTAGAACTACTTCACTCATTGTTGATTCCTAATATTTATCCTCTGGCCTTCAGAAAGTGTGTGCTGCAAGATCAAACAAATGAATGGGAGATGGTCTTGGGAATGAGATGGCGTACTGTGAACCTGATAATAATAGTATGAAATACCTTTGTAAGTGCTCCAATATCCCAACTCAAAGAATTCATGCATTCAGGACAATCAAAAGAGAGTTCTTTCTTAGTGGTGTCATGTAGGGCATTGATTGGTATATTTTTGGTGCTGTGAATGACACTCTCCTTATTTTTGGAGGTGCAGATCACTAGGGGTTCTGAAATAGAGCCTGACTGACCGTTAGCTGGGTCGAGTAAAGAGGAACTTTTTATATGCCATTATGTTTGTGTTAAATGTCCTAAGCCATTCCTTATTCCTAATAAAGTTTTATGATTCTAGAACAAATTTTAAAAATGTAACTTAGATCCAAAAATCAAATTTAAACCCAATACCCAAGGGTAAAATTGATATTGTGGACATGTAATTAGCAATGTTCTTTCTAGCTTCCTTAGGACATAAAAGTGCTTTTAAGAGATACATTAGGTGGCCCAAGGTCACTTAGAAAAAGACGAAATAAATTTGAGCCTATGCCATCTTTTCGCTTCAGTAAAGCTCTCCATGGTGGCATTTACTCAACAAATATTTATTGGATAGTTAATGTATGCAAGGTTGTGTGCAAGGCCAGGCAAGTCATGGAACACCCAGCACCTCTCTCTACAGGTATTTTGTTGATTTACTGTCAGAGCACTTCACACTCCATTAGGAAACAAACAAACAAAAACATCCAATTACTAAGTCATTAGCAGTGTCATTTAAAAACGAAGATGGGACTGCAGAGCACAGGATTGCAAGGGCCCTTAGAGACCTAGCACAGCCCCTTTATTTCACAGATGGAAGAACAGACTCGTGCAGTAAAGAAAGATCGCAGTAAAGAAAGATCGAGGTGCCTCTGTATGTGCTGACGTGGGAAGACAAAAACAAGATATTTGAGAAGCTGAAACAAGCAAGCTCAAGAACACAAAGCAGCATTCACCACTTGGGCCAAACAAAGTCCCAGCCACAGATGCCTTGGTGCTAGGCTTTTTTTTTTTTTTTTAAACAATGGGAAGGGAATGCCTTAGAAAACTGACAGAGGCCATCCATGGGGAAGGGAGAAGGGACATTGGAATATGAGTTGGGGGCTGGTTTGTGAGTTACAGGAAAATTTTATTCTTTATTTCTCTAATGTTTTATCTTCTTTGCAGCTGTGTGTTGCTTTTGTAACAAGTAATCTACAGGTGTGTGCTTGTGTATATGTATTTATAATATACATACAGTCACACATCACTTAATGAGGGGGATAGACAGGAGCTATGCATTGCCAAGTGAATTCAATGATGTGCAGACATCACAGAGAACATCCCCATAAACCCACTTGGTATGGCCACTACATGCCTGGGTTGTAGAGTATATACTATCCTGTGTACAGTCCACTGTTAACTGAAGTGTCATTATGCAACACACATCTATATCTGTCTATATTTATATGGATGATAAATGTGCATATATGTGTATGTACACATGCATATATACATATATTTAAAAATGTATGTGTGTGTGTGTGTGTGTATATATATATATATATATATATATATATATATAATTTTAAATACATAGGAAAAAGTCTTGGAGACTTTCTGGCTGTGGGTCAGGCTTGTTTCTGGGTCCCACTCTGGATAACAGTTCGCCATTTTTTGTGAAACTTCTGCACAGTTACTTAGCCTCTCTGAGCTATGGTTTTTCTTATATATGAGATGGAGATAATAATAGTACCCATCAGTTAGGGCTGTAATAAGAATCTAAGGTTCAGTCGCTTTAGTGCAGTGGCTAGCACAAGGCAGGTTCTCAATTGACATTAGCAATAACAGCAATATCAGTAACCATATTAATAATTATTTTTACAGCATATTATTTTAATATTTATATTATAATACTTTATATTATTTTTACTGGTACCTAGTACAGCTGAATGAGAACCTGCCTACTCTGGCCCCGGTACGGTCAGTTTCCAACCTACCACACTCCTCCCTCTCTCTCTGGAGTCGAGTAAAGAGGAACTTTTTATATGCCATTATGTTTGTGTTAAATGATACCAAGAAAAGATAACATGAGTTTGAGGTGATGACCATTGTTGTCTTCATGAGGGGAGCTGACTGGGCCACTGATGCTCAGATATGACCTCTGTTCCTAAGGAGTCATCCTTAGCGATCAAACATTATTATTTGCTGTTAATTTTTTAGCAGATAACTGCATATGATACTATAGGCTAAATTATGGCCAAGAGCATAATTTATGGAAGTCAACACATTTTACCTTTGATGACCAAATGTGCAAAAAATAAAAATAAAGCCCCATATTGAAAGTCAGAAGGTACACCTCCCTTTCGAAAGCATTCCTGAAGTGGGTCTTGGAGGTTGTAGAGACTCTGCAACCCATAGTATATTCTCTACAATTCCAGTCTTGGAGGTTGTGGGTGGGGTGGTGAGTTATTTCTTTCCTTGGTGGAAAAAGAAGGCTTTCAGGTTTTGGTGCTGTGGTGTGGGACTGCGTGTGTTCCATAACACTAGCCTTCAAGAAGGCAGGCTGGTTAGATTTCTGAGGAGGCTTTCATTTCAGGTACTCACAGTATGATTTCCATATTGGAGGCTGGTATTCTTCAGCATCTAGAAAAAAAAAAAGAAAGAAAGAAATCACTATGCAGGTCTGCACATCAAACTGTCAACAAATATCTTCTCTGGAGGGGTAACTGTCAGCAGTACTTGCCATCCAGTCCCAGGGGACTTTCCACTAATTTAGGGGACAGTTCCAGGCACGAGGAAGGGAACGTGCATAGCAACCTTGCGAACCCAACACCACTTTCTTCAGATCTCTTACTGTGACAGCATCAACTGCCTAACAATTTTCATAGAGCCCAGTAAATCAAAAAAGATTTTTAAAGCAATTAACTTGATTGTACCCTCTAGTAATCCTTTCAAACACTATTTACTCAACTTGGCATAATAAACATATAATTTACCTCACAGTTTCCAATCAGACCTTTAGCCCATTTATTAAGATTTGAGGGCAAGATGCAAAGTGGCAAGTATGGAATATTAAATGTGGCAAGTTGTCCAACCCAACTTACTGAGCTCCTAAAAATCCTGGGTCTGACAGCAGAACACTGATGATCCAATTGGAATTGCATTATCTCCTTGAATTAACTCCAATGTGTGACTTAGAAAATTTTCAGAAACCTCTCAGCAATCAGAAGTGTCAGAGCAAGAGAGTTACAGCAAAATGGAGAGGATGAAATTGGTATTCATCACTCCAGAAAACAGACAATGGGAGAAAAATCTGCTTGTTCAGTCGACTCAACAACCCTGCGCTGACAGCTGAGCTTATTATTCTGATGCAGTGATTATAGAGTCCTCTTGGCTCACAGCTATGAAGACTTGTAAAATATACTCCAGCCTGATAGCCAGGGGAGAGAATTCTTTGCCCCAAATCACAAGGCGTAGATCTGCGGGGCACATGAAGAGTTCTCTAATTCAACTTGTGTTATCCTCCACTCCCAGGAAACCCACAGCCTGTCCCTACAGGGTCCCCATCCTTGGCTCCTGTGCTGCTTAACCTCAGGCAAGCAAATGGCTTGAGAGCTTTTTCCTATTTGAGAAAGAAAACTAACACAAAAGTGGTAACTTCTCCCAAATCCCACTTAGTTACACTTGTGTAGCTTAAAATTATTTTACAATGAATATCTTGCTCTCTGGGCCCATCATATCACAGCACTCAACTCAATGCCTGCAAAGGTCAATTCATACAAATGAGTCTGTTGCTACCCCTGTAGGGTCAGGAACCCACATATGAATAATCAGCTGCATAGTCACACACACAAATACAGCACACAGATAATGGCTTATGCTGTTCAGACTCAGATTGCTGAATAAATATGGGTGCTCACTCTTAATACTTCTGTCAAATTATCTTATAATAGTGAGCTTGTAATTTAAATTATCAATTAATTTCATCCCATATGTAACAAACTAATTTTAATGGGCTAACATGAGTGTTCTTTTTTTTAAAAAAAACTATTTAAATAAAAGAAATCAATTTGATTAACTTATAATAAAGTTCTAGAATCATCTATCCCATGATACCTTACCAGAAAAGCCAGACCCTGTGTGTTAAAGTGTGGATGACATCTTTGAAAACATTTTTTTTCAAAGATAAAGATAAACACACACCACATGGACACATTGCTCAGAAATGTTTACCCATCTACCCCAAACTATACTGTCTTGTCATTTCAGAGGACATTTATTCTATGAGGCAAGTACAACCCCCAGACTCCAAAATGGTCAGGACTGTTCATGACCTAAGCACGACTCTCTATATATATTGGGAGGCATCCCTAAGACAGAGGAGGTAGTCAGTCCCCTTTATGCAGATCTTTGAATATAGTCCAGCTGCTCAGCTTGGATCTTCTGAGGTTTTCTTACCTAAAGCCAGAAGTTTAAATAAATGACCTCTCACTTTCCATTTCAGTCTTATTGTTCTGAGAAAAACCTAGGATTGGGTTTCAATGGAAATGTTTGGGCCCTAACCTAAATTCGATAGAGGCTGCCCTGAATGTTTCATAAATCACCCTCCCCTTTCCAGCTGCTCCCTATTGGCAACACAACATGCAGGTGAAGAGAGCACCTACAGAAACTGGAAATTAGAACCCTCCCTTGCACAAAATCCACCTCCCTCCATATTGTCCCTCTGTGCTACAGTAAAATTGAGAGCCCTCCTGTGGCCTAAGGCACAGCGTCATCTGCAGCTACCCATGTCTCTGACTCTGCTGCATGCAGACATTCCCCTTTCTACTTCTCATCCAATCCTGCTGGCTTCCTCTCAGTTCCTAGAGCAAGTCAAGCTCTTCCAAGTCTCCAGCCTTTGCTCTTGTGGACTCTCCATGTAAAAAGGCCTGCAATACATCTTGGCATGGCTCACTTGCTCTGCCACATAGGGCTCAGCTCAAATATCACCTCCCAGGGGCTTTCCCTGCCAACCTCACAGAGTGGCCTTCCCCCTCCCTTCCAGTCCCTCTCCTAACACACAGATTATTTTTCTTCATAATGTTTATTACCATCTGAAATTATTTATTGATTTGTTGATTTGTTGGGACTGGTTTCACTCCACTATTTGTCAAACTCCATCAAAGCAGGAATTTTGTCTCATTCGCTTTTGCATTCCAGCCCTTAGAAAAGTAGCTGGCATAAAACAAGTCTTCAAAACTAAAACCAAAATGAGTTCTATAAAAGAATGAACTGTCGGGGTTCAAGTCCTAACCTCCCTCCTGGGGCATTGTGGGAATTCAGGGAGACTGCATATGTCTGCCGAGCACACAGCAAGTTCTCAAGGAAGCCTCACAAACGTGCACCACTCCTGGGCCATCCCTTGCCCTGATCTTGTGTTCGCTCCCTCCATGGAGCCAATGACTGTCTCCATTCTTGCCCCCAGATCTGGAGCCTGTAATTAAGTTCCAGTGCTGTTGTCATGGAAGGTTTTTCTTTGCCATAAAAGAATTCAAATTGAGAGGCCATTTGTCATGCTCCAGTGGAACAACTATAATTACCTTGGCCTTAGAGACACGTTTCACAAACCACTATAGCACACTGATAGGAGGCTTGGTCAAGTGACAGAGCACAAAATATTTTTTAATATGTTGAAACAAATCTTTAGCTGCTTCTAGCACTGTCCCCCAGACACACACTATTTGCTCTGACTTCATACAACATTCTTCAGTGATCTGCCTCACTCTTGAATAGCCTGACACTCTTTTTTTAAAAAACCAGGAATGGGTTTTCAAGGCCATTTAGTTGACCTTCATCATTTGGCAAATGAGGAAAAGGAAACACAGAAAGATTGAGGGGCTTTTTCAAGGTCATGAGCAAGTTAGAGGCAGAGGTGGGAGCTTTGTCTTCCAGGCAGTGGACACATCAGTCATCCCTGCCAGGCAGCCCCCTCATTTACATATATGGAAATCACAAAAACAAAATTATCATATAACAGATTTATTACTTCGGTTCTTGTGAAGCTTGAAAGAAAAATGAAATAGAGAAAAGAAAGAAAATCAGTGCTATGAAAAATTGCCATTAGGTCAAGTGGTGGGACACGATTTGATCTGTCTCTGTCCTTCCATGTAATAAAGTCCAGGAGACACGAGCTGCTGTGAGCACCCAGGACATAAATGAGGTGGTTTTTGAAAATATATGATTTTGCTAAACATTTTGGAGAGATGGGCAAAAAACAAAAGTAGAGGAAGTAGAAAAAGAAGGCCCAAATCCCAAAATAAATAAATAAAGATCTATCATTGAACTTAGAAGACAGTAATACATTTTCAGAAAAGCCTAAGGATCTTAAGGACAAGAGAGGTTTAGAATATACATATTGCTTAAAACATTGATTAATGTGGATCTAACCTTTAAAAAATATATGTTGACCTTCGACTCAGACATTTTATTCATGGGAATCTAGCCTTAGGTAGTAACTGAACACATACTCACAGATAAATAATGAACTAGCTGCTCTACGTTCAGCAAGTCGAGATCAAATAGTTATTGCATATGTTGCCATGGAAATGATGGTTTGGACCATAGTTCTGTGGCCAAGAGCGAGACTGCCAAGGTTCAAAACCCAGCTCTGCCACTTACTAGCTGTGTGACCACAGGCAAGTTATCTAATCTTTCTTGTCTCAGTTTTTTAATCTAAAAAATGAGAGTAATAATACCATCCAATATACAGCATTGTGAGGACTGGATGGGTTGATAGGCATAAAATGCTTAGTCTGTAAGGAGAAAGTAACAAATACACTTCATAATAGTCACGTGCAGGAGAAAGTTAAAAGAGAAGACACTTACAAGGAGGGAGGGGGGGAGAGAGAGAGAGAGAGAGAGAGAGAGAGAATTCATTGCATACAAAGAGAACAATGAAAAAGTAACTGAGGATGTACATAAGATAAATTGTGAGATAAAAATAAAATGCTCAGTCTGGTGCCTGAAATACAATACACTCAATGCTTGCTATTATTATAGTCTCTCTTTAACCACAGGAAAATATTTATGCCACATTGTCAAGAGCTAAACGAATCAAGTTACAAATCAGCTTACTAAACATGATCCCATTTTTAAGAAAATGGAAATATTTACATACATAGAAATTACTCAGAAGGCTATAAGCTCAATTATTAAAAGTTGTTATATCCCAAAGTGAAAATATGGCTGAATTTTATTTTTCTTCTATTGCTTTCTGCATCTTATAACTTTCTGAACATACTGCTCATATAAAAATAAAAAAGAATAAGAAATAAATTTGCAAAAGTGCTAGGTGTTAGCTTTTTTAAAAAACTCATCCTCTAAATAAATCACACCTTGAAAATAAAGTAGGTGTAAAGAGACCCCAAAAATCTTATACTAACATACACAGCATGTGTGTATTAGTGTAAGAAGTCTGAAGGATGAAGACTAAAGGAAAGAGACAAATGCTTCTATACCAAAAGTCCATGCTCAACACCCTTGGCTCTCTACAAATTACTGAGAAATAAGCACTAAGGAGCAATCCTAAGGAGAATGGGAAACTTGGGATAAAAAATAGAGATGCTTAGAAAATGATCCAAAGTTTACAAAAACAGGTAGTAGACTACTCAGATGAAATAATCTCTAAAGAATATTAATATGTTAAATAAAAAGAAAGCAGGTTAAAGGGACCCAAGGTGCAGGTTAAAAGTTGAAAGCCACCTTGAGAAAACTTTCTGTGCTAAAGTAACTAATCCTTGGAAAGCTGGTGCTGCCATTCTGGTCTTGGGGGGAACACAAGGCATTTGGGGATTCATCCATAGAAAGCTCTGTGTGTGTGAGGCAGCCTGAAGGGACAAGGAGGCAATGAAGAGCATAAGCTATGAAAAAGCATTTTACATGATCAAGAGCATGGCCAAAAGAGATAACACCACTCTGGTTTTAACTAACCATGAGTAATACACACTTATCATTGAAAACAAGAAAAGTTCACTAATTTAAAAATATATTTGAGGAAGTTTCCTGCCTCTGAAAAAAGTACCATTAAGAGAGTTAAGTGAATTCTTGCAGATTCTGCTCTGTGATGTAGCTAGAATAAAAATTTACAAAAATGGTCTCATACCCATATATGGTTCTGCAATTAGCTTTGTGAATTTGATGGTTCAACATATATATCAACAGCAGGCAGTGAGGAGAGGGTCTACCAGGGATTGAACTCAGGGACACTCAGCTACTGAGCCACATCCCCATCCCTATTTTGTATTTTATTTAGAGATAGGGTATCAATAAGTTGCTTAGCACCTCGCTTTTTCTGAAGCTGGCTTTTGAACTCGTGATCCTCCTGCCTCAGCCTCCTGAGCCACAGGGATTACAGGTATGTGCTGCCACTGCAGCCGGTTTAATTTAATGATGTTTGTTAGGCATCTGTCTACGTCAGCACACACAGATCTATGTTTGTATTTGCTCACTTGTTTAACTGCAGCTTGGTCTTCCATGAGTATGAGTTTACCAAAACAATCTATTTATTTATGTAATAACTTCCAGCTGATAGACATTTAGACTCTTCAACTTTTTGCTACTTTAAGCAATGTTACAATGTTATTATGTATAGTCTAGTTTCAAGGAAGTTGAATTCAAATAAGCGAAGTGTCTGTGTATTTAAAAGCTTTTGTTAAATGTTTTTAAAAAATTGTGTCAGTGTGTGTAAGAATACCTGGGTCCCCACAGACTTGCCAAGACTGCCTGCTATTGATGTACATCTTAACTTGTGAAGCCTCTAAGACTGGGTGAGAAGGTTTAGAGATAAGATTAAGTGTGCATTTGCAGGGTCGCAAATGGAGGCCCTACACACTCCTGGGAATGAACTTGTAGAAACATATGGCCTGGAAGTGAGGGAAGAATAGAGGAATCGCCTGTTTGGGGGCTGTAGCTGGAAGACAATCCTCTTCCAGGCAATTTGAACTCCAGAAATACATTGATTTGATGGAATCCCCTGAGGAGCAAGTGTAAAGGAATTTGGGGACTGATTAATGAAGAAAAATCAAAGAACCCATGTGCTTCACTTGGGTAGGTGACAACTGGAGTGGAAATACCTGTAAACATCAAAGACTGCCAGCTGCCTTCACCTGGCTCAGTGGAGGATGACTAGGGTAGTGGAAAAACACACGCAGGGGCTTTTGGAAACCAGAGGAGCAGAGGAGGGTGCGTGGCTATAGAGAAGGATCTTCCAACTTGGAGATGACATATTCCTTAGAATATTTCTGCTAAAGCTGCACAGAATGTGTTGGGGGTGGGGGGATCCTTTGGGAAATAGATGATGGAAGGACTAGGTCTGTCCTTTGTCATCTACTTTCCCAGAAAAGCCAAGTCCCTGCCATAGCTTTTGATTTATTGATGCACACATTTGCAAATGGGTTGCAGTGGGCTTGTTCCAAGGAAGTTGGGTGAAAACAGGTTTTTCAATCAGGCATGGCATAGCCTCACAATGAGATGACAGCTCAGAATTTGTTGGGTGATTAGCGTAATGGGCCCGGAATGGGTTAGGATCCAAATGAAAGCAAATAACAACAGCAGGAGTGGGGTGTTGTGTCTGTGCACACGCTGCAATATGTCCGCAGCACACATTGTCCCCAACCATCAGAAGCCTTCAAAGTATGCAGCCCGTGGCTACGGTCTTGCCAGGTCACTGCAGTCACTTGGTGCCTGACCCAAGTGGCAAGATTATCTAGAGATTATCCTCACCACTGCAGAACACTGAGACATGAGGCAGTTGGAGAGCTTCCTTGTTCTTGCTTATACCCTGTATCAATTTCCCACATTCCCCTGGGAAATTAGACATCTGTGTATCATTCTCATTGGAAATGTTTCTTGGGTGAGGGATAAAGGCCTGAGGTGCATGTGACTCTGGATACAGTATCAATTGTAATTGAGTCCAACTTGAAGAGAATAATTAACGAGACAAATTTCAGAAGCTTGGTGGAATTTGCTAGCCCCTCAGGCTGAGTTCAAGGGACAAGGCTATGCAGAGATTACCTGAAGATGATAAAGCCACCAAGAGCCTTGGGCTGGAGTTTGTGGTCACTAGAGGGCACTGGGGCCACACAGACCTTCTATCCTGGGTCAGTATTCTGTCACTGAGGCTTGGTGAGATGCTCCCATTCAAGAGGTATTTACTGAATAAACATGGATCCAGACCTTGGGTGTTACCATGATAAACAGGCAGACAGTGTAGGTGTGGGGGGCTTAGGAAGCCCTGCTCGATCTGGCACCTGGCTATCTTTCCCTGGTCACCCCATTTGTCTACCTCAACCACTTTGGCCTTCCTTTGATCCTTTGCGTCAAGATCATTTCAGACTTAGAGGTCTTGTGCAGTCTCTTCCCTCCGGCTGACACATGGGTAGCTCCTTTATCAACCAAATGTCAGCTTACATGTCCTGGCTCTTCAGATAGGTCTCCCCAGAGACCAGTTTCCTCTTTCTCAGAGACTCTTCAATTTTTTGAAGAGCCCTATCACTCTCTGTGCTCATCCATTTCTTTGTTCATGTTACCTCTCCATACTGGACAGACCACACCGTGAAACCGAGCACTTCATTTTTCTTTCTCTTGGCCATCTGGGTCATTTTGAGCTTATTAGATACCTTTGGTGAGTTTAGAACAAGGTGTCCTTCTTAGGCAGATGGTTTTGCAATTGCACAGTGCCTGTCTGTGAAGAAGAGGCTCCCTCTGCGGACACAACCCCAAGCCACAGCACATGGCCTGGTGAGGGAAGACCAGGACTGAGTGTAGTCCTCACTTGTTCCCTTCAGCTGGGCACAAATGAAAAACCAGGAATGGCCCTGACTGCTGTATTCTATGGCATAGCAGGTGCACAATAAAGCATTGGATATGTGATAGAAACTCAAAACGTGCATTCTATTGAGGGATACCAAAAGGAGGGAGCTGCCACAGAAGGAAAGAATGGGTAAAAAGAGTATGGATGGTAGGACTTTTTGGCCTTTGGCCTGGGGCAGTTGAGCCCTTCTCCATGCTATGGCCATTACTTCTGACCTTGAGCAGCCTTATCCAGGACTCCTTCTGAAGCAGTCCCACAAGAGCAGGATCTAACAGCAAAACCTAAGGTTTCCAAAGATAAAGAGGAGAATGAGAGACTTCTGGTACTACAGCACATTGAGCCTGCTCAAAGAAGTACCCTGTCACCAGGACACCAAATGCAGCAGCCAATGGTAAGGAGGGCCTCTGTGGACAAACTGGCTAAAGGCACATGATGCAGAAATCAAGATGAGCCTGAAGAATGTAACTCTGAGAGCTGAAGGGGTTCAGCCTGCTGGCTATAGCTGTTGGTGGAGGATTGTGGGGGTGAGTTAGACATTCCGGAGCAGCTAAGGATAAATTACACAAGTACATTGGGGGTCAGATAATTAAAGGCTTAAAACTATGTTAAGAGCTTACCTTTGCTCCAGAGTCAAGGGAAAAGGTAAGCAAGGAGAACACAGAATCTAGCTTAAATGTGATAAAGTCACTCCTATTGCAGTGTGAAACTGGATTGGAGGAAGAGACGATGGAAGAGAGGCAAGGTAAGACAGTGAAACCAATTGACTGCTCAGTAACCTAGGTGGGTGACACTATGATCTGAGCTCTGATAGTGTCAGTGGAGAGGGCTTGGTGATGAATCGAATCTGTGTTAAGAAGGGGGTGGGAATGATTTTGGGACATAGGCAGAGGAAGATGAGTGGTTTCTGGCTTCAGAGGGTGAAATGAGCAGAGGAGAGGAGAAACAGGTTGGGTAAATGGCAATGGCTGTGGCTGTCCATTGTTGGAAAGAGATGACTCTGAGACAGCCAACTGGGCATATCTAAGAGGCCTGCACTTCAGAAGAGACACCTGGGCTGGGGTTCTAGGAAGGAAAACCTACATACAGGTAGCAGCTGCAGTCACCAAAATAGAGGTTCAACAGAGGGTGGATACTCAGAGTGGAACAGGAAGGCCTTTGGCAGAATCCTGCAGGAGCATCAAAATTTAAGGCACGTGGAGAGCAGGGAAATGAGCAGAGACCAGCAAGATAAGAGAGAAACCACGGGATGGGGAAACACGGGGGCAAAGTATGAGTCATAAGGGGGAAGTGGTCAACATCTCAGAATCCGTTCCAGGGAGATAAGCAGGACAGGACCTGTCACTGTGCAACAAGGAGGTTTTGGTGATCTTGCAGTATTAGTGTGGATAGAAACCACAGTCCAGTGGGATGAAGGGTGAATGGAAATAGAGAAGATGGAACTTGTGAGTGGGAGGTCTGGCAGTTACCTGGAGACAAATGATGGCAATAAAGGGGAACAAAGGGGTGAGGGGGACGAAAGACAGAGGAGCTCCAATTTGGGTATCATCCTCACTGCCTTTGCCAAAACGTTTGCCAGACCCTGCACCCCCAGGGTCCTCTCCCTACCTATGGTTCCAAGTTTCTAGAAAATGCAGACTTCTCCCAGCAGGACCGGCTGCTTTCCTGGTGGGTTGTTTCTCCGTGACCAGGCACATTTCTTCTTCTGCTCTTTCTTTAGAGACAACCTCACAACCACTACTTCCATTCAGGCTGGACAGTTGCCTCTCCTCTCCCTGTTCCTTTCCAGCATTTTCCGGCCTCTTTGCAAATTCTTTTCATCACAGGAAGGTCCTCCTGGCTTTCCTCCAGAAGCCCTTTTGGGCATACATTTATTTATCCAACAAATATTTACCTAGCACTTATGGCCTACTTGGCAGGAAATAATGCACTAGACACTGGTGCAGATATGAATGTGAGATCAGAGTGGAACCACGAGGAATCAGGAGATGAATAAGACATCAACTCATTCGTTCATTCCACAAGCACGAGCTGGCTGCCTGCTGAGTGTCAGGCCCCTGGCCACACACATGGCATTATAACATAAGGTCAAAGTGGCACGTGGCAGAGCACAAGTAGCCTGAAGTACTGTTGCAATGGAAAGGAAAGAGATTATTTTGCATAGTTACATCTTGGTAATTATGTTTCCTCAGGAGGCTAGCTCCAAGAGAAGGGGACAATTTGGTTGTACCTCTAGCCAGCTTCTCCTCTGCCATATAGAAGAGCCACTCTTGAGGCAGGCATGGTGGGGCACGCTTGTCATCCCAGAAATTCAGGAGTCTGAGACAGGAGGATCCCAAGTTCAAAGCCAGCCTCAGCAACTTAGCAAGGCCCCCAGCAACTTTGTGGGATTCTATTTCTAAATAAAAATATTAAAAAGGGCTGGGGATGTGGTTCAGTGGTTAAGTACTCCTGGGTACAATTTCTGGTAAAAAAGAAAAAGAAAGAGAGAGAAAGAGAGAGAAGAACCACATTTTTTCCTCCTATTATAACAATATCCTCTGAATGGCTTGAGTTCACTGTGGGCATTGGTGTCTCTTCAGATATAGAACAGCTGTGGAAATCATAGACTAAATTCCCATGAAAGCAACCCACATACCAATGTTGCTACTGACCAGCTAAAAAAGATTTTTGCCCATTATTATACTGAGAGTCAGAGAATCCTGAAATACAGAGATAGAAGAAAAGGTGAGGTCTTCCACCAAAAGCAGTAAAGAATTTTTAAGTGCCTGTAATATTCCAGATCATGGGGTAGTCCCTTTAGACATATTATATTGAATGGTTATCATTTTCTTGAAGCGTCTTTCTACTCATTCACCCATCTATCCACCCATCCAACCATCCACCTACCCATCACCCACTCACACACCCATCATCCTTCCAGCAAATACTTCCATGCCGGGCACAGCATTCCAAATTCAGAGTTGTGACTAAGGCAGAACAGTCCCCCTTTCAAGCTGCCTTCAGTCCAGCAATAAGGTCAAACTAACATTAAGCAAGTAACTAGTTTGAAAAGTGTTATAGAGAAAGTTCAAGGTGCTAAGGAGGTACCTAAGAAATCCCGAGGCTAACAAGTGTTTTTATCTCCTAGAGAGGAGGAAAATGAAACTCAGACATTAAGTTATCTTTCCCAAGGTCACATGCCCAGTGAACAAGTGAAATTCAAATCCAGATCTGTTTTGCTTCAGAACCTAATGATTTTTCTCCTCAAAGCCTCAGCCCCATAGAGGAATCAGTGATGCAGAAGCCAAAGTGAAAATTTCAGGTCTTTCTTATTTCTGGTTTGCTTCAATGATAAAACACAGTTTAAGCATTGTAAAAAATAGTACTAGAGAAGTCAGAATAATGGTGACATCATTCAATTTTCTGCCATCCTTTAGAAAAGTGAACTCTGACAACTAAAATTCCCTTTTCCTCCCATTCTTGCTCCTTCTTCTTCACATGCAGTACTGGTCCTACACCAAGGGCCCTTTCAGGACCAGTACTGCATGTGACTCTTCCCCAGAACTCATTATCAATACATATTCCGCCCATGCCTAGGCCTGGCTTGTCAACTTGCTACTGGTCGGGCAACGAATGAATACTGGGATCTCGCACAGCCATTCCTTACAACTGGCGCTGGCCATGATGACTGGTGTGGTTGCTATAACTGCAGCAGTTCATATCAAGAATGGGCATGTGGGCAGCTGCTCACTCACGGTGGTCAACGCTCTCCAGCTCACTGCTCCTCTGACAGGCTGAAAGCAGCCAGTGGTGGTGGAGTTTGCCCCTCTGAGGGTCACGGGCTCTGTGTCCACATGTGAAGGAAAGAATTCTACTGAGGGTCCCAGGCAAGATCAGATGACTGGCTCTGGTCAACACACCAAGAAAAGTTAGGGAGGCAGCGATCGGTTTCTTGTCCCGGCTCCACTCTCAAAGTGTCCTGGGTGACTGCTGGCTCCTCCCTGAACCTCGAGCCAGACTGGCCTCAGTTTCCTCATCTCCATGTGGGGAGAATTAGTCCAGATGAGCACATGCTTTTGCACGAAGATAGTGTTAGAAAGCATTGCTGCTCAGGGAGGGAACTCGGGGACTCTCTCTGCCTGGCCTATTCTGTGTCACTGGAAAGGTGGAAATGATTTGTCTTGGCTTTGGCCAGCCCTTGGGCTCTGTCCTGCTGGTGAAGGGTTGCTTTCTGGTGGTCTAGCCCTGCAGCACCTGGGCACAGGTAAGCCTGCTTAATTATGGGGCTCAGTGGTTAGCAAGCCCACCTGGCTAACAGTCTTCCCATCTGCCTTTCATAATAAAAGTACCATCTTACTATATACCTGACTACTATGTTTGATTTCTGACTGCTTAGAATAGGACTGCTATATGTCCAGAGACCCCTACGCAGCCCACCTCTAGGTTTATACCCAAAGGACTTAAAATAAGCATACTACAGCGATGCAGCCACATCAGTGTTTGTTTACAGCAGCTCAATTCACAATACCTAAACTATGGAACCAACCTAGATGCCCTTCAACAGATGAATGGAAAAGGAAATGTGGTACATACACACACGGGAGCATTACTCAGTCTTAAAGAAGAATGACATTATGGCATTTTTAGGTAAATGGATGGAGTTGAAGAATATCATGTTAAGTGAAGCAATTATAAACAATTGTTTTAAAAGTTTCCTTCCTTCCTTCCATTTCAAATGATATAAAAGCATCAATAGTGAAAACCAAGTCCCCCATCTCTCTTGACATTCAGCCACCCAGATCTCCACAGACAGGCACAGTCTCAGCCACTGGCCATTTCTTCTAAAGCGTCACTATGTACTGCAAACTCTGGGCTAGCCCTCGTTGTTAAGATTAAGAATCTTGGAGAACTTTCCATGCAACCACCTCATTCTTTTCAGTGCCTTCATCATATTCCATGGTGGACCTTTTAAAGGCCACCATGAAATACTGTCTGTGGAGATCTGGGTGGCTCTGAGTGTCAGGAGAGGTGGGGGACTTGAGGTGCACTATAGATGCTTTCATATCTTTTGAAATGGAAGGAAGGAAGCTTTTAAAAAGATTGTTTACAATTCCTTTAAACTCTTGCAATTGTGAGTCTATCTGGGTTAGATTTCTGAGCTTCCTTTTCAAAAAAGTGATGATGTTAAGTGACCTGTAAGGGGGACAAAATGATCACTGATGAAGGTCATTTCAGGTCTAGTGTTTCTTTTCCAGAATATAGTTGAGGATTCAAAACAAAGTAATCGAGTAATACAATAGTAGGAAAGACTTTGCATAAAATAACATTTAAGTGGCTCCTTTCTGAAAGATCATTTCAGGCAGATATCATTTAGATCTAGATATTTTAACCTTCATGGTCAGTCTTTTGTTACATTGTATTGTTGGACGCACTGTCTTATTTAATATTAGTAACAAACTTGTAGAACAGGTATTGTTGGTCCCACTATACAGGTGAGTAAATAAAGAGTGAGGTCTCATAGTTAATAGTAGTAGAGCTGAGTCATCAAATCTACCCTTGCCCAGCTCTGAAAAAACATCATTTCTCTGTTCTAAAATCTTGCCTCTCATACTGGTCCCTGCTATATCCTTGGACACTATCACACTGAATTCCCAAACAGCACTGTGGGGGGGGGGGTAGTATTATCCCATTTCCCAGATATGGAACCTGAGGACCAAAGAGCACAATATCTTCCCAAAGCTGGTCAACTCATTTTTATTCCATCAGAATAAATCATGGCCAGGGGCTGGGGTTGTGGTTCAGCGGTATACAGCTTGCCTGGCATGTGCGAGGCCCTGGGTTCGATCCTCAGCACCACATAAAAATAAATAAATAAAAATAAATAAAGGCATTGTGTACAACTAAAAGAAATAAATATTTGAAAAAAAAAGAATAAATCATGGCCAGCTGGTTTAAAGAGAGGCTCAGAAAGGATGCACATGCATGCTCCTCACCCTGCAGTTTTAAAGCTCTTTCCTGTTCTGCGCTGCAAGGAGCCAGCTCCAGGGTCTTTGGTACCTGGAAATTGAGAGCTGCTTCTGGCCCCGGAGGCTGTGCCCGCAGCTCTGGGGCTGTCACCATGCCACAAAATGAATATACTGAATTACACCATAAATATGGATATCATTTGGATTACCATGAGAAAAAGAGGAAGAAAGAAAGTGGAGAACATTCAAAGAAGGCAAAAAAAAAAAAAAAAAAAAGATTGGTCTGAAGGCCAAACTCTACCACTATATTTTCACTGCTGAGAAAATATAAATGAAAAAGATGCATGAAAAGAGAAATACCAAACAAAAGAATGGCTGAAAAGACTCCCCAGGGAGCAGTACCAGCCTATCTCCTGGACAGAGAGGGACAGACCCAAGGGAAAGTACTTTCCAACATGATTAAACAAAAACAAAAAGAGAAGGGGGGGAGGAGGGGAAGCCCCCCTTCCCAAGGTTGGTGCCCAGGAAGAAACAGAAGTCTTAAAAGTGATTCAAACAGGAAAGAGAATAAAGAAGGCCTGGAAGAGGAGGGTTGCTCAAGTCTGCTCTGTTGGAGATGGCTTTACAAGAAAACAACTAAACATGACTGATTTATCAGACCAATGGGCTTACATATCAACAAGGCCCATGGAACACATCCTGAACTGAAAGCCACCTTTTGCCTACCCAATACTTGGGGTGAAAAAGAATCCTTCATCCCTACAATATACAATTTTGGGTATAGTCATTGAGGTGAATGTGAGGGAGTTGGGCCTTGTAAGACAAGGAGGCAAAGTTATTTAGGGAAAATAGGCCCAAGTTACCAATAATCCTGAAAATAATATATGCATAAATGCAGTCTTACTGGTTTGACAGACGTTTACACTCCTTATAATTATTAAAGACTACAAATCAATCAGAAAAACCACCATAACTGTGATATTTATGAATACTACCAAACAGCCTTACATATCTGTAGTCATTAAGAGAACTATTTATTAAACTGTAAAGATAAATAAATAGATAGATAGATAGATAAATAAATAAATATAAAAGAAAAAGAAGTTATGACCAGTCCTTGGTCTCCCAGTGGTCATCTTGGGAAGGCTGGCCTATCACATTTTATTGTGAGAATTACATTTACTTCTTAATGTTAAAGCTGTTATTGGGTCTCTCTACAAGTTTATTGTAGCCCAATCCTGACCTACTTGAGTAAGACATAACAGTAGATGGGGCCCAGTCAGCTGCCTAGCAGACAAGTTGGCTCAGTGATGAGCAACCTCCTGAGACTCAGATTTTGCTTTGCTCCAAGGCTTCAGTGTTCTGGGGTTTCTTTATCACTTGCTTTAAAAATAACTTCTTGCAAAAAAATATTTCTAAAGATCACAAACACATGCACAAGCAACACTTCAGACACCTCACTAACCACACCACAAAGCAAAGCAAAACAAGAAAACAGTTCGAGAAGCATGTCTGTGACACCAAGAGGGAGAAACAAGGACCCTGCGGTTGGAGCAGAGCCCCAGGAGGCCCTGCAAGATGCTAATGCAGAACTCACATTAGGCTCACATTAGCAAGCACTGTCACCTCAAGGCCAAGTGCTTGAGCAATGTATGCAGGAAGGAAAGCCTGCCTGTCGTCCTGCAGCAGGGTAGGTGACAGCATCAGAGAGTCTATAATTAAAGGGCTAAGAAGAACAACAAGTGGTCTCAATGATTTCTGCAAGAGAAAGTATTTACATTGCATAACAGAGCAAGAATAGGCCCGTGCCGGTTCCCTGCTGTTATCTTGGCATTGCATGTCTTCATAAGGCTTTAACCGCCATGTCATGTACTGGTGGCAGAGTCACATCCTTTCCCTGTTTGCCCAGGAGGACATTTGTCTTCTTAAATGAAGCATGTGAAAGTTCCTGCTTCCACTACCAGAAGCTGAAACCAAATATTAAAACAAACCTTTCTCTAACAGCTCCTGTCTGAGGCTGTTTGTGCTGGTAACCTCTGTTTGTCTATGTTCGGTGCCACTGTCGTAAGGAGCCGTTGTGTATTTACACACCTGTGCCTTTCTAAAAGATCACTTGCTCGTTTCCTAATTTGTCCACTTAACAAACATTTACCCGTCACTCTGTTCCTGATCCCAGATTAGGCCCTAGGGACACATAGATGGCAGAGTCTTTCCCCTCCAGCAGTTCCTGCTTCCAGAGGAACAGAGGTGAAGGGGGTCACTGGGGTGGGTCTGTGTAAATGCAAAGGCAGGAGCCAGGCTCCTGGCACCACTGAGTGGGACGCTGATGGGAAAAACGTCAGAGAGGAGATAACCGTGGAGCTGGGCAGTGAAGGATGAGTAGTTTCTAGGCTGGGTGCTCTGGGGAGGCAGGGAGGGTGGAGGGGAAAGGGCTGGGATGACATTTTCACTTCTGAGCATGGTGAGAAGGAAGGAGACTTTTTGGTCTACTTTAAGCATTAATTTTAATTTTAATTTTTTGGTACTGGGGATTGAACCCATTGGCACTTAACCACCAAGTCATATCCCCAGATCTTTTTCATATTTTATTTAGAGACAAGGTCTCACTGAGTTGCTTAGGGCCTCACAAGGTGGCTGAGGCTGACTTTGAACTCCTAATCCTCTTGGCTCAGTCTCCCAAGCTGCTGGGATTACAGGCATGCGCCACACTAAGTATTTTTGAAGAAAGTGCTTTCTTACAAAAGCAAAAATAACCATGTCCACTAGAGTCTGCATCTTAACAAAGGCCACCGTTTCTGATCTTTAGTGCAAAGGCAAATAACTGCAGGAGGGTCAAGCAACCTTGGGACAGAGGGGCTGCTTGCAATCTGTCACAAGCAGGGAGATTCTTTAGGAGGGAGCTGTTGTCTCACCTTCTCTTGAAGGTCTGTGGCAGGTTAACTCTGCAGCTCAAGGCAGAACTCCTACCATGATGACTCCCAGGCAGTGTCCTCTGGCACTTGGAGGAATGAAAGAGAGGTGGAAATCCCACGGGAAGCCACACTAGTGGAACCATTTGTGTGTCCCCCAAACCTCAGCCCTCAGACCTCCCCTGTAGATTTCTTCTCTTTAGTGCCTCTCAAAGCCTAATGCTAAGTATACACCAGGTGTTAAATACATGTTTGTTTGATCAACCAACTGAGTGACCACGAAGTTGAGGAGAAGACTAAGTTGGGGGCTAGATATAGCTCAGCTGGTAGAATGCTTGCCTCACATGCATAAGACCCTGGGTTCAATGGGGAGCACCACACACACAAAACAAAAACAAAATAAAACCTAAAAACCTAAGTTGGATTCTCCTTAAGGACATTCACACCAGCCATAATTGTGCATAACTGTGCACCAAATTGCCACAACTCTATTTGCCCCAAGCTTCCAGTCTCAACCTGCATGGTGAAATTATAACCATGAGATTGAATTTATTTATCATTTGGCGTTGTAGGTATATTTTAAATAATTTCTTACAACAGGATGGTCAAATCCACAGATTGTTAAAAACCAGGTAATCCTGAAAATGTCACAGACTGCCAGGCTCCACAGCACAGTGTATTCTGTGCTACTGTCTAGCCCTTCTTACTAGCTAACACACACTGCCCATCGCTGACATCTGAGGCTGGCGTCTCCACTACAGAAGATACTGCCCGGGCAGTCACTGGCTTGTGGGTGGGTTGGGGGTGCAGCAAGTCATCAACTGGAAAGGAGTTAGTTGAGGGCTGCAGAAGAAATAAGCCAGGAAAGTGCCAATGGTAGGAACATATTCAATACACACCTGTGCCATGTGTCACAGATTTAGGACAGAATTCTGACTCTAATTTTAAGTCTATTACTATTACTATGTTCATCCAATCTGCTTCCCATTTTCATTTCTTAAAACTAGACAATTAGAATGGACTCACTTAAAGGACTCAACTCATCTGCAGCTCTTTCCTTGGATCCTTTTTTTTTTTTCTCAAGACACCTCATTTTTTTTTTCCTGGTGTGCTCCTAGCATATGACTCCCTCATGCTGTGTCATCTTCTCAGAGCAAGATTCTGAGCAGGGACCTGAGAAATCTTTCAAAAGCAACCTCAGTCTGAAGCTGGGGAGGCAGAAAAGATCAAGGCCTGGGGCACGGTCTTCTCAGCCCTGTTCTGATAGGAATCTAGCAGCCCAGCCTCCTTTAGTTAGCTGCTGACCCCACTCCCAGCCCACAGGCACCAACATCAGGAAGATAAGCCAGACTCTCACCCAACAGTATGACAGGAGGCTGGGTGCTGGTCATGGTTTCAATACCGTTTGTCTTCACTGGAACTCATGCTGAGGCCTGGTCTTCAGCATGATTATTGGAAGATGGGATCTTGTGAGAGGTGTTTGGGCCATGGTGGAGCCAATGAACAGATCAATGCCTTTTTCAAGTGAGTTCTGGCTCTTTTCTAATGGGGTTAGTGACCAGTTGTTATAGTGTGCAGCTGCCCCTCTATTTTACTTCTTCTGCACAAACAAGCTTGCCCTGCTGATTTATGCCATGAATTGAAGCAGCATAAGCCCCCCACCAGAAGCCAAGCAGATAACACACCATGCTCTTGGACTTTCCCGCCTCTGGAACTATAAACCAAAATCAACCTCCTTTCTTTATAACCCACCACATCTCTGACATTCTGTTAGAGCAACAGAAAATAGACTAAAAGAGCACTCTTCAGGATATTGCAGTTCATGCTGCTTTTCAATAAACATAAATACCTCATGCCCTTATCTTCACCCACATTGACTTACTACGCAGAGAGGACATCTTCTGAGACAGCGTCTCTGAAGTTTGTAAGTTTGTATCAGCATCTGGCAGCTATATTTACTGAGTGCTGTCTATGTCCCAGACCAAGCACTTTGCAATGATCTTCCCATTTCAGCTTTCCATGAACCCTTTGGGAGTAGCACAATATAACTATCCCTACTTTAAAAACAAGTAACAGAGCTTCAGAGAGAAAATTAACCAAGATAGCCCAGCTGGTAAGGGGCCAAGCTTGGATGGAGGCTGACCCTTCTCACTCCACTGTGAATGTTCTTAACCACTACTCCACAAGGCTGACAGTTTATTTTCTTGTTCTCATGGATATAAATCATATCCTTAGTCTTTTTCAGATCAAGTAAGTCAAACCTTCTCCTAAATTCGGATTCCTTTTACTTCCCTTCTTTAACTATTCCCTGTACTTCTCAATCTCCCACGCAATTCAACAGGGAAAAAAAAAATCGCTGTCTGTCACTTTTAGATCTGAAGGGAAGAACTATCTCTCTGACAGGGGTTTCTCTGTTTCTCCCTGGGAATCTCCTTGGGGTCAGGGGTCCACTTCTACTAACTATACAGTGCAGAACCCTTTGCCTCTGTCTTCCAGTGGTTCAGACAATGGGAGGAGTGGGAGAAAACAGGAAGGCAGGAGGAGAGATGCCAGGGTGTCTACTCCTTTGCTCCCTCCTGCTCTCCTGCTTAAGTCTAGGCAGCAGATGTGACCCTCACCACTCCCATTGTCTTAGTCCCTCTCATGTGTCTCTAGCTGTCCCCAGGCTCCAACAAAACAACCTCTTCCTGTTGCCCCTTTAAGCCCAGGGGCCCTGTTGGAAATTCCTGGATACTTTGGAGTCTTGTGGTTCTCTTGACCTGGCTACACCTTGTCAACTTCTTTCCAACATCCCAGCTGTGTGTGCCTTCTGTCCCCTGCAGGACCCCAACTGATGACCTTTGGCATCCTCTAGATCCCTCTAGATCATAGAACAGGCTAAAACAAGACCTGGCAGTGACTCTGGTCATCTATTTTTACAGCAATTCTGACTCACCTTTTATAAACTAGCGTCAAATGTGTTACCTGACAGGAGGGGAGGGAGCTTGGCTGTCCTTCTGCATTTTCCATAGCACTGCCTCTGCCCTACGTGGCAGCAGGGAGAATTCCTGACACAGGAGCCAAAATGGCAGACTGACTTCCAAGTGCCACCTTTAAGTGTGCGGGTGGTTAAATTTAGAATATGAATAAACATTTATCCTTGGTACACACGGCATAATTTCACATCTGTAATAAACTTCTGCTTTGACTCGATGTATATAAGCAGCTGTGCACTTGTTTTTTTCTAAAAATAAAATCAATGACACCCCACCAACACTCTCCTCTTTACTCCTCTGTGATGTATTCTGAGCATAAACAAGTCCTCAAAGTTTCATGGGTTATTTTTCTTTTCTTCATATAATATACATGCCACAAATCTGCAATTATGGGATTTCTAAGAATTTAAATGATATGGTCTAGATACTAAATAACCCCTTTGTTTTTGGAAAACACACACACAACATGCAAGAGCATGGGTTTGTCTCTTGAAGGTCAACTGGTAGCCAAAGTTAAGTTCTGAAAACAAGTTTCGGAAAGACCACCTTTGTTACTTCCTTATCAATTGCAATAAGTAAGTAAATAATACCCATCTAAGAGAAGTATTCTTTCTTAACATGCTCCAATTATGAAAGTTTCTTAAGAGTGCTAACAATTCTGAATTATTCCCAACTCACAAAGAAATGGTCCAATCTGACCTGTGTACTGAGACGAACTCATTCAACCCAGCAACATTGATTCAAACAAGATCCAAAAGGTATAATACCCAGACCATCCTATACACCCAGAGCCAGCAAGAAGCACTTTAGTATAGGACACTCTGGTGAACGAAATCAGGGTCATTTTAGAAAAGAGATTGTCAAACATAATACATCTTAGATGACTTTATGATTTTAAAACAGAATGAGGGGAAACTTCTAATTAGAAATGAATTAGTTCATTAAACATGATTAAATACTTCATAAATTTTTGCCCTGACCACCTGCTGATTTAGGCATCTTAAGAAATAAAGAAATATGGTCAATGACTCTTACCTTTAAGGAGTTTATAGTCTGGTCAGGTTAGGGCATAAAAAGAGAATTATGGCATATGAAAGTGGATACAGAAGAGTGAGAAATGAATGGTCTGGATGGTGAGAGCTCTGGGAATTCAAAAGAGAGAGAAAAGACAGAAAACTGCCTTCAGAGTCCTCAGGGGAAAAAAAATAGTTTTTCTCTGAAAAGCAGCAGTTCCTGTTTTAAAAGTTACGAGAGGAAACTTTAAATTATCTAATTGAATCAAACCCAGTTTCTTTATTGTACAAGTTTGCCAACTAAAGAGGGTAATATTAAAACACTTTGTGGTGGTCCAAACGATGACTAAACACACTTATTTCTTGATGATTTTCTGTGGACTAAGGACATAAGAAGCATTCATTATCACCAGCCTGGCAGGAAGCACACAATTCAAGAACAGCAGACTTTCAGAAAACCGAAGGTAGTGAAATTATATTCTCTCTCCTAGAAGGTTTTCTATTGATCTTCTTAGAGCAATTTCAGAAAAATTGCAAACAAATAATTTACACCCGATAAGAAAAGACAAGCTCAGGAAAGATAGGTGATCCAAAAAATGAGGAAATATCTCTGGCTGAACCATGTTCTATTATGAAGGGCACACTGTCCTGATGGCTGACCATTTTTCTTTCCTTATCTGAAGGCTTAATGCTAGGGTGCAAGATGAGGAGTTAAACTCTTCCTTTCTGTTGGCTGCCAACACTTGCAATTTATCAGACTCATTGCTATTTCATTTATTGTAGTGCTTAGCAAATCGCCATTGAGCTCTGTGGAGACAGAAGCCATCCTTGGGTACAGCCAGTGCCTAATAGAGAGATGGGTAGAGGGAGAAGCTGCTGTCTTTCCAATTCATCTTGACTCATTTGAACTTGAAAAGGGAACACTTTTCAGTCTGCAAGGAATAACACCACACAGAAAGTTGGACCAACTACCAAAAGGATTCCACGTGGGCCTTCTAAGTCTAAGCATGATTTTTCCAGGTAATCCGTCATCAGTTCATGGCATCCTGGTGATTTCAGCTCCCATAGCTCCAAATTCTGAAGGATTTAGAGATGTTTCTTCAGAAATGACAGGAGCTGTTAGCTACGTTGCAAAACTTTTCTTTTTATTAGCAGATGGTGGGACTTCTTTTTTATTTCCAATTATGAAAACATGTCTCAACTTGTTATTTTAAGCTATGGTGAGCATTTGACCTCCAGCATAAGGCACACGGAGAAATAAGATTGTTTACTTTAGACTTAGTTTATAAATTAGTGTGTTGATTCAGGGTCTGGATAATCCATTTTGCTGTTCTGTTTTTTTTTTTCTTTTTTAAATTCAGCAATAGTGTATAATTTAAAATGTCAGGAAATGGTAATAAAAGGGTGGAGGTTTTTTCCTGCTCAGTAATTATGCTCTGATATTAAAGTTAAAATATACAAAATAAAAGCCATGGTTATTTAGTATTTTTCTTCATACCACACAGTCACTATAAAAGCTGTTTTATGTCCTTATCTTTCTCCATCCGTATTTGTATTCTGCATATGAATTCAGCCCTTGTCAAATTCTCAAAAGGAGTGTTCTTGCTGGTCTTCATCTGGGTCTTTATTTTGGCCATACAGATGCTTAAGATTAAGGTGAAAACAGATTTCACACTAGAGGAAAACACACCAGCCTGCAACTTTATAAATCTAATCTCAAATGATTGTATATGCAGAGCAAGTAGGGTTTCCTAAAAAAAGAAAGTGTTTGCCAAAGTTGAATAAAGAATGACCACATAGAAAACACTATGCAGACTTCTCAGATTCCAAATAGGAAAGGGAGGGTCACTACAAAATCAAGCAGAAATGAAAATGCTGGATATGGTGAGCTCTCTTTGAAGAATCACAGCCTGGAACCTCAAAGCCCCAGTAGTATCTTAGGTGCCAATGACCTCTGAACCCATGGGGCATCTCTCACTTTTCTGTTCAAAACTTGTGCAGAATCCATGTCTAACAATCAAACTTTATGTTTTGATTGTTATTCTCTCTGAAGATTCTGATTTCCTTAAACTACTTTCACTGGACTTTTAAAAGAAGCACAAAGAAAAAGCAAAAACCAACCAAACAACAACAACAAAACGGGCTATGGAATGAATAGAAAAATCAGGGCAAATACCTAAATGTGAGATTAACTTCAAACTTTACAAATTCAAGGAAGAAAATTTAAATGTGTCAAGTTGTAGGCAGCATTTAAGGCCATAACTAGTTATTATCCTGCAGTATTTATATGGAGCTCTGGGCACTAGATGCTTCTCAACCACTAATTACACATTTCTCTGGCTGTCCCAATAAGGGAGCGCAGCATCCTTAACCACATTGAACAGGCAAAGAATCAGGAGTTAAGTGGTGGGCCTCAGGTCACAGACTGAACAGAAGTTGGGAAAAAGGAATCTGATACATAGAGTCTTTCAGATCAAGCAAACTTCTTGTCCAGCTTTACCTTCAAAATACCAAAGAGGTCAATACTGTTGTAGATTCAGAATTTTTGTTACAACAGTGAGAAAGCCACTCTTCAGGGAGCAAAATCAGTCACTGGAGTTGTTCTACAGCAGCCATTCTGGAATACTGGCCTATAGCAGAATCTCTTGGTGTCCAGGGCTTATTAAAATACAAACTTTTGAAAAACGACTGCAGTCCTTCCCATTCAGGAAGTCTGGGGTGAGGCCTGAGATTCTGCATTTCTAATAAGGTTCCTGGTGATATTGATGCTCCTGGTCTGTGAAATTGTATGGAATCCACCTTCCACTTCACATCAAGGCCTTTTCTCCTACACCTTGGAATCATCCTTCTCTCTCCAGGGATTATCTTCAGATGATACTCCTCTTCCTGTGGGCCTGGCTTTTCAGCTTCCTCATCCCTGATTTTGGTCTACATGTCCCATAGATGGAAATGAGGCCATGCAACAAGGTGATTAAAAGCCTTGGTTCTGCTTTCTATCAGTTTTCCCACCCAAGTCTTACTATTTCCATTGTTATACCTGTGCTATGGGATAAAATACTATTTGCCCCATAGGCTGAATTTAAGGGTTAATTGAGGTCACCGACTAGAACATTGGATGCCTGACATAGAATTAAGAACTCTCTGATATTTATCACTATTATTATTCTGTTTGCCCAACAAACATTATGGAACACCTATATATTATACATTAGGGTATATGGAGAACTATAGGGCATATTGAGGGTAATGGAGAACTCTCAAGGAACTTACTATCTAAATCTTGAGCTACATGGGGGTCTCAGAGTCATCTAGGAATCATACTACATGAACAAGTTCCAAGAAACAGTCCATAACAGGCAAACATGAAACAAAACAAGGATAACCAAAATCTGTCTTCAAATGAAAACTTATGTGAAAGACCAAAAGGTAAAGTTGGGGTTGCTCTGGTTGAACAGGGAGGGGAAACCAGATGTCCCTCCTCCTGATTCCTACCCTGCTTTGCCGAAGGCTTCTGTGAAGCCCCAGCCCATGTAGAAAACCATACCACTAGACATACTTTAAAATAGAGGAATCTAAGGCCCAGAGAGGCTGTGCAACTTTGATAGAAGACAGAGCCAACTGTGTTGCTATAGTTGGGATATGATCAGGATAAAAGACCTCAGAATTATGTACTGGAAAGAACTTTACAGATGATTTAAAATTGATTTGGTGTTCTCATTTTACAGAGAAGGATACAGAAGCTTGGAGGTATTTTAGAAGCAGATCCTGGGAACACGGCCCGCCTTCCTGATTCCTAACCCAAATTTCTTTCTGCTGCATTTCTTCTGCTCTTCATTCCTGCAAACAAGACTCCAGGATGGAGTATGGCTCTTCTCCACTCAGTGGTACCAGAAGCTAAAATATTTCAGGCCAGCCTAGTGGGCAATTCAGGGTGTCTTCCTTCAAAATCCATCTCCTTCTCTGCAACTGAGAGGGTACGTCTAATAAAGATGTTGGCACTTCGTTGGTTAGTTTTATGCTCCAAAGTACACTCCTCCTCTGACATGCTGGTATTTTAATAAAGGTCATTCACAGAGGGGAAGGAGCATTGAAAAGAATTTGGGGAGGCTCAGAACCAGAAAAACATCAAAGAAGGCCTGAGTCCATTGGCTGGCATCCATATGTGATGCTGATGGACGTCACAGGAGGGCACAGTTTCTTTCCAATTGCCATTGGCTTCCCTGCCAAAGAGAACAGTCCTTGAATTGCAAAGGAGAAAACAGAAGCCACTGTGTGGTAAACTGAAGAGGACCAAAACTTCTAACGCTCTAAGTGAACTCAAATCTCACACCTGGATGAGCGGCACCCCAGGCTCACAGGAAATGTTCAAATGAGATGGTCAACCTGCCAGCGAGGCTTTCCAGCTTCCCCAACCATGAGAGGGAGGCCAGAAACAAGGAATGAAACAAAGTCTCCGTTTAATTTAAAAAAAAGAAAAGAAAGAAACAAGATTTCTCCAAGATATAAGTAGTTGGACTAGAAATTGATCTCAGAAAGTATCAGTGGGGTAGGAGAGCGGGTTGTAAAGGGAATTGAGCCTGGTGGTGCCAAGGAGCCAAGTCAGTCACCCTAGGAACAAACCATATCATACTAGGGCCAGTCATTTCTTAATAGGATAAAGCCACAAAATCGGGAGATCAGAGAAAATGAAGCAGATGAGATGGAGTTAGCAAAGAACTGAGGACGCCATTATAACACACAGGACAGAAATCAGTCCAATCAAGTAGGTGAACAACTTGATGATTGACATTTACAATAGACATGAATTAGTTTTAGGGAAACATTTCTTGGCCTTACCCCAGGCAATATTTAACCAAAAGCAGAGAGTATTCTTACCCAAACTGTCCATGTACAACAGATCAAATTAAAATTAGCATATTTGCAGGAAGTATGCTCTATCCCCTTTGTAGAATAAAAATTTAGAAGCTCGGACTACCACCTGGATGAAGTCAATAATACATTGGATGGCAAAATGTGTAATTAAAAAGATCTGACAGCCTAACATGAAATTTGATAAAATTCTAATTTAAGAGAGGTAAGTATAATTTTTTGCTGAAAATCTTTTTTTTTAATAAAAAAGCATTGCTAATGTTGGGGAGACACAACCTAGTGAGGTACTTATGATATAGCTGTAGAAATTATAATTGGTGTAACCTCAATAGCACTTGAAGTAGGACAAAGCCACCAAGAAACTCTCATCTTCAGCTATGTCTGCAGAATAACGTGGTGGTCTGCTTTGGATGGACTATTTAAGCAAAGTTCTAGGTACCCCATTCTAAGATTAAGGAAGGACTGGGATAGGTCTGGAAGAGAATGAGAGGATTCGACATTCATCAGGTCAGACATGGTTGAAGGAACTGAGTCAATAACATCTGGGCAGGCCTGGGCTGAATGGCCTGATGGGGATGTGTTCTGGGCAGTCCAGACCCAACAGAAACGGTGCACCCTAACATCTCCAATGGCTGCAGCAGGAGGCAGGGATCCATCACAGGAGCCTGTCAAGGAAGGCCAGACAGTACTTCCCAAAAGATGCAACCTCTGTCCTCACCCTCCAGGCTGTCCCTGTCTTGGGTAGTGTCAACGTGCCCATATTTGCAGCACCTAATCCTCTTCTGGAAATAAAGACCTAGGACTTCATCCGGCCAGTTGGAAGAGCTTCTTCTATGAGCCAGCAAACTGTACTGAAATCCCAATAAAGCCTTTCTAATGAGATGCTGGGATCACAGAGAGCTTTCATCTAGGCAACTCGGGGCATTTTCACACCAATTATTGCTTTTTATCTTCACAATACTCCCACCAGGTGAAGAGGAGGGAGTAGGTTTTATTTTGCCCATTTTGTAGGCAGAAGAGCTTGGGGAGACATGGCAAATTCTACTCCATCCTGGGGTCTGGAATTGATAATCTGGTTCTTTCCACATCTCCATTAAAAAGGGTGTGTAGGCCACGTTCCATCTTTCTGTAGGACACTGTCCTTATTACAAAGCATTTGAAAGCAACACTAACTGAGGGCTGAATTAAAACTTTTGGCTCCAGGGTATCAGGGACCTGCTGGTGGAGGCAAGTACAGCTCTTAGGAAACAGTGTGAGAAAAGTCATTTGACCCTTATTAGTGGTGATTGACAAGGAAATGACAGCTTCGATAGGACCTTCATCTCATTTAACCTCATTTTCCTCAATTATCTGAGGAGTTGATCATTCTCTGGGATGTAAAGCAGATCCCAAATGGCTTTTAACATCACATGAAAATATCCAGGGCTTAAGAGCACTCTATTTTATGTTTCTACTGTGGTATTTAACACAGTATGCCTTAAATTAGATTGGCAAGCATCTCTCAGAGTCATGGGATCTGTAAAGGACATGTCAAACCTTCCTTGACTGTGTGTCAGGAGGTATAAAAGAAGAGGTATGAACACAGTTTCTAAAATTAGATGGCCTGAGTTCAAATCCCAGCTCAACCACTTAAGAGCTGTGTGACCTTAAACAAGTTGGTCAAGCACTCTGTGTCTGGCTTTCCCTTCTACAAAACAGAGATCATAAGTGTATATCTTTCTCCAGGGAACAGCTGTGAGTGCCTGACCCCTGGGATGCATTTCCCATGTCAGCCTTCATTACCGATGAACAGTCTGTAGACTATGAGCCCTGAGCATGGCAGCTGAAATCAATTTATAGACTCTTTATTCACTTGCAATGAGATCTTGGGTTGTTTATACTAGAGGAACATATTAGGAAAGCTTGCATAGATGAAATGCACAGAAAACTAGAAATCTAATTCTTGAAAAGAATTTCAACCACTTTTTTTCCAATGAACCTTTACAACTAAGCTAACAATCTATAAAGATCTTTTGGAGATTGTTTTTTAGATGAGACAGTGATGTGTCAGACAACTCATTCTAAAGGGAGTTTTAAAAATAAGCCACTTTCAAATGTCCCATAAGGGAGAAATTTACCTAATTGCTCACAGCATCAAGACTAATTTTAAGTGACTTAGATTCTGGTGTTTGAGAATAAATAAGATGGGATCCATGTGGCCTTAATGTGTAGCAGATTCATGTCTTCAGCTGGCTGGAGGTGAAAGGAAGAGGGCACTTCGAAGGCAGAGGGAGAGGGCCAGAGACAACCACTCCACAGAAGGTTTCCCTCAACCTGGAAGGAGCTGATCAGAGCCCTGGGAGACAGAAAAAAAAAAAAAACTAGGCAAGGAGAGAACCCAAGGGGAAACAGGCATCCAGCTGTGGCAAGACAGTTTATAACAGGTTAAGATTTGAAAACAGCCATCAATGTCACTATTCCAGTTAGAGTCTTCCTTTACTCACATCTAACTGGCTGTTAGATGTGAGTAAAGGAAGAGGCTGCACTCTGAAAGTGGCTCTGTTGGTTTTGATGTTTTTTTAAATATTTACTTCACTTGCTCTCTTTCCATAAAGAGAATTTTTTATAATGAAGTTACAGAAAATGTACAGTCACAGATCTATGGGGATGCCGGCAGACAAGCCTCCTTGGCAACCTTTGTAAGGATGCTCTTGTTTATTCAGAACTGCGGGTTCCACTGTTTAACAGTGTGTCTAAGCCCAGGGGAACGAGGGGGTAACAAATGGATATCCTCCTTGAAGCAGAGACTGCAAAAATCCTAAGCCATAGTTTGGTCCCCTTGGGACTCAAGTCTCCTGTGTCTGAAGTTCCTGCTGTCAATTAGCATGGTGGTTAGGAACTCCCGCACTGGTCTGGTTTTAATCCAGTTCTGTCACTTTCTGGCTTTGACAATCTAGCTTTGGGCAAATGATTTAACTTCTCAGCACCTCCCTTGCTTCCTCTTTAATAGCGATATCTAGATATCTTGCTGGGGGCAGCGGCACATGTCTGTAATCCCAGCTGCTCCAGAGGCTGAGGCAGGAGGATCCTGAGTTTAAGGGCAGCTTCAGCAATTTAGTGAGGTCCTAAGCAACTTAGTAAGACACTGTCTCTAAATAAAATCTAAACAAAGAAAGGGTTGGGGATGTGGCTCAGGTGAATCATCCCTGGGATCAATCCCCGGTACCAAAAACAAAACAAAAAAACCTATTGGATTGGGCCTATCTATGAGGGGAGCCAGGCGTTTTCCCTGAGCTAATGTGTCAAGGGCTGAGCACAGTCCACTCTAAGTAGCCATGATCATCATATTCATCAATCCCCTGCTCCACCCTCTAGTGGAGAGTCACAAAAATGCAGAAATAACAAAAGACAGGGACTGGTGGGGGGGTTTGGGGGAGGGAGGCTGCACAAAGAAATTGGGCATTGCAACACTGGTTTTATTCACCCCTAAAGAGCAAGCTGTGACACAGGCTTTGGTGCCACTTGGTTCCAGAATAAACAAAAGCCCTGAGGATCCAGGGCCCTGTCAGAAAACCCTAACATTGCCATATTGTGAACAGCAGCATCAGGCATTCACAGGGAGGGAGGGAGGGAGAGACATGCCAGAAATACAGTGGTTTGTGGAAATGGAGAAGACGGGGCACCTGTAATCTGGCACCACTATCTCTTGGGCCTATCAAAAGAGTTACTGGAGTCCCTCTGACCTAAGGATCAAAGGATTAAATATAAATCAACCATTTTGCTACTCTGTTACATCTGAATTGTGTCCACAGGATGGGAAATTACAGGATGTCAGGAAGGTACCATGCACCAGGCCTGGCACCAGAGAATACAAAAGACACCTTTGTGCTAGTAGAAAAATAGGATGAGATTTGAATTTCTGCCCATCAGGAAGGTGCCGAGCTGACTTCCACCTGCAGCCTTTCTCTCCTCCATAGCTCCCCTCACCTGGCATCCCTGTAGTTACACTACCCGCATTATTTTTCTAATCACAGTAGGCTAAGAACAGATGGCTGCAACCTTTTCCTTTTCTTATGATTTCATTAAAATGTTGTACACACAAAGACCTCTATGTGATTCCTCAGAGGTTGTTATGGTTTAGATATAGTGTCCCTCCAGATCCCTTTTTTTAATATTTATTTTTTAGCTTTAAGTGGACACAATATCTTTATTTTACATTTATGTGGTGTTAAGGATCGAACCCAGTGCCTCATGCATACCAGGTGAGCACTCTACCACTGAGCCACAACACCCCCCACCCATCTCTTGTTAATGCAGGAATACTCAGAGGTGAAATGATTGCATTGTGAGAGCTGAAACCAAATCAGTCCTTCCTAGTTTGAATGGACTGCGTGGTAACTGTAGGCAAGTAGGGTGTGACTGAAGGAGGTGGGACACTGAGGGCCTCTCCTAGAAAGGTACCTCTTCCCTGCAGCTCCTCCCTTTCTCTCTCTGTGTCCTGACTCCACCTTGAAAAGCTTTTCTCCACTGGGCCCTTCCCCCATGATGTTCAGCCTCACCATCACCCAGAACAATGGAGTCAGCTGTCTATGGACTGAGATCTCTGACACCATGAGCCACAAATAAACTTTCCCTCCTCTAAGTTGTACTTGTTAGGTATTGTGATTACAGCAATGCAAAAGCTAGAGCTACTTAAGAGCTTATGGCCCCGAATGACTTTAAATGTGCAGATTTCACACTCGTGGTTCTGTCTGTAGGCACTAGACTATTACCTGCCTCAGGAGAATCCCACTTCCCCTCTCAGCCCCTGCATTCTGAGCCTCTGCTGTGTGACTGAGGGACCAGCATCTCACACCTGGGCAAAGCACCAAGAAAAGGGGAACTTGTGGTCAGCACTGCTCTGGGAATGTAATAGGAGGACAGGAGACTTGCAGGAGCTGTGGCTGTCTCCATCCCAGGTCTCTTTTCTCAGTGTTCAGGGACAGGAGTCAGCAAATTTCTTGAAAAGGATTGGAGATAAAACACCTCAGCTTTGTGGCCACCCAGTTTCTGTTGCACCTACCCAACTCTGTACTTAGAGTATGAAAGCAGCCAGATGGTTAAGTCAATTAAAGAGTTGACTTAAAACTTTATTTGCAAAAATAAGGGGAAGGCAGGATTTGGTCCATGCTGACAGGGTTTGCTGGTCTTTGCTCTCAAATCCAAGGGCCCAGGAGACATTTCCACCTAAAACACTTCAGAGCTGCCCCCAGTCTGAATGCTTTAGGTTATATGCATTCTCTTTTATGTCTAGTCTCCTGTAAATGTAGCAATAACCCTCATATGCCTGGGGCTACCACTGGAACAGCATCCATATTCTCACCCTGGCATCCCACAGTCAAGCACAGACCCTTACAAGCCTCACTTTAAATATATCTTGTAAGTCTTCCTCAATGATGTGTTTTTTGACTGCAAGGACCAGGTCTTACTCATTGTTGTAACTCTCTGACCTAGTGCCTCATTTAATGTTTGCCAGATGGAAGAAGCTACAAAATATGTTTTTGAATGAAAAAAATAATGAATGAATGAATGAATGAATGTTGTAACAATTCTGGGGCAGTGCTTCTTAAATTTCAATGTGCATATCTATTACCTGGAGACTTTGCTAATTGCAGCTTCTGATTCCGTCAGTCTAGAATGAGGCTTAGGGTTCTATGTTTCTATCAAGTTTCCATAAATTAATGTTGATGTTCCACAGGTCACACTTGGAGGAGCAGGGATGCAGACAATGCACTTTGGTTCCACAGCACCCACACACAAAGCAATTCTCTCCTCAATTTTGATGCATAGGTTTACTTCTTTCCATGGTCATTTAAGTAAATCATTACTTTCACCTAATCAAACCTCCAGAGAAATTAATAAAATCATTTATGGCATCTAATGCCTTTTAAATTTGCACAGTTTATACACATTTCCATTTCTATGCTTCAAACTATTTCTGCTTCAATTACCTCCCTTCCATCCCTTGGTGCCCACTTAATTTAATTTAAATATAGCTGTGCTCATCTATGTAGGGGTCCTTCTGCAGATACTCTGCCAATTCAAGACTTTCTTATCTAGATGTGTTACTTATCATGATTGTGCAAATGTCTTAAACAAATTATTATTGTTCAGAAATTCAAAAGAACAGTCTGTTTTCCCAGAACTCTGGTACAATGACCAAATCGAAACCTAGTTTCAGGCTACCTACACACCCCCTTTTATAGCAACAAAACACTTTTTTTTTTTTTATCAGCAGAGCAAATAATTGCTTTACAGGTTCCAGGGACCATGTAATTTGGTCCTCGCACCCCGCCACCACCACTCAAAAAAAAAAAAAAAAAAAAGAAGAAGAAGAATTTACCAAGGTTACCTAGAGGAACTCCATGCTCCAAGAAAGCTGAGCTATTTGCTTTGGCAAGTTAAAAGCATAACCCCAACATTGTTGCCAAAAAAAAAAAAAATCACATTTCTTTATATGAATTCAGTAAAGTTAGATATCATGTCTGGAGCAGCAGCTCTGGCTAAGTTCCATTCTGCCTGGAAACCAGCTTTTAGTATAAAGATGCCATGAATCCATAACATGCAGGCTAATTTATACTAAGTAATCTCAGCATTTTGGATAATTACATTTCCTCTGACAATTTCTAAGGAACCTGTGTGATACTGAATTGTGTCAGAAAATAGGTGTCATAGTGAATGTGAAATTCTAACCAGGCTTTTTCACTACTAAATTATAGCAAAATGCACTATAATCAACTCATATAAATTGCTTGCTCCCTCTACTTATCTCCAGTGAGGAGAATCAAATTGCCTACCTGAAATTATAGAAGATAATTACAAAGGTATGGCAGTTTTACCACTGGTAAACAATTTGTAAGACCTGATTTTATTATGATATATAATATAAAAATTTCTACTCATCCAAAATCTAAGGACCAGAAAGCTCAAATACATGTGTTTATTAGTATAATTGTCCATTGGTATCTATAGGAATTGGCTTCTGGAACCCCTGAAGATACCAAAATCTATGGATGGTTAAATCATTTATGTAAAATGACATGGTCTTTGCATACAATGTACACACATTCCCCTCTATGTTTTAAATCATCTCTACATTATTCAAAATACCCAATACAATGTAAATGCTATGTAAATAGTTGTTAGACTATTGTTTAGGAATAAGGAGAAGAGAAGGAAGGTCTGTACATGCAATATTGTTCTCTGCAGTACCAGGGATTGAATGTGGGGAGCTTTACTACTGAACTACACCCCCAGTCCCTGGTATTTTTTTTTTAATTTTTAGACAGAGTATTATTAAATTGCCCAAGCTGGGCTCCAACTTACAATCCTCCTGCCTCAGCTTTCTGGGTAGCTGGGATTACAAGTATGTACCACACTGCCTGGCACAGATGCAATTTTAAAAAATATACTTAGACCCTGAATGGCTAAATCCACAACATGGAACTTATGGATATAGACATAACTGATCTGGTACTGGAGAACTGTGAGATGATGATAGGTTTCTTTGAGATCATCAAAGAAACCTTAATACTCAGAGAATTTTAGAGTCTAAAAGATTTGGAGCTCATGTAGCTCAACCTACATATTTGACAGTTGTGTGCTGAGCCCACAGGAGGGAATAATTTGCTCAATGAATTAGTGGTGAAGCAGTAGAACCTAGTTTGCCTCACTCCCACAAAGGCCTTTGTGTGCCACTGACTGAATGGTGTTAAAGATCATTACCCTCTATCTTCTAATTCTTAGAAATGTTGACACTCATGTATGATCCACTTTATCCAAAATGTCCACACCACCGATGTACATTAGACTCTCTCCCTGTATTTTCTTCTTAGCATTTTCACAATTTTTAAAAATCATTTGTCTTTCCCTTTAGTATAAATGATTCATAAGGAGAACAAATTTTTCCCATTTTATTCATTGCTATATCACCAAGGACAGTGTCTTCCAGGAAGTGATAGGTTAAGAAATATTTGTGTGAAGAAAAAAAAAGGAAAGAAAGAACCTCATAGGATAATTCTCAACCTTATCACTGCATTCTCAGAATACCTCACTTTTTAATATCATCTATTTGACATCCTTCCAGAACTTCTGATGTGCCAGGCATTTTACAAGACTGAGGTGAACCTCACAGTAATAGGTTTATTCTATTCATTCAGGGAGCTTAATTTAAGGTGATACTATTATTGTAACCTCCTAATGCAATGTCATCTCTTATCAGTTTAATTCCACAGACTGTACCTGTACATTAGCCCCTGAAGGAATGATTTCCACCTTCAACCTGAGGTTAGGACTTTATGATTCAGCAATCTGCTTCCTTGGATCATAATGGAGGAAATTGCAATCTTTGCGTTAGCCTGCCAAATCTGGAAACGATGGAGCAAGTCAAAATAAGCAGACTTTGCCAAGTAATTCTGACATAATCTCTCTTGCTAATATAACCGCCATAAATGCATTCAGAACTGAAGGAAGATCTGTGTACCAGAAGCATACAGCATTGCCTGTCTCATCAATTTGTTTCTGAGATAACCCCCAAAACAAAAATGAATGTATGGCTTTGTTTTCCAGCAACATGATAAAAATCATCATTTCATAAGAATTCAGGAAACTGTACAATTTTTATAATCGAACATTCAATTAGGATTAACCTTCCCAGGTTGTGGATGCTGGCATTTTTTACATTGGATTTAGTTCTAAGGGATTTGGTGCCACTTGGAAAACTTGCCCACAGAAGCTCACAATGTTGATTTAATCATATGACATTTTAGGGAAGGGATGCCTGGAACTACTCTATCCCAGAACAGTTTATAAGACAGCAGAAAAATAAATGGCAGTAAAGTTTTAATTATTCACGCTTCAATGGAAGTACAGGTCATTTAAAAAGTTGTTTCTAGTTCACTTTAGAATCCTATCTATCCTTCCTTCTCTGTGCACCTTAAATGATCACTTGGGCGGGATGTGGTGGCACATGTCTATAATCCCAGTGATTTAGAAGGCTGAGACAGGAAGATCACAAGTTCAAGGACAGCTCTGGCAACTTAGTGAGACCCTATATTAAAAAAAAAAAAAGGGATTGGGGATGTCATTCAGTGGTTAAGTTCAAACACAGGTTCAATCTTAGTACCAAACAACAAAAAAAAAAGTTGGTCATCTTGGGGACCCATGGGCTGGTTCAGTGAGACAGGAAGTGCAACTACAAAGGGTTCAAGCACAGTGGCAGAGTGGACTCACAGAGACTCAGGAATACTAACCACAATTTTGAAACAGTTTGACAAAAAGCATATCTGCAAGGGATAATGTCCTGGAAAGCTAGGTTGTGTGATGTCCATGATTCGAGAAACTATTGATAGATGCAGAGACTTTCTTTGGTCACACTACGGTCACTCGAATTTCCTGCAGGCTCTGAGCAAAGAATGCTTTCCACTGATGAAGGCTGGAGTGTGGGGAAGCAAAAGTGAAGCAATACCATATTATGGTGGCACATTTTTGAACTAGTAGTTTGCAAGTATAATAGGAGATTTCTATTCCTGTAAGGCTCCTTTTGTTTAAAAACAATGCCATTATTTGGGAACAGTCTGATTTTCCTAATACCTCAATTTCATTTTAATAAATGAAAACCTAGGAAAATGCACTCTTCAAGCAGAAGTGAATTTTTTTTCCAGAGCTCCACTCCAAAGGGGTAAATAACATGTTGTAGAAGAACATGTTACGTGTTCTTTATTATTTATGTGACCTCGGTCAGTTAATTCTTTTAAATCTATGCTTAGTTATTAGTAAAACAGAAATGATGTCCACATTGTTAAGTTTGCTCTGGCCTCTAAAAGAAGTTCATTTCTCTAGACCCCAAATTCAATCTGGAGCACTTTACTGACTCCATTTTGGTCAGATTAATCCCTCTCCATTTTGCCTACAGGTTGAAAGAAAAAAAATCACATGGTGCTTTATGAATTTGAATCAATTGTTTACAAATACAAATTTGGCAAAGTATAGGGAACTAAGAAGAAAGGGAAACAGAATGAGGGAGGAAGCAGCAGAAAGCAGCAAGACAGTTTTGCAGGAGCAGGGGGCGGAGGGAACCAGAGAAAAGTGAAAAAGGTAAGAATGAAGAATAAAAAGACAGGAGAGAAAGATTATATTTTCAGATATGCATTACATTAAAAAAACATTTTGAAGCATCAAGAAACATCATGTGGTCATGATGTGACCACTGATGGTTCACTTATATTGGATCAGCTGCAGAGTTCTGATATGAAAAGAAGGATCCGTTAATTTCAGGACTGCAGTTGCCTCCAATTATACTCTAAATTTAAAATAAGAGAATATGAAGCATGAATACCAAAGAAGCAAAAATGTCAACTAAATAATACCCACATCATCTACCCAACGTGCCCTTGACATTTTCACTAGAATCCAAGTCGAGCAGCTCCCACCAGTGCAGGCAGGCATCTTGATGTTTCTTGTTATTTATGTGTTTCAGGTGCTGAAACAATGCCTGGCAAGTGACAGGTGCTCAATAAAAACTTGCTTAAATAGTCATTCAATCAATGCTTATCATGAAATCTCTATATGCCAGCCTCTGGGTATGGCACCAAAAAAACACAGGTCTATTTAAGATGTGATCCTTTCTCTACAATGTAGTGGGGGACAGAACATGGGAATAGTTTAATGAACACAAAACACACAAAGTGCAGAGATATTGAAGCCATACCACCTAGGTTTAAAGTCAACTGTGTCAGACTCTACCTGTGATGCTCTGACAAGTGTCTAATTCTCTCTGTGCCTCAGTGTTCTCAAAGTTTGGCCACAGCACACAGGGATATTGCAAAGGTTGTATGGGTTAATATGTGGGGGGGCACTGTAAAGTACCTGATACAAAGTAAATGCCAATAAGTGCAGGAGAGATTTAAAGGTTCTGTGTGAGTATTTAGAACAAAGTGAGACCCAAAGGAGGGTCATTTTACAGTAGGGAAGTGAGATTGTCAGGAAAGACTCCAAGTTCAAGTAGCCTTTAATCTTATTCTTTTAAAATGAGTCCCTGATTTAGTTCATTTTCTGTTGCTTTAGCAGACTGGATAATTTATAGAGAGGTTTATACAGCTCATGGTTCTTGAGGCAGGGAAACTCAAGATTGGGTGGCCACATCTGGCGAGGGCCCCCTGCTGTGTTATGGCGGAGCCCTGTAGGAGGCAAGCAGCAGGTGGGGCAGGGAGCAGAGGCCAAACTGCCCAGGCTGCAAGCCCATTCCACAGAAGAAAGCAGAGATCCTTCACAATCCCAGCAGACTGACAGAACAAACCATCTTCAAACCACAGCATCCCATCCACCCAGTAGCCACTGGAGGACAGAAGAGCACATTCGGTGTGAACAAAGGCTGAGAGGTAGGAGGTTCCATCAAAGATGGCAAAGGCAAGGCAGCGATGGTGGCGTGAATGGCATGTGAAGGCAAGGGGCTCAGGGGCTCCTTGAAGTGGGGTGGGAGGGGAAGCGGGAGAAAGGATCCGTGATGAGACGAGGAACAGAAAGGCAAGTTGTTGGACTTTTTACTGTGTGTCCATGGCTTGTTTTGTACTGTAAGTCTTCTTTAAATAGCCACTTATTTTTTTTTCCCAACAAGTAACTATTTTGAGGTTTAGCCAATGTTATGGATGGAATGTCTGTGTTCTTTCAAACTTCAAAATTGGGGATTGAAATTCCAGCCTCCAATGTTAACGATGTTAGCAGACGGAAACTTTGAGAGGTAATTAGATCACGAAGATGGAACTCACCTGAGTGGAATTAGTACCCTTAGAAAGAGGCCACAGACCACCACTCCATCCCCAACCCCACCTCCTCCCCACCCCCAGGTGTGTGGCTGTTGAGGCAGGGAGGCACAAGCTCTGAGTTTCAGAGGCATTTTGTAGAAATGAGCAGCAAAACCCAGATGAAAGAGACCCTAAAGCTTGTGAGACTGGCAGTTTACATGTATCCATTTCTCCTGTGGCCAGAGGGATGTCCAGCATACATTCTTCAACATGTCCTTTAATGACTTAATTTACTGGAAAAAGAAAAACCAACTCCCTGAAGCAGAGTGCCTCCCAGAGAGCAAGGCCCCTGGGGAGGGCAGACAAGAGGTGGCTTTCATTATGACCCTTAGCGTTTTACTGTAAGCCTATGTATGTGTAAGCTGGGCATGGAGGCCACTCCTGTAACCCTAGGTATTCAGGAGGCTGAGGCAGGAGGATCCCAAATTCTAGGCCATCCTGGGCAACATAGTGAGACCCTGCCTCAAAATAAAATAAAACTAAAACTATGTACATAAGATTACTTTTGCAAAATATGTTAGTGCCTCAAAAAGTAGGCAAATATTTAAATGCTTACATCTGTACACTTGCATAATTTATATAAGAAGCCATATTTTAAAATACAGTGTTATCAAATACATTTTTGAATAAATTATTGAGGATGCAAAAAAAAAAAGTGGTCCTAGAGAGCTCCCCCCTCCCTCCCCCCTTCTGCCATGTAAGGTCAAGGTGAGAAGGTGCCTGATGAACCAGGAAATGTGCTCTCACCAGACACCAAATCTGCCAGCACCTCAATCTTGGACTTTCTATCTTCCAGAGCTATGAGAAATAAATTTCTGTTGTTTATAAGCCACACAATCTATGGTATTGTTATAGTGACCTGAGCCAATTAAGATAGTCATCTAATTTGAAAAATAACATTTTAGAGTTTTATATCCCTTTTCAAAAGAAATATGTGCCCATTATGAAAAATTTGAAAACTACCAGTGGTCAATAAGAATAAAGGAAAATATCACTCATAATCGCATTTATCACAATACCCACCCCCATTTTGATCTTTATCATTTCCATTTTTATGTAAGTATATTTATTATACATTTTTAATTGCAAAAATGGGATCATATGGTATCTACTGTTTTATAGCCTGAGTTTTAAAAATTAAATGTGAACACAATTACATGTCATTTAATGTTCTTCTACATGATCAATTTTAATGGCTTCAAGTATTTCACTCCATGGATGCATCATAATTTATTTTTATCTACTCCCTTATTGTTCTCATTTTTTCTATTACTGAACCTTCCTGTTGATAAATCTTTGCACACATCCTTGGTTTTAGTGTTCATTTTAATGTGTTTCATCTGCATAACGTCAAAGTGTGGGAAGTAAAGGGAGGTGATATACAACCTAGTTTATTGTATTCTTCACAAGAATGACCCCAAGCACAGCTCCTTGGTCCCCCAACCTAGAAGATGTCATCAGAGAGAAATAAAATGGTAGAGATCCATTTGATGTCCTGGAATCCTGCCTGGCCAGTGGTCCCAGGAAACAGGTACTTGAAATCCTCGCCTTCCTGCATTCTGCCAAGCTCCAGTCAATTGGATCCATGCAGGAGCCAGAACTGGGCTAGATTTTAGTAGGTCTCCATCTCCACCTCCAAGGGCTGAGGCCATAGCAACAGAGCCAAGTACCCTCCTTAGAGCCCTACCCAGGACTAGAAGGGAGGCCTTGCTTGTGACTAGGCCAGAATCTTCTCCCATCAGCCACTGAGATCTTGATCTCAATGAACTGACAGATGCAAACACAAATAGACAAAACCCCAAGATGCCATAGCTGGGATTCCATTATGACTCACAGATCTCATTGCTTGAGTTGGCATTTCCCTTCTTGGACTGTCACATACCACTTGTGCATGCTAAGCCAGAAGGACGATGAGTGGAAAAGAAAAGGAGAAGCAAAATACACACACTCAGTCATCTGAGACAGCATGTTTCTGTCACCTGGCCACCATGAACAAACACAGTGATAGGCAGTGGGAGGACAGGAGCAAGATGGTTTGGCTTCTGTGAGTGGAAAAGATGCTGGACAAATTGGAAGGGTGTGTGAAGGTTCTGTACTCAAATCCAAGAGGAGAATTAATCACCCCAAGTAAGAACAGAGCACAGCTCTTCCCAGCCTGCTCACCTGGAGAACCACACTCAAATTCAAAATCAAAAGTGCAGTGCCAACCCAAACATTTTTGATCCCTAGCCCAAATTCCATTGGTTTATACTCAAAAGCTTTTCATTATTTCTTAAAATGTAATATTGTAAAATGTCATGACCTATTTGTTCTGTCTTTGCTATAATAGTGGAAACCTTTTAGATAATGACTGTGCTTTCGCTTCATTTTTTGATCATTCCAATATCCATTCATCACACATTAATTATTGGGGCTGGTTAAGGTATTCTGGGCAGCTCACAGTATTGCCAGGTCTGAGCATGGGAGATGGGCAAGAAAGACGAGACCCTACACCCTTGCAGCTCTGGTGTCAGTGGTGAGGCAGCAGACACAATTAACAGGGAGACATATAAATATTGTAAAGTGCTATGGAGGAAATAAATGAGGTGCTATCACAGAAACTAACCAGGCAGATGTGTATGGGGTGGCTCTGGAAGTCATCTCTGGTGAGCAGGTAGAGCATTGCCATTGGTTGCTGATTTTCTTCCTGGACACACAGGAAAACTATGTGCTCAATCCTCTGCATTAAAGTGTGTCACATGGAAAATGGGCACCGGTGACACTTCCTACTCCCAGGCCTGGACTAAATAATCCTCTGCAAACTCCTTGTGTCTCACCAAGGAACAGATGATTCTGCTGAAGATTCTGAGATGGTCTCAAGGGACAGAGAGGTCATGACAATGAAATGTCTTTGTGGCCATGTGGGACATCAGAGAGTCACCATCCTTAATACACACACACACACACACACGCACACACACACACACACACACACCACTGGATGATGATCTGAGGGACAAACAAGTTTTATTGTTTCAAGCCTCTGAGGTCTGGGGTCTGTGAGAGCACTCAGACCATCCCGGCCAACAGAGGAGGGAAGTTTAGGGCAAGGCCTGGTTGGGGGGCTGTTGGTGGCTGAAGATCTGACATGAGGGCCTTCAAGCTAAGGGACCAAGGCAGAAAGTTTGAGAACTGAACTGAAGAGGAGCTGGGAGCTGGAGCCCAGGGCATGCAGAAGGGGCATGAAGTGATAGGAAGGGCAGAGAACACAGATACCAGTAGAACAGGGTGAAGAGTGTGGATTCCTATTTCCTCCAGACTTTCCCAACAAAGTTATCTGTGTGCCAGGATACCCAGTAAATACTAGGAGCTATTTTATCTAAAAGGCCAAATCCAGAAGGATACAATGAGCATTGGTTTCCTATCATGGCTGGAATGCATTAGCTGAACTCAGTAGCTTAAAACAACAGTCATTTATTATCTGAAGTTCTGAGGTCACAAGTTCAAAATTGGTCTCACTGAGCTACAATGAAAGTGTTGCAGAGAGGAACATAGTAATGTTCCTCCACTTGGTTCCTTGAAGGAACCAAGCTACCCACCCTGTAACTCCCAGACCCCTTTCATTCATTCCTCTTAAAGTGGATATCTGGAATTTTTTCTTCCAAACTGGAGAAAGATTTATCTCCAAAACAAATTGAGTTCATTATATAGTTGCTTACAGATAATGATTTCCATTAGATTTTTTTATTAGACTTTTCAAAATGTAGAAAAGAGATTGTAGATCCCAAAAATTATGGGAAGGGATCCTGCATTGGGAGGCATTAGATTTACAGAAAACTGGGCTTCTCAAATCTTTGTTTCTTAGGTCCAGGAAAAGAATTTAACTAAAGAGGAGGCAGTGAACATTGATGGGATGTCTCTATCTGACCCCCTCCTGCTATCCCCAAAATGGGAGTTTGGGGATGTCCCTTTGAAAATATCATCACAAGAAAATTATATCCTTAAGACTAAGGAGTCTTAGACATTACCAGTCATTACCTCTAAAATGCAGAGGATTAATTATTACATCTACTCCACACCACTGAAGGAAAATGCTCACAGCTGTGTTGGGTGACAGCAATTGGCAACTTTGCAGAACACAAATCCCCCAAAGCAACTTCAGTTGAGCTGGCCTGTGTGCATTTGCATGTCATCCCTCAGGGACTAACAAAGCTACTGAGACAAGGGGAGCATGTAGCAATTCTCAAAGGTTGATTAACCTGGATTAAGTGACCAGCCACGACATTTAAATAATAAACAACCACTTGAAAAATCACTTTGGACACAAGATTCCCTGGACACTTGTTCTTGGAGTGTGAATTTGTCACGGATCAAGATGGAACAGTTCATTCAGCATCTCTCCATCTCCTTCCTTTTAGCAACAAGGATCCCCATTTCCTGCCACATCCCCCCCGCCTAGGTGTATAGTCATCTGTCCCGTCAGCACATCATAGAGGGATTTTGTCTTCACATCACTATCCCTCCTGCATTTGTTGCTTCATGTTCCTCTTTATTATTTATTAAAGAAGTTACTTAATCAGAACATTCTTTTTCATGATGACTGCACTTTCCTTTTCAGGAACTACTAAGAATTAACTTCCCAGGAAATGATTACAGTTTCTGACTTGAAACATCCTCCCAGGAAACTGATAAAGCAGAATGATGCCTTCCCATCAGCTGCTTAAGATACAACTAGTTTAGGGACTAAAGATTTATCAGCTTACACTGTGAGCTATTGACTGAATCAATGAAGACTCCCACATCAGCTCCCATAGCAAATCCTAAAGGGCATTTAAATTAGGACAAGACAGAAAGTAAATCACAATACTGGGAACAGGACGAAATGCCTGTCTGACACTAACTCTGCATTTTGCCCACCTAAAAGTGAGCATCCTAGACATGGAACACAGAAATCTAACATGCAGAAAAAATGAGTCTAAAATGCTTAGGATGGGGAGAAGGAGAAGAGAGGAAGAAGCAGCCGAAGGCGTGTGCCGATGGAGAGAGAAAAGGAAGAGGAGTAGAAAGAGAAAAGGAGGAAGGAGAGCAGAAAGAAGGAGAGAGAAGAAGAGGAAGGAGGACCCAAGATCTCAGATTGCGTTTCGGAGTTACAGCTTCTCCCACTTCCCAGGTGCAGTCCTGCTTCAGGTTAGTTTCCTGGAAGAAGCCCCCTACCTCCCACCCCTGGCCCTTTTGGCCTTCCTGCACCATGGGCCAACTGCAGCCTCCGGCTCTTCTGGATGGGCAGGGAGGAGCGAGGGCAGGAGAGGCCTTCCGGGATGAGTGCTGCATGGGAAGATCCAAGAGCTGCTCCCACGGTAGCCACCTGAAGCACACCCTTCCTCCCTGGGTGGCCCCCAGGTTCCTCAGAGAGCTCCTAACCTCACAGTCACAGGTCGCCTGCCTGTGGTCTCCTCAGTGTAGACCTGTGCTGGTTGCTTAGAGTTTTTCTCTCAGCCACTGGAAATCTAACCCTCCAAGTGGCCCTCCAGGACAGCATCTAAGTTGGCCCCATGCCAGCTGTCCCTGGGGTCTGGCCCACATGTGATCCATGGAAAACAGTCAAATCCTCAAAGGGACACATTCTAGCCACCCAGTCAGTCTTCAAGCAGCAATCTCAGAGCAACCTGCAGCTTGCATTTTCCAGAGTGAGTCAGGTCCCAGTCCACTGTGTACCCTCAAATGCAGAGGACACTTGTTCAAACCCTCTAAGATTCTGATCAAAGCCCGTCTCCTCGGGCTTGAGAAAAAAGGCAGGCACACCTCAGAGCTCCCTGGATGGGAGAAGGAGATTTAGAGCACAGCTCATGGAGCAGGTTATGAGTCACAAAACCAGGTTGCATGCATGTCTTTGCACTCCTGCTTGATGCTCTCGCACATAATGTTCAAATGACACACTGAATGTATTGGGTATGCAGTCAAAACAGGTTGAAATGGTTCCATGTACTTGTTTATTTTTTATTTTATTTTTTATGGTACAGGGGATCATATCCAGGGCCTTGCACAGGCTGGACAAGCACTCTTCCACTGAACTACATCCCCAGAACAGAATAGCTCCATTTCAACAGAGTTTTATAAAGGAATATTCCACTTTACCCTAAAATATAAAATGCTAAATTTCCAGAGCAGATTAATTAGGACAGTTAATAGTCACTTGGTCACACTTTACATTGTCTCTTGATGCTGTCAGTGGGTATTGTCTCTCTACATGCTCAGCTTGGCTAAGCCTCTCTGAATATGGCTTTTCATCTGCTCCCTCAGTCATTTTTGGTTTCATAATTCTCAGCTATGCCTCCCATCATATAAATCTCCTGGGGATACCAAGGATCAGGGCTCATTTTTTTTTTTTTTTGCTACTTTGATTGGCTTGGTCCTTCTCTAATTTATGTCCTCTACTTTCTCCCTGAAATTCTACTAAACCATGGAGCTGAACCATTAGAGTTGGAAGAATATTGGAAGTATTAACCCCAATGGTTTTTCTGTGTTTGTTTGGTATTTTATCCCTGTACCCAGTGACCCTGACCTCATCCATCAGCTAAGACTTACTGCATTTGTTATTTTAGAGAAAAGGGATGACATAGCACAATAGAGAAGATGGAGAAATTGATTCATTGTGTTTCAGAATTCTGGAGCAGAGCATGGCTGAAGGTGGATGATGGGTATTAAGCAAGCAAAGGTTCTGAAGAGGGACCCACAGGCTGGGGAAGCTGGCTGACCAGTCAGTACACAGTGGCAGGGAGGTACCAAGGGCCCCAAGCCCCACTCACCTCCAGTCAGAGCCCTGGGAGGAATGGATAATGGAACTCACAGGTAGAACCGAGGAATGTAGGGGAGGGAGCCTGGCACCCCCTGTCCTGGTAAAGAGGCCAGGAAGGTGCCAGAGTGAAGATGCTGCATGGAGTGTCTGGACAAAGGACTGAGACTGCCCCAAGTAGGCTGTGATGCCCCAGCAAATCACAAGAATAGGTGAAGGAGTTCCATGAGCCCCAGTGGTAGCACAGAAATGGGGAGAAGCCTTAGGAGGCTGCCATGGTTTTTTCTGGAAAGAATTGGTCTACATGCATCAAGGGTTTCCCGGCAGTTACTCATAGAGTCAGACTTTAAGCTATCTTGCTGTGGGGACCATCAGCTAATATGGCTATGCCTCAGGGAAATGAGTGACTAGGGACCAGAAGACAGATGCTGGCATACACACATGTTAACAAGGGCAGAGAGTCTGTACCCCTGTTGAGTAGCACTGAATGGGGCCCCTGCTACCTAGACAGATCTGGAAGATGGTGAGGCAAGGATTTAGGCACTCTGAGCTGCATAGTATGCCACTGTATGCATGTGGCATGGAATATCATTCAGCTGTTAGGGGAATGGAATTCTGACTGGTGCCACAGCATAGATGAACCTTGAAAATGTCTGGCTGCAATAAGCCAGACACAAGGAGACGAATACTATATGGCTCCACTCACCCAAAGTCCAGAGCCTAGACAGAGTCACAGAATTAGCAAATAGAATGGTGGTTGCCTGGAGAGGGAAAAATGGGGATTTAGGGTTTAATGGGTGTGGAGGTTCACTACAGGAAGATGAGAAAGTTCTGGATATATGGAGTGGTGACTGTTGTGCAACAATACAAATGTACACTGAACCCTACTCTCAGAAAAGGCTCAAATGATAAGTTTTACATTGTGTATATTTTGCCATGATAAAAAATAACTCTGCTAACTGCAATTCTATAGACGCAGTCTTAGAAAAGCACACCCCACTGTGGCTGATTTGGAAAAAGCCAGGTGTCCCTATACTTGGGGTCCCTAGCCTGTGATTGGCTTCTTCAGGGCTCCCCTGGATTTGCCCAAGTTCCCCAAGAGGAAATAGGACTCACAAGCTTCCTGTACCACAGGCAGATAGATACAGTGATGCTTCACCTCCTACTCTTTAAAGTGGCCAGCTCCAGTCTCACTGGGGAGCCAGATGGCTTCACTAAAGATAATGGAAAAATATGTCTAAGGGGGAATTTTTATCAATTTGTTTCCTAGACATAAAACCATGGTGATGATAATCCCCTCCGTACAGAGTGTTAAAAACCAGTGTTCTCGCCTAGTGTAATTCTCTAAGGTCAAGTGGGGCAAGTAGTTTAATTCACATAAAGATGAGATGAGACGGAATGAGGCATGGCAAGTTCAAAGGACTTGCCAAGGTTGCCTGGCTAACAAGCATGTGCACAAGGACTTCAGCATCCGTTCTCGGAGTCCAGATCTGCAGCCCTTGTGGGTCTGGATGGTCCTTGCGGGAAAGGAGACAAGGCATCTCAGGTATGTTTGGATCATAGGAGGTTCAGGAGCCCCAGGAAGGCTGGGAGTGTCTGGGACCCTCTCTCAGGGGCAAGCCTTCTTTTTAGCGCTGCACTTAGATCCCAAATGAATTAAAAAAACAAACAAACAAAACAACAACAAACAAAACTAGACATCTAGATATCTTACTTTTTTTTTTTCATTTATCTGCAGATGATGGGTTGTTCCTCCCTTTTGGCTAATATGAATGTCGTTGCGGACATTTGTGTACAAAAATCTGTTCAAGCCTCTGCTTTCCATTCTTTTGGGCAGCAGAGAGTAATTTTTAAAAGCATTCTGTAGGGAAAATTTGGAACTGTTATGGAAACAAAATAATTTACCTTGTTTAATGATTCATAGAGGGAGCCATTGTTGGGTTTTTCTGAGTTGACATTATAAAAACTTTCCTTATCACAAACTTTGGAAGAAATAATAATAAAAGACTTTCTGGACGCTGTATTATTATGAGACTATACAAGTGGCAGTGATCAAAATGATTATCAAATTTTAAGCTTTTTATTAATGTGTTTAATAAAAATTATAGCTTTAGTTCTCAAATTGACCAAAAGAAAATGAATATGTGCTTATTGAATTTCTTAGACATGTTATGCTATGGTAACTCCATACATAGATAATAAACCTTTTTAAAAACATTGCCCACAGCAACATGTAGTTCTAAGGAATACCATGCTATAGGAGATAAGCTGGTTCCTGTGTTTTATAAAACACCTATAAATAAATCACAGTTTAAGGGAGCCAGGGCCAGTATACTCACTGGCTAAGGACCGCCTGAAGAACAGCTTTTGGAAAAAATATTCCTTGTTATTCAAATAGTCACCTGCTAATCATTTACTTCACCAATTCAGAGATCCATGCTTTGAAATGTGTTTGGAAACAAGGACAACTCTTCAAGTCTGAGAACTGAAACCCCACGTTGATTTAGCAATGTAACCCATCATGTCATTCCTGAGGCTCACAGATCTAGGCTGCATCTTTAGCTATCTTGAGCATAATGAAAAGTAGAAAATAACATCACTCAAAATTGGGAAAGACTATGAAAGGGCAATGTTTTCCTAGGATCATCTATTTGTGTCAAAGCCTTGTGCCCTAATGGCCACTTGGCCATCTCCCCATCTCCTACCACAGGTCATCTTTGTTTCTCTCTCTTTTTTTTTTTTGAAGGCAAACTCCTGTCTCATTTCAGGGTCTTTCTTGCCTCACCCCCTACCCACTGTCTACTTTCTCTGAAATGTCCTTATTGATTTTAAAGACACTAACATTTTTCATTTGGTCTATTTCCTCCAGTCTCTCTCATCCTACACTCTCATGCTTACCCTTGCCTCTTGTTATAAAGTCCATACTCCTCAGCTGGCATGTAAGTCCTTCCATATTATGACCCCAATCTTTCTTCCCAGTCTACTGGTACTCATTGCCTTAGGTTTTGAAGAAATCTACCCAATGGGTTCAGTCTACACTGTTTTCCCTGTTGGGAATCCCCATCCCTTCCAATTTTACCCATTCCCAGCCTTCCTCATTTATCAAGTCTTTTCTGGTTCTTCTCCTTGGAAAAAGCATGCTTTTGTTTGGATTCCCACTTACCTCTTAAAACGCTTGCCACTTTCTACCCCATATATCAGTTACTTGCATTTCTATCTCAGTTCCCATAGATTCCCAGAAGCTTTCATAGCAACTCAACGAAAATATAAGAATGATTATAGGATACCAAGTAATATCAGTAACTTTGGTTCATAATTGCATTACCTTTATAAGAAGTCAGAGTTTTGAGTTATGGTCAACAATAACACTATATTACATACATGTTGAGCTTTCTAGGTCCATAATCTATTATCTGAAGACCCCTAGGAAAAGTGGAGTCCCCATTCTCATTTGACAAGTGAGAACAATAAGGCAAAGAGCTGGCAGGAAGCAAAGTCAGTGTTGCTGCATCAGGTGAGCATAAATTTCTAAAAATGCTAGAAGAACATAAATCAGTCACAAAAATGCAGCTCAGCCCAACTGTACACCTTGGCTGTGGTCCCCAGACGACACTATCTGTGGGGCCAAGAATGCCTCAATTCTTGTGGATCATCACGAACACACATGATAAACAGACTTCAGATAAGACCAAAGAGAGAGTGAGTTCCCTTAAACAGAAATCACCATGGATCAGTACTGTTGCTGCTCTTTAAGAGAGTTTCCCTCTCTTGATACAGAGGAGTCATTCATCAGGCAACCTCTGGATCTGCCAGCTCCCAAGTGCATCTCCCTTCTAGCTGGGATTCTGTCATTGTGCATGGACTCAGGCTAGTGGCAAAGTTTTCCAAAGAGTGTTTACCAGTGGGAATTCACACTGTGACACTGTGCACTTCAAGGCAATTCATAGGTTAATAAGTTCATTCAGTATCCATCTTTGGTTATGTCTCTTGGGACTGCTAAATACATAGAGAACAATTTATCTCTTTTGTCCCTTGGTTTTTCAATCAAGTGTGTGTGAAGCATTAGAAAGCAGCCCCCCCTTTTTTTTAAAGTATGGGGGGTGGGGAACAGCCCTGTGGCATGCAAATACCCACAGGTGGAAGCTAGAAGAGTCTGCTAGGGAAATGCTCTCTCATGGGCACCTTTCCTTCCCTCTGCACTGTGCACATCTCTCTGTTGGATTGCTCCATAGCACTCAGAAAATGCAGTCATTTTTTCCCAGCATCATCTGGAATCCTTACAAATAGAGCGTTTTAGTGTACAATTAATCAAATGCATTTGAGATAAGCTAGACTTTTTAAAAAGGTGATTACCCATGAGCAGATCTTCCCTTTCTGGAGGAAGCCTGGTTATGGGCTTCCCAGTTGCAGCACGTATTTCTTCAACATGGATATTTCTAGCCTGAGGTGCTCATGCACAGCTCAGCTACCAAGATCATGCCAGGCCTCCTTCTTCTGGGACCCTATGCCCAGCATCTCAGACATCAGTGCGGCCTCCCACAAGACCCTTCTGGCTGGAGGCCCTTTGCCAATTTGCCTAATCCCCTCTGCTGGCAATGGCAGTAATGCCGCTGAGGGCTGTCTGCATTAGTCAATAACTTGCTTATCAGGTGCTCACTTAGAAATGCCTCTGAAAGCATTTTCTTAGTCTAGCTAACAAATACTATGGGTGAGTTGATATTAGTCTCAACAGCCACATATTACCCCAGTTGTCTGTGCTGCTAGGTGAGAACAGTTTGTAGGAAAAGCCTCAATAACCATGAATGGATTGACTCACAGTTTTTGGTTTCTCTGTTTGTTTTGGTGCATACTTGAAGCACAGGCTCAGCCATGGAGCTGCACTCCCAGCCCTGGTTCGTAGTTTTAGCTCTTTCTTGTCTCCTGGGATTTACTCTTGTACAGCTTCTGCTTAAGAACTGCAATGGTATAGTTGCAAGGTTATACTGAGACCCAAGACTAGGATTTCAGAAAGGCAGAAGTTGATATCCAGTTCTGCACTATAGAATGGTGTGTGTTGTCTAACCTGTTTCCTTCTCTGCCAAAGAACAACAGGATAACCCCATCAGCCCTGGGTAATATCCTGGCCACTGCTACATCAGATGAGCAGACACATGCCAGGGCCCCTGGGTGAGCAGGAAGCACTAGACAAAGGAGCTCACTGTTGCTGCCTGGGTGAAGGAGGAGACGTGATGGGGCACAGGGCTTTGCTGCAAAATATCTAAACCAAGTGCAGCAGCTACAAATAGTCACAAAGCAGATGGGAAGGATATTACCCAGCAAGAAGGGCATCTGTAAGAATGATCTTTTACCTGATTTTTAAAAAATGCTTTATGTTCACTTGTGTACAATTCTAACTACCTTAGGTACCTTCAGTGTCCAAGGTATTTTCTTGGTGCTGAAAACACTAGAACAATAAGATACAATCCTTGTTCTCAGTGAGCTAGGCCCATGGAGGTGCCCTGTGGTTTTCTGTTCTCTGGAGCACAGGGCATCGGGGAGTCCAGGCCAATTGGCAAAGCTCTGAAAAGGGAGCAGAGGTGAGTTTGCTTTGAAGGGACTTCAACAGGCAGGATTAGAAGAGAAGGTGTTTTTGAAGGAAAAATACTTGAGAGAAGGCAAGGTGGGGTGGTGTGAGGCACATGCCCCCATGTGCTGATATGCGTGGAATAGGAAGTGAGGAGCTGTGAGGTCCCTGTGTGGCTGGGAGGCATGAAGGAAGGGCAGGAGGGAATTGGTACATTTACAGCAGCCACTCAGGTCTGCTCATATGATGTTTGGGAACCAAAAAATGCCACATTGAGACAAGATCTCAGCTGCTTCTTTTTTGTGGGGAGGAGGTACCAGGGATTGAACTCAGGGGCACTCGACCACTGAGCCACATCCCCAGCCCCATTTTGTATTTTATTTAAAGACAGGGTCTCACTTTTGCTGAGGCTGGCTTTGAACTCACGATCCTTCTGCCTCAGCTGAGTTGCTAGGATTATAGGCATGAGCCACCATGCTCAGCTCTGGCTTCTTCTTTTTGATTCTGTCCTTGTCATTCAGTTTGGCAAAGAAATGGCACCTTCCTGCAGCAACCAGACACCAAGGACAGACTCCCAACGGACAGTTGTGTATATAGAAAGACTGGCAGAAAAAGAAAGGTATTCCATCTTCCAAAATATTTGTTGGTTTTGTCCCCAAACTTATAACTTGATTTTTCAAGTCACATACCTATAAGAAAACTAAAAACTCTTTCAACTTCCTATAAAGTGAAAGACTCAAAGGGATTCACTGAAATTTTTCTCCAAGTTCATTACTAAAAATAGCAAGAAAGTTCATCATTTGTTCATTCAACAAATACGTCTTGAGCTCCTATCATGCACCAGGCTCTGTTCTAGGCACTGGGGATGCAACAGGGAACACACAGATGAAAATCTCCACCCGTGTGGAACTTATTGCCTAGCAGCAGAGACCAGCAATAAATGAAATAAATAAGCAAAACAGACAGTGAGGCAGGGGACCAGAGATGCTGCAGAGAAAAAGTACAAGGAAAGATGTAGATGGCACCTGTGACACTGAAGCCAATGCCTGAAGGAAGGGCGGGGTGAGAGCCATGCAGACACCTAGGAAGAGAGCCATAGGGCAGAAAGCTGAAATGTACTTGGCAGGGCAGAAACAGGAAGGAGGCCAGGGTGTCTGGAGCTGAGAGATGGAGAGAGAGGAGCAAGACGTGAGAACAGAGACATAACAGAAAGCCTGAGGCAGGAGCACAGCGGACGAGGAGTTTCAAGGTGGAAGAATTGATCGATACTAGCTAATGCTCTGAGAGGCCAATTAAGATGAGAACTGAGAACAGACCCTTGAAGTTCATACCTTGGAGGTCATGAAGCCTCCTGAGGAGAAGGGTGCGGGTGGAGCCATGCGGGCAAGGCTGGCCACAGTGAATTCAAACAAGAATGAGAGAATGGACAGGGTTTTGCTGTAGCGAGAGCAGAGAAATGGGGTGGATGCTGGGAAAGAGAATATGGTAAAAAAAAATTTATTTTGTTCTGATTTTTCTTTTTTCTTTTTTCTTCAAATGACAGAAATCACAGCCTGATTTTATGCTGCTAGGAATGGATCCAGCAGAAGGAAAAAATCAATGTCGCACAAGAGGAAAGGGGCAGCTATCCAAAGGTACCAGGGCACTAGGTGGGAGAGAAGATTTAGTGCAGAAGGGAATGAGTGACTGAGGCAGCAGCAGGGACAGGCAGGAAGGCAGAGCATCCAGGCACTGAGGTTGGGAGATGCAGATGAGCGCTGGCAACTCATGGAGACCCTCTTGTGACAGCTCTGTCTTCTCCATGGATCAGCGCAAGCAGGCAGGGCACTGGTGAGGAAAGCAAGAGCCATCATGCAGGGGCTGCCTCTGAGGAGGAGGCAGTGGGACATGGCCTGACTTACATTTGGGGAGCTCTCTCTGGCTTCCGGCTTCAGAATGTACTGAAGGGAGGAAAGCGTGGAAACAGAGCCGTTAGTTAAGAGGTTACTGCAGTTGGGGATGGAGACTTTTCATTTTTTCAAGATGAGGATAGTAGACTTTTAATTTTTTCAAGATGAGGATGGTCAGCTTCAGAATGTATTTTGAACACAGCTGAGTGTGGCAGAATCAATGAAGTCCAGGATTTTTTTTTCCCTCTCCAAAACCAATACAACCCAACCCAGAGATGTTATTACATGACTGAGACCCAACTCAATAACATGGCAGTGCTTTTAATGACCTGATCCAGTTTTTAACTAGCAATGATTATTCCAGAACAGTGGTGATATCCATAAGTGATGCCAGTGAATACATAAATACCTGTTGGTGTTGTAAAGTGTTATGGAAATGGAAGCTGTAGTTAAGAGAGGCATTTGTGCCTGCTCCAATAAGCCAATTGGCAGGGAGGAATCAATACAGCATGAAATTAGTGTGGAAAAATATTTTAAGCTTTCCGAGATCAAAGAAGGGATAGTAAAATATTAACTTGATGTCCTTTTAACTTCCCTTTCTCAATATTTATTAATGTTTGGCCTCCCTTGAAATGAGAGTTCCATTATGAGCTCTTTTGGTAAATGGATTGAAGGTTGTCTCAAAGCACTCTGGTTTCTCTTAAGTATTTTCTATTCTCCGGTAAAATACTATTAGTCTGTATTTTATAGTGCTCAGCGTATCAAAAACAAGCATCTCTATTCAGAAGAACTAAGGGACTGCTCTGTTCTTCTCCCTCCCCTGCCACCTGTGACTACAATTATAGACATTCTTACAATGAGGAGATGTACAAATATAACTGTCATGGTAAAATTGTCATTATAGCTGGGCATGGGTCGCACACCAGTAATCTCTGGAACTTGGGAGGCTGAGGCAGGAGGTTTTCAAGTTTGAGGCCAACCTCAACAACTCAACAATCTCCTGCCTCAAAATAAGAAGATAAAAAGAGCTGGGGAGGTAGCTCAGTGTTACAGTGCTAGACTAGCATGTGCAAGGCCCTAGGTTCAATTCCCAGCAATGCATACAAATATACACAATTATAAAAAGCATCAATCCCTGGTGATTCATGAGGCCTACTTTAAATATACCTGAAATTTAGGGGTTTGAACAACCAAAATATATGAGAGGCTCAGTACTTTTCAAATTCATAGCTGGGAAAAATACACACAAAATTTCCCAGAGAATAGAAGACAGAAATCCCTTCCTTGTCTTTTCCTCAGTTCAGATTGTGAGAAGCTGCAAACTTTGGCCACCTAAATATTCTGTGTCTTACTAAAGAGCATGTGAGGTAAATCCTACAAGAACCATGGCAGTTTTTAAACTAAGAATTAAATTTCTAGGATTTAATACTAAATAAATAATTAAGAATGCATAAAGCTCTGGCTATAAGAATGTTCATAACAGCACAGTTTATTAGAATAAAGAGAAACTGGAATCAATTTAATGCCTAACAAGAGCTGGCTAGTTTTAAAAAAAAAATCCATCCATGCAATTGAACTAGGCATGGCCATTAAAATGATGTCCAGTAGTTAAAGATGTGGAAAGATGTTCATAATAGATTTTGAAATAAAATTTATATGAAAAGTCTGGGCACATCTTTATAGTAAGAAAAATATTTACATGTGGATATATGTAGGAAATTAAAAGTATAAACATTAAAAGATTCATGTGATTACTTCTAACTGTAGAACTTGCAGGCAGTTGGTCCATTTTCCTCATCTATACTTTGTTTGAATTTGCCTACGAATATCATCTTATTACTTGTATAATTGGGAAAGTATCAGTAAAACTTACTGATGGCTTACAAGTTTCAAACTTCGGAGCCAAGTGCACCCTATTGTTTCTGACTTTGCTGATTTTCTAGACCTGTGGCTATGTTTGAGTTTAAGCCTAATGTGGCCCAGAGATGGCCTTCTTTCATGGATCTGTCATAATCTGCTTAGCAATCAGGCTCACTGTTTTCTTTAGATGTCAAGTGGAAGGGAAAGGGCACCATTAGACATTTGGTACCCCCAGGACCACAAGGAACAGGATTCTGAGTAGAAGCTTCTGGCAGCATGTGTCAGGAGGTTGGTTTCCTTTGCATAAAAGCAACAGGGGCTGTCCAGAGATCAGATGTGTCCAGAACATCTGGGTGGGAAGGGGGTTGTGGGATAGGGACATACGGTGTAAAGTCCTAGAAAGTGAACACGAACACAGAAGATTCAGTCCAATGCACCTTGTGCTATAATACAGAACATATAATACAGACTCTATTACACAGAGTCTCAGTAATTTCAGGAACAAAGCCCAATAAAGGGACGAAGCAATTTGCAAAGATTCCTTTAACTTAAGAACAAAGTCCCCAAAGAACTAAAGTCTAATATGTTGAACTCCAAACAAGCTGCTTTAAAAGCAACACTGAAAACATTAAATGGAAAGTAGATTAAGGATATGCTCCATCTGTAAGCGCTTGCTTACCACAAACTCAATTACTTGTTCTAAAATGAGGTATGGGTTGGCTGGGATTTACTGATAATCTTGTCCCAGTAACAGAATGACACATCCAGAGGGGGAAAGCCTCAGTTCTCTTTCTTGATCACACTCAGAATCAAACCTCCAGGTAAATGTATAAAGAGGTAACTATGTTTTGCAAAGAAAAATGGTGTTGTATCTATAGGCAAAGTCAACCCCCAACTGGCTTTTATCTTTGTGCCATCTATTTGAATATAGAAAGCACAGGCCATGTTTGTCTTTGAACGCAGTCAAGTTCCCTCCACCACCACCCTCCGGGTAATGCTTGTTCCAAGTAAGTATTTTCTCTCTGCCTTCACCCTCTGTTCAGTTCTAGAATTTGCCCTTATTTAATTTTGGCCTATTTTCCACTTCTGAGCAGAGGGCAAAAGCATGTGCGGCTCTCTCTCCCGTTAGCTCACTCATGCCTAACCCGCAGTCCTGCTGGCCTCTGTGACGCTGCCAGCACCCCCTCTTGGAGACATCTGTTGCCTTGCTTAAACCAAGAAGCCCCCTAAGCATGTGACTGGGCCGTGCAGAATTGGAGAGTCGCCTCCAACAAGAGGCGTATGTCCACCTCGCCTCTCCCCTGTCATTTCCTTCTCTCGCCCTGGCCTCAACAAGTGGCAGAGCCTCACACAAGCTGTCAGGGACAGATGCTATGTGAAAAGAGGAAATTGGACTCAAAGATGCTACAGCTTTTTTAATTAAGTCCAACCTAAAAGCCAAATAGCGAGGCATGAAATGAATACTTACTTGCAAATAAGCAGCAAAATTTGCAAAAACAAATGCCCTGGTTCAGGTCAGTGGGCGACTTATTAGCTTTTGTAAATGTCACATTGTTCCTCACTCAATGCTTCTGCTATTTTCACCTGGGCAGTGGAAAATGCATCTTGTGTTGGTACACGGGTAGCCTGGGTTTTCTTTTGTGATTTTCTTCCCCCACCACCCCAGACTGGTGGAGTTGGCAAGACAAAGTGTGTCCACACATGGCCAAATGCTTACTCCCGTGTATTCATCCCTCGCTTGCTCCACAGGCCCACGAGTGCCCACTTCACGCCTGGCCTGGCTATACATGCTAAGAAAAAGGGACAATGGCACCATTGTGGCTTCCCTCTTCCCAGCTCCCAGAGCTGATTCTACTCATGCGGCTTTGTCTCCATTTTCTCTAGTTTACTAGTTTTGTTTCTTATTGTTCCTCTCTGCATGCTGTCTGCTAATTAAAGCTGACTAGGGCCTCTGCTACTGGTCTCAGCCCAAATGGCCAAGTTCCTTGATGACTCTTAAGGACAGCAAGGACTCAGGCAGAAGGCCAGGTGGGCTTTTAAGACAGAAGAAAACAGAGGGGAAAAGACTAACAAAAACCCTGAGTTAAAGAACAAGAATAGCGGGGGTGACCTTAAAACAGCCACTGCGAATTCTAAAGTGATCAAAAAATGCAGATCAATCTCATTAAGAGTCACATGTTTCTAATTTCTACCATTTCAGCCACAGAGAAAGTTAAATATATTACTTAAGGTGATTAAGAAAGCTTTCATTCATTTTCAATTCAATAAAGAGGGAATCTCAGCTATTATCTTTATTCTTCTAACCAGAATAGCAGGGAGAACTGACCTCTCTGACCACACAGCCAAGCACTAGTTGAACCCAGCGTGGGTCGCCATGTTTTCTGATCTGCTCCCTAGTCCCACCCAAAGCCCCAGCCAAACTCTGGGCTTTCTCTTTCCCTGTATGTTTTTTTTTTTAACATTAATTGGTTTTTAATATATATATTTATTTTAATGATTTTATATTTTATTTTAAACATCTGACATCATCATTTTAGAATACTGCACATATTGAATACTGCTTGTTACGAACATCTAATTGCAATTCCAGAGGTCTTCATGACATGCATTTTTTTAAAGAAATGCTGGAAAATAAGCTATATATATATATATATATATTATATGTACATACATATATATATTTTTTTAAAGAAATGCTGGGAATAAATTTCAAATAATTGCAACCAAGAAGAAAGGAAGGAGAGGAAATTAGCCTGTTCCAAGATAATGCTTCACCATTAGGCAATAATCAGAAAAGGAACATCTGATCTTGGATTATTTTTATCTTACTATTGTTAAAGAAGACAAAAAAGAAAACTGAGTAAGAGTTTGTTTCACCAAAACTATTAAATAGGACTCTGAAGGTTAAATGACACAAAATACAAGCCAAATTGGTGAAGACAAAAGAGAATTTATTTTTTTTTAGGCCTGAAAAAATCCAGGAGTGGGTCTCAGCTTAGCTGCAGCTTGAGAGAGCTCAGATGAAGACTGACATTTGCAGGGTACACACCAGTGCTGAGCACTGTTCTCGGCATTTCTCAGGACTCCCCTGGTCCTCACACAACTTCAGGAGCTATATCATGATTCCTATTTTACAGGTGAGAAAACGGATGCCCAGAGACTCACTGTCCAGAGTGACCCCCGAAGCCTAGTTTCATCATTGCTCCTCCTGTGTTCAGAGTCCAGTTTTGCTCCCCTCTCCTCTCTCCTGCCTCTGTGCTGCTGCCATTCTCCCTCAGACTTTCCCTTCCTGGAAGCAAGGCCACTGAAAAGGCTGAGCCTGGAAACCCGAGAGCGCCAAGTGAAGCCAAAGGAACCAAGGCTGTCTCTTCCAGAAACCACGACAAAGTCTCTGTTTCTCTTTGGCTTGAAACAAACATGGCAGAACCTTGTATTCTGATTGCACAAAGCTAACCCAGAGGACACCCCACTCCCCCAACAGGACAAGGGAACCCCCTAGAACAATTGGACTTGAAGCCAAGGAGAATAAAAGCCCTGTTCCCAGAGAAACTGAGGTGGCTACAAGGAGGTTAATGAACACTAGGGAGTGAACCAGCAGGTGGACGCTACGTTGTCAAAGCTCACCGCAACAATTAAAATACTTCTTTCCCAGTGATCTCATACAAGTACTTGGTCTTAGGTAGTATAAATATCCAGGAATTTTCGTGGCAACTTTCATTTTTGTATAATGAATATAAATAAAGAGAAAAGTATAAGAAAAATTGAACCAAGACAGGACAGCAGTGATGTGTTGACAATTATGGGCTACCTCTGCCCTGCCCCCTGGGTTTGGGGGGGGGGCGGAATTTAGTTGTAGTTGGACACGATACCGTTAATTAATAATTAATTAATTTTTATGTGGTGCTGAGGATTGAACACTGTGCCTCACATGTACTAGGCAAGCGCTTTATCGCTGAGCCACAACCCCAGCCCTCATGTGGGCTTCTGATCCCTCCATGTACTGTGGATTTGCAGAATGTTCACTTTGGGGTGAGTGGAGGAGCTCATCCATCCCTACATGGAGCAGAGGCTGTCCCCAGTGCTATCAAGAACAATGCCCCCCTCCCCAGGTGCTTTAACATAAGTCAGGGTGAGAGAGAAAGAACAACAGCACAGGTGAAAAGAGGGGTGATCTGCAGATGTTTGCTTGACTTTAGCCCTATGAAAACCTTGGGAACATATTCAGCTTACCCTGCATTTCCCTCACCACACTGTCCCATGTGGACCTCACCTTTAACGTACCCCAGCCACCTCCTACAACTTGTCCTGAGTTTTATAGTGTACTACCCTACTTCTTGTGACTCCAAGTGTAGGCTCTCCTCTGAAATCAAAAGAGCCCTTCCTCAATCTTTTAAGTATGCTGACACTCATTATTGTAGCCTAAATAAGATTCCTTAGAAAAATTGGAATGGAATGACCGCTTGACCCAGTTATCCCACTCCTCAGTTTATACCCAAGGAACTTAAAATCAGCATACTACAATGATGCAGCCATTACAATATTTATAGCAGCTCGATTCACAATAGCCATGCTAGATGGAACCAACCGAGATGCCCTACAACAAATGAACGGATAAAGAAAATGCAGTCTATATACACAACGGAATATTACTTAGTCATAAGGAAGAATGAAATTATGGCATTTGCTGGTAAATGAATGAAACTGGAGAATATCATGCTAAGTGAAATAAGCCAAATTCCAAAAAACTAAAGGCAGAATGTTCTTTCTGATATGTGGATGCTAACCCACTACAAGGGAGGGAAAGATTAGAAGTTCATTGGACTAGACAAGGGGAATGATGGGAAGGGAGGAGGGATGGGAATAGAAAAGACAGTAGAATGAATCAGACTTATCTTTCCTATCCTTATATATGAATACAAGACCAATGTAACTCCGCATCATAGACAACCACAATAATGGAATCCTAATTGGATCAAGTTATACTATTCCCTGTATGTATAATACACTCTATGTCATGTATATCTAGAAAGAACAAATAATTTAAAAAAAAAATTATCTCCTAAATAGTCCTGATGTTTTCCTATGGAGTGAGAAAAAAGAAAAGACAAAGATGAAAATGAATGTAGGAGAAAATGCTGTCCCTCCACTGCCCCCCGCAAAGGGAAGCAAACTATAGAGGGTTGTTTGTGGTACCATCATGGGAAAGATGCTGCACAGCACTTGCCAGCATTCAGGAGGAGCTGCTATGGCTTGGGAGGTCGGGCAAGCGGACTCAACGCCTTGTACCTGGGTGCCAGGAAAGAGTTCATGACGCTTCTGGGGGTACCTTAGGAGCTGGATGGCTGCCATCAGATGATACAATTCGTTGGCTGTAACTGTTTCAGAGACTCAAACACTGGGAGTAGATCATCAGTGTGGTGCCAGAGGGCTCTGACCTCAGCCCTGTCCAGTTCCAACATTCTGTCAATAACTCCAATGAGGATATTTATGGCATACTTATCAAATTGAGAGTTGAGGCAATGCTGGGAAAACAGAGCAATGTTGCTACATGACATAAACAGGATCGTACAAGATATGCCACAGATCCCTGATGAGACGCGAGGGTGATGAACTGTTAAGCCTGCACTCAGGTTAAAATAAACACACCCAACTACAGCACTGTGGAGACATACCTTAGCAGCCACATGTATAGAAAGGCCTTTGGGTTGGCGCTATGTGTGATATGAGTCAGCACTTCTCTGTGGTTGCCAAAAAGCAAATGTGGTCTAACACTGCATTGATGGAAAGAGAATATTTAGACTGTGGCTTCTACGAGGCTTGCTGTGTTTTATGAGATGCAGACCACACCAAGAGTTTGTGCTTAGTTCCTGACCCTACTCTCCGGGAAACACAGGCTTGCTGAAGTAGGAAAGTAGGGACTGGAAACTCCTGTAAGGGCATGGAGGGGTTTGGTCTGGAAAACAGAAAGCGTACATGAAACATGAGACCTGATGTGATAATCTGTCCTACATGAGAAGGGCTCCATTTGTTCTGTGTATTACCTATGGCTAGACCCACACAAATAACAAGAATTATAAGGGAACAGGTTTAATGCAAAAGAAAGACTTTCTAGACACCGCGGTGCATACCGTAATCCCAGCATCTCAGGAGACTGAGATAAGAGGATTTCAAAGTTGGAGGCCAGCCTCAGCAACTTAGCAACACCCCATCTCAAAATAAAAAATAAAAAGGAATGAAGATGTAGCTCAGAGGTAGAGCACCTCTGGGTTTAATGCCCAGTACTAAAAAGGAAAAAAGAAAGCTTTCCAAACGATGACTTACAGAGAGCAAGTGGAGAGAGGCATCCAAACCATGCTTAGGATGGTGGAGAGGGAAATGTAAAGGTGGGATGGGTTGCTTGATCAGATCAGTGGTTCTCAAACTGTGTTCCTCAGGGGTGCCTTGAGGAGGAAATGGGGCACTACTGGGGCATAAGCTTCCACCTCTCACATCCAACTGCAAACAGAGCAGGTCTCCGACCAACAGAGGGACCCAAAACAGGTTTCTGCTGTATAGGAAAAGTCGTATTAAGCCACTAGACTGGATGGTCCTCATTCAACCTTGATGTTCCAGGATTTAGTGACTTTTGAGATGATTTCTAGGAGGAAGATTGGGGTGAGGGATGCAGCATGTGAGCTCTGCAGCCAGAAACCTGAGCCTCGGACCTGTGCATATTCATTTCCTATTTTTGTGTAACAAGTTCACACAAATTCAGTGGCTTGAAAGAGCACTCACTTCCTAGCCCCCAGTCTGTGGGTCAGGAGTCCAGACATGGCGTGGCGGAGCACCCTGCTCTGGGTCTCACAGGCTGAAATCAAGGCCTGTGCTCCTTGATCAAGCCCAGGCTCCTCTTCCAACTCCCATGGTTGTTGCAGATTTCATTTCTCCAAGGCTGATGACCAAAGTCCTCACTTCCTTGCTAGCTGATGGCCAGGGACCACTCTCAGGTACTTGCTACATGGTCCCCTCTTTAGCTGCTCACAAAATGGCTGCATGTTTCTTCAGGATCAGCAGAAGAATCTCTCATTTCAGTTCTCTTTCCTCAGGGAAAACCCAGACCCTCTTTTAAAGCACTCGCCTGATTAGCTCAGGCCCACCCAGGACAGTTTCCTTTTGACTCTAAAATCAGCTGATTAGGAACATTACTTATTATCTTCACAATCTCTTTCTCCTGGCTGTATAATGTAACCTCATCAGGAGAGTGAACTCCCGTTATCTTTACAAGTCCTGTCAACACTGAAGTGGAGTGGATTCCACAAGTTGTGTACTTGAGGAACAGGAATCTTGGGGGCTATCTGAAAATTCTGCCAACCACATCTTGCTTTTCCACTCAAAGCTGCCGACCTGGGTGAGCTGCTTAGCCTCTCTGAAACTCAGTTACTTGGTCTATCAAGTGGAGATGATGATTCCTCAAGGGGTTACAGAAAACAGTGGAGCTCGGGCCATCTACAGCCAATGCACTCTGAGGCAGGAGCAGCAAATGTAGGTCAGATCACACAGCTTCGTGGACAGGTGGCTTCTGTTTCCAGAGACCACTGGAAACAGAAGCCAGTTCTGTTTGCTGCCACTTCCACTATTTGGCTTTGATCTCCTCTGCCACTTTGGGTGTCCACCACCTGCCATCTTCCCTTTTCTTCTTTCTCTGTCGCTTCTCTGATTCTCAATTTTACACTGTGGGATTTGCCACCATCAGCCACGTCAGCAAGTAAGACCACCCTCTCCTTCAGGCCAGCAAACATCCTTTGGTGGTCTTCCTGACATCAGTTCTTCCTGTTAGCATACACTGCTCATAGGTTCTCAAAATAATTTTTTTTTCAAATCTGTGTTTGATATTGTTTTGGATTCCTAAAGTTATTAAATTTTGACTTATTTTTCCTTTAAGTAAAAATTTCTCCTTTACCAAAGAGATAAATCAAAAAACAATGTTTTACCCTTCAAAACCAAGTTAGCATCAGAATTTCCTCTCAATAGGAAAATCTCCTAGTACAATTAAAACATTATTCATTATACATAACAATTCATTTTCAGAACTTTTCTGTCATGCAAAGTGAATCATCCCTGGTTTGTGATCTAGTGTGCCAATGAAAAATAGAATGAGAGCTGAGCAAAGACGAAGGGCAAGGCAATTCCAATCTAGAGTCAATGGGAACAGCCGCCGCCGTCTGATCATAGTGGATACTCAGTAGAAATTTCTCACTTAAACTGAGATGTCTCCGTGGCAATCTGTTGAACGGAATTGAGGAGCTGTCTCAGTAAGAGACAACCCTGGAGCCGCTTAATTAGCATTCACCAACCTCCAAGGTGAAATGGAGTTTGCAACACAAACAGAATGAGCAGCAATGCACACAGTTCATCGCAGACGGCTTGTATGGACAAATGAGTTGACATGCTTTATCAGTTACATCTCCAGTGCTTGTCGAAACCCAGGTGAGGTCATTGCTCCCATCCTGACCTGTTCTGTCATGCCACTGCCGAGCCAACACGATCATCTCTATGCTTTTTATGGAGGAGGCTGAGTTCTGCCCTCCCAACTGTCAGCAGACACCCTCTGATGATCAATGCACTCAGGCACAACATGGCATGTGTCCCAGGAGCCCATGCCCAAGAAGCAGCACCAGCCCCCAGGGCATGTGAACTTTAGAGAAGATTAGGACATGGAGGTGTCTCTCTCAGCTGAACAACCTACGCAGAGGCAAAGAGCGAGACAGCACTCCCAGGGATCACCCTGACAGGTAACCATCAGTGTGCAGGATGAAAACAGCTGACACAAGAGGATGAAAATCCTTTAGATATGCAGACCCCTTCTCCATTCACAAATGTGGCTTAGATGCATTATTTCATGTGATCCTCATGGCTATGGGAAAACTTGCTAATACAAGCACAAGTTGGTAAAATCACTATGGGGAGAAATTTGTCAATAACTGTCAAATTTATTAACACATATTCATTCCCTTTGATGCACTCATCCTATAGATATACTTACACATGTGTGAAATGGTGCAGCATTGCTTTTAACAGTAGAATATTGGAAACAACCTAATGTCCATAAATACAGGGGTTGTTCAAGTAAAAATTGTGCTATATCCTTCAAAGGATATATTGTTATGCAAAAAGGTAAGATACAGAATCATCAATGCTTTGTTAGCATTTTGTCAAAAAGAAAGGCCAAGAGAGAAAAAAAAGGAATGTACATATATGGTAATAACTTGTGTGTGCAAAGAATGTGAAGGTACACAAGAAAATGGTATCTCTTGGAAGATAAACAGGGAGACCAGGGACAGAGTAGAAGGGAGACTTGTCACTGTTTATCTTGTCTTATATTTTGGGTACAATGCTCATCAAGATGTTGTACATACAGGGAGAGAGGAAAAACAAAGATGTTGTACAGTTTTGGGCCAGGCATGGTGGTGCACACCTGTAATCCCATTGTCTCAAGAGGCTGAGGCAGGAGGATCATGAGTTCAAAGCCAGCCTCAGCAAAAAGCAAGGTGCTAACCAACTCAGTGAGATTCTTTCTCTAAATAAAACACACACAAAAAAAGGGCTGGGGATGTGGCTGGTAGAGTGCTCCTGAGTTTATGTGTGTGTGTGTGTGTGTGTGTGTGTGTGTGTGTAGTTTTTGAAAGCAAATAAGGTTGTCAGTGTTAAGTAGCCAATTAATGTATGTAATGGCATCTAGAGACTAGAAGCCCTATAAATGTCTGGTTTATTGCTGTGACTCTTATAATTTTTTTATTTTTTATTTATTTTTTGAGTACCAGAGATTGAACCCAGAAGCACTTAACCACTGAGCCACATGCCCAGTCCTTTTTTATTTTATTTTGAGACAGGGTCTCACTAAGCTGCTTAAGGCCCTACACTAAGTTGCCGAGGCTGGCTTTGAACTAGCAATCCTCCTGCCTCAGCCTCCAGACACTCTGGGAGTACAGGCATTTGTACAACACCTGGCATTTGTACCACACCTGGCTCTTTTTTTCTTTTTTTTTTTTTTTAAGGAAGAAGTTGAGGTATTGCTTAATGTCTGTCTTCTCTGCTAAGTTGTACGCAAAGAGAACAGAAGCATGCCTTGCACCCACGATCGGGCACAGTGTCTTGTACTTAGTGAATCTTTGTTGAATTAATTAACGAAGGAACCAATGAGTGAAGTCTAATGTCCTTAGTGTTGGGAGTAAGGGCAAGGTTCCTGGGCTACTTAAAACATACCATAGCTCATCTCACAGTACATTTTCCATTAGTCACAGGTGTTAACAGGTCCGACCCAGTTGAACCCACCCATCCATAGCTGATCCACCCAGGAAGGCTGTCTGCTCTGCTGGGTCTTCTTTCACTCTGTTCTTTAACTGTTGGTGTCCCTGGATTTCTGGTTTAGTCCCTTCACTTTCTCTCCCCTCCCTTCCACAAAATCCCTGAGTTACCTACCTCATTCATTTCCATGAACTTCATTACCACCTTTATTTCACTTTTAGCTCCCAGCCTCTGTCTAAATTTCCTGCCCTGTATTACCCACAACCTAATGCATCACTCCATCTGTATGTTCCTCTGACTCTTCAAACACATCTCTTAAAACCCATCAGTTTTCCTCCCCACTACCTTCTATATTTTTAATCCTTTTCCTTCATCTTCATTAGCCAATCAACTCCCCCCTAGGTGGGATCAAGCCTTCCCGCTCTTGCTTACACTGTCTTGGTTGGGGGCCACTTTGCTTTTACAACAGCTTTCCCTTAGGGCTCCCGCTGCTACTCCACCATCTTCCTAAATCAGACAAGATTTCATTACTCTTCTAAGGGCCTTTTGGAACACCATACTGGTTTGCAGATCCCTTAGCCACGTTCCAGACTCAAACTGTCCTTCTCCCCTGCCATGTATCACACATTCCAGTCACATGATCACACCCTATTCCTGCCTTTGACATGCTGATCCATCTACCCAAAGGTGCCCTCCCTCCCAACCTTTTCAAGCTAGAGACCTCATTTAACCAAGCTAACTTCTCAGGTCCCATGAGAAGGTACTCCAACCCTCAGGCTTCCACACCAATTTCTCGCGCTCAGAACTGTCTCTCTCTTATAGCTTTTCTGACACTGTTCTACAGTTGAGGATATGATGGGATCTCTATGACTCTGGAATGTGAGATTAGACTACTGGCTTTATTATTTTTTTAAACACCATTTTCTCCCTGGAAGAGGGAGGAGGGCCCCAAGCCCTTTTCAACAGCAGTCTGATCCCCTTCAGTTAGTTCTCTTGGCTACTTATGGAGTCCTCTGGCTGCCAGCCTCTGCTAGGAGGAGAGAAAGGTGGAGGTTAGGAGGCTGCAGGAAGTCAAGGAGCCTGTAGACCAACTGGGAGGCCGTGTGCACCCATTCTGAGCTGCTTAGATGATGCTCTTATCCTGTGGCCCTCATTCCCAAAACAAACCAGGATCCCAATAAACATTCATTGACCAAATGCATTCCAACATTTTAACAACTAGCTGATAAAGATGCTGTGCACGGAAACTGTTACATCCCAAATGCCACCTGTAGACCTAATTTCCCTTCAACCCAGCATTTTCTGGGGTGTCCCTATATCCCATTACCAAGGACAGCTGCCAGATAGGGCAGATAAGGAAAGCAGGCTTTGATTTCCATGTGTTTAGGAGGTCACCCCAAGTAATTCAGCAGCTTTTATTTTCTGGTGATTCTTTTGACTTTGTAAATAATTACAACCCACAATTTTGGGACTACTACAGTAATATTCCATTAAATAAAACTGATATTCTGAATCCCTCGGCTGAGAAGGATATTCTCATTCAAGCTACAGGCACCAGGCGGGCACAGGATATCAGCTGGAAGGAGAAGGTGGGGAGCTGCAGAGGGGGTGGGGCGGGGCCTCTCTAGAGATTGACTCTAGAAGGACAGCCAGCAATGGAGGCTTGCTCACCAAGGGGCCATCCTCCTTATCAAACAGGTGGCAGCCCTGTGATCCAGCTAATCCTTCTAATTACAGAGGGCTTGGCTGGAAGCCAGAACTTGGGGGGGGGGGGCATTTTCAACTCCTCAAGGGGGAGGTCTAGCAAGCCAGACAGGACCCCGCACCGAACAGGTGATGGCTCATGGCAAATTTCCAACCAGCAGGAAACTGGAGTCCTCAGCATAAAAGAGACCACTGTAAGAGACCTCTGTAGAAGCTCATTCATAGGGGCTGGGCCAACCCTCCTGAGTCTGCAGCAAAGTAGTAGCTTGGAAGGCCTAAAGTGCCCAGGGCTGGCCCAAGATACCCAGACACCAGTTCCACAGATGAAAGACACATTCTCATCTCCCTGGTGATGGGATGGAATCTGTGAATGACATGCCTGACTTGATCAGTCCTTGGCAAACTGGTTCCTGGCCAATTTCATCCAGCCATCTGTTTTTGTAAATAAAGTTTTACTGGAACACAGCCCTGCTCATTCATTTATGTATCATCTACAGTTGCTTTGTCTCTACCAAAGCAGAACTGAGTAGTTTAGACACTATGGCTCTTGAAGCCTGAACTAGGCACTACTTGCCCTTTACAGAAGTTGGCCAACCTCTGCTCTAGTAAATGCCCAGGCTGCACCTCAGGCCAACTGCAAATCTCTTTTTAAAGCTTCCCAGAGATGGTAATGTGCAGCCAAATTGCACACCAGGGTTCCAGCCTGTTGCAGCAACTGAGAGGTGGCTGCCCAAGCTAGAGTAAGTTTCCATCTCAGTTGACCACAGAACAGACAGTGTGGTTCAGAGCATGAGCTCTGGGAAAGACAGGCCTCAACCACATCCTCATTCTGCTGTTTATCAGCTACATGATCATAAGCAACTCATGCTTTCTGCACCTCAGTTTCTCCATGTGCAAAATGGAGATAATAACATCTACTTCCCAAGGTCATTGAGAGGGTTAAAGGAGAGTATATGGAAAATGGCAACACTGTGCCTGACGTATGACTACACTTGAAAAATGGTGGCTAAAATGGGATGGAGGAGGAGGAAGATAGGTGGGCCCCACCATGGCCTGAGTAGATGGTGCTGCCTGAAGAGACATACTGGTGTCAGAAGCTAAGGACCACCTTCCAGAGGATGCTGGGAAAATCCCCAGGATACATGTGATCAAACAGCCAACCTGTGATGCAGGTATATGGCTCAGAAGTGCTTGAAAGACATACCACAGCTAAGCTCTGCCCACTTTCCCTATACTTACCAGGGTTCCTGGGTTTCAGCCTTGGCTCACATCTTAACCACAACTGTTTGCCTGTTTACAAGGTTCTAGTAACTCCTGGCAAGTCCTCATTGGAGGACTTAATACAAATCCCAGACCCAGCTGCATGGGCCACATGCTGCGACTGTGGTACACTTGAGCTCCCTGATACCTAACCTGCCTCACCTGCTTCTTGCCCACCTTTACCCTGCCTCTGTATCCGTGAGTGTTTGACATCATCATCCAGATTCATAGCCAGATCACACAAGGCAGGGCTCTGTCTCCCACACTCAGAGGACTTCTCCCTTGGGCAAACAATCTGGGGACTAAAGGTGCTCCAAAGACATTTGTGCCTGGATCATTCAATTAACAAGAAAAGGGCATGCTGTAAAATTCATGGGGCTCCTTGCTCAACTAATGATCCACATCACAAGGGGAGGGTGGTCCCTGTGTTTCACAGCTGCAGCCTAGGTCTTATTCAGAGTTAATAGCCTTTTCTGTCTGGTGGAAAGATGGGTGACACATTAAATGCATGAACAGAGTTCTTATGAACCCTGGCGGAGTTTGGTGAACCACCAAATCAGGAAATGGTAAGTCATGACCTTCATCAGCTGAGCCAGGGGTGTGACTCTGTTTGCAGTCAGCCATCCCATCTTGCATGTTGATTTACGGCATGCACTAGAAGGATCAAGCAGAGAAGCCTGGACAATTCCATCCTGCACTTAGACAATGCACCTATGAGAAAACAACACCAGGCCCCTAAAATGGGTATCACATATAATGATCTAAAAATAGATAAAAGTCAAGACACAGTAAAAGAACAACTCCTCAGCACAGCAGGAAAATCTAGGAACCAGCCAATGGGAAGATCTAATTATAATGATAACAATGATAATAATAGCTCCTATTTACTGGGGCTTTCGGTGGACCAGATGATTTATTTACATGCAATCTCTTATTTAATCTTTACAACCATCTTATGAAGTACTTGCACAACCACAGCTTGGAAGTGCAGAACTGGGATTTGAACTCAGGTCTCCCTACACCTCCCACTAGCTTCTTCTACTTTACATTTCTTTTCTTTTTATTGGTGCATGTTTATAATATAGGATGTGGATTTCATTATGGCATTATACAGAATGTGGATTCATTATGGCATACTTGTGTATATGTAAAAATGTACTTTGGGGCCAGGGTTGTGGCTCAGTGGTAGAGCACTTGTCTAACATGCATGAGGCACTGGGTTCAATCTCCAGTACCACATAAAAATAAACAAATAAAAAATAAAGGTTTCGTGTCCATCTACAACTAAAATTTTTTTAAAAAGTACTTTGAGCAGTTTCACTCCCCAGTGCTGTACAGTCTCCCCTAAGAGAACCAGTTATACCTGCTGTGGCACAATCCCATTATACCAAAAAGTCTAGGTAGGATGTAGACAGGAAAATATACTCCCCAGGTCCCAGGGAGGGTCACAGTCCACCTCAGGAAACATATTCCTCTACCCTTCCAGGTGTTAGCTCACCTGGGGCTCTCCCTGTCCCTAGGGTCCATCTTGCATACCTATTTTCTGGGCTTTTCAGAAACTCGGCATGGATTTCTGTCCCATCCCCCTCCTTGTACTTCCCACCGAGCAACTCCTTGTAGAGCTCTGGGGGTCATGCATCTGATCTTCTCTACAGCAAGAATCTATTCTTGGTTCAATCCCTGGGCCATAAGATCAACCATTTGCTCACCAAAGCAGCAGCAGCCACTACCCACCCCCACCATCAAATACTGATGATAAGACATCCCATCTTTTATCTTATCTAAGAAGAACTAAAAATCTAATTCCATCTCCTGCAGAGTGCAGCATTGCAGCCTGCTGAGCTCCACCTGGGATGTAATGCACTTCTACCTCCCTCTGAACCCTGGTTCTGTGACTGCGCTAGTGAAGGATACTGACCCCAAAACCAGCTGGCCTGGGGTCAGTATTGGCCAAACAACGTGCTACCAAAGGACCCCGAGTGAACTCACTTTCCTAAAGTGTAAACTGGGAACAGCAATAGCACCTCTTTCAAGAGGCTGGTGAGATGGGAGACGTACACTACCTATCAAGTTCTCAGCTCAGTGCTGGTACCAGATGAGCACTCCACACACACTAGCTATTGCTTTGATAGTTGTGATTATATTGTTGTTTCTGCTCTAGTTGTGATTATATATTCATTTATTTAAAAATAACTGCCCTGCTTTCAAAACAGTGCAAATAATTATGTGTTACTGTTCAAGGACTGAAGTCTGACACTTGAAAAAACACTTAGGTACAAAATTAAATTGTTCTCTTGACTTGCCCCTAAAATATGCTGCGTTACTTTTAATAGTACATCCTTGATATTTTCTCCCAGACTTAACCATATATTCTCTAACTTAGTCCCACACCAACCTGGTAATTACTACTTTGCAGATGAGGAAACCAAGTTTTAGGGATGCCAATAATAAGGATATAATAATGCCTGCCAATTATTTCATGCTTTTTATGTATTTTTAAAAATTTTTAAGAAACTCTATGAATGCTGTGTCTTGCTATTTTAAGAACAACCTTATGAGCTAGATACTGTAGTTATGCCCATTGTATAGGTGAGGAAGCTGAGCCACAGAGAGGCAAAGTATTCCCCAAGGTCACAGGGACCACACAGAGAACGCTGGCTTACCAGTTCCCTAGTGAGCTGCTTGTGTGCTAGTTGGTTTGGCAGGGGACAAAAGGACATGGATCCAGGGATCTTTTTTATGGCAACACAGTCTCTACCCTGTGCCTCCTTGCCTCATGTGCAACACACACACACACACACACACACACATAGACACACCACCCCTCCCTCCATGCTGGGTGATCTCTAACTCTGTTCTCTATAAAATTCCATGACTGTTTGAATCTCCAGAGACTGTCCGTCCCTCTGCCAGCTCTCAAGAGGTCAAAGCACCAATGCATGCGGTTTTCCCAAAAGACAGGAACAAAGCTGAATATTTTCCTAGCCACATTAAAAATGATGTTTTTGTGTTAGAACAACATCGAAATGTGTTTCAATTTGTTTTGTGACCGGCCCCTCTTTGATCTGCATGTTGGCCGCAGACTGACTGGCTGTACCACTGTCATTCTCGCCAGCGGGGGAAAATGTCTGGCGCTAAGTGAAACTAGAACATAATCCTCACAAACCATGGCTTCCCATTCATGCTCATCGTGTTGTCTCAGCTCAGTCACTGACTTGATTAGTGCCAGGAAAAGGGAGTGATGACAGTGAGATGATGTTGCACTCCGGAAATGCAGATGAGTTGGGTCAAGTGCCCATCTGTTGGTCAGTCAAGTAGCACATTTAAGCTGCCTTTGGGCAAGAGAAACAGGGAGCTAGGAGAGACCTTAGAGCAGCTACTTCTCTATTATAAAGCTCTTGGTAACTGTGAAGAGGAAAAACATGTGTCTTTTCTAGGCTAAGTGGAGCATATACAATTTGAGGTCCACATATTGAAAAGTGTGGAAAAGAGACTTGTCACATACTCTGGATCATGAACAAGAGCTTGGCCAGTCATGAGCTTTGTAATGTTTTGAACAACCAATAAAAAAAAAAAAAAAAGAGCTTGGCCAGGCTGCCCAATGGGACATTCAATGTCATTTTTTTTTTTTTGAAACAGAGACTGAATCCAGAAGTGCTTAACCACTGAGCCACATCCCAACCCCCTCCCCCCCTTTTTTTTTATGTTGAGACAGGGTCTTGCTAAGTTGCTTAGGACCTCGTTAAGTTGCTGAGGCTGTTCTCAAACTTGTAATCCTCCTGCGTTAGCCACCCAGCCACTGGGATTACAGGCATGTGCCACCTGGCCCCAGCTCAACGTCAATTCTTTTCTAGGATATACATCACACTAATACCAAAAGGCATAAAAAATATTTTCTTGGCCTCATATAAGATGTGTTAGATCAGAGAGAGGCAAGTGTTATGGGAGTCTGCACTTAGGTAAACAGTTCTCAAACATTGAATACAGAGACCTAGGCTCCTGAGACCTTCACGGGGAGGGCCCGGGAGGTCAAAACTACTTTTTGTAATAATACTAAGATACTATTTGACTCTCATCTCTCTCAAGTGTGTGCTGGAGTTTTCCAAAAGGTACGTAATGTGATATGGCAACAGACTGGATGTAGAGGCAGATATAAAGTCCAACCATCTCTCATTAGGCCAGACTCTAGGGAGATCTACAGCAAAGTAAAATAATGACATTATTCTCACTATTTTGGAAAATATTTTATTTAATAAAAATAAGTTATGTGAACATAAAATAGACTTGTTTGCAATTGACAAGTGATCTTTAAATGATTTTTAAAATTTCCCAGCTTTAATATCTAATATGGCAAATAGTGATCAATATAACCCACATAAAAATACTTTGGGTCCTCAATCATTGTTCTGAGAATAAGGAATTCCTAAGGCCCAAAATTTTAGGAGCCACTGCCCTAAATTTTTCTTTCTTGCTCATTGGAAGCCCAGTGGCCAAGCATTCATCTGCTCCAGACTCACCATTTTCTTGGTCATGGGCTCAGCCTCTCTCCTCAGGAGTCTTATAATCTGTTTTGCCTCCAATCCTTACTATTGGATTGTTTTTATTCTGCCTGTGGTCCTGGAGACTCACAGTTGTTTATTTTCCCTGGCAAGGCTGAGAAAATGACTTTCCTCAGTCCCTCAGGTGTCAATCAGGCACTGTCCACTTGCATATGAAGAGCCTTGCCCATCAGTCAAAAAGACAGAAGCACTTCTGTGGGTTCACAATGGAGGGAGGTGCATTTAGACCCAGGAGTCAGAAATGGTCCAGAGCCTGGGCTCTGGAGACCAAAGAAGTCCCACATCTGCGGCAAAAGATGCCAACCATCAATCAGTGGGCAGCACGTTACAGATCAAGTATCCCCTTCTTATGTGAAAAGGGCTATGACTGACACCAAGCCAAGGCAGAATTACATTCTCTGCAAGTTCCAGGGACCTCAAAATCCCTTCCTGCAAACAACGCCAAAGCCTCAACTTTATCTCTTTCCTCCAACCATGGTGAAATATTCACATCAATCTAATGTGAAGCTTCTCCTAGACACCTGTATGAATTGCTTGGGGAAGAAATGAGAAGATGAGTAGGAAATGCTCCCTCCCTTCCCTCCAGGAGCTGCTCGTTAGCAGCAAAATGATTGACTCCAGTCTGAACTCATGTCTGTACTTCAACTGTTTGTTACAGGCAAGGAGGATATGACAAGAAAGGTCAAAGCCACCCAAGAAGGCAGAGAAACAAAAGCCCTCAATAATTTACAACACTGGATAATCAACATTTGAAACATAAGAATTTATTTTGCAAAGGAAGTCACTTTCTGCTTCTTGT